>NC_047089.1:98701508-100133669 GCF_902459505.1 Geotrypetes seraphini
CCACCATGCCAACTGTTTAGGTAACCAAGTAGGGCCTCACCAATGACTTTTATGGGGGCATCAATATTTCCTTTCTTTTGCTGGTTATGCCTCTGCCTGTGTAGTCTAGTATTCTTCAGACAAAAGCTACTACCTTGACAAATTGTATTGCTGTCTTGAAATTCTCAGACATTATCACCTCAAGGTCTCTCTCCTGATCCATGTATGTCAGTTTCTCAATCCCTAGTACATATTGCTTTTTTGGATTTCTATACCCCAAGTGCATCACTTTGCACTTCTTCACATTGAATTTTAACTACCAAGCATTTAACCATTCTTCTAATTTTTGTAGATCCCTTCTTGTATTGTCCACATCCTTCAGGGAGTCCACTGTGTTGTGAATCTTGGAGTCATCCACAAAAATCCTTCTAATCCTTCAGCAAATGTATCCATCTCTGAGGTATTCCATACTTACATTTCTATCCACAACCATAACCCTTATGCCTGCAGGTCTCTTAATGTAGATACAGTAGGTTTTGAGGGCTCACCATACAATATAAGCAAGTTATAGGGACATTTGTACCTGGGACTTTTAATATGAAATTCACTGCAATAACCCTTAGAGTGCCCCTCTGCTATCTGGGCTCAGAATGTTGTCTATGTGACCATCTGAAGCTGTAGGAGAGGGTGCTGAAAATTTCTCAGCCCAACCAAGAAGAGAATGTCATGGATATGGATCAATCAATGATCTGAAACAATAGAATTTCATTTCTGCAAATTGGTACTTAACAAAATAAGATAACACTCTGCAGCTACAATGGCAAAATAATGCTCAAAATTTAGGAAGTTGGTTGCTTGGACTGAGAACTGGGGCTGGGTAAAATGTGGACCTTGTGGACTCCACAGACTTCACGGATTGTTACCGCATGCCCGCCCTTAAAAATCTGTTCACCTCAGGGATGAGTGGAATCTGTGAGGTCTGTGGGAGTTAAAACAAGTACCTCTGCGGGTTCTGCAAGGTCCATATTATAATCCCTCCTAATCCCAACCACAAAGAGAAAAGAAATCTGCATGTATAGAAGTTAAAATGCGGACTCCATGGAACTTTAAAAAGAAAGCGACTGTGGTGTGGGGTCCTCAAGGATCCTTGTTATTTTAACTCCTGCAGACCTCATGGATCCTGCTGGAGGGGATAAAATAAGGATACATGGGTTAGTGGAATCCATGAGATCCACAGGAGTTAAAACAAGGATCCCTGCAGACCCCATGCCATGGCTGCTTTTTTTGTAAGGTTTTTTGGTAGACATCCATGAGGTCCATGGAATCCTCATTTATAAGTCCATCAAAGATAAGCTGAAATTACAAACCACAGCTGCCAAAACAGAGGAATGCAGATTTTAAGGGTGTGCAGTTAAGATCCATGAGGTCGTGGGGGTCCACAAGGTCTATATTTTACCCAGTCCCCTGAGAACTTTACAGCACCTCCATGTAATACATGCTAGAATGTACGGGGGGGGGGGTCACATCTTTGGATGGTGAGAGAGGGTCAGTGTCCACTGAGGGAGTAAGGGGGCTCATGCCTTAATCCCTCCATCAGTTTGGGCTTTTTTTTAGCATTTAGATGCTTTTAAAACAGGTCTAGCTCCAAATGTCTTATAAAAAAAAAAAGCCCTGGATGTTTTGCTAAAAGGTTTGATTATGCCTGCAGAATGTCCAAGTTCTAAGTCCACCCAAAACACTCCTCTAAACATACCCCCTTAAGATTTGAACGCACTGGAGACAAAACAACCAGAAAAACATCTAGAAAGTCTGTTTTGAGAATGCCCACTTGGATGTTTTGACTAGTAAGACTTCAAAGTGCTGGTTTATGCTGTCTTTTGGACGCCTATCTTTGTTTAAAATGAGCCCATAACAATTAACAATAACTCAAAATTCTCAAATAAAATATAAAAACTCTACATAATATGCATGATCGCTTAACCTCAACATTTATTATATCATTGTCTCTAAAGTTCATCATTTGATAATTTGACTCCTTCCATTATTTTCAGCTCATATATAAAACTCTTCCACATTTTATAACCTTCTGTTCTTTGATTAATGCTATTAAAAGTTAATTTAAATCAACTCTATTATTTTGCGGTTTAATTATTTTTAATATTAGCATGATAGTTCTTGAAAGAGAAAATGTTTCCTTGGCAAAACTGAAACAAAAGAAAATAGAGCTACTGATATTTTTTTTAATAACCTTTGATACAAGGAGTCATTTTCTCCCATATGGTGCTTGTAGAAAACATTCCTCAGTGACCAAGGGTTGGAGAAGAATAAAAAGTACATTTCTGATTTTCTTTTATCCATGTAGTAAAGCTATTATTAAAGAATTCCAGTGGATGAAGAAGTCCAACTGCTTTTCTTGACGAAGTTGGTAATTAGAAGGCCGATTTAATGGTGAATCAGGCAGAAATATTCAAACCATGACAAATGACTTTAATAATGTGGCTTGCAATGCTTTAACAGAGATAAATTTCACTTCCTAAAACTCTCGCCTTTTTCTGCCTGCCTGGAAGATAAAACTGTCCAGGAGGTATTTTGTACCCTTTTTTTCCCCAGTAAAGCTTTCACTTGATTATAAGCGAGCCAAATAGCTTGCAAATGCAAAAATATTGTATGTGATTTTTTTTTTTTTGAGAGCTCTATATAAGCCAAAGATGTATCTTCTTTATGCATTTTGCTTAGCCACTGTACTTGTACCTTGTTTTTCATCTCTAACATGACACAATATTGACTTCAAAAATGAAAGCTAATTTCAGTGTTTGTCATAAGTTTGTTTAGACCACATGCATTCCACAGTTTGCGAAATGTCATTATTCTGTCCATGCTGGGGCTTCGTAATTGGATAGTAAGGATGTTCAAAGACTAATTTAGTGAATTGCACAATATTTTAAATGGAATTATGCAGGTTTATGGGTCCTCAAGGGATTGAGACAGGGGCCTCTAGAGAAAATCTGTTTATCAGTAAATGATATTAGCAGCTTTCAGCTAGCTTTTGTCTTCATTAAATTGCTGCTCTCCCAATTGAGGGTCACATCTGAGGCCTGGTTTGATAATTTGTCATTATTGTCTTGTTTATTGGAGCATGAAGTTGATACAGCCAAGGCTTTAGTGTTTATATACAATGTGCAAAGTATCTTTTTATTAACAACCACGCTAGGCTTAATACAGTGGAAGGTGTCTGGGTGTCCAAAAATGTGCACATTATATATTTTAATTGCTGTAGAAACTAATTAAATCATTTGTACTCATTGTTAATGTTATCATATCATGCTGATTTATGTATACACTTATCTTTGAAAGCATGTGGGTCTAATTTCAGCAGCAGAGAAGACTAATCTTTTAAATATTGACTGATGCATTTTAAAAAAAATGCATATTCTGACCAGCTGTATGCATAGGCCATGATGGTGACTATATATATAGCAGCAATATTCAGCTGTTATGGGGGCAATCCTACAGATAGGCAATTCCATTTAGGCACCCCGATGTTCCATGGTGAGAGTGAATTCTATAATGATATACCCAGTTTCCATTTTAGAATACCAGCACAACCCACTATTGTTATGCCTGATTTTAGGTGGTTGTATACACCATAGTAACTACAGGCGGCAAGGGAGTGCAAAACTTACCATGTTCTGCAAACTGCAAAAAGCTAGAATTTACTGAAACTCCCATCCCAACCAACTATGAAAACTTTAAGGGATTCTATCTAAATACCCGTTCCGTGAGAAATAAAACACAAATAATATACAATTGGATAGCGCAAACAAATCCAGATTTCCTGTTTCTGACAGAAACATAGATGGTCTCTGACACGAACATTATCATGAAAGAAATTCTACCACAGGGATTCAAAATATTTCCACTATCAAGAAGTTGGAAAAAGGGGGCGGTTTAGCGATTATTCTAAAAGAATCTTTTGATTACAACAAGGAAAAAATCAAAAAACCAACATCCCAAACAGATTAGAGTTCAAATCCAACCTCCATATCACAAAGTTCCAGCCTGGTTTGATAATTTTAGTGCTGGTTATATGTTATATGTTGTTATACCTTGTCTGGTTTGTTTGTAGTGTTTGTATGGTGTTCTGTGTATGCTATTCTATTAACATTTTGTTATATTTTTGCAAATTTTAAATTAATAAATATGTACAATATTTCTAACTTTGTAATTTGAGTACATTGCTCTGATATTATAGTATTGTTCTGTGGTATATACGCTTCAGGGATTTCTTTTTCTTATCTTTGTGATTTGAGAGTTGACCACATCACCTCTACATTATCTGTTTCAGCTTGGTTATGCAGCGCCCTCTGGACGAAATCTCCCATGCTTTTGAAGTTTGTGACCTTGGTTGATGTGCTTGACTTTGTGAAACCTTTCCTAAGGTTGAACCGTATCATGTTGTGGTCACTGGAGGCTAGCGTATCGCCTACTGAGACCTCGATGACACTTTCTCCATTGGTAAGTATTAGGTCTAGTATCGCCCGATCCCTAGTGGGCTCCAATACCAATTGTCTGAGTCTAGCACCCTTTATAGAGGTTAATAGCTTCCTGCTGCCGCTGGTCATAGCGGAAAGTTTGTTCCAATCCACATAAGGCATATTGAAGTATCCTAACAATACTGTGTCTTACGCAAAGTGATATTCTCAATGTCCTCAACTAATTCTATATCCATGTCCTCCTGTTGTCTTCGAGGTCTGTATACTACGCCAAGATACAGGCATTTGTCCTTCCCTCTAGCCAAATTCACCCAGAGGGATTCACCGGTGTACTTGACATCTGCAATCTTGGTAACTTTGATGTCATCTTTAGTGTATAGTGCTACCCCTCCTCCCATTTTGCCCTCCCTGTCCCACCAAAGTAAGTTGTATCCTGGTAAAGCCATATCCCACCCATGGGAGTCCGTGAACCAAGTCTCGGATATCGCCACCACATCTAGGTCGGCGTTCCTCATTTCCGTCTCAAATTCCAGAATCTTATTGCCCAAACTGTGGGTATTAACATACATAGCCCTCCATATCTTATATTTGCTATGTGTCTGTGTAGATATTCCTGCCTGAGCTAGTTGGACTCCTATAATACTGTCAGCAATGTGTGTACTTACCTCTGACTCGGAAATGCAGAGTGTACCTACCTCGGACTCAGAAATGGATTGACAACTTACCTCGCCAAGTTGTTTACTTGCGTCATCACATAAGAGGGTACCCTCCCCCAACTTACCTAGTTTAAATCCCTACGAAGTAGGCGGGCTAGACGGTGTCCAAAGACGTTCTTCCCCTTCTGGTCAAGTGAAGTCCATCAGGTCCCTGTAGTCCTTGCAGTGTCTCTCCATGGTTCAGGAATCCGAAGTTCATCTCCCTGCACCATCCGTGCAGCCATTCGTTAGTCATCTGGATACGATCCTCCCTGGCTCTCCCCTTGCCCCTCACTGGGAGGATCAAGAAGAAGACCACCTGTGCTTCCTCCTCAGCTTCTCACCCAGGGCTCCAAAGTCTTCAGATATGCTCTCCGGGTTGTTCCTGGCAGTGTCGTTCGTTCCGATGTGGATTAGAAGCATGGGGAAGCTGTCATGGGGCTTGATCAGTCTGTCTAGGCAGACGGTTACATCTCGGATCTTGGCTCCTGGCAGACAGCAGACCTCTCTTGATTGCATATCCGGTCTGCAAATTGGTCCCTCGGTGCCTCTCAGCAGGGAGTCCCCAATTTCTATCACTCTGCGCTTCTTTGGGGGGAGCTGATCTGTTGTCTCCAGAACCTGAACTATCTGCTGGATGACCTCCTGTACCTCATTGGTGGGCTCCTCCTGTAACAGCTGGAATCTGTTCTTCAAGGTGATTAGTGGGGTCGATGTAAAACTGCCCTGTGAATGAGAGAAAGAGACAGAAGATGAGGAAGAGGAAGTTTTTCTGTGTTTTCCTGTGGAGGAAGTAACTAGCTGCCAAGAGTCATTGTTTCCCGCCTCCTCTTGTACCCCAATCGTTGGTTTTAAGGTCGCAGGTTCGGACTGTTTGGGCGTCCTGAGGATGGTCTTGTCGGGTTCCTGCTCAGTGATCTGGGACAGCTCCTGGATGACTCCGTCGATGAAGGCCTCGTCCTCTCGGATGCTTCTCAGACGCTCCTTGACACAGCGTTATATGAAATGTGGATTCATGTCAGAGCCCCGAAGTGCAGCTTTAAGATGAGTTTGAAAAGCAAAATTGATACTGCTGACTAAGACCGATGAGAAGGCTGGTTATGTTTATCTCAAACTGCAAGTTTATAGTGTTTTGAGTGCAGCCACTAAGGTCTTTTTGAAATTCATATGAAGAATAAATCTAAGTCTATAATTATTTGAACTATTGTGTGAAGAGAAGTGTTTTTTATTGATAAAGTGAAGTCTATTGATGCTATAAGTTTCATAACTACTACATCTTCAGGTGTACTTCCTACTTTTGCATTGAAGTCCCCCATAATGATCAGTATATCTTGTTTCTGAGCTTGATCTATTACATTTTGAAGTTGTTCATAGAATAATTCTACATCCTCATCTTCCGCATCTGTTGTTGGAGCATATACTTGAATCTAGGTGGCATTGATCGGCTTTCCCTGTAGACAGATTTACATGACTCTATCACTGATAACATTGTACTTTAGTACCGTCTTTGAAAGCTATTGTTGAGGATGAATGCCACACCATTTTTCATGTGTGTTTCATGACTAGAGAAGCAGATTCAATACTTATTTGATTGAAAATGGCCCTGTCCTGTCCATTTGAGTTCACTGACCCCTATCAAATCAATTGGGGGGGTTCCATTTGATCTTTAACTATTTCCAATTTTCCATGATTCATGCTTTGTATGTTCCAAGTTCCTATGTTGAAAATATCTTTACAGCTTCTAATCTTCCTTTTCTGTCCAGCAAAATCAACACCAGGATGTCCTGACAGCTTTTATCTGTCAACTTCTCAAACACTGAGCATACTCTGGGTGATGATCAGCTCTTTAATAGCATGATGAGTGCCTTCTGACCTAGGGGACCATCTTCAAGCACTATACATCAGTTCTTTATGTCTCATCATCATCATCATCATCAAGTTTTCTTGGAAGAATACAGAAGTAGACTGTCGGGCCTTTCTTTTGCACAGTATACATTTGATGTTGTCGCATCAAATGCAATCCTCTGCCTCAAATACTGCCCATCTGCTGCTACCCAGATGGGTGCTATATCATTACTCTAATATTTCTGCTGAAACCTGTCTACCTTGGGAGATCCTGCTGGTGACATAGCTTTCAACTTCTCAGATGCGTGCGAGCCCCATTGGCACGACAAGCCCATGTACCATGACTAAATACCGAGACAAATGTAAAAAATGATGTTTAGATCTATTAGCTAGGTTCCAGCTTATTATAAGCCACTATATAGCTGAAAATGAATAAACAAACAAAAAAAATCAGACACTCAGACAATATCACTTATTAAGTTTACTACAAGAAAGATATACTTTGGGGCTCATTTTCAAAGCATTTAGACACTTGAAAGTACCATAGGTTTCTATAGTACTTTGCTTGTCTAAGTGCTTTGAAAATGAGCCCCTTTGTGTACTTTGTACAGGATTTCTTTTATCCATGCAACATTTCATCATAAAAATGGGGCAATTTGTCACCCAATGCCTCTAGCAATATGCACTATACAGACATGATTAGTTCACCTCTAGAACAGCCAACTTCAGTACAGTTTTCTGAAGTTAGTTGAAAGAAAAAGGTCAAATACAGAATATTTTAGAGGCAGAAAAATTTGAAGTACAGGGATGCTACTTTTCTAGGTCAAATTTAAGTTGAGGAAAATCACAGTATCTGATCAATTGTTCTTTTTCAAAGGTCTTCTGCTTTCTAATGAAAATAATTGTAGAGATAATTAATTTTAAACATGATTTAATTAGGATAAACTTCCATGACATCTCTCAGTTCTACTATTATTATCTACAATGGTACAAAATTGAATATAAATTGTGTCCTTGATGTTCTAAAACATTCATAAGATATACTATATTTTGTGACTTTTGTGCGAACATCCATTTTACTCATGAGCCTCGATAGCAAGGAAGGAGTTATGAAATTCAGTTGGGAACTTTGGGTGCCCTAGGGCTACAGAATCCCTAATTCAGCTTATAAATGTGAAAACCTTTTTTCTTTCCCTCAAACATATGTCTTTCCCATAACCTGAATCCCAGGGGCCAGACATACAATCATATATTCCCTTTGCCAACAATATCTGCTACTGCTAACCACCAATTATTTTGATGGGGTAGAAAACACATCTGTAGCTATAGGTCTGACACCTATCTTGATCATGTAGCTACCTTTCTTGTGCATATTATGGACTTGTTGTTTTCATAAGTTATCTAAATATGAACAGGAAAAAAATTGAATTTGACACATTTATACAAAACTGTTGAAAGACTTTGTACAATGTTATGCCACACTGCCCTAAAATGCCTGTTACCATTAAATCAATATCAGTAACAGTAGGAACAATATGCAACTCATATAACTTTCCAGATTTACAAAATGTATATTGATTTATTTATTGATTGTATCTTTGAAGTTACAAGTAATGATATATTCCAAAATTAACCTACCCCATTAATTAGTTTATAATTCTACTGTATGACTGTTAGAGGTGTGCATAAAATGTTTATTTCATATTATAAAGTTTGTTTCATTTATTTTCTTAACATTTCTATGCTATTTGTATCATCTCAGTTAAAACTAATATATAGCTAGCAGGTGTGTCCTTTTAAAATACTCTGTGATAACCAGCACTAAGTAGGTTAGTAGGGAGGTAGGCCTTATATGGAGCATCTCTACTCTCTCTCTCCCTTCATGAAGAATAGTTTACTTCAGGGCAATCTTGATTTCTCCCAGTGAAGACCCTCCAGAGTCTGCTGATGAACCCCAGACCCAGCCCTAGAGAATATATGTGATACCCTTCTTCATTGGCAAGAGGCTTTCCTAACTTTGAATGAATGACCACCTGACTTTGAACAAATTCTTCTAGCCTTCCTGCCTGCAAAGAAGAGGACCTCCACAGTAGTGAATATCAGTTTTGCTGGGTGAGCTAACATGCTTGACTTACTCTTCATAGAAGAAGAAGAAGGGGGCAAAGATGTTCTTGGTGTTGGGAAGGGTAGGAGCAGTGATGGTGCTAAAAGGTGGCAAGTGCAACACATACTGCACTTATCTCTATCTATACTGTCATACCACCTCCCAATCAGTTCTTAAACTTTCTCCCATGTGGCCCAGCAGCAAATAAAGCACTAAAGTGCATCACTTTATGATACCAGGGAACTGACATTTCACAATAAGACCAATTATAATCCCATTAAGTGCTCCAGAAGCAAAATATTAGATTTAAATTTATTTTATATATCAGAAGGAAAAGCCTGAGAAGCAAATCAGGCACTTGAATTTAGTGCTCACAACTGAGTTCTATCATTGACATAAAAAAACCTTCTGATAATATCAATAAATGAAAGTGCAAAATCAGTTTAAAAAATTTGTGAAACTTAACTTTCAGAGCTCAAACAGTTTGTTATCCAGCATTGTTCATTCCTTTTAATTCTAGTTGCTGGTGGCCAGCATTTCATATAAGCAACTCAGCGGTGGAGACAAAAATCAAGGATGGCAAAATCCCAAAATGGATGGTGAACAGATGACTTTCAAATGTTCGAACCCAACAAGAAAGAATGGCAAAACTAGGTAAAATAAAAAATTCTTCCAAGCTTTATAATGAAAAATACCGGTCGAAGTTCGCAACAGCAATAATAATATATAAAAATTGTTATTTAGAAATGAGAGTCCTCAGTTCTCACAACTCGCCAGGGGAATCCAAACCCCTAAGGTAGAGTTACCCTGCAGGGTATCGACCTGTGAAACATCCTAGGACCTCTCAAAAAAGTGAAAAAGCTACTCAGTGAACAATAGTGGGAAAGAATAATGATAAATCTATATTTAGTAATTTTTTACTCTTCTAGTGTGAATTTCTATTGTTACAAATCAATAATAAATTAAAGCTATTTAGCATCCTCATGTCCATACAAAAATATAACACCCCAAAATGCAACCATTGCCAGGATAATCAATATAGCAAAGTTATCAACAAATCATATACAGTACTCATCTTCGTAATTAAATTTGTATCTGTGCTGTGTTTGGTCAATCCCCCTTCCTCAGGAACTGCAGCACTGAGAACCAAGTGGCAACACTGTCCTTTAGCAAACATGAAGCAAAAAAGGCAGAATGAAAATGGCAATGACTTGACACGATTCGTGTTTCGGTCACTAGGTCTGCATCAGGAGTGTGAATACAAAACCCAAAAGGAATAAATAAAACAGACAATGTTAAAATAAACAAATATAACCTTTATAAACTAAAACCATACACAAATAGATAAAAACCTTATAAACATGAGTGTTTTTTAAAAAATAAACCAATAACTAAAAATGCACAAAATATCAAATAATATAACCAAACAATAAAAATATATACAAAATTGAAAGGTAGAGATTTTAAGATACTGTATATTGATTTGTACCTACCACTGCCTTCAGAGTGATCTTTTGCCAGTCTAACATTCACTGTACGTGCCCGAGCAACCCAAATATTTTTAGGACTGCATGTAACCAGGGCCAGCGTGTGTCTGGGCATCTCTTTCCCTTCTGTCCATCTCTTTCCCTTCTCTTCACCTTCCTGGTCTCCTTTCAAAATCAAAATTTTCTCCTCCAGAGAAGCCCTGGCATGGCAGCCATTCTCATAAGCTGCCTCAAAGCTTTCACTCTGCCATGATCCACTTCCATTTGATGCAACTTCCTGTTTCCCCCTGGGTGGATCACAGCAGAAGGAAAGCTTCAGGGCAGCACCGGCAGCCTGTGATAAAGGCTGCCACTCCAGGGGCCCTCTGAAAAAGAAAATTTCAACTTTGAAAGGAGACCGTGAAGATAAGGGGAAGGGAGGGAGTGAGATGGACAGAAGGGGAAGAGATGCTTGGACTGCAGGGCCCCCTGGAACTGTTTTAAGTTAGATCAGGGAGGGATGAGAGTGGGGGAAATGCAGACTGAGGGGGGTATGGAGGGAAGGAGAGAAAGATGTCAGACCATGGGAGAGGAGAGAGATATGAGGGTATGGGAAGGAGAGGAGAAAGATGTCAGACCATGAGGGGAAGGGGGAAAGTCAGAGATGTCAGACCACAGGAGAGGGAGAAAGAGGGAGGAGATGGTGCACAGAGATGGAGGAGAAAGGGAGAGAGAGGAAGAAGATGATACACAGCTATGGGTGTGGAAGAGAAGAGAGATAGGAGAAATGCTTCGGGGAGAAGAAAGAAGGAGGAGACAGTATACATGGATAGATGCAAAGGGAAGGTAAGACCCAGTTTAGGAGGCATTTGGCCAAGGATAGGTCAGATGATTGGGGACTGAGAAATGTTTATATTTGGTTGAGAGAAATGACTCCTTTAAGACCTTGGTCCTTTTGAGATTTCAGTCTGACAGGGATGAAGTTGGAGGGATGGCAGGAATGCAGGGAGGACACAGTTTTTGAGGGGGGGGGCAGTTCAACCAGGATCATCTAATGAGGGAAGCAGTTTTTTTGTGGTGGGAGGAGGAGTTTCAGGAGGTAGCGCATGCTTCAAAATTTAATTCAAGAGAGTGTTTGCAACAAATGTATAAGTTTAAGCACAGGTGTTCAGTCTATGGTGGGAATCATCCAGCATTCAGATGTAATGTTAAAGGAAACATGACTACTAAGATCATTGGACCCAAACAAGTGCCCTCTGGAAGTGTACTGCAAGGTCTCATCATCAACTAAGCTGTCTGTTTTAAAGGATTTGTTGTTGCAATATCCTTTAAGGAGAATGCAAAATTGTTATTAGATGGCTTTTGTGAGGGGTTTAATATTTCTTTTAAGAGTCCAATGTTGAAGCAAAGGTTTAGCACTTCATCTTCAATCTTGTTGCATTCTGAGATTGTGACTGAGAAGTTGTATAAAGAAGAATTACTGGCCTATTTACAAGTCCTCCTTTGAAAGATTTTGTGATTTCACCTTTGGGAATTATATCTAAAAAAGAATCTAGGAGATTTTGTTTAATACACAATTTATCTTTTCTGTTTGGTGCTGGTGTTAATGCCTTCATTGATCCTATTGACTTTTCTGTTAGTTACACATCCCTGAATCAGGCTATTATTATTGAAGAATTGTGGTAAGAATGACTAAAGCTGATATCAAGTCGTTGTTTAGATTACTACCTGTACATCCGGATTCATTTTATTTGCTGGGTATTATGTTTCAATCTCAATTCTTTTTTGATAAAACAATGCCAGTACAAAATTCTATTTCTTGTTCTTATTTTGAAGTTTTTGTAACATTTATTCATTGGAAAGTTGAGCAAGAGTCTGGTGATAATATTATACTCTATTTAGATGATTTTCTTTTTGTTGGGCCTGCTGGAAGTGGTGTTTGTGAGAACTTTGTAGAAGCATTTAGGAAAGTCATAAGTGAGTTGGGTGCTCCTTTGGCAAAAGGAAAATCTGAAGGCCTTTCTACAATGCTTACTTTTTTAGGAATTAAATTGGACTTTGTTAATATACAGTGTAGATTGCCTATGGAGAATGTTAAGAAACTGAGGCAATTGATTTGGCACTTTTAGTTTAAAAAAAGACATTGAAACAAATAAAATCATTGATTGGCTTGTTTAATTTGTGTGCAGGGGCCAAGACATCCAAATAGGCAATTTTCAGAAAACATCTAGCAGTTTCAAAAACTTCTCAGATTTAGACACCTATCAAAAATGGCCCTCTATATGTTTAATTTCTGCTTTGATGTTTCCATTAACATTTATATTGTTTTATTTGTGAAATGAAAAGGAGGGAGGGGAATGTGAAATTGACCACATTTTGTTTGTTAAAATTCCAATTATTGGTGCTAATTAATTTGTTATTCAATTAAATTGCACACATAATATGGGTATGGACCAAAATGGCATACATAATTTTTTGTACTTTTTATAGAATTAGGGGGTTTATGAGCATTGGCTGCCAATCTCTTTTAGAATTCAGTTCAAATCTCTAACTCATTCTGCTTGCTACACATTACTCCTTTAAGTCACTATTGAGTGAGAAATTTACAAACTAGTGTCCCAAAATGGTGAAACATTCATCAAAAACAAATAGGAGCATTATAAACTTAAAACCACTTTATAAACTGCCTGAAGGAGCTCAGAACCATAAGATGGTGTAATGAACACTACCAGGGTAAAACCCTGATTCGAGTTTCAAATGTCTATCATTGCTCCCTTTTGTAGTTGTTTATAAAGTTGTTTCATATTGTGTAAAAAAAATTTAAATAGAAGTGCAAAAGTGTTTCACTAATTCACAACAGCTTTCTTATATTTCAAACTTTCAAAGTGGCGACCGATGGTGGCGACCGATGGAGAGACCAGTAATGGCACCGAGAGCCATCAGAAGACCCCCAGGGAAGCAACCTGATAGACCTGAGAGAACAATGGGCAAGGTCTGGCAAGCAACTAGCGGAGGGACCTGTGGGGCTGGTGGCAACTGGTAGAGAGACCAGAGGGGCCGGTGGCAACTGGCAGAGACCAGAAATGGCACCAGGAAGATCCATAGGGCCAATGAGAGTCAATGAGGACCCAGAGAAGACCTGGACAGCATGTGAGGGTCAGGGAGGACCCAATGACAACCAGGAGGGTCTGGAGGAACCTGGTCAGGATGTTTTAAAGGATTATATGAATGACGTGTATGTTTAACAGTGTTTGTTGTGTTTTAACAGTGTTCTAGAAAGTACCTGGGGTGGTGTAAGATGGGTGTTGACCACTCGGCCGATCACATGATCACAGTAACCCATCATGTGCAGACCTTCTTGTATCTCAAATCATCATGTATAGTGAAACTCAAAGGTGAATGGGAGGAATATGTAGAAGCTGATAAAGAAAAGTCCGAATTGCTTAACAAATATTTCTGTTCTGTGTTCACGGCTGAAGCGCTGGGAGCAGGACCACAGAAGACAAACATGAATAGGGATGGAGGAGTAATAGACCCTGATCGATTTTCAGAGAGTTGTGTTCATGAGGAGCTAGCTAAAATAAAGATAGACAAAGCGATGGTGCCGGATGGTGTACATCCGAGGGTGCTGAAAGAACTTAGGGAAGTTCTGGTAGCTCCGCTGACTGACCTTTTCAATGAACCTCTAGAGTTGGGAGTGGTACCGGATGACTTGAAAAGGGCAGTTGGGGTCCCTCTCCACAAAAGTAGAAATAAGGAAGAAGTAGGAAATTACAGGCCGGTAAGTCTGACTTCTGTGGTATGCAAATTAATGTAAACTCTTTTAAAACAGAGAATGGTCAAGTTTCTGAAATCCTGTGGATTATAGGACTGGAGGTAACATGGCTTGTCAGACAAATCTGATCAATTTCTTTGACTGGGTGACCAGAGAATTGAATAGAGGATGTGCGCTAGATGTGGTGTATTTAGATTTTGGCAAAGCCTTTGACAGTGTCTGATAAATAAACTGAGTACCCTTGGGATGGGTCCAAAAGTGGTAGGCTGGGTCAGGAACTGGTTGAGTGGAAGGCGACAGAGGATAGTGATCAATGGAGATTGCTATGAGGAAAGGGATGTTACCAGTGGTGTGCCTCAAGGTTCTATTCTTGGGCCTATTCTTTTTAACATTTTTATAAATGATATTGCTGAAGGGTTGTCGGGTAAGATTTACCTCTTTTCGGATGATACCAAAATCTGCAATAGCGTATACATGCTAGATGGTGTGAATGACATGAAGAAAGACCTGGTGAAGCTTGAAGAATGGTCTGAAATTTGGCAGCTAAAATTTAATGCTAAGAAATGCAAGGTCACGTATTTGGGCTGCAAAAACCCAAGGGAACGGTACAGTTTAGGGGTTGAAGAACTTACGTGCACGACGGAAGAACGGGACTTGGGTGTGATTATATGTGATGATCTTAAGGTGACCAAACAAGTTGAAAAGGTGACGGCGAAAGCTAGTAGGATGCTAGGTTGCATATGGAGAGGTATGGCCAGTAGGAAAAAGGAGGTATTGATGCCTCTCTATAAGACTCTGGTGAGATCTCATTTAGAATATTGTGTACATTCTGGAGGCCGCACCTTCAAAAAAATATATAAAGGATGGAGTCGGTCCAGAGGAAGGCTACTAATTGGTGTGTAGTCTTCGTGATAAGGCGTATGGGTACAGACTTAAATATTTCAATCAGTATACTTTGGAGGAAAGGCGGGAGAGGGGAGATATGATAGAGATGTTTAAATACTTACGTAATATAAATGAGCATGAGTCGAGCCTCTTTCATTTGAAAGGAAACTCTGCAATGAGAGGGCATAGGATGAAGTAAAGAGGTGATAGGCTCTGGAGTAATCTGAGGAAATACGTTTTTATGGAAAGGGTAGTAGATGTGTGGAACAGTCTCCCAGAAGAGGTGGTGGAAACAAAGACTGTGTCTGAATTCAAGAGAGCCTAAGATAGGCATGTGGGATCTCTCAGAGAGAGAAAGATATAATGGTTACTGTGGATGGGCAGACTAGATGAGCCATTTGGCCTTTACCTGCCGTCATGTTTCTATGTTTCTATTATAGCAAATGCAGATTCATAGCTGTGATCCAAATTTGTAGCCAATTGAGAAACCGTTATCCATTGGTCTTGTCTAATCAAGACATCCACCCTGTCAATGTGCTCTTGTGTGCATGATATTGATAGGCAACCAGAACAACCTTCATCAGTTACACCTGGTCTTCCTGCTCATAAACATTTTGTTGATTAATGGTGCTATGTCCATACTGAGTCAATATCCGATGGTGAATTTCCACAGGTTTCACTCCCTCTGCCCAAAGAAAGTACACTACTGCACATTGTTCTTCAATGATGCAATTTTGCAATGGAGAATCCATGTTTCTGACCTCATGGCTGAAATGAAAGGATAGATTTTCTGTCTCTGTCTATGAAAGGACACATTTTAAGTTTTCTGTCTCTGTCCATGCTGGAAGTAATCAAATGTAGAATGTTGGGTGTTTACTCTCTTAATGGTTTGGGAAGAGGTCATTTAATTTATGTTAACTAGGTTAGTTGTCTGAGACATGAAGGCTCAACCCCCCACAGCTCTTAACACCTTTAAGATTTAAACAATGAAGTACATATCCTGCTCACGCACCCCCTCCCCTCTTTTGTCCATCCCCCTTTTTATGTGATGGTTACCACTGACCCATGTAACAGATATATAAATGTTTTGCAGACTCATAATAAATCAGGCAAAAAAATCTCTTTAGAATACTGGCTACCTATCTTTCTTTCTAAGGGGAATTGCCTCCAGATGACAGAATGTTTTTGCAGAACGATTTCGGGACCTAGAAACGGATCCTGTTCATTTCAATTTGGGGGCTACGTCCGTGATGGACTTGACATTACCAATATTTTGTGAGTATTTCTGAATTTTGAATTCTGTTCTTTAATACTCACAGGTATTGGCATCATGTTCCAACCCTTTATTTAAATTGTAGGGTTTTCGGTAAACCCGCCGCGGTTATTGTCCTTTTGGTAAGGACAAATATTAATGTGGAGTTTTCGGTAAATTCCCGCCGTGAAAATAAGCAGCTGCCATTCTTTCGGGAAGAATGAAATTAAGTGAAGACTTTTGGAAAGTCTCTATTGTGGATTTATAGAAACGTCTGCGCATTCTGTCATCTATGCTATTCTTTGCATGCGCTTTCTCGTCTATCGCTTAGATAAGATTTTATAGAGTATAAGATTATATTGTATATTATTAATGTACCTCGCTTATAAGGTAAGGTAAGCGAAAATTTCTGCATTGTTACATTGTTTTTTTTTATTGAAAAAAAAAAATTCCTGCATTGTGATATTGTTTTTCTAATGGGTCATAAAGACACTTAGGATTCTCCACCTCCTAGACCAGGGGTCTGCAACCTTTAAGACATAAAGAGCCACTTGGACCCATTTTCGAAAAGAAAAAAAAACTTGGAGCCGCAAAACCATTATAAAACAAATCTAACACTGCATATATTGTTTCTTATCTTAATGCTATATACAGGATCACTAAATTGAAAATAAAATCATTTTTCCTACCTTTGCTATTTGGTGATTTCATGAGTCTCTGGTTGCACTTTCTTCTTCTGACTGTGCATCCAATCTTTATTCCTTTCTTTCAGCCTCCTGTATGTTTCCTCTCCTCCAGACCTCATTCTCTCCCCCAACTTTTTCTTTCTGTCTCCCTGTTCCCCCTTCTTTCTGTCTCCGTGCCGTCCCCCAAGCCACTCGGTTTGCTGCCACCGCAATCGGGGAACAGCCCCCAAGCCACCGCCGTCCCAAGCTTTCCCTGCAGAAGTGTTGCGCTGACCAGCATTCCGCTCCCTGACGTCAATTCTGACGTAGGAGAGGAAGTTCCAGGCCAACAAGGCATTTCTCCTCATTCCATCCAGCCTGAGCCCCATCTCTCCTTGATCCAGCATTTCCCTTCTGTGTCTGTCAGAATTACCATTCCACCTATTTTCCAGCATCACCCTTCTTTGTGTCCATCTCACCTATATCCCTATCTCACCACTTTTTCAGAATCTTCATTTGTCTCTGTCCTTATCTTTACGCCATGTTCACCATTTGCCCTTTCAATGTCTTTATCTCCCCCCACACACTTTTTCAGCATTACTTCTATGTCTCTATTTCACCTCCTCTTCATGTCCCCTCTGTATCTCTATCCTTATTCAGTAGGTCCTGCTTACCCTTTCTCTTCTTTGTGTCACTATCTCCATTTTCAGCTTTCCCCCCTTTTCCTTTGTTACTGCACCCTGTAGCCAGAATCTTTCCACCCTCCCTCCACTCCGGCCCAGCCCAGTATGAAATATTTCCTTTTGTTTCCCTCCCCTCTCTCTTTCTTTCTCTCTTCCCCTCCCTCACCCACGAGTCCTGCATCTGGCCCTCTCCCTTCTACCTGCACCTGGCAACACCCCCCTGCTCCGCGGCTCTCTTCAGCAACTTGTCAGCAGCAGTGATCAAGACAAGCTGCCGACATCGAGGCCTTCCCTCTACGAGTCCCGCCTTTGTGGAAAAAGGAAGTTGAAACAAGCGGGACTCGCAGAGGGTAGGCCCCGACGTCAGAAGCTTGTGTCGATCGCTGCTGCTGAGTTGCCGAAGAGAGCCGCGGAGCAGGGGATGTGGCCGGAAGCAGGTAGAAGGGAGAGGGAGATAGGAAGGCTGTAGATCTCCGGAGCATGACACCGACCCCGACCAGGATGATTTCTTTTTCAGGCACCTTACAAGTCCAGCGTCGCGGCGGGAAATAGCCATGCTGAGCAGTGAGCTCAGCACTACACAGATGAAAGCCTTGCTTGCTGATTGGTCCGGCGGCATGGCGGGGCAGGGCCGCCGGACCAATCAGCAAGCAAGGCTTTCATCTGTGTATGTGCTGAGCTCACTGCTCAGCATGGCTATTTCCCGCCGCGACGCCGGACTTGTAAGTTACATGCCTGCGTGACACACTACCGGAGCCGCAGCAAAGGAGGAAAAGAGCCGCATGCGGCTCTGGAGCCACAGGTTGCCGACCCCCGTCCTAGACAGATGAGACTTTGTTCGCTTCAGTAATAATAATAATAATGGTAATAACTTTATTCTTCTATGCCGCCACGGTCTTGCGACTTCTGGGCGGTTTACATTTAAGAGAGCTGGACATTCAGCGATTTACAATATGTGGAGGGAGTACAGAGTACAGAGACTATTAGGAATCAAAATTACAAAATATAATGTTTGCTAAGAATTTCGGAGCTGACCTGTAAAGAAAAATCACAGCTTTCCTGAAAAAAAAAAAAAAAAAAAGGGAAAAAATTGCAATGTACAGTTTGTTTAGAGATTCAGAAACAGCACGAATTAGGATTTCAGAGAGCATTGTGAAAAGAAAGAGTGCTTGGTGAGGTTCTGTTTAGGTGATGTATCTGTCAAATAGGGTAGTTTTTATGAGTTTTCTAAAGGCATTGTAGGTCAGTTCGGCTTTATTAATGTGACTAGCTTGAAACATATGCCGGAGAACTTGAATAGTGTTCTTGCCTCGACTGACAGCCAGTGCAGTGGTTTGTGGTGGGGATGACATGGTCATTCTTTTTTTAATCCATATATCAAGCGGACAGCTGAGTTCTGAATGATACCCAAATAAACGATATTACAATAGTCCAGGGTAGACAGCACTAGTGATTGCACTAGTAATCTAAACGAAAGTGGGTCAAAGTATTTTTTGATGGTCTTTAATCTCCATAGCATCATGAAACATTTTGTTGCCACAATATTCGTGTGTTCAATCATAGTGAGGTGTGTGTGTCCAATGTGACTCCCAATATTTTTATTGTGTTGGTAATTGGGTAATCATGGTCTTTTATATGTAGCGTTGAATTGGTAATTTTATCCGTTGGGCTTGCAAGGAAGATTTTTGTTTTTTCTGTGTTAAGTTTCAGTTTGAAGTTGCTTGTCCAATGTTCTATTTCAGTCATTATATGAGTAATGTATTTTGAGATTTCATTTGTTATGCTGTTAGGATGGAGATGTCGTCTGCATATATGTATTGGATCAGGTTTGGTTTTTGCAGTGGGTGTCCTAGAGAGGATATGTAAATGTTGAATAGGGTAGGTGAAAGTGGTGAACCCTGTAGGGCTTAATATGAATTGAATGTGAGTGAACCAAGGCTGGCTGAGAACTTTTCAGCACTTGTCTTTCCCGTATGTGTTTGCACTGCTTATAGGTTTAAATTTCTGCCTTTTCTTGTGCTGTGTCGCCGGAAAGAAAAGAAAAAAATAAAATAAAATAAATTCCGTTTTAGGTTTCAGGTTTGTTTGGGGAACTTACCGAAACAAAATGAAAAAGGGTAGAAAATACATTTGTGTAATTATTAAAACAGACAGTCAGAAAGGCATATATTTAAAAAACAAAGCAAAACAAATTATAATGAAAAAGAAAGAGAAGGATGAAAACAAAAGGGAGGAAACAAAAAATAAATAATCTAGCACTTTGTAGAAAAGATTAAAATGAATAAGAAAAGCAAGGAGCAAAGTCCCATTACAGTCCTTAAAAGGACTATTATACTCCAGGTAGACCGGAAGCTATGGTTTTATGTATCAAGTTTCAAGTTTCAAGTTTATTAGGTGACATGATCAAATTTTTGAGCTTTTAAGGTGAAATGATTTTAATGGCAGTATTTTGAATAATTTGGAGGCAATTGTCTTAAAGAGGGTCAGGATAAATTAACTTTAATTAATACAGGGGCCAGAATTAGTTTTACAGATAGAGCAAGAAAAATATGGAAATCTGTGAGATTCAAGTTTCAAGTTTATTTTTAACTTATTGAATAGCTTAATTTAATTTGCTAAGCGATTTACAAATCAAGTTTCAAGTTTCAGGTTTATTATTTTTCTTGATTAATCGCTTAATCAAATTCTATAGTCAAATAAGGACAATACAATACAAAACAAACTTTAAATAATAACATTGGGTAAAAACTAATACATAATATTTTATACTCATGACATAGGGTAAGATAAGGGTTAGAAATATAATTGATAAAGAAAAGTAAAACAAAGGAAAAATACATTAGGGGAATCAATTAACACATAGCATAACACAGTAAAATAACATCACCAAATTAAGAACTATTTAATTAAATATTAAAAGCATCTTTAAAAAGAAATGTTTTCAAATTGCTTTTAAATTTTCCTAAATCCTGCTCATTCCGCAGATAAATGGGAAGATCGTTCCAAGTTTGAGGAGCAGTTACAAAAAAAATAAATAAATAAATTGACGTCTAGTGTTAATAATTTTAAGTGATGGAATGGTTAATAAGTTTTGCTCATTAGACCTCAGGGTTCTGTTTGAATGATAAGGAATTAAATGTTTAAATATGAATGCTGGGGTCTTATGAAGAAGAGATTTAAAAACAAGCAGACAGAGTTTGTACGTTATCCGAAATTAACTGGAAGCCAATGTGCATCTATCAAAAGGGGTGTAACATGGTCATATTTTCTAGACTTAGTGATGAGTTTAATGGATATGTTCTGAATAATTTGAAGTCGCTTAATTTCGTTTAGCGATATCCCCTTAAATAGGGCATTACAATAGTCCAATTTAGAAATCACTAAAGAATGGATAAGAATGTTTATTGATTTAGGACATAGGAATTTTGCAATAGATCGTATCCTACGTAATCTGTAAAATGTAGATTTAATTATAGTGCTAATATGATCATAAAAAAAAAAAGTATACACATATGCTTATTTATAGTAAATTACATGAGCCTGACATATTGACATACAAACTAACAGATGCATAAGGAAGAAAGGGCAGAACTACAATTGTATTAATAGAGCACAAGGGAAGACGTGAATGGTGAGGGCAATAGGAATAGGGAATAAATAAATTAAAGGCGTCTTTAAAAAGGAAGCTCTTCAGATTGCTTTTAAAATGGTTTAGGTCATTTTCTTCTTCAATAATTTTTTATAATTGTTTCTAATCCTACAAGTTTATATCTTGGTGAGAAAAGTGGCACACTCACCCCTGAGATAGAAGGGAAGTCCAGAAACTAAACAGAAATTTTCCTACAGACCAAAGTGCCAGGTGCCAAGAGCTAATTCAGTGGGAGAACTAATTCAGAATGAATTTACCTACCTATTTTACTTTCAGTGATGGAATTGTTAAGAGTTTTTGATTAATGGATCTTAAAGAAAGTGATATACTATGGGGAGTAAATAGTTATTAATGAATTGGGGTTCGTTCAAAGACAGTGTTTTAAAAACTAAAAGTAGGATTTTAAAGGTAATGCGATGAGTAACAGGAATCCAATGTGATTCGATTAGGATTGCAGACAGAGCTTGATAGGTGTGGAAGAGGCTTAATGAGTCTTAGTGCCCATGCAAATATGGATTCCCTACTTATTCAGACTTTCCTTTCTAACCTCCGTTCTCCTTTGCAGATTCTGGTCAAACAAATGATTTCAGAATGGCCCACTAGTTCTCGTGCATAATTTCAGATTGAAAAAAGGAGCAGTGCGGGGTTTGAACCCCCAAGCCTCAGGTTCCTTAGGCTGTAGCGCTAACCACTACGCAACACTCTCCTACGCTTTGAGATCTCTAAGCCTTGGGAAATCCTGCATTATTAGGGCCAGCTACCTACCTGGGGACCGCGCCTGTCCGCTCCTCGCGGAAGAAGGGGTCACGGGTTTCGTAGTGGGCGGGCCCCTGTCTCCGATTGAGATGGTAATAATCCATCTAGAAGTACTGGATGTTTTAATTGCGGAGACCCTGGTCACTGGCTTAATCAATGCCCATCTGGCCGGTGCCCAAAGCCGCCCTTCACACATCAACAGATAATGGTCCTGCTTTCACTGCCAGAGTATGCAAAGATTTAGCTATTGCATTCCGCATTGAGTGGAAATTTCATCTCCCATATCACCCACAGAGTTTCGGTATTGTCGAACGCATGAACAGGACTATTAAAGATAAAATCTGGAAAGCCACAGCTGGCACATTTGTGAATGGAAAAAATTCCTTCCTATTGTTTTAGCTGAAATTAGGATGTTGCAAAATTAAAATGTGTTTTTCTTTTCTTTTTCTTAGCAGCGGTTCGGATATATGCATGCCCATCCCAGTTTTGGCACTAGGATATTTCTGGTGTTTTCCAGGGATCCTCTTTGTCACTGCAGAGATAAAGACGATCCAAAGAAACATTAGCTTTTCTAAATATGAGATGGTTATGATATGCATTATTTGTACTACTCAGGGGTTCATCTTTGCTGTGTTTTTCTATAACAATGTGTTTATTTGCAGAGTTAAATTCAGCCCTGAACACTTGACAGATGGAAGAATAATGCCGACGCCTCAAAATTTGTGTTTTATGTTGTCTGTGCTATGTGGTCTGTCTTTTGTCTATTTGTTTTAGTTTAGGGGGTACCCCAGGATACATAACATTGGCCATTTCTAGAGCTCTTTTCCCATTTTTTAACTAGCCCAATTGCGCAATGTTCTTTTTTCCCTATAATTTGCATATGCTAAATATAGCTTAGTTAGGGGTTATATTTTTAAGAAAGGTTTTATTCTATATCTATACCATGTTTATTATATGCTCCTCATTAGATTCAGTACACATTTCTGACATAATTTTTTTATATATACATTCAGTACAGAATTATGGTTTCTCTGAATTGCCATAAGTTATATGCAGCACACAAAAACATATCTTTTTGAAATGTCTGATTAAGAACCTTAAGTACCTGATTATTGTCTGTCTTTTGCCATAACTATAACAAGTAAATGCATTAATATTGTTACATGTTGCCACATTCAGTACAGGCAACTAGTCTCTCTCTCTCTATGCATTCAGTACAGGCAACCTGGTTTCTCTCTCTCTACATTCAGTACAGGCAACATGTTTTCTCTTCCATTTTCTATCTCTTATTTGGATCACACTGGAGTACAGCTGCTGAATGATATCGGGACTCTTTTCAAATCCCTCCCTGTATGCACAGACATCATTTCATCTCAAGGGCGAACACCACCAGTTTCCAGTGACTTGACTGATCCTGTGCAAACATCAGATCCTGTACAAACATCCTTTCATTTCAAGTGTGAACCTCATCAGTTTAAAGAGACTGCCGGTTCCTGCTGGACTAATTCATCTTCATGCACCCTGACTGCAAAGACTTTTCCACACATGCTGTACACAATGTTTCCTGTTCATCGGAGATAGCCACCTTCCTAAGAACGCTTTGCTGTACAATTCCTCCTATTTAACCTATTCTATGGACATTTCAGACTTTATTTCATATGCTGTACATCCACTACCTCTTGGAATGGGGAATGAGACATTCCAAAAGCTGCTGAACTTTACTGAACTCCATACTTACATTGAACAACTTAAGAAAACCTCCAAAGAAGTGAATCATACTATCACTTTTGAAAATGGACAGATTGCACAAAATTTGCTCCAAGATGCTCATGTCTCAAGCTTTGGAACTTTTCTTTGAGTATTCGCCCACTGTAAACCATGTATTTAATGTTTTAATTCATCCTATCTTAACTATTCTACAAATTTTGCTATGTATTGTTATGATTCTCCTTTGCTGTAGAGTGAAACACGTGTACATTTCTTTTCTCACAATGTTCCCTCTAGCTTTTAAGGCAGTTATACATGAATTTCCAGTATCTTCTCTGACAACTTGCTAATTTGGTTCTAATTTGGTTTTAATTTGGCATGGCCTATTGCATTACCATTACCAGGGTCAGAGATAATATTATCCCATATCCCATACTTACATACTCTCTTATGACATCTTGGTACCTTTATACCTGAACCTCCTGAAAAAGCTTCATCCATTATGCACTGTTCATTCTGCTCAACGACGGGTAAGATATAGATACGACCTATGCAACCTAAGACAGAGGTTTGAACTCATAATGGGAACTGTTCGTCTTCATAGCTTGGAAGACAGCTATGATATACTGTTAGAGATTGGCAAGGCATAAGCGAGGCAAGCTGGCTAAGGGTACCACAAGTTTGCTTTCATTTCAAAGAATATGGAAGATGTCAGCATAGCCGTTGCAGGCGTTCAGCATTTTCGGTTGGCATAGCTGGTGTCACCAAAGGCCTATGGGAAATTGTATCAATCTGACTCTGGCATGGGGATGCAGATAGACCCTGAGGGCAGGAAGACGGTTTCAAGTAGTCCTGATTAAATCATGATTAGCTAAAATGTGTTAATGTATTAATCAGAAACTATTGTCCGAGGCATACTGGAAATTTAACTACAGCCTAGTATTTTTTTTTTTTGGAAATTATAGGTATGCTTCACTGTTGCAGCATTAGATTTTTCTTTAGGTGATATTTACTGGCTCTGTGGAGACCTCCGGCTCCGTGTTAAACTACTCAGCCAGTAGATAGGCCAGTGCACTTTAGCTATACATAGATGAGATAGAGGTCCCAGATGAATTCAAGGCCTGAGACCAGGTTAAGGCTAGGTTTGAGTCCCTTATTACTATCAATAAGAATGTTGAACTTAAACATAATTCTGGTTTATCTAATCCTTGGAATCTGTATTTTAGTTGGATGCAGGGGTGGGTAAAAGACCTTCTTATTGTTATAATCTTTATTATTATCTGCACTCTTGTTGCTTATGTAATTTTTAGACTGTTCCTGTGCTGTTTGACTCATTGCAGCCCCTAAAACCCCTCCTCAAGAGACATATCTAGAATATCTCTCCCTCCACGCTCATGCTGTGCATTTATGACGTCATTTTCATGACGTAAGAGGGGATTGAAATGAAAGGATAGATTTTCTGTCTCTGTCTATGAAAGGACACATTTTAAGTTTTCTGTCTCTGTCCATGCTGGAAGTAATCAAATGTAGAATGTTGGGTGTTTACTCTCTTAATGGTTTGGGAAGAGGTCATTTAATTTATGTTAACTAGGTTAGTTGTCTGAGACATGAAGGCTCAACCCCCCACAGCTCTTAACACCTTTAAGATTTAAACAATGAAGTACATATCCTGCTCACGCACCCCCTCCCCTCTTTTGTCCATCCCCCTTTTTATGTGATGGTTACCACTGACCCATGTAACAGATATATAAATGTTTTGCAGACTCATAATAAATCAGGCAAAAAAATCTCTTTAGAATACTGGCTACCTATCTTTCTTTCTAAGGGGAATTGCCTCCAGATGACAGAATGTTTTTGCAGAACGATTTCGGGACCTAGAAACGGATCCTGTTCGTTTCAATGGCTACCACACATCTGAAGGTCGAGCGCTGAACAGTGTGTGGACGAACTATCCAACAGGAAATGTACTAGTACATATGTTGCATTTCACTAGCTCTGTTCTGGTTATCATATAATTTAACAATTGCCATTAATTTTTGATTTGCCTTCATATTGTTTTAGAATCATGCTAGGTAATTATGACCTGGATCAGCTACTATTGGAAATAGGATACTGGGCTCAATGGACCTTTTGACTGTCCCAGTATGGCAGTGCTTATGTACTTATTCTGTCCTTACAATTCTTCCAGCTCTGGATTTCTTCTCCAACTGAGATTCAACTTGATGTTACTCATCAGTCTTCCTTCATCTATCCTGCTCCCCAGGTCTTGCTCAGAGAAGCAAATTTAAAGCCACTCTAAAAACTGGAGGAGTGGCCTAGTGGTTAGAGCTGCTATCTCAGCACCCTGACTTAGGGTCTGTGAGCCCACCAGGATAGATAAGGAAAATACCTAAAGTACCTGCTTAGATTGTGAACCACTCAGATGGCTTTGCTAATGGGTGGTATATCAAATACAAAGGGAACTGCACTTTTCACTCATGCATTCCCTTTACCTAGAAAGATATCCTTCACAGTGGTTACTACTTTTGTTCTCAGAGAGAACTCACTTGGCTCTATCCTCTGATTACATCCTCCTCTTCAATCTCTTGTGTTGCTATTATTTGCAACCAGGTGTTTTTCCCAGCTTATATGTAAAATAATTTTTGCAATATTGCATATACTGTACAAGCCATCCTTATGTGTCATGCTTCATTTTTCTCTCCTTACCCCGATAGACAATGTTTTTAATTTGCTATTTTGTTTACTACTTTACTGTTCCCTGAGGAGAGGTGCTTAATCAATTCAATAAACCTTAAGCCTTAGACATGAACTCATGTGTGAATTAGCCATCTGAAAACTTCTGGGGACCAAATGAAAAAAAATCCAGATTTCAGCATAGGCTCAGCCATGTGAATGAAGTAGGCTTCTGATTTCACACTGTGTGTGAGTGAAACTTTGTTCAGGCCTGGCAAAGCTTTTCAAGAAATAAGACTGCACCAAAGTTACTTCTTTAGATAGGGTAATCTCCATTACTTTTTTAAAAAAATCTAGCCCAGGTTCTGCCAACAGGCTAAAATTAATACATTCACCTTGGTCTCAGTCATATAGTTGCTTGTTCAAAAAAGAGCAACCAAGATGATAAAGGGGCTGGAACTCCTCTCGTATGAGGAAAGACTAAAATGATTAGGGCTCTTCAGCATGGAAAAGAGACGGCTGAGGGGAGATATGACTGAAGTCTACAAAATCCTTAGTGGAGTAGAACGGGTACAAGTGGATCGATTTTATACTCCGTCAAAAATTACAAAGACTAGGGGACACTCGATGAAGTTACAGGAAAATACTTTTAAAACCAATTGGAGGAAATTGTTTTTCACTCAGAGAATAGTTAAGCTCTGGAACACGTTGCCAGAGGATGTGGTAAGAGCGGATAGCATAGCTGGTTTTAAGAAAGGTTTGGACAAGTTCCTGGAGGAAAAGTCCATAGTCTGTTATTGAGAAAGACACGGGGGAAGCCAGTGCTTGCCCTGTATCGGTAGCATGGAATATTGCTACACCTTGGGTTTTAGCCAGGTACTAGTGATCTGGATTAGCCACAGTGAGAACGGGCTACTGGGCTTGATGGACTATTGGTCTGACCCAGTAAGGCTGTTCTTATGTTCTTATGTTCAGAGAATCACAAAAATCAGCCAAAGAGTGAAATTCTACTGCATAAACAGCAATGACTGATGTGTATGGCAACAAAACTTAAAAATCTTCACAATGGCAGAGGGCTGAGATTAACACTGTTCTGTATCAAAGCCAGAGTTTTGGTTTCAGGCAGAGCTGGAGTAACCAGTTTCTGAATCTACTTTGATCACAAACTGAGGAGAATGAACAATAGCCAGTTCTCCACCGTGATTTTATTTGTGCTAAAGCAGGGGTAGGGAACTCCGGTCCTCGAGAGCCATATTCCAGTCGGGTTTTCAAGATTTCCCCAATGAATATACATTGAAAGCAGTGCATGCAAATAGATCTCATGCATATTCACTGGGGAAATCCTGAAAACCCGAATGGAATACGGCTCTCGAGGACCGGAGTTCCCTACCCCTGTGCTAAAGAAACATCTCAAATGTTTCAGATATTCATGCCACTCACCAATGCCATCAAATTCAGCCATTACTTCCAGTTTATTTTCTGTTTAAGTCAAAGGTGGAAAGAGACAAAACAGGCTTGAGATGTAAACTATACTATCTTAGCTACTGTAGGTGACCATTTTCCTCTTCCTCTACCTTTAATCACCTTTGCTTTTATAGCCATTAATGCTGCCTTTTCTTTTTAGGTTCAAAGAACCTAGAGTTTAGTCCAGGGATGGGCAACTCAGGTCCTCAAGGGCCAGAATCCAGTCGGGTTTTCAGGATTTCCCCAACGAATTTGCATTGAAAGCAGTGCATGCAAATAGATCTCATGCATATTTATTGAGGAAATCCTAAAAACCCGACTGGGACCCCTCGAGGACCGGAGTTGCCCAGCCCTGGTTCATAGTACAGGGGTGTCCAATGTCGGTCCTCGAGGGCCGCAATCCAGTCAGGTTTTCAGGATTTCCCCAGTGAATATGCATGAGATCTATTAGCATACAATGAAAGCAGTGTATGCAAATAGACCTCATGTATATTCATTGGGGAAATCCTGAAAACCCGACTGGACTGCGGCCCTCGAGAACCGACATTGGACACCCCTGTCATAGTAGCTCTCAGAATGAAGGAATCAAATAGAGACTTTGAAAAAAATTACATACCTTTAATCATAAGTTTTAGGAAGAAAAATCTGCTGTGATCTATGAGGTTAAAAACTATGATTTAAGTTTGTCCTCCGCAAAACCTTTAGGGCACAAGGAACAAATGTAAGTGGCACTTTAGGTAGAAGACTTTATTGAAAATATCCTAAGTTTAGCGGGTATAGAATAGTGAGATTGATCTAATCGCACTTGCTTTATGTTAAATAGCTTCTTTCTGCATTAGCTGATTCATAGTTTGAAGAGGCGTAAATGGGACCTGTTTGTCAAGACATTAAGGCATATAACTAAAAAAAAAAAAAGAATAAATTATTCAATATCCATTCCCCAACAAAATAATAATATTTGTTGAAATTGCAGGACAACATGCACAGTTTAGAGATGAGGTGTTAAATGCCATGATACTTAGTAAGACATCACTGAGAAGCTTAATGATGATGTAACATTTTGAGTAATAAGAGAAAGAAGCTTTGGTATAGCTACAAAGGAATCAGCCTGGGTTGTAGATTTATGCCGTTAATTTTGTCCCTCGACTGTATTCAGATGAGTACTTCTCTTCAATATAGAGCAACAAAATTGCTGCATTAGAACTGTGTTAATGGTAATCAGCATGTTAATGAGCACCAGAAGGTTGTTAAAGGGAAGAGAAGTTCAAAGATGTGTAAGCAAGAGAAAAAAGAAGGCAGAGAAAGAGAGTGCCTTGTTTGTAGGTCATAGATTATTTGTTTTGCCATTGTCCTGCACAGGATTTTAATTTAGGAGCAGGAAAGGGTATTTCAAAAACACCTGAAAACCTGGCTATTTTCAAAAATGTAAATTTTGCTTCCCTCTACTACCAATTCTTACTGTTCTTTCCTTTTTAATTTTTTACAAACCATGTCAAACTCTATCTTTATAGAGAAGATGCGGTATATAAGCTTAAGGTTTAGTTTAGTTTACCGTATTTTTGGGTCCATAAGACGGACTTTTTCCACCCCCAAGAAGGGGGTGGAAAAGTGGGTGCTTCTTATGGACCGAATACACCAACCCCCCCCCCCACCCCCCACCCTGGGTACCTTTTTTAAGTGGCAGTGGTCCAGCACGGTGTCCTGCTGGATGGCTGCCTTTCTCCTTGCAGATCGACGCACAACACAGGAACGCAACCTTTGCACTTCCTGCCACGATGAGAACTGAATGCGGCCAATCAAAGAGCGGCGCGGGACCAGGCAGGAAGCACATAGGTTATGCTCCTGCATTGTGTCGCTTTGCAGCCGTCCAGCAGTTTGTCAAGATATAAGTGGTCTTTATGGAAGAAGATGTAAGAGATCTACCTGAACCGGAAATGTTTTTCAAGGGGAATGATGCAGAGGAACTGAAAGAAATCTCGGTGAATCTGGAAGATGTACTAAGCCAAATCAACAAGTTAAAAAGTCATAAATCACCTGGACTAGATGGTATCACCCCAGGGTACTAAAAGAACTCAAACATGAAATTGCTGAACTGCTTTTAGTAATCTGTAACCTGTCGCTAAAATTGTCTGTAATAACTGAAGATTGAAGGGAAGCCAATGTTACACCTATTTTTAAAAAGGGTTTCAGGAGAGATCTGGGAAATTATACATTAAACTGTTTAAAGTTGTTAAAACGCATGCATATTCTCTCTCCTCCTCTCCCTTCTACCTATCCACCTCCCCTCTCTCGCTCCTCTTTTTCTCCCCTCTTGCCTCTCCTTAGAGTCGCCTTGAACCTGTATAAGTATGAGTGATGCACAAATAGAAGATTAGGATTAGATTGTGAAAAATTGTAGGCAGACTTTAGGAAATTGGAAGACTAGGAGTCCAAGTGGCAGATAAAATTTAATGTGGACAAATGCAAGGTGATGCACATTGGGAAGAATAGCCCAAATCACAGTTACCAGATGCTAAGGTAAACCTTGGGGGTAAGCACCTAAGAAAAGGATTTGGGTATCATTGTAGTCAATATGATGAAACCTTCCACCCAATGTACAGCAGCGGCCAAAAAAGCAAACAAGATGCTGGGAATTATTAAAAAAGGGATGGTTAACAAGACTAAGAATGTGATAATGCCTCTGTATCGCTCCATGGTGTGATCTCACTTGGAGTACTGCATTCAGTTCTGGTCGCCTTATCTCAAGAAAGATTAGCGACACTAGAAAAGGTTCAAAGAAGAGCAACCAAGATGATAAAGGGGATGGAACTCCTCTCGTATGAGGAAGGGCCTCCTATTTGGATACTTTGCCCCCTATGATAAAAAGCCAAGTGGTCAATCGCTTGCGGAAGCCAGTGGTTCCATTTTTGCCAGTGGGTTGAGGTTGTTTATATGGGGGGTGTGGGGGAGTGGTAGGGGGGATGTCAGGGTTGGGGGAGGGCAGGCGGGGTTCCTTTTGGGGTGAGAATGGCCGGGTCCGGGCTATAAGAACACAGGCCCGGACTCTACCAGTACTCATGGTTCGCTTTGTTGGTTGTTTAGTATTTGTTCTTTATTGGAAAATGTTATTTCTGCTTCTTGCATGTATTTTGTCTCTTGAATAAAAAGTTATTATAAAAAAAAAAAAAAGGTTAAGGCTCTTCAGCTTGGAAAAGAGACAGCTGAGGGGAGATATGATTGAAGTCTACAAAATCCTGAATAGAGTAGAACGGGTACAAGTGGATCGATTTTTTACTCCGTCAAAAATTACAAAGACTAGGGGACACTAAATGAACTTACAGGGAAATACTTTTAAAACCAATTGGAGGAAATAATTTTTCACTCAGAAAATAGTTAAGCTCAGGAACACATTACCAGAAGTTGTGGTAAGAGCGGATAGCGTAGCTGGTTTTAAGAAAAGTTTGGACAATTTCCTGGGAGGAAAAGTCCATAGTCTGTTATTGAGAAATTCTTTCTGTTGAAGCACATTCACTGTATTTAATCAGCCAAGAATAAAGACTGTGACCTTGATCTTGGATCAGAGTATGCAGTGACTCAGCTGGTATGCAGCCTGGATGATTCATGACAACTACTGAGAAGGAGAATTCCACTCTATCTTGGGATATGAGGCTGACGTGGCAAACCTTTACTTGATTGGACCCCTGGCCAGTGCCTATCCTGGGTGCTATCCTGATTAGAATGACTTGACTGATAAGAAATTGCATCCAAGACCATGGCCCAAATTCACTATGCAAACCGATCATGTTACACATGCAAAATATCTGCCCCATTAAAAAAATGAATAAAAAAGACAGGCAGGCCTGTCATAAAAATGTACCACCACACACAAACGCATCCCCCAAGCACGGCCGCCCCCACCCCCGGCACCAAAAAGTTGGGAGCAGGAGAGGTGTTCAGTCCCCCAGCCACCTAGGAATCCCACCCCCCAGCAATAGCAGGCTTAAGCCCCGCCCCAGCACATCATCTGATGCATGGGGAGGGGCCTAAGGCACTGATTGGCTGAGGCTCCTCAGACTCCTCCTAGGGAGGAGACTGAGGCACCTCAGCCAATCAATACCTTAGGCTCCTCCCCATGCATCAGATGATGCACTGAAGTGGGACCTAAGGCCGCTTTTGTGCAGCGGCGACCCGGGCAGCAGGAGTAGGATGACTTTCCTCCTGCTCCCGAAGATCAGCATAGGGGCAGGAGGGTCGGGGCACCCCTCCTGCTCCTGAAGATGGAGGAAGCCTTGTCGAAAGGAGCAGGGGGGACCGGGTACCCCTCCTGCTCCCAACTATTTTAAAGGTACCGGGGTGGGTGGGTTGGGCCCAACTGCCTGGGCCAAGCAGAGGTGGATCGGGGAGTGAGAGGCCTAGGAGCAGGAGGGACTGAGTACCCCTCCTGCTCCCAACATTTTGGTGCCAGGGATGGGTGGGCCATGCCAGGAGGGGGGCGAGGGCTGTGCCAGGAGGGGGGGTGAGGGCCGTGCTGTGCCAAGGGAGAGATCGGGGCAGAGCAGGGCAGTCAGGAGAAATCAGGTCCTGGGGGGGTATCAGGCAGGGCCGGTGTGTCGTGCCAGTGGGTGGGGCTAATGTAGGCTCTCCTGCCTGCCCTGCTCTGCCCCGATCTCTTCTTCCCTGCTCACCAGACTCTCCTGCTCTCTGCTGCATTCCCCGCAGTGCAGACCCGCTTTAAAACCACATGCTTGCACTGCAGGGAACGGCGGCAGAGAGCAGGAGAGTCCAGGAGCAGGCAAGAGAGATCTGGGCAGAGCAGGGCAGGCAGGAGAGATCGTGGCTGAGCCCTGACAGCAGTGACAGGAGGCTGCTTCTCCTGTCACCTACTGTCAGGGTGTGCGCATGAGCAGGGATCATTCTCTATTGAACCTGGCTGTGGATAGCGGGCGTGTTAACGATCGTCCCCATTTGCATGCAGGCCTTTAGTGAATTCGTCGGCTGGCATGCAACTGGAAACGGATCATGCATGGTTTGGAGGTTTAGTGAATTTGGGCCCATGTAGGGACTCAGTCAGAGCTATCTCTGAGATCCATCTCTGATTTTCACCTCCTATTTATACAACCTATAGATATCAGAAGACTTTACTGACTTCTATAGGTCCTATATTTTAAGTTCTGCTATCACAATTACAGCCGAGTTAGTTAGTTGGTGAATTGCATGCTGATTCCCTTCATTTGCATGCACGGATCGGGATGGGATCGCTACACAGGTTAGTGAATCGGGTCAGAGGGAAATTGGGTTGCAAAGGGCTCGCAAACCGATCGGTACACAATCGGTTTGCTTTGTGAATCTAACCCTTTATACACTCATTGTGCAATGATTGAGAACTTGAGCCATTTTCAAAGGTGGGCTTTCTAGTTCACTGACAGGGTGTTTTTACCTTGTAACGGTTCTCTGAGCACAATACAAGTGTGACTTAGTAAATGCTGTGAATATTTTGATATATGCCCAGAGTGTATTCATTTGATATATCCAGAAAAAGGAGCCTTATGGAAACCCTACATAACTGCACTATAGTGACTCTGGGCAAGTCACTTAACCTTTTATTACCCCAGGTGCAAAATAAGGACCTGTATATAATATATAAACAATTTGCTTGTAATCACAGAAAGGTGGTATATTAAATCCCATCCTCTTAAACATTAAAAACTTTTTTAAACAGGTAGGCCTTAAGTTGCTTTCTAAAACTCAGGCTGAACAACTATACATAACAAGATTGGTAATTTATTCCACAATTCAGGACATGCAACCCAAGAGACTGAAGAATGTATGCTATCAAGTCTAACTTGTGTAAAATAAGAAACCTCAAGGAGTGCTTTACTAGATGATCATACAAGGTTTGACGGATGGTAAAGTCTCAATGTTGCTGCAGTACATAAAAGCACATCATTATTTAACACATGATGGATTATTGATAAGATCTTAAATTGTATTCAACAATATATGGGAATTAAAGAATATTTATTATTTTATAAAAATTTGCATACCCTCTCCTTGATGTTTCAAAATGCCAATCAAGATGACGCATAATCATAACACATTGAAAACCCCAATTAACATAACAACAAGGAAACAGCAGCACTTTCACGGCTTTCCTAAACTGTAAGACTGACTCCTTTCCCCTAAGTTCCCCCTAATGCAACATATTCTACTTCAACACAGCCCTTATCCTAAATGTCCTCTTTCACCATATTTCCTTTCTGATTAAAGCTGCATTAGGAAGCAACAAAAGACTTCTAGAGGAGGACTAAGGAGGAAATGTAAGCGTATTGCACTAAACAAGATGTGAGCAACTGTGGCTGATTACCATGCACAGCCTTAAATGTCATCCAAAGCAATTTAAAAACACATCTTTCCCGCATTGGTAACTAAAGCAACTGTCTAAAGAAAGGAGCCTCTCTGCTTCTCCAGAGCACCTTAGATAAAAGCTTAGTTAATAAATGTTGAGCTACTTTAAATTTCCATAATAAAATATTCAGCAAACCTATATATAAAGCATTACAGTAGTCCAACACATTCTCTACCACCTGCTGAACTACTATTAGAAACAAACTCTCCTGCAAATAAGGCCTCAATTTATACATCACATTCAACTTCACATAAAACTGACTCAATACAGTCATAACAAGCCTCACTCATTCTTCCAAATCAAACCCCCAACACCTTCACATAATCAACCACAAACAAATATTCTCCATCCACCTATACTCTGAGTCTCATAGATGACCAAATGGCATCTCCTAAACAAAAGGCTACTCCAAACCATTCCACTATCCTTATACCACATCCACACTTTCTCCATACAACCCACCAACATCCCTTGCATCTCCAGTCCATCATCAGCTACAGGAGGTAAGCCTTTTTCAAATGAGGGAAAACTCCGGAATGAGAGGGCATGGAATGAAGTTAAGAGGTTATAGGCTCAAGAATAATCTAAGGAAATTATTTTTTACAGAAAAGGTGGTAGATGCATGGAACAGTCTCTTGGTAGAGGCAGTGGAGACAAAGACTGTATCTGAATTTAAGAAAGAGTGAGAAAAGCACATGGGATCACCTGGGAAGAGGAAGAGATGGTGGATGCTGAGAATGGGCAGACTGGATGGGTCATTTGTCCTTTATAGAAAAAAAACATAGAAAAACATAGAAAGATGATGGCAGAAAAGGGCCATAGCCCATCAAGTCTGCCCACTCCATTAACCCTCCCCAAACAACCCCCTAAGGGGTCGCTCACAGGTGGCATCACCTCTACACTGCCCTTGTAAAGATCCGACGTGGGCATCCCATTTATTCTTAAAATCTTGTATGCTGCTGGCCGCGATCACTTGCTCTGGGAGTTTGTTCCAATGGTCTACCACTCTTTCTGTGAAGAAGTACTTCCTGGTATCCCCATGAAATTTCCCGCCCCTGATTCTTAGCGGATGTCCTCTTGTGGCCGACGGACCCTTTATCTGCCATGTTTCTACTAGTAACAACAGCTGTATTTCATCAGCATAAGCATAAAACAAAAGTTCATAATTCCTTACTATGTCCCCTAAGAGCAATAAATAAAATATTAAAAAAGGGGGATAAAGAAAAACCTTGTGGTTCTCCCCACACCAATTCCTTCTTTTGTGACCAATCACTAGCAAATCAAACTGTAAAGCTCCAGTCTTCCACAAAGGAATACAGCCACACACACACACAAAAATCCCTGCTTCTCCAAATCCCAATTGTACACAACACAGCCGTCTCACATGCGCCAAATTAAATGCCAAACTTAATAGAAATCAAAATCACCTTTTTCCTTTACCTAACCAAATGTAGTAGAAGGCAGAATAGCCATGATGGTGTATAGAGATTTTCATCTCTACCAGGAAATCTTTTCCTTTGTATTGCAGACCTGTATTTTTTTCTCTTGAGAGTGGCTATAGAGGAAGTGTGATTCCAATTTGGCTGAATGGACCAAGACCTACAGAGAGGTGCCTATGTGGTACAGGATACACTCAGCATGTCAGATTTTCAGGCTATCACCAATGAATCTGCAAACTATTGATATCTTGCCTCCATTATATGCAAATCTTATAGATATGCACTTTAAATATCCTCATAACCTGACTGACTGGCTGTATAGCAGTGGTTCTCAACCCTGTCCTGAAGGACCACTAGTCAGCCGGGTTTTCGAGATAACCCTAATGAATATGCATGAGAGAGATTTGCATATAATGGAGGTGGCAGGCATGCAAATCTGCTCAATGCATATTCATTATGTCTATCCTGAAAACCTGACTGGCTGGTGGTTCTTCAGGATAGGTTTGGGAACCACTGATGTATAGTATAGCCTAGATCAGTAGTTCTCAAACCTATCCTTTTGGATCACCAGCTAGTTGAGTTTTCAGAATATCCCTAATGAATCTGCATGAGACAGATTTGCATAACATCAAATCCTGAAAACCTAACTGGCTGGTGGTCCCCCCAGGACATGTCTGAGAACCATTGTCCTAGAGGGCTTTACATTTATTTTAATGTTTCCAGAGAAGATTATAGCACAGTTTGGTTGTAACTTTTAGGGTATGCATGGTCCCAAAAATGTTAGGTTTGTGCTTGTTTAAAATGATTTTTTCCAGATTTCAGACATTGTTCATGTTCATTTAACCTAATTGGTTTTTTTTAAAGCATGCATCAGTAGAAAGTATGGGGTCATGAGCTTACTTGACATATTTAATAAAGTTTGTACTGGGATTCTCTGAAATACGTTCACGGCGAGTAAGTAAACGAGTTCATTTGTTAAACTGAAAGACATGGTACAGTGCTAGATGAACTGAAGTGCTTATTGATGGAGGTCCTGGTTTTGTTATTCTATAATGCCAGCACTGATCTTGTGGTACAATATGAGGCTAACAATTAATATAGATGAACCCAGTAATCAACTGAAGGAAGCTATAAAAAATATATCGATGAAAAATACCTCAGAACTGGAATACCCTTGTGTCAATACTTTCAACACCAAGATGGGGCAGTAAATGTTATAAGTCAAAACTTTGTTTAAACAAACTTGTGAGCACATCAATCACATGCAATATGAAAAAAACCAACACTTACCCTCTCTTCTATGAAACTGCGATAGAAGGAGAAAGCCGACAGTCGACCAAGAGAGAGAGTCGATGGTTCGTGAACCGGTATACCCGGAGGATACCATGCAGGAAGATAGAAGGGAAGACTCACCAGAGGATACCATACAGGAAGATAGAGGGGAAGGCCCACCAGATCACAAGCAAAACAGATTGAAAGAGACACAAGAGGGAAGGAAATGCAAGAAAGGAACGGGTCGTAAACTCATGTGTATGTACACGAACACAAGGAGCCTAAGGAATAAGAAGCTACGGCACAAAAAGATAACGTTGACATCATCGGCATCACAGAAACATGGTGGACTGAGGAAAACATCTGGGACACTGTGCTACCAGGATACAAACTATACCGCAGAGACAGAATGACTGAAAAAGGTGGGGGCATTGCCAGATACATCAAAGAGGGAATTGAATCTACTGGAGAGAACACACCACAACTGATGGATCAAAATTCCAGGACCAAATGGACTGGAAACAAAGATTGGCATCTACTACTGACCCAGTATACAAGCACACATTGGCTAAATACTTAGTTTGGTCTTGATGTCTATCATTGGCAAGTGGTAATTTTAGGTATTTTATATCCTTTCAATTCTTAATTTCTATTTTTAATTCTTCTTTTTAAATTTTTTCAAAGTTTTTAAACTAGATGTATAAACATCTTTAACACCAAATACTATGAAAAATAAATGAATCAAAGATAGTGCATAAATTCAAAGGGAGCACTTATCTCAAAAGCAGTTCACACTGTGTGGATCCCAACGGGGCCACCGTTTCACCTGAAGTGGCTTCGTCAGGGGAACGTGATGGACAGTGTCTAAAATAAGCAACAAAAGTTACATTTAGTATAGTATTTGAGTACAATCAAGTGCTAAGCTTTAAAGTTTAGAGTTTAACATGTTCAATTTCCTAGCAAACTTACGGAACCGGCGTTGATTCAGCATGTATTTTTCAAAAGATGGCGTCGGTGAAAACCAACGCTGAACTATTTAAAGGGACTTTAATCAGCTATCGGTACTACGTGAAGAACGTCAAAAAAACGTGATTACGTGATGACGTTCATGGAGCTGACATCGTGGGAAAATGCAAAAAACGTTTTTTTGACGTTCTTCACTTAGTACCGATAGCTGATTAAAGTCCCTTTAAATAGTTCAGCGTTGGTTTTCACCGACGCCATCTTTTGAAAAATACATGCTGAATCAACGCCGGTTCCGTAAGTTTGCTAGGAAATTGAACATGTTAAACTCTAAACTTTAAAGCTTAGCACTTGATTGTACTCAAATACTATACTAAATGTAACTTTTGTTGCTTATTTTAGACACTGTCCATCACGTTCCCCTGACGAAGCCACTTCAGGTGAAACGGTGGCCCCGTTGGGATCCACACAGTGTGAACTGCTTTTGAGATAAGTGCTCCCTTTGAATTTATGCACTATCTTTGATTCATTTATTTTTCACAGTATTTGGTGTTAAAGATGTTTATACATCTAGTTTAAAAACTTTGAAAAAATTTAAAAAGAAGAATTAAAAATAGAAATTAAGAATTGAAAGGATATAAAATACCTAAAATTACCACTTGCCAATGATAGACATCAAGACTAAACTAAGTATTTAGCCAATGTGTGCTTGTATACTTGGTCTCTGAGGCGTGGTATATCAAAAAAGTCTATTTCTTACATGTGATACAAGAAGTGAATTTGCATATCCATTTGGTTTTCACACTTCTTTAGTAATTGCTTTGTGGATTCATCTACTACTGACCCCCATGGCAGTCCGAAGAAACTGATGGGGAAATGACAGACGAGATTAAGTGCAACTGCAAGGGAGGCAACATAGTTATCATGGGTGACTTCAACTATCCGGGGATAGACTGGAACCTAGGCACCTCCGGCTGCGCTAGGGAGACCAAGTTCCTGGATACTATAGGCGATTGCTTCCAGGAACAACTAGTCAAGGAAAATACTAGAGGAAATGCAATTCTGGACTTAATTCTAAATGTACTACAAGGACAGGCACAACATGTAGAATTAGAAGGGACGCTGGGAAGCAGCGATCACAATATGATCCACTTCGACCTGGATGCAGGTGAGAAACATCGGTCCACAACAACGGCCACGGCGCTGAACTTCCGAAAAGGGAATTACGAAGGGATGAAACTCATGGTGGGAAAGAGGATTAAGAAAAGGATAAGCACTGTAAAAACACTAGAGCAAGCTTGGTCCCTTTCTAAGGACACAGTCACCGAGGCACAGACTCTATATATACCATATATCAACAAAGGATCCAAGAGGAAAAAGAACAAAGAACCAGCATGGCTCACTGTGAAAGAAGCAATCAGAGACAAGAAAACTTCGTTTAAGGAATGGAAAAGGTCAAAAACGGATGAAAACTGGAATAAGCACAAATAACATCAAAGCAGGTGCCATAAGGCGGTTAAAGGGGCCAAAAGAGACTACGAGGAAAAAATAGCCAAGGAGGCAAAAAACTTCAAACCATTCTTTCAATATATTAAGGGGAAACAAGGGGAAGCAGTGGGGCCATTGGATGACCATGGAATAAAGGGAGTGCTAAAGGAGGACAAAGAAATTGCTGACAAACTGAACACATTTTTTGCGTCTGTATTTACCGAAGAGGATATTCACAGCATACCGGAACCCATCAGGCTATATGCTGGATACGAAGACGGGAAACTGACAGGGTTGACGGTCAGTCTAGAAGAGGTTTGCAAGCAGATTGATAGGTTTAAGAGCGACAAATCCCCAGGACCGGATGGCATCCATCCGAGGGTCATCAAGGAACTGAAAGGGACTATAGCTGAACTGTTTCAGCTAATAGCCAATCTGTCGATCAAAATCGGGAAAGATTCCAGAAGACTGGAAGGTGACGAATGTTAGGCCGATCTTCAAAAAAGGTTTGAGGGGAATCGGGGAAACTACAGACCGGTGAGTTTGGCTTCGGTATTGGGAAAGATGGTAGAGGCGCTGATAAAGGACCGCATCATTGATCACCTTGATGGACACGATCTGATGAGGACCAGCCAGCACGGTTTCAGAAAAGGCAGATCTTGCCTGACTAACTTGCTGCACTTCTTTGAGGGAGTAAACAGGCGAATAGACAAGGGCGATCCAGTTGACATGGTATATCTGGAATTTCAGAAGGCGTTCGACAAAGTTCCACATGAACGACTACTTCAGAAAATTGCATGCCATGGAATCGAGGGTGAAATACTCACGTGGATTAAAAACTGGCTGGAGCATAGGAAACCGAGAGTGGGGGTAAATGGACAATTCTCAGACTGTGAGAGCATCATCAGCGGGGTGCCGCAGGGCTCAGTGCTTGGACCCGTGCTCTTCAACATCTTTATAAATGATCTGGACATTGGTACGACGAGCGAGGTGATTAAATTTGCGGACGATACGAAGTTATACAGAATGGTAGAAAACTGGAACGCTCTTCTGGAATCTGTTATAGGGGAAAACACCCTCCAGGTTTTCAAGACAAAGTTGGACAAGTTCATGCTAAACTGGTGAGGCTGGACTCATTTGGAGCACTGGTCTTGACCTTGGGGCCACCGTGTGAGTAGACTGCTGGGCAAGATGGACCATTGGTCTGACCCAGCAGTAGCAAATCTTATGTTTTTATGTTCTTAGCGCAGAGAGCCGTGCTGATTGGCCCGCGCTGTTCCTGACACTCATTGAGTTCCTATGAGCGTTGGGAGCAGTGTGGGCCTTTCAGCGCAGCTCCGTGCGCTAGATACTGCTATCGCAGTTTTGTAGAAGAGGGGGTTAGCTTGCCTGCATGATGTTTGAGCCTGTCCTTTACAAAATGGAAAACCTTTTGCATATGCATACTAAGCACTGACAAAGGAGAAGCAAATCTGTTCTTGAGAACCTAAAAATGCATGCATTCAATTTTTGCATGTTAATTCATAGTTATATACACATACAAATGATTTGTGAGCATTTTAAATTTTTAAGCACAAACAGAATGTGTTCACACAAATGCACATCCCTAGTAACTTTCTCTTTGGCCCTCATCCCTAAATTATTCCAATCCTTGTAAATGTCTGCCAGTTCCTGTGAAAATCCCAATGCATTTATTATGGAATCTTGAATGAATTTAATCACACCAAGGATAGTGTAGAAGAACGCAATTTATGTAGTTGAAATAATGATACAAAATTGTTGCACTCATGACTCTGCCTTTCTCTACAGTAACCGCTGAGACAACAGTTTCTGCCATTCCAACAATCACTTCTATTCATTCTTTTAGCATCAAGGTGCAATGTTAGCTCAGTGCCATTATACATATTCCCCAGAAATTGTGTTTAGAATTATTTATGTCCCTTGATACATTCTAGTAGAGTGCTTAGAAAACACAACAATGTAGCTTAAATTTATAATCATTGTGCAGCACACTATACCATAATAATAACTGCACTTGGCCCCTTGGCTATAGGATAAGCTGTATTGTAGAAAAGCATTAGAATCATATTTTATGTTATTTGAATGTTCTAATGTGTATTATTAATTGTTTCATAAGTATTATGCTGACATTGTATTATATCTTTTTTATTTGAATTTCAGTGCTGTTTTAAGTATATTTTTGAAATGATTCCATGGTAGTCCTATAATTAAGGGCTCCTTTTATCAAGCCTCGCTAGCGGTTTAATGCGCGTAATACCGCATGTTATACTGCCGGCTGCGTTAGCCACTACCACCTCCTCTTGAGCAGGCGGTAGTTTTTGGCCAGCGCAGGGGTTAGTGCGTGATGAAAAGTCGCGTGTGTTAACCCTGCAGGCGCAGCTTGATAAAAGGAGCCCTAAGTTTCAATGTGCTGATTTTGAGTTTGCCTCACTCACTTTATTTGTTTATATGTAATCTTTTTACTGCTGTTATTCTGTTAACAAAATTGTAAGTTTTATGTTGAATTGTATTTTGCAGTACACCGCCTTAGGTGAATCTCTTCATAAAGGCGGTTAATTAATACAAATAAATGAATTAATAAATAAATAAAATGTTACATCCTGCTCATGAGAGCCTATTCCAAAACACAGGTCTCAAGTCTCTTTCCAATGTTGAAAGTCTATATTGCTATGGAAAAACCTGACCAACCCATTTAGATTGCTTGATTCTGACTTTTTTTTAGCATGCAAACTCCATTAATATGGGCAATATTAACCTTGTAACAGTGCTTTAGTCCAATTTATTCACAGGCTTAAAATTAAAAGAACAAAAAAAATGAAAAATGCTAATTAGAATCTCTGCATAATTCACCCAAACCCCTGTATTTTATATATAAGTGGGGAAAATATTTTGTGAGGTATACAAAAGGAACTCAGTACTGCAATGACACATTATTTGGTTAAAGGGTAAATACACCTTGTACATAATAATGAAAATCTTATAGGTATGAATGAAGATTAACACTTCAGGCTGTCTACCGAATATTAATAAAATTCAATATATTTTCTAAAAGGTGTAATTTATATTTTGTGGAAATGAGACCCCTTTCTAATAAAATTCTTCTGTCCTTCATTCTGTTCATATAATATTGCTATAAATCATCCTGTAGGATTTTTTTTTTTTTTTCTAAATATTCATTCCAGGCAGAGCCCATTTAAATAACTCCTCATAGCAAGGAATACCAGAATTAAAATTACACTGACAGCAATACTTTATCCAATATCTTGCTTCCATAGATTTTTTTCTGACCAGAACAATATTTCAATGAGTTATATTATGTTCAAAGGGTTGATTTAAGACAAGATATAATATGAATTTAGAAAATAATCAAAAATTTATTTTAACTGATCTTTAATTTGACTGACCTCTACTGACACTGTGTAACATGCAGTTCATTTTTTATTTTATTTCATTTCACATCTACATATATAGTAGGGAAAAACCTAAGGGCATTATGCTTCTTCAAACGAAAGGACAATGGCTCAGGAAAGTTTTATCATTTCAGAAAACTGGATCTTTTGTATTTTATAGAGTCTCGCATCTTAGTAGATTGTGCTACTTTTTCTTGCACCAGCCAATCAATAGTTCACATAAGAAGGAACCTATGTGGTCTGGAAATCAGTTCCAGGACACTCGGTACTTTTTCGGCTCCAAGCACTGTTGCAGAAGATCTCACACCGTAGCATTGATTTGAGAGCCTAAACATTTATTCAAAATATCATGTGATATAACTTAGAAGACTCTCAAGACTCCTGAAGCAGGCCTGTTTGGCCAAAACATGTACATGTCAAGTCACTGAGTTATTGGATGAATAAAGTCATTTGTACCATTGGATAAGTAAAAGGACATTTTTATAATAGTTTGTGGTTATCACTCTGATTAGAACAATTCCACTCCATATTTTATGTATTTGAGTTTGTGAATTTGTTTCTCCTGTTTTATTCCTGGAAATCAACTCCATGATGACATAATTTGATTATTATTAGGTTGGTCCAATAAAAAGTGACACAATCTACAAAGAATTCAAGTTTTATTTGACTCATTCAGGCCTTAGAGCTACTAGAACTTTACCTGATGTCGATCTGCCATTTTCTTTTTAGAGGGTGAGATTCTGGAAAGTGACTATTTCTAAGCAAATTTTGTTGAATAGCAACTGTAATAAAAGGAAATATTCTTGAAATGTTGACGATATTCAAAAAGATATACATACACCATTAATTTTCTCTGCTCTGTTCATAGACCAGCCCACACAGGAATATACATTCACAAACTCCTAATTCTTTTTATTTACCTCCCAGTACCTCCAAATAGCTTCTTACAGTGGCAATTAACTTCCCATTATATTCCATGGAAACTATTTTGACACTTAATTTGCTTTTTTCTCATAACAAAAAAAAGAAAAGAAAACACATCTAAAACCTTTTTTTTTCCAATTCTGATTTCAAAAACTTTATTGATATAACAGTTTATAGATGAGTTGCCAAAGTGTAAATCATCCTTAGGTATTTCTAATGGCGTCACAGGTCATGCTGGCTGCCATGTACCATAAGGGGGTAATAATAATAATTAAAAAAAAACGTCTAAAAAGTGTCCTAAATGGCTACTTGGACGATCAAAAAGCCTGATCGTCCAAGTACCCATAACCAAAGCTGGTTTTTAGACGTATCTAAAACCAACTTAGACCTTTCCCCTGCCTCTAAACGCACAGAGAGAAAAGAGGTGTGTTTAGAGGAGGGGAAAGGGTGGGCAGTGGGCGGGAGGTGGGCCGACCTACACCTAGCCGTACAAGTGTAACCAATACAGTTCAGTCGGCACTTAGAGCTTTTTCACTTAGAAGAAATAAAAAAAGGTCTAAGTGCCGAAAAACGGGCCGCTGAGCTGATGGCCGCTGGCGCCATCAGTTCAGCGGCCCGGCAACCTAACCATCGCGGCAGGAGAGATACCTCATCTCCCCTACCGCGATGCCATCAATCTTCTACCCGAACTGCCACGACCCGCGGCAGTTCGGGTAGAGGAGTGATGGCATCGCGGTAGGGGAGATGAGGCATCTCTCCTGCCGCGATGCATCACTCCCCCCCACACACACACACACAACATCGGGGCAAGAGGGAGCTCAAGCCCTCTTGCTCCAGCCAACCGCGGCACCCCCGACACGATCGGGGCAAGAGGGAGCCCAAGCCCTCTTGCCCCGCCGACTCCCCGACAATATTGGGCCAGGAGGGAGCACAAGCCCTCCTGGCCCTGGACTCCCCCCCCCCGCTAGTTGTTTGGGCCAGGAGGGAGCCCAAACCCTCCTGGCCCAGCTGATCCTGCCCCCCCCTCTGACAACATCGGGCCAGGAGGGAGCCCAAACCCTCCTGACCACGGCGACCCCCTACCGCCACCCCACACTACATTACGGGCAGGAGGGATCCCAGGCCCTCCTGTCCTCGATGCAAACCCCCCTCCCCCCAACGACCGCCCATGTGCCCAAGGCCCCGCCCCCAGGAGGGGCCTAAGGCTCCCGGGCCTATTCTGATTGGCCCAGGCGCCTTAGGCACCACCAGTAGACGGGGCTTTGGGACGGAGGGGCCAATCCGGCCTCATTCCGTCGTTGGCTGCCTGCCGGACAGGCGGGTTTGGCTCCCTCCTGGCCCAAACAACTAGCGGGGGGGGTCACCAGGGCCAGGAGGGCTTGGGCTCCCTCCTGGCCTGATATTGTCGGGGAGTTGGGGAGTCGGCGGGGCAAGAGGGCTTGAGCTCCCTCTTGCCCCGATCGTGTCGGGGAGTTGGGGGGGCAAGAGGGCTTGAGCTCCCTCTTGCCCCGATGTTGTCGGGAGGGGGGTCGCGGTTTGACATGGCAGGAGGGCTTGGGCACTCTCCTGCCTGGATCGTTGGGGGGGAGGGGGATTCTGTAACCGGTGTTGTTTTTGACAGGCACCGGTTACAGAATCCAGCTTTTAGGCGAAGGACTGGCTTCTCCTTCGCCTAAAAGCCCTTCTGTTGGACGTTTGTGGCCTAGGCATGTTTTTGTTTCATTATGGCTAAAAAGTGTAGACGTGCTGTGGGGATACTTGTAGACGTAGTGGAGATTGGGCGTTTAGGCAGGGGAAGGCCATAATCAAAACATGGACGTTTGTTTTGGTTATGGACACTTTCCCTGCTTCTGGGTTGAACGTTTAGGGACTTAGGCCAAAAGGGGACTTAGACGCTTTTTTTGATTATGCCCCTCTAAGTCTCTATGATCCCTCTAGAATGCATGACTTCCTGTTGCTGTTGTAAGTTATAATAAAGCATGTAGTTAAGACTGTTTATCTGGCCTGAAAGTGTATATCCTGAATAGGTTACCTGATGTCAGAAGTAAATTAGCCATGGAAAGTCACACATTGATTCCATGTCTGCTACCACTGAATTTGGCATGGGATTGAGCTATGAACTGTAAGCATTTCAAAAGATAGTGGCATAATTATGAAATTGCAACTGACCTAGAGGAACAAGCAACGACAAAACATTCTGCCATCCTCCTGACATGCATTGAAGTGGAAGTAATTCCTATAATTCCTAATATACTGTGGATACATAAGCCTAATGAAAGCAAGGATTGCAAAGCCATTCACTACTCTTTTTTCCTGACACACTGACTGGCTGACTGATCAAGAACAAGCGATTGGGGAGGACCAGTTGCTTGTGTAAAAAAACTGCTCTGCCCCAACTCTTCTCTCTCTGGCTCCCCAGCTCTCCTGCTCTCCTGCTCTCTCCCTGCCTCAACTCTTTCTGCCTCCCCCAACTCTCCTGCTCTCTGCCGCGACCTGCTCTCTGCCTGTCCCAACTATCCTGATCTCTGCCGCCCTTCCCCGCAGTGTGAGCCCATGGTTTTAAAGCGGGGCTGCACTGTGGGGAAGGGCAGCAGAGAGCAGGAGAGTCAAAACTTACCAGGACCAGCCCGACCCGACACCCCCGTACCTAAAATTTGGGAGCAGGAGAGGTGCTCAGTCCCTCCTGCTCAATAGGCCTCCCTCCTGCCACCATCATGGCCCACCCCTGGCTCGGCCTGACCTGACACCCCTGTACCTAAAAGTTGGGAGCAGGAAGGGTGCTCAGTCCCTCCTGCTCCTCCAGACTCCCCAAGGGGGGAGTAGCCCGAGGCGTCTGAGCCAATCAGGGCCTTAGGCTTCTCCCTGTGCATCACATGATTCAATGGGGCAGGGCCTAAGGCCCAGGCAGATGCGTTGCAGGAGTCCAGAGGAGCAGGAGGGACTGAGCACCCTTCCTGCTCCCAACTTTAAGGTACAGGGAGTGTCGGGCCATGCCATGGGTGGGCCGTGCTGGTCGGGGGTGGGCCATGCCAGTGGCAGGAGGGAGGCCTACAGAGCAGGAGGGACTGAGCACCTCTCCTGCTCCCAACTTTTGGTACGGGGGTGTCAGGTCGGGCCGGGGCTGGGCCGTGCCATGCCGGGGTGGACCGTGCCAGTCAAGGGGTGTGCCAGGCCGGGCACGCATTGGGGGGGTGTTCGGCATGGGGTGCTTTGTCGGGTAGGGAGGCTTTTTTTTTTCTTTTTTATAGGCCTGATATTTTGCGGCCTATTAAAAAAAATGGGGGGGGGGGGGGAAAGCCTGCAGAAGCCCTGACAGCAGTGACAGGAGGCTGCTTCTCCTGTCACTACTGCCAGGGCTCTTCCCGACTCAATCCGATCCGTGCAGTCGGTTGGAGGCGTGCCTTCGATCATCCCATTTGCATGAAGATGGTTGGTGAATCGGTCAACCTGCCTCCAATCGCACACGGATCGAAAGGTTAGTGAATCTAGCCCAAAGTGTTTTTTATCAAGTAACCTAATATATTTAAATGGAAAAACAGAGTCAATTCACCACTTCAAAAAGTACACATTTTTTAAACTTAGCTGCATGTAAACGGGTGAATGAAACCCATTTGTACTCATTCACATGTTTATATGTAGTTAACCCCCTCTTCTACTAAACCGCGCTAGCGGTTTTAGCGCGGGGAGCTGCGCTGAATGGCCTGCGCTGCTCCTGACACTCATTGAGTTTTTATGAGCATCGGGAGCAGCGTGGGCCATCCAGCGTGGCTCTCTGCACCAAAACCACTAGCACGGTATAATAGAAGAGGCCCTAAGTTTAAATTTTTTTTACTTTTGATGTAGTGAATTAACTTTGGGCTCCTTTTATGACAGAGTGGTAGAAAACTGGAACGCTCTTCTGGAATCTGTCATAGGGGAAAACACCATCCAGGGATTCAAGACAAAGTTAGACAAGTTCCTGCTGAACAAGAACGTTCACAGATAGGGCTAGTCTCAGTTAGGGTGCTGGTCTTTGACCAGAGGACCACTGTGTGAGCGCACTGCTGGGCATGATGGACCACTGGTCTGACCCAGCAGCGGCAATTCTTATGTTGTTAGGTGTGTTAGGGCCTTAACGCGCAGAATAGCGTGTGCTAGCCACTACCACCTCCTCTTGAGCAGGCGGTAGTTTTTCAGGTAGCGTGCGCTATAGTGCGCACTAATCAAGTGCGTGCGCTAAAAACGCTAGCGCACCTTTGTAAAAGGAGCCCTTTGTCTTTCCATTTAAATATATTAAGTAACGTGATAAAAAGCACTTTACACACTTATTGTTGTGCAATGACTTGAGCTGTTTTCAAAGGTGGGCTTTCTAGTTCACTGACAGGGTGTTTTTACCTTGTAATGGTTCTCTGAGCACAATACAAGTGTGACTTAGTAAATGCTGTGAATATTTTGATATATGCCCAGAGTGTATTCATTTGATCTATTTATAGCACTATACACTTGGGTTTACAGTGTTTGATTTATCCCTGTTTTGTTTTGGGAAACCTGCTCCTTTTTCTGGAGCCATATGGTAACCCTATGCATTATGCCTTATGCCTTTGGTAAAATCTGACCTCTAATACAGGATTCAAATAGTAAAACATTTTGCTTATGTATGATTATGTATGATTATTGTAATAAGGGGTTAAAATTAATTCTTACCTCCTTTGGGGGAGGGGCTTCTGGGCTCCTGTGAAGTTGCTGTCTGTCATGGGGTTCTTTGGAGCTCCTGGGAAGCTGTGCGCATCGGCAAGAGTTCGTGAACTGACCTCTAGTAGGCCACAAATGAAGCCTGGCCTTTGATTTTTTTAGGAATACGGTCCAGACTTTCAGAGAAATCGCATTTTTGTCATTGAAAGTTTTTGGGACGTAGGAGGTTGATTTAAATGATTCCAATGGTTGGGGTCACCTGAAAAGCCTTATTGGACTTAGTTAAGGTGGTTTTGAACCATTTAGTTAATTGGATAATTTTAACTGTGTACTTTTGTGAGAAAATCGCCCAGCAGAATGTGAATGCAGAATTTTAAAATTTGAAAGCACAGGACTATAGGAAAAGATATGCTTGACCATCTTATCAACTGGGAAGTGTTTTCTTTAAAATTTGACCATATTATCCTTAAAATGTTTCCCTCTATTATAGTCAATGGGGCAAAATGGATATAAGAACTTTGCAAATAGAGATTCCATCATCTGCAACTTCTGTATCACTCATGCTGATTGGATACTAGGTGTCAAGCAAAGTTGTTACTATAGAGATAAAGAAAATTCCAAGTCAGTTTCCCCCGGTTATCCGCGGGGACGGGAACGGTGATGAATTTTGTCACCATGTCATTCTCTACTATGAAGTAAGTTTGGGCCCGCATTGAAGAACTTGAGGTGGTTCAGTGCTGCATTAGGGATGGGAGGTAGTTCACAACTGCATTGGAGGTATGGTGTAGAAGCAGAGTTGCATTAGATGGGAGGAGCAGAGAGTTTGGAATTCAATCTGTAGATGTTTAATGTTTAATAAAGCCTTATATACCTCTCTTCATTTTATCATCAAGGTGGTTTGCAATGGATCATAAAGTGAAAATAAACTACAAATTAAGTTATAGAGAGGAAAAGAAGAAATAACATAAGAACATAAGAACTAGAGAATGACATGGGGAAAAAATTTGTCCCCGTCACTGCTCTGTCCCCGCGACCACCATCCCTGTTATCACCCTGTCACCGCGGCCAATGTCCCCACCATGTCCCCACAACCACTGTCCCTGCCCCTTCCCCGCGGCCACTGTCCCCAACCCGTCCCCACAACTCCTATCCCTGCAGCATCCATACAAGACTCAGTACTGCAATATTTAGCTTATTCCTTCCTTATAAATCAAAGTTCTGGCTGCTGAACTAGAGAAAGAGATGTTCAGTTGGCAAGGCTTTGTTTATAAATTTTTATAAACACAACTAATATACTACTTTATCCTAAAGCAAAAATAAATAAATATAAATTTTTTTCTACCTTTGTTGTCTGGTTTTTGCTCTCCTCATTTTCTCATTCAATTCCTTTCATCCACTGTCTGTCTTCTCTCTGCGTCTTCCATTGCTCCAGTCTGTTACTGTGCCTCTCCCTTCACCCCCCCCCCCCAAATTGGTCTGGCACCCATCTGCTTCCTTCTGCTTCCCCCCCCCCCCAATAGTCTGGCATCTCTGTCTTTTTCCCTTCCAGGATCTTCTCCCCACTCTCTGTTCCCCATTTCCCTTCAGCATCTTCTCCCACTCTGTCTTCCCCATTTCCCTTCAACGTCTTCTGACCACTCTTTCTTTCCCATTTCCTTTCAGCGTCTTCTGCCCACTCTGTCTTCCCCATTTCCCTTCAGTGTCTTCTCCTCTATTTCCCTTCAGCGTCTTCTCCCCACTCTGTCTTCTCCATTTCCCTTCAGCGTCTTCTCTCCACTCTGTCTTTCCCATTTCCCTTCAGCGTCTTATCCCCAATCTATCTTCCCCATTTCCCTTCAGCGGCTTCTCCCCACTATATGTTCCCCATTTCCTTTCAGCGTCTGTTCCTTTCCTCCTCTACCCTTCCCTCTCGCCACCTCACCGCCCTTTGCACCCCTCGCGCGGCCCCCTCCCTCCTTCCTTCCTACCTACCCAAATCTATCTATCTATCTCCCTCCCTCCCCTTACCTTCGTGGTGCCTTTTAAGATTGAGTAACATCCTCGAAGCCGTCGGAGCCTACAAGCAATAGCGTGCTTCCATGAGAAGAAGCTTTTCCTCTGATGCAACCAGAAGTTGCATCAGAGGAGAAGCTTCCGCCCACAGACAAACATGACTGAACACAGTCCGACGGCTTTGAAGAAGTTACTCAATCTGAAAACACACCATGAAGGTAAGGGGGAGGGAGGAAGATAGATAGATTAGGGTAGGTAGGAAAGAGGGAGGGGGCCGTGCACAACTGGTGACTATGCGCGTTCCCTCACTTAAGTGCAGGGACCAGGCCATTCACCACTCCATGGGGCAGTGGATAGCCTTTTCCCCAAACCCACAGTGAGTACTTTTTTTCCCCACCATTTTGGTGGGTTACCCTCAGCTACCCGAGGCTAGCCGCAGGTAACAGCCACCGTGTCATTCTCTAATAAGAACATAAGAATTGCCACTGCAGGGTCATACCAGTGGTCCATCGTGCCCAGCAGTCCACTCACACGGCAGCCATTAGGTCAAAGACCAGTACCTGCGTACATTCTGGTTTATCAGGAACTTGTCTAACTTTGTCTTCAATCCCTGGAGGGTGTTTTCCCCTATAACAGCCTCTGGAAGAACGTTCCGGTTTTCTACCACTCTCTGGGTGAAGAAGAATTTCCTTACGTTTGTATAGAATCTATCCCCTTTTAATTTTAGAGAGTGCCCTCTCGTTCTCTCTTCCTTGGAGAGGGTGAACAACCTGTCTTTATCTACTAAGTCTATTCCCCTCATTATCTTGAATGTTTTGATCATGTTACCTCTCAGTCTCCTCTTTTCAAGGGAGAAGAGGCCCAGTTTCTCTAATTTCTCACTATACGGCAATTCCTCCAGCCCCTTAACCATTTTAGTCACTCTTCTCTGGACCCTTTCGAGTAGTACTGTGTCCTTCTTCATGTATGGCGACCAGTGCTGGACCCAGTATTCCAGGTGAGGGCATACCATGGTCTGGTACAGTGGCATGATAACCTTCTCCGATCTGTTTGTGATCCCCTTCTTAATCATTCCTAGCACTCTGTTTGCCCTTTTCGCTGCCGCTGCGCATTGCACAGACAGCTTCATTGACTTGTTGACTAGTACTCCCAAGTCTCTTTCCAGGGGGGGAGTCTCTCCAAATACTGCATTGGACATCCTGTATTCGTGTATAAGATTTTTGTTACCAACATGCATCACCTTACACTTATCCACATTAAACTTTATTTGCCATATCACGGCCCATTTCTCGAGCGTGTTTATGTCATGTTGCAGGTCTTCGCAATCCTCCTGCATCTTTACTACTCTGAATAACTTCGTATTATCTACAAATTTAATCACCTCACTCGTCATACCAATTTCCAGGTCGTTTATAAATATGTTGAAGAGCATGGGTCCAAGCACCGAACCCTGCGGCACTCCACTCATGATGCTTTTCCAGTCCGAGTAGTGTCCATTTATCCCCACTTTCTGTTTCCTATCCGCCAGCCAGTTTTTAATCCACGTGAGTATTTCACCCTCGATTCCATGGCTCGCAATTTTTCAAAGTAGTCGTTCATGTGGAACCTTGGTGAACGCCTTCTGAAAATCCAGATATACAATGTCGGCTGGGTCACCCTTGTCTATCTGCCTGTTTACTCCCTCGAAAAAGTGCAGCAAGTTCATCAAGCAAAATCTTCCTTTGCTGAAGCCGTGCTGGCAGGTCCTCATCAGATTATGTCCGTCAAGGTGATCAATGATGTGGTCCTTTATCAGTGCCTCTACCATCTTTCCTGGTACTGAGGTCAGACTCACAAGTCTGTAGTTTCCCGGATCTCCCCTCGAACCTTTCTTGAAGATCAGCCTAACATACGCCACTTTCCTGTCTTCCAGATTCTTTCCTGATTTGATCGACAGATTGGCTATTAGTTGAAGCAGTTCAGCTATAGCTCCTTTCAGTTCCTTGATTACCCTCGGATTAATGCCATCCGGTCCCAGGGATTTATCATTTTTAAACCTATCAATCTGCCTGCATACCTCTTCTAGACTGACCAACAACCCTGTCAGCTTCCCATCTTTGTTTTCTGCATATAGCCTGTCGGTTTCCAGTATGTTGTGTATATCCTCTTCGGTAAATACAGACACAAAAAATGTGTTCAGTTTGTCGGCGATGGCTTTGTCCTTCTTTAGCACTCCCTTTATTCCATGGTCATCCAACGGCCCCACCACTTCCTTCGCAGATACCATTACAGACATGATCCACACAAATCAACTCAAGATTCTCCTGAAAACACTTGCTGAAATAAGAAGGCCTTCAACAGTGCTCTACATTTCTTATATGAGAGCTCAGAATGTGTTTCCAATGGTAAGGAATTCCAAAGTGTGGGACCTGTGGCAAAAAAATATAGTGTCTTGTAGATACTAGTTTTGACATATACACTGATGAAATAACTAATTGGTGAGCCAAAGATGAACAGGAGTGCATAACTGCTTTGGGATATGTGGATGAAACTTATGTGGTCCTGAATGTTATCCAAACCAGAAACCAAATAATCTATCGTGACAGATGACCAAGCTCCCTATATACTGGGAAAGTGACACCCATATAACTCACAAAAAATGAGATGTGGAGATCTAAATGAAGAATATAACCAGCACCAAAAAGTGATCTCGAACTCAGTTCAAAATGCACAAATAACAGAGAGGAAAAGATCTTAGTAACCCGGCACATAATCCAATTAGGATACAACAGTTTGCACTAGTCAGGGTTCCAATATCTTTCATTGAGCTGAAAAACCTCTCCGTGGAGTGCTTTTAACTCTACTTAAATTCTTTTTGTCTTTTTATCTTTTTTATTATATAATTTAATCTTATCATAAATTAGAAATAAATAAGCTTGACAAAACGTATCTCTAGTGTGGTGCACAGATTCCCACTGCAATCTAAACCTAGTTAAGGTTTTCCTTATCTCCCGACGGAACCCGTTTCGCCTTGAATACTGGCTTTTTCAAGGGTCAATATATAGCAGGGGATACCTACAAGAAAAACATTTTTACTAATAAATTGCCACATTATTAGCATTTACTAATGTTTAAAATCAGCCAATTGAACTTACTGGACATAGAAATCTACTCACTAAACTCCAGTGTGCACACCCTGTAACTGAAAACTACTGAGTTTTTAGAAGGATGCTAGCACATGCGTGATCGCACAGAACTCGATCTTACTGTGTCTAAAGCCTCTCTTTGAATACAAGATCTTGCTGCATCTCAAGCCTCTCTTTAAATTCAAGAAACAAACCTCTCCTGTATACATGTTTATAATTTTAACGAGAAGCTGTTAAAAATTACATAATTTAATAAGAGGCTGCTGAATGTATCTTGCATTCAATTATAATTATGTAGCACTGCTTTAGATATAAACGACAGTTGTAAAAAACATACTGACAGTTATCATTAACCAACCAAGGGAGAAAGCAGCATCCCATTAACTGAAAAAAAGTTAGGAAAGAATCAGAAAAAATACTCCAATTCACAACACTGTTTAGACCTTTAGGATAGAACCTATAAATCAAGCTTGTCATACTATTACAGAACTGAGAAAGAGGAAGACAGGCAAAAATATCTGGAAAAGTTCAGAGATGCTGGTCATGTAGTCAGGAAAGCAAAGATGTAAATGGAAGACAAAATAGCCGACACGGTAAAACAGGGAGACAAATCATTTTTTAGATATATCAGAGATAGGAAGAAGTGCAAAAGTGGCATTGTGAGACTCAAAAGTGAAGGGGAGAAATATGTAGAAGCTGATACAGAAAAGGCTGAATTGCTTAACAAATATTTCTGTTCTGTGTTCATGTCTGAAGTGCCAGAAGCAGGACTGCAGAAGATAAATTTGAATAGGGGTGGAGGAGTGGTAGACCCTGATCGATTTTCAGAGAGTTGTGTTCTTGAAGAGCAATCTAAATTAAAGGTAGACAGAGCGATGGGGCAGATGGTGTACATCCAAGGGTGCTGCAGGAACTTAGGGAATTCTGGTGGCTCAGCTGACTGACCTTTTCAATGCTTCTCTAGAGAAGGGAGTGGTACTAGAGATTGGAGAAGGGTGGATGTGGTCCCTCTCCACAAAAGTGGAAGTAAGGAAGAAGTAGGAAATTACAGGCCGGTAAGCCTGACTTCTGTGGTAAATAAATTAATGGAAATGCTTTTAAAACAGAAAATGGTAAAGTTTCTGTAATCCTGTGGATAGGTCGGAGGCAACATGGATTCACTAGAGGTAGGTCTTGTCAGACAAATCTGATCAATTTCATAAGAATAGCCTTACTGGGTCACACCAAAGGTCCATCAAGCTCAGTAGCCATTCTAACGGTGGCCAATCCAGGTCACTAGTATCTGGAAAAACCCAAAGAGTAGAAACATTCCATGCTACCGATCCAGGGCAAGCAGTGGCTTAACCTATGTCTTTCTTGATAACAGACTATGGACTTTTCCTCCAGGAAATTATCTAAACCTTTCTTAAAATCAGCTACACTATCCACTCTTACCACAACCTCTGGCAATGCGTTCCAGAGCTTAACTATTCTCTGAGTGAAATATATTTCCTCCTATTGATTTTAAGAATATTTCACTGTAACTTCATCGAGTTTCCCCTGGTCTTTGTAATTTTTGTACACTTCAATCATATTACCCTTCAGCCGTCTCTTTTCCAAGCTGAAGAGCCCTAACCTCTTTAGTCTTTCCTCGTACGAGAGGAGTTACATCCCCTTTATTATCTTGGTCACTCTTCTTTGAACCTTTTCTAGTGCCGCCATATCTTTCTTGAGATAAGGAGACCAGAATTGAACGCAATACTCCAGGTCAGGTAGTACCATGGAGAAATACAGAGGCATTATAACATTTTTAGTCTTGTTAACCATCCCTTTTTTAATAATTCCTAGCATCTTGTTTGCTTTTTTGGCCACCACCACATGCAGAAGGTTTCATCGTATTGCCTACGACAACACCCAGATCCTTTTCTTGGGTGCTAAGCCCACAAGGTTAGCATCCGGTAACTAATTTGGGTTATTCCTCCAAATGCGCATCACTTTGCATTTGTGCACATTAAATTTCATCTGCCACTTGGTCGCCAAGTCTTACAATTTCCAAAGGTTTGCCTGCAATTTTTCACAATCTGCATGCATTTTAACAACTTTGAACAGTTTAATGTCATCTGCAAATTTAATCACCTCACTCGTCATTCCAATTTTCGGATCATTTATAAATAAGTTATAAATAGCAACAGTCCCAGTACAGATCCCTGAAGCACTCCACTGTTTACTCTTCTCCATTGAGAAAAATGACCATCGGACTATGCTGACGACCTGCTTATTTTTGTTACTGAGCCTACTATTTCCATTTCTGCACTCCTCCAGATGGTTTCAGAATTTTCTACATTTTCCGGTTATTGTATTAACTGGAATAAATTGGAAGCAATGCCTTTGAATGATAACACATTTCAATCTGATTTAGGTCCTATTGCGTTAAAATGGTCCCTGGTACAATTAAAATACCTCGGCATTTTATTTCACAAACTCAGAGATACCCTAATGTCCTTGGATCTAAAATCCCTCCTTATTAAATTTCTAATCTGACTTCTCACTGGTCCCCATTTAATCTTTCATGGTGGGGGAGAATAGAAGCAGTTAAAATGACTATTTTACCTATTATCAATTACGTATTAGGTATGCTTCCTAGATTTGCTAATCGATCTTTTTATACAGATATGCTTAAGTACCTGAATAATTTGTAATCTGCATAGAATTGTAGGATATGTGGAATATAAATAATTAATTTAAATTAACTTAAATTTAATTTAATTAATTAAAATATTGACTCTCTCCTTTCCTCACATTGCTCTTTCCACCCTTAAATTGCCTAGGAAACATGGGGGTTAGGGTTTCCTGACTTCCAGAAATATCACCTTGCAATGTTCCTGAGGTATGGTACTTTCTGGATGGTTGATCATCCTAAGGGCTCGACCCTACCAGCATGGTATTCCATAGAATCTTATTTGGCTTCCCCAATTCCACTAAAATGCATCCACCTTCAAGATAATCTCAAACATCTTTCTTCCCATGACACTATTACTTTTACGAAGTATGCTATTCAAGCATTTGACAAAGCATCTCCTTCTCCATGCAGACTCTCTCTCTGCTCCTATTTGGTACAATCCCATTATTAATATTGGTGGAAAGCCAATTTGTTGGGCTGTTTGGATAGAAAAACACATTTGGTATCTCAGCCAACTTATACCTAATAATTCCTTCCTATCTTTCCAACAATTACAATCCAAATATGGCCTTCCCCCTACGGAATTCTACAGATGGTTCCAATTACAGCATTATCTAAGAAATCTAAAATGGCCTGTGTGCTCGGACACACCCCTAATTTCCAAGTTCCTAGAATTCTGTCACTTTGGTATTTCCCATGAACACATCACTTCCTTGTTCTATAAGTTTTTTATATCTCCTTCTTCTGCTACATCCTCTTGTTTCAAACGTCTCTGGACTTCTGAGTCTGCCTGGGTGGGGCAGGACAATCAATGGCTATATTTTTTCCAACATTCACAACGTCCCTCCTTATCTACTAGCCTAAAGCAATCCTTATACTTTCTTTTTCACAAAGCGTTTTGGACCCCCAGCAAGCTACATAGGGCTTACTTGATGGATTCAAATAAATGTTGGCATTGTAATAGTCACCTAGGTGATCTCAAACATATGATATACAATTGCTCTATTATCTTTCCGTTCTGGAAATTTGTCTGGAATACCATATGTTTCTTGCTTTCTATTAATTCCCCAATAACTTTTGACATCATCCTATTTCGCTTTCTCGCTCTGTCTGGTGCCCTGGACAAATGGCAAGCTAAATTATTTGATATTCTCATTGCCCTTACTATACAAATGGTTCTCTCACATTGGAAATCTGCCCAGTTACTAAATACCTCCTTCTGGTGGGCAATGGTATTAATGACAAAACAAAACAAAACCAACAAGAACTGCAGTGAAAATGTGAAGCAAAAAAACAAAAAAGAACTGCAGGGAGATGTACAAAGTGCATGAATTTATTAAATAAAAGTCATAAAAACATATAAAAATGACATCGATAAAATAATTGTTTCCAAAGGTAGATTCTTCTTCTCGTGGATCCAGTACACACGAGAAGAAGAATCTACCTTTGGAAACAATTATTTTATCGATGTCGTTTTTATGTTTGTATGACTTTTATTTAATAAATTCATGCACCTTGTACATCTTTCTGCAGTTCTTTTTTGTTCAATGGTATTAATGATTCATAATTATGAATGTAAAGCTAACTCACTTTCAAATCGAGGATACAAAATTAATAAAATATGGTCCCCACTTAGAGAGTTATCTCCTTGCCCCTAATCTATACGTTCAATCCCCTGAAACCCTTTTAAAAAATCTACATAACATTGGCTACCCTCCAATCTTCAAATACTACAGATGATTTTAGCAACAGGTTACAGATCACTAACAGCAGGTCAGCAATTTCATGATTGAGTTCTTTTAGAACCCTGGGATGTATACCTAATCTAATAGATGCTGGTACTGTCATTTTGATATAGGGACACTGGATCATCTGCTGTTCTATTGTTCTTTGATACTCAACTTTTGGAAATCAATATGAGGACAGATTAATACCATACTGGAGTCATCGATTCCATTGACATATGATGTTGTCATATGTGGAATGATATTGCATCTTAAACCCTCATTTGGACAGATATAAATGTCGGCTTTTCCTTATTATGGCCAGGATAGCCATGCAAATGATTACTCGTAATTGGAAAAATTGGGATCGCCTTAGTTTTACTTTTTGGTGGGTGAATTTATGCTTAAGTTATAATGTAATGTAATTGTAATGTAATTTATTTCTTATATACCGCTAAATTCCGTTAGGATTCTAAGCGGTTTACAGAAAATAGACAATAGGGTGCATTAAAATTATAAGTAAGATAGGTACTTAGAAATTCCCTTACTGTCCCGAAGGCTCACAATCTAACTAAAGTACCTGGGAAAATGACAATTAGTAGAGTAATGAAGAAATAAAAATAGAGATAGATGAGAAAAATAAGTAAATAAACATTCCAATAAGACTACAATGATCTAAAGGACTTTGAAAGGTTGAAAAGAGGGGAGATAGGAAATAGAAGCAGAAGGGAGAACCGTTGAAACTATAGAATTCTGGGGAAATTTAAATGAAATTTAAATAATAAAATAAAAACAAAAACAAGTGGCAAAACAATGAATGAGATTTAAAATATATCATAAACTAAAAAGAAAGCGAAAAATAAAAATCAAAAACAGTCAAGACTGAAGTCCAGCTTGAAATGACTTCACTGCTTTGGCTGCCAAACTTCTCCAGATGTCATCCGATCCTTGTCAGCAAACCGGAAGCCCCAAATCCAGTGTCTCTGGTCATCAACTCGTCTAAAACATTCACACTCGCCTCCTGCATGCCAAATTCGCTGAATCTGTCTCCTTTACGCCTCTCTGACCGTTTGTGGCGCCTCGATGACTGTGCCGTCCGGACCAACCATGGCCTCCCGATGGCGGTGGTGGTCGTGGAGGTCGCTCCTATTCATGGCCGAAGCTAGCGGAGTGTTCCCGGCTGCTACTGGGGGGCGGAGCTTGCACTCACGCCGAGCCCCGGAGGAAGAGAGGTGGCCTGGGAGCCTTGGAGATGTTAGCTGCGGTGAGAGCAGGCAAAAGGCAGGAGCAGGCGAACGGCTCAACTGCCGCAGTTCAGGAGGGTTCCCGGCTGCTTCTGGGGGGCTGAGCTCGCTCACACGCCAAGCCCCGGAGGAAGAGAGGTGGCCTGGGAGCCCTAGAGATGTCAGTTATGGTGAGAGCAGGCAAAAGGCAGGAGCAGGCGAACAGCTCATAGTATCTTCTGATGTTTAGAATTTACAGCTGGTCTTTTCTCATAACGCATATACCATATGCTTCTTTTGCTTGGTTGATGTCCTTTTAGAGGATTTTATAATTAAATAAATGAAATATAGTTGTTTAAAAGGAGGGAGCTCAACTGTCAGCCAGCCACCATCCAGCCTCCAAGATTCCGGAATTATAAGTATGAGAAAATTAATTCTGACATGCTAGGGCATACTAAGATATTTAAATTAGTTTGGGGGTCAATTGACGTCTTTTGTGGATTCGTTATAGTTGTCTTTTATCTTTATTTTCTGTTGTTTTAGCACCCACACATCCAGAGGAGGGTGGAAGGGGGGTATATCTTTTGTTTGGTATTATTCCCTGATGGAAAATGTTGGATGGGAGAGGGATTTTTATTTTTTTTGTATTGATACTGATTGATTATAAGTGCTTATTATGATTATTAATATCTGTATGTATGTTTTGCACTTTTGTTAGCTTTGAAAACTTAATAAAGATTTTTTTTTTAAATAAAAATCTGCATAACATTAGCCACCCTCCATTTTTCAAGTACTACAGATGATTTTAGCAACAGATTACAGATCACTAACAGCAGGTCAGCAATTTCATGTTTGAGTTCTTTTAGAACCCTGGAATGTATACCATCCAGTCCAGGTGATTTGTCACTTTTCAACTTGTTGATTTGACTTAGTACATCTTCCAGATTCACCAAGATTTCTTTCAGTTCCTCTACATCATCACCCTTGAAAACCATTTCCGGTTCAAGTAGATCTCTTGCATCTTCTTCCGTAAAGACCAAAGCAAATAATTCATTCAATCTCTCTACTATGGCCTTATTCTCCCTGAGCGCCCCTTTTCTTCCTTAATCATCCTATGGTCCCACAGATTCTCTCACAGGTTTTCTACTTCTGATGTCCCTAAAAACATTGTTATGAGTTTTTGCCTCTTTGGCAAGTTTCTCTTCATATTCTTTCTTAGCTTTCTTTATCAATGATTTGCATCTAACATGCCAGTGTTTTTCTTATTTTCTTCATATGGATCCTTTTTTCATTCTTTAAAGATGTTTTTTTGGCTCTAATAGCCTCTTTCACTTCACTTTTTAACCACGCCAGCTCTGATTTCCGCTTCTTTCCAACTTTGCTGATACGTGGAATGCATCTGGTCTGGGCTTCCACGATTGTAATTTTAAATAACTTCCATGCCTTTTAGCTTTTTATTAACCATTTTTCTCATTGACTCGGTGTCCAGAGAATTAGATAGACGGTGTGTGTTATATGTGGTGTATTTAGATTTTAGCAAAGCCTTTGACAGTGTTCCACACAGACATCGAAGAAATAAACTGAGTGCTCTCAGGATGGATCTCAGAGTGTCAGACTGGGTCAGGAACTGGTTGAGTGGAAGGTGACAGAGGGTAGTGATCAACGAAGATCGCTCTAAGAAAAGGGATGTTACCAGTGGTGTGCATTAAGGTTCTGTTATTGGACCTGTTCTTTTAACATTTTTATGAACGACATTGCTAAGATGTACCTTTTTGTGGATAATGCCAAAATCTGCAATAGAGTGGACACCCATGTTGAGGAAAGACCTGGTAAAGCTTGAAGAATGGTCTGAAATTTGGCCGCTAAGATTCAATGCTAAGAAATGCAAGGTCATGCCTCTGGGCTGCAAAAACCTGAGGGAATGGTACAGTTTAGAGGGTAAAGAACTTATGTGCACGACAGAAGAGCAGGACGTAGGTGTGATTGTATGTGATGATCTTAAAGTGGCCAAACAGGTTGAAAAGGTGAGTGAAAGCTAGTAGGATGCTAGGGTGCATAGAGAGAGGTATGGCCAGTAGGAAAAAGGAGGTATTGATGCCCCTGTATAAAACTTTGGTGAGACCTCATTTAGAATATTGTGTACAATTCTGGAGGCTGCACCTTCAAAAAGATATAAAAAGGATAGAGTCGGTCCAGTGGAATGCTATTAAAATGGTGCGTGGTCTTCATCATAAGGCGTATGGGGATAGACTTAAAGATCTCAATATGTATACTTTGGAGGAAAGGTAGGAAAGGGAAGATATGATAGAGATGTTTAAATACCTACATGACATAAATGCGCATGAGTCGTGTCTCTTTCATTGAAAGGAAGCTCTGGAATGAGAGGGCATAGGATGAAATTAAGAGGTCATAGGTTCAGGAGTAATCAAAGGAAATACTTTTTTACAGAAAGGGTGGTAGATGTGTGAAACAGTATCCCGGAAGAGGAGGTGGAGATGGAGACTGTGTCTAAATTCAAGACAGCATGGGATAGGCACGTGGGATCTCTTAGAGAGAGGAAGCGATAATAGTTACTGCAGATGGGCAGACTGGATAGACCATTTGGCCTTTATCTGCTATCATATCCTTATGTTTCTGTGTTTCTATGAAAGAACTCAAACAGCAACCCTGTCTATGAAAAGGCATCACTTCAATAATTATCACACTGAGTTCTAGAATACCAATACACTTTCACCTCCTATGGGGAAAACAGCATAAGCTGCACTGCTAAAACAGATTCTCAACGAATAAAATTAAAAATACAAATATGCATACAAAACCTGAACCCAGAAAGACAGTAGAACACTGGAAAAATAGAAAACAGAAATGCATTTCCTCTGTACTTTGTAAAATATAAGAAGAGATGCACATTCCCACAGGTTACAAATTCCAATTACACTCCAGAAAAAATCAAAATAAAAAAGGCTATGGGGCCCATAATCAAACAACATAGATGTCCAAAAAGCATTCTAAATCATCACTTGGGCGTCCTAATTTCCAGGATGTCCAAGTGCCAATAATCAAAACCGTTTTTCTGTACATCTAGCAAGATGTTCCAGCCTCTGTACGTTCAGAGCATAAGATGGGCATGGTGGAGGTGTGTTATGGGCAGGCTTTGAGCAGTCTCAAGGACAGGTTAGACATGAACATCTTGAAGCAATAATCAAACATTTTGAGAGACATCCTGGACAGAACTTATACGTTTGGAACTAGACCTGTTTTAGAAGGGACTAGGTGCCACAAAGATGCTCTAACTGACCAGATGACAACTGCATGCATCAAGGTAAGACACCCCTACACTTACCCAGTGCTCACGGACCCCCTCACACCCACAGAGATCAGAATAAAAACGTACATATTGTCACCCAGTCGGGCCCACAAGGGCAATGCAGGGTCTGCCGCCTGGTGGCAGCACAATCCTGGCGTGGCTCCCAAAGAGGGAAGACCCCACACAGTACTTCAGTTCACTGGTGTATTACTGATAATAAACCAACGTCATATGCTCCGCATATTGCAAACAGTTTTAATTTTAAAAAAACCCAAAGTAACAAGACTGTCTTTCTGTTGGCAGTAGGAAAATAGAAACAGACAATATTTCTCCAAGGCTCCTGGCAGTTCAATAAGCCAACAAGAAACAAAAATTAAAACCTGCTCCAGGTAAGTATCTTTAAGTTCTGAGTTCAGAGTAGTCATTAAGAGTTCTTTCAGGAAATGCAAAACTCTCAATCACCAGTTCACTATATTACAAGGATCTCTAGACTTCAGTTCAGCTTAGTCCCCATCTTCACCAGGTCCTTAGCTTTTAAACAAACAAAACAAAACAAAACTCTAGCACTATGCAGCACTCCAGTCCTGGTGTTTCAGGAACAGGATTGCCAGGTTCACTTTCACAAAAAGGCTTTAAACAAGCACCCACAAAATTCCCCAACCCGAGGTGTTCTGTGAACCGTACCCCAATCCTGTAAGTCCTAAGATTGGTCCAATACCAACACTAGCAACACATCAGCTTCTCACAAAACTCTATCCCAGCTGGTGCAGAGTAGCTTAATCAGTGCTAGGTACAAGTTCAATACTTGCTTATAGCCCAGCCCCCGCTGCTGTGCAATAAACAAAGGAAAAAAATACACTTCTCAAAACATTCTTTGCCAGGTCTTTCGTCCCAGGAATAGTCCCAATATAACTCTTTAAGGAAAATGTCCAAAAACAAAAGAATAATTCATGGGCAGGAAACTGCCACACTCACATGCATGGGTTCCAGAAATTCCACTCCAGGCAAACTCTGCCACTTCCATTTGTTCCTCTGGAACCTCTTGCTCTGCCATGTCCTGTGTTACAGGACTTTCCCAGTCCATGGGTTCTGGTTTGGAAGCTTGCCCTTGCCTGGCCAGGAGAATTCTTTCTGCCAGCCTCTCCTGAGCTGCTCCTCTCAGACTCTTTGAGAGCTGCTTTAAGGGAGAAGAGCCACTCCCTGTCTTATGTGGCTGAGGTACTGCTATGGAGGCTCTCTGGCTCCCTCTCAGTTCAGTGGTAATATTATATTCTGGGAGCTGGTTGTATTTCCTAAGGGAGTTTGTTTTTCTGACAGGCTCTGGCTCGGGAAAGGGATCTAGGTCTGCATCAGATTCATTGTCCTAAGGATAGGCAGCCCTGTCCTCTACAACCTCTGAGGCTCTACCTGCTTCTGGATTCCTGGCTAGGGGAGTTGGCTTAACCCCTATCCTAACCTTGACAGGGTCATCCTTGGGGATGGGAATGTCACAATGTTTTAAGTAGCCTGATGGGTGGGCTAGCACCACTAATGAGCTGAACCCAGGGTGGACCACTCCACCTTGGTACACCAGTATAGTGGTACTAGTAGTAAATCTGTGGTCACATGAGGTTCCAAAAATATTGGAAGTGCTCAGGCACCCACAACACCCACAGAGCTGGCACCTATGTTTCCACCACCGCTCCCTGTGACACTATGCAAGTCAATTAAACCTTCATTGCCACAGGTACAAAGTGTGTATCTGTGCAGTATATAATATGTGAACTGTTTTGATTGTAACCACAGCAAGTACATCGAATCCCATCTTCTTTCCTATTGTGTTGCTTAAGGTAATTTATATGCAGATTTATATGTAGACCATTTTGGCCTTTATCTGCTGGCAGTTACTACATTACAATATTATTATGTGATTTCAAGCAAAAATAAATTAACAATGTTTCAAAAGTTACGATGATTAGCTTTGCATAGGGTCTGTTAGATTCAAAGTATATGATTAGGAAAGACCCAGGTATTTACATTGCATGGACAAAGCTTAAGGGGCCCCTAAAAACCTGAAGGCCCTCACATGCTAAGCATTTTTCAGTGTTACTGGCTTCAGTCCAGCTATTCAAGAATACAGATTACCTTTATTCATTATATCATTATTTTTGAGAACAATCTGTTCCAGTAATTTCATTGAGCATTTGTTAACAATCAGATCACATTAATCACATATATATGAACAGACAGATAGTACATTGTATAGGGGCATATTCTGATGTGGTATATACATACATCCAATTATTCAATTAAGTCTAGTTTCTCATTAGAAAATCTCAATGTATGGTATGTTTCCTATGCATACAGCAACAGATTTTTCTTACCAATTTTGCAATGGCTTCCAAAGATTTATCTTTCTGTTGGGTGTTTTAGAAAAGTATCATTTGTTCTGCTTTCCCTCATCCTCGGTATTTCATTTCATGTGTCTACTGGGGCTATGAAAGATAAAGCTCTCTGCGTTCTCTTGTACTAAGGTCCTGTATAGAATCAGTTCACCTGTCTGTCACACTCATTAAATTCTTACCCTCCTCAGTCACATTCTGATCTTTGCAAATGAACATTTGCTTAATAAATGTTCCCAAGACTAACACTGCAGAGTGAAAATCCCACACAGCAGTAAATTATTAAGTCAGTCACAGAGGGAGTGCCATATATGACTCTTCAGAATGAGTTATTATGTGGATCATCATGTAATTATGAATTTTTCAAGCCATGATAGAGGAAAATTGAATATTTAATATTTTATGGGCATATTCTGCACTGAGGACATCTTTAAAAATTTTATGATAATTGTGGAGTGAGTGGAGAGCAGAGCAAAAGTTACAAAATAATTGCACATTAGAATATTTAATCATCCTGACCATCATTGGCTATTTCTCAATTGCATCTTGTAATTATGGCTGTGAACTTCTAATTATGACTCAGTCTCCTGGGGGAAAACAATGTACATAAAATAATTTAAACAATATGGTTGGTTTTTTTTTCAGGAGCTGAGGATTTGTGTACAAACTATTCGTTGTATTATTACATCTACTTTGTGAATGAATTTTATAACTAGACACATAAGTGAGAAGTCCAAAAAGACACCTGTTTTATAAAGGCCAGATTGCTATCTATTGCATGCCTAAATAGGTTCCCAGCCCAGACCTAATAGTGCACACATGTCCACTCACAAATCTATACCTGCTTCAAAAGATGTAATTGTGCACATGTGAATGTACTCTATGCATGGATTTGTCTATTTCATAAACTAAACATATATAATTTAACACCTTCACACTATCCCAGCAATGCCCATGGGAATGCCAATGTGGAGATCATGTAAAAGCTGATGCACTTTTGATATATACAGTACTTACTTTTTATACAAGTATGCAGCTGTACAATTTTATAAAATCCCCTTTCTGTATGTAAAATCAGATTTACAACTGGAAAAAACTTTATAAGCACCTTTGTAAGTAAAGGTATAAAATATGGTTACAGACTGCAGCATATTATTTTGAATTTGAAAGAATAGAAAGAGCAACATATATTTCAATTGGTATTCATGTAAAACTAAAATAAAAAGATTTTTGAAAAATTATGGTGCTTGTACATTCCATGAAATCTTGTTTTAAGAAGTTTTCTGGAACAACAATAGATATATCTACAATGACTTGTTACAACCAGGGGCGTAGCCAAGATTCCATTTCTAAGGGTTCCCAGGGTTAGACTGGAGGGGGCAATGCATTTTATCTCCCCTAAGCCTTCTCTTCTCCAGGCTGAAGATCCCTAGCCGCTCTAGGCTTTCATGATAGGGAAGTCAATCCATCCCGTTGATCATTTTCATTGCCCTTCTCTGTACCATCTCTAATTCTGCTGTATCTTTTTTGAGATGCAGTAACCAGAATTATACACAGTATTCAAGTTGCGGCTGTACCATGCAGCAAAGCAAAGGCTTTATAGCATTTTCATCTTTGTTTTCCATTCCTTTCCTGATAATTCCTAACATTCTATTTGCTTTATTAGCCACCGCCTCACATTGAGCAGAGGGTTTCAATGTGTCCTCAGTGATGACACCTAGATTCATTTCCTGGGTGGTGACTGCTAACGTGAAATCCTGCATCACGTAACTATAGTTCAGAATCCTCTTTTGCACTTGCCCACATTAAACATCATTTGACATTTTGATGCCCTCTTGCAATTTTTCACAATTCTTTTGGGATTTAACAACTCTGAATAACTTTGTGTCATCTGCAAATTCACCCCCTCTTCTACGAAACTGTGATGGCCCGCGCTGCTCCTGACATTCATAGAGTTCCTATGAGCATCAGGAGCAATGCGGGCCATTCAGCGCGGCTCTCTGCGCTACAAACTGCTAGCGCAGTTTAATAGAAGAGGGGGTTAATCTTTTCACTAGTTATTCCCATAAAAGCATCAGGCCCAACACAAACCCTGGGGAACCCCACTATTTACCATTTTTCATAGAGGATATTAACCATTTAACCCTACTCAATTTGTATCTTTTTAACCATAAGGACATTCTAGTACAATGGGTCTAGTAGTCTAACTGAAAATCCTACCCTGGCACACTGTTTGTCTGTCTTGATTGTTTAGATTGGTAGCTCACTCGAGCAAGGACTATTTCCTTTGCAACTCTGTACAGTGCTGCATACATCTGGTAGTGCTCTAGAAAGTAGTAGTAATAGTAATACTCCTCCCTCTATCTCAGCTTACTTTTGCTGATGGTGATGCCCAATCTCCGCCAGCTGATAAGATCCACTACCCCAGTGCAACATCAGCAATAAAGAAATTGGTGGCTTCCTTTCCAGCTCCTCACAACAGCAGTTATTAGTCATTCCCTCATTTAGACAACTTTTTCTGGATTGTTTTAGGAATTCTTCATTCTGTGTTATGGCTCCTACTCTCTGGAATTCTATAACCTTTTTATCTTCATTCAGATAAATCATTTGTAATCTTCAAGGCACAATTAAAGGCATACTACTTCTCTTTGGCCTTTAGCTCATAACTTACTTCCTCCTGATGGCTACTTTTCTTCTGTGTGGTCAGATTTAAATTTTTTGTTCCCTCCCTTACCACATTGTTCATCCCTTTCCTCAACCTTTTTATTTTTATTGTAATCCCCAATTCCCTCTTTCCTCATGTTCTCAACTGTTTTCCTTTACGTTTTGTCTTCTTTCTGTTCTTACTCTATTTAATTTATTTGTTAGTTTGGTTTTTAATTTTTTTTTTATTGTAAACCGCTTAGATTTGCCTTCTGGTTTTATATTTATTGTATATTAGATAAATTGAACTTGAACTACTCCCCGCATATACTGAGTTCATGCATGAACTGAGCATATGCGAGGAGTACTGGTGTCAGCTGATGGAAAGGAAGCCAAAAATTTATTTGCTGCTGAGGCAGCAATGGGGCAATTCTGAGCAGCAGATCTCATCAGCTTGTGGGTATTGGGCACCCCAACAGCCATTTAACATATAATTTTGGTTGGAGGGGGGCCTTGCCACTGGTTACAACCTAGAAATGTAATCTTTGTTTACTATGGATTCATATTAAGATACTGTACTTATTTTGGTCATTTTTATAACACATTAACACTAATAATTACTTCTAGGATGCTGTCAGTCTTGTGTACATTTACAACCAGCAAAGTTGCTTCACAGTATATTATGTTTACTTTCTCATAAATCTACTGCGAACTACTCAGGAGGTTGTCAAATAAAAAAATATATTTCTAGCCCTGAAGAACAAAATGTCCTGAAAATGAAAATGATAAGATTAAGACAAATATCTTCCTTTAGTACAGAAACACATTTTATTATTTGTTCATCATTAACATACAAGCCGACAGTTAGATTGGTTAATATTACCACAGCACTTTTTTAAAACGTTTCCCCTCTTTTACTAAAATGTTCTGCATTATGGGTTAGATTCAGTAAGTGTTGCTCAAAAATCAGTGTAAAAAAAAAAACAAAAATCAACGCTCAATGTTATTCCATAATGGGCACTCCAAGATAAACACCTGTTATAGCATAGCATTGAATAACAATTTTGTGCTATCAAAGTTATGTGGCTAGCTGCAGAATAATGTATAGCTGGATTCCTAGAAATTGTACACATATGTGCACATATAAGTTCATACATGCCATTATTCTGTTTATTTATATACATATTTGTCACATAAATGTTAGTGTCTTCTTTGTAGAATTAACCACATTACCACATGGTAATTACCATGCATTAACTGCAAGACACAGCTCATTCCCTGTCCTTTTCCCCACTATGCAGTTAACCTGGGAATTAGGGCCTGCTAAGTGTCAAGATGGTTTGCCTTAACAGTGTGTACTAATTGATGCATTAACTACTCAATGAATGTTACTAAAAAGGGTACTTTGTCCTTCTTTTTTACACTTTATTTTATTCATTTTCAAGAAAACAATACAAGATATAACACTTGTGAAGCGATTGAGGTGACAATGAAGTAAATAGCAAAAATATGACAATGATAATAAGTTTGGAAGAAAAAAAAATCTAATAAACCCATAAATACCACAACACCCCCCCCCCCCATCCCCCTTGAAAAAGGGGAATCCACATAATTTTTTATGAAGTAATTCATAACAATGAAATTTAAAATCAAAATTAAAGCATTGGGCTTGATTCTATCATATTCCATCTATTCACCCACCTCACCGGTGATTACAGTCAAGATCCCCACTACTGACTGCAAGGAAAACTTTTTCACAACTTGTACAGGTTCATAAAAATGCACCCAACATTGGCAATATTTAGCTGGACATTAAAATAAAATTCACTACCATTAATTATAACATTTTGACAGAGTTGCAAGAAGAGCTTCTAGACGGGCCATTTGGCCTTTATCTGCCGTCATGTTTCTATGTTTCTATGTGTCTTCAAAGAAAGCTCAGCAAAACACCACATACATTGATCCATAAACAGAGCAATGTGGGCCAGATTCTGTAAAGGATGTCTAACCTTAGGCTTCCACAGTGTGTATGTCCATCAACTTAGGTATCCAAATAAAGTAAATAAAAAGATCTAAGTTAAGATCTAAGTTTTATCTAAGATAAAAAGATTGAGCGTTTATTTATTTATTTATTTTTTACATTGATTTTTGAGCAACACTTACTGAATCTAATCCATAATGCAGAACATTTTAGTAAAAGAGGGGAAACGTTTTAAAAAAGTGCTGTGGTAATATTAACCAATCTAACTGTCGGCTTGTATGTTAATGATGAACAAAAAATAAAATGTGTTTCTGTACTAAAGGAAGATATTTAATAAGCATTAATTGTAACTTAGATGTCCAAACGCTGGACGTGATTCTCAAAATAGATGTCCACAATTTCATGGACACCTATCAGAAAATTTGCGCCTAACAGGATAGGCATGGCATGGGCACAGCATGGCATCAAAATAGACGTCATTTACAGAATTGCATGCTGCTGAGCATGCTAACGCATCTACCTAATGCCTAAAATGTAGGCATTGCAAAACCAGGTTTACTTTTGAGCGCAAGATGGGCGATTCAAGTTAGGTGGACATGACATAGATGACAGTTAGGTGTCCAGATATAGGTGAAGGGGTTTTTATTTTTTGGGCTAAAGAGAACTCCAGGTCGATGCCAAGAAAGCAGTGCAGGCAAATCTTTCTCATGAATATTCATTGTGGATATCCTGAAAACCTGGCCTGCCTGTAGATCTCGAGGACCGGAATTGGGTAGCCCTGTCCTAGAGTGTCCTCAAATAGAGGACATATCCGGGGAAACCCTGACATCTGGTAACCTACCAATGCCTCCCTCAGCACTTCTTTCTCTCTATGGTAGACCAATGTCAGAAAGCCTGTCTGACCTACATTGCTGCTTTCTTCTGCTCCCTGCTATTAGGCCATTGCTCAGACATTCTTTAACTAACCAATAGGCTACAGTAGCTTAGAACAAAGTTTCTCAACATGTGGTACACATAAACTTAGGGGTACATGAGCTGCTTGTTGGGGGTACATGGTACTGTGCAGGTCTCCCACCACTGTAGATCCCATGCTCTCCTTCCTGCCCTCCAGCTGCATACCCCTCTCTGTCAAAGCCGACCCGGAAGGCTTCATTTTCCCCTGATGTCAGAGTTGACATTGGAGGGAAGTCTTCTAGGTCAGTGGGGGATCCCAGTTACCTCCTTCCAGGTGGGCTACTCCTACCTGCCTTCCTTCTGGCCTTTGTCTTTTACCAGATAGGGAAAGCCTTCACGTCAAGCCGCATCAAAATAGGTCCCTTTTTGACATATCACCCATACCAATAGTTTAATAAACAAAGAGTGAGACTGGAGTTGCAGGAACCAGAACCTATGAAATTGTTGACCCACTGTGGATGCATGAGGAGTGAAGGCCCTTCTACATCCCTTTCAGTCATAAAATGGAGAGAAACTGGGCTATCATTGTAAATTCCAACAAGGCACCCAGGCCACAATCTCTGTGGTTCAGGCACATCTTAAGGCTGAAGGATAACATCTAGACCCTTGCCAGCCCTATGGTAGGGAGAGGGAGTGAGAATTAAGGAAAGTGAAGCATTCCACAGGAAGTGAATGTTTTTGAGAATCTGTGTAGAACATAAGAACATAAGCAATGCCTCCGCTGGGTCAGACCTGAGGTCCATCATGCCCAGCAGTCCGCTCACGCGGCGGCCCAACAGGTCCAGGACCTGTGCAATAATCCTCTATTTATACCCCTCTATTCCCTTTTCCAGCAGGAAATTGTCCAATCCTTTCTTAAACCCCTGTACTGTACTCTGCCCTATTACGCCCTCTGGAAGCGCATTCCAGGTATCCACCACTCGGGTAAAGAAGAACTTCCTAGCATTCGTTTTGAATCTGTCCCCTTTCAACTTTTCCGAGTGTCCTCTTGTTCTTTTATTTTTTGAAAGTTTGAAGAATCTGTCCCTCTCTACTCTCTCTATGCCCTTCATGATCTTATAAGTCTCTATCATATCCCCTCTAAGTCTCCTCTTCTCCAGGGAAAAGAGACCCAGTTTCTCCAATCTCTCAGCGTATGAGAGGTTTTCCATCCCTTTTATCAAATGTGTCACTCTCCTCTCAACCCTCTCGAGTAACGCCATATCCTTCTTAAGGTACGGAGACCAATATTGGACGCAGTATTCCAGATGCGGGCGCACCATCGCCCGATACAATGGCAGGATAACTTCTTTCGTCCTTGTTGTAATACCCTTCTTGATTATGCCTAGCATTCTATTTGCTTTCTTAGCGGCTGCTGCGCACTGTGCCGTCGGCTTCATTGTCATGTCCACCATTACCCCCAAGTCTCTTTCTTGGTTACTCTCATTCAATAATATCCTTCCCATCGTATAGTTGTACCTCGGGTTTCTGTTTCCCACATGCAATACTTTACATTTCTCAACGTTGAACTTCATCTGCCATCTCGCAGCCCATTCCCCCAGTTTGTTCAAGTCCCTTTGCAATTCTTCGCATTCCTCTTTAGTCCCAGCTCCACTAAATAGTTTTGTATCATCCGCAAATTTTATTATCTCACACTTCATGCCTGTTTCTAGATCATTTATGAATATATTAAATAGCAGCGGCCCGAGCCCTGAGCCCTGTGGAACACCACTTGTGACCCTCATCCAGTCCGAGTAGTGGCCTTTCACCCCTACCCTCTGTTTCCTACCCGCCAACCAGTTTCTGATCCATCTATGTACGTCTCCGTCCACTCCATGGTTCTTCAGTTTCCGGAGTAGACACTCGTGAGGCACCTTGTCAAAGGCTTTTTGGAAATCAAGGTATATGATGTCTATGGGGTCTCCTCTGTTTGTTAATTCCTACGAAGAAGTGCAATAAGTTCGTTAGGCACGATCTCCCCCTGCAGAAACCATGTTGGCTTGTTATGTAGTGCCCTAGGAAGGCTCCTTTGCTGGCAACATGGAAAGAAAAGAAAAAAACACAAGCCACAGAAATTCCATGCACCAAAGTAAATTTTGTAGGACTTTTTTCCACATTTCTCACTGCCTACAAGAATCAGATTTATCATAAAGCACAAAGGGAAGTAGGCAGAAGGACAAGGAAAACAAGAATGTTAAAAACCTGCAGAAACAGTTATTATCATCAAACCATCTCATGCACATCTTATAATAAAGGGAAAGGGGATGGAATCTGATATAGTGCCTTTCTGTGGTTAAAATCTAAGCAGTTTACATATTATTTTATGGGGCAATGTGACTTGCCCAGAGTTACAAGAAGCAGCATAGGGAATTGAACATGGTTTCTAGACTACTATACTAACCATTAGGCTATGGCTATTTCTCTATTCCTAATGACATTGACAGTCCTGCTTTCTAATCAATGCTAGTTTGATGACTAGCCTTAGGGTTTAACATACCTTCACTCTTTAAGATTCATAAAAAGCAGTATACATGGTAGAAAAATCAGGCAGATCGGTTAGAGGATAGATAGTACATTCTTGGTTGTCATAAAAGCAACATAAGTACTGTGTGTGTCACTGCCAGATTGTTCCTGTTGGAGGCAGGGGGCAGGGTGAGAGATGGAAGAAAATAAATCATTTGGGGAAAAAAATCTTATAGACTGTGTTTCTCATATACGAGATCCTGTGATACAGTTTTCAAGAAATCTGTTTACTGGGTATTTGTCTATGCAAAATTTTCAATAAAAAATATTTTATTTAATGTACTTCTGCTCTGCTCCAGGCAAGGGCCTCCTGGACCTGGACCAATCTCTTCTGCTGCTGCTGTGCTGCCATATGCCTGTGGACAGTGGGCCTGCCAATCACCTGCGAAATCAAAATAAGAAAAGAAGCAGGAGTGTCTTGGAGCCCATTGCTGGTTGCCCTGAAAGAAAGGTCCTGCTTGGTCCCATGGCTCCTACTCACTCTGACATGTGCTTCCCTCCAATTCAGGGCCTGATCTAACCTCCCTTCCTGAAGTCATTCTCACATACCTGCCCTTAATTTGCAGTTGGTTACTACTGCCACCCTTCCCTTAATTTGAGATTACTACTGCTGCCACAGGTTTCTCTGCCTCTGTTCTACCTCTGCTGCCACTCAAACTATCAACACTTCTAGTGGGAATGCTCCAGCCCTAGTGTTCTTAGTTCTGGAAGGTAAGGCCTTACTTGTCCCACCCTCCTCTGATGTCAGAGAGTAGGACGAGCAAGGCCTTAACTCTGGAGCTAAGAATACAGGAGCTGGAGTGCTTCCACTGGAAATGCCATAAACTTTGTGTTTTCTTTTATCCATTGCAAGCAAGAAAAATTGAAATTGAAATAGAAAATATATCATGAAGACATCAATCTGGAAGGAAGCAGCTCATTCAAGGTCTTGGCTCAATGCCACCTTGGATCCCCCTTGGATCCTTTATTTCTATTGAAGAATTGCTTTTCTTAAAAAGGCAATAGAATATGGGCATAGTGCCTAGATTCAATGTGACACATTTTAAAATCATTTTCCATTCTTTTTTTTTTGCAGGCCATGCACTAAAGTTGCCATTAATGCACAATAATATTATATTCCGCCAAACCACGAATGGCTCTAGGCGGTTCACAGCAGATAAGGCTGAACATCCAGCAAATATACAGTTCATAGAAAAACATCAATTTCTAAAATACAGATTATATTTTTAAAAAGCATTAGGGAGCTTAGGTTACAAATTTGTCAAATCGTTGTGTCTTTAATAATTTTCTGAAAAAGTAATAAGATGAGAATCCATGGGAGTACCCACCTAAGTACTTCCATGTTAAATCTGTATTACGCAGTTAATGTTATTTACATTGTCCAACGTGACACGGACAAGAGGACATGGTTTGAAGCCAAGGGGGGACAAGTCCAGGACAAATGTCAGGAAGTTCTGCTTCACGCAGCGAGTGGTGGACACCTGGAATGCTTTTCCAAAGGAGGTTATTAAGGAATCCACTGTGCTAGGATTCAAAGGCAAATTAGATGCACATCTCCTTACGAGAGGCATAGAGGGATATGGGTGATTAAAACTACATCAGGTGTATACCTGACTGGGCCTCCGCGTGTGCGGATCGCCAGACTCGATGGACCATGGGTCTGATCCGGAGATGGCAGTTCTTATGTTCTTATGAATTAATCAGAATGCAGTGGCTGAATAATACTTCCATACCCATTCCCTCCCCTCCAAAAAATATTTTTTTTAAATAATGTGTGATTAGTATGTGGAAAAGGGGAAATTATTGCAAAACATTTTAATGTGTTTTGCAGTAAGGGCCTGATTCTATAAATGGCACCTAATTTGTAGGTGGTTGTCAATCAACCGCATAGTGCCATTTATAGAGTCACGCCCAGTGACACCTAAGCAAACATATAGGCTTTGCTAAGTGTCCCAGAGGTAGGTTCAAGTTTATTAGACCAGGTTTTACCTAGCCTAATTTCCTGGTGCCTACCTCAGACACCTAGCAACACCTAAGTCAACCACACCTATTCTCTGCCCCTACAAGGAGATGCTGAAAAGTTCTCAGCCCAACCAACCAACTTTCTAAATTCTGAGTGTTATTTTGCCACTGTAGCTAAAAAGCGTTATCTTATTTCATTAAGTACCAATTTGCAGAAATTAAAATCTCTGTCGATTGAACCATATCCACGTCATTCTCTTCTTGGTTGGGCTGAGAACATTTCAGCACCCCCTTATAAGCACATCTACTTTACAGGTAGGCATCATTAGGCATTGCAGGGCGCCTCAATAGGCGTCACTAGGCGCCACATGGTTGTCCATGCGCAACCCAAATTAAGAATTAAAATAATTGTTATTAATATGTTTTTAATCACATAAGTAATTAGGGTACAAAGAAATTGGCTAACTCACCTGATCCTTGGGGTGAAAAAGTCTAAGGAGATGGGGCAAATCTACAGATTAGTAAATAAATAATGGACATCAGTATGAGCCCTTCGTACTGATGTCCATTATTTATTTACTAATCTGTAGATTTGCCCCATCTCCTTAGACTTTTTCACCCCAAGGATCAGGTGAGTTAGCCAATTTCTTTGTACCCTAATTACTTTTTGGATTTTATTGGCTACGATCCAGTTATGGTTTCTTATTAGTGCTGTTTTAATCACATAATCAATTAGCATGACATTTAACCCATTAAAAAAACAATTAACTTAGGAGCAGATTTAACTTAAGTACCTAACTTAGACACCTCTTATAGAATTTCCTACTGCAACAATATTTAAGTCACCAGCTAGCTGCTCAATGGGTAAAATAGTTAAGAGATATGAAACATGTAAGTACATGTTTGGCATCTCATTACTATGCAGCACTGTATTGGATAGGAGCAATTGGGCAACTCCCCTCAGGAACACCAATAATGTTAAGGTACATCTTTGAGGGGGCAATGGCTCCCTTTGAGGTAAGAGAGGTGGGGGCTTGAACTTGTGGAGGCAGATGTGGCTTGAGTTGGGGACCCTTAATCTGGGGGGGGGGGCTGAAGTCAAGGGGAACCCTGCTCTAGCATTCCAGGTCATCAAGCACAATTTTGTAGCCAGATGTTCCCAATTTCTTAGAATTTCTTAGAATTTCTTAGGTCGCTCATAAAGAGCCTGATTCTATCAATGGCACCTAACAGTGCCTAACTCCTAGGTGCTCTTTGTGCAGTTATCAATCAACCACTAGGCACTATTTACAGAATCGCACCTACCGTAACCTAACACAACCAAATCATACCATGCATCTATTTGCCAACCCTAACCATGCCTACTTTTCAGATAAGCATCGGTAGGCACAGGTAGATGTCTCGACTTAAGTGTCAGTAGGCGACACTCTGAGTTCCATGCAGAACTCTTAATTGTTTTTAAAAATATTTTATGAGCTCTTAATGGCAAGAACAATTAACATGTCAATTATGCTTATTCAATTTTGAGTTCTGCGTAGAATTTGGCGTCTTTTGCCATCCCCTTTTCTACCTTTTACTACCTTAGAATCATCAGATATGCTAAACCAGGCTCTTCATAATAAAGAAGTTCTTTACCCTCATACTGTAGTACTCCCTTGTTTTGTTCCAGTAAATACAGGACCCTGAGCTTTAAGCATTAAATCTTAGGTGCCAAATTATAGACTATTCTTTATGTTTCACTAGATGACCATGGAATAAAGGGAGTGCTAAAGGAGTACAAAGCCATCGCCGACAAACTAAACACATTTTTTGCATTTGTATTTACCGAAGAGGATATACGCAACATACCGGAAGCCGACAGGAAACAAAGACGGGAAACTGACAGGATTGACGGTCAGTCTAGTAGAGGTATGCAGGCATATTGATAGGCTTAAAATCGATAAATCCCTAGAACCGGATTGCATCTATCCAAGGGTAATCAAGGTACTGAAAGGGGCTATATCTGAACTGCTCCAAATAATAGCTAATCTGTCAATCAAATTAGGAAGGATTCCGGAAGACTGGAAAGTGGCGAATGTTATGCCGATCTTCAAGAAAGGTTCGAGGGGAGAATCTGGAAACTACAAACCGGTGAGTCTGACCTCGGTACCGGGAAAGATGGTAGAGGACCGCATCATTGATCACCTAGACTAGGAGTGCCTACACTTTTTGGGCTTGCGAGCTATTTTTAAAATGACCAAGTCAAAATGATCTACCAACAATAAAATTTTTAAAAAACACAAAGCACACTGTACGCAGAGAAAATGTTAATTATCATTCCTATTCCGGGGTTTTTTCAAAGAGGTCAAGGCAGATGACTCTGTGCACTGTCACCTCAGTAACAACCATACAAAAATAGACAAATATACCCCCCTCCCTTTTTACTAAACCACAATAGCAGTTTTTAGCACAGGGAGTTGCGCTGAATGCCCAGCGCTGCTCTCGACGCTCATAGGCTCCCTGCGCTAAAAAACGCTATTGCGGTTTAATAAAAGGGGGCCATACTGCAAAATATAGACAGCAGATATAAATTCAGACACATTTTGATCACTAAATTTAAAATAAAATCATTTTTCCTACCTTTGTTGTCTGGTGATTTCATTAGTCTCTGGTTGCACTTTCTTCTTTTGACTGTGCATCCAATCTTTCTTCCCTTTTTTCAGCCTGTATGCTTCCTCTCCTCCAGACCTCATTCCCTCCCCCAACTTTTTCTTCCTCTCTCCCTGCCCTTTCTTTCTCCCTGCCTCCCTTCCTTTTTTTCTCTCTTCATGCCCCCTTTCTTTTTTCTGTTTCCCTTCTTTCCTTCTGTCTCCCTGCCTGCCCCCTTTCTTTCTTTCTCCCTGCCCTCCCCCAAGCCACTGCCACCACCATCAGGGAACAGGCCCCCAAGCCGCCGCCACCCCAAGCTCTCTCTGCTTCCCTGCATCAAGCCAACCAGCATTCCTCTCCCCAACGTCAATTCTGCCATCAGAGAGGAAGTTCCGGACCAGCCAGGCAGTGATTGGCTGGCCCGAACTTCCTCTCTGACGGCAGAATTGACGTCGGGAGACAGGAAGGCTGATCAGCCCGGTAGATCGCCAAGGCAAAGTGAGTCTATCACGGAGCCTGCGATGGGCTCCATGATCGACTCATTTTTCCTTGGCAATCGACCTATTGGGCATCCCTGACCTAGATGGACACAATCTGATGAGTACCAGCCAGCATGGCTTCTGCAAAGGAAGATCTTGCTTGACGAACTTACTGCACTTCTTCAAGGGAGTAAACAGGCAGAAAGACAAGGATGACCCAGTCGACATTGTATATCTGAATTTTCAGAAGGCATTCGACAAGGTCCTGCATGAGCGACTACTTTGGAAAAATTGCGAGCCATGGAATCGATGGTGAAATACTCACGTGGATTAAAAACTGGCTAGTAGATAGGAAACAGAGAGTGTGAGTAAATGGACCATGGGTTTTGTTGGGTAACCCCCCCCCCCCACTTTACTTAATACAGATTGCGGTGGCATTGGGGGGGTTTGGGGGGTTGTAACCGGCCTCATTACACTGGAAACAACTGTTTCCCTGTTTTTTTAGGGAAAAAGTGAAGTTTTCAGTAAAATGTGGGGGATTACAAGCCCCCAAACCCCCTACAACACCCCCACAACGCGGCGCGATCTGTATAAAGTAAAGTGGAGGGGTCCTACCCACACCCCCCGTCGGAACCCTTGAAAACAGTCATTTTCTTCGGCGCGCACCTCCACATTGTGCTCAGTTGTCTGCGCGCGCCTTTGTCCCGGCGCGCTTTTGACCTGACACCAAACATTTTAGCAACCCCTCGTACAGCACTACTAGATATATGCAGGACTGTACATCAAAACACACTCGCAAACTGGTGCACTCATAAACCGAGGTACCATTGTACTTCTACTAAGACTAAGGGGTCCTTTTATTAATGTGCACATTTGGCGCGCGCTAAATCAATTAGCATACCTTAATAAAAGGACTCCTAAGTATCTTAATAAAAAAATTTGGCCCGCAACTTAGCCTTAGATTTTGGCCCCTTATATGATTGAGTTTGACACCCCTGGTGTAGGGCGTAAGTTATAATGGAAGGGTTCAGGTGGGAGAGGAGACCTTTATATGCTAGACTTCTGCTCAGCAGCTATTTGGATGCTGGTTGATATTCAGCACTGGCAGTCACATAGCTATATGACCAAAGATAGGACAGACTTGTATTTAAAACCAAATAAATTGGCCTCCCGATTCGGTGAATGACCCTCCCCCCTCGCCCCCTAAAGCAGGAGCGGCAGCACTGCCTCTTGCTGGCTGACCACTGCCACTCCTGCTTTAGAGGGCAAGGGGGGAGGGTCAGTTGGGAAGTGCTGGTGTTTTGCTACACCCTGGCCTCCTGCAAATCCATTTACCTAATTCCAGAAGCGGAGCAGACTGCAGAGAGGATCACTGGTACTTTAGCGATCTTTGCAGGTTGCCCTCAGCCTCCACAGCTGTTTCTTCTGCCGCTATCTTGCCTCTGATGTCAGAGTAGGGGCGGCAGGACCGTGGCAGAGGGAAGACAGCTCTGAAGGCCTATGGCAGCCTTAAAAGATTGCTAGCACCGGTGACCATCTCTGCAGGCTGCTACGCTGCTTAAATTAGGTAAATGGAAGGGCGGGAGGTCAGGGGGGAGCATGCAGGCCTTCCGGGGGGGACAAACCTTCTTGGGGGGTGCAGTCCTTCAGGGGGTGAAGTCCTTCAGGGGTGGTGATACAGGCCTTCAGGGGGGACAGGCAGGCCTTCAGGGGGGACAGGCCTTTAGGGGTGGTGGTACAGGCCTTCAAGGGGGACAGGCAGGCCTTCAGGGGTGGGGTGCAGGCCTTCAGGGGTGGTGACACAGGCCTTTAGGGGTGGGGTACAAGCCTTCAGGGGATGCAGGCCTTCAGGGGGTATGGTGAAGGCCTTCAGAGGTAGGGTACAGACCTTCAAGAGGGACAGGCCTTTGGGGGAGGGGGCCCTGGTATAGAATTACACGGAGGGAGGGAGGAAGGGAAGGGGGTTCATATAGACGTGCACATGCCGGACTTTGGGGGGGGAAGAAATAATGGGTCTAAAAACAGAAGAGAGGGAGAGAGATGGTGGACAATGGGATTTAGGGAAGGAAGGAACAGAAAGGGAGAGAAGTTGGACACAAAGGATGGTGTGGAGAAGGGATAGAGATACTGAATAGGAGGCTAGTTGGGAAAAGAAAGGGAGAGAAGGTGGACACTGGGGTGGTGGGGAAGGAGGGAGAGATGCTGGATGAAAGGGCACTTCAGAAAAGGTGGATCTGGGGATGGAGACGAAAAAAAGGAAAGATGCCTGACCTCCAGGGGAAGGAAGGGAAACGGAAGGGGAGGACAGAGATAGAAGATGGATGGTTAGCACAGAGAAAGAAGAAAGAAGGAGACCCTGGCAAGCAAGTTATCAGAAGACAACCAGAGCCTGGGACCAACAAGATTTGAATAATGACCAGACAACAAAAGCTAGAAAAAATAATTTTATTATCTGTTTTGTGTATCCTGCAAGAGCTGGTGTTAGACCGCAAATGTGAGCTAGGATTTAACAGAGAGAGGAAAATTATTTTTTGTATGTTTATTTTGTTTACACCACAGCACCAGTGTGGTTAGGAGAAGGCAAAGGGGGTGAAGAGGCTATAAAAGGAGTGAAGAGGCTATAAAATAAACATCCAATTGGGCAGGAAAATCGAATCGAATCGAAAAATCGATTCAAAAGGCTGAATCGAATCAAAATTATTTTCCTGAATCGGGCAGCACTACTCCCCATGCCCACTCCTCCAGAGAGCAAGCAGCTGTCTTCAGAAGAAAGCAGCAAGTCAGGAAGTAAGGGAGATATTGAAGATCCAGTTTACAATATCAGTGGTGCAGCTGATGAGAGAAACCCATACTATTCAAACTATTCAAAGACTATTCAAACCTAAATGACTTGATCAGAGTTCTTGGTTTCACCAACTCCAGTGCCAAGCTTTTGATGTCTAGGCTCAAACAGTGAAACATAGAAACATAGAACATGGCGGCAGAAAAGGGCCACGGCCCATCTAGTCTGCCCACACTAATGGCCCACCCCCTAACTACCTTCATGAAGAGATCCCACATGCCAATCCCATCTTTTCTTAAAATCTGGCACGCTGCTGGCCTCAATTACCTGTTGTAGAAGATTATTCCAGCGATCAACCACCCTTTCGGTGAAGAAATATTTTCTGGTGTCGCCATGAAATTTTCAATGGATGCCCTCTTGTTGCCATGGGTCCTTTAAGGAAAAAGAGATCCTCTTCTACCTCGATACGGCCCGTGACATATTTGAACGTCTCGATCATGTCTCCCCTCTCTCTGCGTTTCTCGAGTGAGTACAGCTGCAACTTACCCAGTCGTTCCTCATATGGGACATCCTTGAGACCTGAGACCATCGTGGTGGCCATTCACTGAACCGACTCAACTCTCCGCACATCTTTTTGATAATGCGGCCTCCAGAATTGTACACAGTATTTCAGATGGGGTCTCACCATGGATCTGTACAACGGCATTATGACCTCGGGCTTACGGCTGACAAAATTTCTACGGATACAGCCCATGATTTGTCTAGCCCTGGATGAAGCTTTCTCCACTTGATTGGCAGTCTTCATGTCTTCGCTAATGATTACCCCCAAGTCACGTTCTGCTACACTCCTTGTTAAATGAAAGTGTATAAGTCACAGTTCAAAGGAAGCGCCACCAAGCTTTTTCCCCCTTCTTCACCCATCAAGATAGGCTCTGCTTCTGCCAAAATGTGACCAGTCTGTTTGAGGCAATTGGAATCACTTTTAACCCAAAAGAGTAGTGTCTCTTCATTGGCAGCTCATCGAGGAACATCAGAGTCATGCTGCTCCATAATGGAAAGAAGTACCCATCTCTTCCACTGGCTCACTCAGTGCACTTCAAAGAGGATTACAACAACATCAAGACCTTACTAGGCGCCTTGAAATATGAGTTCAGCTGGGAGGTCATCAGAGACTTCAGAATGGTAGCATTCCTAATGAGGATCCAAGCTTAATGAGAATCCAAGGCAGTTTTACCAAGTTTCCCTGTTCTCTCTCTACCTTTGGGACACGAGGGCCACAAAGGCACATTATCAGAGGAAGGACTGGTAACAGTGGACCGAGTTTTCTGTGGGGAGAAACAATGACAAATATGAGCCACTGGTGGACCCTGGGAGGTGCTGATGCCACCACTGTGCATCAAATTGGGCCTAATGAAACAATTTGTCAGAGCTCTAGATAAGGAATCAGCAGCCTTCAAGTACATCAAGATATCTTCACCAATCTGTTTAAGGCAAAGATCAAAGCTGGTATCTTTGTCAGATCACAGATAAAGAAGATCCTGGAGTGCAAGGAATTTCCCAAGAAATGCTTCCTGGGCAATCACAAGATCAAAAACAATGTGGAGTTAGTTGAGAATTTGGTGAAGCGTTACCGTAAAATGGGCTGGAGGATGTCTCTCAAAGGGTGACGGGACAAAAGTGCGCCAGACAAAGCCGCGCTGATATTTCAGCCCAGACAATTGCACGTAAGACTCCAGCGCGCCGCTCTACAAGTTAATTTTAAAGAGCTCCGATAGTGGTGTGGGGGGGAACCCCCCACTTTACTTAATACTATTTGCGCTGCTGTTGGCTTCCATTGGGGGGTGTAGGGGGTGCAACCCCCCACATTATACAGAAAACCTAACTTTTTCCTAAAAAATCAGGAAAAAGTTGGAACCCCCCTCTATAATGGAGGGTTCCAATCCCCCAAACCCACCCTCCCAACGGCAGCACGAACACTATTAAATAAACTGGGAGGTTCCCCCCTCACGCCCCCTGTCAGAGCTCTTTAAAATTAACTTTTCTGGCAGCGCGCTGGAGTCTTGCGCCCAATTGTCTGGGCTCAAATGTCGGCACGGCTTTGTCCCGCGTGTGAATGACTGTGAACCCTCTCAAAGTCCATGTCCTTGATGCTTATCTTGAGACATTTAAGGAGAACATGGGAGCATACTCAGAAGAGCAAGGTGAGCACTTCCACCAGGATGTACTGGACAATATAACAAGATCATGATGGAAGACCATATCTGGGGGTTGGTTCATGACAGTAACATATAATTGCAAATCTCAAAAAACTATTCACTTCTAAATCTTCCGTGATCATCTTTATATAACTTCGGTATAAATACATGTTAATTGTGATTCATATGTTGCTTTTTAGGACTTTATAAGAATGAAAAGATGAAAATTTGTTGTTTCACATTTTAAATAGACAAATTGCAAAATTTGACTATCTAGGTCACAAAAGCAAAGTTTTATGGAAATAAGACATTTTCTATACTTTATAGGCATGAGCAATTAGGAAAGTAAACTTACTGCCCAGAAATAAAAATCATGTTACTAACCTCCTCTTCTACAAAACTGCGCTAGCAGTTTCTAGCGCAGGGAGACGTGCTGAATGCTCCCGACTGCTCCCGACGCTCATAGAGTTCCTATGAGCATTGGGAGCAACACAGGTCATTCAGCACAGCTCTCTGTGCTAGAAACTGCTAGCGCAGTTTCGTAAAAGAGGGGGATAGTTATATTCAGGGTCAGTGCTGACCACAGGAGTTATGTGGCCTGGCTCCAATGGTCTATTGAGCCCCTTGTGTGTATCACAGGGCTTAATCTGACCATAGCTGAATCACAGGCCAGAGCCATCATTTTCAATTCATCAGCCACGAATGTAGACTATGATCATGGACCTGATACACTGTATGTAGAGAATTCAGGGCATGCAATGGTGAGTGGGAGGGAGAGAGGATTGGGGGAACTGATCTTTTGATTTACAGGCTCAGAAGGTGGATCATTTTTCCAGAGGGCACCTGCTTCCATTTTGTGGATCCTGACTAAACATAGAAATATGATGGCAGATAAAGGCCAAGTGGGTCATCCAGTCTGCCCATCCACAGCATCCACTATCTCCTCCTCTCCCTATGGAAATCCCATGTGACTTTCCCACGGTTTCTTGAATTCAGACACAGTCTTTGTCTCCACCACCTTTACCGAAAGCCTATTCAATGCATCTAACACTCTTTCTTTTAAAAAAAAGTTTTTTCTTATATTACTTCTGAGCCTATCATCTTTTAACTTCATCCTATGCCCTCTCATTCTGGAGCTTCCTTTCAAATGAAAGATACTCGCCTCATGCACTTTTATGCCATGTAGGTATTTAAACGTCTCTATCATATCTCCCTTCTCCCATCTTTCCTCCAAAGTATACATATTGAGATCTTTAAGTCTGTCCCCATATGCCCAGGGCTGGATTAATCAATAGGCACACTAGGCACATGCCTAGGGCCCGAAACGATGAGGGGGCCCGCTGAAGGAGGATGACTCACCTTGCAAGCAACGGGCCCCTGTCCAGCATCAACCACAAGGGGCTTCCCTCTCGGCATTAAACGCAACAGGCCCCCCCTCCCGGCGGCAACCGCAATGGGCCCCCCTCCAGGGCAGCAACCGCAATACAGCCGGATCTGTTACTGGAAGGTCCCGCGATGACTGCTTCTGCCGGTCCATCCCCCTCCGACGTCACTTCTTTGTAAGTAAGTGACATTGGTGGGGGATGAACCGGCAGAAGCAGTCATCGCGGGACCTTCCAGTAACAGATCTGGCTGTATTGTGGTTGCTGCCCTGGAGGGGGGCCCGTTGCGGTTGCCGCCGGGAGGGGGGCCATTTGCTGTTGCTGCGGGGGGGGAGACCATTGCCGTTGCTGCAGGGGGGCCGTTGCTGCGGGGGGCCGTTGCCATCAGCTGTTATAATGCTGCTTTTGGGCAAAGAAGCTCAGAGGGCAGAGCCAGCAGCAATGTTTGGAGGGAGAGAAAGAAGCATGGAAGGATGGTGGAGGAAGAGAAAGGGGGCAGGGTAGTATGGAAGGGTTGTGAAAAGGACGGTATGGAAGGGTGGTGGAGGAAGAGAAAGGGGGCAGGGTGGTATGGAAGGGTTGTGAGAAGGATGGTATGGAAAGGTGGTGGAGGAAGAGAAAGGGGGCAGGGTGGTATGGAAGGGTGGTGGGAAGGATGGTGGGGCAGCGTGGTATGGAAGGGTGGTGGAGGGAGAGAAAGGGGGCAGATGCTGATGGAATTGTGTGCAGGTAAAGGGAAGGATACTGGATGGAATTGGGTTGGAGGGAAAGAAAGGGGGCTAATGCTGATGGAAGTGGGGGGAAGGGAGAGGAGAGAGTGAAATGCTAGACCATGGGGGGTGTGGGAAAGGGAAGGGAAGAAGAGAGGAGAGAGATACCAGACCATTGGAGGAGGGAATGGAAGAAGATGGGTGCCAGACCAATGAGGGTGAAGGGAAAGATGGAAGGGGGAGGCATACAGTTTCTGGAAGTGGCACAGAAAGACAGAAGATGAAAGGAAGATATTGACAAGAAGATGAGGAGAGCAGAAACCAGACAAGACAAAGTTAGAAAAAAAATTTCTATTTATTTTTTTATTTTTGCTTTAGGGGACGTGGCGTACCTAGGGGGGGGCGGGGGGGGCGGGCCGCCCCGGGTACCAGCCCTAAGGGGGTGTTCCCGGCCTTGCCGTTCAGTCCCCCGCCACCCCCGAAGGACTGCTCGCCCCACTGACCTTCCTGCACCACCTGTGAAGCAGCCCGCAGCAGGATCGCGAAGTCAGCGTCAGCATCCCTGCGCTGCTTCCTGCGCCGCGATCCCGCCCCTCCTCTGACGTCAGAGGAGGGGCGGGACCGTGGCGCAGGAAGCAGCGCAGGGATCGCTGACGCTGACTTCGCGATCCTGCTGCGGCTGTTCATAGGTGGTGCGGGGAGGCCAGGGGGGCGAGCGGTCCTTTGGGGTGGGTCGGGGCATCAGGCCTTCAGGGTGGGGCGGGCGGGCAGGCAAGCAGGCTTTCAAGGGGGAGGGGGGTGACAGGCAGGCAGGCAGGCCTTCAAGGGGGGACAGGCCTTCGGGGGGGGGGTGCAGACCTTCAAGGGGTGCAGGCCTTCAAGGGGGGCAGGCAGGCCTTCAGGGGGGTGCAGGCCTTCGGGGGGGGTGTAGGCCTTTGGGGGGGTGCAGACCTTCAAGGGGGGGAACAGGCCTTCAAGGGGGGAAAGGCAGGCAGGCCTTCAAGGGGGGGACAGGCCTACAGGGGGGGGGGGACAGGCCTACAAGGGGGGGGACAGGCCTACAAGGGGGGGGACAGGCCTTCAAGTGGGGGACAGGCCTTCGGGGGGGTGCAGGCCTTCGGGGGGTGCAGACCTTCAAGGGGGGGACAGGCAGGCAGGCCTTCAAGGGGGGGACAGGCCTACAAGGGGAAGGGACAGGCCTTCAAGGGGGGTGCAGGCCTTCAAGGTGGGACAGGCAGACCTTTAAGGGGGGACAGGCCTTTGGGGGGGGACCATGATTTAGAAGTACACGGAGGGAAGGGGGTGTTCAAAGAGACATGCATATGCCAAACTTTGGGGGGGGGAAGAAATAATGGGTCTGAAAATAGAGGAGAGGGAGAGAGATAATGGACCATGGGATTTAGGGAGGGAAGGAACAGAAAGGGAGAGAAATTGGACACAAGGGATGGTGTGGAGGAGTGATAGAGATACTGGATAGGAGGGTAATTAGGAAAAGAAACGGAGAGATGGTGGACTCTGGGATGGTGGGGAAGGAGGGAGAGATGCCGGATGAAAGGGTATTTAAGAAAAGGTGGATCTGTGGAGGGAGATGAAAAAAAGGAAAGATACCAGACTTCCTGGGAAGGGAAGGGAAATGGAAAGGGAGGACAGAGTTGGCAGATGGATGGTTAGCATGCAGAAAGAAGGAGACCCTGGCAAGCAAGTTATCAGAAGAAAACCAGAGCCTTGGACCAACAAGATTTGAAATATAACCAGACAACAAAAGGTAGAAAAATTAATTTTATTTTCTGTTTTGTGATTATAACATGTCAGATTTGAAATGTGTATCCTGCCAGAGCTGGTGTTGGACTGCAAACGTGAGCTAGGATTTAACAGAAAGAGGAAAAGTCCTTTTTGTTTCTTTATTTTATTTACACCACAGCGCCAGTGTGGTTAGGAGAAGCCAAAGGGGGTGAAAAAGCTATAAAACCCACCAGGAGTTTTGAAAAAAATCACCCAACTGGGCAGGAAAATCGAATTGAAAAAAACCAATTCAATAGGGCTGAATCGAATCAAAAATTTTTTTTCCTGTATCTGGCAGCATTAGTTTGCGCTACTGTCTTAGACTTTAGGACCTGGGATTGGGGAGAGATGGCATCCTCAGTACTTTATAATGCAAGTGAAACGAGGATTTGGTCAGACTTTTGAAGGGTCTGCAGAAAAAAAATATTGTATAGGCCGGGGACATGAGACAGCAGGAAATGGGAACTTTTCTTCCTTCTATTTTTGTGAATGGAAAGGCTGAGGATGTCAGAGAGGTCAGTTAAAATATGTGCTTTATAAGAAAATATAATAATGTGTTTTATAAAGTTTATAGCATAGCTGGCCTACCCAGTGAGGTGTTCCTAGTGGTGATGGTGGCAGCGTGTCAATGTGTTGAGAGGAAGAGGTGGTCTGGGAAATTCTGCTGAGCAAACTCCGGGCCCATTTCCACCCCCCAGTTAGTCCACTCCACTCAACTGATTCACACACTGAGTGGGTCTTTGGGTGTTGTTTTGGGATCTCTTCCAGTGGTTTATCTCCTTCTGGTCCAAGGAAGGAAACTTTGTTATCCTTAGCATTGACCTACAGAATATGTTTGTAACAGCGCTGCTTGTGTGGCATTAGGCTATGTAGTAATCGAAAGAAAAAAACAGACCTTTGCACATTTTTGCACTATATGGTGGGTGTATGAGGAGATTCACATTTCCTGCACAGCTAAGTCCATGTGAAGTTACCTTGTGCTGTATTTGACATCTAGCAAGGTCTCTGTTTGAAAGGAAAGATCTAAACTTAAAAATGAAGTAGCCAGAAGTTATGGTAAAAGCAGATAGTGTAGCTGGTTTTAAGAAAGATTTGGACAAATTCCTGGAGGAAAAGTCCATAATCTGTTATTAAGACATGGGGGAAGTGTCTGCTTGCCCTGGATCGGTAGCATGGAATGTTGCTACTCTTTGGGTTTTGACCAGGTATTAGTGTCCTGGATTGGCTACCATGAGAATGGGCTACTGGGCATGATGGACCATTGGTCTGACCCAGTTAGGCTATTCTTATGTTATGTTCTCATCTGTAGGGGCCTTTGTTTTCACTTCTTATTTTAATGTATTTTTTTTCTGGGAACTTATCAGTGTTTTTTATAATGGGAACAAAAATGGAAGAGAATTAATGTGTGTGGAATGGGGGGTAACTAATTTCTTAAGCTAAATAATTCAATCCACTTCAAACAGACATAGGAGAACTTGTGCACCATTCACACACCCTCCAACCAAAAACGTCAAAAGAAAAAAACTGTTCGACAACCTCCTAGCCATTCGAGCTGCAACACTCGACCCCCAACTCTACAACCAATTGATATCAACCACAGACTGCAAAACCTTCAAAAAGAAATAAAAACCCTTCTATTCAAAAAACACATAAAACCGAACTAACACAATCAGAACTGTCCCAAGCATCACCTGCAACTACTCCATATGTACTTCTAATGTCATGACAATTTAGACATAATTTATATTATGTTATGTTTGGAATAATGGTTACATATATGAGGTTCAATAAAAGAAAATTTTCACTGCCTGTTTCTATTCTGACCATTTATTCCATTTCATGGTTATTGCAAAAAAAAAAAAAAAAAAAAATTTTTTACATGGGGGGGGGGTGTCAAAAAATGATGGGCCCCGGGTGCCACATACCCTAGGTACGCCACTGAGGGGACATGCATCACTGTTTCTGTGGTGTTGCATTGTATGCAGAGTCCAGCTTCTTGGTGGTTTTATTTAACCTTTGTCTACGTATTTATATTTTATCCCCCTTTTACAAAACTGTAGAACATTTTTTTAGCGCTGATGGCTAAAAACCATACTACAGTTTTGTAAAAGTGGGGAGAGGTTAGTTTGTGATTACATATTCCATACTAGGTGAAGGTGTTTTCTGTGACCTGTTTTTATGAAAGACAGTTATTTTGTTAGCGTTGACTAGCCTTGTTTGGCGAAATGCATCAGGCATGGTTTTTGGGAGCACCTTGAATTAACCTGATTTGAATCTCCTTATTTTCTGCCAATCTTCTTTTGTTTCATTTTGGATTCTTTGGTGGACTGCTTGCCTTGTTGTTTCGTTGCAAGTTAACATTCATGGAGTGGAACGTACTAGAGGAGTTACAGATTTGGTTGTTTATACATACATATGGGTTACAGTTGGTTGATGTAGAGTGAGGCAGTTGAGAGGCGTTGTAAACTTGGTTATTAATATAGACTTATATTTCAGATAGTATTACTACATTACAAATATTTGAACACTTTTATATATGCATGGATAGAGTTCAGAGTTAAAGTCCTGGGTTAGTAGGTGGGAAGGGAAGGAAGGGGGATTTGTTCAGAGATGTTTGGGGGTTGCATAGAAGAAAAACTGTGCACTGGTATGCTAATCTTTGTTTTGAATTTAAAAAAAAAGAAATACAAGTGGAAATAAAGAAGTAAATAAGAAAACAGATAAATGGGGGCGGGACATGGGTAAGGCAGGGGTGGGGCATGGGCAGTTTAGGGGCGGAGCAGGGCCAGAGGGGCCCAGTATACTTGTGTGCCTAGGAGCCCTCGAAGAATTAATCCTGCCCTGCATATGCCTTATGATAATGACCACTGCCCTTTTTAGTAGCCTTCCTCTGGACTGACTACATCCTGTTTATATCTTTTTGAAGGTGTGGTCTCCAGAATTGTATACAATATTCTAAATGAGGACTCACCAGTCTTATATAGGGGCATCAGTACCCCCTTTCTCCTACTGGCCATACCTCTCCCTATGCACCCTAACATCCTTCTAGCTTTCACCTACTATCCACCCAAGTCTCGCTCCTCTTTCGTGCACAAAAGTTCTTCACTCCCTAAACTGTACCATTCCCTTGGGTTTTTGCAGCCCAGATGCATAACCTTACATTTTTTAGCATTAAATCTTAGCTGCCAAATTTCAGGCCATTCTTCATACTTCACTAGGTCCTTCCTCATGTTATTCACACCATCAGGGGTATCTACTCTATTGCAGATTTTAGTATCATCCACAAAGAGGCAAATCTTACCTGAAAGCCCCCAAACTTCTTCTCCTTGAGCTAGGACCCACATTTGGAGTGCCTCCAAGCATGTGCAGGTGTGACGTGATGATGTCACATGCAGGGTCATGTGCATGTGATATCATCAAGTCGCACCTGCACACCTCGGAGAACCTCTAGACATGGTCCCAAACTTTAAAAACTGGACAAGCTACTGCATTTAAAAAATCTATCTGGACATCCAGTCAGTCTTCTAAAAAGAGGACATGTCTGGGTAAATCCGGACATCTGGTAACCCTATCCTTAGCAGCCATCACTAGATGTCTTAGAGATGACTTCTTTTAATATTAATGACCTCATTTAAATATTAATGAAGTCATTTGCATGGTAGCATAGGAGAATGAATGAATTCATGGAACAGCACGTAGTGGGCCATTTTGTACATCAGGTCGGCAAATTAGGTCCATCGCTAAACCAGTCAAACTGGCTTAACAATGATCGTTATATGGTCAGAGAGTTTTGTGCATCCGGCCCAAGGACAATGAAATAACCTACTGAAGCCTGAGTTTTTTTTCCCAAGTTTGAATGCTAGCAGGTAAGATATTCCAAAATGAATTTTTCTTCCCCTTAGCAGATCCTCACTCAGCACCTTTTCAGCTATGCTTCTAAAGTGTAAATGATGTCAGCTACACCTCCTGGATGAGTCACCCTGCACTGATACTGACCTTTTGACTTTTCTCTTTAATCAGGCACTATTGTTTAACTAAAAGCAACAAAACAGCAGTTTTTAACTGCCTAACTGAAAACCCTTTGCAAAAATATGCTCTGTAGGGCTACATTTTTCTAGCTGTATTTTAAACTAATGTTAGACACTAAACAAAGACTTTCTTCAGCTGCTATCTGTGCCCTAATCTGAGCTTGTTTTATGCTCTGAAATGTAACCACAGGGGGAAAACAAAATAGGTAAAAAACAAGAGTTGACAGGTCAAGAAGAGGATGATAAGAAGAACGTAGCACAGGAAAAGAAAATTAAGACAAGAAAATACCAGGACTTAAATTGCATGTATACTAATGCAAGGAGCCTAAGGGACAAAATGGGAGAAATAGAAGTCATGGCCAAAAAAGAGAACCTAGACATCATTGGGGTCACTGAAACATGGTGGAATGAAGAAAACAAATGGGACATAGTACTGCCGGGGTACAAGCTCTATTGCAAAGACAGGTCAGACCCGAAAGGAGGAGGAATAGACTTATACATAAAGGATACCATACACTCAACCAGAGTGGACACAGCGGCAACGACTGACAAATTGGAATCACTATGGGTTAAAATACCAAGAAGGAATGGGCCCGAGATAAAGATGGGCCTGTACTATTGTCCACCCTGGCAAACCGAAGTAAACGATGAAGAAATGGAAGCCGAGTTGAGGCGGGAATGCAAAAATGGTAACACCATTGTTATAGGAGACTTCAACTATCCCGGGATAGACTGGAGTCTTGGAAACTCAAAATGCGCTAGGGAAACAGGATTCCTGGAGGCTATACAGGACTGCTTCATGGAGCAGCTTGTCAAAGAACCGACGAGAGGGGCTGCCACTCTGGACCTAATCCTCAATAGGCTAAGAGGACCTGCAAAGGAAGTGGAAGTAGTGGGACCGTTAGGAAACAGCGATCACAATATGATCCAGTTCAAAGTTGAAGTAGGAATTTCGAAGGGGAAGAGAACCACAGCGACAACTTTTAACTTCAAAAAAGGAAACTATGAAGCGATGAGAGTAATGGTAAGAAAGAAACAGAAACAGCTCAAAGAAATCACAGACTGTAGAGCAAGCCTGGTCATTATTCAAGGACACGGTGAGCGAAGCGCAAAATCTGTATATTCCCAGATTTAGAAAAGGGTGCAAAAACAGCCAAACAAAACACCTGGCGTGGATAACTAATGAAGTGAAGAAAGCGATAGGAGATAAGAAAAAATCATTCCGGATGTGGAAAAAGGACAAAACGTGGAGAACTGGAAAGAGCACAGGAAGCATCAAAAAGAATGTCACTGCGTGGTTAGAAGAGCAAAAAGAGAATATGAAGAGAGGCTAGCCAGAGAAGCACAAAATTTCAAAACATTCTTCAGATATGTTAAAGGGAAGCAGCCGGCAAGGGAGGAGGTGGGACTGCTGGATGAAGGAGACAGGAAGGGAGTGGTGAAGGAGGAAAAAGAAGTGGTGGAATGACTAAACATGTTCTTCTCATCAGTATTTACAAGAGAGGACACATCCAACGTGCCGGAACCTGAAAAAATCTTCAAAGGAGATCAAGCGGAAAAATTAACATCCATGGAGATAAGCCTCGAAGACGTACTCAAGCAGATAGATAGATTAAAAACTGACAAACCTCCGGGCCCGGACGGAATCTACCCTAGGGTATTGAAAGAGCTAAAAAAGGAAATAGTGGAATTACTAAAGCAGGTTTGTAATCTATCCCTGAAAACAGGGGTGATCCCGGAGGATTGGAAGATAGCAAATGTTATACCCATCTTTAAAAAAGGATCGAGAGGTGACCCAGGGAACTACAGACCGGTAAGTCTGACTTACCGGGGAAGATGGTGGAAGCACTGATAAAAGACAGCATCGATGAGCATCTAGAAAGGAATAAACTGATGAAAACAAGCCAACATGGCTTCTGCAAGGGAAGATCATGTCAAACGAACTTATTACACTTCTTTGAAGGAATTAACAAACAAATGGACAAAGGGGACCCCATAGACATTGTATACTTAGATTTCCAAAAAGCCTTCGACAAGGTACCCCATGAGTACCTACTACGGAAACTGAGGAACCATGGGATGGAAGGGGAGGTGCATAGATGTATTAAAAATTGGTTGGCGGGTAGGAAGTGAAGGGCCACTACTCTGACTGGAGAAGGGTCATGAGTGGTGTTCCGCAGGGGTTGGTACTCGGACCGCTGCTGTTCAATGTATTTATTAATAACCTAGAAACAGGGACAAAGTGCGAAGTTATAAAATTCACAGATGACACAAAACTTTTTAGTGGGGTTAGGACTAAAGAGGACTGTGAAGATTTACAAAGGGACCTGAACACACTGGAAGAGTGGGCGAATAAATGATAGATGAACTTTAATGTAGAGAAATGTAAAGTCTTGCATATAGGGAACAGAAACCCGATGTACAGTTATACGATGGAAGGGCTGGTAATGGGTGAAAGTAGCCTAGAGAAGGACTTAGGGGTACTGGTGGACAAAACAATGAAGCCGTTGGCACAGTGAGCAGCAGCCTCTAAGAAGGCAAACAGAATGCTAGGTATTATCAAGAAAGGTATTACAACCAGAATGAAGGAAGTTATCCTGGCATTGTATCGGGCGATGGTGCGCCCGCATCTGGAGTACTGCGTCCAATATTGGTCGCCATATCTTAAAAAGGATATGGCGATACTCGAGAGGGTACAGAAAAGAGCGATGAGACTGATAAAAGGTATGGAAAACCTTTCATATGCTGAAAGATTAGAGAAACTGGGGCTCTTTTCCCTGGGGATGGGAAGGCTTATAGGGGACATAAAGGGCATAGAGAAAGTGGAGGGGACAGATTCTTCTAACTTTCAAAAACTACAAGAACGAGAGGGCATTCGGAAAAATTAAGAGGGGACAGATTCAGAACCAATGCTAGGAAGTTCTTCTTCACCCAAAGGGTGGTGGACACCTGGAATGCGCTTCCAGAGGGTGTGATAGGACAGAGTACAATATTAGGTTTCAAGAAGGGATTGGATGATTTCCTGAAGGAAAAGGGAATTGAAAGGATATAGATAGAGGATTACTATACATGTCTTGGACCTGAGGGGCCACCGTGCGAGCGGACTGCTGGGCATGATGGACCTCTGGTCTGACCCAGCAGAGGCAATGCTTATGTTCCTATGTTCTTAGACTAAACACCTTGAGGATCATAATTGAAACTGAAATACATCTAAAATCCCACCCAAGACAGCACTTGGATGATCTAAAAGACAGGTCATCCAAGTGCTGATAATCGAAACGGCTTTTTAGATGTATCCAGGGACTTTTTAGGTCTCTGAATCCCACTGTGCGCCCAGAACTGAAAGGGGCATTTTTGGAGGAGTAGTTAGGGTGGGATGTGGGCGGGATATGGACCGACCTAGACTTAGTTGTCCTGACTTAGATGATGTAAAGACACGTATAAGTGACCAGATAACCATTGCAGGGACAAAGTAAAGACACACACATACCCCGTGTTCACTGACCCCATCGCACCCACACAAAGCTCAGAATAAAAATATACATATCTGCTTCCGAAACATCAGAACCTGACATAGGAAAGCCTAGTAGAGCTGCACAGAGGTGGCTTGAGTAGTCGGGGGGGGGGGGGGCGCTAGTGAACCATAAAGAGGAGGACCCAGGCCCATAAGCCAATATAACCACTATATCATGTGAGTCCCCATTCCCCCCAAAGCCTACTCTACAGTACTACTATATAGGTGGCACCTGCTGCCAAAAGGACTATTGGGGTTATAGACAGATGGGTATAGTTGGTTTGGGGGGGCTCACCATGATCTATTGAGTTGTGGTGAGATGTTTATGTGGCACCCTTTTTGTGAAGTTCACAGCAGTACCCTGTAAGGTGCCTCACTTCTCTGTTATCATGTCTGGGTGGCCAGTTCATCATAATGCTGGCACCTCCCACATCCATAAAGGTCTTGTTCTGGGCATTTGGGACTTGGATGAATTTTTGGTCAAGAATGTGGTATAAAGATAGAAGTAGTAGCAGTCTGGACAATCAAATGCCTGTACCTACAGATAGATGATTTTTGAAAAAAGCATATTTTAGATGTACTTTTTGAGAACGGACATTTTGGCACTGCTGACTTTGAGTGACTAGCATCCTACATCCAGATTGTACTTAGACATATTTTTTTTATTATAGCCCTCTTTTTATATAAAAACCCTAACAGAGACTCTAAAGTCTACACTATTGCCTAAACTGACTGCTGAAAAAGAGGACAATGAAATAACCTACTGAAGCCCAAGTTTAACCTTTTCCTGAGTTTGAATGCCAGCAAGATATTCCAATGGCTCCTAAGGGCTAATATTCAGCCATAAGCTTCAACAGCCATGCTGAATATCAATCCACTTATATTTAGATATTCTATGCAACTTTTTATGTTTCCTTAATGAGGTTTTTATTTTTAGATTTTTTTTTTTTTTTTTTTTAGGTTCATACTACTGTAGTTATCCATCTACAACAAGTTTGCTCTAGTTAAATGGCAATATTAAAGATTCTTCAATAAAGTTAGCTGAATTAAAACAGAGCAAAGTATACCTCCCAATGCATACGTTAACCCAAATCCCATCCTAAGTTACACATTGGTTTACTCAAAGAACAGAAATAAGATACAGTACATATTGACAGCTGAGATTATACCTTTTGGGGTAAATTCTGTAAAGGACGACTAAGTCCCACCTAAAGTTAGGCAGAACTTAGGCATCCAAATAAATCGGCTAACAAGCAATTTAAGGGTCTTAATGAGCGATAATTGAAACTTGGACATCAGTTCTGAGATGCGTCCACAGTTTTGTGGATGCCCATCAGAAAAAGCTGCACCTAAGGAAATAGGGTGGCTTAGGCGTGGGTGTGGCTTAGGCGTGGCATGGGAGAGGGTTTGATGTGGTCATCTGTTGAATGATTTACATACTGCATAACGCCCGAGCATGTCAACCTAACACCTATATTGTTGGCAAATGAAAAGCAGGTCTACTTATGAGTGGGACTTGAACCGCAGACACATGAGTTAGGTGGATGGGACATAGGTGGGCTTTGGATGTCTCCAGTGAATTTCACTAAAAAGGTTAATAGGGTTTTTATTTTTGCTTTATTATGCTCAAAATACATTTAATAATGCACCACATAAACAGGGCACATGAATGCAAAGATATTGCATGCAAAACCTATTTTTGTGGGAAAACAGCAATGTTATTTGATAAATATAGGAAAAGATCTATTAACTGAAGCAGAGCACATGGCAAAGATAGCTTTATATTTCTTGCTAAAAAGCTACCCTTTTTTCTGCGTAAAGTCTGCTGCAATAAGCTAATTCTTGAAAGAGCTGCATTAAGCAAGCAAAGCACAAGAAACAAATATATATATTGCATAGATAACTTCAGTTCCAAAAGGTTAACAACAGAAAAAAGAGATACAGATCCCAGCATTGCTTGTAGTTCATTGCATAATAGAGGTCTCCAGCTGCACAATAGTTATTTCATTGTGAGATCATCAAGGTGCACCTGAAACGTAGAATGCTACAATTAAAACAGAGATATGTGCTAGAGTAGTTGACCATACTTGGGATTTAAACCCATGACCTAGGAAAATGAGAACAGGGCTTTTACCCATTGAGCTATAGCAGCTTCCATTCAGGTGCCTCTTCCTGCCCTGTGATATGATACCTTAGGGCTTTCCTAAGGTATGCTCTTCTAAAGTATCATATCACATGTCAGGAAGAGCCACCTAAATGGAAGCTATCTGGCTCATTGTTCCCACCTTCCAAAAGTCATGGCATTCTACCTTCCAGGTGAACCTTGATGATCTCACAAGGTCACCATTGTGCAGCTGGAGACATCCATTTGCTCTAAAATGCAAACCATGAGGTTTACTATGCAATCTATATATTTTTTCATGTGCTTGAGTAATGTATTGAGTGCTTGAGTAATGTATATTTTTTCATGTACTTGAGTAATGTATCTTTTTGTATAATTAGCAGATAGCAACCTTCTTTACCCCCCCAAAAAAAATAATAGAAGGTTTCTAGTATGCAATATAAATATTTCTTTTTCATGTGCTTTGCTTGAGTAATGCCTTTTCCTCTAATTTGCAATGCTCTTTATCCACAAATATATTTTGTTTGCATGACCTTGTTGAAGTGATGCATTATTAAATTTTTTGTGAGCTTACTAAACCAAAAAGAAAAGCCCCATTAAACTAATTGAATGCAGAAGAACGCCTAAGTCCTGCCTACCTTGCGTCCATCTAACACCTACCTAAAGTCCATATCACACTCAAAAGTAGATCTGCTACTACAATGAATATGAGACCTTGTTTTACAATTGATATGGAGCTCAATAGCTGACTCTGTGGCACACTGCTTAGATCTGCAGCCTTCCACCCTGACTTTCCTGGTTCAAACCTGACAGATGAGAAATTTAAAAAAATTAATTAAATGATTAAAAATAAATCAGATTAAAAACCAAAAACTATAGTGGTGCCAGCATTTCACTGCATACAATTTTAATGAAAAACAACATAAAACCACCATTCTAATAACCAGTGGCGTACCTAGCATATGTGACACCCGGGGCCCATCATTTTTTGACACCCACCCACCCCACCCCCTTCTATATGAAAAATAAGATTTTTAGTAACAATCCACATATCGCACAACAAGAGTGTACCTACGAAAAGGCAGCATATTAAACACTGCAGTGAGCACTAGAATACCAACACATATGTTGTAAAACTAAACTAGCCAGATCCTGCACAGTCAATTGATCCTGTACAGTCGATGCTATCAGAAAGCCATGTCCCTTTCATATACACAGACAGATACACCCTTGCCCAATATGGAATAATCACAAACTAAAAATAGAAATATGTATGTAGATAAAAGTTAAACTGAACTGCCAAGAAACCAGACTCTGCATACAATGCAACACTACAATACCATAAAAACAGTAATACATGTCCTCTAATACTGTGCAAAATATAAAGACAGTAGATGTAAATTTGAAAAAACTGATATATAACAATCACCACTTTACAAATTAACAAATAAAAATAAAACATCCCCACAAACCACCTGATTCCATCCACACAAGCCTTGAATTGTTTTATATTGAACTTTTTATATTAAAGTACAAAAAGAAACAATATTCTGTACAATTGTCAATTTATAATTGTCAATTTACAATTGTCTTCTCCCCACTCTCTCTTCCCCATTTCCCTTCAGCGTCCTCAGCCCATTCTCTCTCCACTTTCCTTCAGTGCCCGCACATAAAAACAAGTAAGTAATTTTATATCATTTTCATTCTATTCATTCATAGAAATTAAAGTCTAAATAATGCCAGTCACATAACAAAACATGATTTTACAAAAATAATTCCCTGCGCAATCAAGCCTGCAAGGATTACTAGATGTCTTTCAGCAGCTCCCCTCCCTCCCTCCCCCTTACCTTCGTGGCCAAGTCAAAATGATCTACCAACAATAAAATTTTAAAAACACAAAGCACACAGAGAAAATGTTAATTATCATTTATATTTTGCGGGTTTTTAAAGAGGTCAAGGCAGATGACTTTATGCAATGTCACCTCAGTAGCAACTATACAAAAATAGACAAATATACCCCCTCCCTTTTTACTAAACTGCAATAGCGTTTTTTAGCGGAGGGAGCTGCGCTGAATGCCCCACGCTGCTCTCAACGCTCATAGGCTCCATGCGCTAAAAACCGCTATTGCGGTTTAGTAAAAGGGGGCCAAAGTGCAAAATATAGACAGCATATATAAATTCTCAAAACGGACACATTTTGATCACTAAATTGAAAATAAAATCATTTTTCCTACCTTTGTTTGGTAATTTCATCAGTCTCTGGTTGCACTTTATTCTTCTGACTGTGCATCCAATATTTCTTCCCTTCTTTCAGCCTCCTGTATGCTTCTTCTCCTCCAGACTCATTTCCTCCCCCAACTTTTTCTTTCTTTCATCCTGCCCCCTTCTTTCTTTCTCTCACCATGCCCCCTTTCTTTCTGTATGTCTGTCTTTTTCTCTCTCTCTTCGTGCCCCATTTCTTTCTTTGTTTTACCCTGCCCCCTTTTTTCTTTCTCTCTCCATGCCCTCTTTCTTTCTCTCTGTCTGTCTTTCTCTCTCTCTCTACGTGCCCCATTTTTTCTTTTTCTTTGTTTCACCCTGCCCCCTTTCTTTCTGGCTCCCTGTCCCCCCCATCCCCAGTTTCTTTATTTCTCCCTCCCCTCCCCCTATGCCACCGCCGCTGGAGAATAGGCTGCCACTGCCGCCATCAGGAACAGGCCGGCTCCAAGTTCGCCCTGCTTCTCTTCCCCGCGGGGCCGACCAACTCTTTGCTGCCCGACGTCAATTCTAAAGTCAGAGAGGATGTTCCGGGCCAGCCAGGCAGCAATTGGCTGGCCCAGAACGTCCTCTCCGACGTCAGAATTGATGTCGGGCGGCGAGAGTTGGTCGGCCCTGCAGGGAAGAAAAAACTGGAGAACTAGGCCGGCTTGTTCCCGATGACGGCAGTGGAAGCCTTTCCCTGGCGGCAGCCTATTCCCTGGTGGGTGGCCAGCTGTGCACCCCCTTGGGGCGTGCACCCGGGGCAGACCTCCCCCCCCCCTTGGTACGCCACTGCTAATAACATCATAATAATGAAACATGACAACGTTATAGATGTTCTGAACATCTAACTTCCACCTAAAGTGCAATTGTCTAAAGGATGTCTACAAATTTGGATGTCTAACTTTTGTAGAATCGCACCTATGGGGACGTCCAAACCACGCCTAACATTAGATGCACTATACAGAATCAGGCCCATTGGCTCCACAATCAAAGGGTTTATGCTTCTAAATATAAGAGTTATGGGGTTCATTTTCAAAAAAGATAGACCTCCAAAAGACGACACAAACCAGCACTTGGACATATTACTAATCAATCCGTCCAAGTGGACATTTTCAAAACTGACTTTTTATATGTCATTCTAGTCATTTTATCTCCAGTGCATCTAAATCTTAAGGGGGCATGTTAGAGGTGTAATATGGGTGGGCTTAACACTTGAATGTTTTACAGCGATAAACATTTTACAAAACGTCCAGAGCATAATTTGGATGTTTTGGGCTAGACCTCTTTTTTAAATGATTAAGGGCCAAAATGGTACCCAAACTGACCAGATGATCACTGGAGAGATGAAAATATGGCCCCCAAACACTCCCCTAGTAGTCACTGAACCCTTCCCACCTAGAGCTGGATTAAGGCATAGGCAAACTAGGCACATGCCTTGGGCCCAAAAATTTAGCAGGGGCCCTGTTGAATTAGCTCACAATTCAAGAGGCTAGGATTGCCAACCGTCTGGATTTTTTCAGGATTCTAAAAATTTGTAAACTGCCTGTCTCAAAGCCAGTATGGTGGATAAGTGTGTGGATATTTTTCAGAGTTTAGCCCACTACAGTTCTCCACGATCCCCTCTTCCAGTGGTGAAACTGTGGTAGGAAGGCTCCAGCCAAAGGAAAGGCTGTTCTTGTCACAGAAAAGAGAGGCTGAGCTGCAAAGCCTGTGGAAGAAGCAAATTTCTGCACAGGGTCTTTGGAGAGAATCAGTGGAGCTAGTGAGTGGTCTAGGGAAGGGGAGAAAATGTGAAGGGTTTGCTGCCAGCTCAGGAAAAGAAGTGCAGCAAATGATGTTGGGCAGACCTTGTGGGGGGTGGGGAAAATGCCTGAAGGAGCACTAGAAAAGAGAGCTAGAGTGTGTGCATTTACTACTTCTACTATTTATCATTTCTATTGCACTGAAAGGCATACGCAGCGCTGTACATTTAACAAGCAATAGAAGGTCCCTGCTAAGAGAGCTTACAATCTAATTTGGACAGACAAGACAGGACATATAGGGTTGGGGAGTTTCTTGCATAGAGAATAATAAGATGGACACAGGTATCTTACAGTGAGTGGTGTGCACTTGTTTTTGTTTCATTGACTCTGGGGAGGACAGTCTCATATAAATAAAGCTTCCCTTTGAAAATCTGGGCTGGAATGGAGAGGTTCATTGTGTACAAACTAAGTGGAAAGAAATTTTTAGCCCAAGGAGCCTACCCTAAGTATTAAATTACCTGAGCAAATTTCTTGAACAGTATCCTAATACTACCTCCATTCTGCCTGTATTCTTTCAGAAGCATTAAAAAAATCTAAATATTTTATTTTGCTTTTTCCATTTGTGAACCTTTTTTACTTGTAAAACTATGTAAATTTACATCTTGTACACGTTGCCCGTTAAATCTCACTCTTGAGCAGTCCACCCTTAATCTCTGGTATGTACCAGAGGCAATGGAGTGTGAAAATGACTTGCTCAGCTTCTCTGATTCTCAGCTGACTGCTGCAGAGCTGCCAAGTTACTTAGCTCCAGGAGGGAGACTTTTTGGTGAGTCCTGTTTTTTAACTTATATCCCAATTCAGTGTTCTATTCGTAAACCCTGACACCACCCATTGAAATCAGCACATCAAGTTCTATAATGGACCAGGATAGGGTTGCAGAAATCCAGGACTGAGTTTCCCTTTTGAATTGGGTAACTTGGCTGCTCTCTTGAGCTCTACCTATTAAGCTTCTCCATTCAAAGTATGGTCTTGCATAGTCCCCATGCTCACTTACAAACTGTTACTGCTATCATATCAAAAACAACCATGGAGACAGTCACCTCTGCCCAGGGAACAGCAGAATCCAATGGAAGAAAGCAGAATGAGTCTGGTCTTCAAAATCCAATTTAATAGCAACCAATGGTACAGTACATGTATAAATCAGTCAAACAATCATAAAAACATCTGGTAAGTCATGATTGATTGGTATATACATGGTAGGAGGTCAACAAATATACATTTGCCTAGGGCCCAGTATAGGGGCCCAATATATACAAATTCATATGACCAGTTCAGTCTTAAATTTTCCAGCCCAACATAGCAACCTAATTCATTACTAAAGTAAGTCTAGCACTTTTCTGCCACATTTAAGAGCCTAAGTTTTCAGCTGAACATTCATCATATGGCTCTGCTTCTTCACCTCAAATATCTGCATGAAACAGTACATATCTGTCTCTATGACAGTTGCAAATGCTTTGGCCAGTCCTAGTAGAGCTGTAAGTAGGTGTCTGAAGTAGAAGGGAACCCAGGTACATATGCCACCCTAACAAGCAGAACACTTGGGGCAAAAAGTGTGAGTCCATCAAAAATCCAAATACTGCCATATATAAGGATTATTGAGGTGATAGACAGGTGGGTTCAGTAGGTTTTGGTGGAGTTTTGGAGGTCTCACCATATAATATATGGGGGTTATGGTGAGATGTGTACCTGCTAGAAAATGACATGGGGACAAATTTGTCCCCATCCTGTCACCGCGAGTTCTGTCTCTGTCCCTGTTCCATCCCTGCAAGCTCTTTCTTAACTGCATAATCCTTGAACATTTATGATTTTAAAGTGTTCAAGGTTTGTGCAGATGAGGACAGAGCTTGTAGGAATGGGACAGAAGCAGGGCAGAGCTTGCAGGGACAGGACAGGGATGGAGAGATTTATTTTAAAGCTGCACTCCTAAATTTAGGCACTTAAATTATGTTCCTCCTAAATTTTTTTGCCTTTTTTATGCCACATTTAAGAGCCTAAGTTTTCAGCTGAGCATTCATCTTAATTTAGGAGCTTTAAAGTTATGCTTTCAAATTTAGGCCTCTCATTCATTTACATAGATTATTTTATGAATGTTATACTGAAAATCAGTGCTAAGCTCCCAGTTGTTTTTTGTCTGCCCTAAATCAGCCTCTGTTGCCACCTACTTATTTTTACTGATTATGAATTTTAAAGATGGTCTTTAAATCTCATGAAATAGAAAGATAGTCTAATGTATTCCATTATTTATTTGATCAATATTTTGGGAATAGTCTGGTGCTAACAGGAGAAGTTAGGAAGTCAATATGTAAGTTTTAACGAGGGAATGAGAAGCATGCTGTAAATTAGAAAATAAAAGAGCATTCATCGATATTTTATTTGTCCTTATCTAGAGGTAGATATTCTACATAAACATTTTGCAGATGATAACAGTTGTCAATAAAGTATGATGTTTTCAGAAGAGAGGTTTGCTAATTGTTCTTCACCTTATTCTTAGTAGCAGTTCCTGAATCATTCATGAACATGTGAATTTTTCAGCAAGGCAATATTTACGTCTTGATTTGTTTTGCTTTCTAACATGGGTAGAAGGAGAGAGCATAGTGAGGAATTTTAATTGGTTCTGTAATGAAAGCAGGCAGCATTGATTACACCACTTTTGCACCACCTATTTCCTGCATGCAAATCAGACAGAAACAAATGTTTGGTCCCAGCTGGACCAAATGTCCCATTTAGAATTCTTTTCCTCGTCTTTGTTCTTCTGATGTTCAGCAAATGAGCTTTAGAACTCCGCTCTTCACACAATTCAATTTTACAGGCCCATTATCTGAGATATAATGTGGAGGTTAAATATATCAGGGCAGCTATTATGTGAAAATAATTAACAGTAATGAATAATGCACTAATTCCACTGATGAGAGATGGTTATATCTGTAATGAAGTGTTGGGGCATCCCTGACAAATGAAATTAAAATATTTAAACACTGTTTTATTATATTACTTTGTTCATGTAATTTCCTTTACCTCCAATGAGGCCCTTCGATTATCACCATTATCTTGACAGCTCTGAAAGATGAAATAGTGCAGGTTAATGTGACAGCGATTAGTCAGAGGGTAAATCCATCACATAAAGCAGAAGTGAGTGAGGTATAAAGGTCTTTCACACTTTCCCATTTCGAAGATAAAGAGAATGATACTTCAACAGCACTTCAATATTGAATGGACAGAATTATCTTGTCATTTAGTTACAACCCCTGAAGAACTACCTATTTGTACTTTCAAAGGAAAGGTCAGCCTGTTTTAATCATCCATAAAAAAGTGTTGATATATTCCCCATATCAGTTACAGTGACAGGAAGATAGGTAGGAAGCTAGCTAATTTTAAAAGGAATTCATACAACCAGCTCAGTCTTAAATTTTCCAGCCCAGCGTAGCAACCTAATTCATTACTAAAATAAGTCTAGCACTTAGAGAAAATTAATATTATGTTACTTGATAATAACTCTAGAATGTTCTGCAACTTGAAACCTGGCAAGTGTATATCTTTGATTCAATGTTTGCCTATCAAGCAACAGATCTTACACTATATATTCAAAGAATGCTTGGGGGACCTTTTACTATAGGTTAGTGGAAGTTATCTGCCACAGGACCCATTTTATTCCTCTGGGCCCTGCTGCAGATGAGCTTGGCCTGTAAGAGAAAAAGAAACGTTGATGGGAATGAAAAATAATATGTGGATGTTGCAGAATAAGAATATATTGACAAAAACAAGAATATCAGAAATAAATATGGAACTATATTTTTGTGAACAAGTTGATCAGTGAGAACACTGCAATGTGAAGTGATCTGAGTTCAAGCCTTCTCAGCTAAGACGATACTGGAAATGTGGAAGCAGCATTCACAGATCATGGTCTCTGCACACCTAGGCTTAGATGCACTAAAGAGGATCAGAAAGACAGTGTGGGTCTCTCCGATCAAATTTTTGGGCCAATTCACAAAGAGCTATTGATGCATTAAAAAGTTTGCATGCAAATGATTCACATGGATGTTCGTCATAATTCCCGACTCGGCCTCTGACTGAACACTGTGAGAGCGACCTCTCACACATGCGCAGAGCCAGTAAGGAAAGCCCGAATAACTGAGAGGTAGGGGAAGCCCTGAAAGCAGCCTCCTGCCACTCAGCTGTTCAGTGCAGGAAACCTTTTTTTTTTAATGGGCAGAGATGCTGTGTGTGTTACACATGCCCCATTTTATAAAAAAAGAAAAAACACCCCTCTCCCTGCCGATGACAGCTCTCCCCATGAACTGCCACCGTGAAATGACCTCCGACTCAATCGCAGCAAATTGATAAGGATCTGATTGTGGATATCCAAAAGTTTGGAAGGAAAGAGGAGGTTCTGCTGTTGGGAGATTTCAACCTGCCGGATGCAGACTGGAATGTTCCGTCTGCGGAATCGGAAAGAAGTAGGGAGATTGTGGATGCTTTTCAAGAGGCTCTGCTCAGACAAATGGTGACGGAACCCACAAGGGAAAAAGCGATATTGGATCTGGTCCTCACAAATGGAGAGAGTAAATCTAATGTTCGAGTGGGTGCTCACCTGGGAAGTAGCGATCATCAAACGGTTTGGTTTGATATAACGGCTAAAGTGGAGAGCAGCCGCACGATACTTAAATTCCTAGATTTCAAACGTACGGACTTTAATGCAATGGGAAAGTACCTGAAGAAAGAGCTGTTAGGATGGGAGGACATAAGAGAAGTGGAAAGACAGTGGTCTAAGCTGAAAGGAGCGATAAAAATGGCTACGGACCTTTATGTGAAGAAAATCAATAAAAACAAGAGAAAAAGGAAGCCGATATGGTTCTCCAACCTAGTGGCTGAGAAAATAAAGGCGAAAGAGTTGGCATTCATGAAATATAAAAAACCCCAAGAAGAGGAGAGCAGAAAGGACTACAGGGTGAAACTGAAAGAAGCCAAGAGAGAGATACGTTTGGCGAAGGCACAGGCGGAAGAACAAATGACTAAAAATGTAAAAAAGGGAGATAAAAATTTTTTCAGATATATTAGTGAAAGGAGGAAGATAAAAAATGGAATTGCTAGGCTAAAAGATGCTGGGAACAAATATGTGGAGAGTGATGAGGAGAAAGCAAATGTGCTAAACAAATACTTCTGTTCTGTGTTCACAGAAGAAAATCCTGGAGAAGGACCGAGATTGTCTGGCAAAGTTACACGAGAAAATGGAGTAGATTCTGCGCCGTTCACGGAGGAGGGTGTTTATGAGCAACTTGAAAAACTGAAGGTGGACAAAGCGATGGGACCAGACGGGATCCATCCCAGGATACTAAGGGAGCTCAGAGAGGTTCTGGCAAGTCCTATTAAAGACTTGTTCAACAAATCTCTGGAGACGGGAGTGATTCCTGGGGATTGGAGGAGAGCGGATGTGGTCCCTATTCATAAAAGTGGTCACAGGGATGAAGCAGGAAACTACAGGCCGGTGAGCCTCACTTCAGTTGTTGGAAAAATAATGGAAGTGTTGCTGAAAGAAAGGATAGTGTATTTCCTTGAATCTAATGGGTTACAGGATCCGAGGCAACATGGCTTTACAAAAGGTAAATCGTGCCAAACGAACCTGATTGAATTTTTTGATTGGGTGACCAGAGAGCTGGATTGAGGACATATGGTAGATGTGATTTACTTGGATTTCAGCAAAGCCTTTGATACAGTTCCTCATAGGAGGCTGTTGAACAAACTTGAAGGGCTGAAGTTAGGACCCAAAGTGGTGAACTGGGTCAGAAACTGGTTGTCGAACAGACGCCAGAGGGTGGTGGTTAATGGAAGTCGCTCGAAGGAAGGAAAGGTGACTAGTGGAGTCCCTCAGGGTTCGGTGCTGGGGCCAATCCTGTTCAATATGTATGTAAGTGACATTGCTGAAGGGTTAGAAGGAAAAGTGTGCCTTTTTGCAGATGATACCAAGATTTGTAACAGAGTAGACACCGAAGAGGGAGTGGAAAATATGAAAAAGGATCTGCAAAAGTTAGAGGAATGGTCTAATGCCTGGCAACTAAAATTCAATGCAAAGAAATGCAGGGTGATGCATTTGGGGATTAATAATAGGAAGGAACCGTATATGCTGGGAGGAGAGGAGAGAAGCTGATATGCTCGGACGGGGAGAGGGACCTTGGGGTGATAGTGTCCAAAGATCTAAAGGCGAAAAAACAGTGTGACAAGGCATTGGCTGCTGCCAGAAGGATTCTGGGCTGTATAAAGAGAGGCGTAGTCAGTAGAAGGAAGAAGGTGTTGATGCCCCTGTACAGGACATTGGTGAGGCCCCACTTGGAGTATTGTGTTCAGTTTTGGAGACCATATCTGGCGAAAGACGTAAGAAGACTTGAGGCGGTCCAGAGGAGGGCGACGAAAATGATAGGAGGCTAGCGCCAGAAGACGTATGAGGAGAGACTGGAAGCCCTGAATATGTATACCCTAGAGGAAAGGAGAGACAGGGGAGATATGATTCAGACGTTCAAATACTTAAAGGGTATTAACGTAGAACAAAATCTTTTCCAGAGAAAGGAAAATGGTAAAACCAGAGGACATAATTTGAGGTTGAGGGGTGGTAGATTCAGGGGCAATGTTAGGAAATTCTACTTTATGGAGAGGGTGGTGGATGCCTGGAATGCGCTCCCGAGAGAGGTGGTGGAGAGTAAAACTGTGGCTGAGTTCAAAGAAGCGTGGGATGAATACAGAAGATTTAGAATCAGAAAATAATATTAAAGATTGAACTAGGCCAGTTACTGGGCAGACTTGTACGGTCTGCATCTATGTATGGCCGTTTGGAGGAGGATGGGCAGGGGAGGGCTTCAATGGCTGGGAGGGTGTAGATGGGCTGGAGTAAGTCTTAACAGAGATTTCGGCAGTTGGAACCCAAGCACAGTACCGGGTAAAGCTTTGGATTCTCGCCCAGAAATAGCTAAGAAGAAAAAAAAATAAATAAATAAAATTTTAATTGAATCAGGTTGGGCAGACTGGATGGACCATTCGGGTCTTTATCTGCCGTCATCTACTATGTTACTATGTTACTCTGCAGCAGTGAAAATGGCAAGAGGAATGCCCACTTCCTCCTGCTGTACTGATCCCTCCCCCCCTCCGTGAAAGAAAATTGGCAGGAGGGAAGCCCACTCCCTCCTGCCATCGAAGCTCTCCCGAAACCCCCACCCTACCCCCGCATACCTTTTTGCATTGGAAGGAGGAAGAAGCACGGTCCCTCCTCCTTCAAGGTCCAATGATCCTAACAACAGGGCTTTCCTCCTCGGTACATCATGTGATGCACGGGGAAGGGCCTAAGGCCTGATTGGCTTAGATGCCTATGGCCCCTCCCAAATGGAGGTGCCTTAGGCATCTGAGCCAATCAGGGCCTTAGGCCCCTCCCTGTACATCACATGATACACTGAGGAGGGAAGGCCCTGCAGTTAAGATCGTCGGATCTTGAAGGAAAAAGGACTGTGCTTCCTTCCTCATCCCAATGCAAAAAGGTACCTGGGTGTTTTGGGGGAGCGTCGAATGGCAGGAGGGAGTGGGTATCCCTCCTACTTTTTTGGGGGGAGGGGATAGGGGAGGGGATGGTGCGTGGGGGCTCCGTTGGCAGGAAGAAGTGGGCATTCCTCCTGCCAATTTTCTTTCATGGGGGGAGGGTTAGCAAGGCAGGAGGAAGTGGGCATTCTTCCTGCTGTTTTTCTGGCACAGTGGTTCGCAGTGCAGGTTAGTAGTGGAGGGTCATCATCAGAGGGGGGGGGGGCTATTTTTTCTAATAGGATCAGATATTGTACATGTGTAACATGCACAGCATCTGTGTCCATTAAAAAAAGGTTAGACAGTTAAGCAACTGGTCTTGACCAGTCGCTTTTTTGGATTGCTAAAAGCGATCACTTTTTTAGTGGTTTGGGAAGCCATGTTAGAGCATCAATCACTCTACTAGTTTACATGGCATTTCAATGTTAATGAGCTTATTTGCATGGTCGGATTGGGGAATGAGCTTATTTGCATGGTCGGATTGTGGAATGAGCGATCATGCAGAAAACCATGCGGTGAACTGTTTTCTGCATCGGGTCGGTAAAAGCGATTGTCGCTAAAGCTGTTAAAACAGGTTTAGCAATGATCGCTGGCTTTAGTGCATCTGGGCCCTAGTGGTCAGATTTAGGCTCTATAATTATTTATTTATTTATTCAATTTTCTATACCATCCTCCTAGGGGAGCTCAGAACTGTTTACATGAGTTTATTCAGGTACTCATGCATTTTTCCCTGTCTGTCCTGGTGGACTCACTATCTAATGTACCTGGGGCAATGGGGGGATTAAGTGACTTGCCCAGGGTCACAAGGAGTAGTATGGGTTTGAACCCATAACCCCAGGGTGCTGAGGCTGTAGCTTTAACCACCGCGCCACATTTTCTCCAGGATTGCAGAAGGAGCACTGTGGCATGACCTGGGTCTGAGGCCCATTGCTGAAATGACAGAAGTCAGGCCCCGACACTTAAAAGCTTTCCTTTCTGATAAGACTTGTTAAATCAGTCTGACTGGCATAGATGCTCAGCTTCCAATGCAGCCACCAAGAAACCTAAGAAGCTCGTGTAATGCTTAAAATGGGCTTTTTACAGGCAAAATTTTCCGCCAGGTAAGGTGCTGCCGGTAGCTGTTTTTATATGTGTTGTGTGCCTGTATGTTCGGTGCACATAGCACACAACAGCTGCGCCCATTTTACAACACTCCAACCCCCGCCCCCCCAAAGTCCCATAGCTGAGACAGCAACCTCTGTTCCCCTTCTACCAACTCAGTTGATCAAGACTTCAGAACTACAATCAGCTGAGCCGGCAGAGGAAGTCCCAAACAGCCCAACTAGCAGGACTTCTCGGAGCTGCCGATCAGCTGAGCAAGCACAAGGAAAGCAGAGCCGTGATCAGATGAGTCATAGAGAGAACAGCAGTGGCAGGAGAAGGAACATGCAGAGAAAAAAAAAACAAGAGCTGACTGGAGGGATGGGGGAAAGGAGCTGTGCCTATCCCTTTGCTCTTCTGAGTAGGTGTCAGGTACAGTTCCTCCCCCTTTTTACTGGGGCTGCTCTGCACAAATAGCATGCATATAATTTGCATGTCAAGACAAGGTAGAAAAAAGTGTTTTATTTTGAATTTATTAACTGGAATGCGTTGGCTTTGGGACATGTGCATCACAAATATATTTGTATTATATCCAGTGGCATAGCCACACAACTAATTGGAGGGAGGGCTGGAGCCAAAATAGGTGGATGGGAACCAAATTTTCTCCCCATCTAAATGCAAAATATAAATGCTTGAGCCATATGCCATGAGAGTTGAGATTAGAGGCAAATTTAAAATCTTTCAAAATTATGTTAAAAAAAACAGGTTTTTTTTTTAAAAGAAGCATTTGGGCAAGATTTATATCAATCTGATAATACTCACATATTCTAAATGTTCTAGATCTTCAGTCAGCAGTCTGGTGAAATTTTTCAATGGTATTTTTATGATTTTATTTAGGAGCAGGGCCGCCATCAGAAATTTCTGGGCCCCTTTCTGAGCAATCCTATTGGGCCCCCCCACGCACCCCTTCCCCCCCCACACACTTTTGTCCGGGGGGGTGCTATCAGGAAATCGGCAGGGGACAAAAAAAAGTATGACAGCAGTGTTTATTGTTTATTGTTGTGCACAGCAGAAGCATAAAACAGGAATTTGTGCTATGGTGGCCTAGGACCAATGTTCCCTCTAAGGATTGATGAGGTGTGTGCAAAAAAAAATATGCATGAGCGACAAATTACATACTCCACAAATTTATGAGCAGGTGCGGAGGACGCATTTTTAAACAAATGTAGTTTATCCTTGTACTCCTTATGTAATTTTAATCATCTATGGATATGTTTGTATGTTTATTGTTCAAATGGTTTTATTTATTTCCCCAAATTTATTTTTGTTATACACATTGAAAATATTTGATATTGCGTTTAAATCAAAATCTCAATAAACTTGAAACTTGAAACGAGTGCCCGTGAGATTGTGGGAGGGTTAAATACCCAAAGCTTAGAAGAATAACAATTTACTTAAAGTTTTTGCTATGCCAGCTTTCTGGTATCTTTACATACAGTGGCGTACCTAGCATATGTAACACCCCGGGGCCCATCATTTTTTGGCACCCCCCCTCTCCCCCCCCATCTGTAAGAAAAACATGATTTTTAGTAACAAACCACACGTCACACATGAGTACCTAGGAAAAGGCAGCATCTTACATATTGCAGTGAGCAGTACATCAATACACCCATTGTAAAACTAAACAAGCCAGACCAGCACAGATCAATCCTACACCATCAATCCTAAAAGAAAACCATGTCTTTTGAACACACAGAACACAGAAAACACCTTCGCCTAGTATGGAATATGTCATCACAAACTAACCCCTTACCCTTTTACAAAACTGTAGTGTGGATTTTAGCCACAGTGGTAACAGCCCTGACGCTCATAGAATTCTGAGCATCAGAGCTGCTACCACCACGGCTGGCGCTAAAAAATGCTCCACAGTTTTGTAAAAGGGGGGATAAAATAGAAATACACAGCTTCAACGCTCTAGCTCAGAGGTACCCAAACATTTTGGGCTTGCAAGCTACTTTAAAATAACCAAGTCAAAATGATCTACCAACAATAAAATTAAAAAACACAAAGCACACTATACGCTGAGAAAATGTTAATTATCATTCCTATTCTGGATTTTTTTCAAAGAGGTCAAGGCAGATGACTCTATGCATTGTCACCTCAGTAACAACCATACAAACATAGACAAATATACCCCCCATCCTTTTTATTAAACCACAATAGCAGTTTTTAGTGCAGGGAACTGCGCTAAATGCCCAGCGCTGCTCTCAACGCTCATAGGCTCCCTGCGCTAAAAAACACTATTGCGATTTAGTAAAAGGGGGCCATAGTGCAAAATATAGACAGCATATATAAATTCAGACACATTTTGATAACTAAATTTAAAATAAAATCATTTTTCCTACCTTGTCTGGTGATTTCATGAGTCTCTGGTTGCACTTTCATCTTCTGACTGTGCATCCAATCTTTCTTTCCTTCTTTCAGCCTGTATGCTTCCTCTCCTCCAGACCTCATTCCCTCCCCTAACTTTTTCTTCCTCTCTCCTTGCCCTTTCTTTCTTTTTTTTTCCTCTTGATGCCCCCTTTCTTTTTTTCTGTTTCCCTTCTGTCTCCCTGCCTGCCCCCTTTCTTTCTCCCTACCCTCCACAAAGCCACTGCTGCCACCATCGGGGGAAACAGGCCTCAAAGCCACCGCTGCGGCTGCCCCAAGCTCTCTCTGCTTCCCACCGGGCCAACCAGCATTCCCCCGATGTCAATTCTGCCATCGGAGAGGAAGTTCCGCCCAGCCAGGCAGCGATTGGCTGGCCCGAACTTCCTCTCCGACTGTAGCCTTAGGGCGGGTGCACAGCCGTGGCGGACCGCCCCCCCCCCCTTGGTAGGACACTGAAGACGTGGCAGCGGCTCCTCTCACGAATCCCCACCTGCGTCGGAAGTCCGATGCAGTCGGGGATCTTGAGAGGAGCCGCCGCTGCATCTTTTAACTTTAAAATACAGGCCGCTGCCGCCGCTTCCTCTCACCTCCTCCCGCCCTCGAGTGAGCAACAGAGGAAAGCGTATGAGCGACCCCATTGAAAATAGTGAGCGATCGCTCATGCGCTCACCTTAGGGGGAACACTGGGGAGCCCGGGCCCCCTGTCAGCTCCGGGCCCCTGAATGCAGGACTGGTAGTACTGCCCTGATGGCAGCCCTGTTTAGGAGTGAATGATTTTTGATATGGTTGGTGTTTGTATGGTTAGATTTATTCTGCTCAACAATGGAGTTTTTTTTGGGGGGTTAAGAGTGAATGTTTCTTAGTATGTTTGCTGTTTATATGGGCCAGGTCTATACTATCTAATAATGGAGTTCTTTTTTATGTTTATTTTATTTTATTTTACTTTTATTATATTCTGCAAACCGCTTGGACCAGTGAAATGAACAAGCAGTATAACAAGATTAATAAACCATAAACCAAGCCCTGCCAAGTAAAGATTTCCTCTTCCAGGCTAGCAACCAGAAACCTCCAAGCTTTGCAGCTACAGACCTTATCCTCAAGCTGCCAGTTTTCATGCCCACCAAGGGGGTGGGGAGGCAATAGCAGTTCTGAAATACTATTGCAAGCTGCAGAACTTGGAAAGTTCTGGTCTCTGGACCTGAGGAGATGGTCATCAGCTGGTGAAGCTTGGGGATTCCCACCAGCTACAGCAAGGGAGATGTTCATTTTGAGAGGGGCTCAGCTCAAAGTCGGAGGCCCAGCCCCCTCTCGTGATTATGCTACCCATTGTGTTTAGTACAAAATGAAGTACTTGCTGAGTTTGTTATGGTTTCCAGTTCAGTTTTGGTATTCATATTTCTATTTTTAATTTGTGATCCATTGTTCTGTATTTGGTGAAGTCTGTGTGTTCTGTGTGAAGAAGACATTTAAAATTGTTTTATACATATATGGTAATAATGGTGGGTATGGAAATTGGGAGAGGGGCCCCCTCCTTAATTTCTACCCTGGGCCCCAGCCTGTCTAAAACTGGCCCTGAGGGCACCCAAAGTTGGGCATGCTCATTTGGACAAGGATTCCAGATCTGCACAAAAAAAACTAATTAGCTAATTAGGCAATAACAATCAGTAGCTGACATTAACAAGCACTTAATTTTAGGAATTAGGAATTATGAACAGATCTGTCTTATGCTTTACTCTATAACAGTGTTTTTCAACCTTTTTACACCTGTGGACCGGCAGAAATAAAATAATTATTTTGTGGACCGGCAAACTACTAGGACTAAAATTTAAAAACCTCGTTTCCGCCCCATCTCCGCGAACTCGGTCACCTCAGTAACTATAGAAAAATAGACAAATATAGTGCAAAATATAGACAGCAGATATAAATTCTCAAAACTGACACATTTTGATCACTAAATTGAAAATAAAATCATTTTTCCTACCTTTGCTGTCTGGTGATTTCATGAGTCTCTGGTTGCGTTTCCTTCTGTCTGTGTATCCTTTCTTTCATTTCTTTCTTTCTGCACTCAGGCCCAAGAATTGTTCCTTTCTATTCCCTTCTTCTTTCCTTCCTATGTCCTTAGTGCCCCCGGTGCCTCCTTCCATGTCTTTAGTGTTCCCAGTGCCTCCTTCCCATGTCTTTAGTGCCCCCAGTGCCTCCTTCCCATGTCTTTAGTGCCCCTTCCTGTCTTTAGTGCCCCCAGTGCCTCCTTCCTATGTCCCTCTCACTGTCTTCCACACTTTGCCTCCCCCCCACCCCCAAAGCCAGCCTGCCTGCCTGTCTACCTCTCTCCCTCCCTCCCTGGCCAAAGCCAGCCTGCTTGCCTGCCAACCTCCTTCCCTCCCTGCCGCACAAAAAAAGACTCCCTCCTTCCTTCCCGCAGGTCAGCTGCTATCTTACCGCCCTGCTGCTGCTACTGCTAAAGCTGACAGGAAGTCTTCTTTCCGACGTCAATTCTGACGTCAGAGAGGATGTTCTGGGCCAGCCAGGCAGTGATTGGCTGGCCCAGAACGTCCTCTTCGACGTCAAAATTGACGTCGGAAAGAAGACTTCCTGTCGGCTTTAGGCAGCAGGGCGATAAGATAGCAGCCTTTAATGTTGCTGGCCCTGCGCGGACTGGCAGAAATTTCCTGTGGGCCGGCACCAGTCCACGGACTGGGGGCAACTCTAAAGGGGTGTGGCCACAGAAGGGGCATGGGTAGGTCAGGGGCATTCCCAGACATTAGATATGATATAAAGGTAATTCTGAAAAGGTTATTCTATGCAGAGTGCCCTTTACAGAATACTTGCTCAGCACAGATCATCCTAACTTTGGATGCCTCTTCTTGTATTCCCCCCTTAGTGTTTTCCATGAAGTGCAGATATTCTGTACACTTATGTATGCACATGGCATGTAAATGTGGGTGCCCTGTTAGAGAATTGTCCCGTGGGGTTAAATACAACTTAAGCAAAGCCTGCCCTCCAACGTCAGCGCTGACATCGGGGAAGACTTCCGGTCGGCTATGTGTGCGTGGCAGGGCAGGCAGGAAATGGAAGACAAGCATCGCGGCTCGAGCTCCATTTGGCTGAGAAAGTTGCTAAGATGAGGGCTGAGAGGCAAACGCGGAACACAAAGGGGGGGAGGGAGTGTATTTTTGGACACAAGGCATGAACTTGGGAAAGAGGATTGAGGAAGGGAGGGAAAGAGATGCTGAGGTGGGGGAGGGAATGCATTTTGGACACAGAAGGCATGAACTTGGGAGAGAGGAAGGGAGGGAAAGAGATGCTGAGGTGGGAGTGCATTTTTGGACACAAGGCATGAACTTGGGAGAGAGGATGGAGGAAGGGAGGGAAAGAGGTGGGGGAGGGAGTGCGTTTTTGGACACAGAAGGCATGAACTTGGGAGAGAGGAAGGGAAAGAAAGAGATGCTGAGGTGGGAGAGGGAATGCGTTTTTGGACACAGAAGGCATGGACTTGGGAGAGAGGAAGGAAGGAAAAGAGATGGTTGTGTACACAGGGGATGGAAGAAAGGAGAATTTTTGGTCATAGGGAAGGAGTGAGGTACAGATGAGAGGGAGAAATATTGTAGTGGAATGGACAGATTGAAATGGATGCAAGAGGGAGGAATGTTGGATATAGTGGTGAAGGGAATGGAGGGAGAGATGTGGCATGGTGCTGGAGAGGGGTGCTAGAAGGAGAAATGTTGGGCATGAGACTGGTGGGCAGGGGCGAAAGATGAGAAAGGGATATATGCTGGACCATGGTAGGAGGAACCAATGAACAGCAACAGAAGAATTTACAGAAGATGGGAAAGCGGAAAAAAGAAACTGGGACCAACTTCATGGAAAAATAAGTCTCCAGACAACAAAGGTAAAAAACGGAATTTATTGACTAAAATATGTTAGCTTTGAGAAATGTAAATAGCAGATGTCTTTGTATTGTGTTCAAAAGAAAAGGAAATGCATTTCTGGTTTTATTTCTACAGTGTTGAAGTATTTGCTGACCTTTGCAGTGATTGGTGGGGTCTCCAAGCACCGCCAGCAGAGGACCTCCTCTAGAGACAGCCAGAACTTCCCTCCACCAAGCACAGCAGTCGCTGGCAACATCCATGAGCCATGGCGGTGCCAGCATCTATGACTCAGGGACGCTACTGCTGCCTGCCAAGCTTGGCAAAAGGGACTCCCGGCCAACTGCAAAGGAAGTCCTCAGCTGACAGCTTGGGGGTTCTCATCAGCTGAGTATTTATATTTTATATTTACATTAGAGGGTCTGGTAGAAACCCGTTTAAAAAGTATGTATTCTTCCCAATTAATATTTCCAAATTAAATAAAGTGTTTTTGCTTATTTGTAAATGGGTCTCTACCAGAGCCTTTAATTCATTAGCATAATTAAATGAAATAACTATTTCAGAAGTTTATAAGGACAGACGGGGACGAAGGGGATTCCTCGCAGGGACAGGTGGGGATGGAGGGGATTCCTCACGGGGACGGATGGGGACAGAGGGATTCCACCTGGGGTCCCCCGCTGCTGCTTTCCTTAACCAGCAGCAGCGGCAGTAAACAGGGGTGTCCGCGGGTGCTCACCGGCATTGCTCATCTTCTGGCTGGCTCCTCTGTTGAAAGCCGCGGGCGTCTGCTCCTTGCGCGATCCGCAGCTGCGTCGGAAACATTCCCTCTGACATCATGACGACAGAGAGAAGGCTTCTGACGCAGCTCCAGATTGCGTGAGGAGCAGATGCCCGTGGCTTTCAGCAAGGGAGCCGGCCAGACATGCTGGGCAGGGAAGGTGGGAGGGTAGATATGCTGGGCAGGGAAGGAGGGAGGGTAGAAATGCTGCACAGGGAAGGGGGAGGGTAGAAATACTGCACATGAAAGGGGGGAGAAATGCTGCAAAGGCAAGGGGGGAGATATGCTGCTGCACAGGGAAGGGAGGAGGGTAGAAATACTGCACAGGCAAGGGGGGGGGGAGACATGCTGCTGCTGCAGCACCCAATTGGGGAGAGAGAGTGAAAGAGGGAGAGGAACCAGAGATGCCAAGTCCAAGGGAGGGAGGGAAAGGAAAAAAAGAGAAGGAGATACCAGACCATGGAGTGGGAGGAAGAGATGCCATGGCATGAGGGAAGGGAAGGAGATAGAGATACCACACATGGTATGGAGTGGGAAGGAAGGACATAAAGGAGAAGAGAAAGAGAGAGATGCCAAAGCATAGGGGAGGGGTGGAGACAGAAAAATGGAGAGGGGTGAAGCTGAAATGAATCATGTGCAAAGGAGAGAAGCGATCCCAGATATACAGTTTATTGAAGGGACATAGAAAGAAGGAAGATACCATATGGAAGAGAGAGAGAGGGTGGACAGTAGATGGAAGAGGCAGAGAGAGTATGGGCGGTAGATGGAAGTGGTAGAGAGAGAGGGCAGAAGCTGGGTGGAAGGGGTAAAGAGAGGGCAGATGTTGCATGAAAGGGAGAGAGGACAAATGCTGTATAGAAAGAAGAGAGCAAAGAAGATGATTAAAGCAGAAATGACAAAAGGTAAAAATATTTTTTTGTTGCTTTACTTAGAATCAAGTATTAACTTTATTGATAAAAGTTTATAAATAGGAAATGGAAATAAGGCAATTTTTTGGACTAAACCCCTTTCCTCAGGCCAGGATACATAACAGCAGTATACTGTACTGTTCTGAAGAAAGATTTGGCCTCTGAAAGCTAATTGAAAAATGGATTAGTCCAATAAAATGGTATTTTCTTATTTCTCATTATTTGTTTTATTTTTATTTGTTAATTTGTAAAATGGTGATTGTTGTATATCAGTTTTTTCAAATTTACATCTACTGTCTTTATATTTTGCACAGTATTAGGGGACATGTGTCACTGTTTTTGTGGTATTGTGGTGTTGCATTGTATGCAGTCTGGTTTCTTGATGGTTCAGTTTAACTTTTGTCTACATATTTCTATTTTTAGTTTGTGATTATTCCATATTGGGCGAGGGTGTATCTCTGTTCTGTGTGTATGAAAAGGACATAGTTTTCAATTGGCATTGACTACAGGATCAATTGACTGTGCCGGATCTGGCTTGTTTAGTTTTACAATGTATGTGTTGGTGTTCTAGAGCTCACTGCAATGTTTAAGATGCTGCCTTTTCCTAGGTACACTCTTGTTGTGCGATATGTGGATTGTTACTAAAAATCATATTTTTGATATAGATGAGGGGGGGGGGTCAAAAAATGATGGGCCCCGGGTGTCACATAAGCTAGGTATGCCACTGGCCATTTAAGAACGGTACCACCCACCCCTAGATCTTTTAGTCTTAACAGCAATTTTGGGAGATCTACAGAATCAAAAGCTCCTGATATATCTAAGGATATCAAGCAAAAAGTTACATGTTGGTCCAACCTTAAATGTATGGTGTCTAATAATGATGTCAGTAATAGCTCTGTACTGTGAGCTTTCTGAAAACCAAATTGATTACAATCCAAGCAGTCAGTTTCCTGCACAAAGTCATCTAACTGAGACAAAACAAAACTGTTTACTCTCTTCCATTGAGAAAAATTAACATTTAACCCTACCCTCATCCCTGCACCATCGTCTCAACCATGCATTGAGACTTTGGAGCTCTACCTGCCTCTTGTGTCCTGCACGTGGAACTGGGAGCATTTTTGAAAATACAACCCTGGAGGACCTAGATTTCAGCTTTCTACCTAAGAGCCTAAATTTGGCTTCCAGAACCTCCCTCCCACATTTTCCTATGTCATTGGTACCTACATGTTCAAGGACAGCTCCTCCCCAGCACTATCTAAAATCCTATCTATGTGATGCGTGAGGTCCGCCACCTTCACACCAGGCAGGCAAGTGACCAGGCGATCCTCACGCCCACCAGCCACCCAGCTAGCAACATGCCTAATAATCGAATCATCAAATACAACCGCTGTCCTAACTTTTCCCTTCTGAAAAGTTAGGCACTAAGCCAGCATTCCACCTCTCAAGGGTCACCTGTGGAATCTGATCTCTTAAGAAAGTCCTCAGAGTTCAGTCTGAATAATAAAGGTTACTGGGTTACAGAGTTATTAATGAGAGCATTGTAAAGGTTATCATTATCTCACCTTTAACATTTACACATATCGAATATCAAGCATCAGGTATCAATTGTATTTGATATACAGCCAGTCACAAGCAATCAAAGCAGTTTACAACAAAAATTACAGAGGGAAGACCTAAGAGAAGACAAAGAAAACAGGAATGCACATGAGGAACCCAATTTATAAGTTAGTATCAATATATCTACTTAGTTCTAAGAAAATTTGAACTAGTTGTAGACCATTATGCTGATGATGTTTAGAAGTTAATTCCACTGGAAAAGATAGGAAAAGTCTAGAAAGTGATTACAAACTTACAAGAGGAAGCTGAAAAGTTTTCAGCCTAACTAAGAGAATGATATGAATATGGTTCAATCAATGATCTGAAACAATGTCAAAACATAGAATTTCATTTTTGCAAATTGTCACTTAACAAAATAAGATAACACACTTTTCAGCTACAATGGCAAAATAAAGCTCAGAATTTAGAAGTTGATTGGTTGGGCTGAGAACTTTTCAGCATCCCCTCGTAAATGCTTTTAATACTATATATGTGTATTACAGTATAAACAGCTTAGATGCGTGATGAAAAATGGTCTATATATGCAATAAATGTAATGATAAATGAAATATTACTCATTATTCCTTGATAAATGAGATACGAGGGGATGTTGGAAAGTCAGCACAACCAACCAACTTCCTAAATTCTGAGCATTATTTTGACACTGTAATTGAAAAGAGTGTTATCTTATTTTGTTAAGTACCAAGTTGCAGAAACAAAATTCTATAAGAACATAAGAAGTGCTTAGAGGTCCATCGTCCCCCGCAGTCCGCTCATGCGGTGGTCCAACAGGTCCAGGACCTGTGTGGTAATCCTCTATCTATACCCCTCTATCCCCTTCAGAAAACTGTCCAATCCCTTCTTGAACCCCAATACCGTACTCTGTCCTATCACGCCCTCTGGAAGCACATTCCAGGTGTCCACAACCCATTGGGTGAAGAAAAACTTCCTAGCATTTGTTTTGAATCTGTCCCCTTTCAACTTTTCCGAATGCCCTCTCTTTCTTGTAGTTTTTGAAAGTTTGAAGAATCTGTCCCTCTCCACTTTCTCTATGCCCTTCATGATCTTGTAAGTCTCAATCATATCCCCTCTAATTCTCTTCTCCAGGGAAAAGAGCCCCAGTTTCTCCAATCTCTCAGTGTATGAAAGGTTTTCCATACCTTTTATCAAACATGTCGCTCTCCTCTGAACCCTCTCGAGTATCGCCATATCCTTTTTAAGGTACAGCGACCAGTATTGGACACAGTACTCCAGATGTGGATGCACCATCGCCCGATACAATGGCAGGATAACTTCTTTCGTTCTGGTTGTTTCAGATCTTTGAATGAACCACGTCATTCTCTTCGTGGTTGGGCTGAGAAGTTTTCAGCACCCCCTCATATAGATTTCAAACAATAAAAACATAAAGGAGAAATATAACAAAGGCTTGCATAGTAAAAGTCTTGTGTTATTTTAGAAAAATAAAAAATAAAGACCTGTTTCATTTAAAAGCCAGACTAATATATTTTAAATTACAACATAATACAAATGGCATGGCTGTAATGGCTGTGAGCCTATTACAGAAAAAGTCCATGATTTAGTTAAGTTCTTCAGGAATTTGATGGTATATCCAATGGCTCTTGTTGACTGGAACATAATGTTCAGGAGGGAACATAAGGCTTCTAAAATTCAGATAATTCATTTTTCAGTAAGTTGAAAATAATTATGTAGACCAGACATATACACATAAACTACACTCTAAATTTTACTGGCAAACAATTCAAACTAATCAGAATAGGTAAAATGTTTGATAAGAGGACTATGCCATTATTTGGAGAGTAAAGCTTTTCAGACAGTGTTTCTCTCCTCTGTGATTTCCCATATTGATTATTATAGCACATTTCTAGTAAGGTTGCCAAATAAAGTATTATATAAAGTACCATTAATGCAAAACACTGCAGTAATGATGATTTTGGGAAAATCATGAAGAGAAAAAGAAAGTCATGCCAATGTTACAGAAACTACACTGAATTCCAGTAACAGATTGAATCAAAGTTTTAGTTTTGCTGTTCAGAGCACTTAGAGAGGGAAGAACAGTTTATTTCACTGAAAAACTAAAATATTGTAGAATTAGCTGAATAGATTATTAAGGTCAAGTCTGGAAGGTCTATTCATAGAACCAACTATTAAAGAAGTACAGGTGAGATTAAGAAATAGGATGTTTGTAATAGTAGCTCTAACATTTTGGAATTCCTTATCAAGAAAAATTACAATGGTGTTGTACTAGATAAGTTTTAGAAGGAAAGTGAAAACTTGCTTATTTCCTTTGGATTAAAAGAACTGTTTGGGAATAGAATATCATGGCAGTCTACTATGGGCAGGGAATAAGAAGTAAAACATTTTGGACCTGCTATTCAAAAACAATTATAGCAAGTCTTATCCATCAGTTTTTAGCAGAATTGCTAAAGTCTCTAATGACCTGTTCCTAGCTAGATCCAAAAGCCTATTCTATCCTTATCCTTCATGATTTATCTGCTGCTTTTGACACCGTTGACTACCACCTACTTCTTGATATGTTGTCCTCACTTGGACTTTTGGGCTATCTTCTGCCTTGGTTTACTTCTTATCTCTCCCATTCCACTTTTAGGGGCTGATTCTATATAGGACACTAAGCAGCAGCTGAGAATTGCACGCCAGTGTCCTATACAGAATCTTGTCTGTCCTAACGGACAGATGCCTAACTCTGCTTAACCTGCCCAATTCTGTAACTGGCTAGAGAATCATGTTGCCACCGAGCTGATCATGGTAAGGGAATTCCCTTGCCACAATCAGCTCAGAGGCTGTGGCAGGGAAACTCCACCCCCACGAAAATCCCTGACAGAAGGGATGCCCAATCCCTCCTGCCACCACCCCTGAAACAATCCCCAGCTGGAGGGATATCCAATTCCTCTTGCTGCCACCTCCCCCCCCAGAACACATGATCCCCTCAAACCTCCACCCTGACAATCCCCCAACCAGGCCAACTGGAGTCTTAGGTTTCCATCCAAGTGCATTCTGGGATGTACTGGGAGTGGCCTAAGACTCTGAATGGCCAGAACCCTAAGACCACTTCCATGACCTATGGGAGAGCCTATGGGAGGAGCCTTAGGTATCTGAACCAATCAGGACCTTAGGCCACTCCCTGGTATATCCCAGAATGCACTGGGAAAGGAAAGGACCACCATTCTGAAGAAGTGGGACTGCCGGCCAGAGGGAGTAAGCATCCTTCTGGTCAGCCTTGCTGAAAAAAGTCTGAGGGGTCTGGATGGGCTTTGCAGGGGATTTCGTGGGGTTCAGGGTGTTTGGGAAGTCATTTGTTTAGGGGGGTGCCAGCAGGAGAGAATTGGCATATCTCCTGCTGGAGATGTTGGGGGGGGGGGTGCTGATAGGATAGATTAGGCATCCCTCCTGCTGGGGGTTGCTTCAGGGGTGGCAGGAGGGATTGGGCATCCCTCCTGCTGGGGATGTTGAGGGGTGCAGGCAAGAAGGATTGGACATCCCTTATGCGAGGGTTCTTCGAGGTAGGGTTTGGGGTAGCAACAAGAGGGATTGGGGATCCCACCTGCCATGGATAGTGTTGGGTAGGGGTTCAGGGGTGGCAGCAGGAGGGAGTGGGCATATCTCCTGCCAGCCGCCTTGCGGAGGGATTTGGGGGTTTCCTTCCATGGACATTCAGCTGATCACAGCAGGGAGATTTCCTTGCCACGATCAATTTAGTGGTCGCATCTATTTGAAATGTAGGCCAGCATTTCAATGGCCATTTCAGGTACCTATTGCTGCCCTAGGGAGATGCCTAGGACCACCTACATACTTAACCTTTGCCAACAATCCTTTTAGCTTCTTTTTAACCATTTTCCTCATTTTAATGTAGTCACCTTTTCGAAAATTAAATAAGAACATAAGAATTGCCGCTGCTGGGTCAGACTAGTGGCCCATCGTTACCAGGTTTCTTTAGTGATGTCACTCCAGATATCAGCTCATATTTGATCATGTTATAATCATTGTTTCCCAACAGACCCAAACAGTTACCTCCTCTACCATACCCTGCATTCCACTATGGACCAAATCTAAATTAGCTCCCTTCTTGACAGTTCCTGAACCATTGCACCAAGAAGCTGTTGTTTATGATGTAACATTTATCCAGTACAATGTTGGGGTAATTGAAATCATTACCTCATAATGCTCAGGAGAATGAGTTCTTAAATCAAGATTCAATCAATATGTCCTCTCATATATATAAGCTAAACAGCTACACCTATCTCTTAAATAATAAACTATTACTCTTCCAGATCAGTATACTGTACACATGCTTTCAATATAAACAAAACAAAAGAAAAAAGAAAAAGTGGGAGAAAAAGACCTTAGATATGCTTCATGGGTCTTAAAAAAAGCTCCCATTCTCCACATATTCTTCTTCTCTTTTCAGCAACTTTATGGTTATAAGAACATATGAAGAGCTTTACTGGGTCAGACCAATGGTCCATCAAGCCCAGTAGCCCGTTCTCACAGTGGCCAATCCTGGTCACTAGTACCTGGCCAAAACCCAAAGAGTAGCAACATTCCATGTTACCAATCCAGGGCAAACAGTGGTTTCCCCCATGTCTTTCTCAATAACAGACTATAGACTTTTCCTCCAGGAAATTGTCTAAACCTTTCTTAAAACCAGCTACACTACCTGCTCTTATCACAACTTCTGGCAATGCGTTCCAGAGCTTAATTATTCTTTGAGTGAAAAAAATATTTCCTCTTATCTGTTTTAAAACTATTTCCTTGTAACTTTATCAAGTGACAGAGTGAAAAATCAATCTACTTGTACCCATTCTACTCCACTCAGGATTTTGTAGACTTCAATCATATCTCCCCTCAGCCTTCTATTTTCTAAGCTGAAGAACCCTAACCTTTTTAGTCTTTCCTCATACGCATCATCACCTTTGAAAACCATGATCCTTCCAATGCTTCAAAGTTTCAATGAGCAAAATTGTAGCAAAATACAGGTGAGCCGTCATATTATGCATAGTTCTCAAGTCATATTAATACTTAGCTTACAGTCACGAATCAATTTTGGAGTTCACTGACCACATTGATTTTTACATGCTAACAATACAATACTCACTGTGACTTATCATTTCAACTTTCACACTCAACGGTGCAGAGGCCTGAGCAACTTAAACAACCTGACATCTTTGGAGGAGAAGGCAGAGGAAAAGAAAGTCAATGAATAAGTAGGGATGCCTGAAGCTGGTGGGCATTCTTCTTCAGCTAAGTGGGGAAAGGATAGAGAGAGTTCCATCTAGAGAAAGAGTATTGAGGTACAGTATATATATTAAAGTGGACACTTACTTAAAGGTCATCCCCTAGTGACTGTGCCACTCTCAAAGTGGTCATGTAAGCCACAATGTAGGCATCCTGAAAATTATGGAGCTTGTAGATCATTTACATGTTGAAAGGCTTAACAGCTTGGATAGCTGCCTTCATTCCCTTCAGGTGGTCTGATTGCAAAATGTGTGAAATCAATTACCCCCCAAAACTGATGGAATCTGATCCAGCTCTTAAAATTATGTCATGGTTGTTCATCCATAGGGAAAACAATATATTGATTGGTTCCTGAGAAAAGTACTTAGAAACTAGCAATGCAGAAACTGAGGTAGCTGACTGATGTATGTTCCCTGTGGCCCTCAGAGTGGCAGGCTAAAACTGAATCTTTCACCAATGTGTCATAGATGGAGAATGGTCTTCTTGTCAATCCTAAGTCCAGATAGGTATTGATTCTGAAACAAATCAGAGAACAGTGTACTAGATCAATCCTCTGCTGGGTCTTTCTTATCTTCCTCCGTTGCTTCTTCATTCTTCAAAATATGCACATAAAATTACTTTTGTAAAATTAGGACATGCTTAAAAGTACATGTATTGACCTGAAAAGGTATACTTTTACTGTAGGCATTGCTGATAGTACAATCTAAGTGAAGCACAGGCAGAGCAGCAAAGAGTTCAAGTTAATTACAAAATATGCCAATCTAAGAACATAAGAATAGCCTTACTGGGTCAGACCAATGGTCCATCAAACCCAGTAGCTTGTTCTCACAGTGGCCAATCCAGTTCACTAGTACCTGGCCAAAACCCAAGGTGTACCAATATTCCATGCTACCAATACAGAGCAAACGAAAAAAAGATCTTTCACGTGCCACAGGGAATTCCAAAGGCCACAGTTAATTTGAAATGTTGGAAAAATACGGGTAATAGAAAGAATGAAAAGACTGCATATCAGCACATCAAGTTAACATTTAGTTTGGTCCTTAGTAATATACAGCTCAACAAAAGTTTTTTATAGGTGAGTTGTAACCTTGGAAACCCAACAGGGTAAATTAAGCAGAATACATCCCTGGACCTAGTTAAATGAAGTGTTGTAAATGAAGTCCCAGCAAAGTGATTCCAATAGAGGGTAGCTCTGTGGAGGGTAGGGCTTAACTCTGTGGTATAATGCCAAAAAAAAAAAAAAAAAAAATCAATAATCAATAAACTGAATCAAAAAGGAATTCTATCCCCTAGTGCAGTGAAGCCCACTAGCAAGTGGGTCTAAAAATCAATGTCCATGACAATAGTTTTGAAGTATATTAAGATTAATATCAAAAGATTTCAAGTACTTATCTCCATTAGTAGTAGTGTCCAAAGTGGTAGTTAGGTTCACTTATAAAGTCCATGCTGGATATTCAGCTCTACAGAGCTCCGTTACAAAGGCATGAAGCCCCCCTTCCTCAGGAGCAATGCACTGAACAGAGGTGAGTTGAACACCGGGAGAGTAGAAGGAACTCCTGTAGTTCTCAGGTAGCAATGCTACCGATACAGGGCAAGCAGTGGCTTCCCCCATGTCTTTCTCAATAACAGACTATGGACTTTTCCTCCAGGAACTTGACCAAGCCTTTCTTAAAACCAGCTACACTATCCGCTCTTACCACATCCTCCGCAATGCATTCCAGAGCTTAACTATTCTCTGAGTGAAAAAAATTTCCTCCTATTGGTTTTAAAAGTATTTCCCTGTAACTTCATCGAGTGTCCCCTAGTCTTTGTAATTTTTGACAGAGCGAAAAATCAATCCACTTGTACTCTTTCTACTCCACTCAGGATTGTGTAGACTTCAATCATATCTCCCCCTCAGCCATCTCTTTTCCAAGCTGAAGAGCCCTAACCGTTTTAGTCTTTCCTGATATGAGAGGAGTTCCATCCTCTTTACCATCTTGGTCGCTCTTCCTTGAACCTTTTCTAGCGCCACTGTATCTTTCTTGAGATAAGGAGACCAGAACTGAATGCAATACAAGCATAGGGTTTGATTCTGTAAATGGTGCCAAAATGATGTACTCTAAGCTAGTATTCTGTAAGGAGCACTCTGTGCTGAATGACCATTATAAGTATACTAGCTTAGAGTGCATTTTTTGGCTGATTTTGGGTTTACATATTTACGTCTGCCAAAGGCTGGTATAAATGATAGCAGTTAGGCATGCAAATTCAGGTATTCTATACCATTGAACCTAATTTCTGGGAACACCCCTAAACTACCTATGCTCATCCATTTGGAGTTACCCGTTATGAATTTTAGCCTCACATGCTATAAAATAGAGCATAAGGCAGATCCTCACATAAATTCTAAACTACTACTACTAAGCATTTCTATAGCACTACTAGACATACACAGCATTGTACATAAAAACTACTACTATTACTATTTATCATTTTTATAGAGCTTAAAGGCATAGCAGCGCTCAGAAGAGCTTACAATATAATTTGGACAGACAAGACAGGACATATAGGGTTGGCTTCCACACACTTTGGAAATTAAAAGCCATCAAAAAATATTTCGACCCTCCATCTTTTAGACCAGTGGTTCCCAACCCTGTCCTGGAGGAACACCAGGCCAATTGGGTTTTCAGGCTAGCCCTAATGAATATGCATGAAGCAAATTTGCATGCCTATCACTTCCATCATATGCAAATCTCTCTCATGCATATTCATTAGGGCTAGCCTGAAAACCCGATTGGCCTGGTGTTCCTCCAGGACAGGGTTGGGAATCACTGTTTTAGACTACTGGTTCAGTCACTGATCCTATCCACCTTAGACTACTGCAATATCATTTATGTGGGTACACCCAAAACAACCTTGAGAAAATTAAGGATAGTGCAAAACACGGCCGTCCAACTAATATTCGGACTAAAGAAAAGTGACCACATTAGCCCCTACTATAAACTGCTGCACTGGTTGCCAATTGAGGCACGTACTTTATTCAAGTTTTTCTGCTTTTGCTATAAACTGGTGTGGGGTAATTTACCTATTACCTCACTTCGAACTTTACACCCCCATAAGGACAACCAGAAATCGCAACCTCTTTGCCTACCCGAAGATGGATAGAACTTTTAAGTTTCAAGCTGCCAGACAGCAAACCTGGCTAGGCAACTTCACCGACAAAGCCAGGCAGACCTATGGTGCCTTTTGGAAAGAAATCAAGACCGCTCTATTCAATAGATTTATTCCCAGCCAGATAACCCCCCCCCCCCATCCTAAAACTTGTCTCTTTATGCTGATACCACATTTCTTCACAAATGTATTCTGTTCTTCTCTTGACTATTCAGTGTCTTCCTCCCCACCTGTATTCTGTAACTCGCTGACCATCCAGCCCCTTGATGTAAAATGCTTAAGATTACACTGTAACCTCTTTGTAACCTGTAAACACTGATTACTCAGTGACTCCTACCTGTTTCTCACCTTGTAATTCGCTGATTGTACAGCTCTCTTTCACTGTAAACCGCCTAGAAGTCGCAAGATTATGGCGGTATAGAAAAAATAAAGTTATTATTATTATTATAGGATGGACATAGATATCTTACAGTGAATGGGAGTTAGATGTTGAAAGCAGCCTTGGAAATATAGGTTTATAACTTGGATTTGAATACTGCTAGAGAAAGAGCTTGACATATTGAGTCAGTAAGTGTGTTCCAAGCAGCAAGATAGAAGGGATGGAGTCTGGAGTTGGCAGTGGAGGAGAAGGATATGGATAAGAGGGATTTACTCAATGAAGAGAGTTCATGGGAGAGACATAGAGGGAGATGAACGAGGAGAGAACATAAGAACATAAGAAGTTGCCTCCGCTGAGTCAGACCATAGGTCCATCCTGCCCAGCGGTCCGCTCCCGCGGCGGCCCATCAAGCCCATTGCCTGAGCAGTGGACTATATCTATCTGTACCCCTCAATCCCTTTTTCTTCTAGGAATCTATCCAAACCTTCTTTGAAACCATTTAATGTGTTCCTGTCTACCACAGCCTCTGGAAGCGCGTTCCATGTATCCACCACCCTCTGAGTGAAGAAGAACTTCCTAGTGTTTGTTCTAAACCTGTCCCCTTTCAATTTCTCCGAGTGCCCCCTTGTACTTGTGTTGCCCCATAATTTGAAAAATCTGTCCCTGTCTACTTTTTCTATGCCCTTCAGGATCTTGAAGGTTTCTATCATGTCTCCTCTAAGTCTCCGCTTTTCCAGGGAGAAAAGTCCTAGCTGCTTTAATCTGTCGGTATATGGGAGATTTTCCATTCCCTTTATCAGTTTAGTCGCTCTTCTCTGTACTCCCTCAAGTACCGCCATGTCCTTCTTGAGGTACGGCGACCAGTACTGGACACAGTACTCCAGATGCGGCCGCACCATTGCACGATACAGCGGCATGATGACTTCCCTCGTCCTGGTCGTGATACCCTTCTTAATGATACCCAACATTCTGTTTGCTTTCCTTGAGGCCGTGGCGCACTGCGCCGATGCCTTCAGTGTTGCGTCTACCATCACTCCCAGGTCTCTTTCCAGGTTACTAACCCCTAGTGGTGTTCCCCCCATTTTGTAAGTGAACATCGGGTTCTTTTTCCCCACGTGCATGACCTTGCATTTTCCTACGTTGAAGCTCATTTGCCATTTTTCGGCCCACTTTTCCAGCTGCGTTAGATCCTTTTGGAGATCTTCGCAGTCTTCCCTCGTTTGAGCCCTGCTGTATAGTTTGGTGTCATCTGCAAATTTTATGACCTCACACTTGGTTCCCGCTTCTAGGTCGTTTATGTAGATATTGAACAGGAGCGGTCCCAGCACCGACCCCTGTGGAACTACGCTCGTGACCCCTTTCCAGTCCGAATAATGGCCCTTTACGCCAACCCTCTGTTTCCTGTTTGCCAGCCAGTTCTTGATCCATCGGTGGACCTCCCCTTGCACCCCGTGGTTCCATATCTTTTTGAGCAGTCTCTCGTGTGGTACCTTGTCGAAGGCTTTTTGGAAAATGATATCTATGTCGAGGTAAATGATATCTATAGATTCCCCTTTATCCACCTGGCTGTTCACCCCCTCAAAGAAGTGCAATAAGTTTGTGAGGCATGACCTACCCTTGCAGAAGCCATGCTGACTCGGTTTTGGCTGCCCATTGTTTTCGATGTGTTCACAGATGCTGTCCTTAATCAGTGCCTCCATCATCTTTCCCAGGAATGAGGTCAGGCTCACCGGCCTGTAGTTTCCTGGGTCGCCCCTTGAGCCCTTCTTGAAGATGGGCGTGACATTTGCTATTTTCCAGTCCTCCGGGATCTCTCCGGTTTTTAGGGATAGGTTGCATATTTGTCGAAGTGGCTCCGCTATTTCGTTTTTTAGTTCCTTGAGTACCCTTGGGTGAATGCCGTCTGGACCTGGCGATTTGTCGCTTTTTAGTCTGTCTGTCTATCTGCTTGAATACATCCTCTTGGCTTACCTCTAAATTAGCCAGCTTATCATTTTGGTCTCCTATTACGATTTTCTCGGGTTCCGGAATGTTGGTTGTATTCTCCCTCGTGAAGACTGACGTGAAGAACTCATTTAACTTGTCAGCTATCTCTTTCTCTTCTTTTACTACTCCCTTTCTATCTCCATCATCCAATGGAGAGATATTGGGAGGTTGCAGAGTGGATGCACTTGTATCTGAATTCAAGAAAGGATAGGCACATGAGATCTTTTAGAGAAAGGAAGAGATAATGGTTACTGCAGATGGGCAAACTGGATGGGTAATTTGGCCTTTATCTGCCATCATGTTTCTCTGTTTAAGTCAGTAAGATGAGTTTGAACTGTATACGGAAAGGATGAGGAGTCAATGAAGTGATTTGAGGAGAGGGGTAATGTGAGCGTTGAGGCTCTAGTGGAATATAAGTTGTACAGCAGAATTTTGAATGGATTGAAGGGGGAGAGATGGTTGAGCGGAAGACCTACGAGTAGCAAATTGCAGTAGTTTAAGTGAGAGGTGATAAGAGTGTGGATAAGGGTTTTGGTTGTGTGCTTGGAAAGGAGAGGTCAGATTTTGGTAAAATTATAAAGGAAGAAGTGCCATGCTGTTTCTGTATAGAGCATGATTAAACTAAAAATGATTTTCATTAAACAACATATAATAGCAAAGGTTTAACAATGGAAAGTTTGATTAAAGATAGCAGCCTCCAGTTCAATTAAATTCATTTTGTTATTTAATCAAACTGTCATTCTCTTATTGCCTTGCAAGATACCTTTAACAATCCTTTACCAGTATCAGGGCTAATATTTTTTTAGCAGTTTCTTGGATCTGAACTGTATCAAGGCTAATAGGTTTTAGCGGTTTGTTGGATCTGAGCAGAGAAGGAGAGAGAGGAATCAAAGATGACCCTGAGCTTGTGAGCTGACAGGACAGGGAGGAGGAAAGTGTTGTACATAGAAATAGAGAATGGAAAAGTGGGGAGGTGGGTTTAGGTGGAAAGATAAGGAGCTCACTCTTAGCCATATTAAGTTTTAGGTGGTGGTGAGACATCCACGTGGCAATGTCAGACAGGCAGGCTGAGATTTGGGCCTGGATTCCTGTAGAGATGGCAGATGTGGAGAAGTAGATCTGGAAGTCATCAGCATAGAGATGAGCCATAGGAGGGATGGGGGGTGGGAGGGAGTTTTTCTGGAAATTTCACTATATTATATGTTTACTAGTCTTATAGCCCGTTACATTAACGGGTGCTAGAATATATGTGTGTTTGTCTGTCTTTATTTCTTTCTCTCTCTCTCTCTCCTTAGCCGCTTTCTGTATTTCTGTCTTTCTTTCTGCCTTTCTTTTTCCTTGGCTGTCCACCACCATCCCTTGCCTGCTCCCCCTGTCCATTCTCCCTTCCTTTTACCTCCCCTGTGTCCACCACCACCCTTCACTGTTCCCCTTATCCAGCAGCAGCCCTTCTCCCTTTGTTTTATCTCCCCCCTGCTAGAATATATGTCTGTCTGTCTTTCTTTCTGTCTCTCTCTCCCACTGTCTTTCTTTCTTTCTCTCTCCCTGCCCCTGTCTCTTTCTTCTTTTCTTTCTGTCTTCCTCCCTCTCACTATCTGCCTTTCTTTCTATCTGTCTCTCTCCCTGCCCCCTATGCAGCAGCATTTCTCTCCCCCCTCCACTTCCTTGTGCAATAGCCACATCAGCATTTCCTCCCCCTCCATTTCCCTGTGCAGTTGTGTCAGATCCGTGAGGAGGAGTGAAGTGGCTTGGAATTGAGTGTGCTGAATCCTAGGAAAGGTGGCAGTCGGGGGAGTAAGTGTGCCAGATTGGGGGTGGAATGGGAGCAGGGCAGTTGAGGAGATACAGTAAAAAAAAAAGGATGTTTATGGGTGAGGGTAGAGTTTTGAAAGTGGTCACTGAGGGAGAAGTTGGGAAACAAATAAATTGGATGGGAGGAGGGAGATAGTTTTGGTGTCTATCAGAGCAGTGGAAGGAAAGAGCAATTGAGTAATTGTCACAGCTGTTGAGGATGGGAAACAGTTTTGAAGTGTGTGTGTCACATGGAGCCAGGGCAGTAGAGAATCTGCGTCAGACTGAGAGAGAATGTCTGATCAGGAGTAGTGGTTGGAAAATAAGTGTGGATGGAGGGATTGGGAGAGTGTGAATCAGATGGAGAGAGGAACGGAATTGGGTTAGTGGGAACATTAATTAGTGGGAGAGGCAGTAAGGAATGATTAGTGAGTTTGCTAAGACATTGGCAATTATGAAGAATTCAGGAAACACCTAAAAACTTACCTATTCTTGAAACACCTAGGCAACGAACTGGAACATCAACCCCCCTCGTAACATCATCACATAACTAAACTTGCAAACTGTTAACCCCAAACCCTAATCACTAACTACGAACACTCTATTCAAGTCACGGAATATTTCTACTTCTGAGCAAACAGCTTGGCACTTCCGGGCCTTGCAACACACAAACTGTTGTTAACATTATTAATATTATCAGATGTAGACTGCTTTACTCTTTAATTCATTGTACGAGAAGTATACTGCTATACTCTTTAATTCATTGTATGTAAAGTTTCTCTTTATTGTATTGAGATGTACACTGCTAAACTCCTTAATTCATTGTACGTAAAGCTTCTCTTTATTCTATTTACATTTTCTTTTATTGTATTCACAATCTCTTTTACTGTAAACCGCCTAGAAGTCGCAAGATAGCAGGCGGTATATAAAAATAAAGTTATTATTATTATTATTATTATTGGCGAGTAATAAATGTGTAGTGGAAGGAGGGGAGGAGTCTGGGTCGGAAGCATACTGGATGAGTGTGAAGGGAGGTATTTGGGTAGTGAATGAACCCTGTCAATTTGAGGAGAAGGTGAGGTTGTTGTTTATGCTGCATCAGCAAAGTCCAGCAGGTAAAAACTACTGAACTCAATGAGTCGCACTGTGTTTTCCCTCAGAAGTTGTTCTGCGGGGGAGAAGGGGGAGGGAAGCACAGGTGGGAGTTTGTATGTGATATATAATTTTTTTCCCCTTTTATGCCGTTTGAAGTAAAAAGTCACACGTCTTCCGCTGGCCTCACACTCCAAGAGCCCCCTTCTCTTCACACGCATTCAGAGACCAGTCTCTCCTCTTCCACTTCTCCAACCCCCTCCCAGTCCAGCGCGTCTCTCCCCGTCTCCTCCCTGTGTGCACACGCTCGCTCTCAGGCCTCCCCACCCCACCATCCTAACGTAAAACTCATACCTGAGGCCGCCCACCACCAACACCACTTCCGCAGCTCGCTCGCGCTTCGATGCCCCGTCCCCTTTGACGCGGCCCACCTCGCCGGAAACAGGAAGTGGTGGCGGGGGGGAGGGCTGGATGCTGGATAATCGGGGGAAACAACGTTCAGAGGAGGGAGGCTGTGGGGCCTGTTGCGGACAGTCTCAAAGGCAAATGGAGAGCGAGGGAAGTAGCCCTTCCTCCCCCCTTTTGCGGGAGTTGTATGAGCGGGTTGGGCACGGCGGGGGAGGCCCCGACTGTCCCAGCTGAGCTGCCATGTGTGACATAGGTAGTAAGCGTGCATGCGCACTTAGCATTTTATTATTATAAATATTATATTTATGATATAATTGATTATAATATTTGAAAGAAGGTGGATGGGACGGGATATAATTTTTATGTTTGTAGAATTATATGAGAATTACAAGTGTTATTGTTGTTACTAATGATATATTCCTGTACGCTTGCTGTAAGTTTTCAAAATGAATAAAGAATATTTAAAAAAAAAAGAAAAGCCATAGGAGGAAATCAATGTACCGAGAGAGTGGGTCCAATACAGAGCCTTGAGGTATCCCAATTGAGAGTGGGATAGCAGTGGAAGAGGATCCACCCATGCAGGCACTGAAAGTGTGATGGGAGAGATAGGATGAAAACTAGGAGAGAACAGAACCTTAGAATCCCAGTGAGGACTGCATATCGAGGAGTAGGTGGTGATCAACAGTATTGAAGGGAGCAGAAAGATCGAGAAGAGTGAGGATAGAGAACAGGCCATTGGATCTGGCCAGGAACAGATCAAGAGTGGTTTCATAGAATGGAGTGGATGAAAGTCCAATTGAAGTGAGTCAAGAATAGCTTGAGATCAAAGCAAGTCCAGGCAATGGTAGCTTGGATAAGAAGGGGAGGAGGGAGATGGGGCAATAGTTGGAGGGGGAGGTGGGTTCTATTGAGGGGTTTTTGAGGCGAGGTGAGACTATGACATGTTTAAAGACATCAGGAACAGTTGCAGTGGAGAGTGATAGGTTGAGGATGTGACAGATAGGAGGGATGACAGTGGGAGAGATAGCACCAAGTAAATTGGTGGGAATCAGGTCAGAGGAGCAGATAGTGGGTTTGGAGGAGGAGAGAAGATGTGCGGTTTCCTTTTCAGTAACATCAGAAAAGGAAGAAAGGTAGTGGGGGGGTTGAAGGAAGCTTGGCAGAGTGAACAGCTGACAGGAGAGGTTGGGGGGAGGTGACCTGGTTGAGAACTCAAAGTGAATCTTGTTGTAGAAGAACTATGCTATTGTTCGGGTGGAAAGTGAAGGGGGAATTGAAGTTGGGGAAATTGAAGGTGGGGGACTTTGAGTACAGAGCTGAGTGTGCTAGAGACGGTGAAGGTTAGAGATAAAAGAGTTAGTGAAATGCATGTAGTATTCTTGTTTGGCAAGCGAGAGAGCAGACTGGAAGGATGTCAGCAGGAATTTGAAGTGTATGAAGTCAGCATGTGTGCGGGATTTAAGCCAAAGATGTTCAGCAGACCAGACACAGGAACGCAGGTAATGGATGTTTGGGGTCAGTCAGGGCTGGGTTTGGCATGCCTTACAGGATGTGAGATGGGAGGAGCAAGAAGAGAGAATGGTGTTTTAGGAGAGGACAGCTTCATTGACAGACCTGTGTGACATAGTAGATGGTGGTGGAGATGGTGTCAGGGTCAATAGCCTTAAGGTTCCTAAAGATATAGGTAGTGATTGGTGGGATCTTGGGGAAAGGGTGATGAGTTATGATGATGATGGTCAGAGAGGGGTAGAGTTGAGCTGCAACACAGAAGAGACAGTCCCTGCTCAAAAGAGCTTACAATCTAGTCAAGACAGACAAACTGGACAAGAAGGTGCATCAATACACTGTGCTCAGGTGGGGGAATTACAGAGGGAATGATAAGACAGATATTGTGCATGGGTTGGAGTTTGGAATTGAAAACATCTTCAAAGAAGTGGACTTAGAATCTGGATTTGTATACACCCAGAGATGGAGCCTGACATATCAGGCAGTTTGTTCCAGGCATACAGTGCAGCAAGGTAGAAGGGACAGTTGGCTATAGAGGAGAAAGGGACAGATAAGAAAGACTTATCCAATGAGCGATGTACCCCGGGAAGTGTGGGGTGAGAGGAGAGATACTGAAGAGCTGTGGAGTGAATACACTTGTAAGCCAGCAAGAGGAACATAAGAACATAAGAATTGCCGCTGCTGGGTCAGACCAGTGGTCCATTGTGCCCAGCAGTCCACTCCCGCAGCGGCCCTTAGGTTAAAGACCAGTGCCCTAATTGAATCTAGCCTTACCTGCATACACAAATTGTTTGATTTGTTGAAACAAACTTTAATTGTCCCATCTCTGGTCGATGTGTACAGTTCCTTCCCCACTTTTCTTCTTTTATTTTAAATTGTTCGTAGGTTTTTTCCCCTTGTCTTTGGTTTGCATGTATAATACACGCACATCTGTGCCCATTAAAGCTGCATTTTTTTTTTTAAACACTACTGGTATCTCCAGACCTTTTGAAAATTTCGGAACATTCATTTTGAGCATTATCTGGGCATTGATCAGAGTGTTCATTTTAATATTGATGAGCTCATTATAATCCATTTACATATGATTATTGGAGGCTGCTACAAACCACAGAAAAGACCGCGATTAGCCATTTCGGGCATTGATAGCTGAAATACTTTGACCCTAAACTGCCTAAAACTGGTTTAGTGTCAATCATCAAAGGCACAGTAAGTTTTGAGCATATGGACTTTAGTTGGAACACTGACATGCACATACCTTTGTATGCATACATGTAGGGTTACCAGACATCTGGAGAAACCCAGACATGTCCTCTTTTTAGAGGGCTGTTCAGGGTGCCTTGAAATGATCAGAGAGGGGAAAGACTGCCTTGGAGAGCAGTTAGAGAAGAAGACAAGATCAAGGCAATGGTTATTCTGGTGGGTAGGGGTGGTGGAGCACTGCTGAAGATCAAATGAAGATGTTAGGGCTAGAAGACTAGAAGCATAAGAGTCAGAGCATTTTATAGCATGAATGTTGAAGTCACCAAGGATGAGGGAAGGAGATGGATGTTCAAGAAAGAGAGAAAGCCAGGAGTTGAAGTCAGCGAGGAATGAAGAGACAGACTTATCAGGGGGGTTGGCAAATAAAAGCTACACAGAGAGGTAGAGGTACAAAAGGATTGAGAGAGTGGACTTCAAAGGAAGAGAAGTGGTGAGACTGAGATCGAATAAGGGATTGAAATCTGCAAGAGGGTGAGAGCAGTAGCCCAATGCCACCTCCATGACTTGTGTTTCTTTTTAAATCACCTTGTCATATGATCACTTAAGCACAGTGCACAGGAAAGAAGGAAGGAGAATCAAGCAATTCGGTTGGATTGTTTAGGAGAAGGGAATAAACTCTTCAAATCCTCAAATCTTCAAATTACTGCCAATTAAGTGCTCAGTAACACCAATAACTGATTGTTACTGCCTAATTAGCTAATTAGTTTGCACGCAGTTCTGCAATCCATACCCAAAATTGTGTACCCGATTTTAAATGACCTATACAGCATCTGGTGGATAATGTAGGTGCTGTTGCTGTATGATTAACATTAGCATTGCATAAAGAAATATAGGATATCTAAGTACCTTTATAAAATAGAGCCAAAATAGGTGTCTTCCTGATGTAGAAACCATGAGTTCCTGTTATAAAATTGCCCATTTCTCACCCTTTTCATGTTTATCACTTAATACAAAAATTAGTGTATAAAAAGTGTCAAGCCCATGCTTAAATTGATAATTTAGGCATACACTAACAGTGCATGCTAATTCCTGCATTAATTACCTAATGCACCAAGGAAAACTGCATTTGGAAATTGCCCTCTAAATGAAAGCCATTAACTAGTCAGGACTCAAAAGTCATAATCATTCATTTCCTTCTGATCCCCAGGGTACACATGTTGTAACTATCTGAATTTTTGCTTCACTGCAAGTCATTGTAGTGTATTGTATTATTATTCACTGGTCAGTATCTGATTACCTTTAAATCTATCTTCTTTAGCCATCCATAAGTCATTCATTCACTCTATATCCTCAACTTTCAGTAGTCATGACAAATTGGGGAAAAATGCTAGACACCAGAGCACTGCACAACTTGGCTAGGTATGTAAAAGAGCCAATTATGTACCATGCTGTTTCTGTATAGAGCTACTACTAAAACTGATTTGCATTAAACAACATATAAAAGCAAAGGTTTAACCATGGAGAGTTTGATTAAAGATAGCAGCCTCCAGCTCAATTACCCCTGTTTCATTTTGTTATTTAATCAAACTGTCATTCTCTTATTGCCTTGCAAGCTACCTTTAACAATCCCTTATCAGTATCAAGGCTAATAGGTCATTGTAATGATAATAACAATAGCACAATGTCTCTTCATGTTAGAGTCAAAAAAACTTGGATGATGTGAAAACTCTATAATATTACAAAAAACACTTTCACACAAAAAAAGTGCCCAATGTCTGATAGATTCAATAGCACAGCTCAGGCTTGATAACAGCATGCAAATTTCTAGAAAAAGGAGGAAAAATCCTCAGACTGAGGCCCTCCCACCATCACAAAAGGTGGTTAAAGGTGGTTAGGCGTTAACCTCATTGGCAAAAAACCTCCATTTAACTGCAAAAGATAAAAGCTTAGTGCGGTGCTATTTATGCTTATGCTAAAAGATAGAAGAATAACTTTCAACTTATCTTCTGTTGATTGGTACACCAATGGTGGCCAGCGTTTCACAAGTCTGCTGCCTCAGGATGTAACATATCCGATCAAGCTTCAAATGGGACATCAAGACGCATTTCCTGCTTTGAAGCTTCAAATGGGACGCCGAGACGCATCTCCTGCTTTGAAGGAGGAAGGAGTGGAAGATAAGAGAGTGGCTATAGTTAAAAGAGATGTGTCAAAAGTTTCTTCCTGAAGTCAAGGTAGGTGATGGGTTGGCTTAGGTATGTTGGCAATATGTTCCAAATTAGGCGACCTTGGTATTCAAAGGTAGCCTCAAACATCTTCCTCTGCTGTACTTGTTGAGGTAATTGGAAGGTTAGTTTGAAGCATTGCGATAACCGTGAATTGAAGGAGTGTGGGACTTTAATATTGGAAGTTAGTCCCTACAAGTTTTCTCCATAGATCGCTTTATGGATCATGCAGACTATCTTGAATTGGATTCTCGTTTTCCTCAACAGCCAGAACAGTTGTTCTAATAGTGGACTTGCCCTCTCACATCAATTCCTTTTGAGAATCAGTCTTGCGGCCGTGTTTTGTAGTAGTTGTAGTCTCTTGCATTCTATTTCTGTAATACCACAGTATAATGAGTTGCAATTGTCCAGGTACGGTATTAGGACAGATTGTGCTATTGTCCTCAAACTGGTCTCAGTCAGGACTAGTTTAATTGGGTTGTCTAAACTAAACTAAACTAAACCTTGGGTTTATATACCGCACCATCTCCACGAATGCGGAGCTCGGCACGGTTTACAGGAAGAAAGATGAGAGAGGAACTACAGTGGAGAGATTAAAGAGTTAGGTGTAAAGGGGGAAGGTGAGAGGCCTTAAATCTTAAAGATTTTTTTTTCACTAAAGAGGTGATATGTGTGTTGAATTTAAGTTCAAGTCTAGTGTAACTCTCAGTACTTTGGATGAATTTTCTATCTTTAGGCTCTCACCTGTGGACAGCCTAGTTCTTTGCTAGGTAATGAGTTATAATGTCTGAACCATAATTTTTTTTTTTTTTAGATTGTTTATTTGAGGAAGTTTCTCATCATCCATGCACTAAGGTCAACAATAGTATTTTTCAGGTAATTTAGGGTGCTATTGAAGGATTCTTTGGCTATACAAAGAATGAAGATTTCATCTGCATAAGAGAAGATGTGATCCTGAGTCGAGAATAGATAATTTCCCAGTGCTCTTAGATAGATGTTAAATAGCGTAGGTGATAATAGTGAGCCTTGTGGAACACCGCAGCTGGCCTTTTATTGTCGTGATCTCATGTCATCTTTTCAAATTCATATGTTCTATTTTATAAGAACTGTGAAAACCATTATAGTATTAATAATAATAATAACTTTATTTTTGTATACCGCAATACCACAAGCAGTTCAAAGCGGTTCACACAGGAAGAGACTGTACTCAGACAGCGATGTTACAGGGAAAACTTTCGAATTACATTGGTAAGCCGGGGGTAGTTAGGTATATCCGAAAGTGTTTCAGGGCAGGAAGAAGTCAGAGAAATTTATCAAAGAGATAGGTTTTAATTGATTTCCTGAAGGATTGGTAGGAGGGTGAATTTGAAATGAGGGTGGTTAGACATTTATTCCATTACCGTACTCTTTACTCCAAATTCATTTAATTTGAGAATTAAGAGAGAGTGGTCAACTGCATCAAATGTGCAGAGATGTCATATTGTAGCAGTATAGATTGTTTGTCCCTGCTGAGTTGATATCTTATTTTAGACGTTAGTTCAAGTAACAGAGATTTGGTGCTGTGCCGTGGTCTGAAGCCAAGTTGTGATTTGTGGAATCCATCTGCTTGGTCTATGAATTTAGTTAGTTGTGTACTTGCACAGAATTCTAGCAATTTGGCAGGCCATGGAATCCCTGCTACCGGCCTGAAATTTTCTACATTGATCAAGGTTTGCAGCTTTACGTATGGGTGTCAATGCTTTACCTGATATTGTTGGTCAAAGTCAAGGTTTCTATGTTGGTCAAGGTCAAGGTTTGTGGCTTTAAGTATGGGTGTCAATGCTTTACCTGATAATGTTTTGGGGTAGATTCCATTTTCTAAGCATCTGTTTACTAGGTTTGTCAGTCATAGCAGAAAGTTAGGGGAACATGAGTTAGCAGGCTAGCTGGACATATATCTAACTAGCAGTGCTTTCTGGATATCCTCTTCAGCCAATTTAAGATCTCTTGTGTGTTGACAGTGTGTGTTCAATGAGGTGAATTTTGACCAGCATCTGTCAGCTGGTATCCATTCTCTTTGTATTTGATTGGGTAAAGATCTATGTTATCTACCGGGTCCTAGTGTGAATGATGTCCTCACAATTCTGATTTTTTTCTTGAAAGTAATGTACTAGGTTGTCTGCATCTGATTGTTCTGATGCTGGTCCGAACTGTTATATCTTTTGTGGAGATCACAGAGTTGTATATTCTAAAGAGACATTTGAAGGAGTTTTTAGATTTGGTAATCAGGATATCATAGTATGACTTTTTTGCTTTGGTTACTGCTAATTTGTATTGTTTGATTTTATTTTTTTTCCTCTAGTCAATGTAGGTTTCTAGTCTTTTCTCCAGAATCTGTCTACTCTTCATACTTCTTTCCTCATGGCCTCTAGCTGTTCTTTGAACTGTGGGTTGTTTTGCCATTTCAGTTTTCTTGTTTTCATTGGTACAATCCTATCTATAACCATATTTGCAAGATTTTGCCATGCTATAATGAGGAAGGAAAGGTGAGTAGTGGAATCCCTCAAGATTCGGTGCTGGGGCCGATCCTGTTCAATATGTTTGTGAGTGACATTGCTGAAGGGTTAGAAGGAAAGGTTTGCCTTTTTGCTGATGGTACCAAGATTTGTAACAGAGTAGACACCGAGGAGGGAGTGGAAAATATGAAAAAGGGTCTACAAAAGTTAGAGGAATGGTCTAATATCTGGCAACTAAAATTCAATGCAAAGAAATACAGAGTAATGCATTTGGGGATTAATAATCAGAAGGAGCCATATATGTTGGAAGGTGAGAGGCTAATATGTACGGATGGGGAGAGGGACCTTGGGGTGATAGTGTCCGAAGATCTAAAGGTGAAAAAACACTGTGACAAGGCGGTGGCTGCTGCCAGAAGGATGCTGGGCTGTATATAGAGAGGTGTAACCAGTAGAAGAACGAAGGTGTTGATGTCCCTGTACAGGTCATTGGTGAGGCCCCATTTGGAGTATCGTGTTCAGTTTTGGAGACCGTATCTGGCAAAGGATACAAAAAGGCTTGAAGCGGTCCAGAGGAGGGCATCAAAAATGATAGGAGGTTTGTGCCAAAAGACGTATGAGGAAAGACTGGAAGCCCTGAATATGTATACCTTAGAGGAAAAAAGGGACAGGGGAGATATGATTCAGATGTTTAAGTACTTGAAAGGTATTGACGTAGAACAAAATCTTTTCCAGAGAAAAGAAAATAGTAAAACCAGAGGGCACAATTTGAGGTTGAGGGGTGCTAGACTCAAGAGCAATGTAAGGAAATTCTTCTTTACAGAGAGGGTGGTGGATGCCTGGAATGCGCTCCCAAGAGAGGTGGTGGAGATAAAAACGGTGATGGAGTTCAAAAAAGCATGGGATGAACACAGAGGATCTAGAATCAGAAAATAATAGTAAATATTGAAGAACTAAGGCCAGTACTGGACAGACTTGCATGGTCTGTGTCTGTATATGGCCGTTTGGTGGAGGATTGGATTCTTGCCCAGAAATAGCTAAGAAGAAGAGCTTTGGATTCTTGCCCAGAAATAGCCAAGAAGAAGAAGAAAAAAACCAACCAAATTTTTAGATTGAATCAGGTTGGGCAGACTAGATGGACCATTTGTGTCTTTATCTGCCGTCATCTACTATGTTACTATGTATAATGCCTTTGTCTATGTCTTCATTCATTGGTTTTAGTTGTTATGTTAGAACTGCTTCTGCATGGTATACTGTAGGAGCACTGAAGTCTTTTTTTTTTGTCATTTGATATACAGTATTACTTCACTGTTCAGTGATTATAGCCTATAAGAACAATGAAGTTGCCTGAGTTTGAACTGGTTATTGGTCTCCAGTGAAACAGAAGAGTCATTTTAAAGTAGAGATGGAAATGAAGCTGAAGCTGAAGCTGGTAGCAATTCATGATGAACTGACTAGTAGTAGTAGTAGATGGGATGTATGGCATAACTGATTTAAACTAAGATTAGTGATTTTTGCAAGGAGAAACTAATTGAAAAATTACTCTCATAGACTATGGGCTCCTTTTATCAAGGCGCACTACGGGAATTAACGCGTCGGACATTTCATCACGCGCTAACCCCCGCGGCAGCCTAAAATCCTAACGCCTCGTCAATGGAGGTGTTTGGTACTCGCGTGGCAGGCAGTTTAATGCGCGGTATTCCACGTGTTAAACCGCTACTGCGCCTTTGTAAAAGGACCCCTATATTGAAAGGTAAATGGCTGTGGTATGATATTCTTAGGATTGACAACTTACTTTGGCTTTGTTTTTTCAGAACAGGTTGATCCCCTCCTATCCTTCACTGCATGTGTGAATTTATAATTCCAAATTCCCTATGAAAAGCAGAGCTATAATTTCATATAGGCAATAGGGACTGGAACAAAAAAATAGTCAGCTGACAGTGTTAAATAGCCCAGTCTTTAGTAAAAATAAATATATCAGGATTGGGGGGTTAGGGCAATGGGTAATTATGATTAACTCTTAGTGGACCAGTTCATGGGAAGAATGGAGAAGTGGAAGGTATTCTATAGTAGCTCCAGTTTCTGAATAAACTGAATATCAACTTAATTTCCTCAAATATCTTCTAAACATCCCATTTTAAGGCAGCTAGTAGATGATATTTGTTCTCCAGAGCTGAAAACTAGCAAGAGATAGACCAAGCCTCAAGTTCTGATGAATGATGTATAAAGAATATTTATAGTGCCTTTTAAGTATACTATTAAATAACATTTGTTTGCCTTAGCTCTTTAATTGCGCTTGTTAAAAACACAATTTACTTCAATTGTCTGATAATGAAGTTCCTTTGTAATAAATCTAACATTCAAAAATCATTTTCAGCAAATTACTCCAATAAAATCAATAAATGTCAGGCCCAGCTGTAAAAACAAATAAATTACTTGCTATTGATAAGCTTAGCAAATGTAATTGTCATTTGAAAAAGCCAAAAAAAATAAGGAAAATTGAATCCGCTACAAATAGAAGATTTCTAAAACCCCCACCCCTATAATCCTACCACAAACACACAGGGCTTTGGTTTGTTTTAAGATTTGTCACAGGTTATACAATATTTCTGATTATTTGAAGGGTCATTTTCAAAACCATTTTACCCATGCAGCTGGATATTCATCTGAGTAAAGGGACTCTGAAAATTGTCCATTTGTATGTGGTTAAAAGCACACACTGGTAGGACTCATGGCTACAAGAAAAGCTAAGGATGTACTGAAAGTCCTATCAATCTCTCTTCTTCGTCAACCACAACTCATTCCTACCAATTTACTCTACCTCACTTTTCTTCTCCTCTCTCCTTTCTCCCATCTATATCACAATCATATCCTTTCCAGTGTAGCCTGCCCGTTCATACCATCCACCTATACTCTTTCCCTCCAGCCAGTCCTGAACAGTCCCTCTTCCATCCCTAGTCTGTGCACACCATGTATTTTCTGTTTTCCCAGACCACCTTTCTTTCTCAACCCTACTTCTTGTAATCTCATCCATGAAAAACTATTTTCTGAGGTTACTTGTTAGTCTATCCCCTTTCACCTTCATCCTATGCCCCTTCATTCCAGTGTTTTCTTTAAATTTAAATAAATTGCCTCAGGTGCACTTATTCCATATAGTTATTTAATGTTTCTCATATCTCCATTGTCCTGCCTTTCCTCCAAAGTATATATAATGAGATCTTTAAGTCTGTCTCCATATGCTTTATGATGAAGACCATCGATCATTTTAGTTGCCATTCTCTGGACTGATTCTATCCTGTTTATATCTTTTTGAAGGTGAAGTCTCTGGAATCTTAAATAATAAAATGCTAGCCGCGCATGCGCACTTGCCTCGCGTGTTCCCTGATCCCTTTTCTGTCGGGATGTGGCAAGACAAGTGCGCATGCGCGCTTATCACGTCACTGACGGAGAGCAGCGAATGCAGGAAGCGGAGTGGCCAGGTAAACAAAAAAAAAAAAAAAAAACTGAGCGAGCCGGGCCGCTGAGAAAGTGCGGGAGGCCTGGCCCGGGCTGCGGATGGGTAAGGAGCTGGGGCAGTGAGCCTTCCCTGCAGCTGAAATGGAGCCTGGCCACCCTCCGCCACAGACCACAGGAGTCCGAGTCCTTTTCCGCTCACCCCCCTTCCCGCAGACCCGACTACCTTGCCGATTCAAGCAGCGTGCGCAGCAATCTTCACACGCTGCTTCGGGCCCTTCTACTTCCCTGATTTGCTCTGCCGCGTCTCTGATGATGTCATCAGGGACGTGCTAGAGTAAATCAGGGCAGTAGAAGGACCCGAAGCAGCGTGTGAAGACTGGTGCACACGCTGCTTGAATCGCCGGGTAGGTAGTCAGGTCCGTGGGAAGGGAAGGGGGGGGGCGCAAGGACTCTGGGGAGAATGGCAGACACTGGCCCTGTACTAACTCCCGTGGACAGGGGGAGCAGGAAGGGGTGCTGATGGAAAGGGGTGGGGGAAATGAAGGGAGGCCTATTGCTGGACAGAGGGAGCAGGAAGAGGTGATGATGGACAGGGGGGGAAAAATGAAGGGAGGCCTACTGCTGGACAGGGGGAGCAGGAAGAGGTGCTGATGGACAGGGGGGGAAAAATGAAGGGAGGCTTACTGCTGAACAGGGGAGAAGGAAGAGGTGCTGATGGACAGGGGGGAGGTAAAACAAAGGGAGAAGGGCTGCTGCTGGATAAGGGGAGCAGTGAAGGGGTGGTGGTGGACACAGGGGAGGTAAAAATAAGGGAGAATGGACAGGAAAAAGCGGCTAAGGAGACAGAGAGAGAAAGAAATAAAGACAGACACACATATATTCTAGCACCCGTTAATGTAACGGGCTATAAAGCTAGTTATACATAATATTCTAAATTAAATCTCACCAGAGTTTTACACAGGTATATAATTACCTACTTTTTCCAACTGGCCATTCTTCTCCTTATGCACCCAATCATATTTCTTTCTTTTGCTGTCACCTTTTCTACTTTTGGCCACCTTAAGATCATCGCATACCATCACACCCAAGTCACAGTCCTCTTTTGTGCAAAAAAGTTCTTTGCTCCCTAAACTCTACTGTTCCTTCAACAATGGACAAGATTTTGAAAGCCATCATGAAAGAACTACATACTTTGTTTCTTCAACCAGTTGCTGACAATCTTTTCCACCTCTTCATTCAAATTGAACAGATGACCCCAAAGGTTCAATACAATGTGTTCTCACTGTTTGCTGAGATTAGATTCCTAGAAAACCCCATGAATACCAAGCACATGAATATGGAACCATTGATCCTCTGGGAAAAAAGGGGTTAGGTTCCTCTGTGACCCCGATTATTGTACTTTTTTGCTACCTAATACCATAAAGTTATCATTTTGTGTAGCCTTCTTATAAAGAACAGCTTGCTTACTATATTCTGCATTGTACATATTTATTTTATAAACACTTATTTTTGTAAAAACGATCTTTTGGTGTACTCATGCATCACTCTACAAATATGTTCATCTTCATGGGAATATACTCTGCATGACTATGAATAAGTGAAAATGCTCATGAATAGTGAAAATGGGTTACTCTATTTTGCGTGAATAAGTGAAAATGCTTTATGAGTAACTAAAATGGACTACACTTTATTTTGTGCATATAAGCAAATTTGTGAATATGGAACACGCAGATAACGAGAAAGCACTGCATATTGTCATTCAAATAATTTGACAGCATCACACTATACAATATAAAATCAAATGCACAGTAAAAGCACATGCATATAAAATCAAAAGCACATGTGTAAGTAACTGAATATAACAGTGGGGTCATATACAGCTGTGCTCATAAGTTTACATACCCCAGACAGAATTTGTCTTAAGATGTGTACCATTTGTGGAAAATATGAATGATCAGACAAAACACAATTATTTTATTTTTAATGTGTTTCAAATTAAACTCTTGTGTTATTCTGTGATGTACGATAAACTAACCATAGCAAAAAAAAATAATAATAAAATGGCCCTGTTCGCTGTATCTCAAAAAAATAATAGCAGGAGGACTATTTTCGATAGGATGTCCAAGATCAACTCAGGACGTCCATGTTGGGCATCTAAAAAAATTGGTCTATAATGGAAAAAACATCCAGAAAGACAGGGCATTTTGAAAATGAACTAGAAAAATGTTTATATGATCATCATATAAAACATGTTCTCCTGGATGTCCACAAGAATCAATTACACTACCCCCTAAAATGTCTAAGTTAGATATCCCATAAGTTTTGATTATATGGCTCGGTAGGCATCCAAGGTATAAGTCCTTTTAAAACGTCCTCGATTATGTCAAAACATTACCGAAATCCTGCATGTCTATATAAAGCCCTACACGTGGAATGATGATTCTTTGTGGGTGTATTAGGAGTGTAGTGGTATTGAAAGGAGAGAGATGGTTCCAGACAAAAAGTGATAACGAAACTGAGAGAGTGAGTGTGAAAGAGAGGGGGCTGAGAGACTGCTAGTGTGAGAGAGAGACAGAGAGTGTGAGAGTGACAGCTAGAGATACTGTGAGAGAGAGATAGGGAGAGTGAGAGACAGAGGGTGAGAAAGGATGTGATAAAGAGAGAGAGAGTAACCCCCAGAGTGTGTGATTGAGAGTGTGTGTGAGCAAGTGACTGTGTGAGTGAGAAGGTATGATGGGGAGAGGCAAGAGTTTAATTACGCCCCATGGGAGTTGGAGGCAGTGGCATACCTAGGGTATGTGGCACCCGGGGCCCATCATTTTTTGACACCCCCTCCATCTATATGAAAAATATGATTTTTAGTAACAATCCACATATCGCACCACAAGAGTGTACCTAGGAAAAGGCAGCATCTTAAACACTGCAGTGAGCAATAGAACACCAACACATACATTGTAAAACTAAACAAGCCAGATCCCGCACAGTCAATTGATCCTGTAGTCAATGCCAACTGAAAACTGTATTATTTTCATACACACAGAATAGAGATACACCCTCGCCCAATATGGAATAATCACAAACTAAAAATAGAAATATGTAGACAAAAGTTAAACTGAACCGCCAAGAAACCAGACCCTGGATACAATGCAACACCACAAAAACAGTAACACATGTCCTCTAATACAGTGCAAAATATAAAGACAGTAGATGTAAATTTGGAAAAACTGATACATAACAATCACAACTTTACAAATTAAAAAATAAAACAAATGAGAAATAAAAAAATACCATTTTATTGGACTAATCCCTGTAAGCTCGGTCTCCATCCCCGCAAACCACCTGATTCCATCCACACAAGCCTTGAATTGTTTATATTAAAGTATAAAAAGAAACAATATTCTGTACAATTGTCAATTTATAAATCAGCGTCTTCTCCCCACTCTCTTCCCCATTTCCCTTCAGCATCCTCAGCCCACTCTCTCTCCACTTTCCTTCAGCGCACACACATAAAAACAAGCAAGTAATTTTATATCATTTTCATTCTATTCATTCATAGAAATTAAAGTCTAGATAATGCCAGTCACATAACAAAACATGATTTTACAAAAATAATTCCCTGCACAGTCAAGCCTGCAAGGATTACTAGATGTCTTTCAGCAGCTCCCCTCCCTCCTTCCCCCTTACCTTTGTGGCCAAGTCAAAATGATCTACCAACAATAAAATTTTAAAAACACAAGCACACTGTACGCAGAGAAAATGTTAATTATCATTTATATTCCGCGGGTTTTCAAAGAGGTCAAGGCAGATGACTTTATGCAATGTCACCTCAGTAACAACTATACAAAAATAGGCAAATATTCCCCCTCCCTTTTTACTAAACTGCGATAGCGGTTTTTAGCGCAGGGAGCTGCGCTGAATGCCCCATGCTGCTCTCGACGCTCATAGGCTCCATGCGCTGATGTCCTGAACTTCATCGGGCAGCAGCAGCATTCACAATTCACTGCTGTTGCCCGCTTCAGGCCTTCCTCTCTGTCGGGTCCTGTCTTCAAGAAAACAGGAAGTAGGCAGGACCCGGCAGAGAACAAGGCCTGAAGCCGGCAACAGCAGCGAATTGTAAACACTGCTGCTGCCCGAAGAAGGTAATGGAGCACCGAGGCAGACCGCTTCTCCCCCCTCCCAGCCGAACCCCTGCTGACCCTCCTATCTCCACTCCCTTGAACCTTTCCGACCTTCCCAGCGAGAGCAGCAAACCTCCTTCGCGGCTTTCTCCTCCCTCTGACGCGTCACTGATGACGTCATCAGTGATGCTGCAGAGGGAGGAGAAAGCCGACGCTACTGGAGGGAGGTTTGCTGCTTTCGCTGGGAGGGTCAGAAAGGTTCACTTGGGGGGAGAGATAGGAGGGTCAGCGGGGGTTCGGCTGGGAGGGGGGAGAAGCGGTCTGCCTCGGTGCTCCAAGGCCTGGCGCCATTACCTTTTTCATAGAAACATAGAAACATAGAAGTAGACGGCAGATAAGGGCCACGGCCCATCAAGTCTGCCCACTCTAATGACCCTCCCTATCTATCTTTGTGGATAGATCCTACATGTCTATCCCATCTGGCCTTAAAATCTGGCACGCTGCTGGCCTCAATAACCTGAAGTGGAAGACTATTCCAGCGATCAACTATCCTTTCAGTGAAGAAGAACTTTTTCGGTAATGGCGCCAATGTTGCTTTCGCTGGGAGGGTAGGAGCGCGATAAGGAATGGGCCAGCTGTGCACCCCCCCTAAGGCGGCACCCCGGGCGGACCGCCCCTCCCGCCCCCCCCCCCCCTTGGTACGCTACTGGTTGGAGGCTCTAGTGGAGTTGTGCCTCTATTACAGGATGCACCTCTTTGAATATAATCAGTGGAGGCAACCCCGCAGTGTCTCCCTTATAGTCAGACACTTGATCAGGAGAACCCTCCAGAGATGTAAGCCAGTGGCCTCCACTATCTAAGCCCTAGATGCAGAAAGCTTGTACTCCTTAGGGTCTTAATAAGCTGTCGGGGGGCCCATATAAAATCAAGGGCCTCCTAATATGAGGGGCCTCAATGATGTCAGCTCCCCCTAGCCCCCCCAGCCCTCCCTTTTAGCAGCTGGTCACTATTTGTCTAAGGCCAAGTGTGAAGTATTGAATAGCACATCACAAGTAATGATCGTGTATGTGAAGCCAAGAAGGCCCATCACCTGACCCCATTCTTTACAAACTTGTGTCTTGCAGGTGCTTCGGGATCCACAGGGATCTTGAGTTCTTCAGGTGCCAGTATAGGCGGGTACAGATGGAGAACCTGAGCCTCATCTAATGTCTGAGATGGTGCTTCAGAGCCCAGCATTAGTACTCCCAATAAAGTAACCCTACAATCTCCCTGATCTCCCATCATGCCCTAGATACAATGCGCCTACCTTTTCTTCTGTACCTGCAAGTCCTAAGACCTCAATGAGATGATATGGGAAGGATTGGGGGAGTAGGCAAAGCATATATCTACCAGTACTCATCAATTCTAAAGGATACATTGTTCCACACACTCATATATTATGCATTGCTGCTGGGGAAAAAAAATAAACACAGTCATCGCAAACATCAACAGTGGGTATTGAACTCCTCATCCTTGTCACCACAATATCTCAGCCCAAACTACTACACCATACAATCAGCTGACAGAAGGGAAAGGGATGTAGTATCCTACATCCCTTTCCCTTCTGTCAGCTGATTGTACAATGACAGTGGGCACTCACTATATCTCTGGCCCTCAAAATGATAACCCCTCACACACCCTAAACCACACTCATTGTATATATCGCAGTCAGCTCCACAGGTTAGGGTGCTGCCTTGTAAGACATACCTAAAAGTCCAAAACCAGCAGCCCAGTATATATTCACAGTACAGGGCGTCCCCTAAATCCATTCTCTCTTTACCTCCCCCTACCCCATAGAACCCCACCTATATCCATATTTGTTCCTCCCCTCCCCATGCACCTCCAAAGATTTTTTTAATCAGTAAGGGCTTACATTGCCAACTATTAACATGACTCCAGTACATAGACTGGTACCCAAAGGTCACATCCTCTACCCTCAAGCCACAGCCATGCTATCTTCACAGGTGGCCTCCACAGTTGGGGAAATGCTCAGGCAATACCACAAGCTCCCCTGGTGGGCTTCAGTCTGCATCAGAATATAAATGATTCCCATCACACCTGGTCCCACAACCCTGTCCACACACACTAGTCTCATCCATGCATCATCGCTGTACCATCCCACCCTCTGTCATACACTTAGTTAGGCAAACAGCCCATTTATACAAATTTTAAAAAGCTGCTGTTCAGCGCTTTTTTAACACTACTGACACCTCCAGACCTGTCAGAGATTTTGAAGCATTAAAAACTGGTGCTTCATTTTGTGCATCATGTGGGCATCGATCAGAGTGCTCATTTAAATATTGATGAGTTGTAATATTGTATATTACAATATTGTGAGTTGTAATATTTAATATTGATGAGTTGTTATGTATTTACATATGATTATCGGAGGCTGCTACAAACCATGAAAAAGACCATGATTTGCCAATTTGGGCATTAATAGATGCAATATTTAGTTGCTAAACTGATTTAAAATAGTTTAGCGATGATCATTAAATGCACAGTGAGTTTTGTGCATATGGGCCCTAGTCCATAGAAGCATAAAAACATGAAGGCACTTAAAGGCCAAATGGCCCATCTAGTCTGCCCATCCCCCAGTAACCATTATCTCTTTCTCTCTCTGAGAGATCCCACGTGCCTATCCCAGGCCCTCTTGAATTCAGACACAGTCTCCGTTTCCACCACCTCTTCCAGGAAACTGTCCCACGCATCTACCACCTTTTCCGTAAAAAAGTATTTCAGATTACTCCAGAGCCTATCACCTCTTAACTTATTCATATGCCCTCTCATTGAAGAGTTTCCTTTCACATGAAAGAGACTCAACTCATGCACATTTATATTGCGTAGGTATTTAACCAACTCTATCATATCTCCCCTCTCCTGCCTTTCCTCCAAAGTATACAAATTGAGATTTTTAAGTCTGTCCCCATACGCCTTATCATGAAGACCACATACCATTTTAGTAGCCTTCCTTTGGACTGACTCCATCCTTTTTATATCTTTTTGAAGGTGCAGCCTCCAGAATTGTACACAATATTCTAAATGAGGTCTCACCAGAGTCTTATACAGAGGCATCAATATCTCCTTTTTCCTACTGGCCATACCTCTCCCTATGCAACCTAACATTCTTCTAGCTTTCGCTGTCACCTTTTCAACCTGTTTGGCCACCTTAAGATCATCACATACAATCACACCAAGTCCCATTCTTCTGTCGTGCACAATAGTTTTAGCAGTTAGCCAAACAGCAGTTATGTCTAATTAATTAGATATGTCTAATTGACTAGATATTTCAATAGTGTTTTGAGAGACCCGTGAGTCTTGAGTAAAAAGTAGTTAGATATCACCTGCATATATATAGAATGTTATTCCAAGAGTTTGAAATAAGAGCCTTGTGGTACCCTGCAAGTTAATTTCTGGTTATCCAAAATAAACCTAGGCCAGTGGACTTAAAAGAATCTACCCTTAAGGTAGGATAAATACCTAGTAATTCCCAACTGGCTTAGATAATTAAGTAATATATTGTAATTTACAAGATCAAATACTGCATTTAAATCCAGTAAAAGTAGTAGGACTTCTGTACCTTGATCCAAATTAGTGTGAATAAAATTCAGAAGTGCTAGTAAGGAATGCTCAGTATAAAAATGTTGCAGAACCCAGTCTGGAATGGATGCAGGGCATTTGTATTATTAATGAACTGATGTTAGTCAATTAGCTACCATTTTCCTAATTACCTTAGACAGAAATGGGAGCTGGGAGACTCACCAGTAGGTTAGGACCAGAAATATTAGCATAAGGGTCTTTCAGGAGAGGAAAAACAGAACCTAATCTTTCATGTTTTGGGAAAGAGTCCAGTAGAAATTTTTCGTAATGATTGCAGATGATAACTGTTCTTCTCTCAACATGATCCTAATACATCTTGCATTGGATGTTAAAAGTAAGCATAGGTCGGTTATCAACTTACAGTTGGAGTAATTTTATATCAACTGAGAAAATTCTACTTGATCCACCAAGAAAAATGTATATTAACAGGAAACACATTGTGAAGCAAAAAATGAAAATTAACCCCTTACAGTGAAGATGTGTAATGATTTGGAGTTAATTAGTTGCCTTTTCCCAAATTCAAATTCAATATATATTACAAGTTTTTTTTAATGACAACCTTTATTACCTTATTATTGATTCAAATGTGTTTATTTTTGTAGTCCACTTAGGCTAAGCAGAACATAAATGTGTAAATATTTACCCCCTCTTCTATTAAACTGTACTAGCAGTTTTTAGCGCAGAGAGCCATGCTGAATGGCCTACGCTGCTCCCGACGCTCATAGGAACTCTATGAGCTTTGGGAACAGTGTGGGCCATTCAGCATGGCTCCTCGCGCTAGAAACTGCTAGCGCAATTTAATAGAAGAGGCCCCTAGATACACAAGTTATTTCCCTGGCCAAGCAAACTCATAATTGGTTGCATCTGAGGCAATTAGAGAGAGAAGCAAAATTGAACCTCACCTTCCCTAGATCTCCTCTCTAATCACTGCTCTAACCATTAGACGACTCCTCCAACTATGGCAAGTATTACTAAACATACATATTTTATTCCTTAAGTCTTAGAAAGACTTAGGGCTAGATTCACTAAAGTCCACAAATCGCTCCAATTCGTGTCCTATCCGTTTCCGAGTCATTTTGGCCAATCAACTCAGTAAAGCTTGTCCATGCAAATGATCAAATCGTAAACACGCCCCCATTCCCGTACACGTCTCGCTGTAACATCGATCGATGCACGTGTGCACTGTATCCTTGTTGGTTTTGAAGCACATAACGCATGCGCAAGCTCTTTAGGACTTCACTGCGTAGAAATGTGGCGGGGTTTAATCGTGGATGTCATTGGCGGGCTCTGAATGCGCTTACCACAAAGCATTGTTGTCGTAAAAACTACAATATAAGAATTGTAGTTTTTACCAACCTCTCCTTGGCATACTTGTGTTCCAAAAGAAGCAGATAGCACACCCGACGAGCGCCGTCCATTTCTCTCAGGAAAAGAACTGTTAAGTTGCTAGAAGGCACAACAGTTAACAGCAGTTGAATGCGCTGGGATCACGCACTGTTATATACAACGAATCCCAGGAGGCTGTACAGCTCTTTCTGCCGTGAAGCACAAAGCAACCAAAGGCGACCCTGTGAAAATCAGATGCACGCGACAATCTAGCTGGAAGAAAGGGAGGAAGGGATAGCTGACCCTTAAAAGTTATTTTTGATTTTTTAAAAAAAATTTGGCAATGATATATGAAATGTACAATGCGCAAGGAGAGCACGGGTTTAATCCGTGATTTTCTCGCCATGCGCATTCCAAAAAAAATCAAAAAATATTTCTAACACTTATGTACATGAAAGTTTACATATATTTAAAGTTTAGATATATTTTGGAATTTTTGCTGGGTAGATATATATTTTTAATCGGGTTCTTAACATGCATGCGGCAGTTGCTTGGCAGGAATAGTCAGCGAGGATGTAAAGCAACTGGTCCTCAGCAGTCAAAACTTTTTGGATCGGAAAGGCCAGTCGATTTGGATGAAATGGTTTCATGAATCGATGCCTTAAGAAATTTACATGCCTTTTTATCATTTGCATGCGCAGATCGGATTGGGTGCAGATGGGGTCTGGAGGAAGGTTAGTGAATCGAGCCGTAGTCGGAAAGTGAGCGCAAACCGATCGGTACACGATCGGTTTGCTTAGTGAATCTAGCCTTTACTACAGAACAAGGTGTGGAAAGCAAATAGAAGAACAACTATGACATCTAAAGGCAGCTGTGCATTTCTCACTTTTCTGCTAATAGCTGAGCAACCCAAAATGATAATTAGCGTGCCACTGATAAAGGCAAATATGCTTTAATGTATGTCTTATGCTTACTTTGAAAGGCATTGGATTTATTGCAGTTCTTCTCTAACATAAGACCCTCTGTGCTGCCTGTTCTTTGTTATTGTTCTTCCTAAGTAAGCATGGGCTGGAGGTTTGGGTTTTTTACCTCATTAAAACACAGCTCCACGTGTTTTCTTCAACTTAAAACATCAGGGGCTCTCCAGCATCACCATGCTTCAGCGTGTATTACCTTGATTAAGGCACAAAACGTTAAAAGCAAATTACTTTGAAAGTATGAAACAATTTGCACTTAATGTTTCAGTCATAGCTATAAAAAATATGACTTAAATATAGTTTTATTAATAATACATATTTTAATTAAATGGCTAGAGGTGCATCTAGCAGGAAAAATTGAATCTTCACTGGATCTCACATACCGGTATGATTCATGGGCAGTAACTATGCAAAGCTTTATGCCCATAAGGCAATCAAACTGCAAAGCTGATATGCATGTTTTTAGCTGAAAGAATGAAACCCAGTAAAGGCTAGAAATAATAATAAGGAAAGACTGCCAGAACAGAAATACTGCAAACTAATGAGTCTGCTTTAGCAGTGACTGCTCTGCCTATATGAAATCGTTATTTCAAGCACAGTTATAGTGTTTAACTATTATTTAGTATTAGCCCTATCTCCCATGTTGTATCAATGAGTACACATGCATATAGAGCATATTTTAACAAATTAGCAATAAAACCCAGAAATTAGAACAGTAGTGCTGAAAGGGTTTTCAGAAGCACTGGCAGCACTTAACAAACCACAAAAGAGATAATTTTATATGAAACTTCCTAAAAGTGGCATGTGCACATATAAATAACAATATTCTAGTCCTTACACATGTATGTGAATACCTCCATGGGTATCTTATGAGTACATGCATATCTTCGATAGTGCATACTTTGTAAGTGGGAATTCACATAGAAACATGATGGGAAATAAAGACCAAATGGCCCATCCAATCTGCCCATCCACAGCATCCACTATCCCTAAGAGATTCCATGTGCCTGTCTCTTGCTTTCTTGAATTCAGACACAGTCTTTGCCTCTACCACCTCTACCAGGAGACTATTCCACACATCTGCCATCCTTTCTGTAAAAAATTGTTTCCTTAGATTACACCTGAGCCTATCACCTCTTAACTTCATCTTATTCCTTCTGAAGCTTCCTTTCAAATGAAAGAGATTTGCCTCATGCACATTTATGCCATGTAGGTAATTAAATATCTCTATCATATCTCCCCACTCCCCACTCCTGCCTTTCCTCCAATGTATACATATTGAGGTCTTTGTCTGTCCCCAAACGTAAGGAAGTTCTTCTTCACCTAGAGAGTGGTGGAAAACTAGAACGCTCATCCCGAGGCTGTTATAGAGGAATACACCCTCCAGGGATTCAAGACAAAGTTAGACAAGTTCCTGCTGAACCAGAACGTATGCAGGTAGGCCTCTTCTTGGTTAGGGCACTGGTCTTTGACCTAGGGGCTGCCACGTGAGCGGACTGCTGGGCACGATGGACCACTGGTCTGACCCAGCAGCAGCAATTCTTATGTTCTTATGTTATGCCTTATGTCGAAGACCATCGACCATTGTAGTAGACTTCCTCTGAACAAACTCCATCCTGTTTATTACATTACATTAGTGATTTCTATTCCACCATTACCTTGCGGTTCAAGGCGGATTACATAAGAGTTGTTGATATTAAGAAGTACATAAGGAATAGTCTGAACATTTTCTAATTTGCTAAGGAGTAGATAGTATTGCAGGTGAAGCTTGGGACATGTCTGGTTGTGTTATATTGGTTTTATGTATTTTTTGAAGAGTAGGGTTTTTGTTTCTTTTTTGAAGGTTTTGTAGTCTGTGGTCAAAATCAGCAGATTGGTGAGTTGTCTGTCCAGTTTCGCTGCTCTGGTGGCCAGTAGGTTGTCATACAGTTTTCTTCATTTGACATGTTTGGTTGGCAGGTGTGAATAGTGTGTGGGTTCACCTGTGTCTGGTTGAGGTGGATTGAATTAGTCGATTGTTCCAGTAGGGCTGTCTCCGTTTATAGCTTTAAATAGTAAACAGTGGAATTTGAAGTGTACTCTGGCTTGTATTGGGAGCCAGTGCGAGTCGTGGTATGCCTCTGTGATGTGGTCGTATTTTTTCAGTGAATAGATGTCTTAGGGCTGTGTTTTGTATTGTTTGTAGTTGTTTTATCATGGTTGCTGAGCAGGGGAGATAGAGTATGTTGCAATAGTCTGTTAGGCCTAGGATTAGTGATTGTACCACGAGTTGGGATTGTTTTCTGTCGAAGAATTTTTGAACTTGTCTTAGGTTTCTCATAATTGCGAAAGATGTTTTTATTATTTTGTTGATTTGTGGTTGCATGGTACAGCCTCTATCAGCACTCCAAGGAGTTTTAGCATGGGTTGAATGGGGTATGAGATCGAGTTTATTACTAGGTTTGTCAAGGTTGGGGTTTTGTTGTTTTCTAGAAAGATGAAGTTTGTTTTGTCTGGATCAGGGATAGGCAATTCCAGTCCTCGAGAGCCGGAGCCAGGTCAGGTTTTCAGGATATCCACAATGAATATGTATGAGATGGATTTGCATACACTGCCTCCTTGAGATGCAAATCTATCTCATGCATATTTATTGTGGATATCCAGAAAACCTGACCTAGCTCCGGCTCTTGAGGACCGGAATTGCCTACCCCTGGTCTGGGTTAAGCTTTAGTTTGTGTTCTTTCATCCATGTTGCTACTGTTTCAAGTGTTCTGTGTATTGTGCCTACCATGGTGGGTACTGGTTGTTCGAAGGGAAGGAGAATGGTGATGTCATCTGCATAGCTGTAGAAGGTTAGGCCTAGTTTGTCTAGGTAGGAGCTGAGGGAAGCAATGTATAGGTTGAAGAGTGTGGGAGACAGAGGTGATCCTTGGGGTACTCCGCATGGTTCTGATTTTTCTTTGTTTGTTTTAACTCTGTAAGTTCTGGATTGTAGGAATCCTTTAAACCATGATAGTACCTTGCCTGAGATTCCTATTGAGTCTAGCGTTTGTAAAAGGATGTCATGGTTTACCAGGTCAAAGGCTGTGGAGAGGTCTAGTTGTATGATCAGCATTTTCTTGCCTTGCTGAGGTGTTGTCTAGTGGTGTCCATGAGTGTTCCTAGTAGAATCTCAGTGCTGTAGTTGGTTCTGAAGCCAGACTGTGTGGGGTGGAGTAAGTTGTGGTTTTCTAGGTACAAGGCTAGGGCTTTAGCTACGAGGCCTTCCATTAGCATGACGTAAAGTGGAATTGAGGCTATGGGTCTGTAGTTGGATGGTTGGTCCGTTGCTCCTTTGGGGTCTATTAGGATCAGAGTTATAATGATTTCGCTGAGGTTTTATCTAATCTAATGATTTATCTAATGCTGATTTATCTAATCTAATCTTCCATTTGTGAGTCGCACAAACCAATGCAAGCTCAAGGCGACAGATCAAAGAAGGAGAGGGAAAAGGAGTAGGGCAGGGGGCACGGAGAAACAAGGGGAGGGGCCTAGAAGGAGGGGGTGCTATACAGAGCTGAACAGTCATTTGTCAAAGAGGTGAGTCTTCAAGTTTTTTCTGAATGCGGTATAGTCTGTCTCCTTCCTGATTGCTTCTGGGAGGTCATTCCAGGTTTTTACACCCAGATAAGTTAGCATAGAGTGGAAAATTTGCTTGTAGTGGAGGTATTTTATGGATGGCAGGTTTAGTTGAATTCTGTTAAAAGATTCTTCTTGATGTCGACCAAGCAGTAGAGAATAGTTGGATGAGGGGGGTAGCTGAGTTTCCATACAAAATCTGGTGTAGGATATATATCTTTTTGAAGGTGCGGGCTCCATAATTGTACAGAGTTTTCTAAATTAGGTCTCACCAGGGGAATCAATACTTCCTTTTTCCTACTGGCCATACCTCTCCCTATGCACCCTAACATCCTTCTAGCTTTCGCCATCGACTTTTCAACCTGTTTTGTTACCTTAAGATCATCACATACTATCACACCTAAGTCACTCTCCTCTTTTGTGCACAAAAGATCTCCACCCCCTAAACTGCACCTTTCCCTCGGGTTTTTGCAGTCCAAATGCATGACTTTGCATTTCTTAACATTAAATCTTAGCTGTCAAATTTCAGACCATTCTTCAAGCTTCACTAGGTCCTTCCTCATGTTATTCACACCATCAGGGGTATCTACTCCATTGCAGATTTTGGTATCATCTGCAAAGAGGCAAATCTTACCCAACAGCCCTTCAGCAATATTGCTTACGAAAACGTTAAAAAGAACAGGCCCTACTTTATTTCCGTTTATCAAAAGAATTGTTTCATGGTAAAAAGATATGGGTATTCCTGGATGTAACTAAGGTTACCCAGGAAAAGAGGAAACAATTTTTGTCTTTGCGACAGGAGACCAGGGCACTTGGGGCGTCTTTTTTACTGGCGTACCCTTGTAAATGTGTAGTAAAATTTGCACAGGTTAAATATATTTTTTTTCAGCCAGAGCAGCTAAAATCATTTCTGGAGCTTAAGAAAATTGCTGGTGTTTAGCGGGGAATATTATGATAATGCAGAGTATGTTATAGCCTTTCATTGATTGGTTCTTTTTCCTTTTTGTTTAACTTCTTAGTAATAATTGCCATTACTCCCCAATATTTTGTGGTCTAAGGAAGCAAGAATTTTATTATTATTTTTATATAATCTGATATGATGTGTTACCATTTATTTTGGCTGTATTTCCTTAGCAAGAATGTTTATTTCTTGTAATATATTGAAAATTTCAATAAATATATAAATTAAAAAAAAAAAAAAAGAACAGGCCCAAGAACCGAACCTTGAGGTACACCACTGGTAACATCCCTTTCCTTAGAGAGATCTCCATTGACCACTACCCTTTGTTGCCCTCCTCTCAACCAGTTCCTGACCCAATCTGTTACTCGGTTTATTTATTGGACATCTGTGTGGAACACTGTCAAAGGCATTGCTAAAATTTAAATACACCTTATCTAGTACATACTCTCTAACCCAGCAGTCTCAAACTTTGCAAGGCCATATTTTAGATTTGTAGGTACTTGGAGGGCTGCAGAAAAAATAATGTCTTGTTAAAGAAATAACAACTTTGCATGAGGTAAAACTCGTTATAGTTTATAAATCTTTCCTTAATTGCTTCTGATAATTTCAGCTATACACAACTGAAAGCAGTGCAGCATGCAGAAAGTGAAGTTTAGGTAGTTTTTCACTTTCTGCATGTTGCACTACTTTCAGCTGTGTATAGCCGAAATTATCAGAAGCAAATAAGGAAAGATTTATAAACTATAAAGAGTTTTACCTCATGTAAAATTGTGATTTAGATTCTAATTTAAAGTATCAACTGCAAGAGACAAGATTTTGGTGTAGTTCTCTAGGCTTTTTTTGCAGAGGGGAGAATCAATATCCAACTTGTGCCTGGAAAACTTGTGCCTTAAGTGTCCGGTAGTCACGTCCGCAACCGCCTTCAGCTCTCACTTCCTCCAGCACCAGACACAACCGACATCTTGCATCAAGCAGTCACCACCAGGAGAGGTGCCGAATTTCACGAGAGTTCACAAGATTACATACACATGCACATGCTGCACTGCCTCCACTGGTTACCTTACATTCTGGAACATTGCTCGCCTCTCTGCAGTAACCTCATGCAAGTGCTTTCCTGTGTCTGTACGCAATTGTCCTCTCCACTCAACCTCATAATCGCGTACAGATGCAGGAAAGTGCTTGCGTGAGGTTACAGCAGTGAGGCAGGCAAAGTTCCAGAACAATGGTAACATACCGAGGGCCTCAAAATAGTACCTGGCGGGCCGCGAGTTTGAGACCACTGCTCTAACCAATTCTCTGGTCACCCAGTCAAAGAAATTGATCAGGTTTTTCTGACAAGACCTGCCTCTATGTTACCTCTGATCCTGTAATCCACTAGATTCCAAAAACATCACTATTCTCTGTTTTAAAAACGTTTCCTCAAGAGAAGTTTGAGTGTGGCATACACTTAAATATATACCACAAAGCAGGAGATATTCCTAGCCAATTAAAAAGCATTTAGCCAGTTAACAGCTGATATTCAGCAGGAGCTATTCAGATTAGCAGCTAGCCACTAACCAGCTATGTCATGCAACCTAGCTGGCTAGATGTGAATATTCATCACTGGATGGCTAAGTTAGTGGACAAATTAGACTACATAAATAGCAGTCCTATCTTTGCCCGCTATTAATTTAACTGGCCATTGCTGAATATTCGCTTACCGGTTATGTTACAGCTGGACAAAAAAAAACCTGGATATTCAATGACGGTCACCAGAAATGGCCCAGTATTGAATATTCAGGTTGAGTGTCAGCCTCAGGAAGACAGCACACTGCCTGGGTGCCAGCTGATTATTATCTGGCTAACTTACAGAATACTATAACTTACATGCATATGTCCAGAATCTAGGTGTGGGCATTTACATCAGTTCTATGATATGGTTTGGTGTAAACCTAAATACATATGCACATATATATTCAGTTATGGCAGTATTTATTTATTCAAAAAAAAGGCACCTCTTTCCTTTACAGAATAGGCACCTAAAGGTACTAGGTAACACTGTTCCCTCTAAGCCAGGGATCTCAAAGTCCCTCTTTGAGGGCCGCAATCCAGTTGGGTTTTCAGGATTTCCCCAATAAATATGCATGAGATCTATGTGCATGCACTGCTTCAATGCATATTCATTGGGGAAATCCTAAAAACCCGACTGGATTGCGGCCCTCAAGGAGGGACTTTGAGATCCCTGCTCTAAGCTAAGTAGGACTTCAGCTACAGTCCTGCCAGTGGGTGATGCTGTTTCACTATCATATTTTCAATAGCGAGGGACAGGCAAGCTCTGCAGTCTCTAGAGACTGAAAATGCAATATTGAACTGAAGCACCATCCCCAACTGGCAGTAATCAGAGGACTCCCAACTTAGAGGAAACAGAGGCAGGCACCCCATTATAGAATTGCCCTCAAAGAGCAAAGAGATAACAAAATACTTTTAAAAATAAGTCAATTCTGATTCATCAAACCAGACATCAAGTTCAAAGCCAGCCTCATCCTTTTGAGGGATGACCTTTGATTTGTATAAAAATAAAGGGTTGCACCAATTAAAACTTAATTTTGGTTCTATCAATTTATATTTTTCTCATTCCATTTAACAGTGTTCTTCAATACAAAGTCTAGGGTCCAACGGTGGCACCCAGAGATCTCTGGGGTGGCACCCATTGTGTTTCTGTTTTTTTCCTACTATGCTGCCTTTCTATCTAAGGGCAGGACAGAATGGGGAAAGTGTATAGGAGAAAGAGCCACATACTTGAACAATGAGGCATTTATCAACAAACAAAAGAGGATGCGTTTGGAAATGCTCATAGACATGAGGATAACCTCCAATGAAGTTAGAAGGTGAGCTGGAAGAGATGGGTGCTATTGACACACACTGGTCAGCAGTATAATGGCTACACATGGGGAGATATTTGGTGGTTCTCCTTCAGGTCATTGGAATCCAAAGTGGCCCCAACTTAAAAATTAATGAAGACCATAGTCATAACACGAATACACAGAAACTATGAGGGTAATACCAGTAATCACCACTAGATGTTATGGGATAAAGATGTGCATAAAATAACTGTTAAGCACTCTGGAATAATAAGACCACATCTCCTACGTAGCTGACCCTTGTTCTCTAACCCTCTAGCTATATACTGTTAGATTACAAAAACCCATGTCATTCATGGGCATAGTTTGGAGGCTTCTCTAAACAGCTTGCCACCTCATCTTCTGCCGACATCCCTCTCCTTTCTTCTATACCCGTATGGTGGCTGCCAATATTTTGCTTTCCCTCCTTTCTCCATGCCACTGTACATATTACTTTTCCACCTCTTTCCATGCTGCTATGCTACATTCTTCCAAACTTGCAGGCCACTGACAGCATCAGTGAGGTAAGCGCTGTCTTGGGCCTGCCCTGGAAGCTTTCTTTGTACAGCTACTTCCTGTTCCCACCTAGGCAGAAGACTTCGGGGACAGGCACAAGACAGCATTTACCTTGCTAATGCTGCCAACAGCCTGCAAGTTTGGGAAGAGTGCAGCACAGTGGTTGGTGGGGGGATGGAAAGGAGAGAGAGAGCAATACCAATGGCCTCTGCAGGGGTAGGGAGAGATGGCTGATCACAAGGGGAGTGGAGGAAAGGGGAGGAATAGGGGGAAGCAAAAGCAAGTATGAGGAGTTGGGGAAGATATGGTGAGTAGATTGGAGAGAAGATTAGAGAGATTAAAAAGGAATCAGTTACAGTTGCAGTAGAGAGGGATAGGTTGAGGATTCAACACATAGCGGGGATAATAGTAGAATAGAAGGTGATCAGTAGGCAGGAGGGGATGGGATCAGAGGAACAGCCGGTGAGTTTAGAGGAGAAAAAATGTGCAATTTCCTCCTCAGTGGTTCGAACGTGAGGAGGGAGATGCAGAGATGATTCAGTCAAGAACTCAATGTTAATCTTGTCATGGAAGTACTCAGCCATGATCTGAGGAGAAAGTGAAGGAGGAGTCAGAGGTGAGGGCACTTTGAGTAGAGAGTTAAGCATGGCAATGAGATGGCGAGGCTTTGCATCAAAGGGGATCAGTCAAGTGGGTGTAGTAGTCTTGTTTTGCAAATCAAAGAGTGGATTTGAAGGAGATTAACAGGGATTTGAAGTGAACCAAGTCAGCATGAGCACAGGATTTTAGCCAGTGATGTTCCGTAGATCAGGCGCAGGAATGTAAGTAGTGGATCTTAGAGGTCAACCAGGACTGGGGTTTGGCACATCTTACAAGACATGAAATGGGAGGAGCAAGGGTATCAAGGGCAGAGGAAAAAATAGCATTATAATAAGAGACTGCTTCATTGACAGATTTGCATAGCATATTTGTATTGCTTACAAAGTCTGGCTTTCTTTGGGGTTTTCATTTCAGTTTTTATCTGTATGTTTTTTGTTTTGCATCAGTTCCTGATTGGCCGTGAAGAGTCAAGTGGAGCAAGCCATTCTCCCGTCACTATAGCAACAAAACTAGAAGAAGCCAGGTCACTTAGGAGTTAGCTTAGGAACAGTAGGATGCAGTACAGAGACCTGGCCTATATTGAGGAAAGAATGCTGGTTCTTTTGGTAAATTTGAAATTTAGAGTGGCAAGATAGCACTTTGGGCTACCTGAATTAATTTGCTAAAAAAGTGTGAAATCACCTCTGGTAGAGGCCAGACTTGTGGGCTTTGTGCAAAAGCCAGGTATTTGAAAAATAGTATTTTTTAGTTCTTTCCTCTGAGAGTTTGGTGCAGCTGAGCAACACAGCACTGAGGTTAAGATCAGGTGAGCACAGCCAGGGAGGGTAGAACTGAGCAAAGGGAAGCCTGAGAAGAGGTGAGTTTTAAAAAGCCTATGTTAAAGGGGCTGAGCAGAGTGAGAACCTGGATTTTGTCAGGGCTGAGCTGCAGATCCAGGGGCATCAGAAAGCCTTTTTATTTGGGGGATGCCCAAGCTCCGCCTTCAGACCCAGCCCAAGCTCCGCCCCAAACCCAACTCCATAATGGTACTAATTGTGATGCCATTTCTTCCATTCATTCTTCATATACATGCAATATAATCTTAATAACAATATATAATGGTAGCCACAAAATTAATGAGATCCATATTGAAGAAAGCTGCGACAGGATTTTAAAAGAAAAACAGAAATGGAATATTCAGAGAAGTTGACAGGAAAACAAAAATCATGCCTTAGAGTTTGCTGTAACTGTGTGCTTGAACTGAGAACACCATGTGAGGCCACTGATAGCCAGGTATCATGCCAAAAGAAGTGCTGCAAATTTTAAACTCAGTGTGCATAAACACATTGGCGTAGGCAAGATGCCCTATGGTGATATGTATAATGATGACATCTCTGTATTTAAGATCATTTTGAGATTACAAGATAGATAATTAGAAGAAGCACTAGGGTCCGGGAATATATTGAGAAGGTTAGTTAGACTTGACAAATTTCCTGAATAACTTGGTTTTTAATTCTCTCCTGAAGGTTTTGTAGTTGGACATTGTGATTAGCAGGTTGGAGACGTGGTGGTCTAGTTTCGCTGCTTGGGTGCCCATCCCCCAAGCAGCTCTCATCATTTTCCTCCTGCCTCTCCTCTGTAAGTTCTTTCAATTTATTATTATTTTTTTCTTCCTGTTATACAGGTACTTTAACACTTGGTTCTCGGTCAACCTTAGATCCCCTGTCCAGTATCTTCCTATTAGTCATGTAATAGTGATGTTCAGCAGCACTATAACAGAAATCTTGAGGTTTTTGGTAACCATAAAATAATTTACCTACCATATTTTTGGTAAGTTGCCAAATAGCCATCAGGCTCCAGCTCAGCTAGACTTTAGTAAGCAGTTGAATTACCAAAGATTAGGTAATATAGATAATATGTGTAATCTATATTAGTAGTACCTAATAGAGCTGCAGGCTGAGAACCAGGGAAGCCATTGCTGCTCCCTGAAATCTTGGACAAATCACTTAACCCTCCATTGAATCAGGTACAAAACTTAAATTGTAAGCTCTAAAGGGACAGTGAAATAGCTACAGTACATAAACACCTAATAAACTTGAAACTAGTACTTGAATGTAACTTGTCTTGAGCTATTAATGAGAAAGGAGTGATCTAAATTCAAAATCCAGTACCAGATATACTGTGAAAAAATACAAAACATTTGTTTCAGATGAAGTATGGTAGAATGGCTCTTTAAGCCCTGATTGGCATTTATAGGGCTCCTTTTACTAAGCTGCGGTAGTGTTTTTAGCATGCGCTGCAGATTAGCACGCGCTAACCCCTGCACTACGTGGAAAAACTAACTCCAGCTCAATGGAGGCGTAGCGCTGGCTAAAACCGCTAGCACAGCTTAGTAAAAGGAGCCCTATAAATGCCAATCAGGGCTTAAAGAGCCATTCTACCATACTTCATCTGAAACAAATTTGTAGAAGTCTGGAGAAGAAACAGAGAAAGAAAATTCTGATAGTAATAGAACTAATTGAAGAATTGCCAAAAATCATTATAAAATGTTATTGAAGGATAGAAAGAAAAGGTATTATTCCTGGGAGATGGAAGTAGAAGACTAATTTAAAAAATTGTTTAAATTAATGAATCATCTGATTTATTGGAAACAAAGACAGATCTTCCTTCTGTAAGTGTATGAGCCACATATTTCAAAGAAAAAGTTCCTAGATATGTTCAGCAGAGATGGTGTCCATCTATCCAAGAAGGGATGAAGTGGCTTCAGTAACAGATTGGCTAATGTACTGAAGAGGGCTTTAAACTAAATTTACTAGGGGTGTAAAATGCCCCAAGGTAATAATAACTCAGGAATATAAGACATCAAATACCGTTATTGAAATGAGACAAAAGGGTGATAGCTGGAAAGTGCTGTATACCAATGCCCGTAGTATGGGTAAAAAAATTCCAGATCTAGAAGCTCTAATACACATGTGCCAAACACAAGGCCTGCAGGCCGAATCTGGCCCGCCTGACCTTTTTATGTGGCACGCGGCAATGCTCCTGAACTTCCCCTTCTCAGAGCCCAGCATGTCCTCCCTCCCGTACCAGTCCAACATCGTTGTCACGCTGGAAAGTCTTCCAGCTTCGGCAGTGTTGTCTGTGGCTCCCCCTCTTGCCTTCCATCCGTCGCGGTCCACCCGGGCGGAAACAGGAAGTTGTGAGTCATTGGAGACAGACCGTGGCAGGCAAAAAGCAGGAGGGGGAGTCATGTACAACACTGCCGAATCGCTGAGACCACCAGACTCCTTGGCTTGGCGGCGACATTGGATCAGCGCTGGAGGGAAAGACATGCCGGGTTGTGAGGAGAGAGGGTCCAGCGCTGGAGGGAAAGGCAAACTGGGTTGTGAGGAAGATCGAGATGAAAGGAGAGAGGTTGGACCTGGGATAGTGTGGAGGAAGAGGGAAAAAGATACTTGAGGGGGGAACCATTGGGAAGAGAAAGGGAGAAAAGTTGGATCTGGAGGAAAGGAGGGAGAAATGTTAGGCCTGGGGGTGGAAGGGAGAGAGAGATGCAGCATCTCTTTTTTTCCCCTCTTCCATCTCATTGTTCAGCATCAAGGGGGGAGGGAAGAAGAACAACAGAAAAGAGACGGAGCAAAATGTTGGACCAAAAAGAGAGAGGAGGAGAGATAGAAGGAAATAGGAGGCTGGGAAATGGGAGAGCTACAGAATAAGAGAGGATGGAAAATTGATAGGTAGCTGAAAATTTTAAAAGGAGAAGGATGAGAAAGAGGGTGAGATTTGAGTGGACAGAGGAAGAAAAGAAAAAAAGAAGAAAAGTTGAAAGGAAAAAATCAATATGTTGGAGACAGGGACTGGAGCAAGAGAGAAGAGGGATAAAAAAATGGACAGCAAACACTGGAAAGAGAATTAGAAGATAGACAAAATCAGAAAGAGAAACTGGGACTAAAAGCAAAATGACCAGACAACAAAGTGAGAGGGAAAAGAGGATGAGATGAAGAAGAAGAAGACCTGGTGTGATACAGGTGAAGCAGGACAAGTCCTTTGGATAAAGGTGAAGTAACCAGACCTCACAAGAGAAAAACCCCCTCCCCTCCCTCTTGCTCTAATAAATCAGTATATGAACTGTAAAAGATATTTCATAACCCACTTGCCAGCTGGCCTATAGTGATTGAGAAATGTTCTGTTTCTGAATTAGCTATGGTAAGCAAAAACTTGTAAGAAGCAAGACTTAAATTCCGATGCATGGCACCTGGCCGGATATTATGCAAAGAGGAACACAGCTCATGGTCAGAAAAACAGAGTACTCAAGAACATTATTTAGCAAGATATATCATGTGTTACCACAGCAGAGAAGGAATTTTGGACTCGGAATTGCATATATGGTAAGGGGAAAAGGGCATTTGCAGGAAAGGGTTAGGCCTTACGGCAAACTGAACAGACGTATAAGATGACACAAATAGATAAGCCAATAAATGAATCTACGTATGTATTGACGTATAAGAAAAACAACCAATAAAGATGTATCATGTGATTTAGGCTAACGTGGTATTGACCACCAAAAAATGTATAAAATCAGGCCTATAAGCAGAAGTAGGCTGAACAGACATCAGAGAACCCTCAGGCCTGAGGATCACATCTGTTCCATTATATGCTGAATCATTTGAAATTGTAAGCTGTTACTGATTTGCTAATAAATGTATACCTATTGAAACCAGTATATAGTGTGTGGAGTCTCCATTACGAGGTAGGCCTAGACAGCGGCCTACTTCAAAAGGTAGAAAAAATAATTTTATTTTTTATTTTGTGATTACAATATGTCAAATTTGAAATGTGTATCCTGCCAGAGCTGGTATTAGACAGCAAGTGTGAACTAGGACCTACAAGAAAGGAAAAGTCTTTTTTATTTATTTTGTAGCCGGCGTGGGGTTAGAGAGGTTGTATCCCTATATTTTTACTGGCGCACGGTGTGGGTTTGGGCGGCGGTGGCAGCGATTGATCCAACGCTCACAGAAGTCCTGTGTGCGTCAGAGCTGCCACTGGCGCTGAGGCTCATACTGTGCATCAGCAAAGGAGGGGGTAAGCATCTTAATAAAAAAATCCAGCCCACGACTTAGCCTGTGTTTTAGATTTCAGCCCCTTATGTGATTTGAATTTGACACCCCTGCACTAATAGTTGAAGCTGAATTAGATTTAGTGGTAATCACGGAAACGTGGTTCATGAAGAATCATGATTGGGATGTAGTTATTTCTGGCTAAAATCTATTCAGCAGGGATAGGGTAGATAAAAAGGGTAAGGTAAAAAGGGTAGAAGGTAGAGCTTGGATGGCAACTTCAGCATTTGGAACCTAGGACAATACCAGGTAGACTTTACAGATGAATTTTACTTGCTTCTTGATTTAATGACTGACCTCACTCTGAAGATTGTTTTGGTTCACTGATCTTTCCATAGACCTCTGCTTCAAAGTTATGACAATTTTGGCATCAATTCAACACTGCCTGTTTCAGGATTTTTCACTACCAAGGCCTCCAGGTTTTCACTGTGCTGATTACAGCTCACTATACAGCTATAGTTTTATTGTACATTCTTTGTAGATTTCCTCACTCTGAAGTCTCCTCGGGCTTTGTACTAAAAGCAGGACTCCTCTGAATGGCCAAACACTTAAACTCACTCTGAGTTATATTGGCAATTGCAAGAGGCTCCTATTCAGTTAACCCTTACTTCTATAATTTCAGTGTTATCAGCCACTCTCTACTTCTTGAAAAACTTTCTTTAATTACATGAAGTAAAGAATAAACAATCACAATTGATGACTTCAAGGCAGTTCAACTCTGTGACAGAATCTTCTCACTTTCCCAATTCAAAAAGGGAGCTGGGAGTGTACCCACACCTTGTGGAAATAACACTGTTCTCCAGACTAAGATATAAAACTAAGCTGTGTTAGATTGTTAGAAAGCAGAATACCTGATGGGGGAACAATGCTAAACTCCCAACATTGCTATGACTCTTAGCAAGGAGCAGGAGGGAAGGGGGCTTACATTTGTGGGGCTCGTCATATGTGCAGGGTAACAGTGGGGTGGGGGGAATAGGACTTGTTACCTCCTCATATGTTATTCTGTGGACTGTGCTTTGCAGTGATGTGTTTTTTCCTTTAATGGGACATGAGAATTTAGATGTATTGGAGCTACAGACTGCCTGTGACTGATGCTTGTACATGAGCATTGCTGTGCTCCTAGGGGGCCCAGTTTCACACTCACCTGTGTAAGCTGCTGTGGAAGGCTCTCCAGGCCCTCATGGACACACTGAGGTGGGGCAGGTGATAGTTTAAGTTTAAGTTTATTATTAGGATTTTATATACCGCCTATCAAGGTTTTCTAAGCGTTTTTTTACAATCAGGTACTCAGGCATTTTCCCTCTCTGTCCCAGTGGGCTCACAATCTATCAAAGATGTGCCTCCTACAGCAGAGGCACAGGAGCACCAGGGCCACAGTCTCCCAGGGGCAGTAATTGGGCTCCCTCCTAATGGACATCTCCTATGTTTCCTACCTCTTGCTTATGCAGTATATAAATAAATAATTATGTTATGTTGTTCCTCCTTTATCTCCTATATATCTATCTCTACCTTCCTCCCCCCTCTCTATCATATCTCTATCTCTCTCTCAAACAAACACACACTCTCTCCCCTCTCCCTCCTCACTATCTCTATTTCTTTGCTACCTCCACTATCTCTCCTACTCTCTCTCTCTTCACTCACACAAAGGAATATTTCTCCACACGTGTTTCTATATATACATGTTCAGCACATCACAGGAATGTCATTGCACTACCACAGTGATGTATTGACATCATTGCTGACATTCTCCATACACAGTAATACTGCAGACATTTTCCATAGTATGTTTTTTGATACAGGGTGAAGTTTATTGGTGAACATTAATACCATCACTTTGAGATCAAGCTCCTCCAGAATTGAAGGTCTGGCAATATAACTGGGGTATTGTCTCACAAGTCTTGCTGATCTATAGCGCCCTTGTTCTTTTTGGAGCTTTTACGTAATCCTTTATTTATAAGCTTAATGCCAGGGGTTTTTTGTTTGGGTTTTTTTGCATCTTTGTTACACTAATTATGGCAACATTGCAAGGACTTCATAGAACTCTTTTAACTATTAACTGAGATACTTACTGAATTGATGTAACACTGTTTTTCTGCTTTCCATAAAGCTTTTACCAGCAAGCATTTACAGTAAATTGTTTAGCATGGATACTTTAGCAAGCTCTATTAACCTTTTCCCATAATAAATACAGATTTTAAGCTGTTTAATACTTCTATTTTTCTGTAGATTTCTTTTGTAATTATCTTCATTTTATCTTTCAAGGGACTTACATTTGGGACCTTAGAAACCAGTCCCCTAATTGTATTAAACAGAGGCTGGTTTGTAAGGTAATTATGGTGTACCCCTTTGCCTGCAGTTTATTAGTGGTTCACTTAGGGCTCCTTTTATCAAGCCGCGCTAGCGATTTAACGTGCGTTAAACCGCCAGGGGTGCTAGCCGCTACCGCCTCCTCTTGAGCAGGCGGTAGTTTGTGGCCAGCGCAGGGGTTAGCGCGTGATGAAAAGGCACGCACGTTAACCCCGCTAGCACGGCTTGATAAAAGGAGCCCTTACATTTGAGACCCCAGTTTAACAGAATTTTGTGACCACAGAAATTGCTTCAGAATTTGCTTATTTATGCCAGAGAACCATAGAAATAGACCCAATGCTGCTCATTGCCACTCTGTCGCCTCCTTCAACCACCACCACTTTTCCCTAGCTTTTACAGCTGCTAACTTTATCTCCCTAAAAGCCGCCATCTCTCCTTGCTTCATCACCAATCATCAGTACTGCACTCTGCTGTCCATGATCAGCATTTTCTCCCATCTCAGTGCCTGCTACAGTGATTACTCTCTCATCACTTCCCTCTCTAATGTATGTCACTCAGTCCATATATTCTCTCTTCCACCGTCATAATCACCACTAGTACCAGAGTGCACCTACCACTGTCGATATTAGTAACTACAATTCAGCCACTTGGCTCTACTTATTAAGCTGGTGCTGCATAATTCCACATATGGTAAGTAATAAAAGGATTTTTAAAAACACAAAATCGAGGAGGATAGTTGTAGATACATGATGGTTAAGAGAGAAGAAGCAAATATATAATGCAAGTAAGGAGAAGGAATGGGAATCATGAGGGGTAAGGTAGTACTTGATAGAAGGGAAGAGATGGCATAGATGTTTGAGAAATGGAGGACACAATTTGGAAAAGATAGGGAGGAATTAGTGAGCAGGAGGAAGATTAGTAGAGGCAAAAACTGACTGAATAAAAGAGGAGAAAAGTTAAATGATGAAAATAAAATTATTTGAAATAAAAGATTTTTTTAATTAAAAATTGACACAGACTAATGGCAGAATCTTAAATTCTGTGCTGCAAAATTTCCTAACATCTTTATAGAAAATCTAAGAGGAAGTCAGCAGACACTATAAAATTAAATAGAGTGCTTTTACTAAAGTGCACGAGAATCTGGCTCAATGCATTTTAATGTGGGACTTTCCACACATTAAGCCCAGATTTTACATGGCACTGCTTGGGGTTTGTTCCCTTTTTTACCCTCAGGAAGTGTGCTAATGTTCCCATTAGCATAATACCTACAAAATGTTAATATGGGAGCACTTTGAGCTCCTTTTACAAAGGCCTTTGACAAGGTACCCCATGAGCGGCTACTTAGGAAGCTGTGGAACCACGGGGTGGAAGGGGACGTACACAGATGGGTCAAACACTGGTTGGCAGGCAGAAGACAGAGGGTTGGAGTGAAGGGTCACTACTCGGGCTGGAGGAAGGTCATGAGCGGAGTTCCGCAGGGGTCTGTACTGGGACCGCTGCTGTTTAATGTATTTATTAATGACCTGGAAACGGGGATGAAATGTGAAGTTATAAAATTTGCGGATGACACTAAACTCTGTAGAAGGGTTAGAACTACGGAAGAGTGTGAGGACCTACAAAGGGACCTAAACAAACTGGAGGAGTGGGCGAATAAATGGCAGATGAACTTCAATGTAGGGAAATGTAAGGTCATGCATATAGGGAGAAAGAACCCGATGTTCAGCTAACAAATGGGGGGATTAGTATTAGAGAGAAGTAACCTTGAAAGAGATTTGGGTGTACTGGTGGATACAACAATGAAGTCAACGGCACAATGTGCAGCAGCCGCGAAGAAGGCAAACAGAATGTTGGGTATTATTAAGAAGGGTATTATGACCAGAACAAAAGAAGTCATCCTGCCGTTATATCGGGCAATGGTGCGCCCGCACCTGGAGTACTGTGTTCAGTATTGGTCACCGTACCTTAAGAAGGATATGGCAACACTTGAGAGGGTCCAGAGGAGAGCGACACGAATGATTAAAGGCACGGAAAACCTCTCATACACTGAAAGATTGGAGAGACTGGGGCTCTTCTCCCTGGAAAAGCGGAGACTCAGAGGAGATATGATAGAGACCTACAAGATCATGAAGGGCATAGAGAAAGTAGAGAGGGACAGATTCTTCAAACTTTCAAAACATATAAGAACAAGAGGGCATTCGGAAAAATTGGAAGGGGACAGATTCAAAACAAATGCTAGGAAGTTTTTCTTTACCCAGCGTGTGGTGGACACCTGGAATGCGCTTCCAGAGGACGTAATAGGACAGAGTACGGTACTGGATTTCAAGAAAGGATTGGACGATTTCCTGCTGGAAAAAGGGATAGAGGGGTATAGATAGGGAGCTACTGCGCAGGTCCTGGACCTGTTGGGCCGCCGCGTGAGCGGACTGCTGGGCACGATGGACCTCGGGTCTGACCCAGTGGAGGCATAGCTTATGTTCTTATGTCACAGTAACGAATCCTGCCCTTTCCAATTCATATGGGCTTTGCCACATTTGCTGCAGTATCACTATTGCAGCTTTGTAAAAGGGGCTGTAGTCCTTTCTATTTAGAGAGTGCTAAGTGCTTCTGCATTAACTCAACGTTAACTAGTTAGCAAGAAGTAATCATAACATGCTAGCTGGTTAGCAGCTAATGTGACAGATAACACAGTGTGGTTATCTATATCTCCAGAGGTGTTGCCAACTGCATTCCATGTTATCTGCTATGACACCAACATATGATACAGTATGTATGCACCAACATTTGATTTGATGACCTTTCCAAGTGAACCTTGTACTTCTCCCATGCTTTTTTGAACTTTGTTATTGCATTTGCCTCCCCCATCTAGCCCAAGAAGCTGTTTCATGCATTTAAGCCCTTTCAGTGAACACATGTTTTTTAATTTTCCTCCTGAGTTTACACCCTTGCTCCTCATTTTTCCACTGAAAAATGTTTTCTGCGGGTGCACTGACATGCCAAGCAATAAGCAAGAAATAGCTTTTGCATCACAGGTTTCCTACTATTCTCCAGCCTAAAAGTCTGGTAATACATTTTCATTTGCAGAGGAAATCTATAATAATAAAATGCTAAGCGCGCATGCGCACTCTTACCGCGTGCTTCCCTGATTCCTGATCTGTTGGGTTGTGGCAGTAAGAGTGCATCTGCATGCATCTAAGGACCAGCCAGGTAACACGCCATGACTCCCCCCTCCCCCTGCCGCTGACCCTACCCGGCACACCACTAACATGCCGCGACTCCCCCCCATCCCCGCCGACCCTACCTGGTACACCATAAACCCCCGTTGACCCTCCCAGCCGACCCTCCCACCGCTACACGGCCGACAAACCTTGCACCTCCAGCAGTCCCAGGCACAGTAAACATGCTGCTTCAGGTCTTCTACTGGGCTAATTTCCTCTGCCGCATCCCTGATGTCAGGGATGCGGCAGAGGAAATTAGGCCAGTAGAAGACCCAAAGCAATGTGTTTACTGTGCCTGGGACTGCTGGAGCTGTGAGGTTTGTCAGCCGTGTAGCAGTGGGAGGGTCGGCTGGGAGGGTCAACGAGAGTTTCTGGTGTGCCGGGTAAGGTCGGCGCAGGGGGGGGGGTAAAAACATGCTGCTCAGGGGAATGGGAGGCAGGCAGGCAGGCAGAGAGACTGGCATCGGGGGGGGGGGTTCAATGGAAGGGGGATGGGAGGCAGGCAGGCAGGTTGGCATCGGAGGGGGTGGGGGTTTCAATGGAAGGCAGGCAGGCAGGCTGGAATCGGGGAGGGTGGGGGGTTCAATTGAAACATGCTGCTCAGGGGGATGGGAGGCAGGCTGGCATCGGGAGTGGGACAAAGTCTGGAAGATAATGATGGGGACAGAAGGAGGCACTGGGGGCACTAAGGACATAGAAAGGGGCATTGAGGGCACTAAGCAAGACAGAGGCACTGGGGGCACTAAGGACACGGGAAGGAGGCAATGGGGGCACTAAGGACATAGGAAGGAGGCACTGGGGGCATTAAGGACACAGTACGCTGGCACTGGGGCACTAAGGACACAGTACAGAGGCACTGGGGGCATTATGGACACAGGAAGGAGGTAATGGGGGCACTAAGGATGTAGGAAGGGGTACTAAGGACAAGGGAAAGAGGCACTGAGGGCACTATGGACATAGGGAGAGACACAGACAGAAAAAATGACAGACAGGCAGTGTGCAAGGAGAGAGAGACAAAGAAAAAAAAAACCCCAGACAGACAGACATCTACTCTAGCACCCGTTAATGTAACGGGCTTAAAGACTAGTATTTATATATTTCTACAGCAGTATATGCTTTACCCATTAAAATTTCTAGAAGACTGCACTGCTATTCAACCACTGGTTGGGCAACTTACACTATGCTCACATGTTAACAAAAGCTATACACTCTCCAATTTACATACTAACAATCAGTTAATAGAGAATAGGATGAAACCAGACCAAAGCATTACTCTTCATATGTTTAAGGTTTGAGCTACTCTTACATATTGCTGAAGAAAAAGTCTAGTACTATATGCCTCCAGACAATCATTTGCCCGAAGCTTACATGCAGCTTAAAAAACAAGCTGTTTCAAAGATGTATTCAATATATTTAAGCTAATATAGAGTTACAACAATGAAGGTATTTGACTATCTCTCTATACATAGCTATCTATATTGGTATAGATAGATATAGATTAAGAAAGAAAAATGGATAGATAAATACATAGCTATATGAATATTGTATATCTACAGACTGAAAACTCAAACAGAAGTACAAACTGTCTTATATGATAGGTTTAGAGTCACTAATTATAATATTCCATTTGTCACTAGTGCATCTTTTCTTCTGATTTGTATACTGTTCTTAGTGAATTATTCTTTGTGTCTCAGTAGTTTAGATTTTTTTAATATAGTTAGTGCTGAGAGATAAACACTTTGGTACATATTGGAGAGTAATAAATTGTGTTGAACATTGATAAACTAATGCAATTATCCGCAAGGTCACAGAGTCAGCTAATTTAGAAATATCAGTACTAGGATTTTGAGTTGTCCCCTCGAGAACTGCAGCCACTTTATTACAGCAGGAGGGTGAGGGGAAAATGGTACATTAGGATTGATCTTTTGATCTAATTGTGGTACTCTGCCATTCCTTGTTTGACCAAAAATGCTTAGCAAGCAAGGCGAAACATAGTCCAACTAATTGAGGAACATCTCTTACTGACTAAAAGGATTATGGGAAATGAAGAGCAAATTGCAGACAATGTTATGGAACCTTTTCGTCTAAAGTACGAGGTATTCAATGCTTTCAGAGCATTTCTCTGTTTCTGATCTTTTTTGATTGTAATCATTTGGATATACTTGCAGTTTTAATATTGTTCATCTAGTGTAAGGCATTCCATTGTAGTCTTCGAGTGCTGCACACAAGTATAGTTTTCAGAAAAGTCTGATTATGCTAAGTAATATAATTCTTTGTAAAAATACTTCATGCATTTATGCATGTAGATCTCTTGAGAACCAGCCCTGACTTTGGTGTTAGACATGCAAGGGCTCATGGCAGAAACTGGAGAGGGGGTACTAAAGCCAGCCTTCAGGCTACGCCTCCTACAACTTGAGGTAGGTTTGGGATTCACTGTAGAGCTGACAATGGGTCATCTTTTGTGATCCATGACCCATGTGACCCATCACACCTTTGACCCGTGACCAATACATATGACCTGCGGTGTATTTTCCTGGCTCCAGACGTAGTGTCAGCAGATAAGGCGACAATTGTTAACTGCTAAACTGGTTCTAATAGTAATGGTGCAAGTTCTCTTGTTTTATTTTTACGATTACTGTATGCAATTTCCATTCATTCATAAATGGTAGTGCTGCCCGATTTGAATCAATTCACCGATTCATTTCGAGTGAATCGGTTCGAATCGATTCAAAAACAAAAAAAATCGGCCAACCGATTCGGCGACTGACCCTCCCCCTTCACCCTCTAAAGCAGGATCGGCAGCGCTGCCTCTTGCTGGCCGACCGCTACCACTCCTGTTTAGAGGGCGAGTGGGAAATGTCATTCGGTAAGTGCTTCTGTCCGGCTTCCCCCCTGGCCTCCCAGCATCAATTTACCTATTTCATCAGCCTGCATAAAATCGCTAGTGGGACAGACCTTCAGGGGGATAAACTTTCATGAGAATGGGCCCTGGTGTAGAAGTACACGGAGGGAGGGAGGGAAGGGGGGTTCAAAGAGACGTGCATATGCCGGACTTTGGGGGGAAGAAATAATTGGTCTAAAAATAGAGGAGAGGGAGAGAGATGGGAGAGAAGGACACAAGGGATGGTGTGGAGGGGGGATAGAGTTACTGGAAAGGAGGGTAGTTGGGAAAAGAAAGGGAGAGATGGTGAACCCTGGGGTGGTGGGGAAGGAGGGAGAGATGCTGGATGAAAGGGTAGTTAAGGAAAGGTGGATCTGTGGAGGGAGACAAAAAAAAGGAAAGATACCAGACCTCCTGGGGAGGGAAGGGAAACAGAAGGGGAGTACAGAGATGGCAGATGGATGGTTAGCATAGAGAAAGAAGAAAGAAGGAGACCCTGGCAAGCAAGTTAGCAGAAGACAACCAGAGCCCTGGGACCAACAAATTTTGAATAATGACCAGACAACAAAAGGTAGAAAAAAAATCATTTTATTTTCTGTTTTGTGATTACAATATGTCAGATTTGAAACGTGTATTCTGCCAGAGCTGGTGTTAGACCACAAATGTGAGCTAACAGAGAGAGGAAAAGTATTTTTTGTTTGTTTACACCACAGCGCCAGTGTGGTTAGGAGAATGCAAAGAGGGTGAAGAAGCTATAAAAGGGGTGAAGAGGTTATAAAATAAACCCACCAGGATGTTTAAAAAAAAAAAACACACCCAAGTGGGCAGGAAAATCGAATCGAATCGAAAAATCTATTCAATAGGCTGAATCAAATCGAATCAAAATTTTTTTCCCTGAATTGGGCAGCACTAATGGCAAAAAGACATGTATCGCAATTGTAATGGGCATAGTACTACTAAATGTGAGTCATGTGTTGTGCGACTGCGACTGCAGTAACAAAGTCTATTATATCTACTGTCTGCCTGAGAAAATCACTGTTCCAAAATCAGCTTATTTTTGTACCCCTCAAGCATGATTGAAATAGCCTCAACAGTTCATGATACATGAAACTGTGTTGTGACATAATTGTGTGCCAAGCATTGAATGCGCTGAAGTGTCTCTCACATTCAGCTGAAGATGCTGAAATTATAGAGTCGTCTAGCGATGTCTAATAACAATGGATATGTCTTGCAATGGAGACCCTACCACTTCAGCAGGTCAAAGTGAGGTTGAGGTGGGTTCACTTATCTCTCCTAATTTCTCATTTCATCGTCAACTCTATGTTCTATTACTGGTACTATATTTATACAATAAACACAAGATGCATAACAATTTTTCAAACACTTAGAAAAAGTAGCAGATAATGTTTAATGTGAGCAAGTGCAAAGTTATGCATGTGAGATAGAAGAACCTGAACTATAGTTACATGATTGTAGTGTTTCATGCTCGGAGTCACGAGTCACTGCATTGAGGATACTTGAAAAACTCTCAGCTCATTGTGTGGCGGCAGCTAAGAAAGCAAATAGAATGGTAGGATGAAAATGTTATAATGCCCATGTATTGCTCTATGGTACAGCCGCTCCTCGAATACTGTGTGCTATTCTGGTCGCTTTATCTCAAAAGAGATATAGCTGAATTAGAAAAGGTACAAAAAAGGGTGACAAAAATGATAAAAGGGATGTGTCAACTCCCCTATGAGGAAAGTTTAAAACAGCTAGGTCTCTTCAGCTTGGAGAAGAGATGCCTCAGGGGTGATATGATAGAGGTCTATAAAATACTGAGTGGAGTGAAAAGGGTAGATGTGAATTGTTTGTTTACTCTTTCCAAAAATACTAGGACTAGGCGGCATGCGATGAAGCTACTAATTTGTAGATTTAAAACAAACCGGAGAAAATATTTTTTCACACAATGTATAATTAAACTCTGGAATTCATTGCCAGAGAATGTGGTGAAATCAGATTAGCGGGGTTTAATAAAGATTTGAATAATTTCCTAAAAAAGACATCCATAAGCTATTATTGAGATGGCTTGGAGAAATTCACTGCTTATTCCTAAGATAAGCAGCATAAAATCTGTTTTAGGTACTTGGGACTGGGTTGGCCACTGTTGGAAACAGGCTACTGGGCTCATGGGTGTAGCTAGGATCTGAACCAGGAGGGTGCAAATGATCTTAGCTTACACCCATGCATTCAAGCTCAAGTCCAATCTTTGTGTAGTCGTCTCAGTCGAAGGGCTCCTTTTACTAAGGTACGCTAGCGTTTTTAGCGTGCGCTGCATTGCCGCACACAGTAACCCCACGCTACGCACCAAGACCTAATGCTAGCTCAATGCTGGCGTTAGCGTCTAGTGTGTGCGGCAATGCAGCGTGCACTAAAACCGCTAAGCACAGTTTAGTAAAAGGAGCCCTAAGTAAACATGACAAAATAGGCCATTGAAAAAATGCTTTAATTTTAAACTTAGGGCTCCATTTACTAATGTGCACTGGCGTTTTTAGCGCACGCACAAGATTAGCAAACGCCATAGCACACACTAGATGAAAAATTACCATCTGCTTAAAAGGAAGCGGTAGCGGCTAGCGCATGTGGCAATTTAGCGCATGCTATTCTGCGCATTAAGGCCCTAACGCACCTTTGTAAAAGGAGCCCTTAGTCTTCAACTTACACTAAAACAATTTTTCTTCTACCTGCACTAAACCTTCCCAGAACGTCCTTTTTTATTTCTATCCTTCTTTCTTGAACCAGCTTTCGATGCACACCTAATATACATAGCCCATTCAAGCAATCCTCTGTTATTGTTGAGCACAACCAAGTTTCAAGACTGTAGAAACAATGCTATTATATGGGCTATCATTTGTTCCATCTACCCCTTTTGATTCATTCCAATTTTTGGTTGATTTGGAAAACTTTTTAAGGCGCTTCCAGATTAAATTATTTTTTGCTGGTAAACCTAAACCCACAGATCATACAGTCATAGCACCACTGTCAACATGGTACTCTCAGGGTCCATTGAATTATGATTTGAATGTTTTCAAAAAATGTGTGATCAATGAAGTGGATAAAATCAAGCAGTCACTTCATAATTATCATTACAATCTGACATTTGCACAGTGGAAAGCTGTAAAGAATGACAACTTGATTTTCATCAAGAAAGCCAATAAAGGAGGCACGTTGGTGGTCCTCGGCAAGATGAAATATCATCTTCAAATTTGTAGGCAACTGAATGATGTTTCAACGCAACAAAAATTAAGGGCTGATCCCACCAAACGCCTATAATCTAAAATCACAAGAATAACCAAGGCTGGTCTAGAGACTAGTTTTTTAACCTACAGAGATTATCATTTTCTGAATAATCAGCACCCTATGCTATATGTTTTGCCTAAGATTCATAAAAATCCAGTCGACCTACTAGGTCGGCCGATCATGTCCTCCAGGGGTTCTCTGTTGGAACCATTGTCCAGGTTCGTTTACCAGTTCTTGAATGTAGAAGTATCCAGACTCCTTCACACTGTTATCTGAAGTTCCTGAACAAGATTTTCCATTTATTTTAGTGGCATTTGATGTAGCTTCTCTATATGTTTCGATCCCACAAGATGAAGCCTTAACAATAGTTATAAATAATTCCAACAGATTTTCTGCTTTAGTTGGCTTCATTAGCCATGAAGGAGAATATTTTTTCTGTACGATGGTGCAATGTATTTACAAATCTCAGGAGTAGCCATGGGGGCTATGTTTGCCCCTTCAATAGCTAATATCTATATGGCGCATTTTGAGGAAATTTGGATTAATTCTTCTCCCTTTTCAAATTGCATCTACAAATGGACTTGCCCAAGGTCACAAGCAGCGTAAGTCTGAACCCACAACCTCAGGGTGCCCAGGCAGTAGCTATAACCCCTGTGCCACACTCTTAGATATAGTGTAGTAGGAGATAGCATGGCAAGCATTGTCAAGACAGAGATAGCAGACAAAGCATGGCAAAACATAACATGACAGACATGGTGTACTGAGACATAACAAGGTGAGCATAGTATTGCAGAACATAGCATGGCAAAGATGGTATTACAAAGCATGGCACGACTTGGCAGAAATGGTTTGGCAAGTGTACATGAAGTGTAGCATGGAAGACATGGAATAGCAAACACTGTGTGTCAGACATGTTATGAAAGATTGTAATATGGCACACATAATACGGCAAATATAGTATGGTAAAGATGGTATATTATAGTGTAGTAGGCCAAAGATGGTGAATAGTATAACACAGTGTAGAGGAACATTGTATGAGAAAACATGATATGGTCAGATATAGGATGAAGTGCATATCATTTGAGACTTGAGACAGTGGGAGTCGAGGCACTTTGTCAGAAGATTTGATCAGCACACTCTCATAGAGGGACAGGGGAAGAGGTGGGTTTTATAGTGATCATATGAAGGCAGGTAGTTTGTTCAAGAGGTGCGGTAGGAAGTGTGAGTAATATATTTTTGAGGCATTCTCAAGACAGAGGATGTGTTCTGATGGCACGTGTAGTTGCTTTTCTTCTTGCAAGCGAAACAGTCAATTCAGGGTGTAGGGCGGAAGTTTGCAGGCCATAAAAGCCAGTGCCATTGTTGTGGAAGAGCTTGTAGGCCATTACTAGGCCTTTGAAAATGCATTGTTTGTTGATCGGCAGCCAGTGGGCAGCGTGCAGCACCGGAGTGATCAAATCTCATATGATGACATTCTTCAGGAGTCGGTGGCATTTTGTACACATTGTAGTCGATGGAGGCCATTTAGGAGTGTGTTGCAGTAGTCCATACAGGAGAGGATAAAAACATAGAGTAGCTGAGAGAAGTCCTCTTCCGAGAAGTATCGTCTGTTTACCATAGCTGTCAGAGGTAGTAGAATGAGACGGATGCTACTTGGGAGATATGGCCAGAGAGCAACAGGTCACCATCCATGATCATCCCTAGTCTGCATTTTTTGTCTTTGGCCATCAGGGTGGCTGATTCTCAAGAGATCGATGGATGGGTGAGTTCTGGGTCACTTCTTCATATTTAAAGGAGATCAGCTTTTGTCGCGTTTAGTTGCAGTTTGTTTTGAGACATCCAGCTTTTTATTTTCAAGAAGTAGTTTAAAGACTTGGGCATCTCAGTTTGAGCTTAGCGGTAGATACAGTTGTATGTCGTTGGCAAACAAGTGGATCGTTTATGTGGTGTTTTAAGGCGATGTCTAGCACTGGAGTGATATAGAGGTTGAAAAGCAGAGGGGGACAGGAGAGCACTATGTATTACTCCATATTGTATTGGTATAGGTTGCCACTTTTTGGACATTTTTCTTTTTTGACAATAAGCCCTAAATTACACATTGCTAGTGCTGGAAATGTACAGAGCTCCTGAATGTAGCAATGTTAAAAAAAATATCATGTGAAATTTAGCTACAGTACAAAGATGAGCCATGAACTCATAACTAAATTAACAAAATGCATACGAGTCCTGTGAATATTTTCACATGTTATTACAATACCCAGAATTTGGAATTCAAATTGGTTAATATTTTCCATAGAATCCTTTTAATTTTTATGCTAACAGACACTAGGAACCTTGTTAACCATTCATTTGAACAGAAAGTTTTCATAAAACCACCTGTCTGGATTTTAGATTTATTACTTGCTTTTCCCAATCTAAGCCAAAGGAGAGTTATATTCAGGCACAAGAGTTATTTTCTTGCCCAATGGGGTCATAATCTAAGTTGACCCTAAAGCAATGGTTGGGGGGGGGGGATAATAATTTGCTGGAGGTCAAAAGAAAACATCAATGGGAGAGGTAGGATTTGAGCACTGGTTTTCCTGGTTCTCAGCCCATTCCAATGCCATTAATGTATATTGGCAAAATTGTATTTACATAAATATGACCAGCTCTGACAGCATTTGAATTTGAAACTGAAGTCCAAGTATTTAGAATTAGAAACTCACAAAGTTCAGGTACAATGTTATGTTTCCACAGAGACTTAATTAGGTACTTACAGGGTGGCTGTCAAATAGTAATAATTCCAGAAGCAAAGAATCATCAGCACAGCTATGTAAATTATCATCAGGGTAGTGGCAGTGAAGATTCTCGGATGCACCAGACAAATGCCACTTAAGGATTTAAATAATTGGTCTATTTAGACTAACACAAAGCTGCAAATATTTTTAGTATCACAAAACAGTCTTATTCGCTAGAGTATTGCATGGATAATGACATTTTTTTCTTGCCCCATCAGTTAAAATATTTCCCCTTCAGTCATTTTAATGAGACTGTTTGCATAAATTTGAAAGGTTGAAAATCTTTCCAAACTCCCCCCAAAAAACAATCAACACAATACTGCCAGAAAGTCCTAGAATATAATAATGACTTTAATGTTAGTGGATATTTGTTTTGTTATTTTAGTGATTCAAACTCTAGCAACTTAAAAATGGATCTAGGTCTAGAACTCTGCCCAACTTCTCAATAATATATTTTTCTTTTTATTTTGTCCTTATGCTTTTAATTTTATATATACTACGAAGTTTTCCAGTCAGCCTAGAACAAAAAACATTTGGTCAAGTGACATTAATCTGCATTGCCATTATCATGTATGGACCTCTTTCTACTATTTCGACAGGTTGTTTTTCCAAAATTTAATGAAGTAATTTAAAACCAAAAGAGTACTACTATAAGGAATAATTGTTTTACAGTATAATGATAAGGGCTCTTGATTATAAGGTTTCATACATTGTAAATAAGTAAGGTGCTTTGGGAGGGTATTAAAATCCAATGTATGTCGATTCTCTTTTATTGAAGGTATAAAACAAAACATGAACACCCCATTCTCCAATAAGTGCAATACCAAATCAAGTGGAACCTATCATGCTTAAGATCCCACTAACATGGTGTTACAAGGCAAACAGAGAAACAAGTACCTTCAGTCAACCAACCAAAAAATATTCTAAATACGTCCCTCCCCCCCTCCCCTCAATGATATCCCTGAAGAGCCAAAGGTGACCAATACTAAACAAGTTCCAGCTCATAAATTCAGTTCATTCAGGACCAAACTTCTGGATCTATGTGGTAAAGACTGGATATATGGCTCCCAGACCAGGAGGAAATGTTTGCTTCTTGGTGTCTTGGTGTAGCTTCGAATAGTAGTAAACAGTGAAGTTGATTCCTCCAGTGCCAAAATCCAGGCAGAGAATCCTGCAACCAAGACTGACATAGTGGTTAGAGCTACAACCTCAGCACCCTGAGGTTGTGGGTTCAAGCCCCACGCTGCTCCTTGTGACCCTGGGCAAGTCATTCTATTCTCCAATGTCCCAAGTATGTTAGTTAGATTGTGAGACCGTCAGGACAAATAGGGACAAATGACTGGGTACCTGTATGTAAACCGCTCTTAGACAATAGGCAGTATATAAATAAAATTATACATTAATGACCCACCAAGCAAGCTTTTTGAAAGAATAAAAACCTTCCCAATGCAAAAGCCCTATAATAAGCAGTTTTACCAAACAAAACCCCTAATGGGGAGTTTGAGACAGAGATTCCCTACAATCTACACATATAACCCAATATATGATCCCCAAAGGATTTTTAAAAATCCAATGTATATCAGAGTTTTCACATCACACAATTACATTTGGGAGCACTTTTAGATGGATTCCAGGTTGGTTTGTTTTTTTACATCCATGATCAACCCCTGCTGTTGTTCTCTCTCAGTCCTTTTCAACATCCTAGGGGTGCTCCATTTCTTTCTCAATTTTCTCTATTTTAGTATAAACCAGGGGTGCCCACACTTTTTTGACTCGCGAGCTACTTTTAAAATGACCAAGTCAAAATGATCTACTAACAATAAAATTTTTAAAAAACACAACGCACACTGTACGCATAGAATTGTTAATTATCATTCCTATTCCGGGGTTTTTTCAAAGAGGTCAAAGCAGATGACTCTTTGCACTGTCACCTCAGTAACAACCATACAAAAATAGACAAATACCCATCCCTCTCCATTTTTACTAAACCACAATAGCAGTTTTTAGCGCAGGGAGCTACGCTGAATGCCCAGCGCTGCTCTCGACGCTCATAGGCTCCAAGTAGGTTTAGAAAAAGGCCCATTTCGTATGTGTTTTGGTATTTAGAGGCTTAGCGGAAGATATCAACATTTCACATTTATGTTGTAACAACACTGATTATAGCCAAAAGTATATATTAACCGAGTCAAATGATTTACAATTGGAAAGTATAAGCCTGAGAGCAATGATCAGAAGTGTTATCAAATAGAGCATGTTGAGAAGTAGGGATCTTAAGTGAAGGAGTTTCGGATTTCAAAATAATGTTATAGGAAAGGTCAGACTGAAAGTTTAAGATATGTTATATAGTGGTCCAAACATCAGTCCAAAAAGATTTCAAGCAAGGGAATTCAAAAATCATGTGTTGTAAAGTACCTGGCAACAGCTTGCAATTCCAACAATGATTGAAGGAAAGAAGTCCTGCAATATGGAGTCTTTGGGGCTTTCAATTTGTTTTAAGGTGTAAGAGGAACATAGATTGTAGCGAATTAGCAGAAGGGATAGTTCTAATAATTTTAGACCAGAGAATAGACCATTGCCTATCATGTATACTACAGCTCAGGTCCGTCTCCCAAGATTTTTGTAGTGAATTATGAGTATCAAATTGAAATTGAATGAATAGCTTATAAATTTGTGAGGAGAGAGATGTCAGACCATGGAAATAGGGAGGGAAGGAGAGAGCGATAGGGAGGGAAGGTAAGACGTGGAAACGTAGATTTTGAGAAGAAAGCAGAAAAATTGAAAAACTGAATGTTAATGCCAAATATGTATGCAACTTTGTTTCGTACACACAACAGGGATATAATATTTTATATTATATTGAAAGTCAGTAAAATCGTTTAGCTGGATAAAAGAAACTGACTAAATTGAACTAAGCCTCCAGAGAGTGAATCTAAATTTGAAATGCGCTCAGAGACATGAAACTCTGAAGAGGGGGAAGGTTGTCCCCTCTTAGGAAAAGAGTTCACCATCCAATCATGGCGTACTTGGTATAAAATAGGTCACTCTGAGGCTCTCAGAGGGAATGCTTCCAGATCAGCCGCAAGAGGCACATAGGATCTGTTGCCCACAGCATTGAGAAAACGCTGCAGCAAGATGGAGGACGGAGCAGGCAGGACGGTAAACACCTGTGGCATAGAAGGGAGGGAGAAGGGTGTGATTGGACTTGAAAGGGAGGCGCTGTCCACAGCTTTCAGCAAAAAATGACTAGCAATGAGGAGGGAGCCGGCCTGAAGGTAAACACCCGGGGCATGGGAGGGAGGGAGAAGGGCATGAGACTTGAGAGGACTTGAGAGGGAGGGAGCACAAACTTAGGAAAAATGATGGAGGGAAGGAGGGAGGGGCATGAACTTAGGACACAGAATGAAGGGAAAGATAGAGGGGAGCATGAGTCATAAGATGGAAGAATGGAGGGACTGAGGGAAATAGATGCAGAGGTGAGGGAGATAATAGAAAGGGAGAATTGGGTGTCTGAGAGAAGGAAAGAGATGGTGCAGTTGGAGAAATAAAGAAAGAGGAGAACTGTTGGGCAGAGAGAGGAGGGATGGAGACAGAGAGAGAATTATTGGACATGGTGGTGGGAGAGAAGCGAGATAGAGATGCATGGGCGCAGAGAGAAGGGGGAGAACACGCTGAGCCAAGGAAGCCTCCTGGACTTTTTTTGGGGGGGAGGGGGAGAGGGTATTAAAAGAAGTGCCAGATTGGGCGTGGGGAGAGAGCTTATGGGACCAGAAACAGAGAACAGAGAGAGAGATGGTGGGCAGTGGTCTGAAGGGAGAGAAGTTGGACCTGGGGTGGTGTGGAGGAAGAGGGAAAGAGATGCTTGAAGGGAAAACTGTTGGGAAGAGAAAGAAAAAAATGGTGGACCTGGGGAAGGGAAGCAGTCAGGCAGGGGGAGAGATGGGATGGGGGCCAGTTGGGAAGAGAAAGGGAAAGAAGTTGGATCTAAGGATGGGAGGGAGAAATGTTAGGCCTGTAGATGGAAGGCAGAAAGATGCAGCATCTCTCTTTTTTTCTCTATTTCATTGTTCAGCATCAAGGGGGGAGGGAAGAAGAAAAACAGAAAAGAGAGGGAGCAAAATGTTGAACCATGGAAATAGAGGAGGAGAGATGAAACCATGGAAGGGCAGGAGGGAAGAGAGCTGGGATAAGATGATGCTAGGGAATGGAAAGAAAGGGACAGGGAGTTATAGCCTGACAAGTGGAGAGAGGGATTCTGAAAGTGGTGAGCCATGTGGATGAGGTCAAAAGGGAGGTGATAAGATGAGTGAGAGAGCAGTGAGTACAGTGGTAGAAATGTGGTAATGGGTAGTAGATAGAAGGGAATAGGAGGCTGAGAAAGGAATGAGATGGGAAATGGGAGAGCTAGAGACTGAGAAATGATGGACAATTGAGAGGTAGCTGAACATTTAAAAAGAAGAAGGGTGAGAAAGGAAGGCAAGATTTGAGTGGGAAAGGAGTGAGATAGGAAATGGGAGAGCTAGAGACTGAGAGATGATGGAGAATTGAGAGGTAACTGAACATTTAAAAAGAAGAAGGGTGAGAAAGAAGGCAAGATTTGAGTGGACAGAGGTAGAAAGCTGAAAGGGAAAGTCAATACGTTGGAGATAGGCATAAGAAGGAAATGGAATGAGAGAAGAGGAGAAAAAAATGGACAGCAGACACTGGAAAGAGAATTAGTTGAAGATAGAGAAAACGCAGATAGAAAAACTGGGACCAAGATGATGGAAAAACAAAACATCCAGATAACAAGGTAGAAAAAATTGTTTTATTTTGAATTTATTAACTGGAATATGTACATCACAATAATTTTTTTATTAAGTGGCATAGTCATATATAGCTGATTTGGGGGAGGGATTGGAGCCCAAAATTAGTGGATTGGCACCAAAGTTTCTCCCTGCCTGAGTGCAATTTATAAATACTTGAGCTAGTGGGGATTCCCAAGCCCTGCCAGCTGAAGACATCTTCCTCCAGTCTAGCAATTCAAAATCTCCAAGCTTTGCAGCCAATGGCAATATCCTCAAGCTGCCCCTGCTTTCATGCATGCATGAAAGCCAAGGGGGGGGGGCAGGGAGGAGGGAAGGCAGCAGCTCTGCAATATTGCTGCCAGCTGTAGAACTTGGGAAGTTGGAGGGGGAGGAGGTGGCTGTCAGTTCGTGAGGCTTGGGAATCCCTACTAGTTACAGCAGGGGAGATATTCATTTTGAGGGAGTCTAAGCTCAAAGTGGGAGGCCCAAAAAAGCAGTAATATTTACCCTGATTAAATGATCCTCCACGTGCGCTGCTGACAGCTGTTTCAGCATCGCTGCTCTGAAGAGGCTCACCGTAGCTGTAATAGAAGTGAATGGGAGAACCAGGAGCGTGCATCCCTGCTCATCAGAATGGAGATGCGGAAGCCTGTGGCTACTTCCAATGTCAGCAGTGTACATGGAGGATCACTCAGTCAGGGTAAGTATTACTGCTTTTTTGGGTTCCTCGCTCAATGTCCCTTTTAATGAAGATTTATTATTAGATACATACATCTTCTATATTAGTGATTGCAGATTTGGGACCTGCTCAACCTTTTTTTTTTTGCTCATCAGCTAGTGTTAGTGTGGCCCCAGAAAAAAATTTTATGGCCAATGCAGCCCAGGGAAGCCAAAAGGTTGGACATCCCTGCGTTAACAGCGAAGATTAATACATAGGCCCTGATGACACCTACCAGTAGTCACCTAGTTCAGGACGCCTATCGATGTAGGTACCTAACTTAATTTTTTTAATTAGTTCAATCGATGCTGTTAATTGAAAAGCACTATTAAAAACAATTTTAAAAATAATTAAAAAATTACTTTTGGGGTAGTTGCCTAGCTCACTAGGTGCCATGTAGGCATATACACAGAGGTGCCTACCTGTGCCTGCCCAAAAAGTAGGCATAGTTATGGGAATGGATAACATTAGGCACTGGTAAATTAGTCCAGGAAAACCCTGGCCTAATATACCAGCACCTAACATTATGACACCTGATGCCTACATCAAGTTAGGCACCGCTAGGCACAATTCTACAAATGGTACCTAAGTTTGAATGACATACGTTAGGTGCCATTTATAGAATCAGGCCCACTGTGCTGAAAATGTTGGGGGCATGGCCCGAAATGTAGTTTACCACAGGTAGAGTGCTTGCAATTAGCAGGGATGCACTTAATAACACTTTTGGGTGCAGTGGGAGGTAAGTACCATGCATTACCTGCAATATGCAGTCCCTGCCTCCAACACAGCATGCAGTTAAAGCATAAATTAGTGCATTCTAATTGGCATGACATCACAGTAAAACAGTTACTGCGCACAAGTTTTAACAGTGAACACTAATTTGCATGTTAACTTCTTAAGACACTTTAGTAAAAGGGTCTTAAGTTAGTCTATTAAAAATTTATCACCTTATGTTCTTTATTGTTTTTATTAGCCTTTATTGCTAGTGACTTTCATAATTCATCTTGGAATGGGTTTGGGTCTTTTTCACATTCCCTCTGATTCCAATAGCATTTTCTTTATTTACAATATGGATGGATGATCAATATCCATTATAAAAACCAGGTAGTCAGCTATAATAAAATGTATAACAGTACAATATACTTTTTTCCTTCTCTGTACACTATAGTGGTTTTATTAAGCTTCTTTCATCTAGAGGGGACAGATTCAGAACCAATGCTAGGAAGTTCTTCTTCACCCAAAGGGTGGTGGACACCTGGAATGCGCTTCCAGAGGGTATCATAGGACAGAGTATGGTATTGTGGTTCAAGAAGGGATTAGATAGCTTCCTGAAGGAAAAGGGGATAGAGGATCACTATACAGGTCCTGAACCTGATGGGCTGCCGTATGAGCGGACTGCTGGGCACGATGGACCTATGGTCTGATCCAGCAAAGGCACTTCTTATGTTCTTAGATTTATCACTGAATTCAGAATTTTCATCTTCTATAGTTGTTATTTGCATCAAAGTTTTCTCAAACTTTAACAGGTCACACTCAAGCCTGACAGTGACTTTCAAAATTAAAAATCACAGCACAAATAGGGTCTTGTAAAGCAAATAGTTTCTTTTCTGAGTTCTAATCGCCACAACAATCCAGCTTTGGACCCTCGCATCCTTAGCAATGCCTTACTGTTTGCTGTGGGATATGAAATGCCAAGTGTCAGATTGGGTCAAACCTTTCAATTTTTATATGCTGCAGCCACAGCATATGCCTGCAAGAACACACTTGAGAGACATTTTCATGTTATAAAAAGCATAACTGTAAGTCTAAGAGCATAGCCCTCTGTTGTATGGGAGAGTTTTCCAGGGGTTTATTCCATTTTAATATTATATTTGCACTGATCTATTTTTAGTTGTAATTCTCTGCAGTAAGTAGCAAAAGGCAAGAAATCAAATCCAGATAAATAAATTTCATGATCACTGTATTTCTACAAAAGCGGAAGAATAGAGTCCCAAAACATGAGTTTCAATGTTTTACACAGGAAAGTTGTCTAATGTATAATTCATGAACCCTGAAGTCAAGAATGAGTTATAAAGTATTGTGCAATATTTGCCCAAAGATGTGAGGAAAATAACACCTTGCAACACTCTTTGCTTCAGGCCCATCATGATATATTTTACTTGAAGTACATATTAAAATGCAACCTTAAAAGCAGCCTACACAGCAGCTTGTTCCATAGATATGCTACTGGCAACAAAACACTGTAGACTCTACAAAATTAAGTGAAACAGGATATATACATACATAGTGGATAATGGACAAAGGATAATATAGCAAAATAAGAGAAAAACAAGGTGTCAAGGGATAAGTGATAAGAACATAAGAATTACCGCTGTTGGGTCAAAGCAATGGTCCATCGTGAGCAGTCTGCTCACGCGGCAGCTCCCAGGTCAAAGACCAGTGATCTAAATGAGTCCAGCCTCATCTGCGTACGTTCCAGTTTAGCAGGAACTTGTCAAACTTTGTCTTGAATCCCTGGTGGGTGTTTTCCCCTATAACAGACTCCGGAAGAGCATTCCAGTTTTCTAACACTCTCTGGGTGAAGAACTTCCTTACATTTGTACGGAATCTATCCCCTTTCAACTTTAGAGAGTGCCCTCTCATTCTCCCTACCTTGGAGAGGGTGAACAATCTGTCTTTATCTGCTAAATCTATTCCCTTCAGTATTTTGAATGTTTCGATCATGTCCCCTCTCAGTCTTCTCTTTTTAAGGGAGAAGAGGCCCAGTTTCTCCAATACATCACTGGAATCCGTGATATATGAGAAATCCTAGATGTAAATAAGTACAAGGGGAATGGTTGTCAATAAAAACCCTATTACTATAACCTGTTAACAATTAACTTAATGGAACTCTTTCAAGCTTGAACATAAGAAATGCTATGCAGAGTCAGACCAATCATTCATGGAGCACAGCATACAGCCTCCAGTGGCCAACCTAGGTTACCTGGAAGTATCCAGAAAATAGCAGTCACCTGATCTTGCCTGGCTAATAAGTGTTAATTGACCTAACCTTCAAAAACTTATTCAGATATTTTGAAACCTACCTATTCCTTGATGACATCACTCAACAACAAATTCCACAATTTAACAGTGTGCTGAAAAAGTACTTTTTAAATTTCATTTAAAATCTGCTGCATGAGCTCATGAAGGTTCCCCCTAATTCTAGTACTCTTTGAAAGGGTAAACTATTCCCTAATAACCTGCTTCACACTACTCATTATTTTCCAAATCACCATCATATCATCTTTCAGTCATCTCTTCAAACTGAGCTTGATTTTATATGGGTTTTCTAGGTAAGTCTGGATGTGCACATTTTCCAAAATATTTTATAAAAGGCTAGCTGAATATAGAGCCTTTTGTAAAATATGTATAACAATGCAGTAAAAATACATGCAGTCTGCAGCAAGTACAGCAGGAATAGGTATTTTAGGAAGGAATATGTTTCCAAAAAATGGCATAAATTGGGGCTTTGAACATGTAAACGCTGATACTTACATATACTGTATAAGGCCCAATATTCAGAGGATTTATATTCCTAACTTTGAGTTATGCTCATAAATTATCCTCTTTGAAAATGTACTGGAGAATTGCTGTAGTTTTGCCTCAGTTAAAGCATCTAAGTTAAGCACCCAGCATTGGAAATCAGTATTTTGGAGGCAATTCTGCAATACAATGTAGGTGCTAAAATTTATGCTCACATTATGTGTAGCCTGGGGTTAGATTTATGCATCAGGAAATACATCTCCCCAAACTACGTAATGAGTATTAGCAGTCCCTGGGTTTAGGGTTGCCTGTATAGTAAAAGTGGTTAGAGTGAATGTGAAATCTGATTTGCACTGGTAAGGTAGTTTATACATTTTTTAGGAGGCAGTTGGAAACCCAGTCTTTGGGTTTCCAGCAACTTCTGGAAGCCTGCAATACATGAGACCCAGGCAGAGTTAGAATCTCTCTGAATGGTGGATATAAAGAAACATCTGAGCGACATCATCAGAGGATTCATAAGCTCCTGCATTGGGTGGGAGAGTTGTTTATAGGGGGATCTCCACCTTTAGATCAAGATCCCAACAGAGAGGATCTTAACACTAGGAGATGTAATAATAATAATAATAATTTTATTCTTATATACCGCCATACCGAAAAAGTTCTAGGCGGTTCACAACAAGGTAAACTAATACATGGAATACAGATAAAATACAAATTTGAATAATGGACTTATAAACAGATAAAGACAGAAAGCATTTACAATATAATACAGGGAAAGAAGTAATACATAGAACAGATAAAATATATCAGGTTGAATATAAGGAACTTGATTGAAAAAATGAAGCAGAATGCATTAAGATACCAGCCTATCAAAGAGTTGAGTCTTTAACAATTTTCCTAAAATCAAGATAGGAAGAGACCTCTAACTTCCTGAAACCTCCAACTTCCTGAAAGAGACTTTGTAAATAGGTTGTTTTGTTTGCATCAGAAGTGCAGAAGAAGTGCTTCTTTCCCGTTGGAAAGAAGAAATTAATTTGGAGTTCATGTTCTGTTTCATAACATGCAGTACCACAGTGAAGGAGATGAAAACCAAAAGACTATAATAAATTAAGTTTATTTGGTGATATATAAAATGGCTCAACATGATTCGTGTTTCGGCCAGAAGCCTGCATCAGGAGTCAGAAGCATGGAATCAATCGGTGATGTTCCAAGCTGATTTAATAGCAATGGTAAGCAGATGTGAATTCAAAATCGTTCCACAGCTTTTACTTCTCAGCATATATTTGTGCACAACGCTTCATTTAATTGTTTTCACTGTGGGATGATATTGAATTCAGCAGCAATGCAATTCTCTAACCAGCACCTGTGATAGACGCCGGTTATGGAATCAGGATGGTTAGGCGGGATTTGATAGGGTTAGGCGGACAGATGTGATTCTATAATGGACAGACATGATGCTATATAGGACTAACCTCTTTTTCCTTTCCTTTTCAGCTGCTCCTTTTATTGTTGAAACTTGGATACCAGATTTAGATTCACCCCCATGTTGCCAATATATATCCTTTGGGATATAAAGTGATTAATAGTCCGTGACAACATAATAAAAGGGGAGGTGAGTTAGCATTAGTTTATAAAGATTTTTTTTGGGGGGGCTTCAATGGTTGATTCATATGCTTACGTTAATCTGGGAGGTTTTAATTTGTAAACTATATGAATCTGACCATGCTGGCACCTTAGATTTCTTGTTATTTTAAAGACTTCCTGTTTTGGGGGGTAAATCTCAACAAAACTGTATGAAGTAATTTTACATTGTATCACTATTTTTAATGATTTGGTTATGTTTAAATATTTTTATTAAATGTCAAAGTGCACGCAAACATAGTGAACAAAACAGAACATTTTTCTTTTGTATCTGTACATTATATTCACCCCCCCCCCCCCACTTAATGCAAACCCAGTTCATGAGCATTAGAATCAGTCAAGAATCAAGGTCACACATTCAAAAGTCGACTCCGGGCGTGAGGAGTGAGATCCATCCAGAAGTGTTCCCAAATTGCTTGGAAGTGACAGCCCGGCCCCCATCAAGGGCTGCAAAGTGCCTACGTTCCAAAGAGGCTTGAATGATCTCCATTGACTATAGGTCAGTGGTTCAGTAGACAACGAGTTAGTTAAAATGGCTTTTTTGCCCAGTAGCATCACTCTAGGCATAAATTGATGATTTGGTTATACTGGGAGATTTAAACTTCTATTTGGAAGATAGGAATGATCCCAATGTTTGCCAATTTTTAGATTTTTGTATGTCTTTGAATATTACTGTTAATCCTGCACTGCCTAAACATATCCAAGGCCATTCACTTGATTTTAGTGGTGTTTTAACTAAAGGAAAGTGATATTTATTAGCTGATCCTTAAGACTGGAGGCCAATTATTTGGTCAGACCAGTACTTTTTGAATTTTTTTCTCAATATGCCATATATAAAAAGGGAGAAATATGATGGTTTTCACAGATTAAAGATGAGATCAGGATAATTTAACTCTGAAGATTTTTGGAATAAGGTGGATCAATTAGTTATATTAGTGGGAAATGCTCATACCATAGCTCCCCAAAAAACAAAGAAGGTTAGAACTAATTTTTTTTTTAAAAACAACCTTGGTATTCTGAATCTTTGGCAATATTTTTTTTAATTCAATCAAGTTTCATTTAATAAATTTTATAAATACAAGATGGAACACCATCTGAATGTTATAACAAGTGGCTAATAAGCTTGTATGAAAGTACACCGTATAACAAGGAAATACATAACAGATCATATATATTGCAAAAAGAACGAGAGTAATATCACTTCAAAGCCTATGATAAATATTAAAGACATCTGAGTAGTATTATATGACAAATGACAAAATAATAACAATCATGCTGAATGTGAGCATTCTAGTACAGTAGACCATATGTTATTGTAAGCCTTGGTATTGCTTTTCTTTTCTGCTGCAAGCAACATATTTATATTTAGCTATCAGGCAGATGTAGTTCCACCAGCACATAAAGTATAGTCAAGAGTGAAGTCTTTCCAATTATTCAAAATAAGTCTTATTGCTAAAAGCAGTAAAGATTTTCAAAGTTTTGGTTTTTGATCTGATATCTTTAAGGTTAATCCAACTGGACCAAGTATCAGAATTTTAAAGGATAAGGGTTCATTGATGTGACGTAATTGTTGAATAGTTGTCCAGACTTCAGACCAGAAGTTGCTTAAACAAGTGCAAGTAAACATCACATGCTCTAATGTTCCAATTTCTTTGTTACATGTCCAACATTTGTTAGTTTTTGTGGATTGAATTTTTGATACACAATAAGGAGTCTAAAAAACTCTGTGGTATAGAAAGTATAAGGTTTGAGACATGCTTGCAGATGCGAGCGTTTTAGATGTAGAAAGCCAAAGCTCATTCCATTGATTAGAAGAGAGGGTAATATCAAGATCAGATTCTCAAATAGCTTCAGTTCCTGAAGATTTGTGAGATTCATGCAACTGAATGATCTTGTACCAACAAGATGCTTCTCCTTTTTTGGAAGCCAATTTGTATGCCATCGTTAAGATGTCTGGAGATATATCTAATAATGGGTTTTTGGTAACAATGGCTTGTATGCAGTGTTTCAAATGTAATCAGTGAAAATATTGGTCATTAGGTAAGTTATAAAGGGTCCATAAATTATTGAAAGAAAGCTAATTGGTGCTGTCAAATAATTGACCAACATACCATATTCCTAATTTCTGCCATGGTTTCCAGACAATAGTGGATCTTTGTATTTTATAACTATCATTATTCCAGATGGGCAAAAACTAAGTTTGAAGCCATTTTGTTTCAATACAATTTTCATTTTCTCTTACAGCAGTGTCAGTGGAAGTCAAAACAGGATTGGCATTAGTAACTGTGGATGAATGCATGAATGGCAAATATTTTAGTGTAGCTACATTTTGTTGTTGTAATTCTAATTACAACCAATTACATTTGGACAGGGATAAAGAATCATCTACTAGCCATTTGGAACCTTGTTTCATTAAAATGCTATATGGTAGTCGTAAAAGCTAGGGAAATTAATTCCACCTACATTTTTACAACTTTTCAATCTCTTAAGGGCATGGTTGAACACTTTTTCAGCATCAAGTGCTATTGCTATATATGATTGATTTGAGAGATTGGCTTGATGTATGATATTAGTGAATAACCTAGTGTTGTCAGGGCAGGATTAATTCTCCGAGGGCCCATAGGCACACAAGTACACTGCCCCCCCCTGCCCTGCCCCCTTCCCCACCCCATTTATCTGTTTTGTTATTTACTTCTTTATTTCCACTTGTATTTCTTTTTTTTAAATTCAGAACAAACAAAGATTAGCATACCAGTGCACAGTTTTTCTTCTAGGCAACCCCCAAACATCTCTGAACAATATCAAGAATCATATGCACGAATACAGGATGTCCGGTGGTATACTCGGAGAGAGCCCCCAGGAAAGAGACTTGGCGTACTTGTAGACAAGTCAATGAAACCGTCTGCACAATGCAAGGCGGTGGCAAAAAGGTCAAACAGAATGCTAGGAATGATTAAGAAGGGGGATCATAAACAGATCTGAGAAGGTTATCATGCTGTTGTACCAGGCCATGGTACGCCCCCACCTGGAGTACTGCGTCCAACACTGGTTGCCGTACATGAAACCTGACATAGTACTACTCAAAAGGATCCAGAAAAGAGCAACACAAATGGTTAAGGGGCTGGGGGGTTGCCGTACAATGAAAGGCTAGAAAAACTGGGCCTCTTCTCCCTTGAAAGAGAAGACAGAGGGGACATGATCGAAACATTCAAGATATTGAAGGGATTTGACTTAGTAGAGAACGAGAGATTGTTTACCCTCTCCAAGGTGAAGAGAACAAGAGGGCACGCGCTAAAGTTAGAAGGGAAAAGATTCCGTACAAACGTAAGGAAGTTCTTCAACCAGAAAGTGGTAGAAATCTAGAACATTCTTCCGGAAGCTGTTATATAGGAAAGCACCCTTCAGGGATTCAAGAAAAGGTTGGATAAGTTCCTACTGGAACAGAACATACGCAGGTAAGGCTAGACTCAAATAGGGCACTGGTCTTTGACCTAAGGGCTGCCGCATGAGCGGACTGCTGGGCACGATGGACCACTGGTCTGACCCAGCAACTGCAAATCTTATGTTCTTGTGTTGCAGGAGGGAAGAGTGTCAGCCTGTTGTAGAGAAGGGGAGCTTTAGTACAGACGAATGGCCCAGTGATGACTTAGAGACAGGGGATGCCTGTGTGTAGAGGGATGCTATCTTTTAGAGAGGGTAATCGGTTTCATGATGAAGACTATTGGTGGTTGCTGGAAGTGAAAATGGATGCAGTGTAGCCTAGTGATGGGGCCAGCTGTTGTCTACTGGAATTCCTGTGTCTGGGACAGGAACTTGGACAGTTTGGGATCATTGATGTGACAGGGCCCAATGGTTGTTTTGGTTTCTTTGTTTTGCCCTGTTTCTGTGTGGTTGCTGCAGGACTGATGTGACATGGATGGTTATGTGGTGGTAGCCTGGGGTGGTCTCAGGGATTCCCTATGAGTGTGGGGGTTCTGGTTGCCCTTGGAGGTAGTTATCATCAGCCTTTTTGGGAGCTTCCCATGGCGAAAGCAGGTACTCAACCTCTCAGGTTTGAGCTGAGGGGGAGAGTATATGAGGACATGAATGGTCCTCCCTCACTGATACTGCAATTATACCACTATATAGCAGGGGGTGCTAGCTCACAGAGTGAAAGAGGAAGTCACCTTAGTGTAGGCCAACCTCTTCTGCTGAATATATGTGGACTTCATTTTAGGGTCCGGCTGGGAGCAGACCATTTCACTTGACTAGAGAAAGGCTGTTTGCCATTTGAACTGAGAGACTACTTTTCCTTTCTCTGAGTTTGTGAAGTGACAGTGCTCAGGTTTATGAACTAATAAAGAGTTTTGTTGTACCTTTCATGTGTGTCTGTGTGTGCACAGGCTTCACCCTAAAATTCACTCAGGCTTTTACAGGGAGTAATATTGTAAAGGATGTTTCATGTGTATATACCTGTATATGCTCATGAAATACTTTGTAAAAATTACTCAATGTATATAAGGGCACACTATGACATTTAGGAGCCTACCTGCATGCTACTTGGATATAAGCATGGTTGGAGGAGTATCTTAGCTATAAAGTAGAAGGAGGCACAAAATAAGTGCATTGGGTATAAAAATGTACATCTATGTGCATACTTAAACCACATACATTTACATCAACTGCAATTTCAGATGATTTTGTGCTGACATTTTAAAAAGATACATACCATAGGCATCTTTGTATCTTGATAAGATAATTTTAGTACAGGCACCTACTTTGCCTCTCAATCTAGGGTCTCCTTTTACATAGCTGCGGTAGAGGATTCTATCACAGGCCAGCAAGGTAAATGCTTCAACTCTCATAGGAATTCTAGCCCATGGTAGAAGCCTCTACTGTAGCTTTGTAAAAACCAGTGTGGGTGACTTATTAAAACATTACCCTTTATGTGCTTTTCTTAACGGTCTTGTAATCCTGTTTCCCTGGGATAAATTTTCAAATGTAAACTAAGTTCTGTAAAAAGAAACCACAGAGCTACATTATACAAGAATTTCTGTTTATGATTTATTAATTTGGGAATAGAAGGCCAAGAATTTGTGGAGGTTAAAGGTAACAAGATTAAGTGTTCAAATTATATTACATTTGTTTTTGCAAAACTAATATCATAGCATAGATCCCCAGAGATCTTTGCAAGTGTTCTCAGCAATCTTTTCAGTAAAAATCAATCTAAAAATATTTAGCACTGTGTAAATTCTGATGTAGTAACACCATGTGTCTATTTTATTTTGCCCATATTAAAAAGATTTACAAACATCCAATATTCCTCATATATATTATTATTAACTTATTTACAGATTTAAAAATAAATTAATATGATAATTAATCAATGGGCATCACTATCATAACTAAATAAGTAACAATTACTTCTTAGACATCATTATTTTTGCTATGAACTCGAGTCTGCAAGAATCATCTGGGCCTGAAAATAAACTTGCTGAGTTTGAATTTAAACTTGGAAGCAAGTGAATTTCATATATTTGATCCTTTTTATGTAAACTGGGTCTTTGTGGTTGTGTAATTCCCTACTTGCCAGGTTTTCTTGACTTTCAAATATTGCTGCCACAATTTAGTGTCCCTGAGCTGTTTCCCACTAGTTTATGCAATGATGTTTCATAGCACCTCTGCCCAGGACCTCCTTAAACATATTATCTAGGAATAAACTAATACAGTTACTACAATGAAAATAGAATAGAAGACATTAAGGGTTAGTCTAGTGCAGTGGTCTCAAACTCAAACCCTTTGTAGAGCCACATTTTGGATTTGTAGGTACTTGGAAGGCCTCAGAAGAAATAGTTAATGTCTTATTAAAGAAATGACAATTTTGCATGAGGTAAAACTCTTTATAGTTTATAAATCTTTCCTTTTGACTAAGTCTTAATAATAATATTGCAATTTATAGTTAAAGAGACACATGATCAAGAAACTGTTTTATTTTACTTTTGTGATTATGATAAATGTATCAAGGGCCTCAAAATAGTACCTGGTGGGCCACATGTGGCCCCTGGTCCACGAGTTTGACTAGGCCCTTGGTCTAGTGGTTAGAGTACAAGGGGCTGATATAAAGTTCTCAGACCAACCAACAAAGTTGGGGCAGTCTCCATCGAGAGCTATATACTTGGGCCTCATTGTACGAAACTGCGATAGCAGTTTCTAGCATGGGGAGCCGTGCTGAAAGGCCCGCGCTACTCCCAACGCTCATTGAGTTTCGTAAAAGAGGGGGTTAGTCCAGTGATTTTCTAGTTTTTTCATTCTGTTGGAAAAATACAGAATGAAAAAGTAGAAAATTGCTGTACTAAGCCCCCCTTTTACAAAACCACGCTAGCGTATTTTTGTGCTAGCCACAGCAGTAACAGCTCCAATGCTCAAGGGAATTCTATGAGTATCAGAGCTGTTACCGCCGTGACTAACAATAAAAAATGCTAGCATGGTTTTGTAAAAGGGGTGGGGGATAAGTGTATAGCTCTCGATGGAAACTGCCCCAACTTTCTTGGTTGGGCTGAGAACTTTTCAGCAGCCCCTCATAAAGGGGCCAAGGCCAAGAATGACAGCATTCAGATCCTGACTCTCCCACTGATGCTCTACTTAAAGACAAACAAAAAATCTGAAGTGAATCTTCAATGCAATGAAATTCATTTCATGTTTTTCAAAAGTCCATTAACATTTTTCAGATTGCTTTAAAAGAAAAAGTTTGGCAATCCAGTTTGGTGAAGCATTGACATTTTTACACAATACTTTCTGGCATGAGAAAAATTGGTAGGCATGTATTGGACATTTGAAAAGCATGCAGGAAAAATAACTGAAAATTTAAATTAATAATGCCATCATCAAGGCTTCAGCTGTTATTAGTGTCCAGTGAAGAACTAGGAGATAAAGATGGAGATAAGGGCCAAGGAGAGCATACTTGTTTTCCTCCTCTTTTACTAAGGCACGCTAGCCTAAATATTAGCGCACACTAAATGATAATGTGTCCATAGAATATAATGGTTGTGTTAGCATTTAGCATGCGTTAAATTGGCTAGCACACCTTAGTAAAAGGACCCCTACTTAAAGAATAGGGCAGCGAGGAAGAGAGATAACTGAAAGAAGTTATAAAACCCCTCCCATTTCTTTTTGTTTACTATATTTTTATTGGTAAGAAAAATTTGCTGTACAAATTGCACTGTAAAAACAGACTGTATAATTTCCCTAAAAACAGTAAAACAAAGCATATTGCATGCAATACCAGACTAAAGTTTCATTCTCTCAACAAAGCTGACAAGTTCTCTCCTCTGTTGTTTTTAAGATTTTAGTTTGTCATAATTTTTTTTTCAATATTTCTTTATTAAGATTTAAATTTTTCCATGATCAAATAAATGACTCAATATTAACAGTAAAATAACTAAAGTAATATAAAAGACATAAATTTAAAAAGTAATGAGGAAATAAATCATTTATCTTGTACTGTTAGATAGTCCCCAATTATATGAAGAGGCGGCAAAAAAACTATCAGCGGAGATTATATCACATTACTTTTAAAGGAAGAAAAAAAAAAGATGGCCAATTTTGCTTTGGGGGCTAATTATCCACTTGTGAAGACTGTGGGGGTAATAATAAAAAAAAAAAAGTCTAAAAAGTGTCCTAAGTGGCTACTTGGACGATCAAAAAGCCTGATCGTCCAAGTACCCATAACCAAAGCTGGTTTTTAGACAGATCTAAAACCAACTTAGGCCTTTCCCCTGCCTTTAAACGCACAGAGAGAAAAGGGATGTGTTTAGAGGAGGGGAAAGGGCGGGCAGTGGGCAGGAGGTGGGCCGACCTACACCTAGGTGTACAACAGGTATAACCAATACAGCTTAGTCGGAACTTAGACCTTTTTCACTTAGACAAAATAAAACCAGGTCTAAGTGCCGAAAAACGGGCCGCTGAGCTGATGGCCGTTGGCACCATCAGTTCAGCGGCCCGGCAACCTAACCATCGCGGCAGGAGAGATGCCTCATCTCCCCTACCGCGATGCCATCACTCTTCTACCCGAACTGCCGCGACCCGCGGCAGTTCAGGTAGAGGAGTGATGGCATCGCGGTAGGGGAGATGAGGCATCTCTCCTGCCACGATGCATCACTCCCCCCCCACACACACAACATCGGGGCAAGAGGGAGCTCAAGCCCTCTTGCCCCAGCCAACCGCGGCACCCCCGACATATCGGGGCAAGAGGGAGCCCAAGCCCTCTTGCCCCCCCCCCCGACTCCCCAACTCCATCGGGGCAAGAGGGAGCCCAAGCCCTCTTGCCCCGCCGATCCTCTACCCCCACCCCCCACTACATTACGGGCAGGAGGGATCCCAGGCCCTCCTGCCCTCGATGAACCCCCCTCCCCCCAACGTCCGCCCCACCAGAACCCCCGATCGGCCCCCCTCCCAGCCAACACACGACCCCCCCGGCCGACCCCACGACCCCCCCACCCCCCGTACCTTTAGGTAAGTTGGCCGGACAGACGGGTGCCATCTTAATCATGCTCCACCCCTTAGTCAGTTTGTCATAATTATTATGGTTGTTTTAACTCATGTGAACAGTTTAGTTCTTAAGCTATATATAAACATTTTTAATAAATAAATTCATCCTGCTTCATATTTTTCTTATTGCCACTCTTTCATCCCAACCCTTAAGTCTCTCCCAGTGCAGTTCAATCCTATGTGGGAATGTTGTCTTAAATTGTTGCCATAATTGGCAATAGGCTCTGGTCTCCAAGTTCAGACTAATCTTTTTTAACTTTAGTCCCCAATCAACCATATCACACATATAAGTTTTCCAATGGTGGTGAGTCTTCCTGAACCCAAAATTTTAAAATTACTTTTTTGATCAACAGCACTGCTATTCGTATGAATTGGCTTTTGTGTACTGGTATTCCCTGCCTTCTGATAGCATCATCACCTCCCCATAGAAAGAGTAGATAAGTCCACTCTACATTCATCTGGTCTAGCATGGATTTCCACACTTTACCCAGACTAGTGCATTTTTAAAAGGAGTGAACCAACATACTTACTTGGGTTTTACATTTTCCATAGGTGTCATCCTCCCACAGTCTCATTTGTTTACATTTAACTTTAGTAATAAACACTTTAAAGTATTAGAATGCAACACTCTATAAAGTATTAGAATGCAAGTCGACATTCGAGTGGGAGGTGAAGACATTAACAAAACAGTGTTCCAACTAATGAATAATAATTTCTTCTCCCAGTTCTCTGCCTCACAATTCAGCCATGGTATTCAAGTATACCGCCCTCTTTTCCACTCTTCTCAACCAATATGAATAGAAAAACCTACTACATGGAGGGGTAGCAACAAACACCATGTCTAGCCTTGAGAAGCAGTATGGGCCCTTTTCTACAAAGAAAAAGTATAATATCTAACCTAGAAATAAAAAGTAACTTTTGTGTGTTGAGAATATCCTACTTTTCTTTCAATTGTGTAAAGGAAAGGAATACCCCTTGTGCCATGCCCAAATGTTGCCCCAAATATCGACAGCCTTTTGCAATCCATTCCCCAAATGGCATGTTTCCCTGGCCTGCTGGAAATTCTGGATTGCCAACCAACTGTACAAACGAGGGGATGCCCATCGTTTTTCCTACTGTCCTTCACCACCATTTCTATGCCTTCTTCAGGGGAATTATGAAAGACCTTAAGACCCCCTCCTTCTCCAGATGCAATGTGTAGTACATTAAAAGGATCAGCAGTCTTTCCATAGGTTCGCAGGCAAAAATTTATAATTTATCGAGTGTATTTCAAGAACCAATCTGAATAGAGCTACTGCATTATACAGATATAAATTCAGAAACCCCACCCCTGCTTCCTCTCCAACACCAATTTATTATATCCTATGAGTGCTAGCCTAGATTTCCATATAAAGGTATTAATTATAAACTTACTATATATATTCTTTCCTCCTTGCCATTAATCTGAAGAAGTAACATTTGCAACAGATAAGCTAGCTTTGGTAGCAATGCCATTTTCATCAGGGCTATCCAACTAAAAAGACTTTCCTACATCAGGGCTAGATTTCAGTGCCCATAGGCAGGGATGAAGGACAAAAAGTACTTGTTAGATCAGACATTCAAGGGGGCTTTTTTGGAGACTGGAAAGCATTGGATCAGAGTGCCACAGTAGTGCTTATGTGACATAGTAGAAGTGGATGGCCCTAAGTATTTGATACCCTATGTAGTTGCCTATGTTACCTAAGCCTATATCTGAGCCTGTTCTGACTGTAAGAGAATAGAGCAGAGAAGAGGCCTAACATGTGTATGAGTAGCAAGATGGCTGGCAATTATAGGTATATTCATTGATCCTCTTTAAATGGCTAGAGCCAGAGCTTAATTCTATGCATTATAAGGGCAATTCTCAAAACTATATACTATATTTGTTTAGAATACTAGTGTATATATGTGCCAATAAGCTGCCTAATCACTATTCTGCCAATACTCACTTAACTCACATTGTGTGAATTCACAAGGAGGGTATACACAGGAGCAGAGCATGGACAGGACATAGGCAGGGCTCCCTCTGAAACAAGTAACTTACAAAACCAGTGTCCTCCAAGCAAAAGGAGACAAAGAACTCTTCCCATTTCTCCTGGAGAATCACTAGGTGCAGGGGTCTTTCAACTAGGGCTGACCCATATTTCTTGCATTTGGCCCCAACCAGTAGAGCCTCTGGTCCATGCAAGGCCTGCTCCAACCTCCCCCCTCCCCTTACAGGTAGGGAGCACTATTATTTACCAGGGTTTATTTGATCAAGTTCATTACCTATTGGAGACAATATGGCCTGGGGGTCCCTGGGAGTCCATCTAGGACACCTCCTAGCTAGCCTCTCTAATACCATGGGAGACGCTCTTGTTCCTGCTGCAGTATCTGAGGGAATAACTGCAAGACACTTCTCCCCCAAAGAAACTACTCCTATTTATCATATAGTGCTGCTAGACATACACAGCGCTGTACATTAAACATGTAAGAGACAGTTCCTGCTCAACAAAGTTTACAATCTAATCAAAACAGACAAATGGGACAAATAAGGAATTCGAGAATTGCTTATGGTAGGAACTGGGACCATAGGACTTGCGGCTATGACCAGATCAGGAGCCACCAAACATGGCTCCTAAGACTTCTGCACAGTTGTTCTGCGGCTGAGAATGGTCCATCATAAGAGGGCGGAGGAAGCTGAGACTCACTAAGCACATCACTTTGCCCTTGCTCATTCTGACTGTCGAGTGCTATCTTTATTAGGCTTTTTAAAAAAAAAAAATTTTAAATAATCTTTATTCCCCCGGACCCGACAACAAAGAAATAAAGCTAAGCCAGGCAAACATTTATTTTTAACCTTCCTATTGCTGCAGGGAGCCAAGTGGGACACCAGGGGTGGAGTGGTGCATAAAGATATCATGCCAGTCCTCAAGCAGGGACCCCATAGGTCCCGAGCCACACCAAGCTAGATCCTGTAAACTCTGGTTGCACTATGCATTCTACTAGGATAAGGTCTATGGATCATACCCAGGAGCAAGGCAGTTAACCTCAATCACAAGTGTAGGCTACTAAAATGGTGTGTGGTCTTCATCATAAGGCATACGAGGACAGACTTAAAGATCTCAATTTGTATACTTTGGAGGAAAGATGGGAAAGGGGAGATACGATAGAGACGTTTAAATGCTTACATGGCATAAATGTGCATGAGTCAAGTCTCTTTCATTTGAAAGAAAGCTCTGGAATGAGAGGGCATAGATGAAGTTAAGATTTGAAAGTGGTACCTCGAAATCCAAACTTAATCTGTTCCAGAACCCCGTTTGAGTTTCAAAACATTTGCGTTTGAAGATGATTTTTCCCATTGAAAATAATAGAAACTGGATTAATCCGTACCTTGGTCCCACAAACTCACCTGCAGGAACAATGTGCTGTGGCATAGACAGCAAGATCGAGCCCCCCCTGGCAGAGACAGCAAGATTGGGCCCCCACCGGCATAGGCAGCATGATTGGCAATGGCAACTGCAAGCGGTACTCAGCCCAAAGCTTCCCTCTGACGCGAACCGCCAAGGTGGAAACAGGAAGCTGCGACAGAGGGGAAGCTTTGGGCTGAGCAACGCTTGCAGTTCCCATACGTTCGGATTCCAAAGCAGCGTTCGGATTCCAGGGCAAAATTTTAATAATAAATATAGTTTGGATTCCAAGTTGTTCAAGTTCTAGGGCATTCGGATTCCGAGGAACCACTGTACCTTTTTACAGAAAGGGTTGTAGATGTGTGGAACAGTTTCCTGGAAGAAGTGGTGGAGACAGAGACTGTGTCTGAATTCAAGAAAGCGTGGGATAGGCATGTTGGATCTCTTAAGAGAGGAAGAGATATTGGTTACTGTGGACGGGAAGACTGGATGGACCATTTGGCCTTTATCTGCCATCATGTTTCTATGATATAAGTAGTTTAAATAAAATAAATTTAAAAAGCCCTAAAAATAGTCACCAGTGTCTATGTTGTAAGTTTTCCAACAGTGGCTTATTTTATTTATCCTTGATCCAAATTTTCTGGAATATACATTTAAAACTCTATAATATGCCATGTACAAAAAATTATTTTCATTTCTCATGATGCTTAAAAGAATCTCTTTCCCTATTCCCACCACACAGATCCCTATCACTTTGCAATAAGGCATAAAATAACAGTGATGATATTATTGTCCCATGGAATTATATTAGTTTCTCCTTTCAGTTATACATATTCATATATGTAACTAGGTTAAGCATATTAAAATCAATTGGTGGTTTTAAAAATTCTCAATAAATCAATTGTTTTATGAAATTTAACTGCAGGGATATCTGGGTTTTTCCAATTTCAACCACACACATGCCCAAGAGAGTCAGTGTGTCATTTCCATTACTTTTGTGCATCTGATTGATTTTGATTCAAACTTAAAACTATATTTGAAGGAAGTCTCTGTAATGCTATTCACCAGGAAGAAAAGTTGTTCCTTTGTGTGTGTCTGTGGGGTGGTGGTGGGGGGGTTCTCATATTTTGTTTTCTTCTCAAAGGGTTTTACTAACACCCTTAGCCAGATCTTACTGGAAGAAGTCGGACTCAATCTCCTAGCTTATTATTTTTAGAACTGGAGAAGAAGGGGTGAATTCTGTCCTGGTTGTAGGGTCCTTTATGATTAATCAGATGATATACTACGTTGAGATTGATCAAACCTTCCTATGGCTGAAATCACCTCTTTGAGATGATGCCAGCTGCTGACAAATAGCCCAAATATCCTTGTTATATTTACATTGATGACTATATCCTGACTTCAAGCCACTATACATCAGTAGTGGTTTCAAAAACAGGTCTCCCCTTTATTTATAGGAGAAAACACTATTTGGAAATACAATCTAAAGGAAAACTTCTTTGTAAACACATTAAATGCACTGATCTCAACTCAAACACCTTAACAGTAGAAGCCACTTGTCAGACAATTGTGACTCTAGAAAAATAAAACAGTGAATGCCCTAGGGCAGGGGTAGGGAACTCCAGTCCTCGAGAGCCGTATTCCAGTCGGTTTTTCAGGATTTCCCCAATGAATATGCATTGAAAGCAGTGCATGCCAATAGATCTCATGCATATTCATTGGGGAAATCCTGAAAACCCGACTGGAATAAGGCTCTTCAGGACCGGAGTTCCCTACCCCTGGCCCTAGGGACTCATTTTTTTTTTTTTTTTAATTCTTTATTTGAACACTGCAAATACAACCCAAAAAACTTTTAAATTTCCTCCTAAGGAACACACTGTTAAGTTAGAGAGGACAGTGGTGGAGCATCAAGTAACATTATAATCCTTAGAGTATACTAGGGCTGATATTTAGACCATGGGAGGGAGACCGGCTAACTCCTGTTGTCGGTGCTAAGCCCAGATATTCAATGCTGGGCCATTTCCAGGGTCCAGCACTGAATATCTGATCTATTTTTGGTCAGCTAAGTCAATTTTAAGCGCTGGCCATTTAAGTTATAGAGGTCAAAGATAGATCAGTTATTTGAGCGGCCTGATTTGGCTGCTAAATTTGGCCAGTTAGCATATAAAATCAGCAGTTTATCACACAATATAGCCATCCAAGTTTTAGACGCTTAGCGCTAAAATTCAGAGGAGATAGCTGTCTATCTCCCACTGAATATTAGCACTTAGCTAGACAAATGCTATTTAATTGGCCAGGAGCCGTTCCTGGTCAGTCAAGTAGTGCTGAATATCAGGCAAATTGTGCTTAAATGCAAACTGCCAAAATTTTCTATCTCACTAGAGAGTGAGTTGATATACCATAAACTGGAGTTAATAGAGAAAAAAATGAGGTATTCATAGGTAGATTGCCTGCTTGCTTTGGAAGGAGGGGGAGAGAGCAGAGGGTAAGAATGTCATATTGACGTTGAAAAGTGTATCATTTCTGCATTAGCACCTGCAGTGTTTAGGGGGCACCTTCCTAAGGTTACCCATTCCAGAAGGGAGACTTTTTGACCACTCCTGGATTTTATGCCGACCTGATCCTGGTGCATTAAGGGACTTGCAGTACTGATTTCAATGGATAGAATCATGGACTACAAAAACTACACTGTGTTGTGATGTTATTTTAAAACTAGGACTGGACAAAAAGTCTCCCTTCTGGAATGGGTAATCTGGTCACCCTAGTCACCCCACATGTTATTATTAGTCCAAGTCACACAGGGGTGTCCAATGTCGGTCCTCGAGGGCCGCAATCCAGTCGGGTTTTCAGGATTTCCCCAATGAATATGCATGAGATCTATTAGCATACAATGAAAGCAGTGCATGCAAATAGACTTCATGTATATCCATTGGGGAAATCCTGAAAATCCGACTGGACTGCGGCCCTCGAGGACCGACATTGGACACCCCTGGTTAAAAAAAAAATACTTGAAATTCCCAGAGAAGTCTTGACCCCTTGAATAAAATTTTCTTTTTTGCCTTCCATATAGGAAGCATGGAGAAGCTTTGCAGGCAGTTATAGATCAGTGCTATGAACCTGAAGAGTTTTACAGAGCTCAGTTGATTATTTGTCTTTGAGACAACACCCCCCAATCCCAATATTCAGACTGTGGGAGATAGCCTTAAAGATCAAACATACTACTTTAAATTCAATGCGGGATGAAATAGGTAGCTGATGCAAATCACGCAAAATAGGCATAAATATAGCACAAAGTGAGAGCTTAAAATCACAACTTTCAACTTAAAGTTACAAAGATCAGAATTAGAAGAATTATTTTTTACAGCTTCTTTCTCTGAATCTCAAATAAAATGATTACAGGGATGCCCTACTCCCTTGAGAGCTAATAATACCTATTGGGGAAAGGTGATGGGATTAGAGAACGGCATGGGGACCGTTTACCGCGGTAAACCGTGGTCACTGTAGTAAATCCGCAGAAATGGAGACATTTGCAACTGGTTTACCACAGGAATGGGGACAAGACCTATTACCACCCTGTGGGAGCAGTGAAAACTCTTGCTCCTGCAGTATAAAAATTTGCGCCCATGTCAGACTCGGAACCTCCTCCCCAGCTCTTTTTGCACCTATTTTACCTTCAGGAGCCAGCCATGCCACGATGAAGACAGAAGGAACCCAGAACCAAAGTCTGAGACCAGTTTGATCTGAGGAATAAAATTACCAGACAACAAAAGGTAGAAAAAAATAAATTTACTTTATATTTTGTGATTAGAATATTTCAGATTTGAAATATGTATCCTGCTAGAGCTGGTATTAGACACAACTGGGGATCACAAAGCCCAGGCTGTGCTTCTTTAGCTTCCAGCTGGCTTAGGGTTCTCTCTCTCTGACCAGGGGGCAGTTGCCCTACTTGCACTCCCCTAACACTATTCCTACCATGTTTGATTGAAGTATTCTGTTAGCTTGATTTTTCTATGTAGCATTCTGTAGTAATTTGGTTTGTTCAATTTTCACAATGGTGGAGGGGATATTTGTGAAAGGGAGGGGAGACAGGAGTTTTGTTGATCCTTGCTCTGTATTATTTATACTTTAATAAAATAAGTTCAGTATAAAATCTAAACTATTTGAGGCTTGTGCGGATGGGATCTGACAGTTTGCAAGGCAGGGATGGGGACTGAGCTCGCAGGGATGGGGATTGAGCTCGCAGGGATGGGGAACGAACTCACGGGGACAGGGCAGAGCTCACGGGGATGAGGCAGGAACGGTGATAAATTTTTCCCCCATGTCATTCTCTAGATGGGATTTAATATACTGTACTGCCTTTCTGTGGTTAAATTTAAAGTAGTCTATATATTATGTGCAGATATTTATTTTGTACCTGGAGCAATGCAGGGTTAAGTGGCTTGCCCAGAATTACAACATATTAACATATTAGGTAACAGCAGATAAAGACTTGTCCAGTCTATCCAGTATGCCCAACAAGATAAACTTATAACATGTGATGTGATATTACATATGCATTTTTGATTTGTCCTTGCCATTTTCAGGGCACAGACTGTAGAAGTCTGCTTGGCACTGGCTTTTCTTCTCAATTACTAGTGTTGCCATCTAATCACCACTAAGCATATTTGGTTCCATACCTTCCATATAGAATTCCTTTATGTTTATCCCACGCATTTTTTAATTGTGTTACCGTTTTCATCTCCAACAATTGTCCCTTTCTATTCCCTCCCTCCTTCCTTCCTATGTCCTTAGTGCCTCCTTCCTATGTCCTTAGTGCCACTTTCCCATGTCCTTAGTGCCACTTTCCCATGTTCTTAGTGCCCCCAGATCCAGTGTCAGTTCTCCTTTGTACCTTTGTTCCAGGTCTCCCTTTCTGCTCTTCCTCAGGGTCTCTCCCCCTCTGTCAGTACCTCTCATAGTCCTGCATCTGCCTCCTGTCTTTTCTCTTTGGTCCAGGCCTTTCTTTCTCTAGTCTTTCTTCTGCTTACAACCCCCACCCCCTTTCTCTGCCTCTTTCTCTCCTTCCTCCCTCCCTCCTTCCTATGTCCCCCTCACTGCCTTCCAGCCTTTGCCCACCCTGTCCCCTGAAGCCAGCCAGCCAGTCTGCCTCCCTCCCTCTCCCTTGCCAAAGCCAACCTGCCTACCTCCTCCTGCCTGCCTTCCAGACTTTGTCCCACCCTCTCCCCTGAAGGCAGCCAGCCAGCTTCCCTCTCTGCCACACCGAATATGAGAACGCTTAGCAAACAACAGCCTGTCTGTCTGCCTTCCTCCTTCCAAAGCCTACCGCCAATTGTTCTGCTCCCCCCCCGGTCCACCACTGCCGCAACCTGCTGCTACTTCCTGCCTGCCGCAACAACAGCTGGAAAGGCATGTCCAGGTGCTGGCCAGAAGCCTTCTCCCCAACGTCAATTCTGACGTCGGAGAGGAAGTACTGGGCCAGCCAGGCAGCGATTGGTTAGTCTGGAACTTCCTCTCCGATGTCAGAATTGACGTTGGGGAAAAAGCTTCTGGGCCAGTGCTTGGACATGCCTTTCCAGCTGTTGTTGCGGCGGAGGGCGGGGAAGCAGAGAGAGAGAGCCCATTCTCCTGCGATCACCTGTCCCATTGTCCCCATACACTGTAGAAATATTTATGGATGACTAATCAGTTACATAAACAAATACGTGCCTGTTTTAGTCAGATGCTAGGTAAACCATAATCTCCTTACCCAAGGTTCGTTATTTTGCCAGTTTATACTAAGAATAGAGACCCAGGCTAATGAGAAATACTTTTATTATGAAAATAGAAAAATATAGTTCATAAGCCAGTAGCAATAACTAATTATTGTTCACAAAATATCCGAATACATATATGAAATTCAGTACATAATTATTACAATACACTTGCTAGATAAATAAGTAAAACTAATTCTTACACTCTAAATAATTCCTTATAATAATAATTCCTGATTAGCAGCTTTACATCTCCTTATCCCAAAGACAATCTAATTCTCTCTCTCTAACCCAGCAGAAAAGACATATAATTCCTTATTCTCACCATCCAATTAGGCCGTAGCACCAAAATCAGGTGAAATGGAAGACGTCTTCCCTCAGCTTAGCAGATATAGAAATTCTTCTGTTTAGGAACAGTCCGTCAGCAACTGGAGAAGCTGTAACTTAGGTTGGCAGCCAAGGTTTCCTTTATGTGATGGAATCCAGAGGTATAAAAGTCTGGTTTCACTCTCTCTCAGGCAGATAGTCACAAGAGGTAACTTTTCAGGTCTTAATTATTATATAAGAAGTGCAGAGACACCTATGATAAGATGCAAGTTCACTCACATCCCAGCATAGACAAAATTAATAATTAGCACGTTTCACTTGGATCTCGTCAGATGACCTCTCCGGACCAATCCAGAAACAGAACTTAGATGAATAGCCTTTCTGTATAGAGTCTCGTACAGGCTGCTGAACAGAGACGCCTTCGTTAGATAAGAAGCACAGGAGCCTTAACTCCCCCAAGATTCACATAGGCAGAGCATGTAGGCATAGCTGGATGTCCTTGACTAGAATACAGTTCTGGTACATACCCAGAATGCATCAGGCAGAAACAGCAAAGATGTATTCTTCTTTCTCTTCTTGCTAGGTTTGGGCTGGAATGATTTCTTGCAAACAATGGTTCAGGCTTGATGACGTCAGAGAGGCCTAACCTTCAGGTGCAAATAAGGAAACACCCCTACAACACAGCTTTGGGATGCCGTCGCTGAAAATGGGACATTTTGGCATCCTGAAGCTGTGCGTGGGGACAACGGGACAGGGGATCTGAAAAAGGGATGGTCCTGTTCAAAATGGGACGTTTAGTCACCTTATACCTCCTTTCTTCTTCTGGTTATATCCCTCTCTATGCAGCCCAACATCCTTCTGGCTGTGGCCATCGCCTTGTTGCTTTGTTTCATCACCTTGAGATCTTCAGACACCATCACACCAAGGTCCCTCTCCTGAGCTGTGCTTATAAATCTCTCTCCTGCTGTCTCATACGTCTCCTTTGGATTGCTGCACAAAGAACTGCAGTGGGAATTGAACTTGTTTCCTTAGACCAGGGGTATCAAACTCAAATCACATAAGGGGATGAAATCTAAAACGCAGGCTAAGTCATGGGCCGGATTTTTTATTAAGATACTTGCCCCCTCCTTTGCTGACATGCAGTGTGGGCCCCAGCGCCAGTGGCCGCTTCAATGCTCACAGGACTTCTGTGAGCGTCCAATCAATCACTGGCACCAAAACCCACGCTGCGTGCCAGCAAAGGAGGGGGGTAGTCTTAGTAGAAGTATAGGGATGCAACCTCTCCATCCCCATGCCGGCTACAAAATAAATAAAAAATACTTTTCCTTTCTTTTCCTAGTTCACGCTTGCTGTCTAACACCAGCTCTGGCAGGATACATATTTCAAATCTGACATATTGTTATCACAAAATAAAAAATAAAATTATTTTTTCTACCTTTTGTTGCCTGGTCATTTTGCTTTTAGTCCCATCCTGCTGCCTTAAAAAACAAACAAACCTAAGAGTAGCTAAAACAGCAGTCACTGGTAATATCGAAGCTAGCAATTACCTTTACCAAAGGGATTCTTGTAGCAAAATCTTATATTCCTCGAACTCAGAGGTTCTCAATCCAGTCCTTGGGGCATATTCAGCCAGTCAGATTTTCAGAATATCCACAATGAATATTCATGAGATAGATTTGCATACATAGGAGGCAGCACATGGAAACATCACACACCTATTGACTGTGTGCCCTACAAACTGGGTTGAAAACCACAGCTTTACTATTCTTACTTAATTTGACCCTCCTAGAAGGGACATATTTCTTTAGTAAGAATCCAGATGGGCTCTATGTATAAAACCTTTTGCTTCCAAAACCAAAATGCTAACAGGGTTATTCTCTGAAAATGCAAGTCCACAGGAAATGAGATCTTCTTCTGGTCTCTACATACTCTTAGCTCTATTTGTATGGAAATGAAGAATGGATTTCTTAAAAAAGCTTATTTCTAAAACAAAAATATTTATAAAGAGAAATAAGTCATTGGTAATGAGATGTGAGCCAACATATTCATTAGGGATATCCATCAGTGGCATTATGAGAATTGGAAATAAAAACCAGCTGATCCAGTTCTGGTTTTACCCCATTACATAGGTCTGATTGGCTCATTGATTTTTCTTAGCCAAATCTACAACTTCATGCATGCAATAGGGCAAAATCAGAATTGTAAAAGCCAGTTCAGTTGAACTGGGCCATGTTAACAACTTTACACAGGCCACAGTTCTTTATGGAATCTGATATTAATGATCCCTAGGTCTCACTACTTGGTGCTGGCAACACTCGTTGTTGCTATCACCTCTTTATTCCTCCCTTCCTAAGGTTACCATATGGCTCCAGAAAAAGGAGGATGGATTGAGACATCCAGGTTTTACTTCCATTGCTTTCAGTTAAAGTAAAACCAGATGTCTCAATCCATCCTCCTTTTTCTGGAGCTATATGGTAACCCTCTCCCTCCCTCCCCACCCCTGAAGCAGTGGTATCTGCTTCCACAGTATTCATAGTTAGCATTTAGAACAGAAACTATATTTGATAATCAAATCAGAAATCAATGACAAGACAGTGCTATGTGCTGCCACCGAGTCAATGGGCCACATCAACAAATTAACGGTCGCTTTTATCAAGCAGCGCTAGAGGTTTTTAGCGCGGGCCAGTGCAGTAAATGCCCTGACACTCCAATAATTCCTATGAGCGTCAGAGCACTTATCTCACTAGCCTGTGCTAAAAACCTCTTGTGCAGCATGATAAAAAGGGGGGAAGGGGTTAATTTTGAATCTTGACTCTGTTCTCAAACCAAAAATTAGCTTATTCTTCTTTTTTCTGCTGTAGTTTCAAGATTTTAGTTGTATTTATTTATTTATTGGGGGAGGGGAAGAGGAGATTGGGAATTAAGCAACCAGCATCTTGTTTATGTTTATTAAAATTTGATATCCTGCCAAAGCTTACAATAGTTCTCAGTGGTTTTACATAAAAACAAAAACCAAATAAAAACAAGAACTCCATAATAAATAGAAAAGACCTAATAGATTCATTCATTCTTGTCCAGAATAGTTTCCTCTTCCCTATCATCCCTTCCTCTTCTCTTGCATTGGCTTTTTCCCTCATCCCAGACCTTCACATCACCTTTTTGTTCCTGTCTGAAATGTATATTTATCATATTTGATGGGCTCTTTTATTTATGAAAACAAATGTACAAAGCAAAAGTAAAGCAAAATATACCATTTTGGCACATACATATTTAAATGAAAAACAAAAAAAAAGCATTGCAAAAAGGAAATTGGATTTATTCCAGAGCAAAGATGCCACTTTAAACTGCAAAAGCTGCAAAAAAAATAAAAATAAAAATTTTAAATGATAAAAGATAATTTTCTAGATCCTACTATGCATCCAACATTTAACCCTGCTCTAAAATCTTCTAGCAAACCACGGAATGTGAAGTGGTAAAATGCTTCTTTTTTATTTCCATTGATTCACTTTGCATATATCAAATAACATTTTACAACACACTGTTGTGCTGATGTAGATACAAGAGTAATGTGTAGGCCACACAAAGTGATTTATTGAATGGGTAGGTTTGTGAAGAAATAAGCAAAGGGCTAATCTGATTTATGGTTCTAATTTTGTTTGGTCACAGTGTTACTTGCCTTTTGTAGTGCTGAAGAATTACCATGAACGATAAACTTCAAAGAATCATTACCTCTGGCATTAGTAAGTGTTTTTAAGCAGGATACTTAATTATAGGACCCTAAATGTATGATTTCTACAAATTTCATCATGTGAATGATATAACTTATTAAATGCAATGAGTTTGAATATTAGCAACTAAAGTACACAATATATTTTACAGCGAAGGCGAGAATACACAAGAAAATATGCTGAGGACTGGTACAAACACATTGGGAAAATAGACTTCCCAATTAATCATCTCACAGAATGCTGCTACAATACTAAGTTAACTTTTTTAATGTAGCATTCCTTTTATATCGCATGTTGGAGTGTGGCATAACCAAACAATTGTTAAAGATGTTTAATTTCTTTCTTTCTTGAGACATGATGGAAACCTTCCCCTACTGTTCCCCAAGAGGGGGACATTATTAGGTGGATCAGACATGACATATATAAAACACCAGGGACCAAATGTAGCACTCTGAGGATTGCTGCCATTTTGAGTCTTTGGTGGAAATGTATGTCTTCATTTTAATGGGGAACATGCTTTTATTCAAAAATGAAAATTAAAAAATAGAGCAAATCTGAAAATAATGCCCTGGAAGAGGTTTTGTTTCTATCTGCTTTACTGGTGCTTATGATTTTGGTACATTTAGTCACTGTACCATGTCTTTCATGTTATGCACACTTGTCTTACCATTTTTGCAATGTCATGTCTCACTTTGTCAGCCATGCTTGTAATACTATGCCTGCCGTGCTATGTTCTGCCATTCTACTCTCACCATGCTATATCTCATCATACCACATTTTGTCATTTTATGTATCACCATACTTTGTTAACTATCCCCCACTTTTACTGACATGTAGTGTGAGTTTTAGCACCGGTAGTGGCGGTAACTGCTCCGACGCTCATAGAATTCCTATGAGCGTCAGAGCAGTTACTGCCGCTGCCGGCGCTAAAACCCACGCTACGCTTTAGTAAAGGAGGGGGTATGTTTGCCATCTCTATCATACAATGGTTGCCTTGCTATTTTGTACCATATAATGTCTGAGAGTGTGGTGCAGAGATTATAACTATAGCCTCAGGGTTTAAGCCTATATTGTACTCTGTGACCCTGAGCAGACCACCTGGTACCCTATTGCCCAGGTACATATGATAGATTGTGAGCCCACTGGGACAGATAGGGGAAAAATGTTTGAGTACCTGAATAAATTCACGTAAACCATTCAGAGCTCCCCTGGAAGAACGGTATAGAAAATTGAATGAATGAATAAATAAATAAATAAAAGAAAAAAAAGAGACCAAACCCTCTGCACATAGAAAATATAAGCAAGCAAGAGAAAATGAGAGTCATATATAGAGTAGAAAATAAATAAAGGATATCCAACTAGCACAAATGAATGCATCATCTCAAAAAAGATGTAGTAGAATTATAAAAGGCACAGAGAAGGGCGACAAAAATTATAAAAGGGATGGGATGACTTTCTCTATGAGGAAAGGCTAAAGTGGCTAGGGCTCTTCAGATTGGAGAAGAGATGGCTCAGGGGGATATGATAGAGGTCTATAAACTACTGAGTGGAGTGGAAAGGGTAGATATGAATCGCTTGTTCACTCTTTCCAAAAATACTAGGACTAGGGGGCATGCAATCAGTAGTGTAGTGAGGGGGGCCAGGAACGGTCCACCCCGGACATGGTCTTGGTAGGGGCCCCAGCACCTGTCTTCCTCTCCACCCCCCCTGCTCCTTCCCAAACCCCTCTGCTGTAAACGTGTGCCTCTTCCCTTCCCTCATACCTCTAATTTTCCCTGTGTGAGCAGCATTTTAAACTTGCTGCTCGCATCGGTGTCACCTCTCTCTGACATAATTTCCGGGACCCCACACCCAGGAAGTGACGTCAGAGGGATAGCCAACATGACACGGGCAGCAATTTCTTGATGTTGCGCTTGCCAGTGAAATTTAAAAGGTAAAGGGGAAGGGAAGAGCAGGGGGAGCTAGGAAGGAATGGGGGTGGTGGGTGGAGAAGAGGACAGGGGAGGGGTGCCACTCACCCTCACTTCGCCCTGCATGTGATGAAGCTACTATGATGTAGATTTAAAACTATCCAGAAAAATTATTTCTTCACACAACGTGTAACTAAACTCTGGAATTCATTGCCAGAGAATATGGTGAAATCAGCTTAGCAAGGTTTAAAAAATGTTTGGATCATTTCTTAAAAGAGAAGTACTTCATAGGCCCTTTTTGAGATGGCTTGGGGAAATCCACTTCTAATTCCTAGGATAAGCACCATAAAAACTGTTTTACTACTTGGGATCTAGCTAGGTACTTGGGACTTGGGTTGGCCACTGTTGGAAACAGGATGCTGGGCTTGATGGACCTTCGATTTGACCCAGTATGACAATTCTTATGTTCTTAAAAGCTAGAACAAATGAAATAATGCATAAACTATATTTACAAAGCCCCTTGCTTTATAATAAACTGCTTAAATTTGAGTGCCTTTTGCAAACAAGTTAATAGAATACTGTACTGCCACTCACACAGGTAAGTGTACACAAAGACATATAAATGGCAGTATCATGTTAAACTGCTATTCTGAAATTACATGCTAAAATGACTTACACTCTAATTATATATATGTTGAACAAAATTTCATATGAAAATATGGATGTGTACCAAAAAATGGGGGGTCTCGGTTTATATTTGAGCCACCACCCAACCGCCAGGAAGGCTGTCTTCCTCTTCCTCCGGCACACAACCCCCAGAGCCACTACCCTGCATACATGCCCTCCTCCACCCCAAACCCAAGCTGGCAGCTTACCAGTTTGTGCTCAAGAAAGCGACTGCTGTGATGCCGAATAAGGCTGTGATCACCAATGGTGGATGCTGATTTGGTGTTGAGGGTTTAAGGATGGTTGTGTTGTGCCCCCACAATGTAACGTTGGATGGGTTATGGTTGAAGCGGCCTTACAATCTGCAGTCCCGGATTCATTACCTTCACAGAAGTTTCATTAGGGATAGAACCAAATAAGCACAGCCAGATGTGATTGCATAAAGAATATAATATAGAAATAGGCTTACAGAAAAGCAATATTCATAAGCATTACAATTAAGGAGAGAGCAAAGCAGTTTCCCTGCCTTGCAGAGTCCAGAGAGAAGCGTGAAGTTCCAGGGAGAGGCAGAGAGAGAGAGAGAGAAAGGGGGAGGTTGATGTTCCCAGCTTCAGGTTCCAGAGATAGAGCAAGAGAAGCAGTGATGTTGCGAGGGGGCTTTTATAGCTTGGAATCTTAGAATCTATTGAACTTCAATAGAATCTATTGAAGTTAAGCATCCCCATCCTTAGTAAACTGTCTGAAACAATGGTTAGTTTCACTGACCAGGAAGGGAAGTGAGGTGTGCTAGACAGGAGAATAGACTGGAGTCACATGTAATTTCCAGTATTCTTCTGACAATATCTGTGCACCTGGATCCATTGTATATCCTAAGCTGTCCATCCTAAGCATCAGACATTAACACATCTTCTTAGCACCTCTTAGCTGCAAGTTCGTTCGTTACCTTTTAAGCATGATTTAATTAGGGCTGTTTGAAACAGTCTGCCTGGATGCTTTCTGTATGTGAATTCTGTGCATGAGCACTTAGGGTCTATCTGCATCAACATTCCAGAGTCAGATTGATATAATTTCCCATAGGCCTTTGCTGACATTGGTTAGGGCAACCAAAATGCTGATATGCTGACAGAGGGGACCTTGAGCATCTGCACATGATCAAGGCCTGCAGGCTGCCACCCTCTCTGAGAATCTCAGAGAAGGTGGATTGCTGACAGGCCTTGATCATGTACAGATGCTCAATGCTCTGTGTAGCACATCAGCATCCACCATAGAGAGCTGCACAGGAATGGGGCCAACAGGAATCCACTGGGGATCCCACAGAGTTCTCCTCTGTGTTGTGGGGATCCTGTGTGGATCCCCTGGAGTCATGGGGATCCCACGGGGATGGAGGCACCTCTTGAGGGGCTCCTGTGGGTGAGTTACCTCATTTGTCCAAGCAGCACCTCCTTCTTCCTGTCTTCCAGTCGCACTTGCTTCTTCTCAAAGCCATGTATAGCATTTCCTGCACGCCGCCACCACTCTTGGTTGACTTGGAAGCCTTCCCCTCTGACATCAGAGCTGATGCATATATGTTTAATACACTCTTTGTTGCAATATCAGTGCTGTGTACGTCAATTAAAAAGGAAAAGAATGCCATTTGTAGTAGATATAGAGAATATATATATATATATATATATACACACACACACCTAGATGCCCTCTTAAACCAGGCTACCTGTTTAAAATAAGCCTCTAATTGCTTACTAAAAGAAGAATAGTTTGTATTAGAGTAAGACTGTGAGATCCCTGGTTCTAAAATCAGAGGTTGACAGGATTTCTATTCAGAGTTTTGTTATTAGTAAGAACCTCTGTTCTTTTGTACCCAGTGGGTAAGTGCTCTCTGTCTCCATGGCTGATACGAGTCATTCTCTGATGATGCAGTCACAAAACACTGGTGTTGGAAAGGTGATATGCATGTAGGTTTCCAGATGTCAACAATTAACAATGTCAAATCATACTGGACTTCAGTGAATGAGCCAGAGTTATGGATCTGGGCCTGGGATCTCCCTGTACAAATTTGCTTTCTAGGCTAGCTACAATTCATTTGCAAGAATATATGTTTTATTATTTCAGCATCCTTATTACCCACTCATCCAAAATTTGCTTGGAGCAGGATATGAGATTAACAATATAAAATGCACTTGAGAATAGAATTTGTTAAATTTTAAATGCTTTTCAAAAAATATACTACCTGCATACATCTGGGTCAGAATTGTATACTTTAGTAACCAAGATGAGTGATTTGATCATGCATTCTATGGCTTTTTGTTCCAAAGTTTCCTTGCATTTTGTGTGTGTGTGTGTGGGAGGGGGGGGTATAAAGAGGGCAATGTTGAGGATCATCCTGAGGGCATTTATTTCATGGCTTGCAAAATGCTTATTAACCAGAAAAAAAGAGAAAGAGGCAAAGTTTTTCTGAGATTAATAGAGCGTTTGTCCTATCTTCTCCCAATATTTTCTCTACTCTAATTTCTATCTCAATTTATATTCGAGTCAACCTTTTTCGGGAGAAAAAGGTCATCTCGGTTTATATTCAGATAGATTTATATTTGAATATAGAGTCAACTCCACCTAAGTGCACGTCGGTTAAGCGCACGCTTCGGTTATCCATGCCCGACCACCGTGGTCCCGTTTTTTTTACATTACAATCAATGGATGTAAACTCCAGATACTTTCAATTTTGATAAGCAAACAATCCGCTTTGCGCACTGATGTCGTTGGTCCTACCTCTATTCTTTCACGTAACGATCACTCCGGTTAAAAGCAATCACGTAGATGAGCCATGTGTTTCGGAACAGCAGTCTGGCCATGTGTTGGGTGGACAAAAATCATTGTCTTTGGTTGAAAGTGTCCACCATGCTGATGTCAGACGCCGCTTACAGTATACTTGTACATAAATTGGAAGGGCCTGTCCCCTGACAGTGGTGTACTCCAGGTCCTCCTGCAGTTGCTCACACAGAGACTTCTCAGGAAACTACAAAGCCATGGAATGGAGGGAGATATACTAAGATGGCTAGGCAAATGGCTGGAGAACAGAAAGCAGAGAGTGGGCATAAATGGGAAGTTCTCTGACTGGGAGAAAGTGATTAGTGGTGTACCCCAGGGCTTGGTACTTGGGCCGATCCTATTTAATATTTATATCAATGACCTGGAAGAAGGAACATCCAGTGAGATCATCAAGTTTGCAGACAACACAAATCTATGCCGGGCAATCAGATCGCAGGAGGATAGCAAGGAACTCCAGAGCGACTTGTGTCAGTTAGAGAAATGGGTGGAGAAATGGCAGATTAAGTTCAATGTGGAGAAATGCAAAGTAATGCATTTAGGCAGTAAGAATAAGGAACACGAGTTTAGAATGTCAGGTGCAGCTCTGGGTAAGAGCGAACAAGAAAAGGACCTGGGTGTACTGATAGATAGGACCCTGAAACCGTCAGCACAATGTGCAGCAGCGGCAAAGAAAGCAAATAGAATGTTGGGCATGATAAAGAAGGGAATCACGAGTAGATCGGAGAGGATCATACCGCTTTATAGAGCAACGGTCAGACCCCACTTGGAATACTGCGTCCAACATTGGTCTCCCAACCTAAAGAAAGATATAAAACTGCTGGAGAGGGTGCAGATACGAGCAACAAAGCTAGTAAAGGGTATGGAGAAACTGAAATATGAGGATCGACTGAAGAGACTAGGATTGTTCTCCCTTGAGAAAAGGAGATTACGAGGGGATATGATCGAGACCTTCAAAATACTGAAAGGAATCGACAAAATAGAGCAGAAAAAATTATTTACATTGTCCAATTTGGCACGGACAAGAGGACACGGAATGAAGCTAAGGGGGGGACAAGTTCAGGACAAATATCAGAAAATTCTGCTTCACGCAGAGAGTGGTTGACACCTGGAATGCTCTCTCAGAGGAGGTTATTGCGGAATCGACCGTCCTAGGATTCAAAAGCAAACTAGATGCACATCTCCTTACGAGAGGCATAGAGGGATATGGGTGACTAAATTACGCCAGGCGTACACCTGGCAGGGCCTCTGCATGTGCGAATCACCGGACTTGATGGACCGAAGGTCTGATCCGGAGATGGTGCTTCTTATGTTCTTATGTTATGTAACTACAGTATGGTCTCCCAATTAAAGTGATAGAGACCTATACACCGCTTTCAAACGTAGTGAAGCTGTTGGCTTCAAGGTGCCTGCCTGTTGAATATGAAAGCAACAAAAACCAAGGGATAATCGCAAACTTCAAATGTCACTACAGGTCATTCATCCTTTCCCCGAGCTGCTGATCTCACGAGAAAAATGATGGTACTCGACTCTCTTCACATGGTATTCCGATTAAGTGCACACTCCATTTAAGCGCATATGGAGAACCGGTCCGAAGGGTTTGCACTTAAGCGGAGTCAACTGTATACAGTAACTCTTTGTTAAGTGAAAAAATATTTTCCCCTATCCTACTTGTTTTTAAAGTATTACTATGTATGTTACTGGCCTCATGCTACACTAAGTGCTAGTCAGCCAGTTTAACTCTGAATTTGTAGCCTAAATATTACCAGGCTGGTCATTGTGGTTCTTGAACATAATTTCTTTAATATCAAATTTAAAGAATAAATACACTCACTGTTCTGCAGATCTCAAAGTAGTTTCACTCCTAGAATCAATACTTCTACTGGCACATCCTAGCTATTGGGAAAGCCAGGAATGTTTTTCAGCACAGACCCTGTACTAGAGGTAATATGTATATAGCTTCTCTCACAAACTACCGTATTTTTCGTTCCATAAGACACACTTTTTCCACTCCCAAAAAGGAGGTGGAAAAGGGGGTGCATCTTATGGAGCGAATACACCTCTGCCCCCCCTTGCACGGCATTCTTCTGCTGCTCATCGCACCGCACCACCCCCAGCTGGTGCTGCTCACCGCCCTCTTACCCATTGCAGGAAAGGAAGGAAGAGCTGGCGGCGTGCAATCGAGCCCACAAGTCTTGCCCCAACGTCAATTCCAACCCCTTCCACGCTCCCCCGGGCACTGCTCCTTTAAAGATGATGCTGCCACTGTAAATAATACTGTGCGGTGCCATAAGAGGCCGCAGTTTCAGAAGAAAAAAGGAGAAAGCTCCCTCCGATCTGTGATGTCAGGCGCTCTGGCTCTCTCCAGTTCCCTGCTCGTGCTCTGCTTCCTGACACTCAGATGGGCTCCTGAGCTGCAGCTCGCCGGGCTGGGGACCTTTCACTGTGCAGATTCAAGTTTGTAGACCCCCCCTCCAAGGAAGGGCTCAGCCTAAGGTGAAGTCTTTGCACAAGCATCGAAAAGGGCTAGACCAGCTGCTGAGATTTTGGTAAAGAGGAGAGTTTTGCCTCCTATTACACTTTTGCTAGAAGTTTGTAGGTGATACATGCATGCACTGCTCTCTAAAGCCAATCACTGGCCTGGACTTTAGCTCCGACGTCAGAACTGACATCAGAGGAAGGCTTTTGGAGCCGATTGCACGTCGCCTACCCTTTGTGGAGTTGGGCAGCAGAAGTCAGCTGTTATGCTGTGTCGGCATCGGGTGTGCATGTTGAGTGCCGGTCCAGGAGTGCAGGAGCCTCAGAGGAGCTGTCAAGGGATCTGTCGAGAGATCTGTCGTGGAATTTTTGGGCTCCTGGAACGTCGACAGTGCTCCAGTTCCTGCCGTGTGGCCTTGAGGATCGTGATAGCCCGTTCAGTGGTGTGTGTGTATGTATGTGTGTTAGTGGCACTTGTGGAGCATGGCCTGGGAGGTGAGCCTCTAGTTATTTGGGGTAGTGGGGTGTTAGTAGGTTGGGGGTTTGGTGAAGGGGTTTTTTGTGCTCCTTATGGCACCTGCTAAAAAGTCTGATTCCAGGGGAGGGAGGAGTGGTGGAGCTCGGAGGGGTCATTCTGCAGCAGTGGCAGTACTTGTTGGTGGACCAGGGAGGAGGAATCAGCGTGGTAGGGAGGAAGGCAGGCAGGCTTCAGTGCAGGAGGAAGGACAAAGGCTGCAAGGCAGTGAGGGGGAGGGGCAAGAACTCAGAACATAGGAAGGAAGGAAGGAGGAAGGGAATAGAAAGAGACAATTGTTGGGCCCGAGGAAGTAAGGAAGTAAAGAAAGAAGTATCTAGTGTAACCAGAAATCACCAGACAACAAAGGTAGGTTTTCAATTTAGTTATCAAAATCAGTCTGCTGCAGTATATTTGACTATTTTTCTAGGGGTTGGGTTCAGAGGCACAATTTGGTTCAGAATATTTTTCCTTGGTTTTTCCTCCTCTAAATCTAGGGTGCGTCTTATGGTCAGGTGCGTCTTATGGAGCAAAAAATACAGTAAATTTCTACAAAGAACTTCACATTGGGAGGCTAGCAAATCCAAAGTGTAGAAACAGATTGGGGAAACAATGCCCTCTCTCTATGCTTTCTCTACAGCAGAGGTGTCAACGTCCCTCTTCGAGGAGGGCCGCAATCCAGTCGGGTTTTCAGGATTTCCCCAATGAATATGCATGAGATTTATTTGCATGCACTGCTTTCATTGTATGCTAATAGATCTCATGCATATTCATTGGGGAAATCCTGAAAACCTGACTGGATTGCGGACCTCGAGGAGGGACTTTGACATCCCTGTTCTACAGCATGTGGTGGTTAAAGACAGAGCCTGTTTCTTCACATGCTTCCCTAATACAGTCACATGCTTCCCCAATGCACTCTGGGTGTTTTGCTTAAAGACACATTCTCTCACTATTTGAATATCTAAAATAAGCCTTCTGCGCTGCAGCCATGCACATTGAGAACCAAAGGCTCCACTTATTAAGCTAACTGAAGAGCCATAACTTCTTAAGCCTTTCTAAAGACAGGAGTTCCATCCCCTTAATTATTTTGAACCTCTTTTTAATTCTGCTATATCTTTTATGATGCAGTGACCAGAACTGTACATAATACTTAACGTGCCTATTTATTTTTTTCATCAAAACGGGATATCTAGTAATTCTCAGTCCTGCCCCCAATCCTGCTCTAGCCCTGCCCCAATCCTGCCCTAGCCCCACCCCAATCCCACCCCAATCTCTTCCATTCATTTTTCATGTACACATAATATCTTATTAATTCATAATGGTAACCATAAAATTTTTTTAAAACCCCCACAAAGCACACTATATGCAGAGAAAATGTTAATTATCATTTATATTTGGCTAGGCAACATCATCAAGCACTCCTCATCCTATCTCAAATTCAGAAAACTGATTAAAACCAACCTGTAACCAATTTGTAACCAAGAACTCTTAAAGCCTTATCCCTGTATATTACTTACATGTACTCAAAGTCCCTACATTGTAACTTCTACTCTGTCTCTCTCCCTCCCTACAAATATTCATGCATTCAAAGACTTCATTGTTATTTTTTTTCGCTGACTATCCAGCTCTTCTTATTGTAAACCGCCTCAAACTACTATGGCTTTGGCGGTATATAAAAATAAAATTATTATTACTATTAATGTCCGAGTGGGGGCCCACCTGGGAAGTAGTGATCATCATATGGTTTGTTCCATATAACAGCCAAAGAGGAGGATGGCCACACAAAACTCAAAGTCCTAGATTTCAAATGTGCGAAATTTAGTAGCATGGGAGAGTACCTGAACAAAGAGCTGATTGGATGGGAAGACCCAAGGGAAGTGGAAAAACAGTAGTTCAAGTTGAAAGGAGCAATAAATAGAGCTACTGACCTTTATGTGAAGAAAATAAATAAAAACAAGAGGAAAAGGAAACCAATATGGTTCTCCAAACTACTGGTGGAAAAAATAAAGGCAAAAGAACTGGTGTTCATGAAATATTTAAAAACTCAAGAAGAGGAATACAGAAAGGAATATCGGATGAAACTGAAAGAAATCAAGAGAGAGATAAGTCTGGCGAAAGAGCAAGCAGAAAAGCAAATGGCTATAAATATAAGAAAGGGAGACAAAAAATTTTCCTGGTATATTAGTGAAAGGAGGAAGACAAAAAATGGAATTACGAGACTGAAAGAAGGTACGAACCACTCGTGTGAGATTACAGCAGTCAAGCAGACAATGTTCCAGAATGCAACCGCTGGACACAACTGCCGGACACTTAAGGCACAAGTTTTCCCATAAAGAATCATTCTTTATAATACCGAGGGCCTCAAAATAGTACCTGGCGGGCCGCAAGTTTGAGACTATTGGTCTACCATCTGGCAACTAAAATTCAATGTGAAGAGGTGCAGAGTGATGCATTTGGGGGATAGAAATCCTAGGGAATCGTATGTGCTGGGAGGTGAAAGGCTGATAAGCACAGATGGAGAGAGGGACCTTGGGGTGATTGTGTCTGAAGATCTAAAGGCATCTAAACAGTGTGATAAGGCGGTGGCTGTAGCCAGAAGGATGCTAGGCTGTATAGCAGGGGTCTCAAAGTCCCTCCTTGAGGGCCGCAATCCAGTCGGTTTTTCAGGATTTCCCCAATGAATATACATGAGATCTATGTACATGCACTGCTTTCAATGCATATTCATTGGGAAAATCCTGAAAACCCAACTGGATTGCGGCTCTCAAGGAGGGACTTTGAGATTCCTGCAGTATAGAAAGAAGAGTAACCAGCAGAAGAAGGGAGATGCTGATGCCCCTGTATAGGTCATTGGTGAGGCTGCACTTGGAGTATTGTGTTCAGTTTTAGAGGCCATATCTGGCGAAGGATATAAAAAGATTTGAAGTGGTCCAGAGAAAGGCGACAAAAAATGGTAAGGGGTTTGAACAAAAAGAAGTGACTGGAAGACGTAATGTAAATATGTATACTTGGAGGACAGGGAAGATATGATACAGACCCGACCCAATTTCCCTCCAACCTGATTCATTAACCTCGTGGTCGATCATCCTTTCATCCAATCCGCGCATGCAAAGTAGGCAGGCAGTGATTCACTAAACAAAATCTGGAACACCAACTGGGCTGGTTGATCAACAAAGAAGCGACTGCTGGGACACAGGTGTCCTGTCCTTTTAGACTGCCTTCTCCTGCTCAGTAAACTCCTACTCTCTGCCCTGATTTTCCGCTCTCTGCCGCCCTGCTTACAACTACTGCTCTCTACCCCGATTCTCCGCTTTCTGCCGCCCTGATAACTCCTGCTCTCTGCCCCGATTCTCAACTCTCTGCCACCTTAACTTCTGCTCTCTGCCCCCCTGCTCAGTAAACTTCTGCTCTCTGCCCTGATTTCCCGCTCTCTGTCGCCCTGATAACTCCTGCTTTTCTGCCCCGATTCTCCACTCTCTGCCGACCTAATTACTGCTCTCTGCCCGACTACCCTTCCCGCATTGCGAACCCGTGGTTTTAACCCACAAGTTTAAGGAAAAAAGCAATACTCATGAACTGGTTGTCCCGGGATCCCCCTTCTTATGCTCAATGGAGATCCTTGATGATTATACATGCCACGTTGGAGCGGAGACTGGTGGGAGATCTGGATTGTGGTCCGGGCCGTCGATTCTGTCAGACATGGGAACGTTTTTGGCTGGACCTTACGCCTCATGCCCGTAGTAGATTATTAAATCTGTGAGATTGATCCTATGCTTCTTGACACGGCACTGGACTCCTAGGGATTGGGAATGGGGAGGGGGGACGGGGCTGGGATTTATGTTCTAGTGGATGACTCTGCTGATTGTTTTTGAATGTTTATATGCCTTGTAGTTGGAAATTTAATAAAATATATTTGAACATAACCCACAAGTTTAAAGCGAGTTAAAACCACGGGCTGGCGAAAAAGTAAAAAATGAAAAAAGATTTCTTTTCAGCTCTGCCGGGCACAGATGGTCTGCGCATGCCTCGGGATTGCTGGAGAGTGATCTGTGAGGTCGGTTGGGGGTGTCATTCCGATCGCCCTCATTTGCATGAGGGCGATTGGTGAATTAGCCCCCCCAGACACAGATCGGATCACTCACGGATCCGATCCAATCTGTGCCCTTAGTGAATTTAGCCCCAAATCTTTTCAGAGAAGAAAAAATGGTAAAACTAGAGGGCATAATTTGAGGTTACAAGGAAGAAGACTTAGGAGCAATGTTAGGAAATTCTTTTTCACGGAGAGGGTGGTAGATGCCTGGAATGCTCTCCCAAGGAAAGTGGTGAAGAAAATGGTGGTGGAATTAAAAAAAGAGTGGGATAAAAATAGAGGATTTGTAATTAGAAAATGAAAGATGTAAATTAAAGAACTAAGGCCGGTATTGGACAGACCTACATAGTCTGTGTCCCATATATGGTGATTCGGTGTAGGATGGGCTGGGTATCAATGGGAAATCCACTAATTTAGAACATGAGGATGCTACTGGCCAGATTTTATGGTAGATATCATGCATACTACGAGATGGTTGGATAGGCTGGAGTGAACTTGGATGGCAACTTCAGCATTTGGAACCTATGACAATACCAGACTTTATAGTCTATGGGCCCAGAAATATCCAAGAAGAGACAAGTTAATTTAATCATGTATTTTTTAATGGGTATAACTTATGGGCAGACTGGATGGACCATTCAGGTCTTTATCTGCCGTCATTTACTTTGTTACTATGTTTGTACAGGTAGCACTAGCATCCATCTTTTTACCTGAAGAGGCATGGCTCAGAGGAGCTCTGGCATCTAGTTACTATAGGCCTAGATTCACGAACCTGCCTGATAGGGCCCAGTCTGGGCAGGTCCAACAAATTCACTGTGAGCCGAGACTCTTCATGCAAGAGTTGAGGATGCACTATGAAGTGCTATCTGAGGCTGCAGTTGTGGGGTAAGAGTAAGTGCCCATCAAATGATTTCCTTTTTGGTGAGGCATGTCAGCAACTCAGTGCTGTATATCACCAGAACCATGATGTCATGGACCTGAAGAAAAAGGCGTGGCTGTGCCCACAATAAGCAAACTTTTCAAATCATGAGGGCCTTTGCAGCAACGTATCTCTCACCTCCATAGAAAGGGAAGTGATGGCCACCTGTGACCAAGATATCATCTCAGGGATCAGTCAGAGAGAAACTGCGCAAAAATCAGGAAAGAGTTGCTGTGTGTGTTCCTCCACTGTGCACTTGTCAACTATGCATCAGCAAACACTCAAGCCCAACAATACACATTTTCAGTCTGGCATTAAGGAGTATTACACTTCTCCCTCCGTATTTGCGGTTTCGATTATTCACGGTTTTTAGCTTGCTGGCTCCTCCCCCCAAATTACATCAGCTTGCATAGAGAAATTGCTGATTCCAAGCATTTATAGAGAAAATCGCTGATTCCCAGTGCTTTGTTCACCATGTTTTGCCTCTCCTTCAGAAACAGGCCAGGTCTCCCACCATGTAATTTGCAGTTTCACCATATTCACGATGCTTTTTAATAGAAAACAGCAAATAACATATAAAAAAGTTATTCGCGGTTTTTCAGTATTTGCGGTTCTGTTAATCCCCTATCACAGCGAATACGGAGGGAGAAGTGTATATGATTCCTGAATGCAATCTATATCTTTACCTGCAGCAGAAGGTTTGTATTAGCTATGTGAACGAATTCCACAATTAAAAGTGAATGTTATTTTCCTCTCACTCGAGGTAGAAACCTAAGACTCAGTAACAGCACTTACTCTCTTATACAGTTTACAGCAGTGGTCTCAAACTCGTGTCCCGCCAGGTACTATTTTGACGCCCTCAGTGCTGATTCGACCAGGTCTCCTAAAGCAGGAGCAGCAGCGCTGCCTCTTGCTGGCTGTCCACTGCTGCTGCTGCCCCTTCTCCTTCTGTAGGGGGCCCCTCGGGTCAGTTGGGAAGTGCTGCAGTGCTTAGGTGCTCTTTGTAGCGTCCTCCAGATTTCCCCCTGGTCTCCCAGTCTTAGTTTCAGCTAATTACAGCAGCCTGCAGAGAGGATTGCTGGTGCTGTGGCGATCCTTGCAGGCTGCCTTCATCCTCCGCAGCATGTACTCTCTGCCGCGATTCTGCCCCTGATGCCAAAGGAAGTGTAGGTCCATGGCAGAGGGAATGTGCTGCAGAGGCCGATGGCAGTCTGCTAGGATCACTACAGCACCGGCAATCCTCTCTGCAGGCTGTTGTAATTAGCTGAAACTAAGACTGGAAGGCGGGGGGGGGGGGGGAGGAGGAGAGGGAGAAAGCCGGAAGAAGCTGCAAAGAAGGAGGGAACATGCAGGCCTTTGGGGGAGAGGAGCCCTGGTGTAGAAGTACCCACAGGGAGGGCAGATGGGAGGAGGAAAGGGGGTTCAAGAGAAAAGGAGAGATGGTGAGGAAGGAGGGAGAGATGCTGGATGAAAGGGTAGTTAAGAAAAAGAGAGATGGTGGATTTGGGTATGGTGGGGTCTATCACTGCAGCTGCAGGGATGCAGATGAAAAAAAGGAAAGATGCCAGACCTCTGAAGGATGGAAGGGAAATGGAAAGGAAGACAGAGATTGAAGATGGATGGTTAGCATGGAGAAAGAAGAAAACAACAAATGGGCAGGAGACCCTGGGAAGCGAGTTATCTGATTTGAATAATGAACAGACAACAAAAGGTAGAAAAAATAATTTTATTTTCTGTTTTGTGATTACAATGTGTCAGATTTGAAATGTGTATCCTGCCAGAGCTGGTATTAAACCGCGAACATGAGCTAGCATTTAACAGAGAGAATCAATTGAAGTGGAGTTGGACTAGATATACTACCAAATCGACAAACTTAAAAGTGACAAATCCCCAGGAACGGATGGAATTCACCCAAGAGTCTTAAAGGAATTGAAGGTTGAAATTAGAGAGTTATTGCAAAAACTTGCCAATCTGACAATCAGAACTGGACAGATACCAGACGACTGGAAGATAGCGAACGTCACGCCAATTTTCAAAAAAGGATCGAGAGGAGAACCGGGCAACTACAGACCTGTGAGCCTTACGTCTGTACCTGGAAAGATGGTTGAAGCACTGATCAAGGATAGCATAGTCCAGCACTTGGATACACACGACTTGCTGAAACCCAGTCAACATGGCTTCAGGAAAGGGAAATCATGTTTAACGAATTTACTTCAATTTTTTGAGACCGTGAACGAACAAATTGATAGCGGAAAGCCAGTGGACATAATATAGTTGGACTTCCAGAAAGCGTTCGACAAAGTTCCACATGAAAGACTTCTCAGGAAACTACAAAGCCATGGAATAGAGGGAGATATACAAAGATGGATAGGCAAATGGCTGGAAAACAGAAAGCAGAAAGTAGGCATAAATGGGAAGTTCTCCGACTGGGAGAAAGTGACTAGTGGTGTACCTCAGGGCTTGGTACTTGGGCCGATCCTATTTAATATTTATATCAATGACCTGGAAGACGGAATATCCAGTGAGATCATTAAGTTTGCAGACGACACAAATCTATGCCTGGCAATCAGATCACAGGAGGACAGCGAGGAACTCCAGAGCGAATTGTATCAGTTAGAGAAATGGGCAGAGCAATGGCAGATGAAGTTCAACGTGGAGAAATGCAAAGTAATGCATTTAGGCAGTAAGAATAAGGAACACGAGTATAGAATGTCAGGCGCAATTCTGGGTAAGAACGAACAAGAAAAGGACCTGGGTGTTCTGATAGATAGGACCCTGAAGCCGTCGGCACAATGTGCGGCAGCGGCAAAGAAAGCTAACAGAATGTTAGGCATGATAAAGAAAGGAATCATGAGTAGATCGAAGAAAGTCATAATGCCGCTTTATAGAGCAATGGTCAGACCACACTTGGAATACTGTGTCCAACATTGGTCTCCCAACCTAAAGAAGGATATAAAACTGCTGGAGAGGGTGCAGAGACAAGCAACGAAGCTAATAAAAGGTATGGAAAACTTGGAATATGAGGAACGACTCATGAAACTGGGATTGTTCTCCCTTGAGAAGAGGAGACTGCGAGGGGACATGATTGAGACTTTCAAAATACTGAAAGGCATCGACAAAATAGAGCAGGAAAATAAATTATTTACATTGTCCAACGTGACACGGACAAGAAGACATGGTTTGAAGCTAAGGGGGGACAAGTCCAGGACAAATGTCAGGAAGTTCTGCTTCACGCAGCAAGTGGTAGACACCTGGAATGCTCTCCCAGAGGAGGTTATTACGGAATCCACTGTGCTAGGATTCAAAGGCAAATTAGATGCATATCTCCTTACGAGAGGCATAGAGTGATATGGGTGACTAAAACTACATCAGGTGTACACCTGACTGGGCCTCCGCATGTGCGGATCGCTGGACTCGATGGACCATGGGTCTGATCCGGAGATGGCAGTTCTTATGTTCTTGTTTGCCTATTTTGTTTACACCACAGCACCAGTGTGTGTAGGAGAGGGCAAATGAGGTGGGGTGGGTGAAGAGGCTATAAAACAAGCCCATCAGGATGTTAAAAAAACCAAACACCCAATTGGGAAGGAAAATCGAATCAAAAAATCGATTCAATAGGCTGAATCGAACCGAATTTTTTTTTTCCTGAATTGGGCAGCACTAGTTACAGCAGTGAGGTGGGCAACGTTCCAGAACATAAGGTAACAATTGGAGGCAGTGCAGCTTGTGCATGTGTACGTAATCTTGTGAACTCTTGCGAAATTCGGCACCTCTCCTGGCAGTGACTACTTGATGTAAGATGGCGGATGTGTCCGGTGCTGGAGGAGGTGAGAACTGAAGGCAGTTGCGGACGTGACCATCAGACACTTAAGGCACAAGTTTTCCAGGCACAAGTAAGATATTGATTCTCCCCTCTACAAAAAAACCTAGAGGACTACACCAAAATCATGACTCTTGAAGTTCATATTTTGAGAATCTAAATCACAATTTTTTCATGAGGCAAAACTCTTTATAGTTTATAAATCTTTCCTTAATTGCTTCTGATAATTTCAGCTATACACAGCTGAAAGTAGTGCAACATACAGAAAGTGAAAAACTATCTAAACTTCACTTTCTGCATGTTGCATTGCTTTCAGCTGTGTATAGCTGAAATTATCAGAAGCAATTAAGGAAAGATTTATAAACTATAACATGTTTTACCTCATGCAAAGTTGTCATTTCTTTAATAAGACATAAACTATTTTTTTCTGCGGCCCTCCAAGTACCTACAAATCCAAAATGTGGCCGTGCAAAGTTTTTTGACTTTGAGATTGCTGGTTTACAGGATAATTCCAAATCTTCTATAGGACAATATTTGAGCCCAGATCCCACTTACATGAGTTGACTGAGAGGTAGTACCGGACTGGAGTTTGCTAGACCAGATCTCTTATCACACAGTTGTGTAAGGTGGTGTTTGGATGTTGGTTTCCCAAATAAGAGTCTTTAGTGCATTTTTGTTGTGGTTTGAATAAGAAGTTACCCCAGCCCCTGATATCCCTACTTGTACAGACCATGCGAATCAGGTCCTACCTTAACCACCACCAAACTCACTCCCCTGCCCAAGCATCCTGATCTAAAGACACAATGAACACATAGCTGTTATAACAAGGAGATATTTATTAGGCAAATAAAGAGTTAATTTTCCTTTTGAAAATTTGAAGCAGGTAGAGATTGCACTTATGGATTTTGTATCTGGTTTGGAGAAGATAGAGTTCATGCACATTGTACTGAAACTGATATTATGTAACTTGCAGAACAGTGGGTCCAACCTGAAACACCTGTGGAAGTAGGTCTAATTAGTTTCTCTGGGATGCATAGGGCCTATTGCTCTTATAAAACATATAGATACAATTTTGCTTTTGAGCAATGCTGTTACCCGCCCTGAGCTCTCTGGGAGAGCAGGAAATAAATCTAAATAAATAAATGATATCTCTTTTATACTGTATTTATTCCAATTACCGTACATATTGGATTTTAAGAACAGGATGTACAAATGACATTTTAAATGTCTTCTGTCTCTAACAAGTGCTCTTGTGAGGAACAAAAGCCCCAAAACACTACTGGTCATTACTTTGGCCTTTACAGATGCTCAGATCATGCGATGACCATCCTTTTTAGCATCTAATTAAACTTTCTAAGGGCATGATTACTAAAAGGCATTAAACAATAATTAGATAAGGATGATTTACATCTCAACTATAAGGCTGAAAAGACCAATATAACTGGTAATTGGCCTTGACCGAAGTAAATAATGTCTTTTTTTTATTTACATTTTGTTTCCCCATAAACTGCCTATCGGGCTGTATGGAAGTACAAGGCTAGCTAAGAAACTGAGTTCCCATCCATCAGTATTAATCTCACACTTTTCTGGGCCCCATCCATTTATCTTTCCGACACAAATTAGAAATTCAAGAGTTTTAACAAATGAGCCTGCAAATGTAAACTTATTAGGCCATATATTTTTACTACACACTGTGCTGTGCCCTCCACAAAGCTGTCCCTTCAGAGAGTGTTTTCTTATTTTGTGTTATTGATGGCAGCTAACTAATCACATTTTTAATGCTGTCTTTGGGGAGGGCTGCTTGAGTGAATGTGCAAACCAAACTACTCAGAATAAATCTACCTTATTAAATGCCTGAAATTATGTGTCTTTTACGATAAAGAAACTCTTGAGCATTATTACATTTGCTAACCTTCTTTCGCAGGAATCAGAAGACTGGGATAAATTAAAATAATATGTCAAAACTGGGGGTGTTGTACAGCATGTGTCTGTGTGAAGGAAAAGACCAAGAAAAATTGGTTAATTGGTTTCTTTATCCCTACTCACATGCCTCAGTGGATGCACCCTTAGCTGGTACTGTGTGCAGCAATGCTGTGCTTTGGAAACCAAATGCTTCAGCAAATACCTAATACTTATTGGGAAATAAAGAGAGAATGACTGGTAAAAAGCTGTACCAAAACTGTTTGACATACTCCTTATGCCTGCTGTGGAGTTCCAGACAAGAGCAAGTTGCTGCTTTTAGCAGTTTTTGACTAACAGAAATCAACATTGATTTAAATGCATTTAGAGCAATTGTTCATCAGGGCATATCAAGACTATGCACATGTTGTTCTGAGCAATCCTTTTGTTGCTGGACTTAATTAGCTGTGAGTTCTTGGCATATATGAAGTATATCCGTTTAGCAGCACAAGTACTCAAAGAGGAGTATTTATGCTAGTTCTAACTCAATATTGCTCGAGTAAAGCTAAGTACTATAGGATTTCATATAGCTGGATGTTTTATACTGGAAAGATTTCATGACACAGCTCCTGAGGCAAAAGTATTGTAATTACTTTCAGACATTTTGAAACAAGGACAGGTTAAACTGAAGCTTACATGTCTCAGCTATGTTTTAATCACACAACTAGTACTGCCCAATATTTTTTATCTAGTGCCATCAAACTAACAAAGCACTAAAGAAAACACCTACTTTTCTTTATAGAATATGAACTAATCAGGAGCACCTCCAGTGAAAGGCACACAGTTATAGAATTACCTCCAATGGGGTAATTCTATTAAGAGCTGCCAAGTCTTGGGCAGCAGGAAAGTGTATGTATGATAGTATTCTGGCCACTTGCACATAAATGACCTGTCATAGAATAGCAATGAGTGTAAAAGTACATGCCATGATTTGATGGTGTGTACTTTGCTGGTTAAGTATACACAGGTGCAGAGTTTGGCAGAGCACCAAAGGTATTTATGTAAATAATAGAATTCTATCATTCATAGGCATTCATTCTAACATTTGGATTGGCTTTCTGGCTATTTGTGCTAGTATTCTATAGAATAGGCTTTCAATAGGTGCCAAACCATTCCTATTATAGAATTACCTTCAAGGGACTATTTTTATAACATGGCAAGTAAAAAAAATACCTATACCTATTTTACAAAAACTCCAGAACAACCCTTAATATCAACTTACTAATATAGTGCATCCAAACTGTAATTCAATATGAACCCGTTTTTAGCACTTAAAACTTCATGTCACCAGAGCCAGATCATGATGAAAACTAAACAGCAAACTTCCAAATCTCTCCCCTTCCTCATTCACTTTTCAGACTAACAGAAAGCTTCCACTAGAGAAGGGGCAGTGCCTATGAAGGTTTACTTACCCAGAAGGTCCCAAATAACAACAAGGAATAGACTTAGTAGATAAAGACAGATTGTTCACCCTCTCCAAGGTAGAGAGAATGAGAGGGCACTCTCTAAAGTTAAAAAGGGATAGATTCCGTACAAATGTAAGGAAGTTCTTCTTCACCCAGTGAGTGGTAGAAAACTGGAACGCTCTTCCAGAGGCTGTTATAGGGGAAAACACCCTCCAGGGATTCAAGACAAAGTTAGACAAATTCCTGCTGAACCAGAATGTACACAGGTAAGTCTAGTCTCAGTTAGGGCACTGTAGGGAGCCTGAGGTAATACCTCCCAGCCGTATTCGCATAGTTTTTCAATGACGAGTGGAGAGCTCCATCTTCCCCACAACCAAAAAAATTTTGATGAGTTCAATTAAAAGACAAACAAATGATGATTTTTGCTTATGATCATGAAGGTATCATCATCACAAAGTTCCATGTAGAAAAAGTGTCACAGAAGTGTATAATCATGATTTTTTTGCAAAAAAAATGTTCAGAAAATGCACAAAACCTGACCTCAGTTGCTCTTGGCTAGGCCATTCATTCTTCACGACAACATAGGAAATGTCGTCATTGAAAATCTACGCAAATACGGCCGGGAGGTGTTACCTCATGCTCCCTACAGTACAGACATGATTCCACCAGACTTCGACTTTTTACCAAAGTTGAAACAACCTATGCATGGACATTGTTTTGCATTTCTGGAAGAGCTTTCTTCCGCCGGTACCCGAGCCATTCAGCAACTTAACAAAAACGGTTTCTTGGATGGAAAAATGAAGCTTTCCTGACGTTGGGACTTGGTCATTGCAAAGCAGGGAGACTATATTGCAGGATTGTAAAGAAATACTTGAAAAAAATAAAACATGTAAATTTTTAAAAAGTTTGCATTATTTATGAAATGACCCTCGTAGACCCTAGCATCCGGTAACTATGATTGGATTACAGCCTGAATCTGGTGCCTAGCAATTATCATATCTTCAATTCACTGAAGGAGATGCTGTGAGATCGCAGATTCACCTCTGCTTATGAAGGAAACGGTGCTCACCTGGCTTCAGGAGCAGCCAAAAAACTTCTTCTGTGCAGAAATGCAGAAGAAATGATACAACAAATATATTGTCTTGCATGTTTCCCCAAAAATAAGACCTGCCCCGAAAATCAGCCCTAGCATGATTTTTGAGGTAGGTCTTAATATAAGCCCTACCCATGAAAATAAACCCTAGTCGCCGGCAGCAGCGCTTCCCCCCACCCTCCCACTGATCATCCATTCTTCCTTCCCTCCCATCTGAATCCTGCCGACCACGAGCCATACTTCCCTCCAGAGCAGCATTGGGCTGGCATCAGTCTAAACAGGCTGCTTGGCAGCCTTCTCCTGCTGGGCCCTTCCATGTGCCGCATTACTGATAACATCATCAGTGATGTGGCAGAGGGAATTCCCCAACGGAGAAGGATGCGAAGCAGCCTGTTTAGAGTGATGCTGGCCCGACGCTGCTCTGGAAGGAGGTATGTCTCGTGGTCGGCGAGGTTCGGATAGGAGGGAATGATGGGAGGGTGAGTGGGGGTTTGGCTGCGCAGCATGGGTGGGGGTACTCAAGGTTTCTGCTGCACAAGGGATGGGAGGGAGGGAAGGATAGAAGCTAGTCAAGGGTTCTGCTGCACAAGGGATGGGAGGGAGGGAAGGATAGAAGCTGGGCAAGGGTTCTGCTGCACAGGGGGATAGGAGGAAGGGATAAAAAGATCCTGCAGAGGGAAAGCACAAGGGGATGGGTGAGAGGGGAGGAAAGATGCTGCACATGTGAGGGAGAGAAAGGAAAGAGGAAGGGAGAGATGATCGTGTACATGAAAAAAATAAGCCCCAAATTTATATGAGACACTGTCTTATTTTCGGGGAAACACAGAATGTAGAAAAGTGATATCTTCAATTGCTCACAGTTAACTTCTATTAAAGCCGCTTAATGCACAGTGGTACCCTGGTTTGCGAACATAATCCGTTCCAGAAGCATGCTCGTAATCTAAAGCGCTTGTATATCAAAGCGAATTTCCACATAGGAAATAATGGAAACTCGGACGATTCATTCCACATCCCCAAAACTAGTAGTAAGTAGATGCAGAAGAGGCAGGACACAGTAGAAGAAAGGTCCCCATATCTGTTTGAAGCATTTTCGTTGCAGTGCTACAGCCACAAAGTTGGAGGAGTATAAGGGCAGACAACTCGAGGAAGGAAAACATTTCAGCAGCTGGCCTTCAAACGTCATCCGATTTCATAGGCAACTCGCCCAACTGGTAATAGGACTGAGGGAGCAGATGTAGTAACTAAAGCAGCAAGAGAGAAAAAAGCAAAGAGAAAGGGGAGAAACTATGAAAAACAGCAGGAGAAAAGAAGAATGGAGAGGCAGGATGTGAAACAGAAAGAGAAAACAAGAAAGAGGAGAAAGAAAGGAGAAGCAGGCTGAGAAATAGCAAGAGGGAAAAAAGGAAAGATGCAGGATGTGAATAGCAGATATACCAAGTCACAGCTTAAGGGGCCTGATCTCGCCTTTGGCTCCCTCCTCTCCAGCAACTTGGCTCTCTTCATTCCATACCCGTTCTATTCCTGGGATTTTCTTTTTTTTATGGGTGTGATGTTTGCAGTCAACCAATAAGCATTCTTAGCTTCAGTCTGCTGTTTCACTCACCTCGTAGTGCATTCCAAGCCTCATTTTAATGCTCTAGTAGCCTTTCTCAAATTATTCAAAGCCTCATCCTGGTGTTCCCGTAGCCTTTCATGGTGCGTTCCAAGCCTCGCTCTAGCTACCATCACTACCGTACCTACTTTTACTCGTGGCGAATTGTTCCACTTTCACAATGCCATGACTGCAGTCGGTCACTTCAGAGTTGGGGTTTGGAGGCTAGAGAACAAGGTGCTGGAGTAAACTGTCTCTTCTGAGGGAAGAAGCTGGTTTCGAGATCTGCTGGCTCCAGATGTCTCAAGAAAAGTGAGGAAAGAGGTATATTTTATTATTATTTTACTTGATATATATATATGTATGTATACCCTATCTATCTATATACTTCTGATGTGCTTGTGCATGACTTGCGTGCAAGGGCTCGTTTAGTGAGACAACACTCATTTACCGAGTTAAGAAAGTGTTTTGCTCATCTTGCAAAACACTCGCAAACCGCGTTACTCACTATCCAAGGTTTGACTGTATTTTGTCTTTACTTTTTGATTTACCCTTGTATTATAAAATAATAATAAAAACTAAATATTACTATTAATTATTATTAAATTAAAATTAATTAATGCATCGCATATAACTGGCAATTTTAGGGGACTTTAGTGTATATATATTCCCATTCCCGTAGCAATTTAAATAAATCATCAATATTATGATACAGACAACAGTCCAGCAGTGATATGAGGGCTATTCAGCCTTATGCACTGAGTGTCACATGTTATCTCCCAGTTTGTAAGAGATCCTTTGTATGTACTTGATGCAAAAGAGCTCCTAACACTCAAGGAATGGGTCCAATCTCCTGAGGCTAGAGTAACAGACTTGGAGGAGCTGAGGAAGACAGAGAGATACACAGAGGAGACCTACAAGTACATTGTAGAGAAGTCCCACCTCCACTATGGCAGCCCCTGTGCCACCTTGGAGGAGGAAGGTCTTCTTAAAGGAGATCATCATCCTGGTGAAGTAGGAAATGAACCTGTAGCCAGGACCTGACCACCAGGGGATGAAATATTTTTTCATAGTGAGGATGTGTCTCTAGGGACTTCTGCCCATTGTAGTGGAAGATTTGATCATTAGGCATGAAGATATTTGGGTGGTTGGTGGATATGAGGATTGCTTGGTCACTTGCCTGCCTGGATAAGATTTTAGACAGTTCTGGGGTGGAGCCTGCTGCCTTGGTTCATGGTAGATAGGTTCTGGAAGCCAAATTTAGGCTTTTAGGAAGCTAAAATCCAGAAATGCTCTACGTTCCATGTACAGGACCAAAGAGACAGGCACAGCTCCAGAATCTCAATGCATGGATGAGGCAATGGTGAAGGAGGAAGGTTATAAATTGAACAGGAATTAGGCAACATTCTGGTGAAGGTAGAGCCTATTCCACAATGATGGGCTCCACCTTAACCAGTGTGGAAACAAGCTGCTGGCATCAATATTTTAAAAGAAGATATAGCAGCTTTTAAAGTAGAAACTGAGGGAAGATTGACAGTTGCACAAAAGTGCATGATTAGGAACTAGGTATCTTTAAAAGATATCATCAAAACAGGATCATAGGGCCTCGTATAAAACAAAGTTATTTTAGGTCCTGATTTTTAAGTCCAAGCCTTTAATCATATGGCTCTCTTCCCTTTCTGATCTAAAAAAAACAACCACATTTCCCTTGAAACATGTCACATCTCACAGACCCATAGAAACAATTTTTTCAGGGGATAAAATCACTTATACTGGGTTAAGGGGAAGAGTGTGGCACAGTGGTTAAAGCTACAGCCTCAGCATCCTGAGGTTGTGGATTCAAATCCATGATGCTCCTTGTGACTCTGGGCAAGTCAATTAATCCCATTGCAACAGATACATTAGATAGATTGTGATGAGCCAGCAAGGACAGACAGGGAAAAATGCTTGAGTACCTGAATAAATTAAAGCATTCTGAGCTCCCTGGGGAGAATAGTATAGAAAACTGAATAAATAAATATATTCTAGGCAAGTACTTAGCTTGTATATAAAAAATGCAGTGCTGATATTCTCATCCCAATCCAACCAAGCGCTACAGTTATGTTCATCAACCATGCGTTTTGGTACTAAACCTGCCTTGGGGGATTCTCATTGCCAAAAACATACTCACAGCACTCCTAACTCACACCTCAAATGGCAGACACAGCTCAATGCTGATGCTCACATCAGTCATGTGGTAGGAAATCGCTTGGACCGGATAGTATACATCCCAGACTACTGGTAGAACTGAAAAATTGAACTTGCAGAGTTTTGTTAATAATCTGTAATTTATCTTTAAAATCCAGCATTATACCAAAATTAGATACACAAAGTACACAGAGTGACATGTCTTAAACCAACCAAATGCAATGTATTTATTAGTCCATAAAACAGTCCAAAGAAGAGAGAACACTCCCTTCTATATGGTTCCAACTAGGATCCCAGTTTCGGCAAAAACTTTCCTCAGGGGACTAGTATGGTACTAAAAACGTAAAAACAAATGTATGACATATATGGAACAGCTAAAAGAAATAAAAATGCATAAAAAGCACAGTTACTTACCGTAACAGTTGTTATCCAGGGACAACAGGTAGCTATTCTCACAAGTGGGTGACGTCATCCGAAGGAGCCCCAATGTGGACGCCTCACAAGCAGACTTGCTTGAAGAAACTCGAAGTTTCGAGTCGCCCGCACCGCGCATGCGCGAGTGCCTTCCTGCCCAGCGCAGGGCGCGTCTCCTCAGTTCAGATAGCTAGCAGAGAAGCCAACCACGGGAGGTGGGTGGGATGTGAGAATAGCTGCCTGCTGTCCCTGGATAACAACTGTTACAGTAAGTAACTGTGCTTTATCCCAGGACAAGCAGGCAGGTATTCTCACAAGTGGGTGACCTCCAAGTTAACCAAAGTGGGATGGTGGGAGAGTTGGCAATTTAGGAGAATAAATTTTGCAATACTGTTTGGCCAAACTGTCCATCCCGTCTGGAGAAAGTATCCAGACAATAGAGAGAAGTGAAGGTATGAACCGAGGACCAAGTAGCAGCTCTACAAATCTCCTCAATAGGTGTAGATCTGAGGAAAGCTACAGAAGCTGCCATTGCTCTGACCTTATGGGCTGTGACTTTACTGTGAAGGGGTAATCCAGCCTGGGCATAGCAGAAAGAGATACAAGCCGCCATCCAATTGGAGATTGTACACTTAGAAATAGGATGTCCCAATTTGTTCGGATCAAAGGAGACAAAAAGTTGAGGAGCAGTTCTGTGTGGTTTGGTGCATTCCAAATAGAAAGCCAAAGCATGTTTACAGTCCAGAGTATGAAGAGCTGATTCTCCAGGATGAGAATGAGGCTTTGGAAAAAACACTGGGAGAACAATGTATTGGTTGAGATGAAATTCAGAGACCACTTTAGGAAGGAATTTCGGATGAGTGCGAAGAACCACCTTGTCATGATGAAACACTGTAAAAGGAGGATCCGCAACCAATGCTTGGAGCTCACTGACTCGTCTAGCAGAAGTGAGGCCAATGAGAAATACCACTTTCCAAGTGAGATACTTCAGATGAGCTTTGTCCATTGGTTCAAATGGAGGTTTCATCAGCTGAGTAAGAACAATATTGAGGTCCCAAACCATAGGAGGCGGTTTGAGAGGAGGTTTGACATTGAAAAGTCCTTTCATGAATCTGGAAACTACAGGATGAGCAGAGAGAGGTTTCCCTTCAATAGGCTGATGGAAAGCAGCAATTGCACTAAGATGGACTCGGATCGATGTAGATTTGAGGCCAGAATGAGAAAGGTGCAACAGATAGTCCAAAACTGAAGATAAGGAGGAATGTTGAGGCTCCTTATGATGAGAAAAACACCAAGTAGAAAATCTAGTCCATTTTTGGTGATAGCATTGTCTACTAGTAAGCTTCCGTGAAGCTTCTAAAACATCCCTCACAGATTGAGAAAACTGGAGAGGAGCTACGTTGAGAATAAAACGGCGAATCTGTAGAAAAAGAACACAAAACCGCAGTACTGAAGAAGGCACAAGTGAAAACACTTCACGCAGAGAGTCGAAGACGGGCTTCTTAGCTCCACGGAAAAGTAAGAACTGAGGAGACGAGCCCTGCGCTGGGCGGAAAGGCACTCGCGCATGCGCGGTGCGGGCGACTCGAAACTTAGAGTTTCTTAAAGCAAGTCTGCTTGTGAGGCGTCCGCATCGGGGCTCCATCGGATGACGTCACCCACTTGTGAGAATACCTGCCTGCCACCATTATACTGAATTATAATTTCGTGGTATATGGCTTTAAGCATCAGGTCCTCATCGGGTCCGATATTTACCAGTGTTATAAATAAAATAAATAAAGTGAACCAACATTTCTCGAAGATGTTTGAAATATTTGAGTACTTAGCTTTGGTTTTCGTGGTCAAATTCACAGGGACTAATCAGCCAACATGTTTCACCCTGTTTTTTTTTTTCCAAGGCTATTATCCCTTCGTACAGCTATTGCCCATATATCGACCACTCAGTGCATATACCAAAATCAAAAAAAAAAAAAGGACATATAAAAATCCTTACTGTAAATAACACCTTTAAAATATGAAGATAAAAAACATGAAAGCATAAAGGGCATATGAAAATTAATCTCTAAACACTAAAAACTAATGGCTTCTTTTACTAAGCTGCGATAGCATTTTTAGCGCATGCTAAACCCCCCCGCTACATGGCTAGAACTAACGCCAGCTCAATGCTGGCATTAAGGTCTTGCGTGCGCGGCAATTCAGCACGCACTAAGCGCGTGCTAAAACATCTATCACCTCAGGAGATGGATGGAGACACTGACTCCTGGCAGTTAGTGACCTCCTCCACAGGTAAACGTAGGAGACCCCCCCCCCCCATTTACAATCTCTTCACCTTCTTACTCTTTCTCTCACCAGGGTAGCTCCACATCGACTCCACATCTTAACCTGAAGAACGATTCCAGGTCTTGCAGGAAGAGACTACCGACGTGAGGTGGGAAGAGACTACCGACATGGAGCAGGACCAGAATCAACACACATCTCCATCTCTGGGGACAACGGATCGACACCCCCAAAAGAAGCGCAGAGTAATAGCCATCGAGGACTCCATGTTGAGGGGCACTGAGGGACCAATATGCAGACCGGATATGCAGTCGAGGGAGATCTGCTGTCTGCCTGGAGCCAGAATACGAGATGTGACTGCCTGTCTTGATAGACTTCTCAGGCCCCAGGACCACTTCCCCATGCTGCTCATCCACGTCGGAATGAATGACACTGCCAAGAACACCCTGGAGGACATAGCTAGAGACTTCGGAGCTCTGGGTGAGAGGCTGAAGCAGACAGGAGCACAGGTAGTATTCTCTTCAATTCTTCCTGTTAGGGGCAAGGGAAGGGACAGGGACGAACGTATCCTGAAGACGAATGAGTGTCTACAATGATGGTGCCGGGAAATGAACTTTGGATTCCTGAATCACGGAGAGGCACTACAGGGACCAGACGGACTCCACCTGACCAACAGAGGTAAGAACGTCTTCGGACACCGTCTAGCCCACCTGCTTCCAAGGGCTTTAAACTAGGTAAGTTGGGGGAGGGTACCCACTTATATACCAGAGCAGTAAGTAACAATCCTGATGTGGCGAACCAAAACTCCGCTTCTAAGTCCAAGGTAAGTACCCTTACTGCAAAAGATTCGCTAGGAGACACTTTAACTCAGATGGGTAACTCTCTACAGGAGTTTAGTAAACACAAAGAGTAGAGAGCTATGTATGTTAACGCACACAGCCTAGGGAATAAATTTCTAGAACTGGAAACAGAAATAGTAAATGCTGATCTAGACGTGGTAGCAATATCCGAAACATGGTTCACAGACTCTCATGGGTGGGATATAACTATACCAGGATACAACCTGCTTCGCCAAGACAGAGAGGGTAAGTTAGGAGGAGGGGTAGCACTTTACATCAAAGAAAACATCAAGACAACCAGGATCACAGATGTCAAGTACACTGGGGAATCCATCTGGGTAAACCTGCATATGTTCTGGTCCAGCAGGAACTTATCTAACCTTTTCTTGAATCCCTGTGAATAGCCTCTGTCACCTGTGGGAGGGAAGCAGAGAGAAGAAGAGACAGGGGAAAATATCAATTCTAGTGGAGATGCAGAAGAAGATTGGTGAGAGCTGCCAGGGAGGGAGTGTTTAGGGGCTTGGTCAGGAGGGTGTCCCTGTGGTGCTTACCTAGCAGCCAACTACTGTGGAATTCCCCTCAGGTTGCTCTCTTATAGATTCCTGAATGCTGTAAGATGTAAACATCGTGGGTAGAGCCTGGGTATCTTGCACATACATCCACTATCTCCCCTTGGGCATTGCACACAACTTGTATGTTCATTGAATGGAGTGCTTTCCTATTTCTGTAGGTGGCCTCATCTCTGGGGGGGGGGGGGTCTGAGTGCAACATGTGTGCAGTCTATAATGCCTATGATTGAGGAGAAGCAGACTATACTGTAGAAGTGATCCATGGTGCTCTGTAGGGCCTCGGGTGTGGTGGGAAAGGTGATGTAGTCTTGGGTGTGGTTGAAGACTTGTAGGAACTGGGTGAGGCACTTTGAGATGGTGGGCTAGTGTAGCACTGGAGGTTATCAAGAAATTCCCGACAGGCCCTGTTTCACAACCATGCTGCATCAGGGGAATTTCTAAAAAAACAAAGAAAATCCAAGTTAATATACACAGTACTTGGATTATTGAAAAACTTTTTCCATCAGAGAAAGGAGGAGACTTTAAATCATTGTTACAGAAGCGAGAACAGAAATGGATTTTTAAATTACAAACTTGTATTCCGACAGATTTAAATGCCTGAGTAGAGTGGAGAGCCTTTTTTTTTTTAGTTCTCCTCGTATTGATTGGTTGTTTCCTCTATCTGTGTTTTGATTGGTTGAACAGGACGTCAGCGCGTCTCTTTAAAAGCTGAGCCAGACGCCAGGTCGCCATTTTATTTGAGAAGATCTTTGAAGCAGCAGCTCATTTCTTAAACTGTAAGCTTATATCGGAATACTGTTCTTTTTTGCAGTAAGTACTGTGTATATTAACTAGGATTTTCTTTGTTTTTTTAGAAATTCCCCTGATGCAGCATGGTTGCGAAACAGGGCCTGTCGGGAATTTCTTGATAACCTCCAGTGTTACACTAAATTAATTGAGGGATTCTTGTTCACTGCGCTGCAGTGATCTTGCCTACACCAGAAGACAGAAAGATACCTTTACAGATAAGTGAAGATTTTTTGATGCTAAAAGTTGTTGGAAATAGATTCTGATGAGAATAATTTAGAACGGAGTTTTTTTAAGACCAAGGATGTGTTTCCTATGACATTTTTATAATTGCCATAGAAGTTCCCTGAGTTTCTCTCTTGGAACACTGAGGTCTTTTCTCCGTATACTTTAGATGCCTGCCTAATTAAAGCCTCTGGTAAAGGGATATAATATATGAATATCTTTTTAATGGCTTTATGATTTGATTTTATATACCATCCTCCCCAAAGAGCTCAGAACAAGTTACAAGTTTTACAATCATAGTGTTACAATGCAACATTACTGTTTAACACTGCATGAGGTTACCACTTTACAATCGGGTAAGATGATGCAGTCCAGGTGGATAGTTTCAGGGATTTGTCTAATAATACAGTCTACTCTATATGAAAAACCCAGTAGGAAGAACTCCTCAAACAATCAAACCTTTACTCCAAATTAGTGAATACTTTTAATAATACAGTCTAGACTCATAAGTTCTTCTGAGGTTGGTCGATCATAGAATGAACATGACACATACTTAGGCCACTCTGTTATACAGTGTGAGGGCACTGTATACATGAGTGATCAACATCTTAAGTAGTCAGAAAAGCAAAGTTGCAAATTGAAGATATAATAGCCAACATGGTAAAATGGGGTGACAACATTTTTTAGATAAGTTAGTGATAGGAGGAAGTGCAAAAGTGACATTGTGAGACTCAAAGGTAAAGGGAAGGAATAGTTTAAGCTGATAAAATAAGGCTGAATTGCTCATCAAATATTTCTGTTTTGAGTTCACAGTTGAAGCACTGGGAGCAGGATTGCAGAAGATAAATGTAAATAGGGATGGAGGTGTGTAAGAACCTGAATTATTTTCTGAGGATTGTGTTCATCAGGAGTTAGCTAAACTAAAGGTGGACAAAGTGATGGGACTGGATGGTGTACATCCGAGGGTACTGAAGGAACTTGGGGGAAGTTCTGGTGGCTCTGCTTGCTGACCTTTTCAATGCTTCTTTAGAGTCAGGAATGGTACCAGAGGACTGGAGAAGGATGGATATGGTCCCTCTTCACAAAAGTGGAATAAAAGAAGAGATAGGGAATTATAGGCTGGTAAGTCTCACTTCTGTGATATATAAATTAATGGAATGCTTTTAAAACAGAGAATAGTAAAGATTCCAGAATCTTACAGGACCGGAGGCAACATGGATCATTAGAGGCAGGTCTTGTCAGACAAATCTGATCAATTTCTTTGACTAGGTGACCAGAGAATTGGATAGTGGTATATTTAGATTTTAGCAAAGCCTTTGACAGTATTCCACATAGGAGTGTAATAAACTGAGTGCTCTTGGTATGGGCCCCAAAATGACAGACTAGGTCAGAAATTGGTTGAGTGGAATGTAACAGAGGGTAGTGATCAATGGATATCATTCTGAAGAAATGGATGTTACCAGTGGTGTGTCTCAAGATTCGGTTCTTGGGTCTGTTCTTTTTAACTTTTTTTGTAAGTGATATTGCTGCAGGGCTGTCTGGTAAGATTTGCCTATTTGCGGATGATACCAAAACCTATAATTAACACTTCCTGATGGTGTGAACATGAGGAAGGACCTAGCAATGTTTGAAGAGTGGCATGAAATTTGTCAGCTAAGATTTAATATTAATAATACAAGGTCATGCATTTGGGCTGCAAAATCCCAAGGGAACAGTACAGTTTAGGAGGTGAAGAACTTTTGTGCATGAAAGAGGCACGGGACTTGGGTGTGAAAGTATGTGATGATCTTATGGTGGCCATAAAAATTGACAAGGCAATGGCAAAAGCTAGGATACTTGGGTGCATAGAGAGAGGGATAGCCAGTAGGAAAAAAGAAGTACTTGTGCCCCTGTATAAGACTCTGGTAAGATTTCATTTAGAATATTGTTTACAATTCTGGAGACCGCACTTTCAAAAATATTTAAACAGATGGAGTTGGTCTAGAGCAGGGGTGCCCAATACGTCGATCGCGATCGACCAGTAGCTCAGGAAGGCAACGTGAGTCGATCACTAGACTCGTGTTGCCATCCTGATCTAACGGGCCGATCAGCCTTCTTCTGTATTCTCCCTAGGGCCCAGCTGTCATCTTCTGCTGCCACCGCTGCTGAAAATTAAAAAAAAACCCGGCTTGGAGATTTCAGCCCGTAGCGAACTTATGCTCCGGGCTCTAACGTGTGCATGCCGGCTTCTCTTCTCTTCCCTCCGAAACCGGAAGTTATGTCCGGGGGGGGGAGAAGGGAAGCAGGCACGCACATGTTGAGAGCCCTGAAGCAAGCATTCGCTATGGGCTAAGACGGGAGACAGGTTAATGAAGCATTTCCTCTTCTTGCTGCCGGGTCCTGCCTACTTTCTGTTTCCGCGAAGGCAGGACCCGGCAGCATTTCCCCCAATAGGTCGATCGCGATGCTGGTCGGCTGAAGCAGGGAGAGCTTGGGGCGGCATTGGCTTTCGGGCCTGTTATTGGTGGCGGTTTGGGTCTTGGTCCCTGATGGCAGTTTGGGTCCTGGTCCCCGATGGAGTGGCAGTGGCTTGGGGGAGGGCAGGGAGAAAGAAAGAAAAAGGTCAGGCAGGGAGACAGAAGGAAATAAGAGAAACAGAAAAAAAAGAAAGGGAGGCAGAGAGAAAGAAAGGGCAGGGAGAGAGGAAGGAAAAGTTGGGGGAGGGAATGAGGTCTGGAGGAGAGGAAGCATACAGGCTAAAAGAAGGGAAGAAAGATTGGATGCACAGTCAGAAGAAGAAAGTGCAACCAGAGACTCATGAAATCACCAGACAAGGTAGGAAAAATGGTTTTATTTTAAATTTAGTGATCAAAATGTGCCTGAATTTATATCTGCTGTCTATATTTTGCACTAAGGTCTCCTTTTACTAAACTGCAATAGAATTTTTTAGCGCAGGGAGCCTATGAGCGTCGAGAGCAGCGCTGGGCATACAGCGCAGCTCCCTGCGCTAAAAACTGCTATCGTGGTTTAGTAAAAAGGGAGGGGGTATATTTGTCTATTTTTGTATGGTTTTTACTGAGGTGATAGTGCATAGAGTCATCTGCTTTGACCTCTTTGAAAAACCCTGGAATAGGAATGATAATTAACATTTTCTATGTGTACAGTGTGCTTTTTGTTTAAATTTTATTGTTGGTAGATCATTTTGACTTGGTCATTTTAAAAGTAGCTCGCAAGCCCAAAAAGTGTGGGCACCCCTGGTCTAGAGGAAGACTACTAAAATGGTCAGTGGTCTTCATCATAAGGCGTATGGGGACAGACAAAGATATCGATATGTATCTGAAACCCCTACAGGTTTCAGCACAACTTTGACCCAAGTCAACAGCAAGTTAGCCATTGGTCACAGCACCAGGTGGTAAGTTAGGTTCTCCAGGGTCAGAACACACTTCCACCCAAACACACTAAAGATGTTTATGAACCATGAAAACTACCTTGATATGTGCGCAGAAAGCCCAATGAACAACCAGTAGAAGTGACTTCATACTGGTTTTTGCAATTAAATAATAGCAAATATTTATTGCACTGGAAATTTCAGAGCTCTGTAAAATCAAATGTCATCACAGTTAAAGTGCTTTCATATTAAAAAGGTTTAAAAGCACAGTTAAATACAGTACTTTAAAAGCCTAGTCTAAAAAAAACCCAATTAAAACTTTATTAACAAATCATTTAAAATACTCTCTGCTTAAACTCAGGACTGAATGTTAAAGTGCCTTTCTTCTTCTCCCTCTAGGAAAACTATTACTATTACTGCAACACTTCCAAACTTGAATATCAGATAAGTATCATTGAAATGTGTTCACACTTTCCTTTTTACATTTCAACTATAAGTGATTCTTTATAAGTAAAATTTCCTCTTTTCTTTCACAGCTAAATTTCCTCTTGAAATATTTGCAATAGATTATACCATCTTAGAACAAAATCATAATGGTATGGAAAATGTCCTAGTCATGACAGATATGTTTTCATGTTTTACCCTAGCAGCTCCAACAAGAGCACATGGCCAGAACTACAGCTCAAGCAATAGTAAAACACTGGATAATCCATTATGGTTTCCCTACTCGTATTCATTCAAACCAAGGTAGAAGTTTTGAGTCTGCATTTAACAGGCAATTATGTAAACTTTATGGAATGACCAAAACTCATACACCACATCATCCTCAGGGAAATGCAAAATGTGAGCATTTCAACAGAACTTTGCATGACATTAAAAACTTTGGCCCCCTTTAACAAAACCACAGTAGAGGTTTCTACCAGTAGAGGAATTCTATGAGCGTTAGAGCATTTACCTTGCTGGTCCACGGTTAAAACCTCTACTGTGGTTTTTTAATGCCAGTGTTTGTCTTATGAAAAGAAGAGAAAATGGGCTGAACATTTACCATTTGCTTATAGTACATTCATTTATAGTACATTCATTCATCAACTGGATACTACCCATTCTTTATACTTTGTGGGAGAGACTCAAGACTACCTTGGGATTTACATAGAAACCCCATGGAAGTCAAAACAGAAGATCTGGCTGACTGGGTCCAGGAGCATCAAGGAAGTTACAGTTGGTTTGTAAAATCGCAGAACAATCATCAGTCTGGACAAGAATAAAACATTTGTTATTGATCAAAAGAAGAGAGGCGTTGATCGTATTGTGCAAGTTTGGAATTGGTCCAATATGTCTTTGGTTTCAGTCATAGGCTTTGGAATGGGGGGGGCCACAGGGGCCATGGTCTCCACAAAAATTGCCCTTCTTGTAGCTCAGGGGGTACACAGGCTGACTGCCGCCGCTGCTGCCACTCACTGCCGTAACTGCAGGAAGGAAGGGCCAGGCACGTGTAGCGAATGCACACTGCTGGTCCACAAGTCTCCCCCCCATGTCAATTCTGATGTCGAAGAGAAGGTCGGACCTTCTTGTCGATGTTAGAATTGGCGTCGGGTGAAGGCTTGTGGGATGGCACCGCTGCACACACCTGGCTCTTCCCTTCTTGGATTTGCTGCAGCAGCGGGCAGTGACGGACCATGGGGGGGAGGAAGAATTGGCGGCAGGTAGGCCAGGCTTTGGAGCAGCAGGGAGGGAGGCAGACTGGCTTTGGCGACGGACCTGGGGAAGGAAGAATTGGCGGCGGGTAGGCCCGGCTTCACTGCGGGAGGGAGGCAGGCAGGCAGGCTGGCCTTGGCACGGCAGGGAGGGAGGCTAGCTTCGGGAGAGGGGGGTGGGACAAAGGCTGGAAGGCAGTGAGAGGGACAAAGGAGGGAGGGAGGAGAAAGAGAGAGGCAGAGAAAGACCGGGGGGGGGGGGGTAGGGTTATAAGCAGAAGAAAGACACAGAGAAAGAAAAGCCTGGACCAAAGAAGAAAGACAGGAGGCAGATGCTGGACTATGGGAGGTGAAGACAGAGGGGGAGAGACCCTAAGGAAGACTAGAGAGATGGAAAATAACAGAGGAGGGAGGGGGGACTGTAAGTAGAAGAAAGACAGAGAGAGAGAGAGAGGCCTGGACCCAGGGAAAAGACAGGAGGCAGAGGTGCAGATAGAAGAGACAAAGGGGGAGAAACCCTGAGGAAGAACAAAGAGATGGAAGATCATAACGGAGGAGGGAGGAGGTTGGAAGCAGAAGAGAGAGAGAGAGAGAGAGGCCTGGACCAAAGGGGAAAGACCAGAGGCAGATGCTGGACTATGGGAGGTGCATACAGAGGAGGAGAGACCCTGAGGAAGAACAGAGAGATGGAAGATCATAACAGAGGAGAGAGAGAGAGAGAGACCTGGAACAAAGGTGGTGGTAGGTACAAAAGAAAACTAGCACTGGATCTGGGGAGGTTAAGCAGAGGGAAAAGAGAGAGACCTGGACCCAAAGGGGATGGGGCTGGATTGTCAAAGAAATGTTGGATAAGAAAGAAATATTGGATGCACAGTCAGAAGGAAGTGCAACCAGAAACTCATGAAATCACCAGACAACAAAGGTAGGAAATATGATTTTATTTTCAATTTAGTGATCAAAATGTGTCAGTTTTGAGAATTTATATCTGCTATCTATATTTTGTACTATATTTGTCTATAAAGTTGTTACTGAGGTGACATTGCATATTTTAAAGTCATCTTTGAAAAAACCCTGAATATAATGATATTTAACATTTTCTCTGCATACAGTGTGCTTTGTGTTTTTTTAATTTTGTGGTTACCATTATGTATTAATAAGATTATATTGTGTGTATATGAAAAATGGATAGAAGAAATTGCATTACAATTAATATTATTATTATGGGGGTAGAGTCAGGGGCGGAGTTTTTGGGCCCCCCAAACAAAAAAGCATTCTGCTGCCTATGGTTTCAGTAACCACTAACCCACTCTCATTATTTACGGCAGCAATCAGTGATTTTTCACGTTTTCCTTTTAAATATTTAGCCAGCTGATGCCCGCATTTATTGTTGTCCATATAGTAGTTTGCGTTACTAACAAATAATTGCTGACCAGCAGTTTTATTCAGAAGTAAATTATATTGGTATTGCGCATGTTGCAATTGTTGTAATACACTTATGTTATTAGGTGTAGCTATATGATTACTTTCCAGACTCTTAATTATATCTTCCATCCTATGTGTTTCTGCCATATTCTGTTTTCTTTTAAATGCTATATATGAAATGATTATCCCCCCCAAAAATATACGCCTTAAAGGTATCCCAAAAGATTATCCAATTTGTGTCTCAACCTTATTCCATATAAAGTAATCTTCAATAGCTTTTTTAGTATGTTCTATAAAGTCCATATCCTGAGCCAAATTATTATTACATCTCCATTGCTTTTGTGGTAAATGTTTACCCATGTTTTTCAACTTTAGAGAAATAGCAGCATGATCAGATACCAATATGTCATATATTTCAGCCCCCGCCACATTCCTAAGTAGTGAAGCATTCACCAGAAAATAGTAAATTCTAGAATATGACATATGTGGAGGAGAATAGAAAGTAAAAATGTTGACCCGTTCATTGGAAAATCTTCATGGGTCATGTAAATTAAATTCCTTCCATAATCCCTGTAATTTAAACCAAGCTCTCGATTTTCTGTAGTTAAGGGAAGATATCCTATCTTTGAGAGGGTCCAAAATTAAATTGAAATCCCCGCCGATAATGTAAATTTGATCAGGGCTATTATTGATAATATTGGCCAAAGCATCAAAAACATCAGGTTTATCTTTATTTGGGCCATATACATTCAGCAATGCAATTTTATTCCCATTGATCTCTATTGTAACCTCAAAGATTCTACCATTTGGGTTGAGATATTAGCACACAATCTGGTCTTTTTCTAATCAATGTAATCATTCAATTTTTCTTGTTTACTGCTGGTGAGACCAGTGGAGGGAGTGACCAAATGAGTCTCCTTTAGAAAGAATATAGGGTCCTTTTACTACGGTGCACTAGAGCGTTTTAGCGTGCGATAAAAATTAGCACACGCTAAATGCTAATGTGTGCTAACATGTCCATTATACCCTATGGATGCGTTGTCACGTATTAGCATTTAGTGCAAGCTAAGACGCACTACCGTGCCTTAGTAAAAGGACCCCTATATCGGGGCTAAAACCTGTAATATAATTTAGTATTTTTTGTTTTTAATAGGGTTATATAATCCCTTTATATTTAAAGAAATACATTTTTTAAAAATATACAGTAAATATATATTTTTATTTATATTTGTTACATACATAACAAAATTAGGTACATAAGAACATAAGAATTGCCGCTGCTGAGTCAGACCAGTGTCCATTGTGCCTAGCAGTCCGCTCCTGCAGCGGCCCTTAGGTCAAAGACCAGTGCCCTAACTGAGACTAGCCTTACCTGCGTACGTTCTGATTCAGCAGGAACTTGTCTAACTTTGTCTTGACTCCTTGGAGGGTATTTTCCCCTATATCAGCCTCCGGAAGAGCATTACAGGTTTCTACCACTCTCTGGGTGAAGAAGAACTTCCTTACAGTTGTACGGAATCTATCCTCTTTTTAACTTTAGAGAGTTATTTCATAGAAGAAATAAATTAAAATATAACTGTATCACTGATCTAGTTCACATTAATGGGGCTGACTACACCTAACAAAGATAAGAAGAGCAATTAAGTATATCAAAAAGTTATTGAAAATAATTTTATTTCTTTTAAAAACCTCAATATTACCAACACGCAAAAAGGTCTAAACTAAAATGTCACTTATTTTTATCAACCACTGTAATAGTTTTTGAAACCTTATCAGGCAAAACTTTATCTTTTAGAAAACTCTCCAATTGAGATGGATCCACAAATGTATATTTATCTTTTCCATTAGATATCAAGCATTTGCATGGAAATTTAAGGAAGAATTCAGCTCCTATTGCCAAAACCTGAGGTTTAAGGTATAGGAACTGCTTCCTCCGAAACTGCGTCTGCCTGGAAACATCAGGAAATATTCTTAATTGTTTACCACAGAACAAAGCTTGCTTTCTATCAAAGTACAATTTAAGAATAACTTGTTTCTCCAGTTCTGTTTTAAATGTAAGCAACAGAATAGTGCATTGTTATTATATCTTTAGAAGATTCCAAGAACTGAGAAATATTTAAACTGTCTGGAGAAACCAAGTGGCCAATTTCCCCTTCATCAACATTCTTAGAGCTCCTGGGGCTGTAATGAAGATTATCAGGTTCAAATGATTCCACTTGAGCATGTTGCAAAACATCCTTCATATACATCCTCAGGAGCTCTAAAGGAGCCAAATAATGAGATAGGAAAATTCAAAATCCTAAGATTTTTAGCTCTCAAATTTTCCATTTTCTCTAATTGGTCATATAGCAATGTACTATCTTTAATATTAGAAAACAGCTGGTTTTTTTTGTAAAATATTCACTGATAAATCTAATTTTTCTAATTTATTTCCAAACAGTCAATTGGGCCTCGTGTTCAGTTACTTTTGAGGTTATCTCTGAAGAAAATTGACACAATTTAGAAACTGCCCTGTAACGAGGTCACAATCTGATTTACAACTAACCAAACATCTTGTAAGGCGACTGCTTTATCTTTAGGAAGAGAGTTTACATTTGACTCCATTCCCATTTGTACTGGAGTCAAAACTTGTGCAACTGTTGTTCCTGTGCACAATTTAAGAGAATCATTACTTGGATCCAGTTCAATAAATTGTGAGGGAGAAGATACTGCTCCATCTACAGGTACAGAATTTAAATTTCCTACAGTATTTAAAACTGGTTGAGGAGGTGGCGACGGTTCACCTGAGGACAGGGAAGCCGACTGAGAGGACAGGTTTACCTTGTCATCCAGCGTTGATGGTGTCAAGGGTTGAAGATGACGGACCCATTGGGCCGGTAGCAAAGGCAGATGGAATTATCTTTGCTTTTCTTTTCCCCATGATATTAGGGAGAATTCTCTGCTTCCTGGCTCCTCAGGGGCAGGCCCCTTTGGCCATGTCACTTTGGACTCGCGCCCACGGGCCGCATCGCGGCTAACAAGTCTTTTAAAGAGGCCTAGAAAGACCTCTCTCTCCACTCAGCATGGGTTTGCTGGCTGCGGGGGTGCCTGTTCTCCAGCAGTGCCTCGTGGCACAAGACAGTCCTCTGAAGTCCGCGGCCAGCAGATCTTTTAAAGAGGCCTGGAAAGACCTCTCTCTCCACTCAGAGCAGGTTTGCTGGCTGCGGGGGTGACTGTCAATTCTCCAGCAATGCCTCGCAGCACAAGACAGACCCAAAGAAATACATTTCAACACCATATCAGTACAGCGAAATAGATAAATATACTCAGCAATACATACGTGTAACAGCTCACACACATATACAGGTATACTAATGAAAAGGTAAGCAAAAACACAACTAATCATTATCGATTCTTCTCTCTCCCTCAATGACCACCTCAATTCCTTGGCTAAATCATGCTTTTTCAGCCTCCACATGCTGAGGAAAGTAAGATCCTATTTTCGCCAACAACATTTCACCGTCCTTGTCCAATCCATCATCCTCTCCAAACTAGACTACTGCAATGCCATCTACTTAAGCCTATCAAAAAAAAGTCTTCAAAGACTCCAGCTAATCCAGAATACTGCAGCCAAGTTGATCTTTGCAAAACGCAAGTCTGACTATGTCTCCCCACTCCTAGCCAAACTTCACTGGCTCCCAGTGATTTCCAGAATCCATTTCAAATGCTCTTGCCTGGCTTTTAAGATCATTCACGGCATCCTTCCTCCCTTAATCCCATTATCTTATAACTCCTCGAGTCCTGACTCTACCAGACCTGCCCAAAGGTATAAACTATCCTTCCCCTCTCTACACAGTATTCGCTATGCAGGCAAACTGGGAAAATCCCTTCTCTTCAGAATCACAGGTCTTTGGAATGACCTTACTACCCCGCTGCGGAACCTGGGCTCCCTCCAATTATTCCGCAAGCAACTGAAAACCTGGCTTTTAACTAAAATGTAATTCTATCCCCCCTAACTCTTCTCTATATAAGTTCATGTAAACCTTTTTTTTCTTCTCTTCCTAAATTTTAAGTTCTTGTAAACCGTGCCGAGCTTCACATCTGTGGAGATGATGCGGTATATAAACTTAAGGTTTAGTTTAGTAACAATAACATAAAATCATAGCAGGTGCTGGACAAAACACTAAATATATTTCACTATCTAAATCAGGGGTGTCAAACTCAAATCACATAAGGGGCCGAAATCTAAACACAGGCTAAGTTGCAGGCCAAATTTTTTATTAAGATACTTTGACTTAGTAGAAGTATAGGGATACAACCTCTCCAACCCCACGCCAGACCTGTGGTATAAACAAAATAAATAAAAAAGACTTTTCTCCTCTCTTTTAGGTCCTAGTTCACGCTTGCTGTCTAATACCAGCTCTGACAGGATACATTTTTCAAATCTGACATGTTGTAATCAAAAAATAGAAAAAAAAATTATTTTGATTAAAAATATTTAGATGCAGAGAAAATTCAAGATAGCATCCTAGCAGTACATGCCATGAGGAGCTCTGACTTGGGAAACTTTTTCCTTGAACTTTATAGTTCTAAATAACTTTGATACGATGGGTAAGAGGAAGGGGAAGGTTAGGGCTTACCCTTCTGAGTCCTCTCCTCTTCCCCTTTCCTCCATCAAGAGATTTGTGCACCGCACAGTGAGACTCTCCGGAGCAGGTGCAAGCACAGAGATGGCCCTACCCGAACATGTCACTCTGAGCCCGGAAGAGAGACTTCTGCCCTCTGACCCAGGCATGGAGACATGCACAGAGTAATCGATAAGCCTGCAGGGAGCGAGAAGCGCTGCAGTAAACTCGTCACCAGAGGGGAGTGTCAGAAGCACAAAGGGAGACTCTAGTGTGATGAACGCTGGTATGGGAGCTACTTCTGAGCTCCTCTTGGAGTCTGAAGGCACTGTGGGTGGTTTGCAACCCCGGAAGTGTCCCAGGACTGTGGAATTTGGTGAGCTACAGGATATCGGTGAGCACTTTCTAACACCTCTAGCTATACCTTCCCATTTAACTTTCGACTCTATCTGGGAAGTTGTAGCGTACTTGGGAGAAGATTTCCATTGGAAACAAAACTTTGGTTGATAATTCCTTACAAGATGTTAAAACAAGAATTGTCACCCAGGAGGCAAAAAACTTTGAGTTGGAAAGAAAAATGGAGGAAGCCCAACATGTTCTAAAAGAAGTAAAAACTAATTCCTTGACTTATGGTCACGGGTTAGTTGGATTGAGAAATAAAGTAGAGAAAATGGAGAATTATACCCATAGGTTGAATCTGCGTTTTGTCAACTTTCCTCAATCTACGAATATAGTAACCATTGAACTGCTTAAGAAATATCTGATGGAAGTTCTGGGGGTTCCTAAAGAAGCTGTGCCTCCATTTTCCCCAGTATATTTCCTGCCGGGAAAAAAGCGACAGACTCAGGTCCAGGAAGATTTATCAATGGATAGTTTGAATGTTACCCAGTTATTAGAAACATCAATGGAAGAAGAGTGCATAAGATCTTCACTCCTGGTGCCACTTGTGTTTGAGTCTGATAAGGATTGGGTGATGAGGCTGTATTTTTGTAATTTTGAGAAATTGTTTTTGGGAGGAAAAGTATAGGTATTTCCTGATGTTTGTGCTGATACACAGGAAAAAAGGAAGCAGTTTTGGAGTTAAACCCCCATGTTTTATCCCTGAGAGTCTAATAGGTATTTTTTTCTTTGAACCCAAACAATTAAAGGCTTTTCTGGAAAATAAGCACAAAATACAGGTCCAGACTACGGGTACTAGGGAAGAAATTGGAAATTAGTCCAATAATATAGGAAGAATGGAAAGAAATAGCATTTGAGATGCATTTTATATCTGTTTATTTCCTAATTCTGTTGTGCCTCTTTTTCTTTAGATTTTCTCCTCCTTTAATTGAGGGTTTTTAGCGGAACTAGCCATTTATTTTTCCTTAAAGCACATTTTGTATAAATGTGATTATTGATGATTATTTTTTGTAATAGCTATTTTCTGTTTCTTATGTCATGTAATATGTTGCAGTTGAGGATATGGTTAATTTATAGAGCATGACACAAGGAAAAAATTGTCCCCGCCAGCTCAGCCCTCATTCCCATGGCTCGTTCCCCGCCCTAACCCTGCAAACCATTTGATCCCACCCGCACAAGCCTCATATACTTATGATTTTATACTAAACTTATTTTATCTTCTATAATAAAGCCCTAAGTGGTTTTGTGTTCCCTGCCACCATGCTGTGTGCCTCTGTGCCAAATTCTATTTCAGGCGCGTGGGGCAGCTTGCGGTGGCGGTTTGACTCCTTCGCTACCGAGATGCCTCTTCTCACTTCTGGACCAGCAAACGCAGCAGCCACAGAGCTTTTGCTAGGCCGGCCACTACGATAATGCGAGGTGGGTCGGCCTAGCAAAAGCCCTGAGGTTGCCCGGACTAGCGGATGCTGGACAGGGGGAGCAGGGAAAAGAGAATGCCTACTGCTGGACAGGGGGGGGGGGGGTAAAAGGAAGGGAGAAGGCCTACCGCTGGACAGGGGGAGCAGGGAAGAGGTGCTGCTGGACGGGGGAGGGTAAAAGGAAGGGAGAAGGCCTATTGCTGGACAGGGGCAGCAGGGAAGAGGTGCTGCTGGATGGGGGGGAGGTAAAAGGAAGGGAGAAGGCCTACTGCTGGACAGGGGGAGCAGGAAAGAGGTGTTGCTGGACAGGGGGGAGGTAAAATGAAGGGAGAAGGGCTGCTGCTGGATAGGGGGAGCAGAGAAGGGTTGCTGCTGGACAGGAGGGGAGGAAAAGGAAAGGAGAAGAGCTACTGCTGGACAGGGGGAGCAGGCAAGGGTTGGTGGTGGACAGCCGAGGAAAGAGAGAAAAAGAAAGACAGATAGACAGAAAGCGGTCAAAGAGAGACAGAGAAAGAAAGACAGACACACATACACACATCTATTCTAGCACCCGTTAATGTAACAGGCTTAAAAACTAGTTAAAGTATAAAAATAAACAATATTTTGTACAAGGATCAACAAAACCCCTGTCTCCCTTCTCCTACCCCTCACAAATATTTCCTCCACTATTGAGAAAACTGAAGTCAAATTGGTACTACTGAATGCTACATAGAAAAATCAAGTTAACAGAATACTTCAGAATCAAGTTAACAGGATGGCAGGGCAGTGGAAGACCTTGTTCCTGTTCTTACTGTAAATTGGCTAAATTGTTTCCTTTTGTGGGCTAACCGCTGGTTGCTGCGGGAATCCTTCACCATGTCATTCTCTATCACATAGCTATAGTTTGGGTTCCTCTTTCCCACATGTATCACTTTGCACTTGCTCACATTAAACCGTTATCTGCCATTTTGATGCCTAGTCTTCTAGTCTCAGAAGGTCTTCTTGCAATTTTTCACAATCCTCTTGCGATTTAACAATTTTGAACAACTTTGTGTCATCAGCAAATTTGATTAATTATTCTTTTTTTTTCTAAGTATTACCTGAAAATCTTCTCAAATAAATAGGCATACCCTTTTAAATCCATGCTCTTAAAAAGGTTGCAGTAATCCTTCAAATAAATTCTGGGTCAGATTTAGCACAAAAGCTTGCTGTCCTGCTACTATCCTCATGGCTTCTTATCCACCTGCAGCAAGTAACAGTCTAATGCATGCCTTAAAACAAAACAATGCAGAAACATCAGTTTTGTATCTTAAGCAGGCCTGTAGTCAATAGTCTCTAGCTCAGCTCTTCCTAGTTTGGCTTCCCAAGCAGGATGATTGTGCTCTGCTCCAGATTCTTCTTTTTATAGGGCAATGACTTTTCCATTGCTCTACCCTTCTGCCTGGTTAGAGGGGCCTAATAGTCTGCTTTCCTCATTGGATGAGTTATAGTGCCTGCCTCTAGAATTCAGGTGGTTTTCCATTCTGCATTCTGCCAGAGAGAATGATTGTTTGGTCAAGGATGCTGGTTTGTTCTGCAACTCCCTATGGGGAAATGGAACTCATTACTGGGTTCTTAATTCCGCCCTCACCCTTTTCCTGCATTTCTCTACTTGATGAGCTGTAGTCCAGGTTTTGGGTTCAAACAAGATAGAAGTTGGCAAGCAGGTTGCCTACATACTGTGTGCAAAGAGCCATTCCTTTAAGGAGAGGGAGGGAAAGTCTGCTTCAGCTTTAGAGTAGAAAGAGTATCTTTATCCAGCAAAAGAAATTTATCCATAAATTCCTTGGGCCTGGTCCACTGCACCATCTGTTCAAGCATATTAAAGAGCCCTAACATCCGGGGACTGAAGTTGAAACCCATCAGCAGCACCGGTTATATTTTGTGGGTTCAAGCTGGTATAACATAAAATTTAGAAAAAAATAAATCACATTCTTCATGCCCCAAGATTTCAGACCTGTACTTCAAGCCACTTATAACTTATAAGGAGGGTAGGGAAAGAGAAATAAAGGAAGGTGCCTACACATCCACCTTATCTGCAACACATATCTAATCTAATATGCCTCTAGATAACACAGAGGTTAAAAACGGTATTGTTCTCTATAAGAGACAAAGAAACATAAATAAGCTGATATATTAAATAGTCTTTTCAGGTTTCACAGACATTACTTACATTCCAAACATAATGATAGGTTTGTAATCTATAAAAAAATACTGATGGCTTATCACCAAGGTGCTCTATCACAGCAATATTGTATCAGATACCTTGGATGCACACTCAGCATGGGATAACCAACAGTGCATTGAACTTCATATCCTTTGATTATTTTTTTCCAGAGGCCTTTGGTTTATTAGGCCTTATAAGGAGTACTTAAATTACTTTTGCAGCAGAGCCATAGGATTTTTACTTTGTTCCTTTCTTTCATAAAACATTATATGTCCTGAAGCGTTGTCATTTGGGAGATTCAAGTTCTGGTCTCTGATGCACAGTAGGATTTACAAGATGACCCCTTTTTTTGCAGCAGACCATTTCATAAGCTTGATCAATAAATATTTTTATTTTACGTTTTCCTCTCTTAACCTGCTTTTATTTTATTGCAATTTGTGTTCTTGTTTCCTTTCTGTTTCTCTGTTAACAAAAATAATTCCAACAATAGTCTTCCATAAATGGGTATAAGCAGCTTTAACAAAGATTTTTTTAATAACTTCATTTTTCAAATGGGTGATACACATGTGGAGGTTAGGTTAAATTATAAATGCTTATAGGTTTCTTAAATAGCAGTTTATGTGCACTTTTCTTTTTCTTTTGACAGTTAAGGATAAGGTCCGAAGCATAATTATGTTCTTGCAATCCTCCCCTAGAAGATTTAAATCAGTTTATGAGGCTTTCAACACTGCTCATGCCATTCCTTCATCAGTACTCAGTCCATTTAATCCAGGCCTCTCAGCTGTACAGACCATAGCCCCTGTTGTGAGTGATCGGCCTGCTTGAGTGCTCCCAGCTTCTCCTGTCACATCACATTTGCATAAAACACGACAGATAACCAAATTTGAGCACACAAATGAAAATGCTAAGCGCTGAACCTGTCACAGTTGTTGTTCAACTAATTGTGAAAAATTTGATTTGCTGGCTTTTCACGGTTTATCATGTGAGCCCCCTTCTCAAACGTATCTTGGCTTATGTCTCTGCACATGGAGCTTTTAAACTCTCCACACTAACAGCTTACCCCAGGGATTACTTACCTCTCCTAGCAGCTTTTAATGTTGGCTCATCTACTTGACTAAATTAGGCCACCATGGCAAACAAACACATAATTAAAACCTAGGAAGGAGAACTGCAGTTGCACTTCTTAAATTGATTTTGCAGTCTTTCACTGCTGTATGTGCTAATATTTTACCGTTTGATAATTTAATTTTCCTATGAAACACTGAAGCATGTATGTTTATAGTTAAGGTTCTAACAGCATGTCCTTTGCAACAACAACAAAAAAGATTGTTTTACTCCCCCTACCCCAGGACTACTTTTAAAATAAAAAATGCAATCATATCTACAAATGAAAGATTGGAAAATAAGTTAAGAGTAATTAGTCAAAAGAAATCAAAAGAGTTTTGATTATACAGAAATAATACTGTGTTAGGTTTCATATTCCAATACGCCACATTGTCTGAATTTTAAGTGTGTCTTAAAAACTGTTCTTCAGATGTCGGCTGTTTTCAATATAGAATCCAGTTTTCAAATTGTGTGCATTATAATTTGCCTCAACCTATTCTGTAATTTGGCCACCAGTGCTTGAGCACTTTTTCACCGGGAAAGGCAGTCCCGCAGCTACCTGAGCACCAGCCAGCTGAGAGGGTCCTTGCTGGGCTCCTTCAAATTGCCGGTGAGCCACGGAGGAGAGCTGCTGCCAGTGCTGTGAGCACTTTTCCACTGGGACAGGCAGTCCTGCAGCTACCCGAGCCCCAGCCAGCTGAGAGCTGGCCGGGCTCCTTCAAATTGCCAGTGAGCCGCGGAAGAGAGCTGCCACCAGTACTGTGAGCACTTTTCCACCAAGACAGACAGTCCCGCAGCTACCCGAGCCCCAGCCAGCTAAGAGGGTCCTTGCTGGGCTCCTTCAAATTGCCGGTGAGCCGCGGAGAGCTGCTGCCAGTGCTGTGAGCACTTTTCCATCGGGACAGGCAGTCCCGCAGCTACCCGAGCCCCAGCCAGCTGAGAGGGTCCTTACTGGGCTCCTTCAAATTGCCGGTGAGCCGCAGTATGCGGCCCGTGGTCGCGAGCCTTGGGTCACGAGCCGAAGGGGCGTGGCTAAAGGGGCACACCCCTTTTGAGCCCCTTCGGAGCCCAAGAGGAGTAGGAAGGAGATATATCAAATCCTACTACTATAGGCAAGAGGAAGGCCAAAGTAATTCCACCTACTCTGATGACGGGCTCGATGGATCGTTATCTTATGGCTCCTGTTTTGCCACATATGGAAGAGCAGGTAACTTTAGATATCCAAGCTGCCTCTCTATCCTCTGGGGAACCATCACCACCTCCTCAACCACCATATTCTCAGTAGAGTCTCCTCCCTCGACCGAGGGTGAAGTCTCTCCCCCACAATCATCTTTATTAACTGGACTGGAGGTTGCAGGACAATCTTTAGGGGAAGCTAAAGGGCTGACCCTTGTACAGATGGTTATGGGGCAAGGTTCTGATTTCCTCACTAAAGATAAAGTGATCACTCTGAATGATGTATGGCTAAGTGTTAATAGAACAGAGTAATCATTACAAAAACCTATTCTGTAATTTATCATGTGCATCAGAATACCGGTATCTGTTATTTTAATGTCTCCATTTTAACTTCATTGGGGCCTATATACTAAATGATCAATGAGGTTAAAGCACATTTCATAGTATACATGTTAAAATCTGATATAATATAGGTGCACTAAGATACTGATATACTGAGTGTGTGTACTTGGTATGTGATTTCTTTAATACATGTACCCAATGGCTGGAATAAAATGCTTGCACTCTGGCAAGTCATAAATGAGGGAGACCATGTCCATAATCTTCTCTGAACAACATGGATCCCTGCCTCTCTTCTCCCTTTCTGATTTCCCTATCCCCAATCCTCTCCATTTAAAATAGTATCTCTGGTTTTCCTTCTCCAATGTTCCCTCCATGCCCTCCATCTACTTTCCTGCCAGCAAGATGAGTCTATCTCGCTAATTCCAGTGCTTTTATATGGTGCCTGTGGTTGACACACAGCACTAAGTCAGTGTTTTTCAACCGCTGTTCCGCGGCACACTAGTGTGCCGCGAGATGTTGCCTGGTGTGCCGCAGGGCCGCCATCAGGGCAGTACTACCAGTCCTGCATTCAGGGGCCCGGAGATGACAGGGGGCCCGAGGCAGGGGCGCCAGTAGCTCGCCAAGGCAAAGTGAGTCGATCACCCAGGACTCACTTTGTCTTGGCGATCTAATCTATCGAGCCGATAAGTCTTCTTCTCCCCGACGTCAATTCTGCAGTCGGAGAGGAAGTTCGGGCCAGCCAATCGCTGCCTGGCTGGGCGGAACTTCCTCTCCGATTGCAGAATTGACATCAGGGAGTGCATGCGTCGGCTTTGGGGCCTGTTATCCATTGGTGGGTCCTGTTCCCCGATGGTAGCGGCAATGGCTTGGGGAACGGCAGGGAGAAAGAAAGAAAGGGGGCAGGCAGGGAAACAGAAGGAAAGAAGAGAAACAGAAAAAAAGAAAGAAAGGTCAGGGAGAGAGGAAGAAAAAGTTGGGGGAGGGAATGAGGTGTGGAGGAGAGAAAGCATACAGGCTGATAGAAGGGAAGAAAGATTGGATGCACAGTCAGAAGAAGAAAGTGCAACCAGAAATCACCAGACAAGGTAGGAAAAATTATTTTATTTTAAATTTAGCAAAGTGGAGGCAGTATTACCACAGTTTTCAAAGGAATTTGCCCAAATAACTTAATAGTTAACTGGGTAAATTCCCAGAGATGAAAACTTCCCTTCACTTACTATGCACAGTTCTGAATTTATATCTGCTGTCTATATTTTACAATATGGTCACCTTTTACTAAACCGCAATAGTGGTTTTTAGCGCAGGGAGCCTATGAGCGTCAAGAGCAGCGCTGGGCATTCAGCGCAGCTCCCTGCGCTAAAAACTGCTATTGTGGTTTAATAAAAAGGATGGAGGGTATATTTGTCTATTTTTGTATGCTATAAAAACCAAATACAGAGAGAGACTGAGAGCTGTTGACGAAGAGCTACGTGTGTGTCTTTCTTCGATTCCAGCCAGAATATCAGCTTTCTGTTCAGCCAAACAGGCCCAGGTTTCGCACTGAATAAAGTATTTTATAATTTTTCACTATTCTGTTTACTTAATATTTCATAATAAAGTAATTATAAAATACTTTCTTTGTGTTTATTTGATTCCTATTCAAGAGAATTACTTTATATATAGTCAATATAGGCACAGAGTTACATTTTTTAACATTTTCTAATGGTGGTGTGCCTCGTGATTTTTTTCATGAAACAAGTGTGCCTTTGCCCAAAAAAGGTTGAAAAACACTGCACTAAGTAATGTTATAGTGTGTATTGCCATCTAATAGTAAGAGAACAAAAAACAGAGATGACCAAGGGCACACAAGTTAATAGTTTAAGGACGATCCAACACGGCTGTTTCAGCAAGTGCCTGCATCAGGGGTCCTAACAACAAAAAAGCATAGATAAAACAAATACAGCTAAATTAATACATTTAAATAAATGTGTTGAAATACATATTTTAAATAGATTATTGCCAATGATCATAAAAACATGAATATATATATACTAGTCTTTAAGTCCGTTACATTAACGGGTGCTAGAATAGATGTCTGTCTGTCAGTGTTTCTCTCTCTCTCCTTGGCCGCTGTCTGTATCCTTCTGTCTCCTCCTCCCCCCGAGCAAAGCTGTCTGCCCCCAGCACCCACCTCCCCCCCAAATGTCTCTCCATGGCCCTCTTCTGTCTTCCCACCCCAGAGCAAAGCTGTCTGTCCCCAGCACACCTCCCCCCAAAGCAGCCTCCTTTCCCTATCTCTCCATGGCCCCTTCTGTCTCCCCCAGCATACCCCTCCCCCCAATGCAGCCCCCTTTCCCTCTCCCTGTCTCTCCATGGCCCCTTCTGTCTTCCCCCCAGAGCAAAGGTGTTTGCCCCAAGCACACCCCTCCCCCTAAAGCAGCCCCCTTTCCCTCTCCCGCTGACTCTCTCTCTGGCCCCCCTTCTGTCTGTCTTTCTGTTCCTCTCCCTGCCCCTGTGTCTTTCTTTCTTTCTGTCTCCCTCCCTCCCGCTGTCTGTCTGTCATTTTTCCCCATTTCCCTGTGCAGCAGCATTTCCATCCCACTTCCCTATGCAGCAGCAACAGCATTTCCCTCCTATCCCCCCCTTTCCTGTGCAGAAGCAGTAGCAGCATTTCCCCCCACCCCCCTTTCCCTTATCTTCCCTGCTCCATTCGGCCCCTCCCCCTTCTTTTACTGCCCGATCTGGCCTGCTCCTGACCCTCCCACCGCCGACAAACCTCCGGGCTCCAGCCACGTAGGCAGCACTTTAAACACGCTGCTTCGCGGCCTTCTACTGCCGATTTCCTCTGCCGCGTCTGTCTCCGATGATGTCATCAGAGACGCGGCAGAGGAAATCGGCAGTAGAAGGGCGCAAAGCAGCGTGTTTATAGTGCTGCCTATGCCGCTGGAGTCGGGAGGTTTGTGAAGGGTCAACGGCCGGAGCGGGGCTGCTGTCCACCACTCGGTTGCTGCCATTGGTGCTGCCTACGCCGCTGGAGCCGGGAAGTTAGGGGAGAGAGAGAAAGAGAGAGAGAGCACAGTCACGCGCCTTCAGCCCCCGCATGCGCCATGAGGTTAGAATGTTGCCACAGAAGCACACCTCACGGCGCCACACCGCACAAATTTTCGAGAGCGCATGCGCGCTCTAGCATTTTATTATATATGATATATATATATATATATATACATACATACACACTAGTGTTTTAGCCCGTTACATTCGTTACAGTAACGGGTGCTAGAATAGCCCCACCTATACCCTGACTCTGACCCCACCCATGCCTTGCCTCTATATTTAAGCAGCATAAATTTGTTCTACTCTTTGTCCTCCCTCTCTCTCCTCTTTCCCTCCATCCCTGTGTACTGTCTCCTCCCTCTCTTTACCCCTCCTATGGTCTGGTATCTTTATCCTCTTTCCCAGTCTGGCATCTCTCTCCCCTCTTTCTCTTCCCCTCTTTTTGTTCTGGCATCTCTGTCTTTCCCTTCCCCTCCCCCTGCCTTAGTCTTGAACCTCTTCCCCCTCCTTCCTTTCCCTGGTCTGACATCTCTCTATTCTCTCTCTGTCCCCCACCCCCACTCCCTTTCCCATCCAGTAGTCTTAATATCCCTATTCCTTCCTCTTCCTCCCATGGTCTGGCATCTCTATCTGCCCCTTCCCTTTCTTCCCTAGCAGGTCTGGTGGGTCCTTTACTTTACTTTTCTCCCCATCCCTGAGGTCCAGCATCTCTTACCCTCACCATGCTATTCCTCCCCATCCCTCACTGCGTGATCCATCCCCATCCCTCACTGCTTGCTCACCGATCTCCTTGCGGTGCTGCTCTAACTCTTTGGTTGTAGGCAGCATGAGTGAAGTACACGCTGCCTCTGGTGACTTGGAAGCTTTCTCTCTTCTACTGTTTTCCGCCTATGTGGGGGCAGGAAGTAGTAGCAGAGGAAAAGCTTCTGGGTCACCGAAGGCAGTTTGGTTACTTCACTCATGCTGCCTATGACCGAAGAGTTAAAGCAGTAGCACTGCGAGAACGGTGAGCAAGCACCGGATTTTGTGAGGGGGGGTCGGCAGCAGGGAACTCCAGATAGGTGCCTTCCTGTGGGGTGGGTGGGCAGGGGACCAATAGCCGTCGGCAGCCTGCAGCCGCCAACAGCCGCGGCGGCGAACACCTTCATCTTGGCTGTCTCACGCAGGAGCAGTGCCCGACCCTCCGCCTGGCCCTGTTTGCTGTTCCGAGCTCGGGGCAGTTGTAGGCGCGCATGCGCACTTCTTCCGGCCATAGACAATACGGAACACGCAAGTAGAAGTGCGCATGCGCGGCTTAGGGTTTTATTATAGAGATAAGCATAATCAAGCATGATAAAAACTTACTTGATATTAAAAACAGAAAAAACAATAAGTGAATCTTCAAAAGACATTCTGCATAAATCAAATGGACATACATACCATATATACTCAAATATAAACAGATTTGAATATAAACCGAGGTGATCTTTTTCCCCCCAAAAAGGAAGAAAAAAGGATGACTCGAATATTTATTTATTTTTATTTCTATCCTGTTGTCCCCAAAGATCCCAGAATGGGTTACAGGTTTAACATACAGAGGGCTCCTTTTACCAAGGTGCGCTAGCGTTTTTTTGCGCGCACAGCATTGCCGCACATGCTAACCCCACGCTACAAGCCAAAAACTAACGCCAGCTCAATGCTGGCGTTAGCATCTGGCGTGCGTGCTAAAACCGCTAGCACAGCTTAGTAAAAGGAGCCCATATTATAAAGTTAACAGGCTACAATTTACACTAGATTAGCCATAACTTCAGTACATGTTTCTGATACAAGTTTTTTCTAACTAGACAAATATTTAGGGTCTAATACTAATATACAGTTTACTGGTTATAATTTACCCTGGTTATTCTACAGTACAAGTTTTATCCTAATTAACAGAGGGTTTATAGGTTGGATTTGCCATAGTTATAATACCAGATTTTACTTTATAAGCTTTCCTTAGGTGACACATAATGGGTTCTGGTACCAATGTACATTTCTTTGTAGTCCATCAGTCAAGGGCAGGGGTTAGGTAAAGGGGTATGTTTTTATTGCTTTCCTACAGTTGAGGAGTCCTTCAAGGGATCTGATCTGCAGGGGCATTCGATTCCAGACTGATTATAAACCGAGATTAGAAATTTGGGTTATCCTGGTGAGCCAGTCTACAAAAACTTGAGAATATCCACTGCATTTCTCTAGGCTAAACAGTAGAGAATGATACAGGGACCATTTACCGTGGTCACCGCAGTAAATCCGCAGGAATGGAGACATTTGCAACTGGTTTACCGCAGGAATGGGGACAAGACCTTTCACTGCCCACCCCACTGTAGCTCTAACCTCTGCACCACACAATCCCACAGACCTGAATTCTATAATTACAAACACTTCCTCTTTGTCCTTCTATTCGCAAGTTTCTTTTCATTATAAACCATTCTGACATTTACACAGACATGGAATTAGAAATGAGATATTCCCCTCTCCCAGCCAGCATCCCGAAGCTGTGCTCGGGGACAACGGGACAGGTGATCACTTCCTATCCCTACCTGCTGCGGAAAAAAAAAAAAAAAAAGCCTCCCTCCTTCCTTTCCCCCGGTCTGCTGCTAGCTTACTGCCCTGCTGCTGCTGTTAAAGCCGACAGGAAGTCTTCTTTCCGACGTCAATTCTGACGTTGAAGAGGATGTTCTGGGCCAGCCAATTGCTGCCTGGCTGGCCCAGAACGTCCTCTCTGACGTCAGAAAGAAAACTTCCTGTCGGCTTTAGCAGCAGCAGCAGGGCGGTAAGCTAGCAGCAGACCGGGGGAAAGGAAGTAAGGAGGCTTTTATTTTGCCCCCGTGGCAGGGAGGGAAGGAGGTAGGCAGGCAGGCTGGCTTCGGGGCTGGGACAAAGTGTGGAAGGCAGTGAGAGGGACATGGGAAGGAGGCCCTGGGGGCACTAAAGACATGGGAAGGAGGCACTGGGGGCACTAAGGACATAGGAGGGAGGCACTAGGGCACTAAGGACATGGGAAGGAGGCACTGGGGGCACTAAAGACATGGGAAGGAGGCACTGGGGGCACTAAAGACATGGGAAGGAGGCACTGGGGGCACTAAAGACATGGGAAGGAGGCACCGGGGCACTAAGGACATAGGAAGGAAAGAGGGAGAGAATAGAAAGAGACAATTCTTGGGCCTGAGTGCAGAAAGAAAGAAATGAAAGCAAGGATGCACAGTCAGAAGGAAACGCAACCAGAGACTCATGAAATCACCAGACAGCAAAGGTATGACAAATATATCTGCTGTCTATATTTTGCACTATATTTTGTCTATTTTTCTATAGTTACTGAGGTGACATTGCATATTTTAAAGTCATCTGCCTTGACATCTTTGAAACCCCCCAATATAAATGATAATTAATATTTTCTCTGCATTTAGTGAGCTTTGTAGTTTTTTTAAAATTTTATGGTTACCATTATGAATGAATAAGATATTATGTGTACATGAAAAATGAATGGAAGAAATTTGGGGCGAGATTGGGGGGTGGGGCTATGGCGGGATGGGGCGGGACTGACAATTAATAGATGTTCCCTTTTGATGAAAAAAATAAATGGTCACGTTATCCATGCACATCCCACTCCCTGGCATCGTGCTTACCATTAGTACTGGAAACTTGCTGCCATCACCAATGCTGTATTCTGATCCACTGCGGGGCCTTGAGCATCTGCTCATGCTCAAGGCCTGCCTGCTCCTGCCTTCTTTGAGAATCTCAGATAAACAAATCATATTGTTTGCTTTTTTTGGTTGCTTCCGCACATTAGGCAGAAGGTTTCATTGTATCGTCTACAATGACACACAGATCCTTTTCTTGGGCACTAACCCCTAAGGTGGACCCTAGCATCCAGTAACTGTGATTTGGGTTATTCTTCTCAATGTGCATCACTTTGCATTTGTCCACATTAAATTTCAACTGCTGACTGAGCTTGAGGGAGTGGCCAAGATGGCAGCGTGACTGGTGTGCTGCCGGCGAATCTCTGCTCGATTTTTCCTCGTGGACAATATGCCCCATACTAAACGGAAAGGCTCAGTTCAGTCAGGACCCTCACCGGCTGAAACTTCTATACCTTTGCAGCAGACCATCTTGGTTTTTGCCACCAGAACTCCTCTCACTGCTGGAACGCGAGGCTTGCTGGAATTGGTGTCGCGAGACTTAGGCGCCACCCATGAGTTGGAAGTCTCACTCTCACCTCCAGACCCAATAGTTCCTCCATGCCCCATGGCTGACCCGTCTGCATCTTGGAGCTTCCCCGATACCGAGGTGGTTTTGGGAGTCCTTCCTATTGAGGGGAGTGGGACGGAGGAAGGAGCTGCAGGAATTGAAAGCCAACTTGGGGAGGAAGATATCTGCCCGACCCCTGCGGAGGAAACCCTGCTTTATGTGTGGAAAATGTTCCAGAGGATGGAAGGAACTATTCGGAAAACAGCGGAGGAAACTTCAATGTTGGTAAAAAAGGTAAACTCTTACAAAAATTGTAGAGGATACTAAGAAGGAAAATGATTCAAGATTTTTGGCTGTGAATCAAGAGATTACTGCTCTTAAAGTGGGTTAATGAAAGTCTAATTAAGGATAAACTGTTAATTCATAAGAAAATAGAGAAGCTAGAAAACTACAACAGGCGTCTAAACTGGAGGCTGCTAAATTTCCCAAAATCACCTGAGATTTTTTCTGTTGAAATATTTAGGAATTACCTTGTGCAAATACTGGGATTCGCTCCTGAGGCCATTCCTCATTTAAACAAAATTTATTATTTACCTGGTCCTAAGAAGCAGATAGGGAGCAAAATACCAGGAACTACTCAGGAAGTATTGAATCAACCATTAGATATGGGAAATCTTTCTGAGATATTGGAAACATCTAATACGATAATTGATGAGAGAGCCACCTTACTTGCTTCATTTATTTTTCAGCAAGACCTTAATGCTGTTTTAAAGCTGTACTTTCGTAAAGCTCAGACTCCTTTCATGGGACAGCGTATCTGGATCTATCCGGAAGTAAATAAAGAGACACAAGAAAGGAGGAAATTATTTCTAATAATGAGGCAAGAAGTGAAAGATCTGGGAGCCATTTTTCAGCTGGCTTATCCCTGCAAATGCCTCATAAAATATTTGGGGACAAAATATACTTTCTTTGTTCCAGAACAGCTCAGGAACTTTCTAGACATGAAAAAGATTGTCGGGTATTATTATACATTAGAGGAGTTGTTTCTCACTAAAGCCATTTTCTTGTGATTGTTACTTTTTGTTTTTATAGGTCCTCTTGTGCTGACCCTCCCCCTCTTTGCATTTATTGGGGGTCTAAGAATAATTTTTTTTTGTTGTTGTTACTTATTCTATTTGCTTCTATATTATATATTTTCGTGTTGCTTGAACAAGTGTATTACTTGCCATGATTTTCAAATGATAAATAAATAATAATTTTAAAAAATTTCAACTGCCACTTGGACGCCCAGTCTTCCAATTTCCTAAGGTCTGCCTGCAATTTTTCACAATCTGCTTGAGTTTTAACAACTTTGAACAGTTTAATGTCACCTGCAAATTTAGGGCTCCTTTTATCAAGCCGCGCTAGCGGGGTTAACGTGCGTGACTTTTCATCACGCATTAATTACCGCGCAGGCCAAAAACTACCACCTGCTCAAGAGGAGGCGATAGCGGCTAGCGCGTCCCGTGGTTTAGCGCGCACTATTACGCGCGTTAAACTGCTAGCGCAGCTTAATAAAAGGAGCCCTTAATCATCTCACTCACTGTTCCAATTTCCAGATCATTTATAAATAAGTTAAATAGCATCTGTCCCAGTACAGACCCCTGCGGCACTTCACTATTTCCTCTCCTCCACTGAGAAAAATGACTCTTTAAACCAGTGTCTCAAACTTTTTTTGAGTAGTGGGCATGGCTCGAGGCACCTAGAAGTGCATGGACGTCGCCGTGATGACATCACGTGCATGCATGACATCATCACGCTGACATACACGCATTCGCAGAGGCCCTCCAGACAGGCCCTGAAATGTCTGTAGGGCGTGCCATCAAGGAAGCATAACAAATATTGACTCAGTACCCCCCAATCACAAACCTCCCAAACTCCACTCTAGACCTACCCAAGCTCTTCCCCAGATCCCACCCCCTTTACTAATTGGTGAAACGGGTCCTGTCGGGCCAAATAAGATCCTGATTTGCACAACAGATAAGTGTATTTTTTGCTGGTCACTATTTTAAAAGCATTGCTGGTCACTATTTTAAAAGCATTTCCATTCATTTACTTACCACAGAATTCAGACTTAACGGCTTATAGTTCCCTACTTCTTCCTTACTTCCACTTTTGTGGAGACCAACTCCGCCCTTCTCGAGTCCTCCAGTACCACTCCTGACTCTAGATAAGCATTGAAAAGGTTTAGCCAGTGGAGCAGCCACAACTTCCCTAAGTTCCTTCAGTACCCTTAGATGCACTTGATTCAGCCCCATCGCTTTGTCCATCTTTAGTTTAGCTAGTTCCTCACAAACACAATCCTCGGAAAATAAATTAGGGTCTACTACTCCTCCATTCCTATTTGCATTTGTGTTGTGCAGTCCTGCTCCCAGCACTTCAGCTGTGAACACAGAACAGAAATAATTGTTAAGAACTTATTTTTATCAGTATCTACATATTCTTCCTTTTCACCTTTGAGTCTCAAGAATGCCACTTTTGCACTTCTTCCCATCACTAATGTAGTTAAAAAATGTCTTAACCTCCTCCCCCCCTCCCACTTTGTTGGCTATTATTTCTTCCATTTGCATTTTTGCTTTCCTGACTACTCGACCGGCCTGCTTAAATTTTCCAGATATTTTTCTTTCTGCAATCTTTTGTAGTTTATGAAAGCTAACCTCTTTTTTCCTTACCTTCTCAGGTACTATTTTTGAGAACCAAAGTGGCCTTTTCATCTTATTTTCCTTACAAAATGGTTTGTTGCCCTTTCAATAACTCCTTTAAGTTTTGCCCATCGCGTTCCTACTTCTTCCAGATATTCCCATCCAGAAAACAATTTCTTGACATAATCCTCCATTTATTTATTTAATTTAAATGATTTTTATTAATTTTCAAATAAACACCATAAACCAATAGAGAAATGCATTATTCAACCCAAACATGGAATAACACCCCCCATCCCTCCCAACCCACCCCAACATAAATCCTGCATTTTTATTAAATGAACAAATAGAATCATTAATAATAATATAATACAATTTGAAAGATGATAAATATGTTATCAACAATAAAATAATTCTATCAACTCAATATTTCCCACCCTCAACCTCCCCTATCCCACACCATTCCCAGGACTGCAAAGTAGAACAAAAGTATATTAAGGTTTTCCTAATAAACAATCATAAATAATGAATTCAAAAATAAACATGTCTTAAAAAAGAAATTACATAACCACAACTTTTTTCAGATTCAATAACAATAAACATAACTATCTATAATAAATAATAATAATAAACTTTATTTTTCTATATTGCCATAGTCAGACGACTTCTAGGCGGTTCACAATGAAAGAAGGCTGGACAATCAGCGAATTACAGAAAGCATGAAGATAAATGTTACATAAGAAATTGGAGTTACCCAAAAAACCTTCCACTCATTTCCCACCTTCCAGAACTGTATAGAAAAAAAAAATTAAAAATTAAGGTCTACCTAACAAAACACGACTACAAGTAGCGGGAGTCAAGGTATCTAAAAATGGTTGCTAAGTTGAGAGTAACACTCTGCCCTGTTTCATATCCGAATCAGAAACAGACATAGCCTCCATAAGCACAAGATTTAACATTCTGGCTCTCCAGTTACTATAAGTTGGACCTTTAGGTCCTATCCATAAATAGAGAATAGTTTTCAAGCCTGAATCACCCACTTTAAAATTTTTTTATAACCCTTAGGTATAGGGTGCTGAATATCAAAGATCCAAAATAAGCTATAGCTATTACAATACCATTTAACATGCCACATATGACTAACTTGAGAAAAGATTATTGATCAAAAATTACGAATCAAAGATCATTCCCAGAATATATGAACTATTGTTGCTTTAGGGTGACCACATTTCAGACAAGAACCCACAGAGACGATTGTTGCTCAATAAGCTCGCCAAGGTGCCATATACAAGCAACAAAGAAATTTGCATCCCATTTCAAAATAAGAAATATCAGGCAGAAGATCATGAAGCAAAGAGAAAAAACGTTTAATATGAGTACCTTCTAAATTTAGTTGTAATTCTATATTCCAAGCTCGAGCCACTTTATCATAATCCATAATGGGAGAAAATTCCAACAGAGAATGTCTAAAGTACTTTAAAGGAATCATTAACCGGGCTTCCAACCAAATCACCTCCGATAAAGTCTCATATGTTTGTAAACATAGAAATTTTGAGGGTATGGGGTTCCCTGAATGGAAATCTTTAAATGATCATTACAGCTTAGAATTCTTATGTTTCCAGGCAGATTTTCTGGGTCACCAGTCCGCAAAGTGGTATAAAATTATATCTAATTATTTGAATAAGAAGCCTAAAAATGGATTAAGAGATATTTGGAGCATTGAGATTAAGCATCAGATTAATGCATCTCAATGGCCACGTATTTGGTCTTGGAGAATTAAAGGTACGATGTCAGCATCTATTAGGCAAACATGGTTCTTTTTGTTGCATAGAGCATTCTGGACCCCTACTAGATTACAAAAATTAGATTGCTCTAAGTCTAATAGATGCTGGCATTGTAAAATTGAAGTTGGAACGCTAGACCATCTTTTATTTTATTGTCCATGTATTCAGGCATTTTGGATATCAATATGGGATCAAGTTAATATGTTGATGGAGAGTCATGTGGCTTTATCCTATGACACAGTGATTTTTGGAATGTGTATGAGGGCCAAATGCCAAATATCTACAGCAAACAATAAATTATTGTTAATTCTTACGGGAGTGGGAATTCAACAGATAACAACTAATTGGAAAGACTGTTCTAGATTGAATTGTAATTTTTGGTGGAACTCAGTTTGTCATATGTATAAGATGGAAAGATTTCTTGCGATACAGAAGGGGTATTTTAAAAGATTTCAAGAGGTGTGGAGGCCATTAATTGAATATTATAACGAGTAAAGTTTATTCTTTTTCCTTAGGGGATAATATATAGAAATGGGATGGGATGGGAGGGATAGGGAGGGAAAAATATTGGAAATATGTTGTTATGAAAAATAAGGAGATATATGTAATAGGATGGGATATTTATTGTTGTGCATTACTGGGTATAATAAAATGTTTAAAGTGTTTGAGGAAGAAGGATGGGGGGAGGGACAGATTTCATGTCAGATTAATTGTATTATCAAAAAGGGATATATAATTATATATAAATTTGTAAGGAATATTTTATTGATATGGAAAAGGGTGGGAGGTGGGGGAGGGAATAAAAACATGTATAATAATATTGTTTAAGAATGCCAAGTGTGTTATGTAAATTAATTGTAATAATATTGTACACTTGTTGAAAGAAATAAAAAGGAATAAAAATTTAAAAAAAAAAAGAAATTTTGAGGGTAGAGCGGATATATGTCTTAATTGGAGATATGAAAAAATAATTAAATGAGGCCACCCATATACAGTATGCAACTGAGAGTAGGTTGGAAGAATACCATCATCTCTAATAGTCCCTGGTAATAGTCCCTCTCTTATCTGCCAGAAAACCAGCAGACTTCATACCAGGTTGAAAGGATCCATTTCCACTAATAGGCAACAAAGGAGTAATTTGATAATTTATAGCCAATTTACCACAAATCTGATGCCAAGTGGTTCGTAAAGGAGCAAGCAAAAAATAATAAGGATTCCTCAGAACAGCAGACTCCAACCTAAATGAATGAAGTAGATAACTGAAGTGATAAGGTTTCAAAAAATGAAGCTCCACCGAAGTCCAAGAAAAATAAGATGTAGAATGAAACCAGTCATGTATATGTCTCATAGTACAAGAATCCACAAATTGGCGTAAGGGTAATAAACCAAGACCATCCCTATTTATTGGAAAAGCCACCGTTTACAATGGAAGACGGGGTCGACCCCCTTTCCAAAGAAACCTTCAAAGAAATTTATTTAATTCAAACTAAATTTTTCTGGAAAGAATAAGAGGGAGCATCTGATAAATGTAAAGGCATTGAGGTAAAATTATCATATTGTAAAGAGCAATATGCCCCACCAAAAAACTGGAAATTGACACCACATTAAAAGCAGAGATTTAGTCTTTGCTAACAATGGCTGTATATTTACATCATGAAGCTGAGTGGGATCTTACGGTACTGTTATATCGAGATATACTACTTTACCTGGCACCCAGGTTAAGGGAAAGGTACCAGTCCATTGAGAAGGTAAAGTTGACTGGAATCAAGAATCAAGCAGGTGTGATAAAAAACACTCCGGATCAGTCAATATGATCATAAGATTATCTGCAAAGGCTAAAACCTTCAATTCACAACCCGCTATGGAAAGGCCAGTGATATGTTCCAAATAAATATATGGTTCCAAATAAATAACAAAGAATAATGGAGATAAGGGACAACCCTGACGTGTCCCTCGAGTAATAACAAAAGATGAAGAATGAGTCCCATTAATAAGAATAGATGCCCGAGGTCCAAAATACAGAGCATACAAGCAATCAAGAAACCATCCTGAGAAACCCATGTGAGAAAGTGTCAGAAGCTTGTCTTCTTGGCAGTGAAATTGCTCCCGCAGGGATGTTAAGACATCAGTATTCGACGCCGCAGAATCCTCTATGTCTGCCACTTGTACCTCTAATTCTCTAGTTCTCCTGGAGAGATCAGAGAAAAGCGCTTCCAAATTAGAGAGTTGACCAGAGATTTGGGTAAGTTTAGGTTCCAGTGCTTGGACCACCGCCATCGTTAGTTCTTTAATAGAGTCCGGTGGTAGGCAGGGTATCGAGTTTCCCGCTTGACCAGGCATAACGGCCGCCTCCGTGTGGGACTTTTCATGGTCCTTTCCCTTTTCCTTGCGGGGTGTCTTATAACTCATTAGATTCAAGATACAGAGCAAATATCTGTCCATAAAGAGGATTACCTTAGCCTCAACAGTTGGCAAAAAGGATGTAATAAAGCCGCTGAGACCCAGGGTTTCAGGAGCATGGTTAGAAAGCATCCCACCAGGCTCACTACATCACATGACTATTTATTTATGAGCTGAACAAAATTAGTTTTAAGTTTAGAACCTTCACTTTTGAATGAGCCCTTTCTACACCTGAATTAATATTAAACCACCACTACAACAATAGAAATGCCAAGAAACCTCCACAAATGTATATTCAATCCCACAACCAGGTTTCAATCCACAACTTAAAAACTGTGTGAATGTTGAGAGTAAAAAGTCTCAGAAATCCTGCTACATTTAATGACTATGCACAAAAGGGAGAAAGAAAATCCAACGTAGTCTGCAGTAAACAACAGCAACCCTTGGTTGGCTATAAGGTTGTACAGTGGTGCCTCGCATAACGGACGCCTCGCACAGCGAACGCTGCGCACAACGAACTTCAGGTCTTGCTTCCCACAACGAACTTCGTTTCACACAACGAAGTCGCCCGAGCTGCATCGCTTAACTGCCCTCTCTCCGCCTGGCTCCCTGTGCAGTGGCGCTACATATTTTAAACCCCCCTGCCGCCGCTGCTGCATATTTTTAAGCCTCTGCCGCCACCGCATATTTTTAAACCTCCCCCCGCCGCCACCGCATATTTTTAAACCTCCCCCCGCCACCACCGCATATTTTTAAACCTCCCCCCGCCGCCACATATTTTTTTAAAAAAGCCACCACTGCTGCAACTTTCTCACCCGCTCACTCAAACTGGTGGTCTAGCAAATTTCCCAGCCAGAAGCGCAGACAGAGATCAAGAGCAAGCCTTCTGTGCTACTGCCTGGGCCTGCGCTGATCTCTGAATGGCTGCAGTCAGCTCTCGCGGGACTCACAAGAACTAACTGCAGCCAGCTCTCGCGGGACTCACAAGAACTAACTGCAGCCATTCGGAGATCGGCATGGGCCCACACAGGCGTGCAGAGGAATTGCTCCTGATCTCTGCGCTTCTGGCCTGTACACCACTGGCTGGGAAAGATGGGAGGAATTAAAAAAGGTACTGGGGAGTATGTGGGGGGTGATTATAATACACAGCAAGGATCAACAAAACCCCTGTCTCCCCTCCCCTTCACATATATCCCCTCTATATCATGCTAACAGCTCTAACAAGATAAATTTATCTTTTTTTATGTCATCTTAGCATATTTTATGCTACAGAACGAATTATTTTTTTTAACATGTATTGTTATGGGAAAACGCGTTTCACATAACGAACTTTTCGCATAACAAACTTGCTCCTGGAACGAATTAAGTTCGTTGTGTGAGGCACCACTGTATATGTTACTGCATTTACTAATAAACAACGCCTGCATCTTGTACATTGTCTGCAGTCTGTTTGTTGTTTTCACATTTAATGACTAAACATTGAAATAACAATGCAGGTTAGGATTGTCGTTCATTGACCAAAAACCTCTCACTCATTATTTTAAATGCTTGAATATAACTCAATAAATATAAAGTGCACTTAACTTAAAACTTCTTCCAAAAGTGCCTTAGTGCAAAGTGCTTTGTGCAGTTCAATCATCACCCGATGGGGCCCGTTTCACAAATACCTTATGGCTTCCTTGGGGGTCTTTTATGGAGACTGCAACATAAAGCAAAATCTTGCATGTAATATAAACAACTTTTAAATTGTGTAAAGCTTTAGGAATGTAGTACTCACTGTAAACAGCTTAGCATTAACGTCCATAAAATGGCGCCGGTGAATTTCAGACGCCGAGTATGCATGTTAAATATCCTGCAAACTGTGTGTGCATCTCATTCTATTGGTTAGAGATTACACCCTAACATCTCAATGAAACTCTGAATGAATGAATCGCAAACTGTGTTCAAAAGTCTGATGAATCAAATGATAAAACTTAAAACCATAACAGCTTAAATACAGAAAAAAATCAGAGAAAAGATTTCCACCCGATGTTGATATTTAATCCCTGCGGTATCAAAGCTTGTAATTTATAAATCCATCTTGCCTCTCGCTGTAACAACTTCTTTTGGCGATCACCTCCTCTAATATTCCTGGGTTCTTGGTCTATGTACCAGCATTTCAGTTGACTGAATGAGTGATTCATTTGCTGGCAATGCTCGACCAGTGGAGCTGTGACAATGCCTCTTTTCAGACTTGACTTGTGTTCGCACATTCTAATGCAAAATGCCCTGATCGATTTTCCAACGTACTCTTTACGACAGGGACACAAAATGATATACACGATATAATTAGATTCACAAGTAAAAAAATGTTTAATTGTACAGGTCTTGTTGTCTACTGGATTAATGAACTCCTTCCTTTGAATGGTCGATTCACAAATACTGCACCTACCACATCTAAAAAATTTAAATTGAATTAGGTTGGGCAGATTGGATGGACCATTAGGGTCTTTATCTGCTATCATCTACTATGTTACTACTTAGTAGCTTCATCGCATGCCCCCTAGTCCTAGTAATTTTCAAAAGAGTAAACAAGTAAGTCACATCTACCCTTTCTACTCTACTCAGTATTTTATAGACTTCTATCATATCACTCCTGAAATGCCTTCTTCTCCAAGCTGAAGAGCCCTAGTTGCTTTAGCCTTTCCTCATTCGGAATTTGTCTCATCCCTTTAATCAGTTTCATTGCCCTTCTCTGAACCTTATCTTTTTTGAGATATGGCGACCAGACTTGCACACAGTATTCAAGGTGTGGCCATACCAAAGAGCAATACAAGGGCATTAACAACAATTTCATCTTTGTTTTACATTTCTTTCCTGATAATTCCTAACATTCTATTGGCTTTCTTAGCCACTGGCACATATTGAACTGAGGATTTTAATGTATCCTCAGCAATGACACCTAGAATCTTTTCCTGGGCAGTGACTCCTAACATAGAATCTTGCATCATGTAGCTATATAGTTAGGGTTCCTCTTTCTCGCATGCATCACTTTGTACTTGCTCACATTAAATGTCATCTGCCATTTTGATGCCCAGTCTCCCAAGGTCCTCTTGCAATTTTTCACAATCCTCTTGTGATTTAACAACTTTGAACAACTTTGTGTCATCAGCATATTTAATTATCTCACTATTTATTCCCATCTCTTGATAATTGATAAATATGTTAAAAAGTAGCAGTCCCAGCACAGACCCCTGGGGAATCCCACTCTTTACTACCATATACATAATGCTGAGAGCAAAAGGAACAGTAATTTCTATACAGACACTCTGCTCTTGTTTAAACTGGAGAAAAAAGCCTTAGAACCCCAACAGATGAAGTTACCCTCTGACTTGAAAGGGTAAATTGTCACAGGTAAAAGAAACCTTCAGTTTAAACAAGAGCAGAGTGTCTATATAGAAATTACTGCTCCTTTTGCTCTCAGTCTTATATATATGGTAGTGGATACAGTCGACTCCACCTAAGTGCAAGTCGGTTAAGTGCATGCTTTGGTTATCCGCATCCTACTACCATAGTCCCATTTTTTTTCATTAAAGTCAATGGACATAAACTCCGGCTATTTGCAATTCTGATAGGCACACAATCCACTTATGAGAACTGATGTTATAGGTCTAGTGGTACAGCTGTTGCCTCAGTAACCTGAGGTTGTGGGATTGAATCCCAGCATTGCTCCAAGTCATTTAATCCTCCATTGCCCCGGGTTCAAAATAAATACCTGTTTATATGTAAACCACTTTGAATTCGTAACCTCAGTAATAGCTGAAGGGGGGCTTCAGCTATTACTGAATATTGATCAAATGCCCCAGGTGATAGGGACACACCTCCCTTTGAGTCATTATTAATCCAATTTGCAGGTACAGTGTCAGGGACACTCTTTATCTTTGAGCCAGTGCTAAGCTAATATCCCAGTATTTTGGATTGGATTGGATTTATTTTTCTTGATTGACTGCTATTGACATAATTATTAAATGGTGTACAAAAAAGATATCACAAAAAATAAATAGAACCAAGAAAGGATGTCAAATATATAAATATCCACAAAAATACACCCTCAAAATGTTCAGGATAACGTCACTTAATTTAACTAAAAGGGAGAAAAGACCTCAGTGTCTAATAGGGGCTATCCAAACATCAACCCACATAGACAAGCTGGTTACAAATATCACTTGAAACCAGTAGACACATCCTCGGTCAAAAAACTCCCAAAAAGTTGAAGACGCAATTTCACAATAACTTTCAAAAAAATAACAGTCAATTTCAAGTCTCAATTTCAAAATTTTCAATAAAGTCACTTATCTGAACTGCTAGCGGTTATATTGGAGTAGCTGCTATGCTGAGTTTTTCTCCGATGGAGTGATTTTCTCCTGCTTCCAAGCCTCAGGATTACGTTTAACGGATTGAGAAGTCATTAAGAAGACAGCAATTTTCAGATAAGTGACTTTATTGAAAATTTTGAAACCCTTTGGTTGAAAATAGTCATATCAGAGACACCACTCATGTTCTCAATCTGCTAGCAGATATTCCTGAAGTAGATTTTCCTTTTGTTTTGGTTTCATTTGATGTAACATCACTTTATACTTCTATACCACAACTTGAAGCTCTAGGGGTTATTAAAGAATTTTTAGAGAGAAGGGAAAGACCCCATCTAATCCCGACTGAATTTTTGATGAAACTAGCCTCTATATCGATGATGGAAAACTACTTTTTGTTTGATGACAAATTTTATATTCAAAAGAAAGGGGTAGCGATGGGTGCTAGTTTTGCACCGGCTGTAGCCAATCTGTACATGGCGAAATTTGAAAATGATTGGATCAGTAAATCCTCTTTCTTTCAACATATTTATTTGTGGCGCAGATTTATTGATGATGTAATTATGCTTTGGAAGGGCTCAGAAAATGGTTTAAAAAGTTTTTTAGTTTGGTTAAACTCATGTGATGAAAATTTGCTTTTCACCATGAGTTTCTCCAAAACAAAATAAAATTTTCTAGATCTAGAGATTCAACAAAATCAGTCAATGTTCATTACAGATATTTACACTAAGGAGACGGACAGGAACACCTTGTTATCATATGACAGTAACCATTCTGTTAAATTAAAAAACAGTCTTCCCTATTCTCAATTTATTAGACTAAGGAGGAACTGCTCTGATTTGCAGAAATTCAAAAAACAGGGTAAGATTTTGGAACAGAAATTGATTACCAGAGGTTACCCTCACAGGATAGTCAGAAAGGCATTTAAGAGAGCCAAATACTGTAATCGGGATTGGCTATTAATGAAAACTAATAAAGAACCTATAGAAGATGATACAGTAACCTGCATACTAAGACACAACACACTGAGTGGTTTAATTTCTAATTCCCTACACAAATATTGGGATATCATCACCATTCACCCAGCGTTGCAAGATCTTAAGTTGAGAAGAGCATACTCAAGAGGTAGAAATCTTAAAGAAATATTAAGAGCGGGTGAAAATAGATGTATGCAGAAATCCAGCAGCTTCCCTAAAGGTTTCTTTAAATGCCTCTCTTGCAATATCTGTGACATGTGTGTACAAACTAAATCCTGGAAAAACCCTAGTAACAACAAGGAGTACAATATTTCTCATTTTTTGAACTGTAAATCTATGTTTGTGGTTTATGTCATTTGCTGTCCCTGCAATAAACTTTATGTAGGGATGACCACTAGAGCATTTAAAACAAGGATGTTAGAACATAAATTCAATATTAAATGCTCTAAAATTACTGAACCCTTAGTGGAACACTGTATTACATATCAACACAGGTTTGAAAATTTACGGTGTTGGGCTATTGATCATGTAACATCTGATAAGAGAGGTGGTAATAGGAAGAGAAATTTGTTACAAAAAGAAACTAAATGGATGTTTCTATTAAATTCAGTGGAGCCTTATGGCTTGAATGGATACATTGATTGGAAACCTTTTATATAGAGTTTATTTTCATTGTTATTTTGTTTCTGGGATATGACAAGTGTAAGTCAATCATGCCTGTTGTAGGTTCAGTATGTATGTTCTGCTGGGAGAGCATAAGATTGTTCTTGGGCTGGCTAACGTTATGGATGTTTGTTGAATTATAGGTAGTACAGTTGAATGCAACGTTTGGGTAGTATGGATCCTTTTGTTGGTTTTGTTCAAAAACGCATGTGCTTGGTGAAATAACTGTTGTGCTGCAATCACATGCATGTGTAATCTTTGTTTTGCTCACATTAGAGTCATAAAACTGATTATTAATGTAGAGTGTATGTGCAGGTTTCTTGTAAGCCAATTAAGTTTGGGTTGTGCTTAGAATATATAATAATAATAATAATAACTTTATTTTTCTATACCGCCATAGTCAGACGACTTCTAGGCGGTTCACATCGAAAGAAGGCTGGACATTCAGTGAATTACAAATGTATGAGGGCAGATGTCTTGTAGATGAGTGAGTTCTGGTACGTCTGTGTTTAAGAGTGTTTTGATTTCCGACGGGTTATTGTTGTGAATGTCGGATGAAGCTTGGGTAGTAAGATAGTTATGTATGGGCAATATGGATCTTTTAGGAGGCTGCATTCAAAAACGCTTGCGCTAGGTAAATAACTAACGTGTTGTAATCACGTGCATTTGCAACTTTTGTTTCACTCACGGCAGTGCTGTAAAGTTGATTAGCAATTCTGAGCGCATGTGTATTTTTTGTATAAATGGCGCAGTGTGGATTGAGCTTTTTTACAGCTGCTCCTGCCCTGTGAGTGAGGCCTAATTTGCAGTCAAGAGAGGTCTGCTGTCTCCCTGGAGCCAAGATCCAGGATATTACCACTAACCTAGACAAAATTCTAAAACCTAATGATCATTTTCCCATGTTTCTCATCCATGTAGGCACAAACGACACTGCTAGGAATGCCACAGAGAACATACCCAGAGATTTTGGAGCGCTGGGAAAGAAGTTGAAGCAGATAGGAGCACAGGTGGTCTTTTCGTCAATTCTTCCAGTAAGAAACAAAGGCAGAGCTAGAGAAGAGCGTATTCAACGGACTAACGAATGGCTCCGAGAATGGTGCATAGAAATGAACTTTGGATTCCTAAATCACGGCGAGACGCTCCAGGGACTACAAGGACCAGACGGACTCCACCTAACCAGAAGAGGTAGAAACGTATTTGGACATCGATTGGCCCGCCTACTCCATAGGGCTTTAAACTAGGTAAGTTGGGGGAGGGTACATACTTATATCCCAGAGCAGTAAGAAACCACCCTGAGGAGGCAAGTCGCACTCACACTACCAAGTCTAAGGTAAGTACCAATGATATCCACAATAATTCAGGGAGAAATATCACTGATAATTTAGGAGCCACACTAACTCATAAAGTAAACTCTTCACAGATATGGAGGGCTATGTATGTTAATGCACACAGCTTGGGCAATAAAATTCTAGAATTAGAGACTGAGATAACTAACGCCGATCTTGACGTGATAGCGATATCCGAAACCTGGTTCACGGAATCGCATGGGTGGGATATATTTATACCAGGGTACAACCTACTTCGTTGCGACCGAGTGGGTAAATTGGGAAGAGGAGTAGCGCTATACACTAAAGAAAGCATCAAAACCACCAGAATCACAGATGTTAGATACACCGGGGAATCCCTCTGGGTGAATCTGGCCAGAGGAAATGAAAAACGCCTATACCTTGGTGTGATATATAGACCTCCCAGGCAACAGGAGGACAAAGACATGGAATTAATCGAGGACATAGAGAATATCACACTGCGCGGGGACTCAGTAATGCTAGGAGACTTCAACATGCCTGATGCAGATTGGAACACACACTCCGCGACTACGGGTAGCAGCAAAAGAATATTAAACTCCATAAAGGGTGCACGTCTCAAGCAATTGGTATTGGAGCCCACCAGGGACAAGGCGTTACTAGACCTAGTTCTCACCAATGGAGATAGCGTCACGGAAGTCTCAGTAGGAGACACACTGGCCTCCAGCGACCATAATATGGTATGGCTCAACCTCAAGAAAGGATTCCCAAAAACAAACACCACAACAAGGGTTCTCAACTTTAGAGGCACAGACTTCAACCGCATGGGAGATTTCGTCCATCAGGAGCTACATAAACAAGCAAAAACTGACAATGTGGAGGATATGTGGTCGTCTCTGAAGTCCATACTACACCAAGCAACAGACCGATACATAAAGACAGTAAGTAAACGCAGGAGAAACAAATGACCCCAATGGTTCAGTAAAGAAATTTCAGACCTAGTTAAACAGAAAAAAGACGCATTTATCGCCTACAAACATTTAGGCAGAGAGGGGGCAAAAGAGGACTATCTAGACAGATCTAAAGCTGTCAAAACAGCAGTCAGAGAGGCCAAACTCCGAATGGAGGAAGAGCTAGCACGGAAAATTAAGAAAGGGGATAAATCTTTCTTCAGCTATATTAGTGACAGAAAAAGAAACAAAGATGGGATAGTACGCCTGAAGCAATCGGACGGTAACTTTGCAGAATCAGACTCTGAGAAGGCAGAATTACTAAACCAATACTTCTGTTCAGTGTTCACCCGCGAAGCGCCGGGAGCTGGTCCACAGCTGCAGACAGGAGATAACCGGAAAGATTTCGAATTTACGCCCAGTAGTGTCTACAACGAACTATCAAGACTCAAAGTAAACAAAGCCATTGGACCGGATAACCTACACCCCAGAATGCTCAGGGAGTTAAGGGAAGTCCTGGCAGAACCATTATCTGTTCTTTTCAATCTTTCCCTAAGCACAGGAAGGGTCCCCTTGGACTGGAAAACCGCCAACGTAATCCCACTCCACAAAAAGGGCTGCAGGGCAGAGACAGCAAACTACAGACCAGTGAGTCTCACGTCTATAGTGTGTAAACTCATGGAAACACTGATCAAACAGAATATTGACACAATCCTAGACGAAGAAAAACTGCGTGATCCACACCAACACGGGTTCACCCGGGGTAGATCCTGCCAATCTAATCTGATTAGCTTTTTTGACTGGGTTACTAGACAACTGGACGCCGGAGAGTCACTGGATGTGGTATATTTGGACTTCAGTAAAGCATTTGATAGCGTCCCTCATCGAAGATTACTGAACAAGCTGAAATCGATAGGATTAGGAGACACTCTAACTACATGGGTTGGGGATTGGCTGAGCGGTAGACTTCAGAAGGTGGTGGTGAACGGTACCCCATCCAAAGCATCGGACGTGATCAGTGGAGTGCCGCAGGGATCGGTCCTGGGCCCGATTCTATTCAACTTATTCATAAGAGATATGATGCAAGGACTTAGAGGAAGGGTATCACTGTTCGCCGACGCCAAACTTTGCAACATAGTAGGCAGATGCTTATTACCTGATAATATGACACACGACCTACTGCTACTGGAACAATGGTCAAATACTTGGCAGCTAGGCTTCAATGCTAAAAAATGCAAGATAATGCACCTGGGCAAGAGAAACCCGCATAGAACTTATGTACTAAATGGTGAGACCTTGGTTAGGACCATGGCGGAACGCGATCTAGGGGTGATCATTAGCAAGGACATGAAGGTTGCCAATCGAGTGGAGAAGGCTTCCTCCAGGGCAAGACAAATGATGGGGTGTATCCGCAGAAGTTTCGTCAGCAGGAGACCTGAAGTTATGATGCCATTGTACAGAGCCATGGTGAGGCCTCACTTGGAGTACTGTGTTCAGTTTTGGAGACCACACTACCGAAAGGACGTGCTGAGGATCGAGTCGGTTCAGCGAACGGCCACCAAAATGGTCATGGGGCTCAAGGATCTCATGTATGAAGAAAGACTAAAGAAATTGCGGCTGTACTCACTTGAGGAAAGAAGAGAACGGGGAGATATGATTGAAACGTATAAGTACATCACGGGACGCATCGAGTCAGAAGATGATATCTTCTGGCTCATGGGACCCTCAACCACCAGAGGGCATCCGCTGAAAATCAGGCGAGGGAAGTTTCATGGCGACTCCAGGAAGTACTTCTTCACCGAAAGAGTGGTGGATCATTGGAACAGACTCCCACTCCAGGTGATAACGGCCAGCAGCGTGACGGATTTTAAGAAAAAATGGGATACTCACGTGGGATCTTTAAGGGAGTAAATTCAGGGGGGGGGGATACTTGAAATGGGCAGACTTGGTGGGCTATAGCCCTTTTCTGCCGCTTTTTTCTATATTTCTATGTTTCTAGGTCCCACCTCTATTCGTTCATGCTTCGTTCACTCCGGTTAAAAGCAATCACGTTCTCACGTGGATGAGCCACGTGTTTCAGATCAGCAGTCTAGGCCTGGCCAGGTGTTCAAACTTTTGGAACTGCACCATAGTGTCATGTGGAAAAAATCTTTGTCTTTGGCTGAACGTGTCTAACATGCTAGTCAAAAATCATTGTCTTTGGCTGAACGTGTCCACCACGCTGGACAAAAGTCATCGTCTTTGGCTGAACGTGTCGATGTCTTAAATAGACTTGACCAATGGGAGAATCAGGTCTCTATTGCAAAACATTACAGCATTCATCCTAGCCAGATTTCTCAGATTCACAAAAAAAGCTAGCCATATTGAAAGACTGGCAAAACAATAGTTATCCTACCAGGAAACGGAAAAGAATTGGGAAGGCTGGAGATGTTGAACAGGCGTTGCTGCGATGGTTTGCTGAAGCTAGAAGTCATCAACTGCCAATCAGTGGGCCTCTGCTGATGGAGAAAGCAGCACAGCTATCCGAAGAACTGGGCGTAGAAGACTTCAAAGCAACAAACGTATGGCTAGAGAGGTGGAAAGTTCGTAATGGCATTAAGAAGCAGCATGGTGAAAACCAAGATGCGGATGAGTTTGGTGCAGAAAGATGGGTCATGGAAGTGTTGCCATCAGTCATTGGTGGATATGAACTATGTAATGTTTTCAACGCCGATGAGATGGGCCTGTACTGGCATGCCATCCCTGATGGAACATTGGCTTTCAAACGCAGCAAAACTGTTGGCTTCAAGGTGCCAAAGGAACAATTGACATTGCTGCTGAGTTGCAATATGGAGACTAGTGAAAAACTTGAGCCACTGGTGATTGGGAAGAATCAAAATCCTCGGTGCTTCAAAAACATTAAACGCCTGCCTATTGAATTTGAAAGCAACAAAAATGCAGGGATGACGGCGACAACTGTGGATTGAATGGTTGCAGAAGCTTGACAATCTTATGAGAAGGCATAGGAGGCACATTGAATTGCTGTGTGATAACTGTGCAGCACACAGCAATGACGTAAGACTAACCAACATCAAACTCATGTTTCTGCCACCAAACATGACCTCTTTGATCCAACCGATGGACCAGGGGATAATTGCCAACATCAAACATCATTACAGGTTGCTCGTCTTAAGATATGTGATGGCAATGGTTAATCTAGCCCTCGAGCTGCTGAGTTCACGAGAAAAATGACGGTGCTTGACTCTCTTCACATGGTACGGGAGGCGTGGAGTCGAGTCTCATCAACGATTTCAAATTGCTATCGACGGGCGAGCATCGTTCACGCATCTGATGAGACAACTGAAGCTGACACTTCGTCCAATGAGCTCCCAGTTGGACTCTCGTCACAAAAGTTTGAGCTGTATGTCGCCGTTGATGTGCTCACATCATCTGACAGCACTAATCCGATATCTGTACAGTCATAGAGGACACTGCAGACAACCAAGAGTCTGATGAGGATGGAGATACTGCTGTAGTCATCACAACTACTGAAACACCTGCAGAAATTGTTTCCTTCTCAGACACGCTGGAGTCCCTACACACGCTGCATTATCTGGAGATAAATGGATGTCACGACTATGGCCAGTTTTACAGCATCAGTAGTCGGATACACAGCCTAAATCGTGCAATCTGCTTGCAGAAAACAATGACTGATTATTGTATTGCATTAGACGAAACAGTGCTGTTTCTAAAATGGAACATGTTAAATTGTGTGTTTTTTGCTGAATAAAAGTTTTATTGCATTTGACTACAGCGTACTGTGATTTTTCATGACTAAAAAGTGGTACTCCAATTAAGCGCACACTCTGTTTAAGCGCATGTCGCGGTGCGGTCCGGAGGGTTTGCACTTAAGCGGAGTTGACTATAATTGATTAAGGCAATTAGGAGTTTTTGATTTTTTGAACCCCACTATAGAGAATATTGACCATTTAAACTCTCTATTTTCTGTCTTTCAACCAATTCTTAATTCACAATAGGACATTACCTCTTAACCTTTGACTTTCCAATCTCCTCAGAAGTCTTTCATAAGGTATTTTGTCAAATGCCTTTTTAAAAATCCAAATACACAATATCAACCGGCTCACCTTTATCCACGTGTCCATTCACCCCTTCAAAGAAATGCTATAGATTGGTGAGGCAAGATTTCCCTTGACTAAATCCATGCTGGCTTTCTCTCATTAATCCATGCCTATATATATGTTCTGTCATTTTGTTTATAATAGTCTCTACTATTTTTGACTGGCACCGATGTCAGACTCGCTAATCTATAATTTCCCAGATCACCTCTGGAACCCTTTATAAAAACTGGTATCATGTTGGTCACCTTCCAGTCTTCCAGTACTATGCTGGATTTTAATTGCAGATACCTAGCAATGACTTAACTAAATTCCATGTACTTGATTTATCAAGCTTAATTGGTGTGGTAATTGACACCATTGATTTTTAATTAAAAAAAAAAGTTGTGTGAGGAATTATGTATAGCACCTAGCATAAGTTAAGGTGCTCTCCTATGCCTACCTGAAAAGTAAGCATGGTTAGGGTGTAGAGAATAGGCAAAGTAGACAGGTGTCGCTAGGCATCCAAGGTAAGTGCCAGTAAATTAGACCAGATAAAACCTGGCCTAATATACCAATTAGGATACTTCTAGGATACCTAGCAACACCTATGTCTGCTTAGGTGCCACTAGGTGTGAATCTATAAAGGACACCTAGCAGTTGGTTGACAACTGCGTGGACCAGCAGCTAAGGTGCGGTTAGGTGACCTTAATAGAATCTGGTTCTAAATGCTGTTTGTGAATGGTTATTTAATGTATGATCACATCACATCACACCCCTTTTAAAGACAGAACATTGGCTCTTGGTTTCATATCAAATCTCTTTTAAAATTCTCTCCTTAGTTCATAAATATATTTAATTCCATATGTGCCCACCAGATAATTTGTTATACATGCTTTCCCTTTGCCAAATATATTACGATTCAATTCACTCTAGAATCTTCAATGTTATAGATTCTACACTATGCAATTCATTACCTCCTCAAATTAAGACTCCAACCCTCTTATCCTAATTTAGAGTCACTCTTCATACTTTCCGATTCAGAGATGTTTTTCATGAGTAATCCCTGCTCACTACTTATGAACTCTCCCACGGTGTTATGGCCTTGGTTACGGTGCATGACCTGCTCCGTTACATATCAATACCAGCAAATTAATGCTATTTACTATATACTTTTCTTCACTGTCAGGAAGTTAACTGTGTTGCGTCTGTTGGGAAACAGTAATCATAGTGTGATCATATTTGGGCTGATACAGGGAGTAACGTTGCAAAATAAATTTACTGTAGAGGTGTTTAATTTCAAAAAGGCAACTATAATAAAATGAGAAAAATGGTTAAAAAGAAGCTAAAAGGATCAGTTGCAAAGGTTAGGACTGTAACCCAGATGTGGATGTTATTTAAAAATACCATCGTGGAAGCCCAGACCAGATGTATTCCACGTATCAGCAAAGGTGGAAAGAAGAGGAAACAAGAGCCGGCGTGGTTAAAAGGTGAAGTGAAAGAAGTTATTAGAGCCAAAAAAAATCCTTTAAAAATGGAAAAAGGATCCAAATGAAGAACATAAGAAAAAACACAAGCACTGGCAAGTTAGATGCAAAGCATTGATAAAGACAGCTAAGAAAGAATAGGAAGATAAACTTGCAAAAGAGGCAAAAACTCATAATTTTTTTAAGGTACATCAGAAGCAGAAAACCTGTGAGGGAATCTGTGGGACCATTGGATGATCAAGGAGCAAAAGGGACTCTCAGGGAGGATAAGGCTATAATGAATTCTTTGCTTCAGTCTTTATGGAAGATGATGTAAGAGATCTATCTGAACCGGAAATGGTTTTCAAAAGTGATGATGCAGAGCAACTGAAAGAAATCTCGGTGAATCTAGAAGATGTACTAAGCCAAATTGACAAGTTAATAAGTGATAAATTGCCTGGACAGGATAGTATACATCCCAGGGTACAAAAAGAACTCAAACATGAAATTGCTGACCTGCTGTTAGTGATCTGTAACCTGTCGCTAAAGTCATCTATAGTACCTGAAGATTGGAGGGTGGCCAATGTTATGCCGACTTATAAAAAGGGTTCCAGGGGAGATCTGGGAAATTACAGACTGGTAAGCCTCACTTCAGTGCTGGGCAAAATGGTGGAAACAGTTATAAAAAATAAAATTGTGGAACACGTAGACCAATGTGATTTAATGAGACAGAGTCAGCATGGGTTCAGCCAAGGGAGATCTTACCTCACCAATTTGCTTCCCTAATGAAAAATCTCTTAAAGCTGCAGTTGGTGCTTAAAAGATAAAATAATAGCAGCAGTGCCAATAAGAACTCTAGCATGATAATTCACATAGACCACTGTATAACTCTGCAAAATATATAAAGCACTCAATTTAACAATGCAAAAATAATAATAATAATAATGGGAATCAGTGAAGACGTATCCTATACACATATCACCAATTTGCTTGACTTCTTTGAAGGTGTGAATACACATGTGTATAAAGGTGAGCCGGTTGATGTAGTGCAGGGATCTCAAAGTCCCTCCTTGAGGGACGCAATCCAGTCGGTTTTTCAGGATTTCCCCAATGAATATGCATTGAAAGCAGTGCATGCACATAGATCTCATGCATATTCATTGGGGAAATCCTGAAAACCCCACTGGATTGCGGCCCTCAAGGAGGGATTTTGAGACCCCTGATGTAGTGCATCTAGATTTTCAGAAAGCTTTTGATAAAGTTCCTTATGAGAGGCTCCTTAGAAAATTAAAGAGTCAAGGGATAGGAGGCAAAGAGCAGTTGTGGATTAGGAATTGGTTACTGGCTAGAAAACAGAGGGTAGGGTTAAATGGTAATTTTTCTCAATGGAGAAGAGTAAACAGTAGAGTGCCACAGGGTTCTGAACTGGGACTGGTGCTATTTTACTTATTTATAAATGATCTGGAAATTGGGACGACAAGTGAGGTGATAAAATTTGCTGATGACAGTAAACTGTTCAAAGTTGTTAAAACGCATGTGAATTGTGAAAAAATGCAGGCAGACCTTAGGAAATTGGAAGATTGGGTGTCCAAGTGGCAGATGAAATTTAATTTGGACAAATGCAAAGTGATGCATATTGGGAAGAATAACCCGAATCACAGTTATCGGATGCTCGGGTCCACCTTGGTGGTTAGCATCCAAGGAAAAGATCTGGGTGTCATTGTAGACAATATGATAAAACTTTCCTTCCAATGTGTGGCGGCGGCCAAAAAAGCAAACAGGATGCTAGGAATTATTTAAAAAAGGATGGTTAAAAAGACTAAGAATAATATAATTCCCTTGTATCGTTCCATGGTGTGACCTCATCTGGAGTATTGCATTCAATTACATAAGAACATAAGAATTGCCGCTGCTGGGTCAGACCAGTGGTCCATCGTGCCCAGCAGTCTGCTCACGCGGTGGCCCTCTGGTCAAAGACCAGCGCCATGAGACTAGCCCTACCTGCATACATCCCGGTTCAGCAGGAACTTGTCGAGCTTGGTCTTGAATCCCTGGAGGGTGTTTTCCCCTAAGACAGACTCCAGAAGAGTGTCCAGTTTTCTACCACTCTCTGGGTGAAGAAGAACTTCCTCACGTTCGTACAGAATCTATCCCCTTCTGGGAGACTATTCCATGCATCTACCACCCTTTCTGTACAAAAGTATTTACTTAGATTACTCCGGAGCCTATCACCTCTTAACTTCATCCTATGCCCTCTCATTGCAGAGTTTCCTTTCAAATAAAAGAGACTTGACTCATGCGCATTTACATTACATAGGCATTTAAATGTCTATCATTTCTCTCCTCTCCTGCCTTTCCTCCAAAGTATACAAATCTCTGAGATCTTTAAGTCTGTCTCCATACGTCTTATGATGAAGACCACATACCATTTTAGCAACCTTCCTCTGGACCGACTCTATCCTTTTTATCTCTTTTTGAAGGTGCGACCTCCAGAATTGTACACAATATTCTAAATGAGGTCTCACCAGGTCTTATACAAGGGCATCAATACCTCCTTTTTCCTACTGGCCATACCTCTCCCTATGCAACCTAGCACCCTTCTAGCTTTCGCCGTCACCTTTTCAACCTGTTTGGCCACCTTAAGATCATCACATATGAATATCATCAGGCTAATAATCAAAGAGAACACTTATAAAAACTGCCTAAATACGTCCAGGAAAGCCATATACATATAATCAAAGCGGGAACAGGACATCCAAAGGCACATGACATCCAGCCGCGATATGGGCATGTTGTGGGCGTGCACAGAGACTTGATGTCCAAGTAATATAACAAACCCTGCTCATGTCACTTTTGATTCCATCTGGGATGCTGTAGTGCGCTTGGAGAGGATTTTCACCAATGACCAAGTCAAAATGATCTACCAACAATAAAATTTTTTAAAAACACAAAGCACACTGTATGCATCATTTATATTCTGTGGGTTTTCAAAGAGGTCAAGGCAGATGACTTTATGCAATGTGACCTCAGTAACAACTATACAAAATAGACAAGTATACCCCCTCCCTTTTTACTAAACTGCGATAACGTTTTTTAGCGCAGGGAGCTGCACTGAATGCCCGGCGCTGCTCTCGATGCTCATAGACTCCCTGCACTAAAAAATGCTATTGCGGTTTAGTAAAAGGGTGCCATAGTGCAAAATATAGACAGCAGATATAAATTCTCAAAACAGACACATTTTGATCACTAAATTGAAAATAAAATCATTTTTCCTACTTTTGTTGTCTGGTCATTTCATAAGTCTCTGGTTGCACTTTATTCTTCTGATTGTGCATCCAAAATTTCTTTGCTTCTTTCAGCCTGCTTCCAGACCTCATTCCCTCCAACTTTTTTTTCCTCTCTTCCTGCCCCCTCCCCTTTCTTTCTGTCTCCCTGCCCCCCTTTCTGTCTGTCTTTCTCTCTCCATTTCCCCTTTCTTTGTCTTCCTGTCCTCCCTTTCTTTCTTTCTTTTTCCCTTCTTTCTTTCTGTCTCCCTGCCTGCTTCTAAGCCACTGCTGCCGCCATTGGGGAACAGGCCTCCAAACCACCACCATCAAGGAACAGGCCTCCAAACCTTCGCTGCCCCAAACTCTCCTTGCTTCCCAGCACAGAAGTGTCGGGCCGACCAGATTTCCTCTCCCCGATGTCATTTCTGAAGTCGGAGAGGAAGTTCCGGGCCAGCAAGGCAGAACTGACATTGGGTGGGGAAAGTTGGTTGGCTCGGCGCTTCTGAGTTGGGAAGCAAGTAGAACGCGAAGGCAACGCTATCAACTCGCATTGCCTTTGCGATCTACCGGTCGATTGCGATCGACCTTTTGGGCATCCCTGCCTTAAAGGTTAGTGGTTAGTCAGGGGTTAGTGGGATTGTGAAATAAAAGTTGAAAAAATGGAGAATTACACCTGTCGGTTAAATCTGCGTTTTGTTAACTTTCCTCAATCCAAGAATATAGCTCCCTTTGGACTGCTTAAGAAATATCTGATGGAAGTCCTGGGGGTTCAAAGGAAGCGGTGCTTCCATTCTCCAGAGTTTACTTTGTTCAGGTGAAAAAACGACCACCTCAGGTCCAGGGAGATTTGTCCATTGACAGTTTGAATGTCACTCAGTTATTGGAAACATCTTTAGAGGAAGAGTGTATGAGAACTAAGCTCCTGGTGACATTTGTTTTTGAGTCAGATAAAGACTGGGTGATGAGGCTGTACTTCTGTAATAATGATAAATTGTTTTTTTGGGAGGAAAAGTGTGTCTGTGTAGATACTTAGGAAAGAAGAAAGCAGTTTTTGTTGTTGCGCCCTCAGGTGTTATCCCTGGGAGAATCAAATAGATATCTTTTCTTTGATCCCAAACAATTAAAGGCTTTTCTTGAAAATAAGTGCATGATACAGGTGCTGGTTAGGGATCCAGGGGAAGAAATAGATTAGTCAAAAGAGGAAGAATGTTTAATTTTTAGTCCTATTTGAGATGCCATCAATTGTTTAGTATTATTTAATTTTCTTGGGCCTCTTTTTTTCTAATAATTTTCTCCCCTTCTATTTGACTTATAGGGGATTTAGTTATATGAATATTCTTGATACATGATTTTATGTTTGTTTTATATTTTGTATGTAATAGCTATTTCTGTTTCCTGAGGCATGTAATCTATCATAATAAAACCCTAAGTGCACATGCACACTTCAAACGCCGTGATCCCTGCCTCCGTGATCCGTGCTTCTGTGTCACACATGTACAGCAGAAGGAGCCAATGGTGGTTCCCCATTGCCCTCCCTTGGTGATGCTGGCTCCTTCTACTGTGCATGCGAAGGCACCTTAAGCACGGAGGTGGCGACCACAGTGGCGACTCCCCCTTCCTGCCCTCACTCTGTCTAACAGGAGAGAAACAAAAATAACGGAAGCAAGCATACTGACCCTCAGCATCCGGACTGTGGTTGGTGGTTGTTCAGGCTGGGGAGGAGGCAAAAGGTGTGATTTAAGGGTAGGTGGGAGAAGGGGGCTGGAGCTAAAGCGTTTCATCGCACGAGAATGAAAGAGAGACACACAGAAAGACAGTGGGCAGGGAGAGAGACAGAAAGACAGACGGGGGCCAGGGAGAGAGACAGAAAGACAGATAGGGGGCCAGGGAGAGAGACAGACAGAAAGACAGACAGGGGGCCAGGGAGAGAGATAGAAAGACAGGGAACCAGGGAGAGAGACAGACAGGGAACCAGGGAGAGAGACATACAGGGGGCCATGGAGAGAGACAGACAGGGGGCCATGGAGAGAGACAGACAGGGGGCCATGGAGAGAGACAGACAGGGGGCCATGGAGAGAGACAGACAGAAAGACAGACATATGGCTGGCCAGGGAGACAGACAGACAGTGGACCAGGGAGAGACAGACATAAAGAAAGACAGACAGACAGTGGGCAGGGAGACAGCCAGAAAGACAGACAGCAGAAGGAAGAGAGAAAGAAAGATAGACAGCGGGAGGGAGAGAGACAGAAAGAAAGAGACAGGGGCAGGGAGACAGAAAGAAAGACAGACATATATTCTAGCACCCGTTAATGTAATGGGCTTAAACACTAGTATGTTATAATTCAATTAAAAACTGAATAAGAATTAAAAAACAAGTACTATAACCAACCTGGTATGTTTTATTTGAATGTGGCCACAAATGTACAGAATTAGACCTGCTTTAAAAGCATCTAAGAAGACACCCAGACTGTCTTTTGAACCACTATTGTTCTGGTTGTGTTGGAGAACTACAGCATAGCATTTCTGTGACCCACTGCAGAGTGCAAGATTGGTTGGCTGGCTGTGTGCCCTCTCTTTCACCTGAGCCAAAAGTACCCTGCTGCTCTGCTTGACCCATATCTCACAAACCTTACAGACCCTAGCCATCCCACATTCCTACCCTTTCTACCCGACACCTGTGTCCCTACCTGACCCCTCCCTTCCATTCCCCTTACTCAACTTGCTCTCTGTTGATGTGCTCTCTGTCTGTCCCATGTGCCAGGAGATGCTGATTGTCTTACCTGTATGTGTGAGGAGATGGGCTGACTGCTATTGCTAATTGTGTATGAGTGCCTGGGGGTCATCTGTCTAGGAGAGGGAAGCACACCGTTTGGTAGGCGGTGGGAGATAGTGGGCTGCACCTGTGGTGGTGGGTCATGGATGCTATAAATGCATTGATGGTGGCTGAAATTCTGCTGCAGGAGGAAGAGAGATCAGGGAGGGCCCCACAGGAGATACCATATGAGAATCTTCAAGACTTGCTCCTGCTTCCTAGACCTCACAGACCAGCAATGTTTAGATAGATACCCCTATTTCAGGCACTCATATGCAGGAATAATCCCATACCCATCCACCTCAAAGTCACTGTTTCCCTGCCATTCCTAGGCACCAGAAGCTTCCAGTCTGTCCTAGCAGCCAATGCAGGACTCACCCAGCCTGCCATCTCAAAGTGCCTCACCCAGTTATTACAAGCCTTCCTCACTCACACCCATGACTTACAAGCCTTCCTCACTCACACCCACGACTTCCCCACCATATCTCAGGCCCTAAAAAGCACAATAGGTCAGTTCTGCAAAGCTGAATAAAATCCAGTAAAAATGCCCACTGCGCACTGGCAGAGCTCTGTTGAGGTACATGTGATGCATCAAAATAGTCCCCAGAATTGGAACGTAGGCATACTGTGCCAGACTCCAGAATGGCCACTGGGTGAGATTTTCTTCAGAAGGCACAGACCCAGGCTGGCTCCCCAGCCCAAGAGGACAGAAAAGAGGCAAAGACTGAAGCTCCCACCCCCTCCCCGGCATGCTACAGCATGTAATTGCTGATCTCGCACTGATCCAGTGCAATCAAAGTCCACATACAATAGATTAGGAGCTGAGGAGTTCATCCCAATTGATTTAGAGTCAAATTGAGGGGGGGGGGGGGGTTTGAGGCAGAAATCAAAGTTAGAAAAAAAGATCATTTTAAAAATCCAAGATGGCCACAGTAATGAATTGGTGCCAAAAATGACAAAAATTTGGGGTCTGGGGGGCCTGAACCCTACCCACAGAAACTGTGAAAAATGAAATTTAAATTGATCCACAAGACATCTCCAAAGTTCCCATAGGAAACAATGGAAGTGCTCAGTCTCTGTAGTATCTTTGTCTGTCACTGTTTTTAAAGCAGCTGATTGGAGAAAAAGGACTTTCTGTCTCAGAAACAGCTCCAAATGCATAGGAATGAAAATCTTTGGACTGCCAGCTGGCCAGAGACCAACTACAACCTCCACCCCCAGGGATCCTCTGCCATGCAGTCGGGGCGGGAAGGGCAGCCTGCGTTTTGAAACCTGGGTGGGTTTCTGTCCAGATACACACAGCCTGCACAGAAACCTGTGACAAGAGTCACCGGCCAGCAGACTTCCTCAGGAAAGGACCACGTGAACTTGAAGAGGGTGGCACACAGCAGGCTAGCTTCACAGATCCACCAGAGTTTCTCTGTGAAGCATCAGTTTGGCTCTGCAGGACTGCATCCTTTTCTCCGACAGGAGACCACAGGAGGGGGGGCTCTCAAGGTACTGAAGTCACCCAAAAAACAACTTTAAATGAAAAAATAAGAAACAGAAGTAAAACAGCAGCAAAAGACTTCTGCTTAGACTTTTTGCAGAAACTAAGGTTGTTTGCTGACTCTCAGCATGTGGGGGGGGGGGGGGGGAATGAGCATGTGTTCAAAAAAGATGTGGATTTCTGCAACACCCGGACTGTGGGTTGGGATTGAACACCTAGCGTATGGAATCCAGAAAGGATGTAAAAGAATGGGAAAAATGATGTGCTGTGATGGTGTCCATCAAATACAGATTATATATATATATATATATATTAATTTTAAAGATGGCGGCCAGTTAAGTCATCAACTGTGCCATCTCCCTTCCTCATTTTTATTTTGAATTTATTTTCAAGTTTTCCTTTTGTTTTTGATCTGATTTGAATTTTTGATCCTAAAAATGTATTTATCTAATTCTTTTCTCATACCCCTCATACGACCATTGGTTCTATGGGCTAACGGCCTTAATGGCCTTGACGGCAGGGGACATTCTTACTACCTTTTTGCAACAGGACTGGAGGTTTTTTTGCAGTATATTCGGATGGTTGTTCCTCTTCCTTCATCTGTTGGTGAAGAGTGAGGTGACGGAGGTCAGCGGTGGGGAGATCGATGTTTGGCCCGCTGAGATGATTCACGTTGGAGGTGCTGGCAAGGATCGGAAGGCGCCTGTGGCTGATGCGTTGAGGATGGGGGTTGCGGATGCCCAGCCGATGCAGCGTGCAGCTGGTGGGCCAGCCCTTTCAGAGGTGGCTCACTGCTGGGTCCTCCTTCTCTACTCGGCCTGTTGCCTGCCTCTGTGGACTTCTTCTTCAGTCACGGGCTGCTTGCCTTCGGCTGCTTCGAGTCTTTTGCTTTTGTGATTATTCTCCAAGCACCTTAGCACAGATTGTGTTCCCTATCTGGGACAGATAGGGAGCTTTTGAGTGCCATACTTCCTCATAGTTTACACAATTTTAATGTTAACAATTCTCTTTGTATTCTTTTGTGCACCGCCATGAACCGAAAGGCATATAAATAAATAATTATATTACAAGAACATAAGAATTGCCACTACTGGGTCAGACCCGTGGTCCATCATGCCCAGCAGTTCACTCCCAAGGCTGCCCTTAAGTGAAAGACCTGTGTCCTAATTGAGTCTGGCCTTATCTGCATATGTTCTGGTTCAGTAGGAAGTTGTCTAACTTTGTCTTAAATCCCTGGAAGGTGTTTTCCCCTGTAACAGCCTCCGGAAGAGCGTTTCAAATTTCTACCACTCTCTGGGTGAAAAAGAACTTCCTTACGTTTGTATGGAATCTGTCCCCTTTTAACTTTAGAGAGTGTCCTCTCATTCTCTCTACCTACTAAGTCTATTCCCTTCATTATCTTGAATGTTTCAGTCATGCCCCCTCTCAGTCTCCTCTTTTCAAGTGAGAAGAAGCTCAGTTTCTCTAGTCTCTCACTGTACGGCAACCCCTCCAGCCCCTTAACCATTTTAGTCGCTCTTCTCTGGACTCTTCTTCATATAAGGCGACCAGTGCTGGATGCAGTATTCCAGGTGGGGGCATACCATGGCCCGGTACAGCGGCATGATAACCTTCTCCGTTCCTCTTCTTAATCATTTCCAGCATTCTTTTTGCCGCCACCGCGTATTGCGGACGGCTTCATTGACTTGTCTACCAGTACTCCCAAGTCTCTTTCCTTGGGGGTTTCTCTGAGTACTGCACCAGACATCCTGTATTCGTGTATAAGATTTTTCCTACCGACATGCATAACTTTATACTTATCCACGTTAAACCTCATTTGCCATATCGCGGTCCATTTCTTGAGCATGTTTGTTATATAAACACATGCTGATTAATGAGGGCACAGAGCACATGCATTATACTTCTTTCTCAAATATAAGGAGTGTTTATTTTCCTATTCATAGCTTCTTCATGATTTATTTTGTCCTGTGCCTTCTCAGTGATGTGAAAGAGATAGGGAAGTATCACATTTTACCTCTTTTGCAATGATGAGATTCTGTGCAATGATCCCAATGTGGTAAAAGTCAACTGGGAAGAAGCTACTTGCAGGGGTAGGGCACGTGGGGAGGCTCATTTAATTAGGGCCTCCTCATATCAGGAGGTTATTGGTCTTACACCGACTTTGATAGTAGAGGGCACTGGGTGACACTCACCTATGGAGGGTACTCCAGATGTGTATCCAGGCTCTTGTTTGGCTAGGTGCCTCTGGTCCTGGAAACAGAGCTCCATGAAGCATTCCATCTCTGCCTTGGTGTAGTTGGGCTCTCTCCTTTCCCCATCACCCCCTCTCACTCACTTTCTGTCACTCACTGAGACACTCTGGGGAGCACTCACTCTCACAATCACACCCTTTCTTACTACATCACTATCACACACACAGGCTCTCTCACATTCAATTTTTTTTTTACACGCTACCACCACTCCTCACACCACTAGAAACTCCTAACACCCACAAAGATCGTGATTCTACTTGCAGAGCTATATATACAGGCAAAGCATATTTGTGAAGCTAGCAGTGACATCAACACATCCAGTAGGATGACCAATGGAACACCTATGATAGATGCCCAGTACGTCATATAATGGATATCTTTCTATGTATATACGTAAAAGCAAAGAGGGTCATATAATCGATAGATTTTGACATTTAGGTTTGTTTGTTCAGCGATTTTCTGGATGTACAGATGCTCCATAATCGATCGCCACATTTCTTATAGACATACTATTGTTTATGGTTGCACGATGTTGGACATCCAGCGTTGTACGTTCCATTTTGGACACTAACAGGAGTTTGATTATGCCCCTCCCTGTTTACAGGGGTGAGAGAAAGAAACAGCTCGAACCAACAAACTCCTGAAATAAACAATAAAAGGGTTAATAATTTTTGTGATAAACGGGGAGCCCTCAGTGCACTAGGTACACATTTTATCACACATGGGTGAGCCCAGGGATGTAACAAAGATAACACCCTTGTGGATGTATGTATGTGACAGCTGGCGCATTAGGGTTTTTGTCCCCATTGTGAGCTGTGCGACTGAGGGTTCCCCGTTTATCACAAAAATGATTAACCCTTTTATTAGTTATTTCAGAAGTTTGTTGGTTCGAGCTGTCTCTTTCTCTCACCCGTTTCAGGGTTAGGGAAGATTTCCTTTTTCCCATTGTTTGGGCCTCTTCCCATCTTTTTGGTTTATTTTCAGATACCTCCATGTTTACACACATCCTAAATAATTCTAGCAAATAATATACACTGTTCAAGATTGCATAAACAGGCAACCACCTCCACAAATCAAACAAACAGTGGAGATGTACCAGGACAGGTATGCTGATTGATTTCAAACCTCTGCTTCATTTATTCAATGACTTGACATGTACATGTTTCAGCTCAAATGGCCTGTATCAGGAGTCTTTTGAATGAAGATCACACTTTGTAGTTTGACAATTAACACATCAGCCTGATAAACTTTGTGTAATATAAATCACTCTTGTCAAGTGTCCAAATATAACACGCTCGCAAAACTTAGTATATTATATTTATATCATCCTAAATAGGTTAACCATTTCAACCAACTGTATTTACATGTATCCTAATTAGCTCCAGCAATAGTATTATACTTGCCTTATTTACTCTTATTCTAGTTACACTCATCCTAATTTACGAGGGTCATTTCATTCGCGTAGTTTTTCAATGACGACATTCAATATGTGCGGGCGAGCATTGTTATGACGAATGAGTGGCCCAGCCAAGAGCAACTGAGGTCAGGTTTTGTGCATTTTTCTAAACATTTTTTACAAAAAATCACAATAATACACTGCTGTGACACTTCTTCCACATGGAACTTTGTGATGATGCCTTCATGATCATAAGCAAAAATCATCATTTGTTTGACTTTTAATTGAGCTAGTCAAAATTTTTTGGTCGTGGGGAAGATGGAGCTCTCCACTCGTTGGACTGTGATTTCAGCTTCGCAAATATGGCTGGAATGTGTTATCTCATGCTCCCTACAGTCCAGACATGAGTCCACCAAAGTAGAAACAACCTATGCATGGACATCGTTTTGTATCTCTGGAAGAGCTTTCTTCCACTATTACCCGAGCCATTCGTTAACTGAACAAAAACGGTGTCTTGGATGGAATAATGAAACTTTCTGGATGTTGGGACTTGGTCACTGCAAAGCAGGGAGACTATATTGAAGGATTGTAAAGAAATACTTGAAAAACAAAAACATGTAAATTAAAAAAAATAGTGTGCATTATTTATGAAATGACCTTCATATTATAGTTCCATATACTATCTTCATCATTGTTGTTAGGTGCTATCGACTCATGCTCAAGTCCTAGTGACTTGATGAATTGCGGATCTAAAAGGAAATCAGTTTTGGGCTAGTCTGGGAAGGTCCTCCAGCATTATCCCCATAGTTGCTTTCAATGTGTCCAGCCATCTGATTGCAGGTCACCCTCTTCACCTGGTTCCTTCGATCTTCCCAAACATGATGTCCTTCTCCAGTGATCTCTCTTCTGATGGTGTGACCAAAATAAGACTTCAAGTGTGCTTCAAGTGACAGAGCCAGTTTGATCTCTTCCAGAATCAATTTGTTAGTTCTTCTGGCAGTCCACAGCATGTAATCTATTCACTAAGAAAACACGACCACATCACCGAGGCATACCTTGACTCACACTAGCTCCCAATTCAAGCAAGAATACTATTTAAATTCTACTGTCTATTTAAATCCATAAATGGTGACAGCCCAGCCTACTTGAACAACCGCCTAATCCAAACTACCACAACCAGACACAGGAGAACCCAGACACCATTCACATACCCTCCAATCAGAGACATCAAACGGAAAAAACTGTATGATGGCCATCTAGCCACACAGCCAGCAAAACTAGACCACCAACTCTCTAATCTACTAATCGCGACCCCAGACTACAAAACTTTCAGAAAAGAAATAAAAACCATGCTATTCAAGAAATCCATGAAGACTAACTAACACCAAATGAAACATTTCAATCCTCTGAAGCAACCCGCTCTACTCTGGAACACCTCTGGACATATCCAGAAATCCTCTTCTGTAATCCACCTTGAACCGCAAGGTAATGGCAGAATAAAAATCACTAATGTAATGTAATGTCTAAAATCTTTCTCCGGTTGAAGTAGTTTGAAGAAATAAAAAAAAACCCCCGAAAATAATGGAAGGTAAACCAATAAGTACAAAAGCAAAAACCTCCCAAAACCCAAGAATAGTAACTGGACAAGGGAGAGAGACAAAAGCAGGAGTGGCTAAACTACACACAGCAATCTATCAATGATACCTATGATATAAGTATATATACGGGAGAGCCCTCAGTCACACAGCCACCCACTAGAAACCCAGTGGTATAGGCTGTCACTTGGCTTACACCCAGAAGAGTGTTAACTGTGAAACATCCCTGGGCTTTACTCCGTATTTTTTACAATAAAGTGCACCCAACAGTGCTAAGTGTGAAAAAAAATATAAATAAATCAAAAAAACACACTTTACCATCCACTACAATTGTCTCTGCCCCTTGTCCAGGGGGCCAAACGTCCAAGTCCAGCAGAGCAACAAAACCAACAGGAAGTACTTAGCTTCTCCGTGGAAACAAACAGCCAGCGAAGATATTTTTCGTCCAACGGGACTCCGTTTCGGGGGTGCACACCCCCTTCTTCAGGAATGGCTGGGCTGCGCTGTGACCATCCAAATCAACCGGCACAGCATAGATTGGACGAAAAATATCTTCGCTGGCTGTTTGTTTCCACGGAGAAGCTAAGTACTTCCTGTTGGTTTTGTTGCTCTGCTGGACTTGGACGTTTGGCCCCCTGGACAAGGGGCAGAGACAATTGTAGTGGATGGTAAAGTGTGTTTTTTTGATTTATTTATATCTTTTTTCACACTTAGCACTGTTGGGTGCACTTTATTGTAAAAAATACGGAGTAAAGCCCGGGGATGTTTCACAGTTAACACTCTTCTGGGTGTAAGCCAAGTGACAGCCTATACCACTGGGTTTCTAGTAGGTGGCTGTGTGACTGAGGGCTCTCCCGTATATATATACTTATATCATAGATATCATTGATAGGTTGCTGGGTGTAGTTTAGCCGCTCCTGCTTTTGTCTCTCTCCCTTGTCCAGTTACTATTCTTGGGGTTTGGGAGGTTTTTGCTTTTGTAAAATCTTTCTCCAGCACCAAAGCTCAAATGAGTCAATCTTCTTTCCGTAGGGTCCAGTTTTCGCATCTGTAACTGACCACTGAGAAAATGAGTAGGTGGACAAGTCCAATCTTCGTTTGGAGTGCAACCTCCTTGCCTTTGAATACTTTGTCATGAGCTTTCGTTGAAGAGCGATCTAGTGCTATTCTGCAGAGTATTCCCCCCTTCTAGTTGCTTGTTTATAAAAAAGCCCAAGAGACTGAAATTCTTTACAACTTCTATTCTATTGCCTTCAAGCTCAAAATCTTCATCATTTTACGTGTTCATGATCTTCGTCTTGTTTATGTTCAGTTCTAATCCCATGTTAAGACTTTTCTCAGTAGATACAGCATGTCTTCTTTGCTGCTGTTTGTGAGTGTTGTATCATCTGCATAGCACAGGTTGTTTATATTTCAGGCACCAACTTTGAAACTAACATTCTCTTCTTCCAAATTTGCTTTTCTGAAGATGGTTTCACCATACAGGTTGAACAGGTGACATGATGCATCTTTCCCTGGCACCATATTTTATAGAAAACCGATCAGAGTTGCCATATTCAGTTCTCACTGCAGCTTCTTGATTTTCATATAGACTATCAGCTGAGTTATGTGTTTGGGTATTCCCATTTGCACTAGAGTTCTCCATAGTTCATTGTGATCCACACAGTCAAAACTTTGCTGTAGTCAATGAAGCAATGGTATAAGGGTTTTTGGTAGTCTTTGCTCTTCTCCTATTTCCATCTAACATTGGTAATGTCTCTTGTTCCTCGACCTTTTCTGAAACCATGTTCTTGCTCAATGTATGATTGAACCTTCATTGCATTATTTTCAGCAATATTTTGCTGGTGTGTGGAATTAATGCAATTGTTCTGTAGTTGTTACAGTCCTTGGCATCACCTTTCTTCGATATAGGTATGAACAATGATCTTCTCCAATTAGTTGGCCATATTTTTTCCTTCCAAATCTGTTGACACAGTTGAGTGTGGGCCATGATAGCACCTTCTGAGCCTTTTATTAATTAAATTGGAATACCACTGATACCAGGTGACTTGTTTTTCGATAAAGCTTTAATCACTGCTAAGACTTCTTTTAAAATATCTGGTTCTTCTTCAGCTTCAGTTTCCAGTTCAATTAACCCAATGTTATCCTCATTGCCTTGTTTGTATAAATTTTCTGTTTATTTTTCCCATCTCTTTTTGATGCTTTTTGGATCATTCAACATCATTTCACTGGAGTCTTTAAGCATCTCCAGTCGAGGTTGGAATTTCTGCTACAATCTCTTAATCTCCTGGAAAAACTAATCATTTTTTTCCATTTACTTGTTCTGGTTCAATTTTCTGACAAATATCCTTGAGATACCGTTCTTTATCTTGCCAAACTTGACGTTGAAACACTTGGTTCATTTGTGATACTTTTTCTCTTTCACCAGATAGTTTTGCTTGTCAAGATCATTCCATTCCCCAATCTTTTCTTCTTTTGTGCTTTGGAATATTTTCAATGTCATATTTTGGGAGGTCTCTAATTATCTTCTTTTTTTGAATCTTCACCATGATCTTGCATGTCAAAAGCTCATGGTCACTTCTACAATCAGCTCCTGGTTTAGTTCTTGTAGTCAAAACTGCATATTTCCATCTCTGTCCTATGAAGTTGTAGTCAATTTGATTTTGATACATGCCATTTAGAAAGATCCATGTGTACTGGTGATAATTGTGGTGTTGGAAATATGTATTCATGATTGAGTTGGTGTGTTTTGCAAAACTGTATTAAGTTATCACCAGCTTCATTTCTTTTTCCTATGCCATGCTTTCTAATCACTGCATCTTCAGATGTACTTCCTACTTTTGCACTGAAGTCTCCCCTAATGATCAGTAGATCTTGTTTCAGCGTTTGATCTATTACATTTTGAAGTTGTTCAAAGAACAATTCTACATCCTCATCTTTTGCGTCTGTTGTCGGAGCATATACTTGGATCAAGGTGACATTGATCGGCTTTCCCTGCAGATGGATTGACATGACTATCACTGATAACACTGTACTTTAGTACCGTCTTTGAACGCTTATTATTGAAGATGAATGCCATGCAATTTTTCCTGTGTGTTTCATGATCAGAGTAGCAGATCCAATGCTCATTTGATTGAAAATGGCTCTGTCCATTTCAGCTCAATGAGCCCTATTAAATTGATTTTTTTCCATTTGATGTTTAACAATTTCCAGTTTTCCTTGATTCATGCTTTCTGTAAAAATCTACTGTGTGTCTACATAGCTTGTCCTCTTATTGTGTTGCAAGCCTGCTATTTTTCCTCTTTGTTGCTTCCTCTCTCTCAGTTCAAAGTTTCAAACTGAAGTAGTTTGAGAATAGGATAGTCTTTATCCCTTTCTTGAATTTTCCAGTGTCCTTTTCTAGCTTTTCCTTCAAGTCATTCCACCATGTTGGGGCCACTACAGAGAACATTCTTGCCCTTGTGCTTTTATATTTGATGTCTTTGAAGGAGGGCATTTGTAGTAGAGACTCTTGAATGCAGGGTACCTGGTGGTGTATGGTTATGTAGCCTGGCTGCAAGATATTGCAGTTCTGAGTCTCACAGGTTATAAGGGTCCCATAGGTTGGAAGCCATCCGGGGATAGGGAAACACTCTCTGTAGCCAAATTTAACTTGCCTTAAGCTACCACTGGGAAAAAAAAGAGATTATGTACTTACCCTGGTAAACTCTTTTCCAGTAAATAGGTAATGCTTTTTAGAAAGTAGGTTAAGGGGAAATAACCCTGTCTGGAATGTCTCACCTATTGCACTGGAAAATAAATTATGTATTCACCCTGGTTAAGCTCTTTTCCATTAGATAGGTAAGACATTCTAGATAGATGGGCAGTGTCCCTATGGCCGCGAGCCATCTGCTGAAGGAATCTCCAGATTTTTTCTCTATCCTCTGCTGTACTGTGCTCTCTAGCTCCACCTACAGTTAGTACCCAAGCAATAAGAGCCACCAAATCAACGTGAAGTAAAGACACCCATGGCAATCAAGTTCAGCAACAACCGTTCTGCTCAGGAATGAAGATTAGAACATTAACTACAAACAGCCAACAAAGGTCACAAAGAAGCTCAGAAACTACCCCCGTAGAAAAAGTAAAATTTATACAGTATTCTTCCAGCTCCCAAGGGCTGACAGGGATTCAAGAAACAACTTGGAGAAGCATAAACAGACTGAGACAGTAAACAGGCGCAGGAAGGATGGGCAGGAGTCTAGAATGTATCACCTATCTACTGGAAAAGAGCTTACCAGGGTAAGTACATAATCTCATTTTCCAGTGCAATAGGTGAAACATTATTTACAGATGGGACGTACAAAAGCAGTCCCCCAAAAGCTAGGATGGGCATATTGCACCGGCTCGTAAGACTGATGACTGAAAGGCAAAGTCCTGTCTTGTTGCCACATCCACTCTATAAAACTTGGCAAACGTATGTAGAAAGGACCACATTGCCACCTTACAAATCTCCTCAGAGGAGACAGCTCTAGCTTTGGACCAAGAAAGCACACTCCTGGTAGAATGCACCTTGACGGAAACAGAAAACTATTTCCCAGAAAGAATATAGGCTGACAAAATGGCCCTACAGATCCATCTGGAAATCGTGGCCTTGGAAGTGGGAGCACCCTACTTAACACAATGAGTCAGAACAAACAGATGGTCAGAGAGACGAAATTCATTAGTTACCTCCAGCTAGCGAAGAAACACTCTGTGCACATCTAGTTTCTTCAAAAGGCGATCTTGCGTTTTGGAACCAATAGGCTGAAAAGCAGGCAAATACACTGATGAACATAGAAAGCTAAAACCACTTTTGGCAGGAAGGAGGGAATTGTAAACAAGGAAATCCCAGTATCTGAGATGCGGAGCTACGTTCCCTTCAAGAGTCTGGAGTTCCGAGACCCGTGGCGCTAAGGTAACAGTGGCCAGAAACATGGTTTTGATTGTCAAGTCCAAGAGGGAAGCATCCTAAACGGAGCCTTGGTAAGGCTAGACAGCACCAGGTTGAGGTCCTAGGGAGGGAATGGCTGCTTGAAAGGCAGTCTGATGCAAAGAGCCCCTTTCATAAATCTGGCGACATCAGGATGAGACGCCAAAAAGGAACAACAATCCCAGGCTCAAAAACAAGAAAGCCCAGCTAACTAGACTTAAAGAGATGGTACAGTGAGATCTTTATCAAGTCCAGCTTGCAGAAAGGTAAGAATCACTGAGATTGGAGCAGAATAATGGTCCACCTGGTCCTGAGCGCACCAATGTTGAAAAGCCTTCCACTTTTTAGTGTAAGCAGAAACTGTGGATGACAGAATAGCCATTGTGTTATAAGGCTGCGTGCTCAATTGCCATGCCATAAGAGCAAAGTGACTCGGGTCCTCCATGCATACCAGACCCTGCATAAGCAGGTCTGGATGGGCGCTCAGCTGAAGGCCACAACCCTTGTGAAGATGCGTCAGATCTGTGCACCCTGGAATGCGAGGCCAATCTAGAGCCATCAGAATGACTTGGCCTGGATGGACCATGATCTGCCGAACGATCCAACCTATCATAGACCAGGGAGGAAAGACATACAGGAGAATCTCCTGAGGCCACGGCTGCACTAGAGCATCGAGACCATGCTTCCGGGCTCAGATCTGTGACTGAAGAAACAATTCGTTTTCTTGTTCTTCACCATGGCCATGGGTTTGGCTCCAGCGCTGCACTATGGTTCAGAAGGCTGCTGTGGACAGGGCTCACTCATCTGGATATGGAGTCTATCTGCTGAGAAAGTCGGCTTGAGTATTGTCGATTCCCACCACATGTGCTGCTGATAGCACATGGAGGTGACGTTCTGTCCACAGAAACAGAAGGCGTGCTTCCTGAGGTAGGTGGGTGCTCTTGGTTCCGCCCTGGCAATTGATATAGGCTACTGCCGTCACATTGTTGGAGAAGACCCTGACTGCTTGGCCCTCCAGAGTCTTCTGCAAGCATCAGAGCCAGCCGAATGGCTCTTAGCTCCAACTGGTTGATTGACCATTTCCACTGAGAGGGTGTCCAATACCCCTGGATGGAATGATTGGAGTGGGCTCCCCAGCCCTGAAGGCTGACATCTGTCATCACCACGATCCAGGAGGCAATCCGCAGTGAGACGCATCTGCAGAGCGACTGCGGGAGAAGCCACCAATTCATGCTGTCTCAAGCCTTCAGAGTCCAGGGAAAACAGGACTGTAAAGTATCTCTGTGCGGAGCCTAGTGAAAGAGCATGACATGCTGGAGAGGACGCAGGTGCACCTTCTCCTATGACACTACATCTATAATGGCCGTCATAGACCCGAGGACCTGAAAATAGGCCCATGCAAAAGGAGCTGGCAACTTCAGAAGGGAAGAAATCTTGGCACACAGTTTAAGTCTGTGCACCTCTGGAAGACAGATATGGCCCACAGCCATGTCAAAAAGAACTTCCAGATATTCCAGCGACTGCGTGGGTGTCCAATTGCTTTTTCTGTAGTTCACGATCCAGCTGTGGTCCTCCAGCACCTGGCTCACATGATCCACTGTGCGCTGACCCTTGGCTGAGGGAGCCCTGATCAGCCAGTCGTCCAAGTAAGGGTGAACCTGAAGACCCATTTTTCGCAGTTAAGATGCTACGAACACCATCACCTTGGTGAAGGTACGAGAAGCTGTTGTCAGCCCAAAGGGCAGGGCAGAGCCAAGAACTGATAATGCTGTTCTAGGACATGAAACCGCAAGAATTTGTGGTGGGCTGGAAAAATCAGAATGTGCAAGTAGGCTTCTATGAGATACAGAGAGGCAAGGAACTCTTTCGGGGCCACCACTGCAATGACCGATCGCATTGTCTCTGTGAGAGCCGCATTCAAGTGCTGAAGTTCCAGAATAGGCCTCCAATCTTTGGAGCCTTTCTTTGACACGATAAAGTATATAGAGTATCTGCCTGAGCCTGAGTTCGGGTGGCACCAGCTCTATAGCTTGAATATCCAGCAAGCGTTGAACAGTGGCTTGAATCTTGAGTGCCATGGGAGAGTCCACAAACCAGTCTGTCAGAGGTTGGGCACATTCCACAGCTTGTAAACTGATCAAATAATGTCCAAGACCCACTGGCCAGATGAAATACAAACACAGGCAGGCAGGAATGCTGAGTCTGCCCCCTATCTGAAGAGGGGCATTTCTCAGCCTGGCATCAATGTGCCTTTTTGGCAGTGGGTGCAGGATAGGAGGAGGAAGGCCGGGGCTGTCTGTAGCCAGCATACCTGGGCCGGGGCCCTGGGAAAATCTCTGCAACGTGGCATTCACATACGATTGGGATCGCCTAGAGCAGGGGTAGGCAATTCTGGTCCTCGAGAGCTGGAGCCAGGTCAGGTTTTCAGGATATCCACGATAAATATGTATAAGATAGATTTGCATCTCAAGGAGGCAGTGCATGCAAATCCATCTCATACATATTCATTGTGGATATCCTGAAAACCTGACCTGGCTCCAGCTCTCGAGGACCGGAATTGCCTACCCCTGGCCTAAAGCTATGAAAATTAGAATGACCAGAACCTCTAGAAGTTCTGGGTCTGCTGTCCTGCAAGGTCTTAGGATGATGGTCCACTACAGAATTCATGAGGTCAAGGCCCTTGCTAAACAATAATTGCCCCTTAAAGGGAAGTCTAGCCAAAGTAGAATCACCAGCCCATTGTCTGATCCAGAGTATCCTGCGGGTAGAAATGGAGAACGCTGACACTTTTGCCAAAACCTGCACAAGGTCATACAATATTCAAGCAAAATAATCTGACCCAGCCAAAAGAAGTTGAGGGGGATCCACAGTCTCTCTCTCCAGTGTGTGCAGTTGACAGGCGCGTGTGACAAAGGACACCACTGAAGCAGCCTTTATGCCTAAAGCAGCTGCATCAAAAAGTCTCTGGAGGATCACATCCACACAACGGACTGCATATTTTTAAGCACCACACCACCTTCACTGGGTAGAGAGGTGTGTTTAGTCACCTGCACAACCAAAGAATCCACCATAGGCTGACCCAGAAGCTGTTGGCACTCCTGTGTCAGAGGATAAAAGCAAGACATGACCTCTGACTATCTTAAGAGCACCTTCCAGAGAATCAAATTGCTCTGAAATCAGAATGCTCATATCAGGGTGCCAGGGAAAAATGGAAGACTGCGAGCACATATCACAAATCTAGGAAGTGTTGGAAGAAGCCGGCTGAGTGAAAAAATTCAATTCCTGCAAAGACTGCAACAAGATCCGGCAAAGCCGCAAACTTAAATAAATGCAGAACTGTGGGATCTTCCCCAGGTGATGCATGTCGGTAACAAAAATCTTATACACGAATACAGGATGTCCGGTGCAGTACTCGGAGAGACCCCCCAGGAAAGAGACTTGGGAGTACTGGTTGACAAGTCGATGAAGCCGTCTGCGCAATGTGTTGCGGCGGCGATGAAAAGGGCGAACAGGATGCTAGGAATGATTAAGAAGGGGGATCATGAACAGATCGGAGAAGGTTATCATGCCGCTGTACCGGGCCATGGTACGCCCCTACCTGGAATACTGCGTCTAGCACTGGTCGTTGTACTTGAGGAAGGACACAGTACTCCTCAAAAGGGTCCAGAGAAGAGCGACTAAAATGGTTAAGGGGCTGGAGGAGTTGTCGTACAGTGAGAGATTAGAGAAACTGGGCCTCTTCTCCTTTGAAAGGAGGAGACAGAGGGGACATGATCGAAACATTCAAGATTATGAATGGAATAGACTTAGTAGATAAAGACAGGTTGTTCACCCTCTCCAAGGTAGGGAGAACGAGAGGGCACTCTCTAAAGTTAAAAGGGGATAGACTCCGTACAAATGTAAGGAAGTTCTTCTTCATCCAGAAAGTGGTGGAAAACTGGAACATTCTTCCAGAGGCTGTTATAGGGGAAAACACCCTCCAGGGATTCAAGACGAAGTTAGACAAGTTCCTGCTGAGCCAGAACATACGCATGTAAGGCTAGACTCAGGGCACTGGTTTCTGACCTAAGGGCAGCCGCGGGAGTGGACTGCTGGGCACGATGGACCACTGGTCTGACCCAGCAGCGGCAATTCTTATGTTCTTAACCCCAGAGGGATCTGCAGATCCAGCACAGTCCCTGATCTCCCATCCTGGAAAGTGCTATGCCTGTAAATAAGTGGTCAGCAAGTTGGTCATCATTATCAGGATCCCTCAGATCAAGATCAGGCAATGCAAAAAAACACGGCTGACTGAGAGGATGTATCCATCGAAGCTACGCCACTAACAGGGGCAACTGAGATGGAGAGGGGCAGAACAGGGGAAGAATGCTGGATTTGAAACTCATTACACAAATGTTTCATAAATTTAGAGAAAGCCTCCGGCTCCTGGAGTGTCGAGTTACCCTTTGATGACTTAACTTTGCGCTTCACGCAGCCAGGCGCACTGAATTAGAAGCTATGCTAACCCATGAAAAAAAGAAGGCCGCCCTACCAGGCTAGCTGAGTGTTTGATCACTTGCTTCGACAGAGGAGAGGCTAAGCTGGAAGCTGCCGCCTCTCTCAGATGTGTGCTCTTGAGGCGCTAAATTTGCGCAATCTTTGCAAGAATTCACATCAGGAGAACCCAAGGACTCCATCCCAATTAGTTTTGAGACAAAAATTGCAGTTTTGGAAAAGCAGGGAGTTTTTGAAAAAAAGATAGCTAAAAATCCAAGATGGCCACTCATTTGACATCCGCGCCCAAATTGCGATATTTTTAATACTTACCAAAGTCAAAAAACAGCGATGTTAGGATTTTTCAGGTAGGAGAACATAGGGGGATATGCAGAAACCTTGAAAACCCCACCTTTCAGACCTCCCCCGATTCACCTCACAGGCTGCGACAGCCTCACTGTGACCTGTCTGTGGAACTATGCTGCAGCCTGCCTCAGCTCTCTTAAAGTAGCTGGATCAAAGAATCACTGTCTCATGGTGGGAATGCTTCTGCAATGCTGATCTTTGGGCTGTCAGTCAGACCCTATGCCTGACTGCACCTCCACCCCTGCAGACTGACAGATGCACACCGGAACAAGCAGAGGTGAGAAGACACAGCCTGCGAGACACCACCGAGTCTCCTAAGGGCGCCTAACAGCCTGTGTTTGACCCCTGCTTAATAGTAGGTGAGACAACTTCAGAGACAGACCTGAGTTCCAAAGAAAATGATGCAGGCTGGCTAACAGCCACTGGGATTGGCCTGTCAGCTACAGGTTGAAGTCTGTGTATTTTCAATATAGGCAAAGCTGAAGAAACGCTCCAAGCACAAGAATCCCCAAAAAAGGACTAAAAACACTGAATAAAATAATAAAGAATGGAGAGCAGAAAAACACACTCCTGCTGGCAAGAATACAGAAGGAAAAAACTGTAGGTGTAGCTAGAGAGCACAGTACAGCAGAGGCATAGAGAAAAAAATCCAGAGTGGATTCCTTCTGCAGATGGCACGTAGTCATGGGGACACTACCTATCTGTCTAGAATGTCTCACCTATTGCACTGGAAAGGCAAGTTTAAAATAAAAATTAAGGTGAAAGAAGGCACAGTGGTTTTCTTGAAAAAAAGAAAAGAAAGTATAATAAAATAAATATATATGGAGGACCAGAAATTAAACAATCTGGCTTCTTTGGCTGAAATTCAATGAAAGTAGTATAAAATGTACAATGGCAGTCTGATTTTTCTGTACTTGTGCTAGATCAGAATATATTTTAGTATGTAGCATTTATTTGCATTTTCTATGATGCTAATTTGTTAGTATTGTTTGCTTAAAGTTTTAATTATTTAGATTATTTCCTGTTCTTGTGCTTATTTCTAATGATGATTTTAATCTATACATCTGTGTTTAGTTAATTTTTATAGGTATTATTACATTTTCTCTCTATTCATATAGACATTTTGGGTTCCTTTTATCAAACTGTGATAGAGCTTTTTTACTGTGGACTGAGGTAAATGCTCTGACACTCAAAGAAACTGAATGTCAGAGCATTTATTTTGCTAGCCCGCAGTAAAAAGCTCTACCATGGTTTGATAAAAGCTGGCATTTATGCTGTTCTTCAATATACTGCATTAGAGGCCCCTTTCATGGTAACGAGTCCTATGCAGCAAATGCAATGCAGTGTAGCCAATGCATTTGCCACACCGGGACTTGCTACCATGGCTTTGTAAAAAGGGCCCTAAATTTCTACTGCTTATTCTCCATTAAAGTCTTATTTACTTATATGCCTATTAAGGGTATGCAATCCAAAATTTTTCATTTTGTTTAGTTCTCCATGTTGTTCAAGAGAAATATCATGTTGGGATTTTTTTTTCCCATTTTGGAGGCAATCTCAGAATCAGTGTACACACAAGTGCAAAGAGTGCACACAATACTTCCCAGTAGCATTTGCATGCATTAGGAAACAGTGCACACACTTAATAAAGAGTGTGTATTATTTCCCACTATCAAGAAATAATGCACATATGTCTCCTGAGAGAGGCAAAATAATCAAAATTTAAGGGTTTCCCCCTCTTATTTCAAAGTAAAAACATAAATCAAATGTGCATCCCTAATGCCTAATAGTTTTCTTCACAATAGCATTGACTGTTTTTGCACAGTAGATACATCAGGTTCACTGGACTATAGTTTTCTTGGATGAATCCCAGATCCCTTTTTAAGAACTGGCATTACATTGATTACCCTTCAGTTCAAAGCTACAGTGGCAGATTTTAATGGTTGGTTACAGATTTCTGCTACTAATGGAAGCAGGACTGCAATTTCATATTTGAGTACCTTTAAAACTCTGGTTAAATACCATCAGGTCTGGTGAATTCCTACTACTTTGTCATTCTGCTCTACAATGTCTTCCAGATTAACAATGATTTGCTTCAGTTTCTCTGAATAGCCTAGAAAGAATGGTTCTGTTTTGGGTATCTCTGCAAAACAAGGGAGACTTTACAAGAAATAACTTTAAAAAAACATTTTATTGGCAGTTTGGAAATATCAAGTCATAACAATGTATATAAAACAACATCATGATCTGACTGGTTATCCACATTGGTATCACTTTAAAAAAAAAAAAAAAGTTGTTACTTAGCTATAGAGAACAGCTGATTTTCTTTATTTTGTATAGCCTACCTTGGATAATTTTAATGCAAAATGTATTTTTAAAATAATGCAGTTCTAAGGTAAAACAACAGTCATATCTTGGAGGGATTTTAGTACTGTTGTTGGTAACCTTAACCCCCACTCGCTAATAAAGTACCCATGTCTGAGAAACTTCCTAACCCCCTACTTGTCTTGTTTGTCTGTTTGATCAGACTGTAAGCTCTACTAAGCATGGACTGTCTCTTGAATGTTTTAATGTACAGTACTGCATATGTCTAGCAGCGCTATAGAAATGATAAAATACTTAGTAGTAGTAACATGAAAACTGTTATTCTTGAACAGTCTTTTGTCTAGATTCATCAGATGAAATTTTTGCTGAGATATATCACTTAACATAACTCATTTGGCACTGGCCAGTTCACTGCTGGTCAGAAAGAAGCTTGAACTGCTTTCTGTAAATTAAGTCTGTTTATAAAATATTTTTGAAAATTGACTACATATAAAATTCTTTACTTATGAGCAGTTTACCAGTGAACATTTTTAAAAACTGTAAGACATCTTTATTAATCTATATGGAATAAGTATTGATGATAGTCTATATAGATAGGTTATTTTTTAAAGTTTAATTTACTTTGGTTTATTTTGTTGACATTACTACCTCATTAAGGCCTTATTTACTAAAGAGTGGTAAGATTTTGCAGTTAACATATATTACTAGCCAACAAATAATAACTGCAGAAAACTCTATATTAACTGTTTGGGACATTCCCTGCAGTTTCCCATGGAATTAACATAGAGAAAAAATTTTTATGCCCATTAAAGAGTCAATGCTATAACTTGGCATTTTAAGATGGTGCTGAGCACCAATTTTATAATGGCACTTAAGTGCACCTATGTTGTTATAAAATACTAGCATACACCCACATTGGCTTGCTAAATGTTAGGCAAGGATATGCATGAGCATGCCTAAATGCACCAAGCACGGCACATAACCTAGTATGTTCTATATGTTGTGTGTTAGATGAAGACCTACCAATGACCAGCCCACGTGTGTGCCCTCCTTGCAGTTATGTGCGCCTTTTTAAAACAGCACTTAGTGTATTTGAACATGTGTCAGTTAATGCTGCACTTATGTAGGACACGGATAAATGTTAACACTTAGTTACAGAATTGACCTTTAAGTGCATGTAGATATTGCATGTAGTTACAGCAATTCAGATGGTTTTAACTATGCTTTATTATCTGCTGCATTAATAGTAACTACCTTCAAGTTAACGGAGGTACATTACCCTTTCATTCTTCACCATGCTCTGTTACCTGTTAATGCAGCATATAACATGCATCAACTGCTAGTGTGGCACTAACATTAACTGATAACGCATGCTTAATGCTTTGGTAACAGCCAAGGTAGTTTAGTAAACTCCTTAGCTTTTGTGTATGGCCTTATCCTGATAAGTAGTGGAGGAGTAGCTTAGTGGTTAGAGAACATAACAACCACCTTACTGGGTCAGCTCAATGGTCCATCAAGCCCAGTAGCCTATTCTCACAGTGGCCAATCCAGGTCTCTAGTACCTGGCCAAAACCCAAGGAATAGCAACATTCCCCGCTACCGATCCTGGGCAAGCAGTGACTTCCCCCATATCTTTCTTAATAACAGACTATAGTGAAGTAGCCTGAAAACCTAGGAGGGGTTTGATTCCGACTGCAGCTCCTTGTGACTCTAGGCAAGTCACTTAACCCTTCATTGCTCCAATTGCAAAATAAGCATCTGTATATGTAAACTGCCTGGACTGTAACTACAGAAGTGGTATATCAAGTTCCATCCCCTTTAAGTACAATTTTTACCTTGGTTACCTAATGGTCCAAGTAATTACTTAGAGACTTATTTCTTCTTATGTGTTTTGAAAAGATTTTATTATTAGGTTTTGCCTCTCTGGCAAGATTTTTCTCAAATTATTCTTTGGTCTGTCTTATCAATGTTTTGCATCTAATTTGCCAGTGCTCATGGTCTTTCCTATTTTCTTAAGACCATTTTTTAAAGGGTGTCCTTAGGGACCAGAGCAAGAAGGAGGTAGAAACAAATGCAGAGTTGTGAGCTCCAATGGCTCATGTTCTTTTGCTTGTAGTGGCTTGGGTCCTGCCTTTCATGGTTAAATAAGTGGATGCTCCAAATGTATCTCACAGCAGTCAGATCTTCAGAGGTAGATGGTCAGCAGCATAGGGATGCTTTTGTGTACCCTCCAGCTAAAGTGGGAATCCCAGTTGGATTGCCTTACATCAGAGAGTTTGTGTCACATGAGAAAGTTGAATTCTCATTCAGCCTGGGGCATTGCAAGAAGGCAAAGAGACAGAATTGAGGTGGAAGCTGAGGAGTCTGAATCCATGATAGTGACAAAAGGCATCTTAGAAGAATTTCTGGTGGTAGGGACTTGTCGGCTGTGGTGTCTCTTCCCCTTCTTGATGGAAGCAAACTGTTGGATGCAAATGAAGGTGTGGTAAGTGGGTTTGTCCCAATATTAACATCTTAAGCTGAAGAAAGAAGTGTGAGCATTAACATAGGGTTTAGTGTAGCTTCAGGTATAACTTTGGAGTCTAGTGATGTGGTCTTAGTAGAGGTAGGAAAGGATACAGTGCAGATGGAAAAGCCCCTATGAGGTTGAACAAATTTATTGGGAATTTTAATTTGTTGAAGACCCAATGGCATTCACAAGAGACACTTGGAATTGATGAAGAATGGTATGAACAAATAAAGTAAGAGTTACCATGAGAGCTTGTAATTCATCTCTTATCAAGGACAAGAGTGTTGTTCACTATAAGATGGCGAACTTGGAGAAACAAAAGCAGTAAATGAACCATTGGTCTCCTCTAATATCTAATCTAATATTCGGTTTATATACTAGGTCATCTCCCACTGGAGCTCGACTCGGTTCACATACGATTAAGACTAGAGTACATAGCAAAAAACATAGGAGAAAGACAAGCTATAATTAAAAAACTAGAGTACCGTACATAGTAAAAGAACATAAAAAAATAACTATAATATTATCATTTCATTGAGACTATAGTTAAAGCATTTAAAAATTGCAAGAACAACAAAGTTTTCAAGGATTTACGAAATAATTGATGCTGGCCAAAGAGCCTAATGGAGTCAAGAAGTTCATTCCAGATCTCTACAAACTTGAAAACAAAAGATCGACTGAGCTTCCCAGCAGATTTAATTCCCTTAAAGGAAGGGAAGGCTAACATATCTTTGTGTATTTCTCAAATGGCAAAGTCTAAAAGTATTCCAACATAAGGGGACAAAAGGATAAAATACCTCCTATGGATATGTGAAAAAAGTTTTTGATGAATTTACATGTCCCAAGGAGGTTGTTCCACCATTATCCTGTGCGTATTACATCAAATCTAGATGAACAGTAAATAAGGAGGTCTAAGAGCTCAGCAGTTGATAGTTTGGACCTAAACTATGTTTTTAGAAAGTTTTGAGTTCTTTATATTTCTCAAGCTACTTCAATTATTAAGGACTGGATCTTAAGATTGTATTTTCATTAGAAAAATGATTTTCTTTTTCAATCAACTGTTTCTCTTAGGTCAGATAGGTGAGATTGAAGGCCTTTTGGCCAAGCATCCACATGTGTTGGCTCTGCAGGCTATTTTTAGACTCAAAATAGTTGCAATCTTTTATTGATGCCAGCATTTCAGCTCCAACCATGCCTGATGCAACACCTTCCACATATCTGATGTTAGTGCTTTGGTATTAGTACCTTTCATTTTTTGGCTTTTCTTTGAAAATTTCCTGAGTTTTCAGAGATCACTTGCTCTTTTGAACTTCGCTGTAAATGTACAGTCTCTTCATCTGCTAACCGCATAGAACTTCCATGGTAATGCGGTATACAAGAATAAAGTTATTATTATTATCCTCGTTTCTCTGCTCCTTTATTGAGGTTAAGTGAACTATTTATGTGTTTTCTTTTCTTGTAGAATGATTTAATGATATAATTATGAAGCAGTTTGTCAACCTTTCTTGAAATGTAGTATTTAAATTATATAAATATAAATGAAAAGAAATGCCATTTTAATTGTAATAGCCTCCTTCAGAAAATCACTTAGCCAAGCTAGTAGTCACTTCGTATTATTTCCAACTTTTTATTTTCTGAACAGGTAGAATACATTTAATTTGGGCATTCAAGAGGTATTTTAAACAATCGCCACAACTGCTTTTTTTTTTAGTTGCCTTCTACTTTGTTTTATTATTGGTTCCTTTTAAAAGTTAAATGCTATTCTATTATTAGTTTCACTACCCTTCCTTATAATTACTAATGCAAAGCAGATCCATCTTGTTATCCCTTGCAGGAGGTCTTGTATTCCACTGTGAACTAGATCTCAAGTAGCTCATCTTCTCACTGGCTCTAGGATCACTGTTAGTAGTCATTTATGGCATCTAGAAATGATACTCATTTCAATGCCCTGAGAAAGTCACCCAGTCAATTTTTTGGTAATAGACATCTCCCATTATTATTAAGTTTCTAATTTTAGTAGCATGTCTAATCTCTGTTAGCATTTCAGTCTGTTTCATCATTCTGGTTTGATGAATTGTAGTACACTTATTTCTTTACATATCAAATTTCTATCCTTAGATTCCAGAATGCAATGCTTCCCATAGAACTATTATCCTACTTGACCTTAATATGTACAAGGCATACAATATTCTGTATCCTCATAACAACTATATTTTGTTTGTTCACTAAGCTTAGCTAGAACACCAGATACTTTGGGGGGGGGGAGGTGTCAAAGAAACTCACAGAAAAGTATAGGACTGGGTTGAGAACTGTTGTCCAATGAAACAATTTGTAATAAGGCAAGTCAGGAACAACACTTCTAATTATGAACTGGAGATGTAAGAATAGTTTGCTGGGAAATTAAGGGGTCCTTTTATCAAGCTGCGGTAGGGGTTTAACACACGTAATACCGTGCGTTAAACTGCCTGCTGCGCTAGCCGCTAACGCCTGCATTGAGAAGGCGTTAGTTTTTTAGCCAGCCGCGGGGGTTAGCGCAGTTAGCGCTTGATGAAATGTCCGACGCGCTAACCCCACTAGCGCGGCTTGATAAAAGGACCCCTAAATATAGTTGGTGATATGCTATTTCTATTTCAACATTTATATGGTAAGTTTTGTAAGGTCACCCCTCAACAATACCTCATGAAGAACCAATCAAATGCAGTGTTTACAGTTATTTTTAACTGCAGAGCAACATTTTGATCAGCAATGTGTCCTTAATTGAAAATATTCGCCCACCTGAAAAGGCAAAAAAGATAAATCAAGAGTGAAATTAATTTTAAAAGAAAAAAAATTCAAAATTCAAAACATAATACATTATTTTGAAATCAAGTAGTGAGAGCATTTCATTTTTTAAAAACATAGATATATAAGGAATCATTAAATAGTGGCTAAACACGTGTCATCTAACATACAGCTCATGGATGACAAAGCATGCTAATGATTTTATCGTGCCCTGTTAGCAAATGACCCCCATAATGCTTAAATCAAGAATTTAATTTTAAATAAATGAAAACACTAACCAACTAGGGATAGACATTTAATGGTAAGCACAAAATTGTGACTCCTGTACTAGTCCATTTGGATATGTGGAAATAAAGGTCAACTACCAAGCTGCAGGTGATTTTTTATTTAATTGGACTAATTTATATCTTTGACAAAGATAAATCTGAAAGCTTGTAAAAAAAATACATGCATTTAGTCCAATAAAATGTTATCACCTGCAACTTGGCTGTTGACCTTTATTTCCACATTTAATGGTGAAAGATTGTGTAAGATAAGAAATAACAGACATAAACAGATGAAGATAATACAACAGGACATAGGCAGCAGAGCACTTTTTTGTTGGGGGAGAGGCAAAAGCTCCGCCCCAGACCCTGCCCCCATAATAGTATTAATTGTAATACAATTTTTCCATTCATTTTTATATATACACACACAATATAATCTTATTAACACCACATAATGGTTAACCACAAAATTAAACTACACAAAGTACAATGTATGCATCTCAACATTCATTCCTACCAGAATACCTGGCCTTGGTCACACATGCAGAACATAGATAACCCCTATGTAAATACAGGACCACAAACTAAAAGTACTAATATACACAAACAAAACCATAAGATGTGATACTCCGCATGCAGTACAACCCCAGAGAAAAAGAAACAAATGCATTTCTTCCTAAACAGTGCAAAATATAGACAGCAGATGTAAATTCTCAAAACTGACATATTTCTATCACTAAATTGAATTGAAAATAAAATAATTTCCCCTACCTTTGTTGTCTGGTGATTCTATTTTTCTAACCATCTTTTTCTAGTCTCTGGCTGCACTTCCTTTTGTCTGTGCTGTTAATAGTGTATCCAGGGACTTCTTATCCATTTGCTGTTTTCGCTCCTTCTTTCTACCCTACATCCATCTTTAAAATTCTACTTTCTTCCATTTTTCTGCTTTTAAAAATCTATCTACTTTTCCATGTCTTCCTTCCCATTCCCATCTATCCATGGGTACTATCTCCTCCCTCTTTCTTCTCCCCAATTTACATCTATCCATAAGAAGTATTTCTTATCTCTTCCCTACCACACACATTGCTGTGCACCATCTCCTCCCTCTCTCTCCTGTGGTCAGACATCTCTGTCTTCCCCCTTCCTAAGGTCTGGCATCTTTCTCCTCTCTTTCCCATAGCCTGGAATCTCTCTCCTTTCCCATGGCCTGGCATCTTTCTCCTTCCTTCCTTCTTCCCGTGGTCTAACATATCTCTCCTTCTCTTCTCTTTTTTCTGTAGTCTGGCATCTCTCTCCTCTCCTCTCCTTCCTGCAGTCTGGCATCTCTCTCCTCTCCTTCCTGCAGTATGGCATATCTTTCTCCCTCCTTCCCTTCTGTGGTCTGGCAACTCTCTCTCCTAAACAATCAAAAACAGGATGAAGAGATCTAGATTTATGTTCAGTCATTCGAGTACTTAAAACAATCAATAGATTTTCCTATATAGATCTTAGAACAAGGACACTGAATAATATAAATGATGAAGGTGGTTTTATAATTTGTGAAATTACGTAAAAAATACTCCTTGCCATCTACTGGATTTTTGAAAGATTTAATTTGTAAACTAAGTTCACAAATGCTGCATGACATACATCAGTAATGTCCTGTTGGCACTGCTTGTCTTAGAAACATAGAAACATAGAAGATGACGGCAGAAAAGGGCCACAGCCCATCAAGTCTGCCCACTCCAACAACCCTACCCCCTACCTCATCATATGTTCTTCCAATGAAGAAGGGCTAAGAATCTCCTTTAAATTTCTTTGGTGGGAAAATGCTATCCTTAGACTGCTGTCTTTAAAAACAATAGACCAATATTTTCTAATGATGTTTGCTATCTCTGTGGCTTGGGCGCAATATTTTACAATACGTTTGAACCATGCCATCTGCTGATCTTTTACCTGGAGAGAATAAAAAATCCTGATTGTAATATTTGGCTCTTCTTTATGCTTTCTTAACAACAGTAGTTGGATAACCCCCGAGAAATGATTTTTTTCTCCATAATCTTTGCTTGTCATTTGAAAGAAGTCAATGAAGAACAACATTCAAAAACTGAGAGAATGGCAAGCTGTTTTTTAACCTAGTTGGATGACACGTTTTGTATGCCAATAGGGTACTTATGTCTGTAGGTTTCATAAAAACTGCAGTAGTGAATACAGATCTTTGTTGCTTGATACATAAATCTAGAAAACTTAATTCCTCAGCTGAGTAACTTAAAGTGAATTTTAAATGTTCATCACATGAGTTAATCTATTGGCTAAAGCAGTGGTCCTCAACCCTGTCTTGGAGGACTACCAGGCCAATCGGATTTTCAGGCTAACCCTAATGAATATGCATGAGAGAGTTTTGCATATAATGTAAGTAACAGGCATGCAAATATGCTCCATGCATATTCATTAGGGCTATCCAGGAAACCCAATTGGCCTGGTGGTCCTCCAGGAGAGGTTTGGGGACCACTGGGCTAAAGGACAACAGTTCTTCCATAAAACAAAAATATAATCTAATCTTTTCCACATATAGATTCTATCATGGAAGGGAGAGTGATTCAACAATTCTCTCTCAAACTTGCCCATGTATAAATTTGCTATTGAGGGGGCGAAGGCAGCCCCCATTGCCACTCCTGCAACTTGAAGATAGTATTGATGATAGTAAAGATAAAATTTTCTTTTAATGCTAAGCAACTCAGTTGCATCAAAAAATCTGTGGGTATCAACATGGGCGTCGCTTTGGCCTCCAAAGTGTCCTCAATAACTTGTAAAGCTATGTCCCAAGGGATTGAGGTATATAAAGATGTTATATCAAAACTTGACAAAATGAAAAGAAACTCTTCCTGAGAGATCTCATTAAAAAGTTAATTAAATATGCAGAGTCTCGTACATAAGATGGAAGCTTTAAAACTTCTTATTGTAGAAAAACATCAACAAAATAAGACAAAGGTTCAAGCAAAGAATTGCGTGAAGACATAACTGGGCTTCCAGGTGGTTTAGTGAATAGTGGGCAAAGTATGTAGTACAGGAGTTGTTGGACCATTTCTGTTTAAAAATCTATTGTGATAATATGTAAAAAATCCTGCATCTAATCCCAACCTCGTGAGTCGTTGAATCTTGGCTTGTAATCTTTTGGTGGAATCCAAAAGTATTTTCTGATAAACAGAAGTGTCCATCAATTGACAAATAATTTCTTCTTCATATGATGTTGTGTCCTGTATCACAATTGTCACTGCTTTGTCTGCCTTCTTGATGATCACAGATGTATCTTCTCTCAACATCTTTAATGCTGCATGATGGTTCTTTGTCAAATTTGAAAATCCTCTTGAAGCTTGCTCAGCAAGAAACGTGATGTCTTTCACCACACATTAAAAATATTCAGGGCTGTGTCTAGAAGATCTGGTGGAACCCAAGAAAAATGGGGTCTAAGTATAGTTCTATCCAAAACATAGCCATCATTAATTGAAAAATGAAGCTTCAATTGTAATGAACGCAAAAACCTTCTCAAAATCGATCATGAATTGAAATAAATCAAAATTAGTTTAAGGAACAAAAGATAATTTCAAAGATAAAAGTTGAAAATCAGCTTCAGAAAGATTTCTTCTAGACAAATTGAACACCATAGATTCTGAAAGGTTATCAGAATTTTTATATGTTACCATTGACTTGGTTGATTTGAGACCTTACTATACAAAGTAGGGTAAATATAGTCAATTACTGATATTCAATTCATTAAAATGCTATACCAAGAATACCATAACATAAAATTAATTAAATATTTAATTTATTGATTTCTTTAATTCAACGATGAAAACAAAAACAAAAACTGTGGATACAGATGTTCTGGAGATAATTTATTAAACACTGACATATAAAACCATGAAAATTGAATTAAAAAAGTACAATGAAAAAGATACAGTGATAAAAATCCATCCGGATCCTTATTGTGCTGCATTTCTTTAATTAAATTCATATCCTAAAAACTAACAAAATTTATAATCCTGTTCATCTCTATTAAATTTCTTTATTTTGTTCTTTTTCACCGATTCCTTAAACTTATTGATATTTTCCAAAAGTGTCTTATGTTGTGGATTCATATTCTTCAATGGGACATTGATTTTTAATTGAGATAATTCATCATCACATTCTGTTCTATGGGACAATTATGTACAAAAAGTTATGACAAAGGTAAAAAGACTTACTGCTCTTCAAGCTACGTGGCTATGGACACTGTCACTTTGTTTCGTTTTTGCTTTTTTCCCTATTTTATTTTTTCATTCAGTTTCCATCTGCTTCTTTTTATTTATTTTTCATCTGTTTCTTTTATTTTTTCATTGTTTCCATCTCTATTGCTGATAGTCTTTTTATTTTTTGCCACTAGCCTCCATGTTTTGACATCACCCTGTCCTCTCTGCATATCATCTTCCTTCACCCTACTTTTTCACTTATTAGCACTTGTTACCAGCGTGCTTTTTTCATTACAATGCTGTTCATTCACACACAGCCACGTAGCATGAAGAGAGGTAAGTCTTTATTTTTTACCTGTCATAGCTTTTTTGTAACATACATTCCTTTATAGAAAAGTAATCATAATCTGTGCTTTTTTAGCCATTGTTCTTTTAAACCGTGTTTTTGATCGCCAGTCACTCGTCATTTTAAAGGTATTTATTTTTTTACGTTCTTTTTTAATGCTCTCAGTATTTTTCTTTAAGTACTCTCAGCCTCCCTACAGCATTTTATCTTCTATATAGTGCTATCTGCCACCTTTTCTTAGATTTTATACAGCGCTTAAATCATGTTGTTCTCTCTTGAAATTTGAATGCATTCTTGGCTTTCTGTGGTCACTTTTTGTTGGATTACCCCTTTTTTCCTAACCCTCTGATTTTTTGCCTTCCAGTATTTATTTCCTTGGAAGTTTAAATGATCAAGTGCTATCTACTGGGTATGTTTTTTTGAAATACAGCTTTCAGTGCTTCAATACTTATTATTTGTATGTTTATATTGTTTTGTGATGTCCTTTTCATTATGTTTTAAACTTGTTTGAACAAAAGATTAGGTTCTTACCTTTGCTATCTTCTTTCTTGTAAATCCACTTTATTCTGAAACCAGTGGGTTTCATGCATCTCTGACCGCCAGGCATTGTAGAAAGCTTCAAATGATTGGAGCCATAACCTCTCCCCTGGTAGAATGAGCTTCTCTCCTGTTTTTACATAAGCTGCAAAAACTGTCGCTCAAATCCATCTCGAAATGGTAGCCCCAAAGGTAGGCTAGCCCCTGTGGTTAGGACCTACCAGACAAATAGGTGGTCTGAGACCCGAAACTCGTTGGTTATCTCCAAAGCACGCTCCAAAAACTTGCACTCATCCAGGGACCGCAGAACTCAGTCCCGGGCCTGAACTGGAAGGAATAAATGCTAGAAGGTGAACTGCCTGATTCATATATAAAACAGAAACCACTTTCGGAGGAAGGAAGAAACCATACTAAAGAGCACTCCGGTAGCAGCAAAACACAATAAGGATCCCAGCAAAAAGGAGCTGAAAGCTCCAAAACTGTCCAAGCTGACATGACAGTCAAGAGGAGTACCGGTTTGAGAGAGAGAGATCCATCACAGACGCCTGTTCCAGAGGCTCACAAGGTGGGCAATCCAGGGAGCGGAGACCAGATGCAGATTGCATGCCAGCCAGGGAGGCGCAAAGGAGGCCTCAGACAAACTGAGTCCCATAGAAAATCATCAGTGCACTTTATTTTTACAGCACAGCTTTTCTGTTGGTTTCGAGTATCAAATTGGCTTGTGGACTTTTGTAAGAATATATGAATCCCATACCATAGAATCAAGAGTTTTTTATATTTGAATTTTTTATCTATTAGATTATTTAAATAATAAAAAATTAATACAAGTGAGATTTTAGAATTATAGGAAGTAATATATTAATAAAAATAAATTTATCTTGGTGGGGCTCAAGCCAGTGATGTTATAAGGAGTATGAGAAAAGATGGTTTCTTTCTCTTGAAGAAATCCCAGAATGGGAAGATTTACTCTATAATCTGAGGCTTGTCCCTGCATATAAAAATTTAAACCTGTACTCTTTAATTGTTTAATGATTTTAGTTTACAGTCGTTTTTGAGTCTTAATGGTTCTCAATATATGTATATTTTTCCATAGAAAATGGATCACATCCAGAGAACCGCAAAAGATCTTCTCAAGACAATAGGGACCAGGCATTTGATACCTGCAATCTGACTCTTTAGGGAAGCCACTGCAAGGCCCTTTTCCAGGCCATCCTGCCAAGAATCCAGCACCCAAAGAACCGAGGGAGAATAATAATCTTCCTGATAGCTAGTGTCCCAAAACCTGGTAGCACCGCCAAACTTCAGCGTAGGACGCCACATTGGCCTTCCATGTGCTGAGAAGCAGCACAACTATCAATAGAACAGCCACGGGCTGACAAGGTTGCACCCTCAAAAGACCAGACGCAAACCCAAAGAGGCCCGGATCCTGCAAAGAGATTGTCCCCTGAGAGAAGGGCCGAGGTTAACAGGACAAATCCAGCCCCGCACCAAGTCGGCATACCATGGGTGTCTTGGCCAATTGGGAACCACAAAGGTCCCGGTTCCCGAGCGCTCTGATATGCGACACATCAGACACCCTAACATAGGCCATGGAGGGAAGGCGTAAAGAAGACCCTCCTGTGGCCAGGACTGCGCCAGAGCATTCAGGCCATCATTATCAGCCACGCCGCAGTCACTATGCACTCTAACACCCTCCTAGAGAGAGACACTGTCTAGGGTCTAGTGTTCTACAACTGAGAAAGACTGCCCGAATGCTGCACACTCCTGCCATGTGCACAGCAGACAGCGCAACCCGGAATCGTTCCATCCAGCGAAAAAGCAACTGGGACTCCCTACGCAAGGAGGGAACTTTCATGCCTCCGTGCTAGCTGATGTAAATCTCCACCCTGGCAAAGTCTGAGGACACTTGGACAGCTCAATGATGGAGACAGGCCTAGAAAGGCAAAAGAGGCAGCCAAATGCCCTCAGTTCCTGGCTAATCAGATCATACTTTCACCAACACCACTTTGCCTTAGTTGTACAACTGATGATACTACCACATCACCAACACCACTTTGCCTTAGTTGTACAACTGATGATACTACCACAATTGGACTACTGCAACTCCATCTACATGGGAATCAACACCACTCTGATTCACAAAATGCAACTCATCCAAAACATCGCTGTCAGACTAATCTTCAACCTGAGAAAATATGACTCGATTACAGACTTCATCCATCAGGCAACTGCACTGGCTACCTATCCAATCACGAATAACCTTCAAAGCTGCATGCATCATTCACCGTATACTTTACGGAAACTCCGCGGCTCCTCTCATCCAATTCTTCTCCAAAGGCATGGTCTACTTTCTGCAGACCATTCAACAGAATACTTCTAAATCTCCCTTCCACAAAAAAATCTGCAATACAAACGTGTTTTCTACTCCATGCTTACCTTTCCAGGCGTAAAAACTTGGAATGACCTTACTGAAATGACCAGGATGGAACCTAACTTCACCATATTCTGGAAGAAACTGAAAACTCATCTATTTGATACTTAAATCACCTGTATCCTCTCCTCCCCCTCCACCCCTCTCCCTACCCACTCCTCCTCTCCTCTTCTCCCACCCCTCCTCCCCTTTCTCCTTCCTCACCCCCCCTTTACCTAGGTATAAGCGACGCAAAAATAAAAGATTAGATTCGATTTGTCAACCCCTTGCATCCCGAGGGCAATCACCGGCCCCGTACTGGAGCAGACCTACTGACTGCTCCCTAGTTGGAGAGACTAGCATCCTTTGACAGAGTCCCCTATTCTGAATCCAGAGCATAAGGCCCCTGGCTAGTGCCATGGGACACAAAAACCACGTCATGCTGCTGCATACCGTCGCCGCCCAACGTTATGGAATCCATTGGGACAACTGAGCCTGCTGCAAGGGACGTAGTCCAGCTCCGACCTATGGAACTCCAATGATTGTCTCCACCACAAGCCTTGGAAATGTTGCTAGACCATTGCGGTCTGATTGGCCAGGAGACTCTGATGAGTGTCTGAATCTTCTCTTGATGCGAAATGGGAGGAACACTTTGTTCTATCCCATGAGAAGGGAACCCCCCAGGTACACCAAATCCTGCAGCGGCAGTTCTTATGTTCTTATGTAGTTCCAGTGACTCCACCGAAGGTTGATCACCCAGTCCAGACGCTTCAGCAAGTGGACCACCTGCAAAACTGCCTGGATTTCCCTCGGCCAGATAGGGATCTCTGAACAACGAATTGTCCAGAAACGTATGGACCAGGACACCCAAACAGCGAAGATGCGCTGCCACTATCACCGTCACCTTAGTGAAGGTCCTGGGCACTATCAACAATCCGAAGATAAGAACTGCAAACTGAAAGAGTTGCTCCAGTACGTGAAATCGCAAAACTTCCTATGCACTGGAAAAATGGGGATAAATAGATACACCTCAATAAGATCCAGGGAGGTCTGCAACTCCCCCGGCGTTAGTGAATCAATGATGGAACGCATCATCTCTATGTGTCAGTGGGGCACCTTCAGTGCCGCATCAACCGTTTTGAGATCCAGGCTCAGTCTCCAAATTCAGAGACTTATATTGGGATGATGAAGCATATTGAGTTTCTCCCTGAGCCCAAGTCACCCTCTGACATGGGCTCAAGGGCCGCAAGATCCAAATGTCTTTGGATGGCGTCTTACACCCAAAGCACCACCTCAGGGCGGTCTGCAGGGGAAACTAGAAAGTACAAGGAAAGGGGATGTGAAAACTCCAAAGTGAGCCCGTCACGCAACACCTCCAAGAACCAGAGGTCTGATGTGACAGTCTCTCATTTTGCCAAGAAAGCAGACAGCTGCTCCCCCCCCCTCAATGCGTGGAAGAGAGCCAAAGGCCAGGCACCAGAACTGTTTTTTTTTTTTGGGGGGGGGGGGCTGCTGGACATCCATTTGAGGACTGCTGACAGCTAGAACCCCTGAAACGGGGTCTGAGGAATGTAGGGCACCTCTGCCCTGAGGAGGGAAGACCATCATACTGGTAAGGACATCCAAATGGACTAAAACCAGAAGGTCCCGAAGCCTTGGTGGGATGTGTCCTGCTCCCGAGCAAAGCCAATGACTTGTGGTCTTGTACACTTGCTAGATCATCCAAAACTTGGCTGAATTGATGCCATCCCTAAAGGGGAAATACGTTCAGGGTGGTTTCAAAGGAGGAATCCCCAGACCACTGCCTCAAAATTGCGCTATGTCCATCATGGCAATTTGTGTGTGTCATCTGTAAGGGAATTGAGACTTAATTATTCACGTGTGACTATGTTTTCCTGCAATATGAAATATGGGCATTAAGGCATCTGTTTTGGTGTAAGCGCTGGTCTCTTATTTTGTTAGTGTTTTTACATGTATCTTATGTATTTTTATTATGTATGTTTACATTGTGAGCCGCTTTGGGAAAAGCGGGTTATAAATAAAATAAAACAAATCAAACTGCCTGATCCACGGCATCTTCTGTGCAGGCATTGAAGAAGCGCCCGGCTTGGTGAAAACTTTCAGAATGTCAGATAAGGCATCAGCCATCCAATCCATCCCGGAGTTGAGAAATTCCAAATCACGCAGCACCTCAGTGACAGGGCATGGTGAAATGTGGAGAGGCATGCCCGTCCAATGAAGGACGAGGCTGGCATCGCTTCAACCCCAGCTGCAGCCGAATCAATAAAGGCGCAGAAGGATGAAATCCATACACCTGTCCTGAACATCTTTCAGGACCACTTCTCCATCAGGAGGAAAAGAAGTGCACATGGTGGCCTGAGTCACAGCTACAGCCACCTTCGGAGAAGCAAAGTGCTAAGTAAAACTGCTTGCCATGGGGCAAATCCTTGCCATGGCCCAACACAAAACAAGGGACCCTCCGGGTTACCCCAAATCTCTGACAGGATATAACCATCGGGGTTATCAAGGGAAGGAGGCAGTAGCGGCCTCTAGATCACTCATGAGACCATTCCTGCTGGACCGGCTGCACCTGCTGCAGTGATCATTCCTGCAGCATTTCTGTGATAAGGTCCTGCAGACGAGCAGGCTTTAGGAATCTGCGTGCTGTGGGATCATCAGCCAGGTCCCGAGACCCATACGGAGCCTGATCACAGAGCTCCACCAAATATTCTACATCAGCAGCTGCTGCCGAACCACCCTATGAAAGCAGAGAGATCAGGAGAACGTCCAACACCATTTGCGCTTCACAGTTCCTGCTGGGAAACCAAGCAAAAGATTCGTCCAAGTAGTGGCAACGTCCCCATTGACGGCTAAAATGTTAGTGGGATGATCACAGGCATGGACTACTTTACAAATATGCCTGAAAGAGCCTACGCACAATTCCCAGGCAAAAGCTGCTCTGTGCTCCTCAGACTTAAGAATACTTGGAGGACTTATAAAGTTTTTCTCTGAAAATGTGCTTGTGTTACGCCAAAATGCTGCCAGCACTCACCCGAGCCTCCAAACGCAATTTTCATGGAAATTGGGGCAGAAGACTCAATGAGGGTCTCCCCTGAGGTGAAAGGCACTGTTTCCGTGCAAATTTAGCCCTCCTCATGGGCCACAGTGCATGAGGAACGTGCAAAACCAACAGCCATTCATCACAAACGAGGCATGAAATCAATACATTCAAACCTGGGAAGGCCATCTGTTAAGTTTGGAGCAAAAATGAAGCTCCTAACTATAAATAATATTGATTTATTCAAATCTGGAAAATCTAAGATGGCTGCCGGCTGCCAATTTTGCAATAAAATCGCCTAGGTAAGGAACAGGAATCACATAAAATGGCGATTTTAGAGGTGTATGTGTGTGTATTGGGGGGTAGGGCATGCAGGGAAACCACCCCAAAAAACCTTTTTAAGACCCCACCCAAATTGCTAAAACAGACTGTCACACTGTTTACTCACTGTTCCATATTGCTGAAGGGAGAAATGCAGGCAATGCTGGAGAAATTTTCACAAAATATCAAATACCCAAAGGGGAATATCACAACAATAGAAATCAAAAAATCCCCAAATACAAATCGAGAAAAGTGGGTAGCACTGCAAAAGGACTACACTACCCTACAAATGAGGGAAATAATGATATACTATAAAAATATATATAGCCTCAGTGCAATAATTAAAGCTACGGTGCTCTGGTATACCAGTGTTCCAGGCTTAACAAATTGAAGCCGGGCTAGATTTCAAGCCCCACTGTGCACCATCATAGGCATACATACGTGCACAAATCATAATAATAGTGTAATATACAAATCAATTAATTAAATTTCATTTAGAAAGCGTGAGAATGCAGTGCTATTAACGTTTCAAGATTAGGGCTCAAACCAGCGAGGTACATAGGACTTATCTGCGGTGACTGCCTGGAAAGTTCATGTCCAGCATTCTTCAAGAGTTCTCTCAATTTCCAAACGAGACATCAATAAAATAGCCAAGTTATTAGCTCTCCCTATCCTCAGCCTGAGAGCAAAAAGGAGAGGCTAAGCCAGATGCTCCCGCCTCTCTTGCACAAGTGATGCAGAACGTGGTGTAAGGATGTTCCTGAGGCATACAATTTGCGCATTCTTGGCATGGATTATTGGAAAAGAGGCCAAGGACTCCCATCCCAATAAGTTCTGAGGCAAAACTTTCATATTTGGAGCTGCAGGAAGCTTTGGAAAAAACGGATAGCTAAAATTCAAGATGGTCGTATATCAGGGTTTTAGCACCAAAAAACGAAAACCAATGAAATTAAAAGCAAAAACTGGCAAAATTAGGATTTTTGGGGAGGGGGACATAGGGGAACAAGCACACACTGAATGAGTCTGGGACTGGTTTTCCTGAGTTTTAAATTAAGTTTTCTCTTTAATAAAATGCTGAATTATGTTTAGTTGCAGACCTAACTTATTTCATGTTCTAGCTTGCCTACACTGGGTGTTTTAGCTGGGCGTTTTAGCTTATGGTTATCTCAGCATACACAATATTGTATTCCGCCCTCCTGGACATGTAACAGAAAGACTGCAGGGCTTAGATAAGTGACCTGCTAGTGTGAGCTTAGGACAAATGATTGTTAAGAAAAGTAACACGCGAGAAGTTCTTTCTAGAATTCAGTTGTATAGCCAGAAAAGTGTATAAAAATCTCTGTATCTTCCTGGTTTTGGGACATCTGAAGTTGCCAGCTTGGGGGCTCAGTGGTCCGCAAATGCTTAATAAAATATACCTGTTGCTTTCTTCAAGTCTCTAAGTTTTGTGGCTGACCAAAGTGACCTTTCAACACCACTGAAAATTGCAAGTTCTGACACCCCCTTATTCACCTCACAGGTTGTTAACAGCCTTACAAACTGTGTGACCTGTGCTGGGAATGTGCTGCAGCCTGCCTCAGCTCTGAATAGTAGCTGGAAATGGAGAAGAAATCACTGCCTCATCCAGAATGACACTGCTGAGCCTCCTATTGATGCCTGACAACCTGAGCTCAAACCCCAAGCTCCAAAAATGCTTCTACAGGCTGGCTAACAGGTACTACAAGGGATTGGCCTGCTAGCTGCAGACCACTGTCTGCTTCTTATCCACGCTGGTAGAGCTGGACCTATAAAGCTCCAAGCACTAAAAAAACTAAAAGAAAATAAAGAAAAAAGCATGCAGAACAGAAACACTTGCATGTAGAAGGGAAAAACTGTAGAAGGCAGTAGAGCTCTCTGTGAAGTAGGAGGGTTAGAGAAAAAATTCAGAGTGGATTCCTTCTACAGATGCTCGCTGCCTGGGGGCGATAACCTGCTTGTCCACAATGAAATACCTATTGCATTGGAAACTGAATTTCATAAAGAAGTGCACAACTTAAAGTGTTGTTTATAGTACTTCTTAAAATTGGTTCATTTAAATATATGTGTCTTTTCCAATTAAGAACCATGTAATTACTTTACCTTAAACAATAAGGATAATTAATAACTATATGATAGTTTTTAAATTATCTAATTTGGGTGGTTGTGCCTCTCCTTTTTTCTTACATAGTAAATTGTAAAAGATAGCATTTAAAGATCACCACAATAAGATCATTGTAAAGTTAACAAACGAGGACATTAAAATGTAATAAATAATATTAAATATATGTGTGACAAGAGAAAGATATCAGAAATACCTTTCATCCACTTATAGCTGGGTTTGGTACAATTAGTCTAATGACAGTTCGTCTAATGGACAATTGGTCTAAAAACTAAATTATCAAGATAAAGATGTAGTCATACATTTGTCGCGTGGCAGATCACTTTTTTAAAGTCAATAATGAGAATACACCATATGCTTTAATCTAATCAAGGCATTAACCTTGGAATCCACTTGGTGCTGTAATACAATAGGTGAAAATTTAGCTGAATGCGATAGCGGTGTAAAGTCACAAAGATGCCGTGAAGATTATAGTTTGTCCATTTATGCACAGAGCGCCTCCTATACTATTCTGGATTTTTTACATGGCATTGCCCACAATTTGTGCTTTTAGAACAACAATGAAACTTTTGTGCCTTCCAATTTTCTCATATTAATTTTCTTCACTCATATATGAATAATAATAATAATCATAATAACTTTATTTTTGTATACCGCAATTACCATAGCAAGTTTCTTTCATAAAGTTGTGTGCCAGTCTTTAATTTCTGTATGTTGCTATAGTTTTTCTTACAAAATACACTGTTTTTTACATCATTATCCTGTCTCCTCTTTTGTTTAGGCCATTTAACCAATCTTTTATACCAACTGACCCATCAGCTATTATATATTTTTGTCTAATTGTCCAACCCCTGAAACATTTTTCTTAAATGAAGCCCACAAAGTTGGGTGCAAATAGCAAGAAAGTTTCCCTTGGAAGTTTTAGACAGTGTTAAGTATTTTTATGGACCAGCTACAATAAACAGATAGATGGTCTTACTTCATTAACATATGAGCATTGTATATCAGTTACTTACTTGTAACAGGTGTTATCAGAGGACAGCAGGCAAATATTCTCAAATGTGGGTGACATTATCCATGGAGCCCAATATGGACAGTGCAAAAAGTGTACTGTTACTTTAAAACTCTTTAGTCTCGAGATTGTCCATACTGTGCATGCACAGATGCTTTCTCCCCTGACATCATAAGAACATAAGAAACGCCCTCACCGGATCAGACCTAGGTCCATCTAGTCCGGTGATCCGCACATGTGGTGGCCCATTTAGGTACTCCTTTTTGGAGACCCGAATTTCCCGTATCCCTCAATATGATTTGCAAGAAGGTATGCATCCAACTTGCGCTTGAAACCCAGAACAGTAGTCTCCGCCACAACCTCCTCCGGAAGAGCATTCCAAGCGCCCAGCACTCGTTGTGCGAAACAGAACTTCCCGACACTTGTCCTGAATCTGCTGCCACTCAGTTTCAGGCTATGACCTCTTGTCCGTTTCACATCCGAAAATGTTAGTAATGCTGCTTCCTGGTCTATTTTATCAAATCCTTTTAATATTTTAAAAGTCTCAATCAAATCCCCTCTCAGTCTTCTCTTCTCGAGGGTGAACAGCCCCAGCTTTCGGAGTCGTTCTTTGTAGCACAAATTTTCCATACCTTTGACTAGTTTCGTGGCTCGCCTCTGCACCCTCTCCAGCAGTTATATCCTTCTTAAGGTATGGAGACCAGTGTTGTACACAGTATTCCAAATGCGGTCTGACCATTGCTCTGTAAAGTGGCATTATGACTTCTCCCGATCTACTCGTGATCCCCTTCTTAATCATGCCTAACATCCTGTTTGCTTTCTTCGCCGCCGCTGCGCATTGAGCCGAAGGCTTTAGGGTTCTGTCAATCAGTACCCCCAAATCCCTTTCCTGTTCGCATTTAGCTAATGTCACCCCAACATCCTATACTCATGTTCTTTGTTTTTCCTTCCTAGATGCATCACCTTGCATTTGTCTATGTTAAAATTCATCTGCCACTTTGTCGCCCACATTTCCAGCTGGTTCAGATCCTTCTGAAGATCCTCGCAGTCACTTAGAGAGCCAACCACCCGACATAGTTTTGTATCATCTGCAAACTTTATTATATCGCATGTTGTTTCCTCTTCTAGGTCATTTATGAAAATGTTGAACAAGATAGGCCCGAGAACCGAGCCCTGGGGTACGCCGCTAGTTACTCTCTCCCATTCCGAGAATTTCCCATTTATGTTAACCCTCTGCATTCTGTTCTCTAGCCATTTACCGATCCATCTGTGGACTTCACCTCCTATTCCATGGTTTAATAGTTTTCTCATAAGCCTTGCATGAGGGACCTTGTCAAATGCTTTCTGGAAGTCCAAGTAAATTATGTCCACTGGATTACCACTATCAATTTGTTTGTTCACCTTCTCAAAGAATTGAAGTAGATTTGTCAAACATGACTTCCCTTTCCTGAAGCCGTGTTGACTAGCCCTAATTAGGTTGTGCTCTTCCAAGTGTTGTACAATGTTGTCTTTAATTAGTGCTTCAATTATTTTCCCAGGAACCGATGTGAGGCTCACAGGTCTGTAGTTTCCTGGTTCACCTCTTGATCCTTTTTTGTAAATTGGAATGACATTTGCTATCCTCCAGTCGTCTGGTATTTGCCCGGTTCTAATTGACATGCTAGCTACGGTTTGTAATAGTTTGCCAATTTCTACCTTAAGTTCCTTTAATACTCTCGGGTGAATTCCATCCGGTCCAGGAGATTTGTCACTTTTCAGTTTGTCAATCTGAAAGTATATCATATCCAACTCCACATTTACTGTTGCGAGGCTTTTCTCTATGCCTCCCGTGAATATCTTCCCTGTGTCTGGCATTGTTGAAGTGTCCTCATTTGTGAAGACAGAGGCAAAGAATGAATTTAACCTATCGGCAACTTGTTTGTCTTCTTTAATTGACCCTTTCCTTCCTTGATCGTCGAGAGGGCCCACTGCCTCTCTTGCTGGTCTCTTTCCTTTTATATACCTAAAAAAGGGCTTGAAGTTTTTGGCCTCTTGCGCTATCTTTTCTTCATAGACTTTTTTGGCTTCTCTTATCACTTTATGACACTTTTTCTGGTCGATTTTGTGACAGTTCCAGGCCTCTATCGTTTTTTCTCGTTTCCATTTTTTAAACGAGTTCCTCTTTTCCCTCACTGCATCCTTCACCTCTTTGGATAACCAAGCTGGTTCTCCTTTGTTCTTTTTTCGCTTTCCTTTGGATATCTTCGGTATGTGAAGATTCTGTGCTTCTGTGATAGTGTTTTTTAGTAGAGACCATGCTTGATCAATTGTTTGGATTTCTGTTTTGCCCTTCTTGAGCCGTTTTCTAACCATGGTTCTCATGCTTTCATAATTCCCTTTTTTGAAGTTAAAGGTCGTGACTTTAGTCTTGAATGGTTTCCCCTTTCCGATGCCAATGGTAAAATTGATCATATTGTGATCACTTGTCCCTAGTGGGGCCGTAACCTCTACATCTGCTGTCCTTCCAGTAATGCCATTTATGACCAAGTCCAGGATTGCTTTTCCTCTTGTCGGTTCTCCCACCATTTGTTCAAGGAAGCAATCTCCCATCGTTTCTAGGAATTTTATTTCCCTGCCGCAAATTGACGTTCCCAATTTCCAGTTTATCCCCGGAAAGTTGAAGTCCCCCATGATCGTTACATTTCCTGATTTACATCTCCGATTAATTTCCTCCATCATTTCTTTGTCTGTTTCCTCAGTCTGTCCCGGGGGTCGATAATAGAGGCCTATTTGTATGTCTGCTTCTTCTTGTCCAGGAATCTTCTTCCAGAGAGACTCTAGTTTATCATTTGCTTCCTTCTCTCCTTCCCTAATAGATTCTATGTCCTCATGTACATACAGGGCAATACCTCCCCCTTTTTGACCAATTCTATCTCTTCTGAATAGTTTATATCCTTGCTATGCTGTGTCCCATTCATTATCTTCATTCCACCATGTTTCTGTTATTCCTATGATATCTAGTTGTTTTCTGTTTACTAGTTCTTCCAGTTCACCCATTTTGTTTCCTAAGCTTCTGGCATTCGTGTACATACATTTAAGTTCTGTTCTTGCTAATTTCTTGGATTTAGTGGTCTTCACATCCTTTTTTGTATCCATTTGATCCTTTTCATTGCCTCTTGTAGTATCATCGTGTTCTTGCCCTATATTTGCACGGATGCTTGAAGTTTCCTCCTCAGAATATCCTGGTGTCCGGGCCATCGACGGTTTGTCGACTGTCGGCTCTCCCCCGATCATTAGTTTAAAGCCTTCTCAATGGACTTCTTCATATTTTCAGCCAGTACTCTCGCTCCCTGTTTGGTGAGGTGTAGGCCGTCCTTTCTATAGTACCTGTTTCTTCCCCAGCTCGTGGAACCATCACTGCAGAAAATAAGCTATGAAGCAAACTAAGGGAAGAGGGAGGGTTGTGAGAATGTCTGCCTGCTGTCCTTGGATAACACCTGTTATAGGTAAATATTTGTACTTTATCCTAGGACAAGTAGGCAGTACATTTTCACATGTGGGACTCTCTAGCTTAACCCAAAGGGTGGAGGAAGTTAGCATCTAATTAGAGAATAAATTTTGCAAAACTGCTTGGCTGAATTGACTGTCTCATCTGGAATGATTTTCTAAATAGTAGTATGATCTGATGTGAAGATATGAACGAGGACCAAGTGGCGGCTTTACAGATGTCAGCAATGGGAGTGTATTGAAGATAAGCTACTGAAGTCACTATTGCTCTGACTTTATGTACTGTGACGCAACCTTCCAGTGTCAGCCTAACCTGAGCATAGCAAAATGTAACACTCTGAGCAAAATGATACACTCTGAGCCATGTAGAGATTGTTCTCTTGGTGATAGGAAGTTCAAATCTGTTTGGATCGAATGAGAGGAAGAGTGGAAGTTCTCTGAGGTTTGGTTCGATCCAGTTAATAAGCAGTTCAATATGTGAAGAGCAGCTTCACCCGGGTGGGAATGTGGCCTTGGAAAGAAGATCAGGGAGAATCATAGACTGGTTCAAATGAAATTCTGAGACAACTGGGAGGAATTTGGGATGAGTGTGAAGAACCACCCTATCGTGGTAGAATGTTGCATATGGTGGTCTGAGACTAGAGCTTGGAGTTCACTGACTTGGTGTACGGAAGTGATGGAGATTAAAAATACTATTTTCTAAGTGAGATGTTTGAGAGATGAAGATACAAGCGGCTCAAAGGGTGGCTTCATCTGCATTGAAAGTATAATACTAAGGTCCCAAGCAACTGAAGGAGGTTTGATTGGTGGTTTGGCATGAAATGGCCCCTTCATGATCTAGACATCTATGGATGTAGAGATAGGGGCTTCTTATCCAGTGTCATATGAAATGCACTAATAGCAATAAGATAAATTCTGACTGAAGTGGTTTTAAGACCAGAGTTGGACTATCGGACTTTTGAACTGGTAGCAGTGTAATTTTTTGAAGAGCTCCTACGAATGGGCGTCCCAACTTGTGCAGCTAAGTACTTGGCTTTTTCTGTGTATTTTTTGTGTGTTTGTGTGGTGTTTTTTGTATTACCACGTTTCTGAACACTGGTTTGTGATGGAGCACTGTGATATTTAAATGCTCTACATACAGATGCAGCACGGGTTTTTCACAAGGTTTGAGTTTTTTCCCATGACTGCCACTGGCTGTAAGAGCCGATGATTGAAGCTTTTCAGCTTGTTAGCTGATAATTGCAGGACTTTGGCTTTGTATGCCTTGCCTTTGTTTCTGAGGCTCATTTTCAACAAGTTCTGTGATTATTTCCAGGAGCTCTAGACAACGCAGTGTTTAAAGGTTTGTGTATGTTACTATTAGTATTATTTTTGACAAAGTATACCTTGAAGGAATTTGTCATAAGTATTTTCTAACAGATGTGCTGTGCTTGCTCTTCAGGTGTGTGTTGTGGAGTTTGTGGGGGTTCCGTGGGAATCACCTCTTGGTCAAACAGAATCAGTGCACTCCCCCTCAGGTCTCAATTTGCCTATCTTCCTCCTCTCACCCCTCGGTCTCTCTCCTCTCTGCTGCAATTCTACAAACTTTGTAGTTGCCAGTAGAGAATGACACGGGGAGCGATCCCCGCAGCGAACCGCTGCGTGGCTGCGGTTTGGCTGCGGGTTATGGTGACCTCATTAGCAAATCGCCGCAGACGCGGGGACAAATCCTTTCACCGCCCGCAAAAACGGTGAATAGATTTGTCCCCGCAGGCCAATGTCCCCCCTTCTAGGAACCGCTATTTACCTGTGTTTCACCGTGTTCGTGACCGGGTGTTAGATGTCTCCGCCATGTTGTCTGTCTCCTCCAACTTTCGATCCAACTCGCACGTTGCCGCATTTACTCTCGATCCAACTTGCATTTGTCAGATCAACCCTTCCTGCCAATAGAACCCGCCCCCCCCCCCCGACGATCGCCGGCAGGAAGGTGCTCAGCCCTTCATGCCGACAGAACCAGCCCTCCCCAACGATCGCGGCAGGAGGGTACCCATCCCCTCCTGCCTACCCCAACAGCCCCCCCGACGATCGCAGCAGGAGGATATCCAACCCCTCCTGCCAGCTCCCCAACAGCCCCCCTATAATCACTGGTAGGAGGGTGCCCAACCCCTCCTGCCGGCCCCCCCAACGGCCCCCTATATCGCCAATAGGAGGGTGCCCAACCCCTCCTGCCGGACCCTCCCCCAACAAACCCCGCCATCCCGAAACATCACCCTTAGTCTTACTTTCCAAGTTGGACCGGACGGCTCCTCGCTCGTCTGGCCAGCAGGCCTGCCTCCGTCCAAATGAGGCGGGCCCGCCCCTCCCCTCCCCTGCCTAACCCACAGGATCCTAGGGCCTGATTGGCCCAAGCACCTAAGGCCCCTCCTATAGCGGGAGTGGCTTTAGGTGCCTAGACCAATCAGGCCCTAGGATCCTGTGGGTTGGGCAGGGTAGGGGCGGGCCCGCCTCATTTGGACGGAGGCAAGCCTGCTGGCCATACGTGTGAGGAGCCGTCCGGTCCAACTTGGAAAGTAAGACTAAGGGGGTTCCGGGGTGGGAGGGTTCGTTGGGGGGGGGTCCAGCAGGAGGGGTTGGGTACCCTTCTGCTGCGATTGTCGGGAGGGCTGTTGGGGGGGGTCTACAGGAATACACAGTCTAGTACCCGAACTCGCAATCTGGGCAACTGCAACTGGGCAACCTGATCCCGAAATCTGAGCAACTGCCTGCTGCCGTCGCGTATTCTGGGACTCCTGCCTTCGTGTATCTGCCGGATACGCGAAGGCAGAAGTCCCGGCATACGCGACGGCAGCAGGCAGTTGCAAATCAGCTGACGCTGGCGCAATCTTGCACACTGGGAAAGAAGAGAATCTCCGGCATCAGCTGACTAGCAACCCCCCATCGTATGGGACACCTGCCTTCGCATATCTGCCGGATACACGAAGACAGGAGTCCCAGCAAAAGATGCAGCTGCAGGAAGTTGCTAGTCAGCTGACGCTGATGCCGGAGCTTCTCTTCCTGCCCAGTGTACACCAGGTACTGCTGGACAAGGGGAGGAGGGGAAGAAGGAAGGGAGAAAGGATACTGTTGGACAGGAGGGAAGGGGTACTGCTGGACAATGGGAACAGGGAAGGGAGAAGGGGTACTGCTGGACAAGGGGGAAGTAGAAGGAAGGGAGAAGAGGTATTGCTGAACCTGGCAGAAAAGGAGGGAAAGGAAAGGTGCTACACACTGGAGGGGAAGGTGAGATGGTGCATGGGGAGAGAGCATGTTGGGTTGTGGGGTGCGAAGGAGGGATACCACAGAGGGAAGAGGCAAGGACAGAGAGAGAAAGTGTGCAGGAGGCAGAAAGTGTTGGACTCATGGAGAGGGCAAGATGGATGGGGAGGACAGAAAGGAGGGAAGGAGAAATGTTACACTGGGGAAGGGGGAGAGCGCAGAGAGTGAAAAGTTGGACTCATGGAGGGAGAGAGAGAGATGCTTGGTTGAGGGAAGGAGGATCAGAGGAGAAGCATACAGGAGGGGTTGGGTGCCCTCCTGTCGTGATCGCTGGGGGGAGGGGAGACTTGCAGCCGTAGCCGCGGTCACTATGCTAATCACGGCAGGGAGATCTTTGCCGCGATTAGGTACAGCGGCCGCGTCTACTTACCATGTAGGCTAACATTGTAAGCATTAAAAGTACATGTCGTGTTTGTTTTTGTATAGTTATTAACTAATATTTAACTAAGTTTTAAAGTTTTAAAGAATGTTTCCTTTATATGTAAATAAAGAAAAGTATATAAAATCGTACCCGTTTGAGGCTTTTATGTATGCAGCGGTGACGGTGACGGGGCGGTGAATGGGGTTGCAGTGGCGGTGACGGGGCGGTGAATGGGGTGGCAGTGGCGGTGACGGGAATGGCGGTGACGGGGCGGTGCAGAGGATGGTGAGACGGGGATGGGGCGGTGACGGGGACCAATTTTTTCACCGTGTCATTCTCTAGTTGCCAGTAACAAAATAAGTCTTCCTCTGATTAACCCCAGAGGTCCTTCTTTATGATGTGACTTTCTTATGATGTGTGAGAGGAGTAGGGAAATGGGAAAGCCTCTGGAAAGCCAGAGAAAGGCCTGGTCTAATAGCTGCCGGCAACCACAAAGTTTCTAGAATCATGGTAGAGAGGAGAGATAGGCTTGAGGGGCGAGAGGAGGAAGGTAGAAAAAGATATTTGACCTGCAGGAGGGAACGGGGTTGGGGAGGATGAAAGACAGTACCACAGAGGAAAATGAGTGAAATGTTGCATATGAAGGGAAGAGGGGAGACATGCTACACATAAAGCAAAAGGAAGAGAAGACAGGAGACAGGCTGAACATAAAGGGAAGGGAACCAGGGAGACATGATACACATGATGGGATGGGAAGAGAAGAAACAGGCTCCACATAAAGGGAAGCAGGGAGACAGGCTACACATGATGGGACAGGAAGAGGAGAGACAGGCTGTACATGAAGAGAGAGGGGAAAAAAGATACATTTGAGAAAGAGGCAGAGAAACTGAAAGCTGAACATGAAAGATTAGTGCCAAACAGACATAGGGCAGGAGGTGAGAAAAGAAACGGCAAATAGAAAAAGTCCCTGGAAACAGAGTTAAGAGCACAGTCAGAGGAAAGCAGAACCAAAGCCTGGGAACAAGATGATTATAATAATAAAATCACTAGATTATATAGGTAGGAAAAATAATTTTATTTTCAATTTAGTGACTGAATTATGTCGGTGTTGCGAATTTACATTTGAAAGGCATTTGGGATGTGAGTGAAAGAAAGAAAGAAGTGTGTGTGTGAGAGAGAGAAAGAAGTGTATGTGTGAGAGAGAGAAGGGCAAGTGGGATATGATGTATTATGTTTAATTGAAACATGGCTTACTGAAGGGGAAGAAGCTTATCTTTCTTACACCTGTCATCCAGGATTCTCCTTTCTCTATAACCATCGCCACCTAAAGCGTGGAGGAGAGTTAGCAATAATTTTTCATGATTCTATAGCAATAGGCACTGAACACTCCCCAGCAAACTCTTCAATTGAATTCCTACAATTCACCTTACAGATTAGACCAAAAGTAGACACACTTCTTCTTTATTTGCCCCACCAATCAATTGTGAAAATCTTACTCAACTACAATCATTTCTTTTTGATTTTGGTTCCTCTACTACAAATCCCTTGATACTTGGTGATTTTAATATCCATTTTGACGATCTTAGCAATATTTACACTAAATAAATTATTTCTCACATTAACCAGCTTGATTTATGTCCACTATTAACAGTTCCAACGCATCAAGCAGGACATACAATTAATATGGCTTTAATTTCTTCTTCTACAACTGGTAATTATCTGACAGGTCCCTGCTTGCTAGTCCCCTGGTCAGATCATTATTTAGTCTCTATTACCTATATAACTTCATTTATTAAAATTCATGCAACACATCAGACCATTAAGTATAGAGATTTTAATAACCTATCTTCAGATTCGATTACCTCAGTTTTTAAATTAAACCTTTCAGACTTAAAGACCAGTTCTTTGGACGATTTCTTATCCCAATGGAATGTATCTACAAAGCTTTTATTAGATGAACTAGCGCCGACTCAAATTAGATCCATCTCAGCACGAAAACATTCGAATCCCTGGTTTACGGCAGAACTTGTTCTTACCAAAAAACAATTTCGGTCTTTAGAACGTAGGTGGAGAAAGGATAAGACCAAGATCAATCTTGAAAAATTTAAAGAACACTCAAGACTGTATAAAGCAAAAATAAATCAGGCAAAAATGAAATACTATTCAAGCCAAACTTTGAAAGCTAAAAACGCCTCTGCACTTTACTCTATATTAAAATCGGTTACCTCTACAACCAAAAAAAAAAATCAAATAGCCAATACCCTGCCCACTGCCAAGGAACTTGCAACTTATTTTACAGACAAGGTTACATCAGGAAAAATCTTACCACGAATCAGCATTCATTACTAGATCAAGACCAAATTGAGCCAGGGTCATTATCCTCAAAATGCTCACAATTTAACCTACCTAATCTTATGGAGATTGAATCCCTTATTAAGACCATTAATACTAAGGGGTTCCCAAGCAGAATCAATTCCCCCTTTCATTCTTAAACGTTATTTTGCAATTTTTGGTCCTTTCATCCTTGCCTTAATTAATGAGAATCTTCAGCAAAGCATTATGCCCAAAGCGTGGAAGGAAACAGTTATTTGTCCCATTATCAAGGATCAAAAAACTAGTTCTGAAGAAAAATCCAATTACAGACCAATCGCAAATATCCCCTTCTTGGCAAAGCTGACTGAGAAGGTGGTATTTAATCAAATATCAGAGTTCATAGAAAAAACTAACATTTTACATCCTAATCAAACAGGCTTTAGACAGCATCACTCTACAGAACATTCATTGATTGGCATGTCTACCTCCATACTTTACTTTCTGGATCATCATAAATCTGTTCTCCTGATTTCTATTGATCTTTCATCTGCTTTTGACACAATTGACCACAACCTTCTTATAGACAGACTGCAGTCTATTGGCATTACAGATCAGGGTCTCTTTTGGTTTAAATCTTACTTTGAAAATCGCTCTTCAATTGTGTCCTTCAACAATACACAACTTCCGAAAGTTTTTCGGCAATGCATGGTATTCCACAAGGGTCCATTCTTTCACCACTTTTGTTTAATATTTTTCTTGCATCCTTGATGACTCTCTGCCAATCCATTGGCTTTAATGTATTTGCTTAAGCAGATGATATTCAGCTTTTACATCCGCTTGATCCCAATAACCCTCTTGAAACAACAGCAATCAATAAGAAACTCGAACAGATTCACCAGTGGCTTGATGCTAACAGATTAGCTCTTAATGTTAAATCAAATGTTATGTTCTTTCCCTAGAAAGATAGCTCTAAACTCATTTTTCCAATCTCTATTAAGGGTACCACTTTACAGTCGATAAGTAGCATTAAGATCTTAGGGGTTATCTTTGATGATAAATTAACCTATCATGATCAAATTAATAACATTGTTAAATCAACTTTTTACAGGCTTCGTCAAATCCGTTCAGTTTCAAAATTTCTATGTCCAAAGTCTCTTAACATATTAATTCATTCCTTAGTTATTTCAAAAATTGATTATTGTAATGCCCTATTCAAAGGAATAGCCCAAAATGAAATCAGACGTCTACAGATCATCCAAAATGCTTCAATTAAATTTATAAATTTATAAATTCTTCTTAAGAAAGCGCACAGGCTCCCAGTCGCACACCGTATAATGTATAAAATAAGTCTGCTTACTTTCAAATCTTTGCTATACAAAACTCCGGTTTTTATTCATAAATTACTGATCCCCTATACCTCAACTAGATTACTGAGGTCTAATGATCAACATTTACTCACTTAAAATTATTAACACATGGCGGCAAGTCATCTTTTCTGTTACAGTCCCTCAAACATGGAATTCCCTCCCTATTTATTTAAGGTAAGAACTCAATTTGGATAAATTTAAGAGCAAATTAAAAAGCTTTCTTTTTAAGGATGCATTTGATAATTAGAAAGCTTGACTAGGAGTTTCATTCCAATTCCATTCTATAACTTCCCTGAAGTACATTGCTCTCTCCCTTCCTATTGTTTTTTTCCCATAACTGTCTTATCTACTATCAACAATTTGTATTTCTTTACCCATTCTTTCCTCTTGTTTTAATATGTCTGTAAGGTTAGTCTTTGATATGTTTTGCAAGGTTTAGTTCTTTCTTTGTTTTGTTGCTCCCTAAAATTTTTGTAATTTTATTGATGTGTACATTGCTTAGAATTTTAATAAGCGATCAATCAAATTTATAATAAAACTTGAAACTTAAAACTTGATTGTGTGTGCGAGAGAGATGGGCATGTGAGATGTGTGTGTGAGAGAGAAAGAAGAGCACATAGAATGTGTGTATGTAAGAGAGAAAGGCAGAGCGGCTGAGGACAAGTGGATTGGTCACTATTTGGAACTTTTGTAGAGGATTTCCTTTTCTCCTGTTATTATAAATAGGCCCCATCTAGTTGACTTTTTTTTCATTTTTACTCAGTTTATAAGAATAACACACCACCTGTCAAGGGGCCAGTTTATATGAGATTGAAGTATAACAGATCATGCCAAGTGTGTCTTGGTTCCGTCTGGTATGACAGTTTACAACCTCACCAGACCTAATATCAACCGGTCACGTCAACAAAATATCTGCACAAGACCTGGCAGACTATTTCCTCAACAAAATCAAATCAGTCCAAGCAGAAGTCGCAAAGTCCACCATCTCAAACAATCACCACCTTAGCACCGCCGAGCACCACACAGACCCTATTGTAGCAGATCAAATCTGGACCGCCTTCACTGAACTTACCAACCACAATACCAAAACACTTGTATCAAAACTCTCTACGCGCAATAGTCCTCTTGACAATTGCTCCACTTACCTACTGTCGGCAATTCCCCCCCCCTCCAAATCATAGCCTGGCTCATTAACCTCCTAAATAGCTCTCTGTACTAAGGCAAATTATCCAAGGAAATGGGCAAAATTGCTCTCACATCCATACCAAAAACTTTAACAGCAGACCTTTCTAAAACTTCAAACTAACGGCCCATCGCTGGCATTCCTATTCTAACAAAAATCCTTGAAACCCAGGTAAGCAAACAACTAGCCTCTCATATTGAGCTACATATTGAACCTTCACCCATCCCAATATGGATTCAGAAAGCAACACAGCACAGAACTCCTTATCACCACCCTAATCACCAAAGTAAAACAACTACTAAGCATCGGCCATCAAACAATACTACTCCAGTTTGATATTTCCCCTGCCTTTGACTCAGCAGAACATCATTTGCTCATAATCAAACTATCTGAAATCGGAATTACAGGAGCTGTGTTAGACTGGTTTACAGACTTTCTACAAAATAGAGAGTACACGGTTAAAAAGGAAAGAGTATTCTCCAACCCCTGGAAAGCATTCTGCAGAGTTCCGCAAGGCTCCCCATTATCCCCCATCCTTTTCAACCTTTTCATGAGCTCACTTGGAAACATTAAATTAGAAGACAAAACCTTACTATCCTACACAGACGACATTCTTCTCCTCATCCCTATTACAAACCAACCAAACATAGATGAGAAAATTTCAAACAACATTGAAAAATTCCAAACCTGGGTAACCACAAACAAATTTAAACTAAATGCCACCAAAACCAAAGCCATCTGTTTACACACCACTTAGCGGAATGCCCCGACAAGCATTAATCTTCAATCCGGTACCACACTCACAGTAGAGAAATCCTCAAAAGTACTTGGCATCATTATGGATGACACAATGGATCCTCAAATCTCCAGCCTCTGGAAAAAGACCATCTTCACTATGCGCCAACTAAGACTTATTAAGCCATACTTCCACCAACATCATTTTGCTCTGATTGTCCAGCTGATGGTGCTACCCTAGCTGGACTATTGCAACTCAGCATACTTGGGGATCAACTACAAACTACAGCTCATTCAGAACACAGCTGTCAGACTTATCTTCAACCTAAAGAAATATGATTCGATCTCAGTCTACCTCAAACAATTACACTGGCTACCAATTTCATCGCGAATATTCTTCAAAACATCATGCATCCTGCACCACATAATCCACAGAAACTCAGCCACTCCTCTCACCCAACTATTCTCAACGGCCTGATCTACCTCCAGGAGACTCAAACAGAACACAGTTGAATCTTTCTTCCACGAAAAATCTCCATCTCCATGCTTACATTCATAGGAGTAAAAACATGGAATAACCTGCCAGAAATTATCCCGAGAGAGGTGGTGGAGAGTAAAACTGCGACTGAGTTCAAAGAAGCGTGGGATGAACACAGAGGATTTAGAATCAGAAAATAATATAAACAATTGAACTAAGGCCAGTACTGGGCAGACTTGCACAGTCTGCGTCTTTATATGGCCATTTGGTGGAAAATGGGCTGGAGTGGCCATTTGGTTTGTGTCTGTATATGGCCATTTGGTGGAGGATGGGCTGGGGAGGGCTTCAATGGCCGGGAGGGTTTAGATGGGATGGAGTAGGTTTTAACGGAGATTTCGGCAGTAGGAACCCAAGCACAGTACCAAGTAGAGCTTTGGATTCTTGCCCAGAAATAGCTAAGAAGAAAAAATTAAAAAAATTAAAATTGAATCAGGTTGGGCAGACTGGATGGACCATTTGGGTCTTTATCTGCCATCATCTACTATGTTACTATGTTAAGTTACTATGTTTAAATGATTAGAAAAGAAACTAAACATGCAACATTCCGGAAAAAATTGAAAACTTTCCTCTATGACAGCTGAACCTACTTGACTTCTCAGAAATGAATCTTTCCACCTCTTTCGCTAGATGAGCTCCTAGACCGGGGGTCGGCAACCTGCGGCTCCAGAGCCGCATGCAGCTCTTTTCCACCTTTGCTGCGGCTCCGGTAGTGTGTCACGCAGGCATGCAGTTACAAGTCCGGCGTCGCGGCGGGAAATAGCCATGCTGAGCAGTGAGCTCAGCACATACACAGATGAAAGCCTTGCTTGCTGATTGGTCCGGCGGCCCCGCCCCGCCGTGCCGCCGGACCAATCAGCAAGCAAGGCTTTCATCTGTGTAGTGCTGAGCTCACTGCTCAGCATGGCTATTTCCCGCCGCGACGCCGGACTTGTAAGGTGCACGCCTGAAAAAGAAATCATCCTGGCCGGGGTCGGGGTCATGCTCCGGAGATCTACAGCCTTCCTATCTCCCTCTCCCTTCTACCTGCTTCCGGCCACATCCCCTGCTCCGCGGCTCTCTTCGGCAACTCAGCAGCAGCGATCGACACAAGCTTCTGACGTCGGGGCCTACCCTCTGCGAGTCCCGCTTGTTTCAACTTCCTTTTTCCACAAAGGCGGGACTCATAGAGGGAAGGCCTCGATGTCGGCAGCTTGTCTTGATCACTGCTGCTGACAAGTTGCTGAAGAGAGCCGCGGAGCAGGGGGGTGTTGCCAGGTGCAGGTAGAAGGGAGAGGGCCAGATGCAGGACTCGTGGGTGAGGGAGGGGAAGAGAGAAAGAAAGAGAGAGGGGAGGGAAACAAAAGGAAATATTTCATACTGGGCTGGGCCGGAGTGGAGGGAGGGTGGAAAGATTCTAGCTACAGGGTGCAGTAACAAAGGAAAAGGGGGGAAAGCTGAAAATGGAGATAGTGACACAAAGAAGAGAAAGGGTAAGCAGGACCTACTGAATAAGGATAGAGATACAGAGGGGACATGAAGAGGAGGTGAAATAGAGACATAGAAGTAATGCTGAAAAAGTGGGGGGGGGGATAAAGACATTGAAAGGGCAAATGGTGAACATGGGGTAAAGACAAGGACAGAGACAAATGAAGATTCTGAAAAAGTGGTGAGATAGGGATATAGTGAGATGGACACAAAGAAGGGTGATGCTGGAAAATAGGTGGAATGGTAATTCTGACAGACACAGAAGGGAAATGCTGGATCAAGGAGAGATGGGGCTCAGGCTGGATGGAATGAGGAGAAATGCCTTGTTGGCCCGGAACTTCCTCTCCTACGTCAGAATTGACGTCAGGGAGCGGAATGCTGGTCAGCGCAACACTTCTGCAGGGAAAGCTTGGGACGGTGGTGGCTTGGGGGCTGTTCCCCGATTGCGGTGGCAGCAAACCGAGTGGCTTGGGGGACGGCACGGAAACAGAAAGAAGGGGGAACAGGGAGACAGAAAGAAAAAGTTGGGGGAGAGAATGAGGTCTGGAGGAGAGGAAACATACAGGAGGCTGAAAGAAAGGAAGAAAGATTGAATGCACAGTCAGAAGAAGAAAGTGCAACCAGAGACTCATGAAATCACCAAATAGCAAAGGTAGGAAAAATGATTTTATTTTCAATTTAGTGATCCTGTATATAGCATTAAGATAAGAAACAATATATGCAGTGTTAGATTTGTTTTATAATGGTTTTGCGGCTCCAAGTTTTTTTTTTCTTTTCGAAAACGGGTCCAAGTGGCTCTTTATGTCTTAAAGGTTGCAGACCCCTGTCCTAGACAAATATGATTTTCTTGCCCCCCTCTTACTCTTCCCCCCTTTCAAGGCCCTTTCTAGTCCCTCCTCCTGATTCCCTTTCAACCCCTCTCTGAATGTTGCCTAGAGCCTGAATAGGTATGTGCGACACACAAATAGAAGATTAGATTAGATCTATATTTGTTTGCCCTACCCTGATTCACTCCTTCTGTTCATCTCATCATATATGATCAAATTATTTTGACCACATCATCCCACTGTTGTCTACAATTAGGTAAATTTGCATGTTTTAAGATCTTCAGTACTGGCTTCATAATTTCACATATTACTAAAGTTAGATTGACAAATGTTTACTTACCAGCCTTTACGTTTTCACTTTTGTGGAGCACAAATTCATCTACTCTTCTCTAGTCACAGAATACTTGTCCTGTTTCCAAAGAAAAATTTAATACAGTTTAGAGAGATGCCGTCATTTCATTAATTTATTCAGTATTCTGAATATATTCTATCAGGAACCATATATATAATATTTTACGGACACATTGTGTAGGGCCATCAGATGTGCTTTATGGAGCAGCCCAAAAACTTAGAGACAGCCTGCTGCATGGTAGTTACCACCTTTCAGAAAATTTTAGGAGGATATATCAGAACCTGCGATCCTATCAACTTCTTATCAACAATAGACTCTTGGACCTGATTCTTGTCCAGGTCTAACAAAATACCTTTTGGTCTCCTTTAAAAGCAAACTCATTGACTATAAAACCAAATCGGTGTGTGAGGTCTCCGAGTTGAAAATACATTGCCATGAATCTAAGTTCCTGTACATCTAGGAGGCCATATATGGTCGATGGGCATGTGATACGGATATTTGCATTCCAGGAGATAATAGCATTCCTTAGTTTGATTGCTTGTCTTTTCTGGCTTTGGAAATTTTATTTTAGAGTTGTTATGGCACTGAAATGCAACTTCCTTGTCTGTCTGCCCAGGGTAAAGTAACACCTTACTGCTCATTATCCATATGTGCCCAAAATCATACTTACATCGGTTGACCCTAAGGTCTCTAATCAAAAGTCTTCTTTTGAATATTAAGATGGGGAATATGATTTTAAGTTTGACCCCTGAAGATCCTGATTTCTTGAGACAGATGGGATTATTCCTAGTAACTCTTTGGCTACATTTGCTTACATTAGAGCTCTCCAAGAACGTGCTCCCCTGCTCATCATGTGAAGTATCTGTGTAGGCCTAATCTTCACTTTGTGTGCCTTAGTGATATGTGTGTCTTGCTCTGAGAATATCTGGAGTATTCACCGGGTGAATGGTCACCTGCTAATGGAATGTGACCAAGATGATAGCAGTAGAGAGGAGAGCGATGAAGAGGCGTCTTTTAGACTCGGTCTTTGCAAATGACCTTCTGAGTTTGTATAAATCCACCTCTGCCTATAACTATGGGACGTAGCCGAATTGGCAGAGAGGTGTTGAACGCAGGGATCAGACTTTGCAGGAACTATGGTTGAATAGTGCTTCAGATGCATTCATTCCGAGATGAATTGGCCCTTAGTGCTGCTCAGGGGCTTCATCTAGCATAAAGAATCCAATTTTTTTTTTTTGGTTTTGGATTCATATTAATTTCATTTTGTTTTTCATTGAAATTCATTGGCAATGAAAAAATGTATTTCTTTATGTTGGATTAATTAATAGTTTTTACATGATTAGAAAGAAATGGATATTAGTTTTGGAAATCTATTAAGTAACATATATATATTTTTATTATTCACTCAAGTAATATATTTCATTAATTAATTTTAAGGTTATTTATACGTGGTTGGTTAATGGATTATACATGATTAGAAAGAAGTTGATATTTATGATAATCTATAAATTAACATATTGTTTTCTTATTATTCACTCAAATAATATATTTTATTATTAATGTCAATATTATTTATTTATTGATTGCTCAAGTAATGTAGCTCATTATTATTATCTTTGGTATTTGAACAATTAGGTTTGTTTTGTTTGGGGAATTTGGTTATTAAGGTCTTTGATATATATTTAAAGATCTTGATTATATTAATAAGATATTTATATAACATGATTAATTAATGTATTATAAAATTGATTTATAATTGTGGTCTGTTGGGGATTTATCTTGATTCATCTGAACTTATATGTGTGGTTCCAAGTTATTTATGTCATTATTTAGGGAGGGGAAGGGTGGGTTGGGTATTAGTAAAGGCTATAATGATAATTGGGGGAGGTGTATTACTCAAGATGAATTGATATGGAAAATGGCGTATAATCATACTTTAATTTTTTATTTATTCTTTGAAATTGAGAAGAGATTTTTAATAATTATTATGTATAATGGAGATTAAAATTTTTTCACTTAACGTTAATGGCCTCAATCATCCAGTAAAAAGGAAAAAAATGCTTACATTCTTGAAAAAACAGAAGGCTGATATATATTTTATCCAAGAGACGCATCTATCAGACATAGAATCAAAGAAACTCGAAGGGGATTGGGTAAAGCACTGTTTTTTTGCCCCTGCAGTTAGGAAAAAAGCGGGAGTTGCCATTTTAATAAATAATAATTGTTCAGCTTCTTTTCAAATGATAGATTTTTTTCCTTTAGGAAGATGGATTAAGGTGGAAATGAGAATGGGAAATAATACCTTGACTTTATTTAATGTATATGCCCCTAATTCGAATCAAAATGATTATTTCAAGAATTTACAACAATTATTACTCCCACTGGCTGCTTCTAATTTAGTGGTAGCTGGAGATTTTAATGCTGTAATGGATCCTATTTTGGATAAAAAACCAAGCAAGAATTTAAAATCATTAGGGCTAGAGAATTTGGTGCAATCTTGTGATTTGAAAGATATATGGCGAATACTTCATTTTAATGATCAGGAATTTTCTTTTTTTTCACAAGTTCATAAGTCTTTTTCAAGAATTGATTATGTTTTGGTTTCAAATTCATAGGTACAGCAGGTGACACAAGCTTCCATTGATCCAATTATTTTGTCGGTTCATGGAGGGGTCTGGATTAAATGTAGGTTGGATAAACAGGAAATAAATAGATCAATTTGGAGATTTGATAATACATTGGTTGCGGATTCAGCTTTTCTTGAAGAGTTTAAGGTAAAGGTATCTGAGTTTTTCCAAATAAATACTTCAGATGATATTAGTACCGAAATATTATAGGATGCTTTCAAAACCACTATGAGAGGTCATATTATTTCCTATTTGGCACATATTAAAAAACAACTTGTTAAACAATTTACTGATTTGGAAAAAAAATTAAATATTTGGAATCTAAATTAGTCGATAAATGGCAGCAAGATACTTTACAAGCTCTTTTAAAGGTAAAAGGGAAATATAATGAGATTTCTTCAAGATTGGCAAGGAAAGATTTGTTTTCCCAGCAAACTTTGTATTATGGAAGTTCTAATAAGGTGAGACTACTTGCAAATTATCTTAAAGCAAAAAAAAAAAAAGAAGAGTAAAAATAATAGCAATAAAAGATGAAAAAGGAAATACACACACTCAGATTAGTAATATTTTAAGTCAATTTCTTGATTTTTATAAAGATTTGTATTCTTCCAAGTCTTATGATGATAAAGTTCAAAATGGTGTGGAATTTTTAAATTTATTAGAGGGTCCAAAACTTCCTGATCATATAAAAAGAAGTTTAGATGAGCCTATATCATTAAAAGAATTAGAAACAGCATTGAAGTCTCTTAGAGTTGGATCCGCTCCAGGTGGGGATGGTTTTACAATGGAATTTTATAAAACATTTCAAAATTCTTTACTACCCCATTTATTAAATTTATATCAGTTTCAACTAAATAAGGGTTGTATTACAGGTACTATGGCAGAATCTTTGACTATTGTCTTGCCAAAGCCAAATAAAGATCCCACTTTGGTCTCAAATTATAGGCCGATATCTTTAATTAATGTGGATGGAAAATTATTAGCTAAAACTTTGGCATTGAGATTGGCTAAGGCTCTCCCTTTCATTGCGAACAGACATTCTTCTAGTAACACTAGATTGGCTTTTCACACATTAAATTTAACTAAAACCATGAATGAACCGGCTTTTGCCATATCTTTAAATGCGGAAAAAGCATTTGATAGAGTGGAATAGAAGTTCATGTATCAGGCATTGGAGTGGTTTGGTATGGGTTCAGGATTTATTCAAATGATTCAAACTTTGTATAGCTCCCCTTTGGCAATATTATATATTAATAATAATTTATCGGATTGTTTTCAATTGCACAGAGGAGTTAGACAGGGTTGTCCACTATCTCCTTTGCTTTTTGATATAGTTTTAGAATCCTTGTTGTTAGCTATTCAACAGGCAAAGGAGATACAGGGTATTCCTCGTAATGATTGGGAGTACAAGTTTTCTGCTTATGCAGATGATATTTTACTATATTTGAGAAATCCAGGTTCCTCCATTCCTTGCCTGTTAGAATTGATAGAAATGTTTGGTAAATTTTCAGGTTACAAAATAAATTGGAATAAATCTGAAATTCTTCCATTCAATGTTCATTGTTTAAGAAGTATGTTTGATTCATTTTCTTTTGTTTGGAAGGAAGATGGATTAAAATATTTAGGAATTTGGATTAAAAATACAGTAGATGATACGGTAAAAGAGAATGAAAAACTTTTGTTAGAAAAGGTTACAGAATTATGTGAACATTGGAATCCATTACATTTATCTTGGTGGGGGAGAGTCCAAACTGTTAAAATGATGATATTGCCTGTGGTTTGTTATCAAATGGGTATGATACCAGTATTTTTTTAGGGGTCTTTCTATAAAAAATTAAATTTGATTATTATCAAATTTATTTGGCTTGGTAAAACTCCTAGAATTGCTTTAGTATCTTTGCAAAAGCCAATTAAGGAGGGTGGGGCGAATTTTCCAAATTTTTATAGGTACCATCAGGCCTATATTTTACGTCAAGGTATGTATTGGGTCCTCCCAGAGCTCATTGAGTACACTCCTGATTGGTTATATTTGGAATGGCGACTCATGTTTCCTCTACATCTTTCTCATGTTCTCAGTATCAAGATGCCCAGATTATACAAAGAAAATAGAATTTTAATGGATACTTGGAAAACCTTACGATTTGTTAGTAACTTAACAGCTATTCCTATTAATAACTCAACTAATCAAACCATATGGCTAAACTCCAAGATTCAAATTGGCGGATTCAAGGTCGTCTGGAAGCATTGGATAATTGCAGGAATTTGAAGTTTAAATGATGTCATCTCTAATGGTAAACTGCTTGATTTTACACATTGCAACATAAATTTGGGCTTCATAAATCACGTTTTCGTTGGTTGCAATTGAAGCAGGCCATTCAGGCAGGGTTCCCTGAATGGAAAACTCTTAATACTCAGTTCAGTATGGAATTTTTATGTTTTCAGGCGGACTTTCTGGATCACCAGGCCGCGCAGTAGTATAAAACTATTAGTGATCTGGTTAAAAAAAAAACCCAAAAAAATGGTCTTAGGGATATTTGGAGTATTGAGATTAAGCATCAGATTTCAGCATTTCAATGGCCACAAATTTGGTCTTGGAGAATGAAATGTACAATGTCAGCGTCTATGAGACAAACTTGTTTTTTTTTGTTACATAGAGCTTTTTGGACCCCAGTTAGATTACAAAAATTAAATAGTTCCTTGTCTAATAGATGCTGGCATTGTAATATGGATGTAGGGACTTTGGATCATCTTTTGTTTTATTGTCCCCATATCTTAACCTTTTGGAACTCAATATGGGATCAAATAAATTGTTTATTGGAAAACCAAGTAGCATTATCTAATCTAATCTAATCCTTAGGTTTGTATACCGCATCATCTCCACGTTCGTAGAGCTCGACGCGGTTTACAGTAGGAGAAATAGGAAGGAACTACAACAGAGGGTTAGAGGAAGAAGTGTGAAGAAAATTTAGAGGACTTGGGGGATGCCAAGATATAAGAGTTTCCTTGATTCCTAAGTTGGAGGGAGACTTACCGTATTTTCACGCAAATAACGCGCACCCGTATAAAACGCGCACACGGGTATAGCGCGCAGAAATCACGATGATATGTACAAAAACTTTGGTATACCGCGCTCACGGGTATACCGCGCATGCTGCCCGACGCTCCTTTCGCCCGCCCTGACTTTCCGACTCTCCGTTCACCCCCCCTGACTTCCGTGCACTGTCCCCCCTTGAAGGTCTGTCCCCATCCTGAAAGCCTGATGCCCCCCCCCCGACGTCCGATACATCCCTCCCCCCGAAGGACCGCCGACTCCCCAACAATATCGGGCCAGGAGGGAGCCCAAATCCTCCTGGCCACGGCGACCCCCTAACCCCACCCCGCACTACATTACGGGCAGGAGGGATCCCAGGCCCTCCTGCCCTCGACGCAAACCCCCCTCCCCCCCAACGACCGCCCCCCCCAAGAACCTCCGACCGCTCCCCCAGCCGACCCGCGACCCCCCTGGCGACCCCCACGACCCCCCCACCCCCCTTCCCCGTACCTTTGGTAGTTGGCCGGACAGACGGGAGCCAAACCCGCCTGTCCGGCAGGCAGCCAACGAAGGAATGAGGCCGGATTGGCCCATCCATCCTAAAGCTCCGCCTACTGGTGGGGCCTAAGGCGCGTGGGCCAATCAGAATAGGCCCTGGAGCCTTAGGTCCCACCTGGGGGCGCGGCCTGAGGCACATGGTCGGGTTGGGCCCATGTGCCTCAGGCCGCGCCCCCAGGTGGGACCTAAGGCTCCAGGGCCTATTCTGATTGGCCCACGCGCCTTAGGCCCCACCAGTAGGCGGAGATTTAGGATGGATGGGCCAATCCGGCCTCATTCCTTCGTTGGCTGCCTGCCGGACAGGCGGGTTTGGCTCCCGTCTGTCCGGCCAACTACCAAAGGTATGGGGAAGGGGGGTGGGGGGGTCGTGGGGGTCGCCAGGGGGATCGCGGGTCGGCTGGGGGGCGGTCGGAGGTTCTTGGGGGGGGGCGGTCGTTGGGGGGGAGGGGGGTTTGCGTCGAGGGCAGGGGGGCCTGGGATCCCTCCTGCCCGTAATGTAGTGCGGGGTGGGGTTAGGGGGTCGCCGTGGCCAGGAGGGTTTGGGCTCCCTTCTGGCCCGATATTGTCGGGAAGTCGGCGGTCCTTCGGGGTGGGGGTGCGAGTGGTCCTGCCGGGGGGGGGGGATGTATCGGACGTCGGGGAGTCGGCCGGGCAAGAGGGCTTGGGCTCCCTCTTGCTCCGATCGTGGATGCGGGTGCGGGTGGGAGCGCGTGCGAGCGGTCGTTCGGGGTGGGGGTGCGAGTGGTCCTGCCGGGGGGGGGGATGTATCGGACGTCGGGGAGTCGGCCGGGCAAGAGGGCTTGGGCTCCCTCTTGCTCCGATCGTGGATGCGGGTGCGGGTGGGAGCGCGTGCGAGCGGTCGTTCGGGGTGGGGGTGCGAGTGGTCCTGCCGGGGGGGGGGGGGGATGTATCGGACGTCGGGGAGTCGGCCGGGCAAGAGGGCTTGGGCTCCCTCTTGCTCCGATCGTGGGTGCGGGTGGGAGCGCGTGCGAGCGGTCGTTCGGGGTGGGGGTGCGAGCGGTCCTGCTGGGGGGGGTGAATCGGGCGTCGGGCGGGGTGGGAACTATGTTTTAAAACTTTTGTATACCGCGCTCACGCATATAACGCGCGAGGGGTATGCGCGGTAGGTAAAAACGCGTATAACGCGCGCGTTATATGCGTGAAAATACGGTACATTTTTTGAGAAAAGCCAGGTTTTCAGATGTTTGCAGAAAACTTGGAGAGAGCTCAAGTTCCGAAGAGGGGAGGTAAGGTTGTTCCAGAGCTCAGTGATTTTGAAGTGGAGGGAGGTCCCTAGCTTTCCTGTGTGGGAAATGCCTTTTAGCGAGGGGAAGGATAGTTTTAATTTGTGGGAGGATCTGGTGGTATTAGGGTTTGAGGAATTCCAAGAAAGAGGGATAAAGGGAGGGAGGATACCATATAGGATTTTGAAAGTTAAGCAGGCACATTTATAGTGGACCCTGGCGATTATCGGAAGCCAGTGGAGCTTGGCCAGGAGTGGGGAGACATGGTCAAATTTACTTTTAGCGAAGATGAGCTTGGCCGCGGCATTCTGAATCCGTTGGAGTCTGTGGAGGTTTTTCTTAGTTAGGCTTAAGTAGATAGAGTTGCAATAGTCCAATCTGGAGAGGATGATGGATTGGACAAGGAGGGTAAAATGTTTTTGATGGAAGCAGGATCTAACTTTCCTCAGCATGTGAAGGCTGAAAAAGCATTTTTTTTACCAAGGATTGGAGGTGGTCATTGAAGGACAATGTGGAATCAATTATTTTATGATACTGTGATATTTGGAATGTCTATGAGAAAAAAGAGTCAGATATCATTGTGTAATAATAAACTTAATGATCATGACTGGAGTTGCCATCCAACATATTACTAATAACTGGAAAGACCATAGTAGGCTTAATTTTAATTTCTGGTGGAACTCGTTATGTCACATATATAGAATGGAAAGATCATTGGCGATACAGGATGGAAAATATAAAAATTTTATTAAAATATGGGAGCCATTAACATATTTTTGTCATGATTAAATGCCATTTTTCTATTAATTATATATCACTTAATGTTGGGTGGGGGGAGGGTTTCAAGTGTAGGGTTTATGATCTTATAATGAACTAGCTGATGCCCCGGCGGTGCACGGGTATTTAATTATAGCAATAACACTGTAAATGGATTCAAATAAAGATACTTTATAGTGGTGAATGAAATTATTGTTTTACAGCTTAATAAAAAGTACAATATTCAAATTATAAGGTGAAATATTTGACAAAATGAATACAATACAACTAATGCAAAACGTGATTATAAACAACATTTTTAGTTTCACCTCCATGAGCAAGAACATATAAATTGTTGGGTGAACCCACCCTTGAGCAAGCAACATAGAGTTGTGGGCCGAGAGACCCCCAGAACATATCACCCCAGGTAGTGAGGGATCTGCATACCAAGTTTCGTTCAAATCGGTCAAGCCGTTTTTGAATTACTGTGAGAAAGGCAGCTTTTTACATTTTTTCCATTGACATGAATGGGTGATATCTGATTTTCTATTTGTAGCCCCGCCCACGTGTGCAGGTGGGCCGTGAGACCCCCAGAACATATCAGCCCAGGTAGTGAGGGACCTGCATACAAAGTTTTGTTCAAATCGGTCAAGCCGTTTTTGAATTACAGTGAGAATGGCAGCTTTTTACATTTTTTCCATTGACATGAATGGGTGAAATCTGATTTTATGTTTGTAGCTCCGCCCACGTGTGCAGGTGGGTCGCGAGACCCCCAGAACATATCATCCCAGGTAGTGAGGGATCTGCATACCAAGTTTCGTTCAAATCGGTCAAGCCGTTTTTGCGTGATCGCGGCACATACACACACACATACATACCTCCGATTTTATATATATAGATAAGGAGCTTTGAGGGAGGGTAGGGGGAGGGTTATATTTCTATTTATAGGATATAATGATAAGTTGTTCAAGTGGTCAAATTAATAGTGTTTATTATGAATTTCTGTACACTTGATGAAAGTTTAAAAATCAATAAAGAATTAAAAAAAAAAAAAAAAAGGAACCATATATATAGAAAAAAAGACCAACTGGTCCAATCAAGCCTACCAACTTCATTCAGCCACAGAGCATGACCAATTTGTAAGACTTTATTTTGTCAGCCGTTTCCACTGTATTGAACAACGTTCTGAGAAGCTAAGTCTGCTAGATCAGGCTTGTCCAACCCATGGCCCGAGGGTCAGAATTTGGCTTGCAACCCCATTTTCTTGCACCGCAGAAGTACCCTGAAACCCTGTGATTGGATCAGTTTCCCCACCGCGCTGATCTAACCAGGAGCTTGAGCTGAGCAGTTGAGGCTGTTCCTGCAGTATCAAGTCTCATGAGACTTGATATCACGAGACTAACTTCAACTTCTGGTGCAGCACAGCTCAGCCTCGTGGTTAAACCAGTTGTGGCAGAGAAGCAAGGATCCCCATTGGAGAATTTCACTGCTGGCAGGGAAACACAGAACCTAAGAAATTCATCTTCCAACGCCAGGGAGGCAGCAATTGGCAGTCAGGTGAGGAGAAGAGAGACAGGATGTAAGCAGGGCAGGGGGTACATATAACAAAGAGAATGGGGGAAGGATAGGGGAGAGAAAATCAGTCTAACACTGGCAAAATGGCAAATGGGGAAACAGAAGTGTATAAAATTTATATACTGATTGTAGGCAAAAAAAAAAAGCTGAGGATGGTGGGAGGGTCATAGGAACTGAAGAAAGCAAGGAGTTTCATTTTGAAACTGCCAATGACATTACTGAGATAGTAGGGAACAGTGGTACAGCCATGGGGGGGGGAGGGGAGCTGGACCTCCCACCTGGGGCACAAGACCCCTCCTAACCTGCACAGCTCTATTTAAATGGATGGTAAGGATGCCAAAGCTTCACCAGCCAAATTATTCATTGCCAAGCCACACTCCTCCTCCTGGCATTGATGCAGTAACCTATAAGTCAGTGGGAGCCTGCAGTCACTGACGAAAGAACTGAACATGCTTGTGTAAGTGGAATCACCCTGCCAATTTCCAGGTTACAACAACAGAGCCAGGAGGAACAGATGGAGTTAGCAGGGAATTTCTTTGGCTGGTAGCAAAAATACTAATTGTAATGCACGAAGGGGGAAGGAATATGTTACTGTCCTCCAGTCCACTCCTGGACCCTCCCCCCAAAAAGAAAATCAGAGGGCTGGCTATACCTTTGCTGGGCAACCTATAGGAGCTAGATGCACAAAAAATGGTCATTAAGACCATGTGGATTGCTGTGGGCTGATTTCTAAATGGTGATTGATGTTCAAACAGCTTCCCATGCAAATTAGTTTTGCGGAGGACAGCCATAATCCCTATTGCTCGTTTAAAAACCAGCTCTCACACATGCGCAGAGCCTATTTGGGGAAGCTTGAACAGCTGAGTGGCAGGTGAAGCCCCAAAGCAGCCTCCTGCAATTCAGCTGTTTGGGGCTTCTTTCTTTTTAATGGCACAGATGTTTTGCATGTGTTACACATGCACAATATCTGTCCCATTTAAAAAAAAAAAAAAAAGGTTGAGCGCCCCCACTCCCTGGAACTAAAATAGAGGTAGGAGGGATACTTCTCCCCCCCAGGTACTGTAATAAAAATCAGCAGGAGGAATGCCCACTCCCACCTGCTACAGGATGCTCCTGGCCCGCTGAACCAACCCCCACACCACCCCATACCTCTACGTGAAGACGACAGCACAAGGGATGCCCAGTCCCCTTTTGCTCGCAGGCCCGCCACTCCAAAATGGTGGGCCTTCCCCTTCCTGGTGCATCCTGGGATGCATAGGGAGGAACCTAAGGCCCTGATTGGCTCAGATGCCTAAGGCCCCTCCCTGTCATTTTTTTCAGGTCTGTATTAGTGGTCTGCTTAAGGCTTTGCAATGTTAGGCCATAAATCTAATGGCTCATTTTAATATTAATGACCTCATTTTAGTAGTAATGAGGTCGCTTGCATGCCAGAGTTAGAGAATTTAAGAACGCATGGAAAATCACATGGTGAGCCATTTTGAACATCATGTCAGCAAATTTGGTCAGTTGCTAAACCAGCCAAACTGGTTTAGTGACCCATCAGTACACATTTGGAGCTTTTAGTGCATCTGGACCTAGGTTAAAATTCCCCAGTCCCAATCGAACCTTACTGGTCTTCAGACCTGGTAGTGGTAAATGGTGCAAGGGAAGCGAGAGAAAGATAGAATAATGCTGCAGACCAGGGGCAGAGAACGGGCACCCAATTAGAAAATATTAAATGGTCAGACAGCAAAGGTAGAACATTTTTTTTAATTATTATTAACTGAGGATGAAGAAATGTGGTAGCAGTGTTAATGTACTTTAAAAGTTAATACATATAAATAAAAGAAACAATGGACTAAGGGCTACTTTAACAAAGGACAAAGTGGTGAATATGCGTGCTGAATATGAAGAAGCCTATGAAAATTGAATTGGCTTCTTTGAAATGCACCACTGAATGGTAATGCTGCTTTGAAAAAGCAATTTTTATGACTAGGTTTTGGAGGTCTGGACAGTAAAGTGTAGTTCTAATCATGCCTGTTCCAACTTGAAGGTGGTTTTGACCTCCGAAATCTAGTTAAAAAAGTAAAAAGTTAGTTTAATTAAAAGGTATCACTTTAATCTTGAGTGCATGTGCACACGTTTTGGCCCTCTGAATGTTACAAAATATAAAATGTGGCCCCCAATAGCAAAAGGGAGTACAAGCCTGAGCTAGATTCTCGTTTTAGTTCATACCCAGTCTCCCTTTTGTCTTCAAATTCATACCATATCCCAAACAACTACCAAAATCAGTATAATAGGTACTTGAACATCCAGCTTCTTAGGTCACCTGTTCTTATAGCACCTTAAATACTTCCTTCACTTGACATGGATTTGTGAGCATTTTACAATTATATTGCTGTTTTCTGTTTTTAAGACACTGCTTTTGTCACGTATTGCATTAAACTGTCTCATTCATCAGCAGGAATAAATTTACCAAATTTCAAGTTTTATCAATTAACTTTTCAAATTTCATAAAATAAATACTGGTACCTAAGTGATCCTAGCATCATTTCTCCTACATAGTTACACTTTGAAAAGTAACTGATGGTCAACATTCCTTTGCATCTTTTATCTTCTATGGATAGATTTAAATACAACAATGGATCTTGTATTTTGAAAGCAACTTCTTGTACCATCAACACCATAATGCATCATCTACATCACAAATGAATGGATATTAAAGATATTTCTCTATGGTATAATTCTAATTTTAACTGTAAAGTGCCATGTAAATTCAGAAAAGATTGGAGTAAATTAAACGTGATCTTTTTCTCAACTGTATGACATCAACAAAAACTGCTATTTCCATTTCAAGTTATCAGGGACAAATATGAATTACATCCTTCACAAATATCAACACGGTCTCTGTTAACTCAATTTTGGACTAATATCCATATTTCCTCTGGGGATTCTACATATCCACATATTACCTCCATTTGTGTTTCTTTATTACAATTAACAAAATCAGCGTTTATTATGTATAAAATCCTTCAGGCTTCTAAAAAGCGGTCTGGGATTGATCATTATTGGAATACGCAGTTGGACGTGCAATTAACCTCTTCAGATTGGAAAAATTTTGGACTAAATCCATTCACCCTCTACCTGCAGCTTTAATACAATCTTCTAACTTTATTTTCCATAATGCTTATTGGACTCCTTCTAAACTTGGAAAACTTTCACAGAAAACACCTGATAAATGCTGGACTTGCAAGAAGTCACATATGATCTTCTTTTGTACTAACTTAACCTACAGTAATACTGGTCTCAAATCTGGGATACTATCTCTAATGTATTTACTATATCTGTTTATAAATTTATTACAATACTATTACAATAACTAATATTGTTATAGGTCACACCTATTCTAGATTATTTGATTTTATGATAGCTTTAGCCTTACATATTATTGGTTTTTATTGGAAAAATAATTTAAGTTTTCAAGTTTTAAGTTTTATTAAAATTTGATAAAACGCTAGTCATGCATTTTAAGCGTTTAACAGTTTAAAAATTAAAATGGGGAAAAATTAACAAACTTATTAATAACAGGACAATATTTACATGGAAACAACATGATAGTAGGGAGAAATACAATTTTAAAAGAAAAGAGAACAATTAAGCTTAAAAACAAGAGGGAAAAGAGAGGGATCATATCAGTGTTGAATATAAATAAAGCAGAATTTGACACGGAAGGACCATAAGATCATTTAGCAATCTTAAGTGTCTTTAAATAAGAAGCTTTTAAGACAGCTCTTAAATTTATCTAGATTTTTCTCGGATCTTAAATATGGTGGTAACGAATTCCATATTGTAGGGGCTATTGTGGCGAATGAAGTTGCCCTATGTGTACTAACGATTTTTAAGGATGGGACATAAAGAAGGTGCTGAGAGGCAGATCGTAAAGTTCTTGGAGGATCATGAGGAATAAGGAATTTATGAATAAAAGAAGGTTCCTTGGAGTCCATAGTTTTAAAGGAGATTAAGGCAATTTTATAAGTAATGCGATGGTGGATTGGTAACCAGTGTGCACTTTTTAGCAAAGGAGTGACATAGTCAAATTTTTTCTTGTTAGTAATAATTTTTATGGTCGTGTTTTGTATTAATTGTAAGCGTTGAATGTATAATCTGAGTTTTGTATCAATTAGTAATGCAGCCACTCATTATGTTTGTTGATGTTTTCTTTTGTATATGTATTGAAAATTTTATAAATAAATGTTAAAAGCAACTTCAGTAAAATGAAACAAAAAAAAAATCTTAAAGATTTATGTCTTCTGCTTGTCTTAGTTGTAGAATGAATTTGTTTAAAACCGCCCTCCTCCAAAAAAAGAGGTAAACACAGAAACACACAAATCCACCTATATAGCAAAGAAAACAAGAACAAGGAGATGACAATGAAATGCCCAAATGATCATAATTTGGGAGGTATAAACTGAGACTCTGAGGCCCTAATGGCAAACAACATTTGGATACAGTGGCTGGGAAATGTTTTGTACCTTTACCATAGTAACATAATAGATGACGGCAGATAAAGACCCGGATGGTCCATCCAGTCTGCCCAACCTGATTCAATTTAAATTTTTTTAAAAAAATTTTTTCTTAGCTATTTCTGGGCAAGAATCCAAAGCTTTACCCAGTACTGTGCTTGGGTTCCAACTGCTGAAATCTTTGATAAGACTTACTCCAGCCCATCTACACCCTCCCAGCCATTGAAGCCCTCCCCTGCCCATCCTCCACCAAACGGCCATACATAGACACAGACCATGCAAGTCTGCCCAGTAACTGGCCTAGTTCAATATTTAATATTATTTTCTGATTATAAATCTTCTGTGTTCATCCCACGCTTCTTTGAACTCAGTCACAGTTTTACTCTCCACCACCTCTCTCGGGAGCGCATTCCAGGCATCCACTACCCTCTCCATAAAGTAGAATTTCCTATCATTGCGCCTGAATCTACCACCCCTCAACCTCAAATTATGTCCTCTGGTTTTACCATTTTCCTTTCTCTGGAAAAGATTTTATTCTACGTTAATACCCTTCAAGTATTTGAACGTCTGAATCATATCTCCCCTGTCTCTCCTTTCCTCTAGGGGATACATATTCAGGGCTTCCAGTCTCTCCTCATACGTCTTCTGGCGCAAGCCTCCTATCATTTTCATCGCCCTCCTCTGGACCGCCTCAAGTCTTCTTACGTCTTTCGCCAGATACGGTCTCCAAAACTGAACACAATACTCCAAGTGGGGCCTCACCAATGACCTGTACAGGGGCATCAACACCTTCTTCCTTCTACTGACTACGCCTCTCTTTATACAGCCCAGCATCCTTCTGGCAGCAGCCACTGCCTTGTCACACTGTTTTTTCGCCTTTACATCTTCGGACACTATAACCCCAAGGTCCCTCTCCCCGTCCGTGCATATCAGCTTCTCTCCTCCCAACATATACGGTTCCTTCCTATTATTAATCCCCAAATGCATTACTCTGCATTTCTTTGCATTGAATTTTAGTTGCCAGGCATTAGACCATTTCTCTAACTTTTGCAGATCCTTTTTCATATTTTCCACTCCCTCTTCGGTGTCTACTCTGTTACAAATCTTGGTATCATCTTCAAAAAGGCACACTTTTCCTTCTAACCCTTCAGCAATGTTACTCACAAACATATTGAACAGGATTGGCCCCAGCACCAAACCCTGAGGGACTCCACTAGTCACCTTTCCTTCCTTCGAGCGACTTCCATTAACCACCACCCTCTGGCATCTGTCCGACAGCCAGTTTCTGACCCAGTTCACCACTTTGGGTCCTAACTTCAGCCCTTCAAGTTTGTTCAACAGCCTCCTATGAGGAACTGTATCAAAGGCTTTGCTGAAATCCAAGTAAATTACATCTAGCATATGTCCTCGATCCAGCTCTCTGGTCACCCAATCAAAAAATTCAATCAGGTTCGTTTGGCACGATTTACCTTTTGTAAAGCCATGCTGCCTCGGATCCTGTAACCCATTAGATTCAAGGAAGTGCACTATCCTTTCTTTCAGCAACACTTCCATTATTTTTCCAACAACTGAAGTGAGGCTCACCGGCCTGTAGTTTCCTGCTTCATCCCTGTGACCAATTTTATGAATAGGGACCACATCCGCTCTCATCCAATCCCCAGGAATCACTCCCATCTCCAGAGATTTGTTGAACAAGTCTTTAATAGGACTCGCCAGAACCTCTCTGAGCTCCCTTAGTATCCTGGGATGGATCCCGTCTGGTCCCATCGCTTTGTCCACCTTCAGTTTTTCAAGTTGCTCATAAACACCCTCCTCCGTGAACGGCGCAGAATCTACTCCATTTTCTCGTGTAACTTTGCCAGACAATCTCGGTCCTTCTCCAGGATTTTCTTCTGTGAACACAGAACAGAAGTATTTGTTTAGCACATTTGCTTTCTCCTCATCACTCTCCACATATTTGTTCCCAGCATCTTTTAGCCTAGCAATTCCATTTTTTATCCTCCTCCTTTCACTAATAAGAACATAAGAAGTTGCCTCCACTGGGTCAGACCGAGGTCCATCTCGCCCAGCGGTCCGCTCCCGCGGCGGCCCATCAGGTCTGCGACCTGTGAAGTGGTTTCTGACCACTTCTGTAACCTACCTCAAGTTATATCTGTACCCCTCTATCCCCTTATCCTCTAGGAACCTATCCAAACCCTCCTTGAACCCCTGTACAGAGTTCTGGCCTATCACATTCTCCGGAAGCGCGTTCCATGTGTCCACCACCCTCTGGGTAAAAAAGAACTTCCTAGCATTTGTTCCAAACCTGTCCCCTTTCAATTTCGCCGAGTGACCCCTAGTGCTGAAAAAATTTTTATCTCCCTTTTTTACATTTTTAGCCATTTGTTCTTCCGCCTGTGCCTTCGCCAAACGTATCTCTCTCTTGGCTTCTTTCAGTTTCACCCTGTAGTCCTTTCTGCTCTCCTCTTCTTGGGTTTTTTTATATTTCATGAACGCCAACTCTTTTGCCTTTATTTTCTCAGCCACTAGGTTGGAGAACCATATCGGCTTCCTTTTTCTCTTGTTTTTATTGATTTTCTTCACATAAAGGTCCATAGCCATTTTTATCGCTCCTTTCAGCTTAGACCACTGTCTTTCCACTTCTCTTATGTCCTCCCATCCTAACAGCTCTTTCTTCAGGTACCTTCCCATTGCATTAAAGTCCGTACGTTTGAAATCTAGGACTTTAAGTATCGTGCGGCCGCTCTCCACTTTAGCCGTTATATCAAACTAAACCGTTTGATGATCGCTACTTCCCAGGTGAGCACCCACTCGATTATATACCCACTCGATTATATACTCCATTCAAGAAGGACACAATATGTAAAGAGAAGCATTTTAAATTGAAATGCAGGAAATACAAGAAAAAGGATGCACTGTGGGTTATCCTAAAGAAAGAAAATGGGTCTTTGTTGTCTAATTTATAGACCTCCAACACAATTAGAACAGTTGGCTAAAGATTTAGTCGAAGATACTCATAACAAGATGAAGGTGTTTCTAGTTGGCAGGGAAATGCATTAAAGCCTGGATTCTCAAACTGGCGCTATTGTCAGCGGTCACAGATCACATATCAATCACGTGACAGTACCGGTTACAGAATCGCATCTCCAGCAAAGGTAGGCAACTGGGTTTTCCAGGCCTCCAGCAAAGTTAGACCAGGGTTTTCCAGGCCTCCAGCAAATATAGGCCAGGGTTTTCCAGGCTTACATTTCCAGCACCTACCTTTGATATGAATCGCACCTCCATAGGTGCTTTAGACCGCCTAATGCCACTTCCAGCATTAGCCATACCTGCAGTGATGTTAGGTGGCCTACAGTACCTAAAGAGATTCTGGCACTGATATAAGCACGGATAGATGCCTTGAAACGCAGTTAAAAACATTGTTTAAACATAATTTTTTACTGAGCTTGAGTACTTACCAGTACCTAAAAAAACAGTGCCGTTTAGAGAATCCAGGCCTAAGCCTATCAGCATACCTTACAAATTTAGGGTCCTTTTACTAAGCTGCGGTAAGCACTAATGTATGCTTATTGCAGTTTAAAATGCACTGCTGTAGGGTATGCTCAGGAATCCCACAGTGGGGTTTTTTCATGTGCTACCCATGCACTGAAATATACTGTAAAATTTATTTATTAGCATAAGGGGCAGAAAGTAGGAACAGCTATTCTAATCAGTTAGCACATGGGCAATGCTGCGCACTGATTAGAGCAGGATTAGCATGTGAGGCCTTATTGCCTGTAAAACAGTGTCGATAGTGCTCATTTGCAAATGAATTAGCATGTGGCTTTAGCATGCAGGAAAGCCTCTCACTGAGGATAGCATAGACCATTTTTTTATACTGCATTTTAATTATCACACATTACAATTTTTTTTCACCTAAAGTTAATATGTGAAACAAACCAAAAAGTACATACAAAAATCAGGCAAAGATCAAATGAATCAACAATTTTTGCCCTTCACACATCTTTACTTGTTGAAGATTTTAACTTGTCATACAGTATATTTCCCTGAAGGATCCTCAAATATCAGAGGACAGAAATCCTAGACTTTCCTTCAACATGTGCTCCTTAGTTAACAGAACCCACATGCTATACTTAGTACTTTTAAACTTAGCTCAAACTACATATATTGAAAATAGCTTCCAACAAAACCTAAAACAGGGGAGAAAATATTCTATTTGAGGTGCCAGAAGTGGTAGACTATACCTGCCCAGGACTGCAGCACTCACCTAACAGCCCGAGTCAGAGCGTCGGGAGCACATCTTTGCAGGCACTTGCGGGGATAGATGCCCTGACGTCACGCGGGTCCTTTCCTTGCCAGTGAAAGGGACGACGCGACTGCACTCCCCTGGAGAAAATATTCTATTTGAGGTGCCAGAAGTGGTGGACTATACCTGCCCAGGACTGCAGCACTCACCTAACAGCCCGTCAGAGCGTCGGGAGCACATCTTTGCAGGCACTTGCGGGGATAGCTGCCCTGACGTCACGCGGGTCCTTTCCTTGCCAGTGCAAGGGACGCTGCGACTGCGGCGCGCGGCCGCAGGGCGTGGCCAAAGGGGCGTGCCCTAAGGGGCCAGCCCCTTGGGAGCCCCTTGGAGACTCTGGGAGACAAGGGAAGCAGCATTAACTGTATGTATTTTTGAATTACTATGGGGAAAAGAAAGGGGAAACCAAAAGTATCAACACCTAATTTGCCTGGTCCCATAGAGAGACACCTTGTTTCAACCAGTGCCCTGGGCCAAAGTCAGGGAGCTGACTCGCTATCAGGGGCGTCTCTTAGTCCCCCTGGAAGAACTCCACCGCCTCCACCAAATGTTCCAGTAGGTTTGGATCCTAATTCAGGTTCCAGTTCTCAACCTGTTGGAGTACCTGTGCAACAGGTGTTGTCCTCATTAATTTATGGGGCCATACCTAAAGCCTTATCATTTCAAGATGAGGCTTTATTTGCAAGAGACTCCCAGGTAGAGCCACAGGAGGTTACGCTTAAAGATTTATGGGAAATAAATACTAGAATGGAGGGGTTATTAAAGTCAGTGGTGACTCAGGATGTAAAATTTTCACAGGAGGTGATTGATAAGTTGGAAAATGTTGATTCTAATTTGAAAATTATGGAAAAATGTATTAGAACAACTGAGTCTCATGTGGTTACATTGCAAGCAGTGACCTCAACAACAGTTAAAGATTCTCATATTACTCATATGAAATTTGAGAAAATGGAAAACATTCAAAGGGCAAAAAATCTACGGTTAGTTAATTTCCCAAGAACTCAATTATTATCCCCAGAAATATTGGTTCGGAAATACTTTAAGGAAACATTGGGTTTAACTGACGCAGAGAATTTGCCCATAACTAATTTATATTATATTCCTCAGAGAAAGAAAATTTCCACAGAATTGGGTGTAGATCAATTGGAACAAATTGATTTTGATTTAACTGGTTTCCTGGAGGATTCTCAAGATAGAATTCAAACTAATCTACCCTATTGATAATATGTGCAAAAGAAATAGATAAATCTTTAATAATGAAAGCTTATTTTCGGAATAAGCAAGTGAAATTTTGTGGAGATAAGGTACTGATTTTTCCAGATGTGGCCCAAGCCACGCAATTGAGAAGAAAAGCTTTTTTAGCTTTGAAATCAAGAGTGTTGGCTTTGGGAGCCACTTTTTATTTAAAATTTCCCTGTAAATGCTTAATTAAATTTAAAGATATTGAATATGTATATTGGGACTTGATTCAGTTGGAACAATTTTTACAACTTAATGAAGTTAGTTAGACATCACGTGAATTAATATTTGGAGTTTAAAGTAAGGATGCACCATTAATGTTTGGTCTTTGATCAAGGATTATATTGATATTGATTGATTTGTTTAGATTATTAGGATATTCTCTCCCAATTATGTAGACTTGAGGAGTTAGTGAGATGTTTTATGTTAGTAGTAGCTATGATTTATTTGTGATCTTCCTTTCTTTATTATTATCTGTATAAATGATAATGATGAAAAACTTGATAAATAAATAAAAAAAAACACAAAAAAAACACCCTAAAACAGGAACATATTTTCATTCTGGACTTTGCTGTTTATAGCACAGCTTTAGCACAAAGTGCTAATGCTTAAACTGTCAAAGTGGTACTTTATTGGCCTGTAAAGGTCATAAAAGCTCTTCTTTTTAAGAAATATCATTTTGAATACACATGTGCTCTTGAAAACAGCAGGTTAATGGTCTCCCTCAAAGCTCACATCTATTATCACTGCTGTTTAAAATGCCTAAAACAAATTTATGAAAGTTCATTTATGCAGATGGTATCTGGTGTGTCTTCCAGGTGCATTTTTACTCAAAACTGATAAGAAACTATGGTAAACTATTACAGCATATGAAGTTTAGCACATCTAAAACAATCTTAAGTGCATTCCATTGTTGTAACACAAGCATGAAGTAAAAAGTTGATATTTTTTCTCAGTAAAGAGCTTTTAAAACATGAGTTAGTCACAATATGTTTTGTTGTGGTACTGGAAAGAGCTTTGACTTGCTACAACCATCTAAAAAAAGTCAGGATTCAAAATAATCTTCTTACAAAAGCTAGCTGGATGTTTTAGGGGAGCAAGGACTTACACTACAAACATTTGTGACTGTACCTTTTTCCCCTCATAATCCATGTATTACACTCCATTCTGGAGTTATTAATTAATTATGAAAAAAGGTAAAAAGCTGAACACAACCGTGCATATTATGTTGGTTATTACTGCTACCTGTGCTTAGCAATATAAAGGGCAATTCTATAAGCTAAGGGGCTCATAATTGAAATGGAAATACGTCTAAAAACCAGCCTAAATCGGGTTGTACAAGTGCTGATAATCGAACCGGGTTTTAGCCGTATTTTAAAATGGCCTAGTCTGAGATCCAAGATGGCGACGGGATAGGTAGCCTGTGCGTTTGCTCCCGATAACCTCCCACAAGCGGTTTATATTTCTGCAGGCAATTTATAATTACCTATTTTTGAGATGCCCAAGAGAAGAGGGAGAAGTGCCGCTGCGGCCTCGCAGCGCTCCGAGAATTCGACGGCGGGCAACATCGAGGAGCTTATCCGGCACATGCAGGAGACGTCAACTCGTTCAGGGCTCCCCCCGCTGGAGACGCTGCAGGAGAACGGCATGCAGCAGGTCTCCTTGGGGCTTGAAACCACCTTCAGCCCTGAAATGCGAGCTCCTCCCCCGCATCCCCGAACAGCCAGTTCCCCGAGGGAGGGGGAGCCTCCGGGAGTTCGAGAGCTCCTTCCTTCAGAGGCAGTGGAGAACAGTCCGGGGGACGGAGATTCGGGTTCCCAGTTTTCTTCTGGGAACCTGAGTATGGAGTTGGAGGCCTCGACATCTGCGGGAGAGGGAATGATCCAGACTGAACAGTTGGTGGAAGACTTGCCAGTGGGTGAGCACAAGAATTTACATTCACATTTACATTTTCAATTTCCTCAGTTAAACAAACCCCAGGAAGTAACTTTGGATGCCCTGTGGGACTTGGTTGCCACTATACCTAAAACTCTAGCGTCTCAGTTAAATCAAGTAGAAGAACGGTTTAATATGTATGATAAGAGTATTTCAGAACTACAGAAAACTTCCACTGATAATAAATTGCAATTAGAAAATCAACAACAGAATATAAACTCTTATAAAGCAGTGCAGGAGGCACTAATTAAAGATAACATAAGTTTAAGAAGAAAACTTGAATCAATTGAAAATTCCTCAAGATCAAATAATCTTAGATTAATCAATTTTCCAAAGATTACAACGGTAACTCCTAGGGAAATGATTATTCGTTATCTAACAGAAATTTTGGAAGTTCCTGAATCTTCGATACCACCTTTCACTCAGGTTTATTATCTTCCTGTTAAAGATATTAAAGAAGAGAAAAATTTACAAGAAGTAAATCAAGAGCCTTTGAATGTGACGGCTTTATTAGAATCCTCTGACAGGGAAGTACCCACTCCGGCAACTTTACTTATTTCAGTGGCTCTTACAATGGATAAAACATGGTTACTGAAGCTATATTTCAAAAATAAACATAAAGAGTTTCTAGGACTGAGAATTCAAATGTTTCCTGACCTGGCCAGAGACACACAGAGGCGGAGAAAAGAATTTTTGATATTGAGACCAGCAATTACTACTCTGGGGGCCACCTTTTTTCTTCGATATCCTTGTAAATGTATAGTGCATTATAAGTTGCATAAATTTGTTTTCTTTGAACCCTCACAACTGACAACATTCCTATCACTGTCAAGGCTGGAGAAAGCGCAAGATGAACAAAATGATAAATGACTTCCTCGCACAGATTTACCTATAACTGTTTTTTCTTATCATTGATGATTGCTTAAACTCCGTTTTTACTTAATCTTGGATTTCAAATGATGAGGACTTGAGTGAGATTTAAGATAAAAACTTTTTTTTTTTCCTTTTATATACCATATATTAAGTTTGAACTATTTTCTTTTTTTATTTCTTGAATTTTGCTTTCTGTACAAGTATATACTTGATTGTTATATTTGAAAAATTCACAAATAAATAAAAAAAAAAAAATGGCCTAGGCCTTCACAGTGCTGCTGAACGACCAGAGCTAAAAGGGGAGTGACAGGAGGAGTATTGAGGGTGGGAATTGGGGGGACATGGGCCGTCCTAGATTTAATCATAATGCATGTATAACAGAAAGTTTTACAACACTGCCTAAACGGAACCTGGATGTTGCGACTTAGGCCATCTAAAATCAGGTCTAAGTCACAAGAAGGTATCCAAAATGACCAGATAAGCACTGCAGACACAAAGTACAGATCCCCCCATACTGCTCCAGTCATCATTGACACCCCCCCAATAAAAATCATAATAACAACTTTACATATCTGCCTCCAGAACATCAGCACCTGGCAGCCTGGCATAGGAAAGCCTAGTAGAGGTGCACAGAGATGGCTTAAGTGGTCTTGGGGGTGGGTTAGTGAACCATGGAGAGGAGGACCCAGGCCCATAAGCCATTCTAATCACTGAATTCATGGTGAAAAATGTGCACCCCCAAAACCATTTTGTACTGCCATATAAGTGGCTCCTGCAGCCATAAGGGCTATTGGGGTGGTAGATAGGTGGGTTTAGTAGATTCTGGGGGTGTTTTGGGGGGCTCATCATGACCTATAAGGGAGCTTTAACGAGATGTTTATGTGGGACCCTTTTTGTTAAGTTCACAGCAGTGCCCTGTAAGGTACCCCACTACTCTGGTGTCATGTCTGGGTGTCCAGTCCATCACTTTTCTGGCCCCTCCCGCATCCAAAAGATATTTTTCTAGGAGTTTGTGATTTGGACAAATTTTTGGACGAAAATGGGGTATAATGGTCTGGACGATCAGACGGCAGGACGTACAGTTGAACGATTAAAAAAAAAAAAAAAAAAAAATGTTGGACGTATTTTTCGAAAAAGGACCTTTTCGCCGTGTCCGACTTTCGACTTAGGTACAAAACAGACTTAGACGTTTCTTTTGATTATGCCCCTCTAGATGTTTACAATTGCATGGCCCTCTGCATGTAAATAGAATCCAAGCAGTTTCACACATAAATGTATACTTATGCAAAGGTGTCAGCAGCATGCTTAAACACTATTCTGTAATGGTGCTTATAAGTGGCTTAGTACATAAATGCAAGTAGGGCATGTACAAGGGTGGGGCTCCCACTTAATACTGTTCAGTTAAATATAGTGAGGACAAATCTACAATAAGTGGATTTCTTGCTAGACCTCAAACACCCAAGGCACTACTTCTAATTCTATTTGTGCCCTTACTGGGGTGGTGTTTCATTATTGGTCTTAGCAAATAGCATGTGCAATAAATATTTTTGTTAATTTTCAACAGGCTCTGCATAAATTATAGAGTGTATACAGTGCTGTAAAAGTGCTCTATAGTGCTGCAAAGGAAAGGCACTTATCTTTGCGCCCGACGGCTATGCCTCCTTAGTTACAAGCACCAACATTTTTAGTTACCAAACCTTCTCTTTGAGCTGAAACCACTATTATTCATAGCACTGCACTCGCCTCTATCGCCTGTCAGCATGTCAACCAGAAATTTTTTTGTAAAACAACCTCTTTAACTCTTTTGTAATCCGCCTTGAACTGCAAGGTAATGGCGGAATAGAAATCCCTAAAGTACGTAATGAAATGTAATCCTCCAGACTTTTGAAGAGAAACTTTTAGTGGACTAATTGAGGAAACAAGAAATAGCTGCATGGTCTGAAATAGAGATGTCGTGTATTTTTGCAGAAGATAGAAAATTTAATATGTCTTTGGATCCCAAAAAGTAGGCAATTCTGGAGTAGGTATTGTGAGTAGAAGAGTAGGTATTGTGAGTATTAGATTCCATCAAGGTAGTAAGAGCAGTTTAGCTGGACAACATGTTGATGTTCTGTTTATATATGGATCATATGGAAAGTTGAAATCACCTGCAACAATTATGTGATCAGAGAACGTATGTGGACTAATAGTATGCAAGTTATGAAAGAAGGTAAGGTCATCCGATTTAGGAGCGTATATGTTGATTAAAGTAAGTTGTTTTCCTTCTATTTTGCCTTTAACATAAGACCATTTTTCTTTTGGGTCAAATTTATGGAACATGAACTGAAAATTAAATGACTTTCTAATCAAAGTAATGACACCATTCTTTTTCCCATCAGCAGGCATGACAAAATAACGTTGTATCCAACCTCCAATCTTTGAACTTCTTCAATATTGAGGTGTGATTCTTGAATGAGACAAATATCTAAATTAAAATGTTTAAATAAAACATAATTTTCTTCCATTTTATAGGATTTATTATGCTCTTAACATTAAGAGAAACCAAACTTAATTTTGTCATTTGTAAAGATTGGTAAAGGTATGGCATTCAGCCTTATCATAGAAGTGTAATATGTTAGTATAATGGAGCATCACAAGCAACAGATCATAAAGATAGAGTAGAGGAATTCATGCTTACAAAACTAAAATCAGTATAATGATGAACCAGAAATGGGATAAGCTTTTTGCATCTCACTAGCCCAGTGCTATAATAATAATAACAATAACAGTTTATATACCGCATGACCGTGAAGTTCTATGCGGTTTAAAATGATTAGAAATGTTACAGATTGAGTGAATAAACAAAGTTACAGATGGAATGAATAAACAAAGTACAGACTTAGCGATTGGTGGTTCTTGCAGTCGTTTGTTAAGGACTAAGATTGAATAGGTTGGTTTCCTAAGTATTTCAGGAATAGATGTGTTTTCAGACGTTTCCTGAATTCTCCATAGGTAGTAGGCACAAGCAATTGTTCAAGGTCTTTACCCCATAATGCTGCTTGATGTGCAAGAAGATGTTGATGACTTTTAAATTTACAACCTCTAACCGGTGGAGAAACGAAGTTCAGGTGTGAGCTTTGCTTGTGTCTGTTGGTTGTGAAAGAGAAAAGGTCTGTTATGTATTTAGGGGCTAAGCCATAGAGTACCTTGAAGCAAAAACAACCAAACTTGAATTTTACACGTGCTTCCATCGGTAGCCAGTGTAAAAGTTGATAGGAAGGTGTCACATGATCAAACTTCTTCAGTCCCACAAAGTAGTCTAACCGCTGTATTTTGAACTAGTTGCAATCTCCGCATGTACTTCGGGGGAGTGCCAAGTAGGCGATGTTACAATAATCGAGTTGTACTAGAATTCGAAATGATGAGGCATCGAAGTAAGCTCTGATGGACTGAAGTTTCCAGAAAGTGTGAAAGATTTTTCTGATCAAGGAGTCTACCTGGTCTTTCATGGTCAGGTTCTGGTCCAGTATTACACCCAATATCTTCATAGTGGGTTGAATGGGATAACTAAGGTTACTGATGCACATTAGTGCTTTAGTGTCGAGTGGGTATGGCGCTGCTATGAAAAATTTTGTTTTCTCCGAGTTTAGTTTTAATCTGAATTCGGTCATCCATTGCTCCATCCGATTTAATATTTCTGTTGCTTTGGGGGTGACTTCTGAGACAGAGTTGGTGAATGGAATAATTATCGTGAAGTCGTCAGCGTAGCTAAATAGTTTTATCCCCAGCTGGGATAGTTGTGCACCCAATGAGGACATGTAAACATTGAAGAGCAAAGGGTATAGTGGTGATCCTTGTGGCACGCCAGATGGATTGCTCCATGTATCTGAGAGATCGTGATTAAAACGGACTTGGTATGTAAGTGATAGAAGGAAACCTCGAAACCAGTTCAGTACTTCTCCTCTGATTCCAATTGCGTTTAGGCATTGTAACAGTTTTCCATGGTCCACCAAGTCAAAGGTGGAACTCATGTCAAATTGCATGATTAGGGCGTTGAGGCCCTTACTGAACAAGTAGCGCAAATTGTCCAGAATGGCCGCAATTACTGTTTCAGTGCTAAATAGAGGCCTAAAACCAGATTGAGTTTCGTACAGGAAAGAGAATTGGTCAAGATATTCCATTAGTTGGGTGTGTACCAATCCTTCTATGATTAGTTGGGTGTGTACCAATCCTTCTATAGAGAAGAAATGTAAAAGTCGTCTTATAAAAATTTAAAAAATGAAAAAATAACTATCAGATCATCTCACCAACATTATCATCCAAGAATTTTTGCAAATCAGTTGGATTTTCAAAGTTTTTTTGTGGTGTTACGATATGTAACCCACATCCTGACAGGGATAGAGTAGCCATATTGAGTGCCAATGTTTTTTTTAATCGAGACCGCATGGATAGGAAAATTTTCCTTTTGTGAGCGATGGTTTTCGACAAATCTGGAATAAATAGTATTTTCTTACCTTCAACAAGTATTGATGGTTTCAGTTTAGCTGTTTATAGAATTTGCAGAACCTGTGGATATCTCATAATTTTCAAGACAATTGGTCTAACAAATTGTAAATTATTACAAGGCCCAGTTGGCACTCTATGCGCTCTTTCAATTTTCAAAGGTGGATCGAATTAGATGCTCAAAATATTTGGTATGAATGTTTGTAAGAAAGAGATGGCATCATTATCTTCAATGTCCTCAGGCATGTCAATAATTCTGATATTATTGCATCTCATTCTATTAGAGATATCTTCAAGGTCGCGTTGTAATGTATCCACTTTATTTAATTGGTGCTACATGTTCATGTGCTGAGTATCATATGCCGAATCTCATTCTTCTAGAAGCTCTATTGTAATAATTGAGATGCCATGTTTCCAGTTTCAGTTTCGATATCTGCAATGGCTGATACATTTTTCTGCATTAGCTCCCTTAGGGCTTGTAAATCATCGGCGATTGAAACCATGTGGTCTGTATTTGCAGGCCTTCTCTGGCATCAGTGATTCGTGGTTGGAGAACTTAGACACAGTGTGAATTGTAAATGTATTATCGGCTTTAGAAGATTTCAAAGACATTCTTGAGGTAGTAACTAAGATAAGATGACCTGTTATAAAGACAGTAAGAAGCTGAATAATACTTTTATTAGTAAGGCTGGTGGAGGAGACCATCAAGTCAAGTGGCCATCTTGTAACTGGTCACGTGATGCCCCCCTCATTTCCTTTTCTTATCTCCAGTTTATTCCATTGCCATTTCATTTCCCTCTTTATAAACTATTAGAAGACACAACTAAATTATTGATTTTGGATTTCCATCCTTTCAAAGCTTAGCTTGTTTATTTTGGGGAAAAATGTAAAAAGATATACCCAGCTAAAAATGAATTTTAGTAATATAAATCTTATTTGTTCAAATCTTTTCCTAGCCCTTTTACCTGACTAAATTTGTATGGGCAAAACTGCTGCCCTGCCAAAAAAATGAATCAGGGTAAGAAGGGGACCAAGTCAAGGTATCCTTTTAGGCCAGGCTTCAAAATTTTGGTATTCAGCACTAATGGCTTAATTTTGGCAGCTACCTCTCAGTTTCCATGTTCTTCTAGCTCTCCATCACCAAATTTAAATATATCCTTCCCTAGTCATGATCTTTCTCTCTTGAAACTCAAAAATTAAGAACCCCACCCCCCCTAGCTCCAGTGCCCATGATCTCATACCCAGCTACCTTCCCTCCCTCTCCATTTCACCTATCATCAAAACTTCTGTCCACTCTTGATGCATATTCCACCCCACCCTGGAGCTCTTAAAAGGCATTCTCATCAAGAATGGTAAAACTCTCTTCCCTCCTGCTAGTTTCATGTCACCAGCTGCTATGAAAGCCAGCACCAGCTACTTTTAGGTGTAGAGGCTAGGATGGAGGCATGATGGTTTGATAAGGGAGGACTTGAAAATTTTTGATTCAAATTCTCTTTATTAAAATAAATCAACAAATCACCACAGTGCAAGTTTCCTTATTCCACTTTACGATCAAATACCGTTCCCAGCTAGAGTATAAAGAAAATGTATGTAACCCCTTACAAAATCTATCTTCGATGACATTGAAATCTGGACTCTTATAACTCCATGTCATCAAATACAAAATTTTGGGCTCTATACTCCAAAAAGATCCCCCCCCCCCTCACCTTTACCCTTTCTCATCTACTATATTTTGTATAAGACAGACTTTCTGGTGGAGATCTTCTGTGAGGAGGTGGAGGACGAGAATCTGATGGTATACATAAGATTCCTCTGCAGATAAATCAAAATAGTCAGAATCTGAATGTTGAGATAAGTCTAAATTGTAGGTTTCAATGTCAGGTCTCAGATTGACAGTATTGAGGTGTCAGGATGGATGCTTAGGCAAACCTCAAGGAGAGCAATAGCATCAAGGTGATCTTGAAGGAGAGCATCTACGAGAATGCCTCAAAGAGTGTAATGAAGAAATATGCTCTTTGGAGGATAAAGTGTCTCCTCTCATATGTGATTTTTGACACTTGGGAGTCCGACAGTGGCCCTTCAATGCAAGGGTAGGCTGATATTTGGACCAGGCTGAGGCTGGATGCACTGAAGTAGGTGTAGAGGCTAGGATGGAGGCATGATGGTTTGCATTGAGTGCGACTGTAGCATCCCAGCCAGCTCCTTCTGCAATAGCTCTCTGAGCAGATCTTGCAGAATTGGCACCGGTACCAATGATATCAAGGGTACAGGAGGTGTAGGTTGCGTCGGGTGTTGGTGAACTCGATATCGAAGCAAGCCTCAGAGTTGACAGCAACTGCAGGGCTGGAGATCTAGTTGTAGGACGTCAATGATTTGAATGCGTTGATGTAGAAGAAGTTTGCAACAATGCTTAAGTCTGCCTGGAAGGGCCTGAGATGTTTGTGCTTCTTAGACTTTCCACAAGGTTCCCCCGAGGGAGGCAACATCGACAATGTAGTGGTTGAATGGGTCACCAATGCCACCAGTGTCAGAGCTGGATGTTGAGCGTTAGCGTCTCCAGCCGTTGTCGATGCATATGAAGTTGACCTGAAAAGTTTCTCATATTACAACTTCCTGGCTTTAAGTTACCTCTTCTGCAGTTGAGCACAGAGATTAAAAGAAATGTCTAAGGGATCAGGACATAGGCACTGGACATGCCAAAGGGCAGAGCTGAAACCAATAATGATTTTCCAGAACATGAAATCTGAGAAACTTCCTGTGGTCTAGGAATATGTAAGTAGGTCTCTCAGATCCAAAAAGGCTAGGAACTTCCGTCTCCAGCAAAAGAACGGAATCATCAGAACCTATCTTTGGTATGATAAAGTATATGGATTATCTGCCTGAGCCCGAGAGCTCAGATAGCACCAGCTCTATGGCCTGAATAATTAGTAACCCTCTCACAGTGACTTGAACCCTTTCCGGATGCCCTGCAGGAGAGTCCACAAACCAATCCATTAGAGGCTGGGCAAATTCCAACTTGTAGCTGAACCAAATGATGTCCAAAACCCAGTGATCAGACAAAACACTCCTGGCTCTCATTGAGAAGGAAAAAACTGCAGGTACAGTTGAGCTCCCAATGAAGGAGGGACACAGAAAAAATCCGGAGTGGATTCCTTCTGCATATGGCTCGCTGCTATGGGGAGATAACCCGTTTGTCTAGAACAGGGGTGTGAAATGTCGGTCCTCGAGGGCCGCAATCCAGCCGGGTTTTCAAGATTTCCCCAATGAATATGCATGAGATCTATTTGCATGCACTGCTTTCATTGTACGCTAATAGATCTCATGCATATTCATTGGGGTAATTCTGAAAACCCAAATGAATTGCGGCCCTCGAGGACCGACGTTTGACACCTCTGGTCTAGAATGACTGAAAGATTAGTTTCTTTTTTTTTAATTCTTTATTTATAAGTTTCAACTTTGATAATCTTTACAAATCAAAAAAGAAAAAATACAATGTAAAATGAAACTAGAACTCCAAATTATTTAAGAAGTATCACCTTATTACACAATATATCTCGGGGAGGTAGCTGAAGATAAACTGAAATAAACATAGGAAATATATCAAGAAGAACTAAAATGGGGACCTGAGTGCACATGAACCAATCTTTACTGAGCTATTGAAAACAGCAAAACTCATATAGAAGGTACTAATTGCTCTCTATCTGAAATTTGATTACCAAGAGAAGTTTGCATATTCGAAATAGCATCCCAAATCGATTCCATTGTGAAGACCCTGGGTGTCTGTAAGGGAACAATCCCCAGAGTTCCCTGCAACTCCCAAAGCATCTGAGCCTGCTTCAGATGTAAGGAAATCTAGATGAGTTTGCTGTAGTCTTCTCGCCGCCGACTGCTCAGATGTTAGTTGCTCCTCCTGCCCTCTCTCAGAGCTGGTCCTCCTACTTCGAGAGGCCAGCAAGAGGGTACCCCAGGCCGGGGCATCCAAAAACGACTCCCCCAATGCACCAGGACAGCTAGGCAGACTTCACTCTTCGGAGGACAGAGTAACACCCTCGAAGGAAGGGTCACACGCCTCAGTTTGCGCATTCTCTCCAGCCAGGGGAAACCTCCGATTGTAGCATCCTTGTGCCGCGGTCAACAAAGGCATCCATCGGGCCCGTTGGCAGAACAGATTTGTCCGGGAAAACCTAAACTTTGGACTTTCTTTTTACCATCCGGCAAGGAAAAATTTTCCATCAACAGCACGGTGGCGTCTCCGCTGAAGCCTCAGGCCGCCATTTTGGGTAAGCTCCTCTCCCCTTCTGAAAGGTTAGTTTCTTATCTTTGCTGATCTTCTTTCTTGTAAATCCACACTTTATTCCGGGACCAATGGGGCTAACTCCGTCTACCCGCCAGGACTTTGTAGAAAGCCTCATATTCTAGAGACTTAAGCTCCACCCTTCTCACCTCAGCACTGTCCACTCAGGAATCAGTCATAAAGGACAAAACAAGAGAGAGACAGGCCCAACAAATAAGTCTAATATGCTCATGTGAAGAAATGCAAAATAGCAACAATTAAACATAATTGAACTAGGCCAGTAAACAAACTGGAACAATAAAAAACAGTGCTATAAGGAGACACAGCCTCCACTATCAGAAGGGGTCGTCCTTACTAGGGATTCCCAAAACTGAGTGCTAAACCCATTCTGATGGCACTCTTATAAAGACTGGTTAAAAAACAGAAATCCAGCTTACCAGTACTGGGAAAGGCAGACAACTGGCGAATCAGCAAAGCATAGGTCAGGTTCCCGGAATAAAGTGTGGCTTTACAAGAAAGAAGATTAGCAAAGGTAAGAACTTAATCTTTCGTTTATGTACAATCCCACTTTATTCCGGGACCAGTGGAACGTAACAGAGCAGTCCCTAAAATTCAGGGTGAGACTGATGAGCTTGCTGCCAAAATGGAAGCACCAAAAGCAGAATCCTGCTTGGCTGCCACATTGATCTTGTAAAACTTGGTGAACGTATGCAAGGAAGACCAGGTAGTGGCCCTGTAAATCTCATCCAGATAAACAGCTAACGACTCTGCCCAAGTGGATGAAACCCCTCTGGTCGAATGAGCCCATACCCCGAAGGGGAACTTCTTTCCAGCTACCACATAGGCCACGAAAGTGGCCCTGCGAATCTACCTGGAAATGTTAACCTTAGAAGCTTACTTCCCTCTGTGGGCAGGACCTGACAAAACAAACAGGTGGTCAGAGAGGCAAAACTCATTGGGGACCTCCAGATAACGCAATAAACTGCTGCACACATCCAAGGACCAAGTTGTGTCTGGAACAACTGCGGGCACAGCCGATGTACTCCCTGGTACCTCCGCAGGAAGGCAAGAAGACAGACCCTGGTCCCTGTGACCAGTATAGAGGCCGGTGGAAGGAAAACAGGCAGAGACTTCTTAACTAAGTATGCCTGATAAAGCATATTCACAAATTTTGGGGGAAAACCATCCTCTGCACCTCAGATTTGGAATGCTGGGAAGATTTGGAATGCTGGGAAGATTTATGAGATTTATTGCTGGAGCTGTGCTTGCATTTCACTGAAACATTGCCAGTGCACTCCCCAGGGACCCCTGATGCCAATTTCACGGGAGTCGGGGCAGAAGGCGCTTGAAGATCTTCCCCATGGGTCAAAGGCACTGCATTTGAGCAAACCTCACCCCCCTTGCGGGCTGCAGCGCACATGGAACAAGGCTGCACATTCAACAGCCATCCACTGCAAATGAGGCATGACTACATCCCATCCTTCCCTGGAGAGGTCATCTATGTGGTTTTCTTTCAAAAATGAAGCTGTCAATTATGAAAAATAACTTTAAAATCAAATCTGGAAAAATCCAAGATGGCCACTGAGGGTCTGTTTTGATTAGCCCGGAAAAACCACAGAGAACCCTCAAAAACAGAGATTTTAGGGGTGGGGGCCTTAGGGCATGCAGGGAAACCACCTAAAACCCCCTTTTTAAAGAACTCCCCCAAATCTCTTATTCAAGCTGTTAGCTTGGTCTCATAGAAACATGTGCTGAAAGCAACACTGCAGCTGGTACTCACTGTGAAATGTGCTGAATGAGAGAAATGGCAGGCAGAGCTGAAACAGCTCACAAGGACATCCTGTGCCACAAGGAACTTGGAGAACTGGATTTCAAGTCTTCTGACTGCTCCCCCAGCCTGATCACAAATGTCTGGTGGAGGAATGCAGTCTGGCTCCGATCCTGGTCGCGCCTCCACTAAATTGCTCAGCTGGCGCTCCACCCAACTAGCAGACAAACCTGGGGGTGAACAAGCTCTCAAGGGAATGGTCCCTGAGCCCCGATCTGATGTGCAGGCTGTCCAGGGGGACTTACTGCCAGGCAGGGAACCCCCCCAGAAGCAGATGTTCTTCAACTGTCTGCGATCTCCCGCAGTCAAGGATGTCTCCGCAGGGAACTTCCACAGCACTAGGGCAAAAACTGTGAACGAAAAATACTGACATATCACAAAAGTAAACATGAGCAGAAAAGATAAGCTCTTACAGTCTGGCTTATGGGAAGAAGGACTGGTGAGCATGCTCAGTGATGAGGCATGAGAGGGAGGGGGTAAAAGCCTCTGAAATTTTGAGGCTTCCTACAGATCCAGGCAGATGGAAGGAAATAACCCACTGGTCCTGGAACAAAGTAGGAATGTAGAAGAACAAACGTATTATAGCTTGGAGATTCTGATAGCATCTTAACAAAGGATTTTGTTTTACCCTCTGGTGCAATCTTAAAAATAGAGGACCACACTAAAGTCCTCGGGATTATTTTTAGATTTCAACTTGTCCTTTGAAAAACAAATTAATATGTTAACAAAATCTTTTTCTTTAAGAGTACATAGCAGAGTGCTGCAGGGATCTGTACTAGGACCGGTGCTATTTAACTTATTTATAAATGATCTGGAAATTGGAATAATGAGTGAGGTAATTAAATTTGCAGATAACACTAAACTGTTAAAAGTTGTTAAAACGCATGCAGATTGTGAAAAATTGTAGGCAGACCTTAAGAAACTAGTTTCTCTGAGAATCTCATTAGAATCTTGGCAAGAGCAGAAGCCAGAAGGCCTTCAGCATGAGCAAGGCCCAGCAGAGATCACCGGCAGGCTCTTTCGGCACCGGCACATTCTGGGGGTTGGTGCTGCGTCCCGGTGCCCGATCGCTGGAGTGTCTAGGTGGACTGGCGGGGGTGATGCCGTTCTCGGGGGTGAGCAAAGCTGGTTCACAGGGGTGGGGGTGGAAGCACACCAGTGGCCTTGGGGGTGGGGGGTCTTTTGGGGATGTGGTGGGGTGGAAGTGAGCCAGTGGTCTCGGGGGTGGGGGTGTCTTTTGGGGATGTGGAACGAATCGCTTGCGTGTCCATTCATTCCTATGGGCAAAGTTGCTTTAATACACAAGCACTTTGGTTTACGAACATGTTTCTGGAACGAATTATGCTTGCAAACCAAGGTTCCAATGTATTTCAGTGTATATAAATTGAAAACATAATCCATAGGTCCCAAAGCCTAAAGGAACACAAACTTTTATGGTAACTTTTCAAGTACATGTTAAATGCTCAATGTTCTTGCAATTTCCAGAACTCCAATTAATTTATACAGCTCTCCAGTCTTATAGATGGTTACCTGTGATTTTTCATGTGTGTCAAAACACCTTCATTCTTGTCTCTATTTGTCTTGCATTCTTCAGAGAACCAATCTTCTATACAGCCTTTTCAAATGCAGACTTCCAACAGCTGTAAACAAAAACATAAAATATCATTTTTGCAAAAGAAGCTATAATATTATCAATTTATTTTTGACTTAAGTGCTTTGAAAAGGTAATATGGCACCAAATGACAATTAAAAAATTTTTTTTGCTGCTTTCATAGAAAGAGCAAATAGGTAAAGAAGTCTTTTATGCATAACATCTCGTCATTTAAACTATACTCTTACTATACAAGAATCTTTATTAGGAGGACTTTTAGTTAGTTCAAAATACGCCAACAGTTGTGGATAATGTCACTAAGGGCTCCTTTTACTAAGGTGTGCTAGCGGTTTTAGTGTGCGCTAAACGCTAACGCCTCCATAGAGCTTGCGTTAGTATTTTTCGCTTAGTGCGTGGTTTGCACGCGCTAAAAACGCTAGCGCACCTTAGTAAAAGGAGCCCTAAGTGGTAAGCAGAGATAATACACATACATATATATCTACAAACATGCGATAATGTGGCTAGAAAACAAAAAAACTTCCATCATTTCTAGATGCAGTTAATATATTAATAAAGTGAGGCAACTGATAAACACAGATGGTACGCTTTCTACAAGGAGTGTTACTGGTACTTCAATGAGCAGGATATGATCAGGCACACAAGTCGGTGATATCTTTCACAAGCCGGTGATATCTTTCACAAAACATCTCTCCAAGCCACCAGGTCTATGTATATGTTCTGAGCATGTAGTCTCCTTAGTTTTGTTTTTCTGCTTTGACAAAGTGTTTTTTTATTAGTTTTTTTATGTTTTCTATTGTTTCTTCTAATTAAAAAAAATTGAACATATTGAAGACCAAGTTGGAGGTTCTGGCCATGCTCTCAAAATGGCACATATTTAACATACACGTCAGAAGCTTTATCTGTATGGGCACAGACAATATATGGGTTGAGTATAAGTTTCAAGTTTATTTAAAATTTCTTATACCGCCTAATCAAGCCTTCTAGGCAGTGTACAAAAAATGCCAAAACAATGCACCGATTAAAATACAATATGAACAAAGACAAACCAAAAGAAATGACAATTTATAAAGACATTGATGAATCGGAACAAAAGTGAAGAAGGGTTGGAACTACAATTGATAGAAAGAAAGAGAACATTCAAGGGAAAGAACAAAAGGAGGGGGAATTAAAGGTTGAAACTAAAGAATGATGCCATGAGCTCAAAAATATTACTTTGACTGACTCTGGAATCATTATGAGATGGAGAAGAGGTTACTGTTTGTGCAGAAAGAAGAGCAAATAACATTTTCTGAATAAAGATTGTCTGAGTCTGCACATTCCAGTAGATATTCTGTTGCCTCTCTACCTCCCTGTGCACGCCCCAAAAGATCAGCTGCAAAGAATTAGCACCACATATCATCTATGTCAGCCTGAGACTCAGTCTTCTACATGGTCACAAAAGGCTGTGTTTAAGAAAGCTTTGAAGATACCTTATAAATTATGGGAAAAGAGCTGTCACCTCAGTGCAGGTGGCCTTCAGGAAGCAGCTTCCATACACAAACAAGTGTATGGCTCTTCTACACTCTCTGAACTACTTAAAAAACCTCAGCAAGACTGCAGAACTGACTCTTTAATACTGCTGCAGAAACTATGGTTGACTCCCATTACAGAACCAACACAAACGACCTCTTGTTCACTAGTCTTAGCACAGACCTCCAAGATTAACATTTCCTGTGAACTGGTCTTCAATCTAGCCTCTGGTGTCTATTCTAGTACAAATCAAAATAGTAAATTAGTCTTCTCCATTTGTTTCACTACCTTTACAGCAAAGCAGCCTCAATTGTTATTATAACAGATATTTAAGGATCTTGCCAAGGGTTAAAGTAAGGATCTTCTGACTTTCCAGTATCAAAAAACTGTTACAATGAAGGCCTCTCAATGCACAACTACTATCCTGGTTCAAAGTGAAATTAATTCCTTACAAGATACTGAACTATATGAAGACATGCTCTATCCTCCTCTTAAATGCAACTGGATATCTCTCACAGTGACCTGGAAGATTACCCAGATCCCATTTCATGAGTCTTCTCTGGAAGAAAAGCATTCTACAGGGAATCCTTCTCACCCATCTTCCGTTTAAAATGAATATCACCAAAAGCATTTTTCCTTCCCAAATTCATTCAGAGCATGTCCAGAGGAGTTCTTTTCTCTTTGCAACAGGGTGCAGGACCTAAATGAGCTATTTTTAGACCTTTAAAGTTCACAAAGATACTAAAGGCCACAATGGCCAGCTGTGTATGTGACCCAACTTGTTATGATTTAGCCTGATTCTAAAAAGTTGGACTTTATATATATAGTACAACCAACTCTCAGATTTGTCCAAGTTCAGTAGTCTCAAAATTCTGTAGTGGTTGAACTGGATTAGAACATAAGAACTGCCATCATCGGATCAGACCTTGGGTCCATCAAGTCCGGTGATCCGCTCACGCGGAGGCCCAGCCAGGTGTAACCTGGCAAAAAACTTAGTCACCTGTAACCCTCTATGCGCCTCCGAGGAGATGTGCATCTAACTTGCCCTTAAATCCTAGAACGGTGGGTTCCGCAGCAATCTCCACCGGGAGAGCGTTCCAGGTGTCCACCACTCGCTGTGTGAAGCAGAACTTCCGGCATTTGTCCAGGGCTTGTCCCCCCTCAGCTTCAGTCCATGACTTCTTCTCCTAGTCACATTTGACATCGTAAATAACTTTTTGTCTTGGTCTATCTTGTCGATTCCTTTTATTATTTTAAAAGTCTCAATCATATCCCCTTGCAGTCTCCTCTTCTCAAGGGAGAACAGTCCCAGTTTTCTAAGCCGTTCTTCGTAGTTCAAGTTCTCCATACCTTTTACCAGCTTCGTTGCTCGCCTCTGCACCCTCTCGAGTAGTTTTATATCCTTCTTTAGATAGGGAGACCAGTGTTGGATACAGTATTCCAAGTGTGGTCTGACTATAGCTCTATAAAGCGGCATTATGACACACTCCGATCTACTCATGATTCCCTTCTTTATCATGCCCAACATTTTATTTGCTTTCTTTGCTGCCGCCGCACATTGAGCTGACGGCTTCAGGGTCCTATCTATCAGTACCCCCAGGTCTTTTTCTCGTTCACTCTTACTCAGAGTTGCACCTGACATGCTGTACTCATGCTCCTTATTCTTTTTGCCCAAATGCATTACTTTGCACTAGAGAGTTGCGCGGGGACAGAAATCCCACCCGTCCCCGCCAAAGTCCCACCCGTCCCCACCCGTCCCCGTGAGGATCCCACCCATCCCCACCCGTCCCCGTGAGGAATCCCTCCGTCCCCACCCGTCCCCGCGAGGAATCCCCTCCGTCCCCACCCGTCCCCGCGAGGAATCCCCTCCGTCCCCGCCCGTCCCTATAAACTTCAGAAATAGTTATTTCATTTAATTATGCTACTGAATTAAAGGCTCTGGTAGAAACCCATTTACAAATAAGCAAAAAGACTTTATTAATTTGAAAATATTAATTGGGAAGAATACATACTTTGCAAACGGGTTCCTACCAGAGCCTCTAATGTTTATAAATTTTTATCAACACAACTAATATACTATTTTATCCTGAAGCAAAATAAAAAAAAAGAAATATAATTCTTTTCCTACCTTTGTTGCCTGGTTTCTGCTTTCCTCATGTTCTCATTCAATTCCTTCCATCCACTGTCTCTCTTCCTTCTGCATCTTCCATTTGCTCTGTTACTGTGCCTCTCCCTTTCTTCCCCCTTCCAAATTGGTCTGGCACCCATCTTCTTCTCTCTGCTCCCCCCATAGTCTGGCATCTGTCTTCTTCCCTGCCAACGTCTTCTCCCTACTCTCTCTTCCCCATTTCCTTTCAGCGTCCTTCTCCCCCCATCTTCCCCATGTCCTGTCAGCGTCCTTCTCCCCCCTCTGTCTTCCCCATGTCCTTTCAGCGTCCTTCTCCCTCTCTGTCTTCCCCATGGCCTTTCAGCGTCCTTCTCCACCCCCCCGTCTTCCCCATGTCCTTTCAGCGTCCTTCTCCACCCCTTTGTCTTCCCCATGTGCTTTCAGCATCCTTCTCCCCCCTTTGTCTTCCACAAGTGCTTTCAGAGTCCTTCCCCCCCCCCGCGCCCTTCCCATGGCCTTTCAGCCCTCACCACCTTTTGACATTTCTTCTGATCATTTTTGTGGCTGTTCCAGGCTTCGGTAGTTCGTTCGCGTTTCCATTTTTTAAAGGAGTTCTTCTTTTCTCTTACACAAAATCGGTAATACTAAAAACAATAGCAGCAACCTCTTCAGACTGGTCAACGATCTTTACAACGATCTTGCACAAACTTACAAGAAGAATCCACCTTAACCGCCAACACACTTGCCGACTTCTTCAACACCAAGATCCAAAAATTAAGAACATTACTACCCGCCAGTCCCAACCCCCTCGAGCTCTTCCCCATCCTCACAGACTTGAATTCATCATACCCAGATCCAGGAGCCAAAGCCGACCTCAGCTGGAAACAATTCGCATTAACCGACTGGCAAACCTTCAATACTTACTACAACAAGTATACACACTCCTATTGCCACCTGGACACATGCCCCCCAAATATCATGAAAACTGCCCCTCTCCCACTTTAAAGCAAAAATGATGACATGGGTTAATCACCTACTATCCACAGGAAACTTCCCGTCTGAGCAAGGTCATATAATGATCACCCCAATTCTAAAAAACACGAAAGAACCACCTAACTCCCCATCTAACTATAGACCGGTCGCCAGCATCCCCCTATTTACCAAAATAGTGGAAGGGATGGTAAAGGCGGAACTTTCCGAATACCTCGAAAAATTCAACATTCTATGTGACAACCAAGCAGGCTTTCGCGCGGACCATAGCACTGAAACCGTCATAGCCTCCCTTCTCGACCACCTCCACACGCTCTTCAGTCAAGGCTCAAGTGCCCTGATCATACAACTCGACCTGAGCAGTGCTTTTGACCTGGTCGACCACACCATTCTCCTTGAATGCCTAGCTCACATTGGCATCTCAGACCAGGTCCTTAACTGGTTTCAGGGTTTCCTACAAAACAGATCATACAAGGTATTCATGAATAACTCTTTCTCTTACTGCTGGGACAACACCTGTGGGGTCCCGCAGGGCTCCCCCCTTTCCCCCATCCTATTCAACGTATACCTAGCCTCCCTAGGTAAACTCTTACACAACCTAAATCTCAAATTCTTTATTTATGCAGACGATATCACAATAGCCATCCCACTAACCAACTATTCACAAGAACTACTTGAACACACTTCAAACATTCTCAACCAGATAGAACTCTGGATGCTTTCATTCAGACTGAAATTAAACCCCGACAAATCAAAATTCTTCCTAGCCTCCCCCAAAGATAAAATCAAGGAAACCACAATTCAACTAAAAGGAAAGACCTTCCCCCTCGATCCGACCATAAAAATTCTGGGAGTCACGCTGGACAAAAACCTATCCCTAGAAAACCATACCGACATCATCGCTAGAAAAAGCTTCTCGGCACTCTGGAAACTTCGCACCATAAAAAAATACTTCAATGACACTGCATTCCGCCTACTCGTACAATCCTCCATCCTCAGCATTCTCGACTACTGCAACATCATCTTCCTTAACGCTACAAAGAAAACTACCAGGAGATTAAAAATAGTCCAAAATACCGCAGTGCACCTCATTTTTGGCCTAAAGAAATGGGAACATGTCACTCCATTCTATCACCAACTGCACTGGCTGCCATTAGAATCTAGAGTTCTCTTTAAATTTGCATGCTTTTGTTACAAATCGGTTAACGGTTCTTCCCCAAGTTACATAAATACCCACTTCAACCTTTACTGCAACAACAGGACAGCACGCAGAATTCAACTGTTCGCCTTCCCCTCGCCAAAACACTGCCTTCTCAGAAGATCCCTCGAAAGAACTTTCGCCTTCCAAGCAGCCAAGTTGAACCCATGGCTAGCCCAGATGATACTCGAGGCCCCCACTTACCTTGCCTTCAGAAAACTACTAAAAACTTACCTATTCAACAAACACGACTCCTATTTAATCCCTTCACCTCACATAACCCCGGCCCCACCCCCAACCCCTTCCTCCCACACCTGATTCCCCCTTGACCCTCTCTCTACTTCCCTTGTCTAGTTCGATCTAAGCCGCAATTTTCAGTTAAACTGTTGTACATCTTCCTTTCATTGCAGACTACTGTAAATTGTCGTAACTTCATTGCTGACTGTTGTAAATTGAAAATTGTTGTAATCTACTGTAAATCTGCTAGTAATTTGTTTGTAAATCTGCTTGTAACATGTTGTAAATAAGCTTGTCAATGCAGATCATTTGTTAATTGTTGTAAACCGCCTAGAACTCGATGGGTATGGCGGTATATAAGAATAAAGTTATTATTATTATTATTATTACAGCATCCTTCACCTCTTTAGTAAGCCATGCCGGTTCTCCCTTGCTTTTATTTTTCCGTCCTTTGGATATCTGCGGAATGTAGAGATTTTGTGCTTCCGTGATAGTATTTTTCAGTAGGGACCATGCCTGATCCATCAATTTAATTGCGTTCGTCCTTTTTCTGAGCTGTTTTTTTTTTTACCATGGCTCTCATATTATCGTATCTTCCTTTTTTAAAGTTGAGGGTTGTGGTTAAGGTTTTGATACGTTTCCCCTTCCCGATGTCGAGTTTAAAGTTGATCAGGTTGTAATCGCTCGTTCCTAGTGGGACCTTGACTTCTACTTCCTTAGTCTGACAAGTAATGCCATTTAGGACCAAGTCCAGGGTGGCATTCCCTCTCGTCGGCTCTGCCACCATTTGATCTAGGAAGCAGTCCCCTATCATTTCCAGGAACTTTATTTCTTTGCCGCAGTTTGAGGTTCCCAGGTTCCAGTCTATCCCTGGAAAGTTAAAGTCTCCCATGATCATTACATTGCTTGTCTTACATCCCTGTTTGATTTCCTCTATCATTTCCGAGTCTGTCTCCTCCGACTATCCTGGGGGTCGATAATAAAGGCCAATTTTTCTGTCTGTTCCATTGTGTCTAGGAATCTTAATCCAGAGGGACTCCAACTTATCATTTCCCTCTGTCTTCATCTCTCTAACAGATTCTATTGCTTCTTGAACATATAGGACAATACCTCCTCCTTTATGCCCGGTTCTGTCCCTTCTGTATAGCTTGTATCCCTGCAGTACTGTATCCCACTCGTTTTCGACATGCCACCATGTTTCTGTTATGCCAATGATTTCTAGTTCGTCGCATCTTGCTATTGTATCTAACTCTCCCATTTTGTTTCTCAAACTCATAGCATTCGTGTACATACATTTAAGTTCTCTTTGTGAACCATTCCTGGGATTTTCGAGCTTTGCAGCCCCTGCTGTGTATTTCGTGGTATTTGTCTGTGCTCCTACGTTGTCTTCGTGCTCTTCTCCCCCTAAGTCTGAGTAGTTGTCCGTAGTTCCTTCTTTGGGGGATTTCGTCGCCCAGGCCATCGACCGGTGGTCGACTGTCGGCTTTCCCCTGACCTTTAATTTAAAGTCTTCTCAATGGCCCTCTTCATGTTACCTGCCAATACTCTTGCTCCTTCTTTGGTGAGGTGTAATCCGTCCTTTCTGTAATAACTACTTCTTCCCCAAAACACTGTCCAGTTGCGCACGAAGTCTAATAAGCCACCTGGGAAATACTCCAGATTGCTAGAACAATTGATAGCTATTTTCTCGGTGAAACAAACTCTTTTTATAGTCAGAGAATAGTGTCTTTGATGCATCTTTTACAGTTTCAGCTTCTGCCATTGCTGCTAAATGACTACCATGGCTACACATTTCAGGACTGTGTGAAGATGTGTATTGTAAACTGGCAGATGCATCCCCACCTCTCGCAAACCCCTTTTATTCTTATTCCCCACTCCCAAGGGATGTAGATACAAAAAAAATCCTTGATAGGACACTAGCCTTTCAGGCAGGCATCTAGAACAACACCCTTGGCGCCCTTCTTCTGATTTGACAAGGTTTTATGATCCTTCGGAACCCTTCCTCCCTCCCTACAATCCCGACGCGCACCCCCGCCTACCTGCGCACCCCCGTGTAATCTCAATGCTGTAATCTCCATGCTCTGTTCACTTATATCGATACCTGCGGTATCCACACTGTATTTCTACTTTACTGTATACCGTCTTGAACTGAAAAGGTATGTCAGGATATAAATAAAGCTATTATTATTATTATCATTTTTTTAGTGACAAAGTTAAAGATCTACATCATCCTCTAGAGCAGGGGTGTCAAACTCAGTGTTCTTCCTAAAAATTTTTTCCAGCCGGGTGGCATGAAAAAGTTGCTGGGTGGGGCGGGATGGGGAAATTTGATGGTGGGGAAAATTAAATGTGCACTATTTTTATTATTTTCCAATGCTCAATATGACTTCCTTTTTTAAGGGTTGACACTTAGGCAGTGTTCCAGTAGCATTTAAACCAACCTTGTAAAAAAGTAATGCAGATCCTCTTATTCCAAATAACTTCTGGCCAGTATCAAACTACTGTACTTGAGAAAGTGGCATTCAGCCAACTTCAAACTCATGTTGAATCAGTTAATGCGTTGCATCACCGGTAATCTGTTTTTTGTTTAAGACATAGCACAGTGTCAGTAGTTCCTGCCTTACGGCTCCTTATACAAAGCTGCAATAGCAATTCTGCCACAACAAATGCACTGAAGCCCATAGGAACTGAATGGACTTTGGTGCATTTGCCATTGGAGAACAGCTACTGTGGCTTTGTAAAAGGGGTCTTTACTGCATGAACTCCATAGTCACCTAGACTAGTGTTTCTCAACTACTTTCAAGTCAAGTAGTCCCTAAGTCTAACAAATACCAACCAAATACCCCGGCCCAAGCTCTGCCCCTTACCCCACCCCCATTTATAATAGTACTAATTGTAATTCAATTTCTTCCATTCATTTTTCATGTACACACAATATAATCTTATTAATCCACAATGGTAACCACAAAATTTAAAAAACACAAAGCACACTGTATGTAGGGAAAATGATAATTATCATTTATATTTGTTTTATTTTTCAAAGAGGTCAAGGCAGATGACTAAAATATGCAATGTCACCTCAGTAACAACTATAGAAAAATAGACAAATATAGTACAAAATATAGACAGCAGATATATATTCTCAAAACTCACACATTTTGATCACTAAATTGAAAATAAAATCATTTTTCCTACCTTTGTTGTCTGTTGATTTCATGAGTCTCTGGTTGTACTTCCTTCTGATTGTGCATCCAATATTTCTTTCTTTCTGCTTCCTGCATGCTTCCTCTCCTCCGGACCTCAATCCCTTACCCAACCAACATCTCTCTGTGTCCATGAGTCCAACTTTCCTTCCTCTCTCCTTCACCTCTATTGGCAACATATCTCCCTTTCTCTCCCTCCTCTGTTATGATCGTGGATCTCTCTGTTCTTCCTCAGGGTCTCCCCCACCCCCATCTCTTCTGTTTGCACCTCCCATAATCCAGCATCTGCCTCATGTCATAGAATGATGGCAAATAAAGACCAAATAGCCCATCCAATCTGCCCTTTGGTCCAGGCTTCTGTCTCTCTGTTGCTTACAAACACCCCCCATCCCCAGCATTTGTTCTTTCTTCCAGGACTTTCTCTGTCTCTCTCTCCATCCTTCCTCCCTCCCTCCTTGGTCCAGAATCATTCTACCTCTTTGTAGTCTCTTTCTCTCTTCCCTCTATACACCCCCAAGTTCACCATCTGCCCCCCTCTCTTCGGCCTCCCCTTTGTTTCAGGTTTCTCCCTCTATCTTCCATCTGCTAACATTTCGAGACCTCCCACCTTTGTTTCAGGTCTTTCTATATCTCTCACTCTCACTGTCTTCCACCTCCCCAGGACCTGGCATATGCATATCTCTCTCCTCGGTTCAGGGTGTTTCCCCTCTCTGCAGTCTCTTTCTCTCCCTTTATACCCCTTTAGTCCAGCATCTGCCCTGCCTTTCCCCTCCCTTTTGGGGTAAGTCTACTTTCCTGCCCCTCCTCAAGGTCCTTTTCTATCTCTCTTTCCTCCTCCTCTCCCCTACCCCCCCCATTTCCAGATCCAGTGTCTCTGAAAAGTTTTTTTAAAAGTTACAGACGAATTCATACGCCATTTCCTCTGTAATATCAACCATAAACCACCCTCCAAACTTGCTCACATTCTTCTTTTTGAAGCTCTCCGAGTGTGGAAACATAACCAATTGTACCACAAAACCACCTTATACTGAGCAACAGACGCTCCTCTGAGCTCTTAACTCCTGCACCGTAGTGTCCAACTTCTTTTCGATTTGAGTCAGGGTTGCCAGATGGCAAACAAATTTACAGCCAAACTTATGGCCAAAAGTAGCCCAACTTGTGTCAGAGTAGCCCAAACAATTGCCGCTGAAAACACCTCTAATTTATCAAACAAATACATCATACAAATACAGACTGTTTATTTATACACTGCACATATCCCAAACAGGCTATAATGATGTACAACAGACCAAAACTCAAATACAAAACACAGGCTATTCTTTTGTTTTTATGCAATTCAAAAAGACATGGGATATACACACAGCATCCCCCATTTGGGAAAAGAATAAAGTATAGTATACTTCCAATCAAAGCAAAACATAACTCACCCTCCCCCCCCCCCCAAAAAAAAAAGGAGCTCATGGGGTGGGAGGAAAGAGGTTATCTGCACAGAGTGAGAGGATAACTTACATGGATTGGCAGATTCAACTCTAGAGAACTTTACAAAACCCACCAAACCGCTGGGGCTGTCCCACAGAATTAAATAAAAGTGTGTGTGTATGGGGGGGGGGGCGGCGGGGACTGACAGTTTCACGCCATAGCTCCTCTTCCTCCTCAATTACCTTCCCCAATTATCTTCCATTCAACCCATCTACATACAAAATAATAAAAAGGTGTGTGTGTGTGGGGGGGGGGGTGAACAGAATTAAATAAAATAAATGCAGGATCCGACTTAGAAGTCAGCTGCCCATCAGTCTGCACTTCATCTTCAGCTCATCTCTCTCCCTTATACCTTCCTATTTTTAGCTTCCCTATGCGGCAAATTTCAACTTTTTTTTTTTTATATAAAACTGGTGGGAGATGGGAAAAAAGACTCTACGAGAAAAATCCCTCCTGGCGAGGCAGTCAGTAACAGTGGGATCTGAATCGCCGGCACATTCTCTCATTACACGAAGGCTGTCACCGCTCAGGGAAGGGAACACAGACTGTACAGTTGGCGGCAGCACGCACACACATACAGTACACACCGCCTCTCACACTGATGAAAGCTACTGGTAAAAAAAAACATAACCCACCGGTTCACCTCCAAACCTCCTCCCTCACTCTCCAGGCTGTCCGCCCCAGGACCTCTTGGGTTGTAAATGAACTGTTTCCAGTTTGCGAGAGTCTGTCCAAAGGTTTTGCTCTCCTCTTTGGCCATGGCGAGCTTGCTAGTGTTGGCGCTCTTCACTTACCGACGGCGGCACGGTTCTTTTTGAAAGTCGAAGCTTCCGCTGCGGTGCCAGAATTTTCATTGGCTCAGCTAGGGCACATTGGACCAATCGCAAACTACCTTTAGTTAGATTGTGAGCCTTCGGGACAGTAAGGGAATTTTCCAAGTACCTTTCTTATTTCTAATCTTAATGTATATTTTCTGTAAACCGCTTAGAACCTAACGGATGTAGCGGTATATAAGAAATAAATTACATTACATTACATTACCTCAGAGTTCTAAGGTTGTTTGTAATTGGCTTATTGTACTGCAGCTGAACCAATGAAAAACCCTCCCTCAGCAATAGGAGGTCCAGAACCAGTCAAAAAGTAGCCCAAAAAACCAGAGAGATTTGTGAGCTCCTGTAATGAGAACCGCTGTAGCCAATACTGTCCCATCAATTAGATTTTGAAGGGTTTCACTATTTAACAAGTGCGGTCCCAGACTGTGTCTGAAATTCACAGCCGGGCACTCACTTAAATTAGCCAGGCGAAGTGTCTGGCTAAAAGTTGCTAGGGAGAACATTGCAAACTCAATCACATTAAGGGGCCGAAATCTAAAACACAGGCTAAGTCACGGGCCAGACCCCATCCCCATAATAGTACTAATTGTAACACCATTTTTTCCATTCATTTTTCATATATACACACACAATATAATCTTATTAACAACACGTAACGGTTAATCACAAAATTAAACAAGCACACTGTATGCTTCTCAACATTCATTCCTACCAGAACACAGAACAAAAACTAAAAGTACTAATATATACAAATGAAACCCTAAGATTCAAGACTCTGCATGCAGTACAACCCCCAGAGAAAAAGAAACAAATGTAAAGGGAGAATGTGGCGCAGTGGTTAAAGCTACAGTCTCAGCACCCCGAGGTTGTGGGTTCAAATCCACGCTGCTCCTTGTGACCCTGGGCAAGTCACTTAATCCCCCCCATTGGCCCAGGTACATTAGATATATTGTGAGCCCACCATGACAGGGAAAACTGCTTGAGTACCTGAATAAAGCATATAAACAGGCTTGGACAGGCAAGCAGGAGGCAGGAAAAGAGAAGGAGAGAAAAGCAGAAAGAGTGAAGAGCAGAGAACAGGAGAGTGGAAGAAGGAGCAACAGAAGGCAGGAGAGAGAAAGCAATGTTACTTACCGTAACAGTTGTTATCCAGGGACAGCAGGCAGCTATTCTCACTAGGGGGTGATGTCATCAGACAGAGCCCCGGTACGGACGTCTCACAAGCACGTGTTGCTTGTAGAAACTTAAAGTTTCTAGATGCCCGCACCGCGCATGCGCCGGTGCCTTCCTGCCCGGAGATCCGGGCGTGTCTCCTCAGTTCAGGTAGCTAGCCTGAGAAGCCAACCCAGGGGAGGTGGGTGGGACGTGAGAATAGCTGCCTGCTGTCCCTGGATAACAACTGTTACGGTAAGTAACATTGCTTTATCCCAGGACAAGCAGGCAGGTATTCTCACTAGTGGGTGACCTCCAAGCTAACCTCAGTGGGATGGAGGGGGAGTTGGCGACTTAAGAGAATAAATTTTTCAATACTGTTTGGCCAAACTGTCCATCCCGTCTGGAGAGAGTATCCAGACAATAATGTGAGGTGAATGTGTGAACCGAGGACCAGGTGGCAGCCTTACAAATTTCCTCGATTGGTGTTGATCTGAGGAATGCTACTGAGGCTGCCATTGCTCTGACCTTATGGGCTGTGACCTTACAAGGAAGTGATAATCCAGCCTGGGCATAGCAGAAAGAGATACAAGCCGCCATCCAATTAGAGATGGTGCGCTTTGATACGGGTCTTCCCAACTTGTTAGGATCGAAGGAGACAAAAAGTTGAGGAGTGGTTCTGTGTGGCTTGGTGCGATCCAGGTAGAAAGCCAAGGCACGTTTACAGTCTAGAGTGTGAAGGGCCGATTCTCCGTGGTGAGAATGGGGCTTAGGGAAGAATACTGGAAGTACAATGGATTGGTTGAGATGAAATTCGGAGACCACCTTAGGCAGGAATTTCGGGTGAGTGCGTAGGACCACCTTGTCATGATGGAATACTGTGAATGGTGGATCCGCCATCAATGCCTGGAGTTCGCTGACTCTGCGAGCGGACGTAAGGGCTACAAGAAAAAGCACTTTCCAGGTGAGGTACTTAAGAGGGGCCCTGTTGAGTGGTTCAAACGGGGGCTTCATGAGACGGGAAAGGACTACATTGAGGTCCCAAACTACTGGGGGTGGTTTGAGAGGAGGGTTAACATGGAAGAGTCCTTTCATAAATCTGGCGACCACCGGATGGGCCGAGAGGGGTTTCCTTTGTAGGGGCTGGTGGAACGCCGCAATAGCGCTCAGGTGGACTCGTATGGAAGTGGACTTGAGCCCAGATTGAGATAGGTGTAGGAGATAGTCCAGCACGGAGGATAAGGAAGCTCGCTGAGGTTCCTTTGACTTAGAAACACACCATGAGGAGAATCTGGTCCATTTCTGGGAGTAGCATTGTCGAGTGGCGGGCTTCCTGGAAGCTTCCAAGACCTCCCTCACTTCTTGTGAGAATTGGTGAGGGGTTACGTTGAGAGGAACCAAGCTGTCAGGTGGAGAGACTGCAGGTTGGGATGAAGTAGTGATCCTTGATGTTGAGTAAGCAGTGAAGGAAACACTGGAAGTGGTACTGGTTCCCTGCTGCTGAGTTGAAGTAGGAGGGAGAACCAAGGTTGTCTGGGCCACCGAGGAGCTATTAGAATCATGGTGGCCCGTTCGAGTTTCAGCTTGACCAGAGTCTTCTGGATCAGCGGGAATGGTGGGAACGCATATAGAAATCGTTTCCCCCAGTTCAGTAGAAAAGCATCTGCCTCGAGGCGATGAGGAGTGTAGATCCTGGAGCAAAACTGAGGCAGTTTGGAGTTGTGGGGAGCCGCAAAGAGGTCTATCTGAGGTGTCCCCCATTGCGTGAAGATTTGGTGAAGGGGGCTGGAATGGAGAGTCCATTCGTGCGGTTGTAGCAGACGGCTTAGTTTGTCTGCTAAGACGTTGTTCTCCCCCTGGATGTATACTGCTCTGAGTAGGGCGTTGTGGCGCACCGCCCAGTCCCAGGCTCGTAGAGCTTCCTGGCAAAGGAGGGCCGAGCCCGTGCCTCCTTGCTTGTTGATATAATACATGGCGGCCTGATTGTCTGTGCGAATGAGGATTACCATGTCGTGGAGTAGATGTTGGAAAGCTTGGAGCGCATTGAAGATGGCTCTGAGTTCCAGTAGATTGATTTGGTGTAGTCTTTCCGCACTGGTCCAGAATCCTTGGGTGCGGAGACCATCCAGGTGGGCCCCCCATGCATAATTCGACGAATCGGTTGTGAGAACTTTCTGATGGGGGGGAGAGTGCATCAGCAAACCTCTGGATAGATTCGAAGAGGTCATCCACCAAAGTAGAGACTGCCGAAGAGCAGGTGTGACTGAGATGTGTTTGGATAGTGGATCGGACGTCTGATTCCACTGTGATGCCAGGGTCCACTGGGGGATCCTGAGGTGGAGTCTGGCAAAGGGTGTCACGTGTACTGTGGAGGCCATATGGCCCAGGAGCACCATCAGTTGTCTCGCCGGTAGAGTTTGGCGAGTAGACACCGCCTGGCAGAGGTGAAGAAGGGACTCCATGCGTTGCAGGGGCAGGAATGCTCGGAGTCGGGTGGTGTCCAGGACCGCTCCGATGAAGGGGAGGGACTGGGTGGGTTGTAGATGAGACTTGGAAAAGTTGATCTCGAAGCCCAAATTTTGGAGGAAGTAGGTTGTAGCCAAGGCCGCCGAAGTGACCTCTGGGGCTGACGGGGCCTTGATGAGCCAGTCGTCGAGGTATGGGAACACCTGTAGACTCCTGTCCCGGAGTGCTGCGGCCACTACCACCAGGCACTTTGTGAAGACTCTGGGGGACGAAGATAGGCCGAATGGTAGCACTCGATACTGTAGGTGCAGATTTCCCACCCGAAATCTGAGGAACTTTCGGGAGGCCGGGTGAATGGGGATGTGAGTGTAGGCCTCCTTGAGATCCAGGGAGCATAACCAGTCGTTCTGCTCGAGGAGGGGGTATAGAGAAGCCAAGGTCAGCATGCGAAACTTCTCTTTGACCAGAAACTTGTTGAGGGCCCGAAGGTCTAAAATGGGTCGCAGGTCGCCCGTTTTCTTCGGGACGAGGAAGTACCGGGAGTAAAACCCTCGGTTCAATTGGTCTGACGGGACCGGCTCGACAGCCCGAAGCTGAAGTAAGGTTTGGACTTCCTGAAGAAGAAGGGCGGTCTGCGTCGAGCTTGAAGGATACTCTCTTGGAGGATGGTCCGGGGGGACCCGGTGGAATTGAAGAGAGTATCCTTCTCTTATGATGGTGAGGACCCATAGGTCCGTGGTTATGGCCTCCCATCGATGGTAAAAAAGATGGAGGCGGCCCCCTATGGGAGAGGCCGAGGTTATGCTCCCGGGAGGGGCGTCAAAAGGGCTGGGGAGCCTTAGGTGCAGCCGGTGGCTGAGGTTTTTGCTGAGACTTCTGGGGAGGTTGTCTCTTCGCAGGCTGTCTCGCAGCAGGCGTTTGTCTGGGCATGTAACGCCGCTGGTAAATCAGGGGTGGCCTGGAAGGTCGAGACTGTTGAGGTTTGGGTTTGGGCCGCAGGATGGATTGAAAAGATTTTTCATGATCCGACAGCTTCTTGGTAACAGTTTCGATAGACTCATCGAACAGGTCAGCTCCAGCACATGGTACGTTGGCGAGTCTGTCCTGGAGGTTGGGATCCATATCGATTGTACGGAGCCATGCCAGGCGACGCATAGCTACCGCGCTTGCGGCGGCGCGTGCCGAGAGTTCGAATGCATCGAAGGAGGATTGCATCAGCTGGAGGCGTAATTGGGAGAGGGAGGCTACCACTTCCTCGAACTCGAATCGAGCTTGGTTGTCTATGAACGGAGTGAACTTGCGGAGCACCGGCAAGAAGAACTCCAGATAGGAAGAGAAAAAGAAATTGTAGTTTAGCACCCGTGACGCCATCATGGAGTTTTGGTAAAATTTTCTACCAAATTTGTCCATCGTTCTCCCCTCTCGGCCCGGCGGTACAGAGGCGTAGACCTGGGAGGGATGAGAGCGTTTAAGGGAGGACTCGACCAGTAGGGATTGGTGGGAGAGTTGAGGGCCCTCAAACCCTTTATGGTGCACGATGCGGTATCGAGCATCGAGTTTGCTGGGGATCGCCGGTATGGAATACGGTGTTTCGAAGCACTGCATGAAGGTCTGGTCCAGTAATTTGTGCAAGGGGAGCCGAAGCGACTCCGTTGGAGGGTTAGGTAAATGCATGGTGTCCAGATACTCTTTGGAGTATCGGGAGCCCGTGTCAAGGGTCACATCCAGATCATCCGCCATTTGTCGGAGGAATGATGAGAAGGACAATTGTTCCGCCAGCGTCGGTCTGTGGGACGGGCTGGAGGAGGAGGAGGCCTCCAGGTCCATGGACATCGGGGAGTGGCAAGGAGAATCGGGCACCGATGTCTCCTCGTACTCCGGGCCCCCCGGAGGGGACACCTCTGATGAGGAGTATCCCCTACGTTGCAGTTTTTTCTGCGGTGACACCTCCGAATGGCGTGAGGAGTGCCAGGATGAGTGTCTCGATCGGTGCCCGTCTCGGTGGCGGGACAGGGATCGGGATCGTCTGTGCATCGCATGGTCTCCCGAGGCCCCCAAGTGGATAGGGCTGGAAGCGGTGGATCGCAACTGGGTTTGCGATGCGGGTTCTTGCGATGCTACCCAAGTCTGGTAAGGAGTACGGAAGAACTCTTCCTGACTATGCCCAGGGCTTCGAGTATCGATCGGAGGTCTGGTCCCATGTTGGCACGGAGGCGTAATGGGTTCTAATGGCGGCATATCGGTAAGCGAGGCTTGCCGCGTGGGCATCGCCGCCCTCCCCCGTTCGTCCTCGTCGGTTGTCGAGGTCGAACGGTGTGGGGGAGGGGGAGGGGGCGGACTGCCCCTTTGGACTGGTACCGGGAGGTCACCCTGTATGGCAGCGATGAGCCCGGGTCCGATGGTCTGCATGAGCTCAACGAATTGAGCTTCCAGCACGGACCGTAGCGAAGCCGATAAGGAGGGATCCGCACCGAAAGGGGGTCCTCCTGCACGGACATCGCGCTCCTTCGAGGCCGAGTGCTTCTGCTTAGTAGCTTTCGGCACTTTGATGACCACTGGTGGCACTGTGGAAGGAAGAGGTACCTGAACCGAGGAGACCGGGGCAGGCACCGACGTCGAGCTCGTGGATGGTGTCGGGGTGAGCGATGCCGGTTTCACCGCACTCGATGCAGGAGGGGTCGATACCGGTTTCGCCCGAACCGGGGAGGTATCAGATGAAGTGGAGGCTGAGGGATCCTTAGCTGCGTCCATCTTGAACATCGATTCCCACAATAGGCAACGCCGCTTGAATGAGCGTGCCGTAAGGGTAGAGCAAGGCCTGCACGATTTCGGGATGTGGTCAGGGCCCAAACACTGCAAACAGCGCCAGTGAGGGTCCGTGAGTGAAATCGCGCGTTGGCACTTGCTGCACTTTTTAAACCCGGTGATTGGCCGGGACATAGGCCGGAAAATCTCCGCCGCGAGGTCGAAGCCAGTGGGCCTGAGCCACGTGGCCGGCCCGTTCGACCCGCCGGAGGAAATAATCTTCTTTTTTTTTTTTTTTTTTTTTTACTGAAAAAGAAAAGTACTGTTAACTGTAATTAAAAGAAAGCGAAAACGCGGACAAGGAAGGCAAATTTAACTGAATTCAGCTAGCGCATGATGAAGTTGAACTTCTCAGCTCCGCGGAAAAGAAAGAACTGAGGAGACACGCCCGGATCTCCGGGCAGGAAGGCACCGGCGCATGCGCGGTGCGGGCATCTAGAAACTTTAAGTTTCTACAAGCAACACGTGCTTGTGAGACGTCCGTACCGGGGCTCTGTCTGATGACATCACCCCCTAGTGAGAATACCTGCCTGCTTGTCCTGGGATAAAGGGGCATTAGTGAGCCACATCGACAGGATCATCGACAGTGTGGAAGAAGATATGGCGGTGATCCATGTGAGGACGAATGTGAGCAACAGGAACTACAACAGGGAAGTACTGAAGGACCAGTTCCGAATGCTAGGAAGGAAGCTGAAGACCAGAACACAGAGGATAGCATTCTCGGAGATCCTGCCGGTACCCAGGGCCGACGAGAAAAGGCAGATGGCGTTGCAAGCAGTCAACACATGGATGCGCTGCTGGTGTGAGGAAGAAGGATTACACTTCATGTGCAACTGGACGACGTTCTGGGGGAAGAGCAAGCTATTCAGGAAGGACAGACTCCACCTCAGCAGAGACGGAATGAGGCTACTTGCAAGCAATATCAAGAGAGAAGTTGAGAAGTTTTTAAACTAGGAAGAAGGGGAAAGCCGACAGTCGACCGAAAGAGAGAGTCGATGGTTCGGGAACTGGTATACCTGGAGGATACCGTGCAGGAACATAAGAGGGGAAGACTCACCACATCACAGGCAAGACAGATCGAAAGGGACACAAGAGGGAAGGAAATGCAAGAAAGGAACAGGCCGCAAAATCACGAACTACACGAACGCAAAGGAGCCTAAGGATAAGATGGGTGAATTAGAATCTATGGTACAAAAGATAATGTGGATGTCAGCATAGCTATTGCTAGCATTCAGCATTTTCAGTTGGCATAACTAATGTCAGCGAAGGCCTATGGGAAATTATATCAATCTGACTCTGGCATGTGAATGCAGATAGACCCTAAGGGCAGGGAGACTGTTTTAAGTAGCCCTGATTAAATCATGATTAGCCAAAAGGTGTTAATGTGTAAATGTCTGATTAAGAGGGTGCTTAGGACAATGGGTCCAGGTGCACAGATAACTAAAGTTAATCAGAAACTATTGTCAGAGACATACTGGAAATACATATATGACTACAGCCTATTTTTCTCCTGTTTACGAAGGAGGGGGGAGATTTAACTTCTATTGAAGCTCAATAGATTCTGGTTTTTAGAATAAGTTTCCAAACCATAAAAGCCCCCTCGCAGCATCACCCCCCTCTCTTGGCTCTTGAACTCTGGTCCTCTCTTGTTTCTCTTGAGCTCTCTTTCTCTGTCTATCTCTCTGTCTATCCTTCTCTTTATCTATGGAACCCGAAGCTTAGACCATCACCCCATCCTCCTTTCTCTCTCTTTCTCTCTCTGGCTCTCCCTAGAACTTCAGACTCTCTGTCTCATTGCCTCTGAACTCTGTAAGGCAGGGAAACTGCTTTGCTCTCTCCTTAATTGTAATGCTTATAAATATTGCTTTCCTGTAAGCCTATTTCTATAATATATTCTTTATGCAATCATTCTGGCTGTGTTTCTTATTTGAGTCTACTTCCTGGTGAATCTTCAGTGAGGGAACTGAACCTGGGACCTGGCGTGTGCAAGGGCGCCTCTAATATAACCCCTCCAACCATACATTGTGGGAGCCCGACTAACAATCCTTACAGTGGACATCATTGGCATTACGGAAACATGGTGGACTGAGGAAAACGTCTGTAACACTGTGCTACCGGGATACAAACTATACCGAAGAGACAGAGTAGCTCAAAAAGGTGGGGGCATTGCCATATACGTCAAAGATGGAATTGAATCTACTGGAGAGAATACGCCACAATAGACAGATAAGTTAGAATCTCTATGGGTCAAAATTATGGGAACAAATGGACTGGAAATGAAGATCGGCATTTACTACCGACCCCCAGGGCAGTCTGAAGTAATTGATGGAGAAATGACGGACTGCAAGGGAGGCAATGCAGTTATCATGGGTGACTTCAACTATCCGGGGATAGACTGGAACCTAGGCATCACCGGCTGCGCTAGGGAGACCAAGTTCCTGGATGCTGTAGGCGATTGCTTCCTGGAACAACTTATCAAGGAAAATACAAGAGGAAATGCAATTCTGGACTTAATTCTAAATGGACTGCGAGGACCAGGACAAGGTGCAGAAGTAGAAGGGACGCTGGAAAACAGTGATAACAACATGATCCGCTTCGACCTGGATGTAGGGGCGAAACATCGGTTCAGAACGACGGCCATGGCATTGAACTTATGAAAAGGGAATTACGAAGGGATGAGACACATGGTGGAGAAGAAGATTAAGAAGAGGATAAGCACTGTAAAAACGCTAGAACAAACTTGGTCCCTTTTTAAGGACACAGTCACCGAGGCGCAAAATCTATATATATCGCGTATCAACAACGGATCCAAAGAACAAGGAACCTGCGTGGCTCACTGTAGAGGTGAAGGAAGCTATCAGAGACAAGAAAACTTTGCTTAAGGAATGGAAAAGGTCAAGAACGGACAAAAACTGGAATATGCACAAACCTCATAAACGCAGGTGCCATAAGGTGGTAAAAGGAGACTACAAGGAAAAAATAGCCAAGGAGGCGAAAAACTTCAAGCTGTTCTTTCAATATATTAAGGGGAAACAACTCGTGAAGGAAGTGGTGGAACCACTGGATGACCATGGAATAAAGGGAGTACTAAAGGAGGACAAAGCACTGAACACATTTTTTTGTATCTGTATTTACCGAAGAGGATATACACAGCATACTGGAACCCATCAGGCTATATGCTGGAAACGAAGACGGGAAACTGATAGGGTTGACGGTCAGTCTAGAAGAGGTATGCAGGCAGATCGATAGGCTTAAGAGCGGTAAATCCCCGGGACCGGATGGCATCCATCCGAGGGTCATCAAGGAACTGAAAGGGACTAAAACTGAACTGCTTCAACTAATAGCCAATCTGTCGATCAAATCGGGAAAGATTCCAGAAGATTGGAAGGTGGCGAATGTTACGCTGATCTTTAAAAAAAGTTTGAGGGGAGATGCAGGAACTACAGACTGGTGAGTCTGACCTCAGTACCGGGAAAGATGGTAGAGGCGCTGATAAAGGACCGCATCATTGATCACCTTGACGGACACGGTCTGATGAGGACCAGCCAGCACGGTTTCAGCAAAGGCAGATCTTGTTTGACGAACTTGCAGCACTTCTTTGAGGAAGTAACAGGAAGATAGACAAGGGCAACCTGGTCGACATTGGATTTTCAGAAGGCGTTTGACAAGGTTCCACACGAATGACTATTTCAGAAAATTGTGAGCCATGGAATCGAGGGTGAAATATAATCATGTGGATTAAAAACTGGCTGGAGCATAGGAAACAGAGAGTGGAGGTAAATGGACAATAATTTGACTTGAGTGGGGTGCCGCAGGGTTGGTGCTTGGACCCGTGCTCTTCAACATCTTTGTAAACGATCTGGACATTGGTACGACGAGTGAGGTGATTAAATTTGCGGACGATACAAAGTTATTCAGAGTAGTGAAGACACAGGGGGATTGCAAAGATCTGCAACGTGACATAATCAAGCTCGAGAAATGGGATCAACATGGCAAATGAGGTTCAACGTGGATAAGTGTAAAGTGATGCATGTCGGTATCAAAAATCTCATACACGAATACAGGATGTCTGAGGCACCAGGAAGCCAGAAGAATGAGCTTTTAAATTATTTTCATTTGCATTGTGCAGTGCCTAAGAAGAACAAAAGCGTGCTGTAAAATAGTGTTCAGACTTCAAAAACAAAACATCACTACAATATAATGTCATTCAGAAAAACATATTAAAAACTTTGCTTAAATATGGCTGGAAGGCAGGTACCTGAATCCTTTGACACACACACCCTGAGAAACAGCATCAAAATGAGGCTACAAAAAGGGCAGCCAGGCTGAGATCATTAACCATGAGGAGTAGACCCGCCTTCCTTACCGTTGTTGATCAGAATGATATGTTGACATCCACTTAGAGTTTGAATACCCCCCCACCCTGACAAGAAAGTAACAAACCAGAGCAGAACCAGCAAAAAGATGACAATGAAAATCAATGATGTGAAAATTACAAAAACGCACACAACTCCGCTTCTTTATTCAAGCCTTCAAAGACTGTAGACAGCAGATCCACCGCTGTTCAATCCCCCTATAGTATTCTGGTCAGATCCCCTCCACAGGGCAATGTTACTGTATCAATTATCAAAAATTTCAAGTCTGATAATTGATGACAGATCCCCCTCCAGTGCTGAACCAGAAGAGCTTCTGTTACTCCCTTACAAATTCTGCTTAGATGTTTGTGTATGTGGGCTCTGATAGGTCTAGTTGTGCAGCCCACATACATCTTTTTGCAGAGGCAAACAACAAGACGGCTGCTACAGTTAAACAATAAGTCGACTCCCGTAGGCCATAGGTGACACCTCTATGGGTAAACACTTGAAATGTTATTGCATGGGCACACACTGTACGACCACTGTGTCTATGCCCCACTTGGGATTCCATAGTTTTGTAATGAGGAACGTACTGGGATCTTGTCACTTGTTCACGAAGGTTGCATTGGTGAGCCATATTCAAGCAAAGTTTTTTATATGTTTTCTGAATGACATTGTATTGTAGTGATGTTTTGTTTTAGAAGTCTGAACACTATTTTACAGCATGTTTTTGTTCTTCTTAGGCACTGCACAATGCAAATGAAAATAATTTAAAAAGCTCATTCTTCCAGCTTCCTGATGTAGTCATAGCAAAATACAGACTGTGTTGGAGCCGTGAATTAATCTCTCAGATAAGTGGTCTACTTTAAAACCTTTGTAGAACCATATGATAGCCTTAACAGTGGAAGCAAGTTTTTGCTTTATTCGAATGTGATATAATTAAAATCAAAGCACTCTCTCAGCGACATCGTATCGCTGTTGTGGTGCCTTGCTGAAGAGCTTATGAGTACATTTAAAACGTAAAGAGCTATAAAGTGAATATGTTGATACTATCTTTGGAAATTAGCCCAGCATTTAAGAGAGGGGTGTTTTGTTATACAACCATCTTTAGCATTAACTTTTAACATTCAACTTTTTTCCATTTTTCTGCTTTCTTCTCAAACTCTATCTACTTTTCCATGTGTATTATTCTCCTCCCTCTCTCTTCTACCCTATTCCCATCTATCCACAAGCATTTCTTTTGATCTCTTCCCTGCTGCACCCATTGCTGTGCACCATCTCCTCCTTCTGTCTCCTCTTCCCCTTCATCCCTATCCCTCTCCCATGGTCAGACATCTCTGTCTTCCCCCATCATATGGTCTGGCATCCTTCTCCTCTCCTTCCAATAGCATGGAATCTCTCTCCTCATCCATGGTCTGTCATCTCTCTCAGAAGAAATCAAAAACAAAGTGGAGAAATGATATTCCTGAGATGTACTTTATTAATATTAAAATAATATTAAAACTTGGTAAACCACATAAAAACCTCTAGGACGCAGTCCGCTGAAAAGCTTTGGACCCAACATGGTCCAAGTTTCGACAGAATGTCTTCTTCAGGGGTCCCTATGAAGTTCTATGGTAAATACATGGATGAAAATGCCAGTCGGAAATAAACTGATCCGTAAAAGCTGTGTGCAGGATATGGGCTCAAAAAGCTTTTCTCTTGGCTTTTTGAGCTCATGTCCTGCACACATCTTTCACTTGGCATTTTGAGCCCATGTCCTGCACATAGCTTTTATGGATCAGTTTATTTCCGACTGGCATTTTTATCCACGTATCTTTGCCATAGGACTTCACAGGGACCCCTGAAGAAGACATTCTATCGAAACACGGACCGTGTTGGGTCCAGGGTCCAAAGTTTTTCAGCGGACTGCATCCTAGAAGGTTTTATGTGGTTTGCCAAGTATTAATATTATTTTAATATTAAGAACATAAGAAGCGCCATCTCCGGAACAGACCCTAGATCCATCAAGTCCGGCGATCCGCACACGCGGTGGCCCCACCAGGTGTACCCTGGCATAGTTTTAGTCCCCATATCGCTCTAAGCTTCTCATAAAGAGAAGTGCATCTAGCTTACCCTTACCCATGTCACTTCATGCCACTCATAAGGAGATGTACATCTAACTTACCCTTAAATCCTACAACGGTGGATTCCGCAATTACCTCTTCTGGGAGAGCATTCCAGGTGTCCACCACTCGTTGCGTGAAGCAGAACTTCCTGATATTTGTCCTGAACTTGTCCCCCCTTAGCTTCAGTCCATGTCCTCTTGTCCGTGCCACATTGGACATTGTAAATAATGTTTTTTCCTGCTCTATTTTGTCGATTCCTTTCAATATTTTGAAAGTCTCGATCATATCCCCTCGCAGTCTCCTTTTCTCAAGGGAGAACAATCCCAGTCTCTTAAGTCTTTCCTCGTCTCTGCACCCTCTCTAGCAGTTTTATATCCTTCTTTAGGTATGGAGACCAATGCTGAACGCAGTATTCCAAGTGCGGTCTGACCATCGCTCTATAAAGCGGCAGTATAACTTTCTCCGATCTACTCGTGATTCCCTTCTTTATCATGCCTAGCATTCTATTTGCGTTCTTCGCTGCCACCGCGCATTACGCCGACGGCTTCAGTGTCCTATCGATTAATACTCCCAGGTCAGTTTTTCCCAGAGTTGCATCTGACATACTATACTTGTGTTCCTTATTTTTTCTGCCTAAGTGCATCACTTTGCATTTTTCCACATTAAACTTCATCTGCCATTTATCTGCCCAATTCTCCAATCGGCTCAAGTCACTCTGGCCCAGCATAGCTTTGTGTCATCTGCAAACTTGATGATCTCACTGGATGTTCCATGCTCTAGGTCATTGATGAAAATATTAAATAAGATGGGCCCAAGTACCGAGCCCTGGGGCACACTGCTAGTCACATTTTCCCAGTCCGAGAACTTCCCATTTATGCCCACTCTCTGTCTTCTGATCTCCAGCCATTTGCCTATCCTTCTTAGTATATCTCCTTCTATTCCATAGCCCTGCAGTTTCCTGAGGAGTCTTACATGTGGAATTTTGTCGAACGACTTCTGAAAATCCAAGTATATAATATCCACTGGTTCTCCATTATCAATTTGTCTGTTCACTGTCTCAAAAAATTGAAGTAGGTTCGTCAAACATGACTTCCCTTTCCTGAACCCATGTTGGCTGGCTTTCATTAGGCCGTGTGTGTCTAGGTGCCGGGTTATGCTATCCTTGATCAGCGCCTCAACCATCTTCTCAGGGACCGACGTGAGACTCACAGGTCTATAGGAAAGGTTTCACGAAATCTACCACATTGACCAAGGTTCTCAAGTTCAAGGACACAAATTTCCAGGACATGGGAGACTTCGTTCACCAGGCGCTACAAACCCAAGCAGATACCGACAGCGTGGAAGAAATGTGGTCAACTTTGAAAACCACCATACAGGAAGCAACAAACCGCTATGTTAAATCAGTAAGCAAACGAAGTAGGAACAACAAGCCACAGTGGTTCTCTATGGAGATCTCAGACCTCATCAAAGAGAAGAAAAAAGCATTCATCTCTTACAAACAATCAGGGACACAGGACTCCAGAGTAGATTATCTGACCAAATCAAGAGCCGTCAAAGCGGCAGTTAGAGAGGCCAAATTCCGCATGGAGGAGTCTCTAGCAAAGAATATCCAGAAGGGAGATAAATCCTTCTTCAGGTATATTAGTGACAGGAAAAAGAACTCAGGCGGGATAGTACGACTCAGAAAACCAGACGGAGACCATGTGGAGACGGACTCGGAAAAGGCCCAACTGTTAAATGAATACTTCTGTTCAGTCTTCACCTGCGAGGTGCCGGGAATCGGCCCTCAACCACATACAAGGATTAAATCAGTAGACCCGTTTAGTAATTTCAAATTTACACCCAGCAGCGTCTACTGCGAGCTGTCAAAAATCAAGGTCAACAAGGCAATGGGGCCTGACAACCTACACCCTAGGGTACTCAGGGAGTTGGGAGATGTCTTGGCGGAACCACTATCCGCGCTCTTTAATCTCTCCCTTAGTACAGGTAACGTCCCGATGGACTGGAAGACGGCTAACGTCATTCCACTACACAAGAAAGGCTCCAGGGTGGATATGGCAAACTACAGACCAGTGAGTCTCACTTCAATAGTGAGCAAACTAATGGAAACCCTAATCAAACACCAAATGGATAGGATCATGGACGAGGAGAATCTGCGGGATCCCCGCCAACATGGATTTACTAAGGGGAGATCGTGCCAATCCAACCTGATCGGCTTCTTTGACTGGGTGACGAGGAAGCTGGATGTTGGTGAGTCCCTGGACATCGTCTATCTGGATTTCAGCAAAGCATTTGATAGCGTGCCACACCGCAGGTTGCTGAACAAGATGAGTTCTTTAGGTTTGGGCGACACTTTAACAAAATGGGTTGGGAACTGGCTTGGAGGTAGGCTTCAGAGGGTGATGGTGAATGGCACTCCCTCCGAGATGTCGGAGGTGATAAGTGGAGTGCCACAGGGCTCCGTCCTAGGCCCGATCTTGTTCAACATCTATATAAGAGATCTGACAGAAGGGCTTCGAGGTAAAATAACATTGTTTGCCGATGATGCCAAACTGTGCAATGTAGTGAGCAAAAGCACAACAGACAAAAAAGCAATGACAGACGATATGGTGCATGACTTACTTCTGCTGGAGCACTGGTCTAGGTCCTGGCAACTCAGTTTCAATGCCAAAAAATGCAAAGTCATGCACCTGGGAAGCCAGAATCCATGCAAGATCTACACCCTAAATGGCGAGATCCTGACAAGAACTGTAGCAGAAAGAGACTTGGGAGTGATTGTCAGGGAAGACATGAAGTCGGCAAACCAAGTGGAGCAAGCTTCATCCAAAGCAAGGCAAATCATAGGTTGCATACGCAGGAGTTTCATCAGCCGTAAACCTGAAGTCATTATGCCACTATATAGATTCATGGTGAGACCGCACCTGGAGTACTGTGTGCAATTCTGGAGGCCGCATTACCGCAAGGATGTGCTGAGACTGGAGTCGGTCCAGAGAATGGCCACCAGGATGGTCTCGGGACTCAGGGAGCTCCCGTACGAGGAGCGGTTGGGGAATTTGCAGCTCTACTCACTCGAGGAGCGTCGAGAGAGGGGAGACATGATCGAGACATTCAAATATCTCACGGGCCGCATCAAGGTGGAAGAAGACATCTTCTTCTTCAAGGGTCCCGCAGCAACAAGGGGGCATTCGTGGAAAATCAGGGGCGGGAAACTGCACAGTGACACCAGGAAGTTCTTCTTCACTGAAAGGGTGGTTGATCGCTGGAATAGTCTTCCACTTCGGGTTATTGAGGCCACCAGTGTGGCGGATTTTAAGGCCAGATGGGATAGACATGTGGGATCTATCCGCAAAGATAGATAGTGAGGATCACTGGGGTGGGCAGACTTGATGGGCCTTGGCCCTTATCTGCCGTCTATTTCTATGTTTCTATGATCTGGCGGTAGATCTGGTCCAAGTCCACTTCTACTGTGGTAAGGCTGTCCTCTGTTACTCCTTTGAACACTTTCTCTGCTTCTGGAATTGTTGCAGTGTCTTTCTTTGAAAAGACAGATGCAAAGAATGAATTTAGTCTGTCTGCGATTTGTTTGTCTTCCTTGATGTACCCTTTCCCTTCCCTGGTTGTCCAGCGGTCCCATTGCCTCTTTTGCGGGTTTTCTCCCTTTCATGAACCTGAAGAAGGGCTTGAAGTTTTTGGCCTCCTGCGCTATTTTCTCCTCATAGTCCTTTTTGGCATCCCTCACTGCCCTGTGACATTTCTTATGATCAGCCTTATGTTTGTTCCAAGTTTCGTTGTTTTTGTGCGTTTCCATGCTTTGAAGGAGTCCTTCTTTTCTTTTATGGCTTCCTTCACCTCTTTAGTAAGCCACGCCGGCTCTCTTTTGCCCTTGGTTTTCTTTGCTTTGGACATCCGCGGAATGTAGAGGCTTTGTGCTTCCGTGATAGTATTTTTCATAAGGGACCATGCCTGTTCTATCATTTTGACTTTGCCTATTCTTTTCTTGATCCGCTGTTCCACCATGGCTCTCATGCTATCATATCTTCCCCTTTTGAAGTTTAAAGTTGTGGTTGAGGTTTTGGTACTTTTCCCCTTCCCGACATCGAGTTTGAAGTTGATCATGTTGTGATCGCTCGTCCCCAGCGGGGACCGTGACTTCTACTTCCTTTGCCAGCCCCGTAATGCCGTTTAGGACCAAGTCTAAGGTGACGTTTCCTCTTGTTGGCTCTCCCACCAATTGTTCCAGGAAGCAGTCCCCTAGCACTTCCAGGAACATTGCCTCCTTGCCACAATTTGAAATTCCAAGGTTCCAGTCTATTCCTGAAAAATTGAAATCCCCCAAGATAATGACATTACCTGTCTTACATTCGTGTTAATTTCCTCTTTCATTTCCAAGTCTGTTTCTTCCACTTGTCCTGGTGGTCGGTAGTAAAGGCCAATCTTTGTGTCAGCACCGTTGTGTCTGAGAATCTTTATCCAGAGGGATTCCAGCTTCTCTTTCTCTTCTATCAGTCTCTCTCACAGATTCTATTTCTTCACGAACATATAGGGCAATACCTCCACCTTTCTGCCCCACTCTATCTCTTCTGTACAGTTTGTATCCCTGAAGTACTGTATCCCATTTGTTTTCGTCATTCCACCAGGTTTCTGTTATGCCAATGATTTCCAGTTCATCGTTCTTTGCTATTGCTTCTAATTCTCCCACTTTGTTTCTCCATATTGTTTATTGTTTCTTCTAGGATTTGTCTGTGGAGATCACTGGGTTACTTCTCTTGTTTTCTGTCATCTATCTCTCCTTCCCTCCCTCTTCCCGCGGTCTAACATCTCTCTCCTCTCTGTGGTCTGGCATCTCTCTCCCCTCCTTCCCTTCCATTCCGTGGTCTGGCATCTCTCTCCCCTCCTTCCCTTCCATTCCGTGGTCTGGCATCTCTCTCTTTCCCATTCCAGTGGTCTGATATCTCTCTCTCCCCCCCCCCATGCATCTCTATCTCACTTCTCTCCCACCACCATGTCCAATAATTCTCTCTCCTTCCCTCTGACAACAATTTTCCTCTTTCTTCATCTCCTCATGTGCACCATCTCTCTTTCCCTCTCTCAGATATTCAATTCTCCCCTTCTATTCCCTCCCTCACCTCAGCATCTCTTTCCCTCACTCTCTCCATTTTTCCATTCTATGGCTCATGCTCTCCTCTCTCCTTCCCTTCATTCTATGTCCCAAGTTCATGCCCCCTCCCTCCTTCCTTTCTTCTATCATTTGTCTGAAGTTTGTGCTCCCTCTTTCTCGAGTCCCAATATGCCCCTCTCTCTCCCTCCATTCTGTGCCTCAACTAGGTGCCTCCCTCCGGCGGGTGCTTACCTTCTGGCCGGCTCCCTCCTCACTGCTGCATTCGTTTCTGTGCACAAAGCCGCGGGTGATGGCTCCCAAGCGCGTCCTGCTTTTGAACTAGAAGCCTTCTCTCTGATGTTGCAATGTCAGAGGGAAGGCTTCGGATGAGGCACGGGACATGTGAGAAGCTACCACCCATGGCTTTGTGCACAAACGACTGCAGAAGTGAGGAGGAGGGAGCTGGCCAGAAGGTAAAACACCTGGAGGCGGTAATGAGGAATACGCTGCATCACACCGCACCGCGGACTGCATAAAACAGCCAGGCGGTCTGGATTCAGTCAGGCGGGCTAGATTCAGCCCTTGGGCCTTGTGTTTGACACCTGTGCTCTATACAAATGAATTCAACGTACTATCTATGGACTTTCTACTACAGAAAGAAGAGTTTCATACCCTTTTCGAGACAACTGCAGCAAGTCCTCTCTCAGTTCTTTCCTAGATCTTGCAAAGAGCAGACAATTGAAGCACACTATAACTGCACAATTAAAGCAGCCCTTTTCTTTTTGACTGTCCTCTCCGATTACACAAATGTAATAGGCAAGGTTTATAATATTCTTTTAGGATAGTTAGAAAGTTTTACTTCGCATATATATATATATCCTAAGGCATTCCACTAATAGACCTCAGCGGTGCTATTGTGTGTACAAGGTTTAAACACACAGATTCTTAGCACCAAAATCGTCATTGGTCTGAAGATTTTATATATATTTTTAAATTCTTAAATTTTTTCACTAAATATTTCTATGAATATACTCCAAATTTCTAAATACTCATCTTTTTTAGTAGCACAGCTTAGGAGATCTTGGCCGACATAGATCTATGTTTCATCTCATATAGGCTGTCTCAAGGCATTTCCCCTTTAGGGTATAAACAAATAGTTAAGTTTAAAAACATTTAGAAAGATCCATAAACATAACAGTATACCCATATGTACATCTATATCTTTCACTCTAAAAGGAGCGACATGTTATGCTATTACTTAGAGAAAAACATTAAAAAGCATTACAAAGTTCACCTTAGTAATATCGGTCCCGCTTGCAATTACTTATGCAAAGAAACATGGCCGCAGTGTTTTTTTATCAGGAGTACGTAATGATGCCATCTTAGCATCTCCAATATGACAGGCAGAGGAAATACTAGTGTGGAGAGGCATTTAAATCAATGTCATCCACTCAATTTCTGCGTTCAGCCCTCTTGGTTTAACAGTATTAAGTATAAAGATCCATTTCTGCTCTTTAAAGTTCAAACACTCCTCATAGTTACCACCCTCACACACAGTACTTATCTGATCAAGAATTCGCCATTTAATATCAGAAATTTTGTGTTTAGCATCACGCCAATGTTGGACAAGAGGAACTTCTAAATTACCTGTATTGTACCTGTATTGATGTGAGATTTATGTTCTGTAAGTCTATTGGATATTTTTCTACTCGTTCTGCCTACATATATAAGTTTGCACGGGCACTGTATTATATATATAACCTGACTACTAATACAGGATGTATCTACAACTGATTTAAATATTCTCCTAGTAGTTGGATCCATCCAGGAAGGACATGTCATAATTTGTTGGCACCACTGGCATTGGCAACAAGGGTCACGCCTAAAAGTCATATTTTCGTCTGAATATTTAATCTCAAATCTATGAGTAGATAGTATGTCTTCTATCGTCCTTCCTCTTTTATAGGATACCATTGGATAGTTCTCAAAACAAGAGATCAGTTGAAGGATCGGCCAGTGGTTCTTTATACTTGCAAACAGACGAATACTCAAAGCTGTAAAGGGAAGAACACAAATCACACATTCCTCATGCACATGAGGAATGAGTGATTTGTGTTCTTCCCTTTACAGCTTTGAATAGTTGTCTGTCTTATGTTCTCGCGCTTCCCTGTCTAACATCTTATAACATCTTATGTTTATAAGTATAAAGAACCACTGGCCGATCCTTCAACTGAGCGCCTATTTTGAGAACTATCCAATGGAATCCTATACAAGAGGAAGGACGATAGAAGAGATACTATCTACTCATAGATTTGAGATTAAATATTCAGATGAAAATACGACTTTTAGGCATGACCCTTGTTGCCAATGCCAGTGGTGCCAACAAACTGACTGGTCCTTCCTGGATGGATCCAACTACTAAGAGAATATTTAAATCAGTTGCAGACACATCCTGTACTAGTAGTCAGGTTATATATATAATACAGGTTATATATATAATACAATGCCCGTGCAAACCTATATATGTAGGCAGAACGAGTAGAAAAATATCCACTAGACTTACAGAACATAAATCTTGCATCAATACAGGTACAATACAGGTAATTTAGAATATGGTGAAACCGCAAATAAAATGGCCTGTTTTTGAAGGAGAGGCAAACACGGCGAAGAAAGTGCTGGGAATCGGCGATCTTCTCTGTAAATGCTTGGAATCAGCGATTTCTCTATGCAAGCTGACATAATTGGGGGGGGGGGGGGAGGAGCCAGCAAACTAATAACCGTGAATAATTGAAACCGTGAATGCTGAAACCACGAATATGGAGGGAGAAGTGTACTCTTATATTTATGGATCTTTCTAAATGGTTTTAAACTAAACTATTTGTTTATACCCTATAGGGGAAATGCCTTGAGACAGCCTTTATGAAGCAAAACACAGGTCTATATTGGCCAAGATCCCCTAAGCTACGCTACTAAAAAAGATGAGTATTTAAATACTGAAGAAATTTTGAGTATATTCATAGAAATATATATTTTGTGAAAAAATAAAAAAATATATACCGTATTTTTCAGTCCATAAGACACACTTTTTTCACCTCCAAAAAGGGGGTGCGTCTTATGGAGCAAAGATGAGCCCCCCCCCCAGTATCTTTTTTAAACACCACCTGCCTGACTTTTTAACACCCCCCCGCCGGCCCTTCCTTTTAAAACACCCACACCCAGCCTTCTTTTTAACACCTTCCCCCCGCAGTACCTTTTTAAGCACCCCTTAAACCTGGTGATCCAGTGGTATATGGGCCAGCAGGAGCGTATTGTCTGCGCTGCTGCTTGGGCCCACCCCGCTTTCAGAATGACTGCATCAATTCTCGTGGGACTCCCTCCTGTCTCAGCCTACCACCAGAGGTGAGGGGGAGGTAGGTTACAGGTCAGGGAAGGGGGGATATGGTGCAGAGCCTAGCAGGGAAGGGGGGAGGGGGACTGGGTGCAGAGCCTAACAGGGAAGGGGGAGACTGGGTGCAGAGCCTAGCAGGGAAGGGGGACAGGATGCAGAGCCTGGCAGGGCAGGGGGACAGGATGCAGAGCCTGGCAGGGCGGGGTGACAGGATGCAGAGCCTGGCAGAGAGAGTGGGGTTGTGTGCAGAGCCTGGCAGGGAGTGATGGAGGCTGGGTGCACAATTTGGTTCAGAATGCTTTTTTCTTTTCCTCCTCTAAATCTGGGGTGCGTCTTATGGAGCGAAAAATACGGCATATAAAATCTTCAGACCAATGACGATTTTGGTGCTAACAATCTTGGTGTTTAAACCTTGTACACACAGTAGCACCGCTGAGGTCTATTAGTAGAATGCCTTAGGATATATATATATTATATATATATCCTAATATATATGTGTGTGTGTGTGTGTGTGTGTGTGAAGTAAAACTCTCTGATTACAGCCAGTTCTCCTATAAAACATTTTATTCTACCCTACATGCAAGGGATTGGATGTAATTCTTTCACGAATGGCAGAAGATCACAACCATTTCCCAAGAGCTCACTCTTGTCAAATCTGGTTACCATTCCAGGTGTATTTCATTTTTGCTAGAAAAACACATAACCAATGTTTCCTCTAAGTTGAGAGGGAGTCCTCCAAATGTATTGCCACCAGTGGAGGGAAATGCTTCAATATTGGGTTTTAAATCGTTAGGGACATGCAGGTTCCTTTCGAGTCCTGCAGAGCTTGCTTATTACTCACAATTAAAAAAGTGATAATGAAACAGCAGCCCCCACTGGCAGGACTGCAGAAGGAGGACTCCCACTCAGGTTAAAGAAAACAGTGCTAATAACTCAGTCTAAAAACCTACCTGCATTGTAAAAAGTTACATTTCTCTTATAAGCTAATACAACACAATATTTTCCAGTCCAGGAAAGAAATCATAAGTTCTAGTCTAAGTATATCCTCATTCCCAAGAGTACTGCCTATTGGGACCTCAATGTGTTCATATAAAAGGAAAAAAATCTAAAATGAATAATATACTTCCCTCCACCATCCCTTATTCAACCAAGGGGATAGTATTTGCTGGATCTCAATGATGCCTATACATACATACCAATTCACCTGAAATGCTGGAAAAATATTCCTTCAAATAATCAAAAATGCAGCAATAAAAATTATATCAAATGCCAAAAAATACAATCACGTTATACCGCTCTTAAAGAAAGCACATAGGATTGCCTATAAGTTAAGTCTGCTAGTACATAAAACAATTAACGTAAAAACACCTGAATTCATTTATAATCTATTAATACCATATACCTATTGCATGCACTTCAATCTACCAATCAGCATTTATTAGCCATACCTTCCTTAACAATTATCGGTATAAGACGGTTGGAAATCTTCTCTGTCACAGGCCCTCAGTTGTGGAATGCTCTGCCACTCGAACTAGGAGAAGAAAAAATACTCAACCATTTCAAAGGGAAACTGAAAAGTCACCTTTTCAAAAATGCCTTCTAGATATAACTTTGGAATTTACCCATCAATCTTTGTTACCCCCCCTTTGTTCTTACCATGAATGTTTTCTTTTAACGATTGTAGTTCTTCCCTGCCTACTCTAATGTTCCTGTACGTTTGGTAAATCCAAAATTATGTTTATGTATTTTAACATTGTTCAGTTTTCATTTCTGTATTTTGCCTAGAAACCTTGGAATAGGCGATTATATCAAATTTTAATAAAACTTGAAACTTTTGTAATCCAAACATTACCAATATGAAGTACTTCCCTTTCAGCTTCTCCTCAGGCCCCAGGGTTTTCATCAAATATCTAGTTAGTTTGTCTACAAACTAACTAGATAGTCTTCTAAGACTACCTTCACAAGTAAGGGAATTTAATCCATCTTTCTTAAAAGACATCCTTCTCTCTCTCTCAGAAATGTTATAATTAATTTCCTCCAAAGCCTAGACTTTCACATCAGCCTTAAGATGTTAACAAGTCAGCTTGCTAAGAAGAGCTCATTCATATGTGCCTTTCTGAATGCGTATAAAAAAACCTTTTGTGACACAAAAGAATTTTGAAGCTCATGCACTGTGTCCAAAGGGTTCAATGTTCTCAAACAATTACAGATACAACCTATCTGCAGCAGGTGCAAGACATATCTGCTCTAGTTCATCTAATGCACTTTTGGTTGCCTCAAATTGTACAGGCCAAAATGGGACTTCAAATTCTAACACATCAACATACTTGTATCTACCTGCTATAGTTTTTGCCTGCCTCCTTTGCGTCAGATCATGTTAGTGGTAGATATCTGAACTCAGCCTTATCAAAGGTGTCCTTTTAGCACTACCAGAACACTTGTGTATACTCACAACAAATGTTTCCAGCATCAGTTGGGGCACCCATCTTGTCTCTCGACTCACAATGAAAGCCTGATCAAAAGCTGACACATTGCTCCACATCAGCTACCTGAAAATCATGGAAACTTTCTTATTCCCTCTGGGTGTTTGCCCACCTTCTTCTGAATCAGTTGGCATTAATTCAAATGAAATCAAATCACAATAGTTTATATCAACTAACAAGGAAATGTGGGTTCCCTTTGACTGTGGCTTGAAACAACATAAATTTGGTTCAACACATAAATTTGAGAGCGTTACGCCTCTTTATCTGAAGTAGCATTGATTGCCAGTGGAGGCATGAATTTGCTTCAAATCATGTTGTCTAATATTTAAAATTGGTCTAGGGATGGTACCACCATATATGGTAGCCTTAGTTACATTTTTGCATACTAAGGGCTCCTTTTACAAAGGCGCGTTAGGGCCTTAATGAGTGGAATAGCGCGCGCTAGCTGCTACCTCCTCCTCTTGAGCAGGCGGTAGTTTTTTGGGTAGCATGCGCTAATCCAATGCGTGCACTAAAAACACTAGCACACCTTTGTAAAAGGAGCCCCAAATATAAAACTCAAATTAAGTTCAGATTACACAGATCAACACATCATTTTCATCAGAATTAATGTTAGATGGGTTTTGTAGTATTTGTCATGCTGATTTCAAATTTGTGTTTAGTTTTTCATTAGAACGTCACATTTTTGTAATGAGGCTAATTATATATAATTATAAACGTTAATTGGGTGATTTATCATGCGTTTATAGGATAAACATATAAGCAGGGTTAACGACAGTTGTCTTTGTTGTTTTATGCTACCGACAGTGATTAATATCAGTCTTTATCCTTGTACTAATCATCCAGATTGTTTATGTTATGTCTGTGGTTCATTCACGATGAAAGCACAATGTCGCCCAATTACCGTAGATCTGAAGAAAGTATACAAATTATACTTTGGCTGTCCACTGGGTGACCAGGATAAGTCTTGGGCTCTAAATATCATCTGTACCAGTTGTTCCAAAGGACTTCATGACTGGCTCAATCGATGAAAGGCAGTGATATCATTTGCAATCCCAATGATATGCAGGGAACCACGAGACCATATTAAAGATTGCTACTTTTGTCTTGTGAACACAAGTGGATTCTCCTAGCTCAGTTCAAGACACAGAATCGGCAAACTAATGCAAGCAAAGGATGTAAAACCAAATTGTATTTTTTGATAATTTTTCTTTGTACTTATCTTTGGCGTTGCATTTCTTGCCAAATGAGAAACAGAATCAGGCCATTGCTTTGTATGACTGGCCTCTCTTCATTCATCCGACGTGGCCTGCGTTTCGCGGGGCAAAATAGCTTTGAACTGAGCTAGGATGTTTTAAATAATAGAGTTCTTACCCTATGAAGAGATGAATTAAAGTTTGGCTAGATTTTTCATAATCAATTGATAGAATGAATTAAATAAAATAAAATAATTTTAGTGAGAGTGAGGGTGGGTTTTTGCCAAAGAGGTGAACAGGAGCAAGTAGATTGTTTCCACAAGATAACCCCCTTTTTTTCGGAGGAAAAAAGCTCCAAATTCTGAGGCTTATAATCCGATTAAAAAAGTTTTTCTTAGTTGTAGTTTCAGTTCTACAGTTACTCTGTGGTTTCCTATATATTAACTATTTAGGTATTTTGAGAACTATATATATTTTAATTCCTGTGTTGTTATATGATGCAGCAGCTGGTCACAATCCAGAATTATCTGATCCTGATGATGTGAATGATGAAGATTCAGAACCAGAGATCTTTACACAAGCTGAGCTTAATGATCTTATTCGTGATCTAAATCTTTCAAAAGAAAAAGCAGAACTTCTTGCTTCAAAGGCTTAAGCAAAAACACTTGCTTGCAAAAGATGCTAATATAACTCATTACAGAATAAAGAATCATAACTTAATAACATTCTTCACTGTAAATGACTCATTGTGCTTTTGTCATGACATCAACGGGCTCAACAGTTTGTCACAAGTGCATTGTCCAAATGAATGGCATCTCTTCATTGATTCTTCACAGAGAAGTTCTTTGAAGGCAGTGTTACTGCACAACGGAAATTCCAAACCAAGTATACCAATTGCCCATTCTGTTCATCTAAAGGAGTCTTGTGAAAATAAGAATTTACTTGAAGCAATCAATTATAAAACATACCAGTGGAACATCTGTGGTGATCTGAAGGTCATTGGCATGCTAATGGGAATGCAAGGAGGATTCACTAAATACTGCTGTTTCCTGTGCTTGTGGGATAAACATGTCGGGCAAATGAGGGATACCTATAACCCAGAGATAAGCAGTGTGAAATTTATGCCATTGGTGGATCCTCATAAAATATTTCTTCCACCTCGTCATATCAAGCTGGAGTTGATGAAGAACCTGATAAAGGCCGTGGGTAAAGCAAACTCACCAGGTTTTCAAGATCTTGTTAAGAAATTTCAAAAAAATCAGTATTGCAAAACTGAAAGAAGGGATACTTATAGGCCCACAGATCAAGTCTGTTATGCAGGATGAAGATTTTAAGCAATCACTCTCAGTAGCTGAGCTTGAATCTTGGGAGGAATTCAAGTGGTAAGTGGAAAACTTTCTGGGCAACCATAAGTCTCCTTCATACAAGAAAGGAGTTCAGAATCTCTTTGACTCATATCAGAAACTTATCTGTTGAATGTCATTAAAAATACATTTTTTGCACTCACATCTTGACTTTTTTTCCGGAAAATCTTGGTATGGTGAAGAGCAAGGAGAATATTTTCACCAGGACATTCAGTTAATTGAGCGTCGCTACCAAGGTTTCTGGAGAGTATGATGGCCGACTACTGCTGGATGTTGTGCTGTGACATTTCAGACACAACTCACAAAAAGAAATCATACTCTAAGTATTTTTGAAGAAATATTGGTTGCTAAGTGACACAGTCCAGTATAATTATGCTATGCTGTGTGCTTATTTGACTTTGGACTGAAGATACTGCAACATTTCTTTAAGTTGATGCTACAATGCTTAAAACCATATATGCTAAAACACTATAAACTAACATAAGTCATAACTTTAAAAGTTTACATGACTGAAAAAAAACTAATAATAGATCTGAAATCAGTGTGAAAAACCGATTTACAAAAACGTGCTGTGTTGTCAGATAATTATGAAAAAAAAAAAAAAATTGTTGCCTTGTGTTACAGGTCTCAAGTTGTAGAGGTGTGAATACCTTGCAGATCTTTAATAAACATTTCTCATATCAAGTAGTAAAAATTTGGAATGGTCTACCTTTTTCTATAATCTCCTTTGATGAGCTATGCATTATTTTGAGTCTATTGAAATGATTTTATTTAGAAAATATGTACTTGGAAATAACATTTAATGAATTGAATATATAATATGGTTTGTTAATCATAGAATTGTTTCTGGAATATAAGAACTTGTTAATGCAATATAATAAAAGTCTATATAATACAGTATATACAGCTCAAAATAATATTTTCTATGTTGTCAGGTAAAATGAATAAATAAATTATGGACATAAAAAACGTGGAGAAAAAAGGCCTCAATTTAATATTATGGGAGTAAAAATAGGATAGCGGAGCATTTGAGTTGCATTAGAACTAAAAAGGAAGAGGCACCGCTAGAAAAGCACTAGTATGAACAACATCATCAAGTGGGGGATTTAAAATTTGTGGGAGGAAATGTGACCCGCAAATTAGTGAATTGTGAACAAAGATTTATTTTTTTATGGAATACAGTATCCCCGATGGGGCTGAATAAAGAAGTGGAATGGCCCTTGCTCTAATAAAAGTCTAGTCCAATCAATTTGAAGTATGTAATGGACAACGCGTCATCTAACGACAGCAGCTGGTGTGCTGTGCAGTATAAGGTTTGCGGCGTCAGTTGGGAGCTTCGCCGTTTGTGGGATCTGTGTTTTGCACCTACCCAGTGTGGAGCTGATTATCATATTTATAATGAATGTGAGTAATTGCAATGTTTCAAATGAATTTTTACATTAGGATGAAATTTTTAAGAAATACTTTTGTTGACACAATATTCCTTGCCATTCTTCCTCCTGAAGATGCAACTGGAGAAAACCATACTGTGTTAAGGAAGATTGCATTATATAGTATACTGAACTTTGAAGATTGCTTCAATGGGTAGAAAATGAATAAATTATATGGAGCAGTTTTTGGTTTTCGATGGATGACTTTGTATTTGAATATTAGAACACAATTGGGGAGCACGCTTAGTTCTTGGAGTATCTTGAATATCGAGAGCAACAGACTAAGTGGGTTATCAGATATTGAAGATAAGTAACCATCCATTTCATCTATATTTGCTTGCTTTTTTTTTTTTAATTATAAAAACATCGGATTTTTGGTAGGCAAGAGGGGTGCTATGATGTTTTAAAGCCTATGCTGTTGAAATCTGTGGATCCTATATTTCAAGTTGTTTGGCTTTCACTGAGCACTTTTAAAACCTTTTTGTTAATTTTGATGTGATATATTTAATTATTAATCCTCTATAGTGAAAAATATAGAAAAAAGACATCAGTCAAAAATGCTAACGAGCCCTTGATATAAAAGGATGTAACTTTCAACTAAAATTGGTAAAAACAACAACAACAACAAAACAAATAAACTTTACATTAATACATTTATAATTTCCAAAATGTTCAAAGTTCAAGTAAAATTCTATTTGAATAGAATTCTATTGGATAGAATTAAGTTTTTAAATATCGGTCTTTCTATCATATTCTATTTTTGCTGATGCTTTGTAGGGATTGCTCCTTGAAACAGCAAGTTGGCAAAACATGATCTTATGTCAGAGCACCGAACAGCTTTGAGATTAACATAAGTGCTTGTCTTAAGATGCTAATTAATAAATACAGTACACTTCCCAAAATTCGTGGGGGTTATGTTTGCGGAGTGACTGCGAATGTTGAAAAACCGCAAATATCGGAAGAATACTGTAATCGGCACTCTTCCTCCTCTTGTCACTGTAGTCATACTCCCCCAAGCTCTCGTGCACGCCAGCCCCTTATGAGTCCCCAGGCAAATGCTGAAAATACCGCGAATGACTGAGGAGGCACCAGGGAAGGGTCTGTCATTAAGATGTCCCGGCCCTCACTGCAGTCAAACTCCCTGAGCTCACGCGCGCCAGCCCCTTACGAGTTCCCAAGTGAATGCTGAAGCGAGGGAAGACCGCAGATTGGGAAAGTGAAGGCTGGCTGTGCGGAACTGGTAAGAGAGCTTTTCCATTGGTCAGTCATTCGCGGTATTTTCTGACCGGAAGAGGCGGTCAGAAAATACAGCAAATGACTGAGTCCGCGAACAACAAATTTGCAGGGGTATACTATAGTAAAAATCGTTTGATTTGGTAGGAGGTGGAAATGCTGACCGATGAGGAGGCTAGCTACTTATGATCCGAACTTGAATGAAATATGATTGTTTGGATGTAATCACTGAGGTCTGTTCTCCCGGTATATAAATTTTTAAATAAATAAATACATAAATAAAAAAACTGCAAGGATTAAAAGAAGATATCTGAGGGACAACTGATTACTACTATTATAAAACTTACAATCCTGTTAAAAAGTGGAGTTTTTTTTATATGGACCACTGCTTATACTTGCACAGTCTATTGGGTTCACAATATTTGTCTATGTGTATGATATTACACCGAGCAATATTCAACTTCTTCGTCCAATTGATATTACAAGAACCCAAGAGATACAAGATATTAACCAAAAACTCAATATGATTTCCTTGTGGCTATATACTAATCATCTCTCATTGAACCCACAAAAATCTAAAGCTTTATTATTCACAAAGGATGATCAATCACTTCCATCCCCACTGATACTTTTGAAAGTTCCCATCCAACTCTCAACAACACTAAAAATTTTTCGCGTCACCTTCGATTCAAAGTTAACTTTTCAAAAACAAATTTTGATAGAATTACAACGTAGTTACTATAAACTTTGTTTTATCCGCTCAATATCTCATCTCTTACTCTCCTCCACACACCAGAGGAGTGTGTGGCGCAGTGGTTGGATCTACAGCCTCAGCACTCTGGGGTTGTGGGTTCAAACCCCGCGCTGCTCCTTGTGACCCTGGGCAAGTCACTTAGTCCTCCATAGCCCCAGGTACGTTAGATAGATTGTGAGCCCACCGGGACAGATAGGGAAAATGCTTGAGTACCTGATTGTTAAACCGCTTAGATAACCTTGATAGGCGGTATATAAAAACCTAATAAACTTGAAACTTGAAACTATTAATATACGTTAATTCTCTAGTAATCAGTACATTGGATTACTGCAATTCATTATACTACGGAGCCAGGCAAAAAGATCTGTATCGTGTTTAACTTGCTCAAAATACTTCAATAAGTTTAATAACAGGAAAAAAGGAATTAGACTATGCCACCCCGCAATTAAAATCGGCACGCTGGCTACCAATAAAACATCATTTGACACAAACTTATACTCTTGGTTTTCAAAACAAGTTACAACCAGTCACCACCATATTTGGATAACTATCTAATACCTTATTCATCAATACATATACTTCATTCTTTACAGCAAAACCTCCTAGTGATTCCATCGATTATGCAAATTGTATAGTCATCCACTAGAGATCATTCCTTCGCAGTCATTGGTCCTCATCTCTGGAACGCTCTTCCAAATCACATTCGAATAGAACACAATCTTGAACTTTTTAAAACATTATTGAAAACTTTCCTGTTTATAGATGCATTTGACCAATGATCTGCAAAATGAAATAAGGAGCCTAATGGAGACCAGTCAGAAATAAGGAGCACAAAATCCATTTTTAACTTTTTAATTCTTTATTTTCTTGCCTTTATTGTAGTTCTACCTTTATTTATATTATTTTAACTATTAGTTCCTATATGTAAACTGCATAGATGTTCTTCCATTGTGGTATGTCAAATTTGGAAACTAGTCACTTAATCCTCCATTGCCCTAGGTAGATTGTGAGCACCCTAAGGACAGAAAAAGCACGTTCATATAATATACTAAATTCTCTCTAATAATTGCTCATGCCCCAGTTTCAGGGCTGGAAAACCCCTTAAGTCTTGCCTCTCAATTTTGATTCCCCCAATAATTGCCTACTCTCGGTATTTGCAGTAAAATGGCACTTCTCTCCTCAATCCTGCAATGAACAGAGCTCTCTTTCCTGTTCTCAAAATAATGGCACTGAGCCGGTGAGGAGCCTTGAGTATGTGTAGAGTCTCAAAAGCTTTGAGTGCACACAAATGCTCAAGGCCCTGCACCGGCATAGCACCATAATCTTGAAAAAAGATGAGAGTATCATAGAGGGTGTAGGAAAGAAATGGTTTTCCTGTATGCAGTTAGCATAGAAGGTTTCTTGATCTGTGCAGCTGTACAAGAAAACACACTGTTTGGGTGAGAGACTCAGGCCTCAGACTTTATTTTTGTTTATTTCTGGGCCTAAGGGGAGGGCAGTAATTGGGATTTGCACTGCACTCCTTCCTGCCCCACCTGACCAGAACAGTTACAGGTGCATGATGCATGTGCGGGCACCTAAGTTCCTGATTCTCTGACTGCTCCTCCCAAATCTCACATTCAGCTGGCATCATAGGAGAATCTGACTGAGCACTCCTTCCTGCCTTTCTGTGAAATCAGTGAGCTTTTTGTTTGCAATATTACATAGTAACATAGTAGATGACGGCAGATAAAGACCCGAATGGTCCATGCAGTCTGCCCAACCTGATTCAATTTAATTTTTTTTCTTCTTAGCTATTTCTGGGCAAGAATCCAAAGCTTTATCCGGTACTGTGCTTGGGTTCCAACTGCCGAAATCTCTGTTAAGACTTACTCCAGCCCATCTACACCCTCCCAGCCATTGAAGCCCTCCCCAGCCCATCCTCCACCAAACGGCCATACACAGACCATGCAAGTCTGCCCAGTACTGGCCTAGTTCAATATTTAATATTATTTTCTGATTCTAAATCTTCTGTGTTCATCCCATGCTTCTTTGAACTCAGTCACAGTTTTACTCTCCAACACCTCTCTCGGGAGCGCATTCCAGGCATCCACTACTCTCTCCGTAAAGTAGAATTTCCTAACATTGCCCCTGAATCTACCACTCCTCAACCTCAAATTATGTCCTCTGGTTTTACCATTTTCCTTTCTCTGGAAAAGATTTTGTTCTACGTTAATACCCTTCATGTATTTGAACGTCTGAATCATATCTCCCCTGTTTCTCCTATCCTCTAGGGTATACATATTCAAGGCTTCCAGTCTCTCCTCATACTGGAAGCCCTGACTATGTATACCCTAGAGGAAAGGAGAACATAAGAACATAAGAAGTTGCCTCCACTGAGTCAGACCAGAGGTCCATCTCGCCCAGCGGTCCGCTCCCGCGGTGGCCCACCAGGTCCGTGACCTGTGAAGTGGTTTTTGTCCACTTTTATAACCTACCTCTAGTTCTATCTGTACCCTTCAATCCCCCTATCCTCTAGGAACCTATCCAAACCTTCCTTGAACCCCTGTAAAGTGCTCTGGCCTATCACCTCCTCCGGAAGCGTGTTCCATGTGTCCACCACCCTTTGGGTAAAAAAGAACTTCCTAGCATTTGTTCTAAACCTGTCCCCTTTCAATTTTACCGAGTGACCCCTAGTGGTTGTGGGTCCCCACAGTTTGAAGAATCTGTCCTTATTCACTTTCTCTATGCTCTTTAGGATTTTGAAGGTTTCTATCATGTCCCCTCTAAATCTCCTCTTTTCCAGGGAGAACAGCCCCAGCATTTTTAAACTGTCAGCGTATGCAAAATTTTCCATACCTCTTATCAGTTTAGTCGCTCTTCTCTGGACTCCCTCGAGTACTGCCATGTCCTTCTTGAGGTACGGCGACCAGTACTGGACACAGTACTCCAGGTGCGGGCGCACCATTGTGCGATACAGCGGCATGATGACTTCCTTCGTCCTAGTTGTGATACCCTTTTTGATGATGCCCAGCATTCTGTTTGCTTTCTTTGAGGCTGTCGCACACTGCGCCGATGGTTTCAATGTTGTGTCCACCATCACCCCCAGGTCTCTTTCAAGGTTGCTCACCCCTAGCAATATTCCCCCCATTTTGTAGCTGAACATCGGGTTCTTTTTCCCTACATGCATGACCTTGCATTTCTCTATGTTAAAACTCATTTGCCACTTTTTTGCCCATTTCTCCAGTCTCGTTAGGTCCCTTTGCAGGTCTTCACAGTCTTCCGTGCTTCTAACCCTGCTGCAGAGTTTGGTGTCATCAGCAAATTTGATAACCTCACATTTCATCCCCGTCTCCAGGTCGTCAATAAATATATTGAACAGGAGAGGTCCCAGCACCGACCCCTGTGGAACTCCGCTGGTGACTCATTGCCAGTCTGAGTATTGGCCCTTTACTCCAACCCTCTGTTTCCTGCCTGCCAACCAGTGTTTGATCCATCGGTAGATATCCCCTTGCACCCCGTGGTTCCACAGCTTTTTAAGTAGCCGTTCATGAGGTACCTTGTCAAAGGCTTTTTGGTAGTCAAGGTAGATGATGTCTATGGATTTCCCCTTATCCATCTGGCTGTTTATTCCCTCAAAGAAGTACAGCAAGTTCGTGAGGCACGACCTTCCCTTGCAGAAGCCATGCTGGCTCGCCTTCAGTTGTCCATTGTTTTCTATGTGTTCGCAGATTGTGTCCTTAACCAGTGCTTCCATCATCTTTCCCGGAACCGAGGTCAAGCTCACAGGCCTGTAGTTTCCTGGGTCACCCCTTGATCCCTTCTTAAAGATGGGCGTGACATTTGCTATTTTCCAGTCCTCTGGGATCTCCCCAGTTTTTAAGGAGAGGTTACATATTTGGCAAAGTGTTTCTGCTATTTCGTTTCTCAGTTCTTTTAGTACCCTTGGGTGGATGCCGTCCAGGCCCGGTGATTTGTCACTCTTCAGTCTGTCTATCTGTTTGAAGACATCCTCTTTGCTTACCTCTAGTTGTACCAGCCTTTCATCATGGTCTCCGGTTATAATTTCCTCGGGTTCTGGGATATTGGTTGTGTCCTCCCTGGTGAAGACTGATGAGAAGAATTTGTTTAACCTGTCAGCTATCTCTTTTTCCTCCTTTATCACTCCTTTCCTGTCTCCGTCGTCCAGTGGTCCCACTTCCTCTCTGGCTGGTTGTTTCCCTTTCACATACCTGAAGAAGGGTTTGAAGTTTCTTGCTTCTCCTGCCAGTCTTTCCTCATATTCTCTCTTCGCTTTCTTGACCTCTCGATGGCATTCTTTCTGGCGTCTTTTGTGCTCTTTCTGGTTTTCCTTTGTTGGTTCCTTTTTCCATTTTCTGAAGGATGATTTCTTGTCACTTATCGCCTTTTTAACTGCATTTGTTATCCACGCTGGGTTTCTAGCTCGATTTTTTTTGCACCCTTTCCTAAACCTTGGGACGTACAGGTCTTGTGCCTCGAGCACTGTGCCTTTAAGCAGTGTCCAGGCTTCCTCTACGGTCTTCATCTTCCCTGAGCTTTTGCTGAGCTTTTTTCCCACCATTTTCCTCATGTCCTCGTAGTTTCCTTATCTGAAGTTGAGTGCTGTCGTTGTGGTTCTTTTCACCTTTGATGTTCCTATGTTCAATTTGTACTGGATCATGTTGTGGTCGCTGTTTCCTAGTGGTGCTAGTACCACCACTTCCTTTGCGGGTCCCTCAAGCCCGTTGAGGATTAGGTCCAGAGTGGCATCCCCTCGCGTTGGTTCCGTGACCAGCTGTTCCATGAAACAGTCTCTCATCGCCTCTAGGAATTTAGTTTCTCTCGTGCAGTTTGAGTGTTCAATGTTCCAGTCTATTCCCGGGTAGTTGAAATCCCCCATAACCACCACCTTTCCACTTTTGCACACCTGCCTCAGTTCGGCCTCCAGGTCCAGGTCGTTTGCTTCTGACTGTCCTGGTGGGTGATAGTACAGTCCCAATTTGATGTCAGCTCCTTCCCCTCCTGTTAGCTTAACCCATAGTGACTCCAGACTGTCCGCCCTTACTGTTGTTTCTGTCCTGGATGAAGGAATGGAGTCCTTTATATACAGCGCTATTCCTCCTCCCTTCTTGTGTGCCCTATCCCTCCTGTAGAGTTTGTACCCTGGCAGGGCCACATCCCAATTGTTGTCCTCAGACCACCATGTCTCTGTGATTCCTATTATGTCTAGGTCATTTGTACTGGCTATAATTTCTAGCTCCCCCATTTTAGTCCTTAGGCTCCTAGCATTTGTGTATAGGCAATTTAAGTCCCGGTTTGTTACCTTTTCTTTTGGATCTCCTCATGAATTGTTGCTCCTGCCGATCTCCTCACGGGCTGCCAGTCCCCGAGCCTCATTTTGTTCACCCTCCTCCTGTAGTGTATCTATCCCTTCCTCTGCCGGATTCTTTGTTCTTGGGTAGCTCTCTGGTTCCGACTGTTTCCTCCTTTTCCTGCTCTTTAGCTCTATTTGCTTCTCGGGTCCCTGTAATGCATCCTTGGGTTTATGTCCAAAAAGTGTCCATTTAGTCTCTAGTCCTCTATCGCCATTTCCTGGTTCAGTATCCTTGTGTGATACTGTGGTCCGATGTGTCGAGGTCAGATCGACTATCGGCTTTCCCCTTGTTATCAGTTTAAAGTCATGTCTATGCAGGTCTGGATGTTGCGTGCCAGCATCCTCATCCCAGCCGTGCTCAAGTGCAGTCCGTCTCTCCTGTAGAGCTTGTTTTTCCCCAGGAAGGTTGTCCAGTTCCGTACAAAGAGGAAACCCTCCTCATCACACCATCGCATCAGCCATCCGTTTGTTGCTTGCAGCTCGATCTGCCTCCTCGCATTTGCCCTCGGTACCGGCAGGATCTCTGAGAAGGCTATCTTTCTTGTCCTCAGCTTCAGTTTCCTTCCCAGGGATCTTAAACTGCTCAGTCAATGTAGTCATGTTGAAATTCCTTCTGCTGACGTCATTTGTTCCGACGTGGATATCACTGCTGCCTCCTCTGTCTCAGCTCCCTCCATGATTCTCTCGATTCTGTAGGAGATGTCCTTTGTCCTTGCCCCTGGGAGACATGTCACTAGGCGATCTGCTCTGCCTCCTGCTATGTGACTGTCCACCTCTCTCAGGATTGAGTCTCCCACTACGATAGCAGATTTCCCTTTTCTCAGCTCCCTCCTGGGTCTCAGGTCTGTGTCGGTGATTTGATCCTCCAATCCTTCCTCCTCCTGTTTGGTTCTTCCGCAAGGTCGTTCTCCTCCGTCTCCTGGTGGGTCCTGTCCTCCATCTGTTGGTTCCCTTCTGAAGAGCGGGTGATCCTGTGTCTCTACCATCCTGCAGGCCTCCTCGATGAATCTCTCGAGCTCTCTGACCTGTTCGTTGATGTGGCTTTCTCTGGTGGTGTCCTCAGTTGGTTCAAATTCCCTCGGTTCCTCTATGGAGCGGAGTCCCTCTAGCTCCTGTACTTTGATCTGAAATCTCCCGACCTCCTTCTTTAGGCTAGCCAGTTCCTGACATCGACTGCATATGTAAGCCTGCCTCCCGGAAGAGAGGTAGTCATACATGTGACATTCAATGCAGTATACTGGAAAGCTTCGCTGGGCTCCTGCTGCCTCCATTTTTCCTTCCTCGTGCCTAAAGTTCCTTGGTGCGTTGGAGTATGCCCGGCGTGTAGCTAGGTGGAGAAGTAGAGAGAGAAAAAAAGAATGAGAAGAAAAGAAAAGGGGAGATATGATTCAGACGTTCAAATACTTGAAGGGTATTAACGTAGAACAAAATCTTTTCCAGAGAAAGGAAAATGGTAAAACCAGAGGACATAATTTTTTGTGTACCTTTTTGACTTGGAGACTCATGGGAACTGAGGGTAAAATAAGAATAGGTGGAATTATGGAAAATTGTGCATTTGTTTTCCCCTGGAGACTGAAGTACTTCCAATAGTAGCCCACTCTAGAGTTCACAAAAAGCAGTTACTTACAGTAACAGGTGTTATCCTGGGACAGAAGGCAGATATTATTACATGTGGGTGACATCATCCAAGGAGCCCCGGTAACGACAGTGGAAAGTGTAGTATCACTTTAAGCTTTAACCTGCCCATACCGCACATGCGCGAGTGCCTTCCTGCCTGACGCCAGCTCACGAGGTCGTCAGTTCTAAGCCAAAGCGAAGAAGCCAATTAGGGGAGGTGGGTGGGTTGTGATAATATCTGTCTGCTGTCTCAGGATAACACCAGTTACGGTAAGTAATTATGCTTTATCCTTAGACAAGTAGGCAGCATAATCTCACATGTGGGACTCCCTAGTTCTAGTAAAGGGATGGAGGGAGAGTTGGGTTCCAAGAACTCAGAAAAATTCAAGTTGCCTTGCAAAAACCATGACCTATCAAAATTATCATGAACAGAAAAAAATTTGACCATATAACCCCTCTCCTTAAAAAAAGTTCACTGGCTACCCATAAGAATTTCTTATAAAATACTATTATTAACTTTCAAAATATTAACAGTTAAAGCCCCAACATTTTTAGAAAGGTATCTTAACCCATACATTCCAACTAGAAGCTTGAGATCAGAGGATAAAAATTTGCTAGTGGTCCCGTCGCTAAGAATTATAAATACAAGACAAGAAACTATCTTTTCAGTCACAGCTTCTAAAATACGGAAAGCGTTACCAGCCTATATTAAAGAAGAAAAATCATTTAATGTTAAAATGCTGGTTATATAAGGATGCCTTTGAGACCTGATTTATGCATGACAATTCTTTGTTTCTTCTTTTTTTCTTTTTAAGGAAAAAAAAGAATCTTTTATCCTCCCATTGTTTAAACCTTTATGAGATTTCTTCATACATATTTCTATCAGTCTTACCCTCCCATTTGTTTTGACCTTTTATGTCCTCTTTCCTATACTTATTGTAGTTCTTCCCGTATCCCTTATGTGCAAGTTTGTAATGTCTTTGTCTCCGTTGTATTTTAAATAATATGGACCCCTGCTTTTAATTGTAAATCGCTCTGAAACTATAATATTATGATTGAATCAAAATTTTAATAAAGCTTGAAACTTGAAAACTTGATCTGAGAGCACAGAGGCAAGGGAAGGAATCTAATGGAAAAAATGAATAGAGGAACTACTTTCTCTACCCAGAGGGAAAAGGAGAATTCTGAGAAAGCTCATACATATGAAGCCTGAGAATAATAAACGACCTCCTAGAGTCAGTTGAATCTAAATATAGATGATGGAGATGCCAAAAAGATTCAAAAACTAAATAAGTGAGGACAACTGGCTAATTCACCTATATGGAGCAGCCGACCCAATGAACAGTTGATAACAAATGAAAAGAAAAAGGAATGTCGTAATCAAACAAAAGCATGATTTTCTTGAAAAAAATTACTTTAGAGGATAAAACATAGGAACTATCCTAGAAAAGCTGATACAATGGAGCATAAAATTAATATGACATTCCGGCTTACTGTGTAGAAAACAACCTCTTGATAAAAAGGATTATTCTGTTACATCTCATGAAGGCTGAAAAAGTAATGAAATACGCCTTAAAACGAGAAAATCAGTCACGGGGAAGTATATTATCAAAACAATATGGTAGCAAGTATGAAATCCCCTCCAAGTTAACAAGGAAAGTGTGAACTGATTTGTTTAATATGTAAAAACCAAAAGTTGGTTTAGTGTTTTTGATGGTTGGGTTTTATTTTTTTTAAGTCTCCTCAAGAAGCGCTTAGTAAGAATAGAAACACTACTAAAGATGGAATTTGAACCCAAGAAAGCATGTTTACAAGGAAAGTAGTTGAACTTTTAAAAACTACTGTCCCCTGGTAATATCTTGGTAATAACTTGGGAATCAAAACAAATAAAATTTTACCCAAGTAAAATAAGGAACAGAGAAATGAGCCATGATAGATGTGGCTCCTAGCATAACATGAGTACCTAAGAAGGTAACAGGAAAACCAAAGTAATAAACCCATGTAACTGAACTCCTGTACCCTCTTAATATAGAAGAGGAAACATGGGAAACCTGAGCTTAGCCATGTATTACCGCCCTAAATTCAAAGAAATTACTCCTGAGCCAGTGGCATCAACTGAAGGTAAGGAGATATTGTACAGTTGAGAGTTACCCAACTAAATTAAAAGAGACAATGTGCCTAAGAGTTAAGGTGCTGAACATAATTTTCTTAGGAAGCCATAGAGATACTTCTAGAACAGTGGTCGCCAACATCAAAAAACACAAGAGGAAATGGAAACCAGAAGAAACCTCAATGTTGCACAGAGAAGTACGCAATGAAGAAGAAACAAAATGAAGAGAACTCAAATTGCTAGAAAAGAAGCGTAATACCAGAGATCCAGCAAGAAACCAACTCAAGACTCAGAATAAAGTCTTTTATGTGGATTTTAAAACTGGAATCCAGAGAAAACGTATGAGAAAAATTTCCCACACTGAAACCCATTGAAGGAACTATGAATAGGAAGAAATGCACACCATGATATTTCCTACCAAAATTTACTGTAGAAGCATAATGGCAGAAAGAATCAAATAGACCAATCACTCTGCTCCTCCATAGCAGCCCTTAACTCTTCCTCTCTAATTAAAAACAAGAAGTACAACAATTCTGCAAGATCATTTAAAAAAATGGTTGTAGCAGATCATCACTTTTTTTTTTTTTTGTAAAGGCCTCCATGTCACTTAAAATGAGTCCAATGGTGAATCATGATTACAGGCTTTCAGTACCACTTGAATGTTCTCATGAGAAATCTATAAAATTGCAAAACAGGAATGAGTCTTACAAAGACGTGATTGTATTAAGTTAGCAGAAACGAATATACTAATGATAAGAGGCAAAAAGGAGGTGACCTAAAAATAGTTTTGAGGTCACATGGTTAGAAGTGTAGGAAGAACAGTAGAAGTGTAACAGGAAGAACAGTAATGCACTGAATAAAGATCAATATAAAGCAAAGGACCTGTGATAAAGGTACGGCTTGATTTCAGTACTAGAACAATCCTCAATGGTATTATATAATGCTATAAAAACTTACATACGTTAAATCGTACCCGAACATATCCATTTTCTCTGTCCAGAGATTGAAAATGAAACTGAAAGACATGAATGTGAGCTGTGTAGATAGAATGCAGAGCAAGAACAGCTCTAGAATTAAAATTTTATCTATTAAGAATTTGGATAGTGCGCATTGATGTTTGAACATATAACCCTCTAACTTTAGACCGTGTTCTGAAATCTTTGGTACAGAGACTTTGTTTGAGATAAACTGGAGTAAATGAAAAAACATGCTAAAAAGGATGTAGTGGCCTTTACCTCCCCTACAGCCACTCCCAAACCTCCGAGTTCCTTTAGAATAGAAAAGGAGATAAAATAAAGGGTGTTGTGGATAATTTCCATTAAACAATAGGAGAAACACATGTAGGGAAAGAAACTTCAAAGTAATTATATGAGTCTCCTGGACAGTACTGTATAAACGTTGATGGTAAAGTGGAAGGCGTGTTTCAGGAAAAACCTGGTTGATCCTGCTTAAAAGATGAAGCAGAGAACCACTCTATTTCAATGGTTAATATAAAGCAGTTACTTACCGTAACAGTAGGCAGATATTCTCTACATGTGGGTGACGTCATCCACGGAGCCCTGTAGCAGACAGCCTTGCAAGCAGACTTGCTTGTAGAACTTTCAAAGAGTTCGCGAGTGCTGCAAGGTGCATGTGTGAGTGCCTTCCTGCCGAACGTAGGGCGTGCGTCTCCTGTGAGGTATCTCAGTTCAGATAGCTAGCTAAGAAGGTGGGTTGTGAGAATATCTGCCTGCAGTCCCTGGATAACAACTGTTACGTTAAGTAACTGTGCTTAATCCCAGGACAAGCAGGCAGCATATTCTCAACATGTGGATGACCTCCAAGCTAACCAGAATGGGATAGTGGGAGTTTGCAATTTAGAAGCATAAATGTTGTAAAACTGACTGGCCAAAATGGCTGTCCCGTCTGGAGAAAGTATCCAGACAATAATGAGAGGTGAAATGTATGAACCGAGGATCAAGTGGCAGCCTTGCAGATTTCTTCAATAGGAGTTGATCTGAGGAAAGCTACAGACACTGCCATAGTTTGAACTTTATGGCCTGTGACTCGACCCTGCAGAGGGAGACCAGCCTGAGTATAGCAAAAAGAGATGCAAGCAGCCATCCAGTTGGAGATGGTTCACTTGGAAACAGGATGCCTCAACTTATTTGGATCGAATGAGATGAAAAGTTGAGGAGCAGTTCTGTGAGGTTGAGTGCATTGCAAGTAGAAAGCTAAAGTACGTTTACAGTCCAGAGTATGAAGCGCTATTTCTCCAGAATGAGAACATAAGAATTGCTGCTGCTGGGTCAGACTAGTGGTCCATCACACCCAGCAGTCCGCTCATGCGGCAGCCCCCAGGTCAAAGACCAGTGTCCTAACCGAGACCAGCCCTACCTGCATTCATTCTGGTTCAGCAAGAACTTGTCCAACCTTGTCTTGAATCCCTGGAGGGTGTTTTCCCTTATAACAGACTTCGGAAGAGCATTCCAGTTCTCTACCACTCTCTTACGTTTGTTTGGAATCTATTCCCTTTTAACTTCAGAGAGTGCCCTCTCATTCTCTCTACCTTGGAGAGGGTGAACAACCTGTCTTTATCTATTAAGTCTATTCCCTTCATTATCTTGAATGTTTCGATCATGTCCCCTCTCAGTCTCCTCTTTTCAAGGAAAAATAGGCCCAGCTTCTCTAATCTCTCACTGTATGGCAACTCCTCCAATCCCTTAACCATTTTAGTCGCTCTTCTCTGGACCCTTTCGAGTAGAACCGTGTCCTTCTTCATGTACAGCAACCAGTGCTGGACACAGTATTCCAGGTGAGGGAGTACCATAGCCCAGTACAGCGGCATGATAACCTTCTCGGATCTGTTCATAATCCCCTTCTTAAATAATTCCTAGCATTCTGTTTGCCCTTTTCGTGGCTTCATCGACTTGTCGACCAGTACTCCCAAGTCTCTTTCCTGGGGGGTTCTCAAAGTACCGCCCCAGACATCTTGCATTCGTGTATGGGATTTTTGATACCGACAAGCATTACCTTACACTTATTCACGTTGAACCTCATTTGCCATGTCACTGCCCTTTCTCGAGCGTGGTTATGTCGTGTTGCAGATCTTCACAATCCCTCTGCGTCTTCACTACTCTGAATAACTTCGTATCGTCCGCAAATTTGATCACCTCACTCGTTGTACCCATTTCCATATCGTTTATGAATATGTTGAAGAGCACGGGTCCAAGCAACGAGCCTGCGGCACCCCACTGGTGACGTTCTTCCAGTCTGAGTATTGTCCCTTTACCCCCACTCTCTGTTTCCTATCTGCTAGCTAGTTTTTAATCCACGTGATTATTTCACCCTCAATTCCATGGCTCGCAATTTTTCCAAAGTAGTCATTCATGCGGAACCTTGTTGAACATCTTCTGAAAATCCAGATATACAATGTCGACCCCTTGTCTATCTGCCTGTTTACTCCCTCGAAGAAGTGCAGCAAGTTCGTCAAGCAAGATCGTCCTTTACTGAAGCCGTGCTGACTGGTCCTCATCAGATTGTGTCCATCAAGGTGATCAGTGATGCGGTCTTTAATCAGCGCCTCTACCATCTTTCCCGGTACCGAGGTCAGACTCGCCGGTCTGTAGTTTCCCGGATCTCCCCTCGAACCTTTTTTGAAGATCAGCGTAACATTCGCCACCTTCAAGTCTTCCGGAATCTTTCCTGATTTGATCGACAGATTGGCTATTAGTTGAAGCAGTTCAGCTATAGTCCCTTTCAGTTCCTTAATGACCCTCGGATGGATGCCATCCGGTCCCATGGGATTTGTCGCTCTTAAGCATATCATTCTGCCTGCATACTTCTTCTAGACTGACTGTCAACCTTGCAGTTTCCCATCTTTGCCTCCAGCATATAGCCTGTCGGGTTCCGGTATGTTGTGTATATCCTCTTTGGTAAATACAAATGCAAAAAATGTGTTCAGTTTATCGGCGATGGCTTTGGAACTAACACTGGAAGGACAATGGATTGATTGAGATGAAATTCCAAAACCACTTTAGGTAAGAATTTTGGATGAGTATGGAGGACCACCTTGTCATGATGAAAAACTGTGAAAGGTGGGTTTGCCACTAGAGCTTGGAGCTCACTGACTCGTCTAGAAGAGGTGAGTGCAATAAGAAAAACTACTTTCCAAGTGAGATATTTAAGATGAGCCGAATCTATTAGTTTGAATAGAGGCTTCATCAAGTGAGTAAGAACAAGATTGAGATCCCAAACCACTGGAGGCGGTTTGAGAGATGGGTTGACATTGAAAAGTCATTTCATAAATCTGGAAACCATAGGATGAGCAGAGAGAGGTTTCCCTTCAATAGGCTGATGAAAAGCAGCAATGGCATATGAGGTGGACTCTTAATAGATGTGGATTTGAGTCCAGAGTGAGATAAGTGTAGCAGGTAATCCAAAATTGAAGACAAGGAGGTAGATTGCGGCTCCTGGTGATGAGTAGTACACCAAGTAGAAAATCTAGTCCATTTCTGCGTGTAACACTGACTAGTGGACGGCTTCCTGGAAACCTCTAGAACAGGGGTGTCCAACCTTTTGGCTTCCCTGGGCCGCATTGGCTGAAAAAAATGTTTCTGGGGCTGCGCAAATGCTGCAGCAAAGACACAGGAGGGAGCCGGCAAGACAGTAAACACCCGGGGGCAGTAGAAGAAAACACTGCATCGCCCTCGACTGGGGCCGCACAAAATACTTCACTGGGCTGCAGGTTGGACAACCCTGCTCTAGAATGTCCTGTACAGAATGAGAGAACTGTAGAATTGCAGTTAGGTTGAGAGGAACCAAGCTGTTAGGTGTAAAGACTGCAGGTTAGGTAGATTGTGAGACCATCGGGACAGACAGGGAAAAATGCTTGAGTACCTGAATAAATGAATGTAAACCGTTCTGAGCTCCCTTGGGAGAAAGGTATAGAAAACTGAATAAGTAAGTATAGGCTCCTGCTGCTGATTTGAAATAGAAGGGAGAATCAAGGTTGTCTGGGCTACCGAGGAGCTATCAGAATCATGGTGGCATGCTCCTTCGAGTTTGACAAGAGTCTTGCGAATCAGAGGGAATGGAGGAAACACATAGAAAAACTGATTCGTCCATACCAGAAGGAAAGCATCTGAATACTGAAAGGATTCGACAAAATGGAGCAGGGAAAGCAGTTATTTACAATGTCCAATGTGACACAGACCAGAGGACATAGACTGAAGCTGAAGGGTGACAGTTCCAGAACGAATATCAGGAAGTTCTGTTTCACGCAGCGAGTGGTGGACACCTGGAATGCTCTACCAGAGGAAGTAATTGCAGAATCCACCGTTCTAGGATTTAAGGGTAAACTAGATGCACATCTCCTTAAGAGTGGCATAGTGATACGGGTAAGGGTAAATTAGATGCACATCTCCCTTGAGAAGCATACAGTGATATGGGGACTAAAACTATGTCAGGGTACACCTGGTGGGGCTCCGCGTGTGCAGATCACCGGACTTGATGGACCCAGGGACTGATCCGGAGATGGCAATTCTTATGTTTTTATGTTCTTATCTGCCTCGAGGAGATGAGGAGAGTATATCCTGGAACAGAACTGAGGCAGTTTGCTGTTGTGGGGAGATGCAAAGAGATCTATCTGAGATGCAAAGAGATCTATCTTGACTTCCAAAAAGCCTTCGACAAGGTGCCACACAAGAGACTGCTTAAAAAGATATGGAACCACGGGGTACAAGGGGAGGTCCACCGATGGATCAAAATCTGGCTGGCAAACAGGAAACAGAGGGTTGGCGTAAAGGGCCACTACTCTGACTGGAAAGAGGTCACGAGCGGAGTTCCGCAGGGGTCAGTGCTGGGACCGCTCCTGTTCAATATCTACATAAACGACCTAGAGGCGGGAACCAAGTGTGAGGTCATTAAATTTGCAGATGACACCAAACTATACAGCAGGGCTCAAACCAGGGAAGACCGCGAAGATCTTCAAAAGGATCTAACACAGCTGGAAAAGTGGGCCGAAAAATGGCAGATGAGCTTCAACGTGGGGAAATGCAAGGTCATGCACGTGGGGAAAAAGAACCCGATGTTCACATACAAAATGGGGGGAACACCACTAGGGGTCAGCAACCTGGAGAGAGACCTGGGAGTGATGGTAGATGCAACACTGAAGGCATCGGCGCAATGCGCCACGGCCTCAAGGAAAGCAAACAGAATGTTGGGTATCATTAAGAAGGGTATTACAACCAGGACGAAAGAAGTCATCATGCCGCTGTATCGTGCAATGGTGCGGCCGCATCTGGAGTACTGCGTCCAGTACTGGTCACCGTACCTCAAGAAAGACATGGCGGTACTTGAGGGAGTACAAAGAAGAGCAACTAGACTGATAAAGGGAATGGAAAATCTCCCATATACCAAAAGATTGAAGCAGTTGGGACTTTTCTCCCTGGAGAAGCGAAGACTTAGAGGAGACATGATAGAAACCTTCAAGATCCTGAAGGGCATAGAAAAAGTAGACAGGGGCAGATTTTTCAAATTAAGGGGCGCCACAAGTACAAGGGGGCACTCGGAGAAATTGAAAGGGGACAGGTTTAGAACAAACATAAGTACATAAGTACATAAGTACATAAGTAGTCGCCTCCGCCGGGGCAGACCAGAGGTCCATCCAGCCCAGCGGTCCGCTCACGCGGCGGCCCATCAGGCATATTGCCTGGTCAGCGGTCCCTGACTAATTTTATTGCCTACCTCTACAGTTATCTCTAAACCTTCCACTGCTCTTATCTGTACCCCTCAATCCCTTTGTCTTCCAGGAACCTATCCAGGTCTTCCTTGAAACCCTGTACTGTGCTATTTCCTATCACGGCCTCCGGAAGGGTGTTCCATGTGTCCACCACCCTCTGTGTGAAAAAGTACTTCCTTGCGTTTGTTTTAAACCTGTCCCCCTTCAATTTCATCGAGTGACCCCTTGTTCTTGTGGTTTCTTTCAAATTGAAAAATCTGTCTTTGTCAACCTTTTCGATGCCCCTCAGGATCTTGAAGGTCTCTATCATATCTCCTCTGAGTCTCCGCTTTTCCAGGGAGAACAACCCCAGCTTCTTCAGTCTGTCAGTGTATGTAAGGTTTTCCATACCCTTAATCAGTTTAGTTGCTCTTCTCTGGACTCCCTCAAGCATTGCCATGTCCTTTTTGAGGTACGGTGACCAGTACTGTACACAGTATTCCAGATGCGGGCGCACCATAGCCCGGTACAGTGGCAGGATGACTTCCTTCGTTCTGGTCGAGATACCCTTCTTAATGATACCTAACATTTGGTTTGCTTTCCTCGAGGCTGTGGCGCATTGTGCCGACGCCTTCAATGTCGTGTCTACCATCACTCCCAAGTCTCTTTCCAGATTACTGACCCCTAGCATTGATCCCCCCATTTTGTAAGTGAACATCGGGTTCCTTCTCCCTATATGCATGACCTTGCATTTCCCAACATTGAAGCTCATTTGCCACTTTTTCGCCCATTCTTCCAATGTCGTAAGATCCCTTTGGAGATTCTCGCAGTCAACCGTGGTTTCAACCTTGCTGAATAGTTTGGTGTCATCTGCAAATTTGATGACCTCGCATTTTGTTCCCTCCTCCAGGTCGTCAATGAATATGTTAAACAGGAGCGGTCCCAGCACCGATCCTTGAGGAACCCCGCTCGTGACCCCTTGCCAGTCCGAGTAATGGCCCTTTACACCAACCCTCTGCTTCCTGTCTGCCAGCCAGTTTTTGATCCATCGGTGGACCTCCCCGTGCACCCCATGGTTCCATAGCTTCCTGAGCAACCGCTCATGTGGTACCTTATCGAAGGCTTTTTGGAAGTCTAGGTAAATTATGTCTATGGGTTCTCCTTTGTCCACCTGGTTGTTTACCCCCTCAAAGAAGTACAACAAGTTTGTGAGGCACGACCTACCCTTGCAGAACCCATGCTGGCTCGACCTTAGCTGTCCATTTTTTTCGATATGGTCACAGATGCTGTCCTTAATCAGTGCCTCCATCATCTTTCCCGGGACCGATGTGAGGCTTACCGGCCTATAGTTTCCCGGGTCGCCCCTCGAACCCTTCTTGAAGATGGGCGTGACATTAGCTATTTTCCAGTCCTCCGGGATCTCTCCAGTTTTTAGGGATAGGTTGCATATTTGCTGAAGTGTCTCTGCTATTTCATTTCTTAATTCCTTGAGCACCCTTGGGTGAATGCTATCTGGACCTGGCGACTTGTCGCTCTTTAGCTTGTCTATCTGCCTGAGGACATCCTCCTGGCTCACCTCTAATTTGACCAGCTTGTTATCTTGATCTCCATTTTCTATTTCCTCTGGTTCCGGAATGTTGGATGTGTCCTCCCTCGTGAAGACCGACGTAAAGAAGTCATTTAACTTGTCAGCTATTTCTTTTTCCTCCCTCACTACTCCCTTTCTATCCCCATCATCCAAGGGCCCCACTTCCTCCCTCGCTGGTTGCTTCCCCTTTACGTACCTGAAGAATGATTTGAAATTTTTTGCCTCTCCCGCTAGTCTCTCTTCATATTCCCTCTTTGCTCTCCTAACCACTCGGTGGCACTCCTTCTGGCTTTCCTTGTGTTCCTTTTGGTTGGCCTGCGTTTGATCCTGTTTCCATTTTTTGAACGATGCTTTCTTGTTACTGATCGCCTTTTTTACAGCTGCCGTTATCCATGCTGGGTTCTTTATTCGATTTTTCTTGCACTCTTTTCTGAACCTGGGGACGTACAGGTTCTGTGCTTCGTGCACCGTACGCTTGAGCAGGGTCCAGGCGCTTTCTACGGACTCTACCTTCCTTGTGCTGCCGTTGAGTTTCTTCCCCACCATTTTCCTCATTGCATCATAATTCCCTTTTCTGAAGTTGAGCGCTGTTGTTGTGGTTCTTTTCACCCTGGATGATCCCAGTTCTAGTCTGCACTGGATCATGTTGTGATCGCTGTTTCCCAGTGGGTCTAATACCGCTACTTCCTTTGCAGGTCCCCCCAGTCCACTGAAGATTAGATCAAGAGTAGCTTCTCCTCGTGTAGGTTCCATGACCAGCTGTTCCAGGAAGCAGTCCCTCGTGGCTTCCAGGAATTTGGTCTCTCTCTCGCAACTTGAGTGCCCGATACTCCAGTCTATCCCAGGGTAGTTGAAGTCTCCCATCACCACCACACTTCCATTTTTGCATACCTGCCGCAGTTCCGTCTCCAGGTCCCGGTCGATTTCTTCCGATTGGCCAGGCGGACGATAGTATAGACCCAATTTGATGTCTGCTCCAGATCCTCCTGGTAGCTTAACCCATATTGATTCCAAGCCTTCCGACCTTACTGCTGTTTCCATTTTGGTTGAGGGTATGGAGTCTTTTATGTATAGCGCTATTCCTCCACCCTTCTTGTGTGTCCTGTCTCTCCTGTAAAGTTTGTACCCTGGTATGACCACATCCCATTTATTATCCTCAGCCCACCACGTTTCTGTGATTCCAATTATGTCCAGGGCTTTTTGACTGGCTATAATTTCCAGCTCTCCCATTTTGGCCCTGAGGCTCCTCGCATTTGTGTAGAGGCAATATAGGTCCTGATTTGTCGCCCGCCCTGCTATTTTCTTTGCATGGCTCGGCGCTCCCACCTGGCTTGCCTTTACTCGGTCATCCACCTCCCGTGGCGTGTCCGTTTTGCCCCCATCCAGTATCTCCTTTTTTGGATGGTCCTCTTGCTCCCATTGTTCTCTTTCAACCATGCCTGTTAGGCTCGTTTGTGCACTGGGCCCCTGCATTGCATCTGTGGGCCTTTTTTCTGAAGATTTCCACTCAGCCCTTTTGTTTAAAAGTTCCCTCCCAGTCCCTTTGTCCAAAAAGTCCCTCTCAGCCCCTTTGTCCAAGAGTTCCCACTCGGGAACGCTAGGAAGTTCTTTTTCACTCAGAGGGTGGTGGATACATGGAACGCGCTTCCAGAGGCTGTTGTAGACAAGAAAACATTAAATGGTTTCAAAGAAGGTTTGGATAGATTCCTAGAAGAAAAAGGGATTGAGGGGTATAGATAGGTATAGACCATTGCTCAGGCAATGGGCCTGATGGGCCGCCGCGGGAGCGGACTGCTGAGCAGGATGGACCTAGGGTCTGCCTCAGCGGAGGCAACTTCTTATGTTCTTATGTTCTTAGGAGTTCCCCACTGAGCAAAAATGTGATGGAGAGGCGAGGAATTGAATGTCCATTCGTGAGGTTGTAAAAGACGACTCAATTTGTCCGCCAGAAAGTTTTGCCACCCTTGGATGTAGACAGCTCACAGGAAGATGTTTTGAAGGATTGCCCAATTCCAGAGCTTTAGATCTTCCTGACAAAGAGGGAGAGATCCCGTTCCTCCCTGCTTGTTGACATAGTACATGGCGATTTGGTTGTATGTTCGAATGAGGATTACCTGGTCGTGAAGAAGGTGCTGAAAAGCTTTGAGAGCAATGAAGATCGCTGAGTTCCAACAGATTGATGTGACACTGACGATCTGTGCTGGACCAGTGGCCTTGAGTACGGAGACCATCGAGATGAGCTCCCCAAACGTAGGTTGAGGAATCTGTCATGAGAACCTTCTGATGAGGGTGTGTGTGAAACATTAAACCTCTGGAAAGATTAGAAGAGAGCATCCACCAGTGGAGAGACTGTCTCAATGAAGGAGTCATTGTATTATGTTGAGAGAATGGGTCGGAAGCTTGCTGCCACTGAGATGCCAGGGTCCACTGAGGAATTCTGAGGTAAAGTCTGGCAAAAGGAGTCACGTGAACTGTAGAGGCCATGTGACCGAGGAGAACCATCATTTGTCTTGCCGAGAGTGACATGGGGGAAGACACTCTTTGACAAAGGTGAATGAGAGTGTCCTGACGTGATTGAGGCAGGAATGCCCTGCGCTGAACAGTGTCCAGTCTGGCTCCATTAAACTGTAGAGTTTGGGAGGGTTGTAACTGGGATTTTGGAAAATTAATTTTGAACCCAAGACTTTGGAGAAACACTATAGTCTGTTGGATCGTTACAATAACCTCCTGTTGAGACGATGCTTTGATGAGCCAATCGTCCAGATATGGAAAGACTTGAAGACCCTACGTCCGTAGGGCTGCAGCCACCACCACCAGGCACTTCGTGAAGACTCTGGGAAATGAGGCAAGGCTGAAAGGAAGGACCCGGTACTGAAGAAGTAGATTCCCCACCCAAAATCTTAGGTATCTGCGAGAGGCTGGATGAATTTGAATATGAGTATAAGCCTCTTTGAGATCTAGAGAGCATAAACAATCACCTTGATCCATCAGGGGATTCAGAGTTGGAAGAGAGAACATCCAAGACTTTTGTTTGACAAGAAATTTGTTGAGAGCTCTGAGGTCCAGGATAGGTCGCAAATCCCCCATCTTCTTTGTGACTAGAAAATAACAGGAATAAAAGCCCGTGTCCCGCTGGGTCATGGGGACCTCCTCAACAGCTCGAAGGCGAAGAGCCTGAGCCTCCTGAAGAAGGAGAAGTTGCGACATGTTGGAAGGAAACTCTCTTGGAGGGAGATCTGGTGGAATTTGAAGAAATTGAAGTGAGTAACCCTCTCGGATGATGGTGAGAAGGTCTGATGTAATCTTCTCCCACTGTTGGTAAAAGTGATGGAGCTGACCTCCTATGGAGAGGAGAGAAGTCTGATGGATGAAGGTGGACGTTAAGCTCAGACGTAGATTGTCAGAAAGACTGGACAGGCTTAGCTGCAGCAGGAGTCTGGGTTTTTTGCTGACGCTGCTGCTGTGGTTGTTTCCTAGGCGGAAGCCTGGAGAAAGCTGGAGTAGATTTCTGTGGTTATCAATGCAGAGGTGGCCTATAAGGCTTAGAAGCTGAAGGTTTAGCCGTAGGTCAAATCAAAGAGGCAAATAACTGCTCATGCTCTGAGAGACACTTAGTGGCAGCCTCAATGGAGCTAGACGATCCTGCAAATTAGGATCCATGTCCACAATGCATAGCCAAGCCAGACGTAGCATTTCCACAGCAAAAGCAGTGACCCGAGATGACATTTCAAATGCATCATAAGTGGCTTGAAGCATGAAGAAACGTATTTGTGAGAGGGTCTGCTGAAGTTGTTGAAATGCAGGCAACTGGTGCTCAGACAGATCAGGAAAGAAGTAGGGTATGGTCTTAATGCAGTACTTCAGGTAAGAGGTGAACATGAAGTTGTAATTGAAGATCCTGTTTGCCATCATGGAATTTTGATATACACGGCATCCAAATTTATTCACTGTGCGTCCCTCTCTGCCTGGAGGGATGGCAGCATAAACCTTGGTGGGATTAGATTTTTTAAGAGATGATTCCACCACTTGAGGACAAGACCTTTAGAGGCACAGCAGACAAAGCCTTCGAGGATGATGGCGACTTGCTCGAGTTCGAGGACTTGGATGACGAGGCTGCCACGGGGGTCTAGGCCAAGGTCTTTTCTGCAGAAGCCTCCACAGGACCAAAGAGCTCCAGGATCTTGGCACAATGCCTACAGAGATTTCGTTTTTTAAGAGTAGCACAGTGAGGGCAGGACTAAGGACAATGTTCAGGCCTCAAGCACTTGATATACCAATGGTGGGGGTCGGTGAGAGAAATCGCCCGATTACACTGGCTACACTTCTTAACCCGGTAAGAGGCCAGGACATAGAAAAAAATACGGCTGCAATGGAATGAGGGCCAGCGGCAGGGCATGAGTCCAAGCCCCGCCGGACGAGAACCGACAGAAGAAAAAATAAAAGGTATTTAAGAGACGCGCCGCACAGTGACTAGAGTAAGAAACAAAGAAAGAAAGCTGCAGTGCGAGAAGGCAACTCAAAAATTGGCAGAGCTGAGAAACAGGTGCTTCTTGGCTCCACGGAAAACTGAGGTACTTCACAAGAGATGCACGACCTACGTTCGGAGGGAAGGCACTCGCGCATGTGCGGTGCAGCACTTGCAAACTCTTTGAAAGTTCTATAAGCAAGTCTGCTTGCGAGGCTGTCCACTACGGGGCTCTGTGGATGATGTCACCCACATGTTGAGAATATGCTGCCTGCTTGTCCTGGGATAATGTCCATTGAAAGTGCATAAACACAAAAGTAAACAGCGCTCTTTTTTTTTTTAAACATGGTAAGGGAACTAAGGCTCTAAACCCATGTTAGATTCTCCCCCTAGTGTTGAAATGTTCAGACAACAGGAAAAAAAACACCTTATAGGCTCTACATCCCTGGTGGATTTCTGAAGTAGTATAGAAAGGCAGATGCAATGTGGATCAATGCCTCGATAGAAAACTGGATTTGGTACCTTGTAGCCCCAAAATGCTATGCTTAGGCAGGACTGGTACTGAACAAAGCAGTCTCTAGAAGCAGATCAAAAAGACTGAGTTGATTTCTGAGATGTAGATGAAGCTTCACAGCATCCCGATGATAAACCATCGATGTCAATGTAGAATCTCGATGTAAAGAAAGGTGTTGATGCTTTGAAGATGATCAAAGTTGTATGGGAAAGACCACCGTCAAAGGGAACAAAACTTCAATGTCTTCTGGACCCAGAATGATGCTCCAAGACTAGTAACGATCCCATCTGTGAAAAACATCAAATTCCCTTCTTATGCGAGTCTGCGAGGCAGAGTCCATAGGAAATTAAAGTCCAGAGACTGTTGGAAATTAAAAAACTAGAGATGGAATGATGCCATGCAGAGCCTTGATGTGAAGAACATCGGTGTTTTACCCCGTTTCCCCGAAAATAAAACCTACCCTGAAAATAAGCCCTAGTTAAGATTGACCCCTGAAGGCAGCCCGACACTCCTGACTCCATCCCTGACACTAGTGCTGCCCGATTTGCCAATTATCTTCCACCCCAGTTCTTCCTCTCCTCTCCCCCATGTGCAGCATCTTTCCTCGCCTCTCAACCATCCCCTTATGCAGCAGCATTTGAAGCCTTCAAAAGCAGCAGCAGCGCTCTGAACAGTCTGCTTCACCGCCTTCCTTGACGGGGCCTTCCCTCTGCTGTGTCACTGATGACATCATCAGTGACATGGCAGAGGGAAGGCCCCGGCGGGGAAGGCAGTAAAGCAGCCAGTTCAGAGCGCTGCTGCTGTTTTTGGAGGCATCAAGAGCTGCTGCATAAGAGGATGGTTGAGAGGCGAGGAAAGATGCTGCACATGGGGGGTGGGGGGGAAGAGAGAGATGATTGTTGTACATGACAAAATATAAGACATTCCCTGAAAATAAGCCCTAGTGCATTTTTTTGGAACACAAATTAATATAAGACCCTGTCTTATTTTCGGGGAAACACGGGTACTGGTGTTCCAATGAACAGAATCAATGATGGCGTCAATACCTTACGTGTTCAGTACCACTCCAATGAAACCAACATTCCCTCAAACTGCAGTTGATGTGATGCTCTGTCAAGAGTAAGGAGGTCATAGTCAATGTAACCGATGCAAAGCAGTGGATAAAATCATCGATCCTGGAACAAATATCCCGCCCCGAATCTGAGCTGAGCGGGAATCAATGGTGCCGAAGGGGGTGAAATTGGAAGACTTCACAGAGGATGCATGACCAGTAAGCAACACAATCTACACAGAAGGATGACACCAGCATTGATGAGAAGTTATTCTTTGTACAAAAACCCTACTCTTCAAAAAACACATAAAACGTATATAACAAAAACAGATCCTCCCAAGCATCACCTACGTTACAATCTACTTCTTAGCAAATCAAAAATGTTCAAACCACTCCTTAAGTATCTCCTAATATCTTGACAATTCTCATGGAATCCATTTTACGCATTCTATATCATCTTGACAATTCTCATGGAATCCACTTTATGTATTCTGTATCATCTTGACAATCGTATGTAATCCGCCTTGAACCGCAAGGTAAAGGCGGAATAGAAATCACTAATGTAATGTAATGTAATAACCCTGGATCTAGGAGAGGTACCCTTGGTTACAGACCGATGTTCTAAAGATGACATCGACGATGACTTGAAGAACGTCGATACTAAGTAGAGTGATGTCTGAGGATAGACTCTGAAGCAGTTCCTAGCACCTTATGAAAACTATGCTCAGGCTACTAGCAACGATGAGGTTGCTGACACGGAAGTAGAGATTAGTCTACAGAAAAAGTAAACCTCCTACAATCTCAAAGCATGCACCGATTCCTGACTGAGTGGGTATCAAAGGTAGCACAGGGTGGAGTTCTACAGATATAGAACAGCATCAAATCTTAAATCAGCATCAATTCCCATCAATGATAAGGAAGCACCATGACCACACAATATTAATGGTATTAAAAGTCCCACAGGCGTTGAAGCGCGAGTGCCTGAAAAGGCGATGCACTTCAGAATGACAACCTTTATCACCCCAAAGGCCATGCATCAAGAGGACTCGAAGCTCAATAAAAGGACTCTGTCCATAAGAACATAAGAACATAAGAACATAAGCAATGCCTCTGCTGGGTCAGACCTGAGGTCCATCATGCCCAGCAGTCCGCTCACGCGGCGGCCCAACAGGTCCAGGACCTGTGCAGTAATCCTCTATTTATACCCCTCTATCCCCTTTTCCAGCAGGAAATTGTCCAATCCTTTCTTAAACCCCTGTACTGTACTCTGCCCTATTACGCCCTCTGGCAGCGCATTCCAGGTGTCCACCACTCGTTGGGTAAAGAAGAACTTCCTAGCATTCGTTTTAAATCTGTCCCCTTTCAACTTTTCCAAGTGTCCTCTTGTTCTTTTATTTTTCGAAAGTTTGAAGAATCTGTCCTTCTCTACTCTCTCTATGCCCTTCATGATCTTATAAGTCTCTATCATATCCCCTCTAAGTCTCCTCTTCTCCAGGGAAAAGAGACCCAGTTTCTCCAATCTCTCAGCGTATGAGAGGTTTTCCATCCCTTTTATCAAGCGTGTCGCTCTCCTCTGAACCCTCTCGAGTAACGCCATATCCTTCCTAAGGTATGGAGACCAATATTGGACGCAGTATTCCAGATGCGGGCGCACCATCGCCCGATACAATGGCAGGATAACTTCTTTTGTCCTTGTTGTAATACCCTTCTTGATTATGCCTAGCATTCTATTTGCTTTCTTAGCGGCTGTTGCGCACTGTGCCGTCGGCTTCATTGTCATGTTCACCATTACCCCCAAGTCCCTTTCTTGGTTGCTCTCATTCAATAATATCCCTCCCATCGTATAGTTGTACCTCGGGTTTCTGTTTCCAACATGCAATACTTTACATTTCTCAACGTTGAACTTCATCTGCCATCTCGCCGCCCATTCCCCCAATTTGTTCAAGTCCCTTTGCAATTCTTCGCATTCCTCTTTAGTCCCAGCTCCACTAAATAGTTTTGTATCGTCCGCAAATTTTATTATCTCACACTTCGTGCCTGTTTCTAGATCATTTATGAATATATTAAATAGCAGCGGCCCTAGCACTGAGCCCTGCGGAACACCACTCGTGGCACTGTTCCCTCTAAGCTGAGCAGGTGTCCTCCAGCTGCATTGCTACCACTAGGGGGTGGAATATTTTCAGTCGCTAAGGACAGGTATGTTCCCTGGAGTCCTGCAGAACTTGCCTGTCCCTCACAATTGAAAAATGTGACAGTAAAACAGCACCCTCTATTGGTGAGACTGTGGGTGGAGGACTCCTGCTCAGCTTAGAGGGAACACTGAGCCATCCAGTCCGAGTAGTGGCCCTTCACCCCTACCCTCTGTTTCCTACCCGCCAACCAGTTTCTGATCCATCTATGTACGTCTCCGTCCACTCCATGGTTCTTCAGTTTCCGGAGTAGACGTTCGTGAGGCACCTTGTCAAAGGCTTTTTGGAAATCAAGGTATATGATGTCTATGGGGTCTCCTCTGTCCATCCGTTTGTTAATTCCTTCGAAGAAGTGCAATAAGTTCGTTAGGCACGATCTCCCCCTGCAGAAACCATGTTGTTTTCAAAAGTTCGTTTCTTTCCAGATGTTCATCGATGTGTTCTTTAATCAGTGCTTCCGTCAGTTTCCCCGGAACCGAGGTCAAACTCACTGGTCTGTAGTTTCCCGGGTCACCTCTTGATCCCTTTTTAAAGATGGGCGTGACATTGGCTATCTTCCAATCCTCCGGGATCATGCCTGTTTTCAAGGATAGGTTGCAAATTTGCTGCAGTAGTTCCGCTATCTCTTCCTTTAATTCCTTCAGAACCCTGGGATGGATTCCGTCCGGACCCGGGGATTTGTCAGTTTTAAGTTTTTCTATCTGCCTGTGTACATCATCAAGGCTCACTTCCATGGATGTTAATTTTTCTGCTTGATTTCCATTGAAGATTTGTTCAGGTTCCGGTATGTTGGTTGTGTCTTCGTTTGTAAATACAGACGAGAAGAACATGTTGAGTCTTTCTGCGACTTCTTTCTCCTCCTTCACCGCTCCCTTCCTGTCTCCTTCGTCCAGCGGTCCTACCTCCTCCCTAGCTGGCTGTTTCCCTTTAACATATCTGAAGAACGGTTTGAAATTTCGTGCCTCCCTGGCTAGCCTCTCTTCATACTCTCTTTTGGCTTTTCGAACCATACGGTGACATTCTTTTTGATACTTCCTGTGCTCCTTCTGGTTCCCTTCAGTTTTGTCCTTTTTCCATTCCCTGAATGAATTTTTCTTATTGCCTATCGCTTCCTTCACTATTTTAGTCATCCATACTGGGTCTTTTGTTCGACCCTTTTTGCACCCCTTTCTGAATCTGGGGATGTGCAGATTTTGTGCCTCGCTCACTGTGTCTTTGAAAAAAGACCAGGCATGTTCTACTGTTTGCCATTTTTTGGAAGTGTTCCTAAGTTTCTTCCTTACCATTTCCCTCATTGCTTCATAGTTTCCTTTCCTGAAGTTGAAAGATGTCGCTATGGTTCTCTTTCCGTTCGGTATGCCTACTTCAACCTTGAACTTGATCATATTATGATCACTGTTTCCCAACGGTCCCACTACTTCCACTTCCTTTGCAGGTCCCCTTAGTCCATTTAGGATTAAATCCAGAGTGGCATTTCCTCTCGTCGGTTCTCTAACAAGCTGCTCCATGAAGCAATCTTGTATAGCCTCCAGGAATTCTGTCTCCCTAGCGCATCTTGAGCTTCCAAGACTCCAGTCTATCCCAGGATAGTTGAAGTCTCCCATAACAACTGTGTAACCACTTTTGCATTCTCGCTTCATCTCGGCATCCATTTCTTTATCGCTATCTCCGGTTTGCCCGGGTGGACGATAGTATAGGCCCATCTTTATTTCATGCCCTTTCCTACCCGGTATTTTAACCCATAGCGATTCCAGTTTGTTGATCATCTCTGCTGTGTCCATTCTTGTCGATTGTATGCTTTCTTTTACGTATAGGGCTATTCCTCCTCCTTTCTGACCTGACCTATCCCGGCGATAGAGCTTGTACCCCGGCAGTGCTGTATCCCATTTGTTTTCCTCATTCCACCACGTTTCAGAGATTCCAATGATGTCTATGTCCTCTGCATTGGCCATGGCTTCTAGCTCCCCCATTTTGTTTCTTAAACTCCTTGCATTAGTATATATGCAGTTTAGATCCTGGCATTTTGTCGTCTTCATTTCTTTTCCCTGTGCTTCAGTCTTTGGTGTCTTCTCTTTTGCTACAATCTTTCTAACCTCCTCTTCTGGGTTAGTTGACTTCTGTAATTTGTCTCTTGTTTCTTCCCTGCCTTTTTTCCCCTCAGTATCTTCATGGGATACCTTCTTCCGAATCATCGACGCTAGGTCGACTGTCGGCTTTCCCCTTTCTCTTAGTTTAAAGCCTGTTCTATTCCTCTCTTGACGTTGTTTGCTAGAAGTCTTGTTCCCGCCACGCTCAGGTGCAGTCCATCTCTTCTGTAGAGCTTGCTCTTTCCCCAGAACGTTGTCCAGTTCCTCACGAAGTGGAACCCTTCTTCCTCACACCATCTCCTCATCCATGCATTTATTGATTGTAGTTCTTCCTGCCTTTTCACATCTGCCCTTGGTACCGGTAGGATCTCTGAGAATGCTATCTTCTGGGTCCTCATCTTCAGTTTCCTTCCTAGAATCTTGAACTGTTCTATCAGCGTGCCTCTTCTGTAGTCTCTCCTGCTGACATCATTCGTCCCGATGTGGATCATTACTGCGGTCTCTTCCGTCTCCGCTCCTTCCAGGACCTTCCCAATTTTGTCCACGATGTCCTTGGTTCTCGCTCCTGGGAGGCAGGTCACCAGTCGATCCTCTCTTCCTCCTGCTATGTGGCTGTCCACATGCCTCAATATCGAGTCTCCCACCAGGATCGCTGACTTTCCCTTCTTCAATTTTCTTATCGGTCTCAGGTCAATGTCCTCGGTGTGCAGCTGGATCGAACAAGGAAATTCGATGCTAATATGCCACTGATGGAAGCATTGATGTCCTCTGATAACAGCCGGTCTCAGTTACTGAAAGTCCGACTCCAGATCTATATGTGGAAATAAACAAGAAAAGAAAACTTTGACATTAATCAATATTGTTTTCCTTCTTCTAATCTATAGCCCCAGAGCCAAATATAGTCAGAGAGGGCAAGCTGGGTTGGCAACTCAACGGAAAAACAAAGATATGTCTTCTTCACTCCGCAGAAAACAAAAAACTGATGACCTCGCGAGCAAGCATCAGGCGGGAAGGCACTCACGCATGCACGGTGTGGGCAGTCTAAAGCTTGTTAAAGCTTAAAGTGATACTACACTTTTCACTGTCCGTACCGGGGCTCCATGGATGATATCACCTACATGTCAGAATATGCTACTTGCTTGTCTAAGAATAAACCATATTTTCTAATAGCAGCCAGACATTTATTAGAGACAATACGGTATGTAACCCACTTTGGCCGTAACATAGAAAGGCAGTATATCACATACCGCTTTATAACAATAATAAATCCACAACCTTTCACCACTTTAAATTTTTGTATTGAAGGGATTATGTTGAAGTTTGAACAAGTATGGTTTTGAAGATTATGGAATTTATTTTGAAATTATAAATGTATTATTGTGGAGGTTTTAACAAAAATCTATGATAGACAAAAGCTACAGCTATATACATTAAGGACTCTTTAGCAATTTCAACTGAGATTTTTTTCTATCTTTTACTTTAAAATGCACAAGCACCAAAAGAAAGCCCTTTAGATCCTAGACACGGGTTCTCAGTTACTATCTTATATGAACAGAAACTATCTGAAAATCAAAACAGCTGCTCATCTCCTCCAACTCCAAAAGATTTGGTGTTCTGGTAGTCAAGGAGATCCTATTTGTTTGTCTGGCTCCCTAAAATCCATTTGTTATAAACAGTCTGGTATTCCTAACCTGTGGTCAAGCCTCATCAAATCAGAGCCAAGGTTGCTACCAAAGAACTCTAAGCCTGCTTCATCAGATGAAGTACCTTCATCAGAACCGCACATTCAATTAAGCCATACTGACTAACCTGTCTTTCTGATATGAGCAACTCAAATTATCAGCTGTTGAAAAGACTTCTTCTGGACAATGAACAAATAATCTATAAAATGGAGTGGCCCCAAGTTTGGGAGTCACCTGCCTGTGTTCCAGATTATATCCTGCTTGTTAACAGCAAACAATATTGCAATTTCTATAGACAGTATGATTAATTTGGCACACAACCTTGTCCACCTCATCAAAATTGTCAATACTCTCATTTGTTGAGACCGTGGAGTAACAGTGACATTGGTAGGCTTAATGTGAATGTTTGTAAAATGCTATAAAGGCTTCTTCTTTAGATTCGCCATGTTGTATGTGTTCTAATTGTAAATTGCTTAGAACCTTTATAGGAACCTTTATAGGCACAGAGCAATCCACAAATTTCAGATTAGATTATTATGGTGTATATATTTTACAAGTTTTATAGCCCGTTACATTAACGGGTGCTAGAATATATATGTGTGTGTGTGTGTGGTTTTATTTCTTTTTCTCTCTTTAGCCGGGTGCTAGAATAGATGTGTGTGTTAGAGAATGACACGGTGACAAAATTCATCACCGTTCCCGTCCCCGCGGATAACCGTGGGAAACCATCTTCATGTCATTCTTTAAGGAAAGAGGGAAGAATCAGAGTATGAATGGCCACAACCACTGACCCACAAGCTTTGCTTTGAAGAATGCTGGTGTAGAAGGACTGAGGTTGAAATAAACATTAGAAAATGACAAGGGATTATTTCCTGCGGTTATCCGCGGGGGACGGGAACGGTGATGAATTTTGTCACCGTGTCATTCTCTAGTGTGTGTCTTTCTTTCTTTCTCTTTCTCCTTGGCCGCTTTCTGTCTCTCTCTTTACTCGGCTGTCCACCATCACCCCTTGCCTGTTCCACCTGTCCAGCAGTAGGCCTTCTCCCTTCCTTTTACCTCCCCCTGTCCAGCAGCACTCCTTACTTTCTCCCCCTGACCCTCTTACCTGCTCCCCCTGTCCTTCTTCCCTGCTCCCCCTGTCCAGCAGCAATTCTTCCCTGCTCCTCTGTTCCTCTTCCCTGCTCCCCCTGTCCAGCAGCACTCCTTACTTTATCCCCCTGACCCTCTTACCTGCTCCCCCTGTCCAGCAGCACTCCTTACTTTCTCCCCCTGTCCTTCTTCCCTGCTCCCCCTGTCCAGCAACAATTCTTCCCTGCTCCCCAGTCCCTCTTACCTGCTCCCTCTGTCCAGCATGCGGCTCCTCTTCTTTAAAACAGCCTACCGGCTGTAAGGAACCTCGCAGGCCGCTCTGAGGCACGGTGACTTTTCGTGTGCAGCACTCTCCACACACTGCTTCGGGGCCGTGTACTGCCCTGATTTACTCTGGCACGTCCCTGATGACATCATCAGAGACGCGGCAGAGCAAATCAGGGCAGTAGAAGGGCCCGAAGCAGCGTGTGGAGAGTGCTGCACACGCTGCTTGAATCGCTTCCCTTCCCGCCCCTTGAGGTGCGCCACAGCTCCTCTCGATCCCCGCCAGCGTCGGAAGCCTTCTCCAACGCTGGTGCGGCTCGTGAGAGGAGCCGACAGGAGAGCAGGATGTCCAGCGCTGGGGTCCAGTGTTTCCGCTGTGGAGGCGATCGTTGGCTGGCTGCGGTCTCGCACTTGCGACACGTATATGGTGACTTAGTATGCGCGCATGCGCATTAAGCTGGCACAGCGCGACAGAACAGGGATCAGGGAACACGCTTTGCAAGTGCGCATGCGCGGGCTACCATTTTATTATTATAGATAATCCACCTAGGTTTAGGTGAGCTATAAATATGTAACATAAATACAGTAAATGTCAAGATCTAGAACTACTGGACAGGGCTGAGGAGAATGCTATATGCAGGAAGGGCTACTAAACTAAACTAAACCTTAGGTTTGTATACCGCATCTTCTCCACGGTCGTAGAGCTCGGCACGGTTTACAGGACTAAGATAAAATGGAACTCCAAAGGATAGTTGTGGGTTGAGAGTAACAGAGAAAAAGGGGGGGTTTGGGTAACAGACAGGGGGGAGGTGTTACATTTTTGAGAAAAGCCAAGTTTTCAGATGTTTTCGGAAAAGTTGTAAGGAGCTCGAATTTCGGAGAGGGGATGTAAGGTTGTTCCAGAGCTCGGTGATTCTAAAGGGGAGGGATGTTCCTAGTTTTCCAGCATGGGATATACCTTTTGTCGAAGGGAAGGACAGTTTTAATTTTTGGGAGGATCTGGTGGAATTAGGATTAAAGGAATTCCAAGATAGTGGAATAACGGGAGGAATAATGCCATGAAGGATCTTGAAAGTTAGGCAGGCACATTTGAAGTGGACCCTGGAGATTATTGGAAGCCAGTGAAGCTTGGACAGAAGTGGTGAGACATGATCAAATTTACTTTTTGCGAAAATAAGCTTAGCCGCAGCATTCTGAATCCACTGGAGTCTGAGGAGGCTTTTCTTAGTTAGGCTTAAGTAAATAGAGCTGCAATAGTCTAATCTGGAGAGGATGATGGATTGTACAAGGACGGCAAAGTGTTTTTGATGGAAACAGGATCTCACTTTCCTCAGCATATGAAGGCTAAAGAAGCATTTTTTTTACCAGGTAGTGGAGGTAGTCATTGAAGGATAGTGAGGAATCCACGATGATGCCCAGAACTTTGCTTGAGAACTCAAGCTGTAGTGAGGGGTCGGAGGACAGTGGAATGGAGGTGGGTAAATGGTCTAATATTGGATCGAGCCAAAGTAGTTTTGTTTTGGACTTGTTTAATTTCATTTGAACAGTGAGGGCCCAGGTTTGGAGGTTCGAAATACATGAGGATATGTTCTCAGAGAGGTTAGTGAGGTTAGAGTCGGTCTCGAGGAGGACAAGGATGTCATCAGCATAAGTGTAAAGTGTTTCAAGGGGGGATAGGTGGAGGAGTTTTAGAGAGGACATATAGATATTGAAAAGAATAGGAGATAGAGGTGAACCTTGTGGGACTCCACATGTCGGTTTCCAAGGGGAGGATGAGGTGCCGTTCATGTAAACGGTGTAAGAATGGGAACGTAAGAATTTTAAGAACCAGTCTAGAACTGTGGAGTTGATGCCTATCTTGGAGAGTTGGAAAACTAGAATATCGTGATGGACAACGTCAAAAGCCGCAGAAAGGTCAAATTGTAGAAGAACAGCAAACTTATTACGAGAATGAAGTTGTTGAACCTTAGAGATTAGTGAGGCCAATAGGGATTCGGTGCTGAAATTGGGTCTGAATCCATATTGGTAAGGAAGGAGAATAGAGAATCTTTCTAAATAGGATGAGAGTTGGGAAGATTTGATAGACTCTAGCATCTTGGTTAGGAGAGGGATATTTGCTATTGGACGATAGCTGGAAGGAGTGGAGGGGTCAAGATCAGATTTTTTCAGTAGTGGGGTCAAAGCAATGTGTCCCATTTCAGAAGAGAATAGGCCCGAAAAAGAGCAGAGTTTATAAGTTTGGTGAGAGATGTGATGGCCTGTGTGGGAATTTTCTCAAATATGTAGGAGGGGAATGGATCCAAGGTACAGTTGCAAGTTTTTAATTTGAGGCAGAGTTTAGAGACCTGCGATTCGGATACGAGCTCAAAGGCAGTCCAAGATCTGTCAGCTGGGATGGGGTTGGAGATAGGTAGTGTAGGGATGGAATCGGTGGGTGCCAGGGCTACACATGCAAAAGACAGACCCAGATTCACTAAAGATAGCGATTCAATCGCTGTTGGCCGATTCCTGGCCGATTTTGAAACAGCGATTGATTCACTATCTTTTTTGCATGCAGATGATTTACACGGAGGTGCAAATCATTTGCATGCAAACTCCCAACTCAATCGCACAGTGAGCGATTGAGTCGGAGAAAGGCCCTGACAGTAGTAATAGGAGAAGCAGCCTCCTGTCACTGCTGTCAGGGCTTGCTTCTGCCAGGGGTTTTTTTTCCCATTTTTTTTTTTTTAAATGGAAGAGATATTTTGCATGTATTACATACACAAAATATCTTGCCCCTCCCAAACAAAAGACTCCACTCTTGCCCAACCCCTCAAAAATGACAGGAGGGATGCCCAATCCATCTTGCCATCAGGACCCCCCCCCCCCAACTTACCCGACACTGTCCTTCCCACCCGTGCGACTATGGCAGGAGGAATGCCAACTCCCTACTGCCATCAGGAATTCCCCCCCCCGAACTTACCTGACGCTGCCACCCCCCTGCACGAATATATAGCAGGAGGGATGCCAACTCCCTCCTGCCATTGGAACCCCCCGCCATCGACCCGTGCCTACTCCCCTCTCTTTAAAAGTCTACATCTCAAGTGATGGGAGTAGGAACTGCAAAGTCCTTCTGCTCCTCCGCCCATCGTGATGCGAGCCTTAGGCCCTGCCCCGGTGCATCATGTGATGCACAGGGAAGGGCCTAAGGTCCTGATGGGCTCAGGAGCCTTGGACTCCTCCCTTGGGAGGGACCTGAGGCACTTGAGCCAATCAGAGTCTTAGGCCCCTCCTTGTATATCAAATGATGCACTAGGGCGGGACCTAAGGCCCGCATTCGCTTCGCGGTGGGCGAAGGAACAAGGGGACTTTACGGTTCCTCCTGCTCCCGTCGCTGGAGATGTAGAGGTATGGGGGAGGTGGTGGGTACGGGTCGATGGTGGTGGTGGGGGTTTCGACAGCACGAGGGAGTTGGCATCCCTCCTGTCATATTCGTGCAGGAGGGGGGGCAGCGTCGGGTAAGTTCGGGAGGAGGCATCCCGATGGCAAGAGGAAGTTAGCATCCCTCCTGCCATATTTGCGTGGCCGAGGAAGGCAGCGTTAGGTGGACCAGCTGGTGGCGGGAGGGAGTGGGCATCCCTCCTGCCACTTCTGGGTCACTGGGGGGGCGCATTTGTCAGGGGGGTGGGGTGGTGTTTTTGACAGTTCTGCTTGCCTTTTATTAATTTTGTTTTAAATGGGGCACATATTTTGCGTGTATAACACACGTAAAATATCTGTGCCATGGAAAAAAATGAATAAAAGACAGGCAGACCTGTCAAAAAACTGGCAGACCTGTCAGTAACACAGTTACCGTAGTAAATAGGGCTATAGGAAATTATTTAATTTATTTTTCATTGTTTAAAATTCATCACAAAGGTACTTTTTGAAGTTTATTTCATCTTTTATAATCAAATTCACCATTCTGTATCTATATCATTTATACAGAAATCTTTAGTTAATCATAAAAACCCTCAGCAAATAAACTAGGAGGAAGGTATATTATACAATGTAAACAAGATTTCAGTTCATAGGACCTCCCATAACATACGTTGTCCCAGGTCGTATTCTGTTCAGTTTCAAATAATCATTTATACCAAAACCTCCTTCCCTTCCCTTAATTAGTTGACTACTGTCTTTATTTGATTTTTGTTATATTACATTATAAAATTTTGTTTCTATAATAATAAATTGATGGAGCTCCTTCCCAATTGATGAGTCTAATGTAATGTCATCAGTTCATTACTATAGTATTTATCAGTCGATTATATATCTATATGTCAAGTAAAAAAATCTTGAATGTATATCAGCAACACTTATCTTTTGACAGCAAACTGCTGATCCAACATTGGTTTATTAGATCGTAACACCGTTACCGATAGGTCTGCAGCAGTCGGGTTTTAAGATAGTAAAACCCGATTCAAAACAGCCAAGCAATTATTAGTGAATCAGTCGCTTGGCTATTTTGCATGGGGTTATACTGATTTGCATGGGTTGCACTGGGTTGGATCGGATGGATAGGAGATTGATCGGGCAGCAGTTTGGTGAATCGGGTCGGTACAGGATCGGAAGGTTTAGTGAATCTAGTCCATAGTTCTGAGCTCTGGAACAGTTGTTTCAGATAGGTGCTAAATGATTACACCACCCACTTGTGCGCCTGATAAATCCAGCCCTCTATGGATAAACAACTTTGCCTTCCCTCCAACCTCAAGAAAACAAATTTCACTGTAATGTGTCCTCAGAATATGCCTTCTCTTGACCATATAAATTTCTGAATTTTAATAGTGCAGTTGGGGTTAGATTTCATTTTCTATATAAATGAGTTTATTAACTTAATGGATAGAACATGCCATTTAAAAGAAAATCTCTCTCAATTTTGTTTATTTTGGGATACTAGAGAAGCCCCATGACTGGACCTGGAATGAGATCCTTGAGCTAGTTATGAGTCTGTAGGGACATCGTACTTTTTCTTGTAAATTCTACTCTTATATCCAAGCTCTCTCTGGTTATGCTTCTTTGCCCCTCAAATTGTGGAGTACTGGGCATCTTATTGCTATTCTTTTTTCTTTAGGGAGTTTGTGATTAATACTTATTTATATTGTTTCCCTTTTTCTCTAGAACAGTGGTTCTTAAATCTGTCCTGGGAGTCTCCCAGCCAGCTGGGTTTTCAAGATATCCCTAATGAATATGCATGAGGTATATAACAGAGAAAACCCAACTTGCTGGGGGTCCTCTAGGACAGGTTTAATAACTACTGCTCTAGAAAGATTTTCTTTGCTGAATTATAATAAAAAAACAAACTTGACAGTAGCATACATGCTTAGCAATGGTTTAACATAGGTTTTTCCAAAAACTTCTCTTGTATGATTACTGAAAAATGTAGTTGCCTAAAAATAACAGCAAACTTGATTTTTTTTTTTTTTTTACAATAGAAAAGAAGATTATACTTACCATGGTTTGAGATATTGCACAATAAATTCACCCATATAACAGGAAAGGTCTTCAATGCCCATTTTCCTCTATAGAGCCAATGTACAAGAAGATAAAAGAACTTCTTTATAAAAGATTTAGTAATTTCAACTAACAAATATAGGTATATTATATACAAAGAAATTAAAAACATTTACTAATACTAAAAAATATTCTCTACATAAGATTTTATAATAGTATAAAACAATCATTAATGTTTCAAGATATTTACGTAAGGACAGTGATACAGCTCTTTTTGTGAACATGAGAGATGGTCATCTGGAATGGTCCTTGCATTTTTTTCTTTTTCTTTTTTTTTCTTTTCTTTTGTTTTCTTTATAAAGAAACTTTTTTTGTTACTGGGATTTTCATTTTTTTTTCTGACCATTCCATTTCTTTATTTTTTTTTTTAACATCTTAAAGTCATGAGGACTTATATGCAATTCAGTTTTACATTGTATCATTAAAATCTATATGTAAAATACATACACAAATCGAATGAAAGGCTAATACATAGTAAAGCCTAAGCATAATGCTATGCATTATAATATATATTTACAGAACTTTGTTTTGGAAATTGCTTAGGACTATATTATCTATGTATGTCTGGAAACATTCAGAAATATTGCAAATGCAAACTCTTATTCCAAATTATGGAATAAAACAAAATTCCAGTCTTTGTTAGAATAATTCTGGTCACTTGCATGTGATCGGTTCATTAAATTATACAGGGAGATAAAGACTTATTTTAACAGCAAGAAGTATGTAATAAAATCATTGCAAATGTGTCTATCATGATGCCTTTAGCAATCATTTACTCAAAATGTGGCACGAGAAGACTTTCCACAGTCTTCATTCCATTCTGAACTCCAATCTTCAATCAGATTTCTTCCACACAGTCTTAATATAATATATGCAAAAGTACATTAGGCAATGCTAATGCAAGATTGGTGGAGTTCTAGCATTTGGAGATCTTTGATCATTGAAAAGAAGTCATCTTCTCCAAGAGCGTGATTCATTTTCCTCTTCTTCTTCATCATCATCTTGCAGCAATGAATCATCCACCAGGGATTCCTCCTGTAACTAATATAAAAATATTTTTTTTATTATTTCTATATAAATCAGAGAAATGATACAGAAAGCAAATATACAAGTCACTTTATAGAACTGTAACAGATTCAGGGGTTTCCCTCAAAATGGGTTCAATTATATCATTGGGAGCTAGAAGTGAACATGTCCCAGAGTGCTCCAAGTTCTACAGCTCTCTGGGAGCCTGATGTAATTCTGCTGTCAGATGGGCAGCACTCAGCCAAGATGAGGGATAAATAGCATAGCAGATGTTAATGAGAGAGATGCTTGAGAGAGATAGGAAGCGTCCCTAGCTATAAGCTGATAGAAACCTTGGGAAGTACTAACTGTCAAGGAGTGGTGATCCAGGAAGAGAGTTCCCATTAAGAGAGAGACTGTCCAGAGGAGATGGTTACTGGTTAGATTATTGGTGACTTGGCTAAGGTAAGCCAAACCCCAGAGATGAATAATACTGACAGTATTTTGGATAAGAAAGCATTTATGTTGTAGTTCCTGAACCTATGAGGAAACAAGCTCAGAACATGAAAATAATAAAAAGTTTGTTTATATGTAGCTGTGTCTGAGTGCTGATCGCTCCTGGCAATCCAAGCCACCCTGCTAAATCAGATCAGCCTGCTACATATGGTGTTTGTACCTGGTTCCTACTGTGGACTTCTTGCTGTGGAGGAGAGTTGCAATCATGGCTGAAGAATAGCCACTGTTAACTAAGGCCATGCATTCAATAGCCAGGCCGTAAGACCAAAGAGGTCTAGATCCTGCAGCGCAATCGTGCCCTGCCTGAGGAGACAAGGATGACATGGAAGCTGAAGCCCCTGTTCTCACTGTAGCTGAACCATGTCAAAATACCACACATGCTGGACGCGACAAGGACCACCGTGTGAGTCACTATCCTTCTCAATATACACCTGATAATGGGCCACGGAAGGAAGACATACAGTAGACCTTCCCTTGGCCAAGGTTAAACCATAGTGTCCAGGCCTTCATTGCTGATCTTGACTGATGAGTCCAATCCACTTTCTTGTTGGCTGCCGATGCCATGAGATAAAATGTGGGGAAATCCCAAAGTTCCATTATGCAGTCGAATGCCCTTTGGGACAGGGACCACTCCCCAGGGGTCGAGTCCGATGACAGATAATCTGCCTGGACATTGTCCACTCCAGCCGTGTGCACTGCTGACAGCACCATAAAGTGCGTCTCTGCCCACCAGAAGAGAAGCTGGGACTCCATGCTCAGGGAGGCAACTCCTGGAACCGCCCCTGGTGATTGACATAATGGATACTGCTGTGGGCTCCAGCTTGAGATCATAGCATCCTGCAGCGGGCACAAATGGGCTCTGGCCCAATGAACCAAATCAATCATTACCACCATGGTCCCCCAGAACCTGGAAATACTGCCAGGCCGTCAGAATCGGGGAGGCCAGGAGGTCCCTGACAATCTGTCGGCCTTTCTCCTGACAAGATACAGGCCAGAACACCTGTGAACCCATGTGAAAGTGAACCCCCAAGTATTCCAGATCTTGCATCGGCTCGAGGTGACTCTTCCTGAAGTTGATCACCTAGCCAAGGCGCTGAAGCACCCGAATGACTTGGTGAACTGCCTGAAGCCCCTAGGACTCCGATAGGGCTCTAATCAACCAGTTGTCCGGATATGGGTGGACCAAAACTCCCAGGGTGCGCAAATGGGCTGCCACCACCCACATCACCTTGGTGAAGGTTCTGAGCATTATCACTAACTTGAAGGGTAGCACAGAAAAATGGTAATGCTGTTGTAGAACATGGAACCGCATGTACTTCATGTGGTCCGGAAATATGGGAATATGAAAATATGCCTCCATCAGAACCAAGGAGGCCAGGAATTCCCCAAGAGCCAAGGCAATCACCGAATGCACAGTCTCCATTCAGAAGCAAGGCACTCTCAGAGCTGCATTGACTGCCTTGAGATCTAGGATCGGACTCCAATCGTCTGAGCCTCTCTTTAGAACAATGAAGTATATCAAGTATCTGCCAGAGGCCAGGTCTTGCTCCAGACTGGGCTCTATGGCTGCAATGTCCTGCAATCTGCCGACCATAGCCTCCAGTCAAGCCACTTTCTCTGGCCTTCCAGTGGGGGAATCCAGAAAATAATCCGCCAAGGGACAATGAAATTCTAGCCAGTAGCCATCCTGGAGGACCTCCAGGACCCAATAGTATGAGGTGATGGTCTGCCATTCCTCCAGGAAAGTCAAGAGCTGCCCCCCCCCCAATCCAAGTGAGAGTGGGCACAGGCCTGGCATCAGAATTGCTTTTTTGCATGCGTTGCCGGATGGCTCCACATGGATGGCTGGCGCCGAGAACCTCCGAACCATAGTCTGGTAGACTGGAACACTGGCCAGAGGAGACTTTCCCCCCTCCCCCGAGTACTGACGGGAATGCCTGAAGGCACGAAAAGAAGGCTGCCCTGAATCCCTCGAGGTTTGAGGCCTGTTGACAGGCAAAGACATGGACTTGTGGTTCTGCACACAAAGCCTAGTTCTAGAGATCTGCAAGGGCCACTACATATCCCGCAGTAGTTGTTCCCGCATGTGTAAGCAGAGGCATTGTCAGGGTACCGGGGTCAACCACAGGCATGGCCGGTGTATTGACCGGACCACCGGGGGGGGGGGAGAGGGGGGGCGGCAAAGAGAGAAGGCCTATGCCCTGGGAAGGAAAGGGTCTCCCACAGCTGGAGAGGATGCTTGCAGAAGGGTGCATTAATTTCTTAGCCAAATAAGCCTGGTACATTATATTAATAAATTCAGGGGAAAACCCCAAATCTTTTGCAGACCCTTTTCAGAAGTGAGATTTTTCTGCCAAATCGTACTTGCCAATCGTGCTGCCAAATCGTGCACTCCATGGGGGCCCCCATCACCATTTTTTCAGGCATATGAGCAGAAACAGGGTAAGACTCCAGCAGAAGTCGAGGGTACCTGGGCCAATCAAATTTTACCTCCCTCCTGCGCTGTAGCACACATGGAACATGGCTGTGCGCCTGACAGCCATCCACCACAAATGGGAAATGAATCCAACGAATCCTGCCCTGGGGAGTCCATCTGAGTGGTTTCTTGCAAAAACGAAACTTGCAGAGGCTAAAAATAACTTTTAAATCAGACCAGAAAAACCCAGGATGGCCACCACTGGTGCTATTTTTAACATAAAATCACCTGGCAAAAGCACAGGAACCCTCCAAAACAGCAATTATGTGATTTTAGGAGTGGAGAGGGCTAGGGCACACTGAGAAACCACCCAAAATCCTTTTTTTACACTCCCCACCCAATCGCTGATTCAAGCTTATAGCCTGTTATTCTGGAAATGCTGCCACAGAAGCTGAATCTGCTTACAGAGAAATCCTCTGCCTTAAGAAGCAGGCAAGCTGGACTGCAACCTTCTGACTGCCCCTCCGGCCCTACATCCATGGCCAGGAACCTCTGCCATACTTGGACATGCTGCACGCACACCTGGTGGAGGAACACAGTCTGGCCCTGATCTCTAAGGACAAACCTGGGGTGAGCAAGCTCCCAAGGGAACAATCCATGAGTCCTGATCTGAATTTCAGGCTGCCAGAGTGTGCACTGCCAGACAGCCAACTCTCTGGAAGCAAACTTTTCAAAAAGTCTGTGATCTCCTGCAGCCAAATGGCCAATCAGGGACTTCCTTTAGAGAGTGCCCTCTTGTTCTCCCTACCTTGGAGAGGGTGAACAATCTGTCTTTATCTGCTAAGTCTATTCCCTTCAGTATTTTGAATGTTTCGATCATGTCCCCTCTCAGTCTCCTCTTTTCAAGGGCGAAGAGGCACAGTTTCTCCAATCTAATCTAATCTAATCTAAACCTTAGGTTTGTATACCGCATCATCTCTACATTCGTAAAGCTCGACACGGTTAACAAGAGTTAGGGTAGAAAGGAATTCCAGTGGAGGGAAGAGGCAAAATGAAGAGAAAATTTAGAGGACTAGAATAACCAGAGAGGGAGGAGGAGTTACATTTTTGAGAATAACCAGATTTTCAGATGTTTACGAAAGAATTGGAGGGAGCTCAGATTCCTAAGAGGGGAGGTAAGGTTGTTCCAGAGCTGAGTGATTCTGAAAGGGAGGGAAGAACCTAGTTTTCCTACAAGTGAAACACCTTTTAGAGAGGGAAAGGAAAGTTTCAGTTTTTGGGTGGATCTGGCAGAATTGGGGTTAGAGGAGTTCCAAGAAAGAGGAATGAAGGGAGGGAGGATACCGTGTAGGATCTTGAAAGTGAGGCAGGCACATTTGAAGTGGACTCTGGAGATAATCGGAAGCCAGTGGAGCTTGGATAAAAGCGGTGAGACGTGGTCGAATTTGCTTTTTGCGAAGATAAGCTTAGCAGCGGTATTCTGAATCCGCTGGAGTCTTTGAAGGTTTTTCTTTGTTAGGCTAAGGTAGATAGAGTTGCAGTAGTCCAGTCTGGAAAGGATGGTGGATTGGACAAGGACGGCAAAGTGTTTTTGATGGAAACAGGATCTCACTTTTCTCAGCATGTGAAGGCTGAAGAAACATTTTTTTATTAGGGAGTTGAGGTGGTCGTTGAAGGAAAGTGTAGAGTCAATGATGACTCCCAGAACTTTACTAGAATATTCAAGATGCAGAGTGGGGCCAGAGGACAGTGGGATGGAGGTGGGCAGTTGGTCCAATTTTGGGCCGAGCCAGAGAAGTTTTGTTTTAGATTCGTTCAGTTTCATCTGCACAGTGTGGGCCCAGGATTGAAGGTTCAAAATACATGAGGATATGTTCGCCGAGAGGTTGATGAGGTTCTGGTCGGTCTCGAGGAGGACAAAGATGTCATCTGCGTAAGTGTAGAGTGTTTCAAGGGGGGAGAGATGGAGGAGTTTAAGGGAGGACATATAAATGTTGAAGAGGATAGGAGAGAGAGGTGAGCCTTGCGGGACTCCACAGATCGGGTTCCAGGGGGAGGAAGAAGTGCCCTTCATGTTGACTATGTAGGAGCGGGAGCGTAAGAACTTCGAGAACCATTCAAGGACTGTGGAGGTTATGCCTATCTCGGTGAGTTGGTAAATTAGAATATCATGATGGACGACATCAAAAGCTGCAGAGAGGTCGAATTGAAGAAGGATGGCGAATTTGTTGCGAGAATGGAGATATTGAACTTTTAAGATTAAGGAGGTCAGAAGGGATTCGGTGCTGAAATTGTGACGGAAGCCGTATTGGTAGGGTTGAAGAATGGTGAATTTCTCAAGGTAGGAAGATAGTTGAGTGGATATGGTGGACTCTAGCATCTTGGTAAGAAGGGGAATGTTAGCTATTGGACGGTAGCTGGATGGTGTAGAGGGGTCAAGCTCAGGTTTTTTCAGTAGTGGGGTTAGGGAAATATGGCCCATTTCTGGGGAGAAGAGACCCGAATGGAGGGCGAAGTTTATGAGAATGGTAAGAGATGAGATGGCCTGAGGGGGAGTGTTCTCGTAGAGGTAGGAGGGGAAAGGATCCAAGGTACAGTTGCAGGATTTCAATTTGAGGCAGAGATTATAGACCAGGGATTCGGAAACAAGTTCGAAGGAAGACCAGGATCTGTCTGCTGGGATAGGATAGGAGTCTGTTGGGATACGGTTGGGGTCAAATGGAATCAGAGATTTGTAGGAGATTGCAGGTGGGAAGGAGCGCCTCAAGGTGGAGACCTTATTGTTGAAGAACTTTGCTAGAGAATCAGCTGAGGGGGAGGAAGGAAGTATGGAGTCATTTTTGGAGGTTAAGGAACGCCAGATGTTAAATAATGTGCTACTCTGACTGTTGGATTTGGAGATTTTGTCACCGTAGAAGTTTTTCCTTGCTTTTTTTAGAACAGTATTATAGATTTTAATGTTGACCCTCCAGGAGAGTCTGTCTGTAGGGGATTTAGATTTTTTCCATTTTCGTTCCAGAGCACGGCATTTCTGTTTCAGTTCTCTGTGGTATGGGAGGTACCAAGGGGCCTTACGGGAGTAGGAAATGGTTTTAGTGGAGAGAGGGGCGAGGGAATGGAAGGTGGACTCGGAGAGGGCGACCAAGTTTTGCCAGTTAGATTCTGGTTCTGCAGGTTTAGAGATGGGGGAAAATTTGTCGAGAAAATTGATCCAGAACAGATTGCTCACTGTACGGCAACTCCTCCAGCCCCTTAAGCATTTTAGTTGCTCTTCTCTGGACCCTTTCGAGTAGAACCATGTCCTTCTTCATGTATGGTGACCAGTGCTGGATGCAGTACTCCAGGTGAGGGCGCAACATGGCCCAGTACAGTGGCATGATAACCTTCTCCGATCTGTTCATGATCCCCTTCTTTATCATTCCTAGCATTTTGTTCGCCCTTTTCGCCGCTGCAAGGGAGGCAACCAGTTATTATAGGTGACTTAAACTATCCGGGGATAGACTGGAACCTAGTCACCTCCAGCTGCGCTAGGGAGACCAAGTTCCTGGATGCTGCAGGTGATTGCTTCCTGGAACAATTTGTCAAGGAACATATGAGAGGAAATGCAATTCTGAACTTAATTCTAAATGGACTGCGAGGACTAGCACAAGGTGTAGAAGTAGAAGGGACGCTGGGAAATAGTGAACACAACATGATCCGCTTTGACCTGGCCACAGGGGCGAAACTTCGGTCCAGTATTTTTTTTGTTTAAAATACTGTGTTTTAGGTGGTATAGAGCCTGTATTTCCGACTTACTAGTTTTTAGCCATTGTGTCTGCAGATTAGGTGGCGAAGGGAGGGGCTCTGATTTACTTCTAAGGTTAACTGCATTATCTTTGGGACAGTGCTGTGAACAAGGCTGCCCTGTGAACTTCAATAAGCTAAGATGCTCTGCATTTCATATTCTGCTCTTTTCACTGGTTTTCAACATTATATCTGCTTAATTTCTCTTCTCCTCCCTGTTTCTTACTTAAAAAAAGACAACAAAAAAGCACAAAAAAATGATCCCTTCTCTTTCCTCTGTTAAATCTTATTTCCTCTTCCTCTTCATAGGAATAAGGGTAAGACTTTATTAACTTTAATTAAATCCTGGTGCCTGTGGCAAAGGGTGACTAAAGTAAGGAAAATTCTGTTATAAATCTTGTGTTTTACGGTAGCCACTGATTTGTTATAGAACCTGTATTTTTGTTTAAAATACTGTGTTTTAGGTGGTATAGAGCCTGTATTTCTGACTTACTAGTTTTTAGCCATTGTGTCTGCTGATTAGGTGGAGAAGGGAGGGGCTCTGATTTACTTCTAAGGTTAACTGCATTATCTTTGGGACAGTGCTGTGAACAAGGCTACCCTGTGAACCTCAATAAGCTAAGTTGCTCTGCATTTCATATTCTGCTCTTTTCACTGGTTTTCAGCATTATATCTGCTTAATTTCTCTTCTCCTTCCTGTTTCTTACTTAAAAAAAACCAAAAAAACACGCAAAAAAATAAACCCTTGTCTTTCCTTTGTTAAATGGTATTTCCTCTTTCCCTTTCCCTTCATAGGAATAAGGGGTAAGACTTATAGCCCCCCAAATCCCAGGGAACCCTTTTCATATATAGAGACCCAAATAATCAGGACTACTCAAATCAAGTCACTTCACAACCAATCAAGATGACCTTTATTCTTTGCAATCACTGTGGTGCTTTAATTCCAAGACATACTATTTGGAGGCTTAAGGCTTGCCCCATCTGTCTTCAACTTGCTAGTATTAAGAAGGATCTCTGCAAACTTAAACAGGAATTGAATAAAATTAAAGCAGCTTTCATCACTCCATAAAATCATACCAACTTACCACCTCTACCTCAAAGAATAAACAGCCCAGGAATAAATGGGTCACAGTACGCTCAGGAAGACTGCGAAATGTAACACAGAAACATCCACCTTCACAAATATTACCTCTACAGAATTCCTTCGCTCCACTAGTGCACTGCGATACTCAAGAAAACAAAAGGGAGGTGGGACTGGAACCAATGAAGATAACTCAAGAGAACAAGCATATCCTAAGTACAAATAAAAAAGCCAAAAATAGAAAACTATTACTGTTGGGGGAATCCATTATCAGAGGCATTAACCTTGGAACACAAGGCGAGGAGACCAAAATAGTGAAATGTCTTCCAGGATCCTCAGCTACCAAGAGTTCCAGGCAAATACTGAATATAATTAAGGAAGAAACTAAGGATTTTAATAATGATATTGTTATCCATCTGGGAACAAATGACCTGGCCAACAACTCCACATTTGCAGAACAGAAAGCATTTCGGTAGCATGGTGAAGGAGTGAAACATTTTGTAAAGACTTTAGATTTTTCTGAAAAACTGCCTGCATATGGAAAGGGAGAGCAAAGAGTGAAAAACACAGAGGACATTAATAAATGGCTCAAAGCCTGGTGTCATCAAGAAGGCTTCAGGTACATAGGAGGATGGGGAAACACATGGAAGGACAAGAAGCTATATTGCACTGATGGGCTACATAATACTACAGCAGGAAAAAGAAACCTTGCAGAGAAATTTAGACAATATTTTTCTAGGTATTTAAACTAGAAGGTGGGGGTGGTGTATGTACGAAGGACAATTATAGAGACAACCCCCGGCAAAAGAAAAGATGTGATAGTAGTAAAGACTGCAACATAAGCAATATCAGCAACTCATTTCTTCGTATTGCAACGGAAAGTGAAACGAAACAAAAATCCATACGAAAAAGGAGATTATCGCTGAAAAATAGCTGGAAAGCAATGACCACAAATGCTCGCAGTCTAAGCAACAAAGCTCATGATCTGCAAGCCCTGATGTTAGAGGCAGATCTAGATATTGTCGCTATCACAGAGACATGGTTCAGTGAATCACATGGATGGGATGCAAACATACCGGGATATAATCTTTTTACGAAGGACAGAGATGGTCAAAAAGGTGGTGGAGTAGCTCTCTATGTAAAGATCAATATCCAAGCGACCAAAATGCAAGGGACCTGGGGAGAGGAAGAAGCGATATGAATTCCTCTGAAAAGAGAAGATGGAACTTCTATCTACATGGGTGTAGTCTACAGACCTCTGACTCAATCGCAGCAAATTGATAAGGATCTGATGGTGGATATGCAAAGGTTTGGAAGGAAAGAGGAGGTTCTGCTGTTGGGAGATTTCAACCTGACGGATGCGGACTGGAATGCTCCATCTGAGGAATCGGAAAGAAGTAGGGAGATTGTGGATGCCTTTCAAGAGGCTCTGCTCAGACAAATGGTGATGGAACCCATAAGGGAAAAAGCAATATTGGATCTGGTCCTCATAAATGGAGAGAGTATCTCTAATGTTCGAGTGGGTGCTCACCTGGGAAGTAGCGATCATCAAACGGTTTGGTTTGATATAACGACTAAAATGGAGAGCGGCCGCACGATACTTAAAGTCCTAGATTTCAAATGTACGGACTTTAATGCAATGGGAGAGTACCTGAAGAAAGAGCTGTTAGGATGGGAGGACATAAGAGAAGTGGAAAGACAGTGGCCTATGCTGAAAGGAGCGATAAAAATGGCTACGGACCTTTATGTGAAGAAAATCAATAAAAACAAGAGAAAAAGGAAGCCGATATGGTTCTCCAACCTAGTGGCTGAGAAAATAAAGGCAAAAGAGTTGGCGTTCGTGAAATATAAAAAACCCAGGAAGAGGAGAGCAGAAAGGACTACAGGGTGAAACTGAAAGAAGCCAAGAGAGAGATACTTCTGGCGAAAGCACAGGCGGAAGAACAAATGGCTAAAAATGTAAAAAAGGGAAACAAAATTTTTTTCAGATATATTAGTGAAAGGAGGAAGATGAAAAATGGAATTGCTAGGCTAAAAGATGCTGGGAACCAATATGTGGAAAGTGATGAGGAGAAAGCAAATGTGCAAAACAAATACTTTTGTTCTGTGTTCACAGAAGAAAATCCTGGAGAAGGACCGAGATTGTCTAGCAAAGTTACATGAGAAAATGGATTAGAACCTGCGCCGTTCACGGAGGAGGGTGTTTATGAGCAACTTGAAAAACTGAAGGTGGACAAAGCGATGGGACCAGACGGGATCCATCCCAGGATACTAAGGGAGCTCAGAGAGATTCTGGCGAATCCTATTAAAGACTTGTTCAACAAATCTCAGGAGAAGGGAGTGATTCCTGGGGATTGGAGGAGAGCGGATGTGGTCCCTATTCATAAAAGTGGTCACAGGGATGAAGCAGGAAACTACAGGCCGGTGAGCCTCACTTCAATTGTTAGTAAAATAATGGAAGTTTTGCTGAAATAAAGGATAGTGTACTTCCTTGAATCTAAAGGGTTACAGGATCCGAGGCAACATGGCTTTACAAAAGGTAAATCGTGCCAAACGAACCTGATTGAATTTTTTGATTGGGTGACCAGAGAGCTGGATTGAGGACATATGCTAGATGTAATTTACTTGGATTTCAGCAAAGCCTTTGATACAGTTCCTCATAGGAGGCTGTTGAACAAACTTGAAGGGCTGAAGTTAGGACCCAAAGTGGTGAACTGGGTCAGAAACTGGCTGTCAGACAGATGCCAGAGGGTGGTGGTTAATGTAAGTCGCTCAAAGGAAGGAAAGGTGAGTAGTGGAGGCCCTCAGGGTTCGGTGCTGGGGCCAATCCTGTTCAATATGTTTGTGAGTGACATTGCTGAAGGGTTAAAAGGAAAAGTGTGCCTTTTTGCAGATGATACCAAGATTTGTAACAGAGTAGACACCGAAGAGGGAGTGGAAAATAAGAAAAAGGATCTGCAAAAGTTAGAGGAATGGTCTATTGCCTGGCAACTAAAATTCAATGCAAAGAAATGCAGAGTAATGCATTTGGGGATTAATAATAGGAAGGAACCGTATATGCTGGGAGGAGAGAAGCTGATATGCATGGATGGGGAGAAGGACCTTGGGGTGATAGTGTCCGAAGATCTAAAGGCGAAAGTGTGACAAGGCAGTGGCTGCTGCCAGAAGCATGCTGGGCTGTATAAAGAGAGGCGTAGTCAGTAGAAGGTGTTGATGCCCCTGTACAGGTCATTGGTAAGGCCCCACTTGGAGTATTGTGTTCAGTTTTGGAGACCGTATCTGGCGAAGGACGTAAGAAGACTTGAGGCGGTCCAGAGGAGGGCGACGAAAATGATAGGAGGCTTGCGCCAGAAGACGTATGAGGAGAGACTGGAAGCCCTGAATATGTATACCCTAGAGGAAAGGAGAGACAGGGGAGATATGATTCAGACGTTCAAATACTTGAAGGGTATTAACGTAGAACAAAATCTTTTCCAGAGAAAGGAAAATGGTAAAACCAGAGGACATAATGTGAGGTTGAGGAGTGGTAGATTCAGGGGCAATGTTAGGAAATTCTACTTTACGGAGAGGGTAGTGGATGCCTGGAATGCGCTCCCGAGAGAGGTGGTGGAGAGTAAAACTGTGACTGAGTTCAAAGAAGCGTGGGATGAACACAGAGGATTTAGAATCAGAAAATAATATTAAATATTGAACTAAGGCCAGTACTGGGCAGACTTGCACGGTCTGTGTCTGTATATGGCCGTTTGGTGGAGGATGGGCTGGGGAGGGCTTCAATGGCTGGGAGGGTGTAGATGGGCTGGAGTAGGTCTTAACAGAGATTTCGGCAGTTGGAACCCAAGTACAGTACAGGGTAAAGCTTTGGATTCTTGCCCAGAAATAGCTAAGAAGAAAAAATTAAAAAATTAAATTTGAATCAGGTTGGGCAGACTAGATGGACCATTCGGGGTTTTATCTGCCGTCATCTACTATGTTACTATGTTACTATGAATGACAGCCACACCACTAAACTTCCGAAAAGGGAAGTAGTTCATGGTGGGGAAGAAGATTAAGAAGAGGATAAGCACTGTAAAAACGCTAGAGTAAGCTTGGTCCCTTTTTAAGGACACAGTCACCGAGGCGCAAAATCTATATATACCGCGTATCAACAAGGGATCCAAGAGGAAAAAGAACAAGGAACCGGCGTGGCTCACTATAGAGGTGAAGGAAGCGATCAGAGACAAGAAAACTTCATTTAAGGAATGGAAAAGGTGAAGAACAGACGAAAACTGGAATAAGCAAAAACAGCATCAACGCAGGTTCCATAAGGCGGTAAAAGGAGCCAAAAGAGACTACGAGGAAAAAATAGCTAATGAGGAGAAAGACTTCAAGCCGTTCTTTCGATATATTAAGGGGAAATGACCCGCGAAGAAAGCGGTGGGACCACTGGATGACCATGGAATAAAGGCAGTGCTAAAAGGAGGACAAAGCAATCACCGACAAACTGAACACATTTTTTACGTCTGTATTTATCGAAGAGGATATACACAGCATACCGGAACCCATCAGGCTATATGCTGGAAACGAAGACGGGAAACTGACAAGGTTGGCGGTCAGTCCAGAAGAGGTATGCAGGCAGATCGATAGGCTTAAGAGCTATACACTTCTCCCTTGTTATTCGCGGGGGATAGGGGCAGAGTCGGACCGCGAATGGTGAAAAACCACGAATATCCGGCTCTGACCCACCCACACCTACCTTCCGCCTTCTCCTGGCATCCCGGCCTTACCTGGTGGTCTAGCTGATTTTTGGGGCAGGAGCGATTTTCCTACGCTCCTGCCCCGTGCAGATAGCCATTGAGAAATGTCTGTGAGGAGTTCCTGTAGACTCTCGAGATCGTTCCTGCCCCGAAAACCAGCTAGACCACCAGGTAAGGCCAGGATGCCAGGGGGAAGACAAAATTATGGAGGGTTTCCCTCCTCCTCACCCCCCCAAAAAAAATTGCGATTATGTGAAGTCGTGAGTAGGGAAACCACGAATGTGGAGGGGGAAATGTAAATCACAGGGATCGGATGGCATCCATCCGAGGGTCATCAACTGAAAGGGACTATAGCTGAACTACTTCAACTAATAGCCAATCTGTCAATCAAATCAGGAAAGATTCCGGAAGACTGAAAGGTGGCAAATGTTACGCTGATCTTCAAAAAAGGTTCAAGGAGGATCCGGGAAACTACAGACCTTGGTACCAGGAAAGATGGTAGAGGCGCTGATAAAGGACCGAATCATTGATCACCTTGACGGACATGGTCTGATGAGGACCAGCCAGCACAGTTTCAGCAAAGGCAGATCTTGTTTGACGAACTTGCTGCACTTCTTCAAGGGAGTAAACAGGCAGATAGACAAGGGCGACTTGGTCGATATTGTATAGGAAACAGAGTGGGGGTAAATGGGCAATACTCAGACTGGAAGAGCGTCACCTGTGGGGTGCCGCAGGGCTCGGTGCTTGGACCCGTGTTCTTCAACATCTTTATAAATGATCTGGACATTGGTATGATGAGTGACGTGATTAAATTTGCAGATGACACAAAGTTATTCAGAGTAGTGAAGACACAGGGGGATTGCAAAGATCTGCAACATGACATAATCAAGCTGGAGAAATGGACATCGACATGGCAAATGAGGTTCAAAGTGGATAAGTGTAAAGTTATGCATGTTGGTAACAAAAATCTAATACACGAATACAGGATGTCCGGGGAGGTAATTGGAGAGACCTCCCAAGAAAGAGATTTGGGAGTTCTGATCGACAAGCCGATGAAGCCGTCCGTGTAATGTGTGGCGACGGCGAAAAGGGCGAACAGAATGCTAGGAATGATTAAGAAGGGGATCACGAACAGATCAGAGAAGGTTATCATGCCACTGTACCAGGCCATGGTACGCCCTCACCTGGAGTACTGTGTCCAGCACTGGTTGCCATACATAAAGAAGGACACGGTACTTCTCGAAAGGGTCCAAAGAAGAGCGACTAAAATGGCTAAGGTGCTAGAGGAGTTGCCGCACAGTGAAAGATTATAGAAACTGGGCCTTTTCTCCCTCGAACAGAGGAGATTGAGAGGGGATATGATTGAAACATTCAAGGTACTGAAGGGAATAGACTTAGTAGATAAGGACAGGTTGTTCACCCTCTCCAAGGTAGGGAGAACGAGAAGGCAATCTCTAAAATTGAAAGGGGATAGATTCCATACGAACGTAAGGAAGTTCTTCTTCACCCAGAGAATGGTAGAAAACTGGAACGGTCTTCTGGAATCTGTCATAGGGAAAAACACCCTCCAGGGATTCTAGACAAAGTTAGACAAGTTCCTGCTGAACCAGAACATATGCAGGTTGGGCTAGTCTCAGTTAGTGTGCTGGTCTTTGACCAGAGAACCGCCACGTGAGCGGATTGCTGGGCACAATGGACCACTGGTCAGACCCAGCAGCGGCAATTCTTATGTTCTTATGTACATAATGACTATCACGTTATTCATCTCATTAAAATAACTGGCTCATACAAAAGTATGTTACCTCTCTTCCAGTAGAAATTGCTTGACCCTCTGGAAGGAAAAATTGCTCATCAAGATAGTAATACCAAGAACATAAGAATAACCTTACTGGGTCAGACGAATGTTCTATCTAGCCCTCACGACAGTCAATCCAGGTCACTAGTAACTGGCAAAAACCCAAATAGTAGGAACATTCCATACTACCGATCCAGGGTAAGCAGTGGCTTCTCCCATGTCTATCTCATTAACAGACTATAGACTTTTCCTACAGGAAATTGGCCAAACCTTTCTTAAAACCAGCTACGTTAACCACTCTTACCACAACTTCTGGCAATGTATTCCAACGTCTGTCTATTTTCTGAGTGAGAAAATATTTCCTCCTATTGGTTTTAAAAGAATTTCCCTGTAATTTCATCAAGTGTCCCCATGTCTTTGTAATTTTTGACAGAGTAAAAAATAAATTCACTTGTACCCATTCTACAACACTCAGAATTTTGCAGACTTCAATCATATCTCCCCTCAGCCGTCTTTTTTCCAAGCCCTAACCTTTTTAGTTCCACTTTATCTTTTTTGAACTAAGGCGACCAGAACTGAATGCAATATTCCAGGTGATGTCACACCATGGATCAATACAGAGGAATAACTTTCTTAGTCTTGTTAACTAAACAATGGTATTTCTGGATTTTCTACTTAGGCTCCCTTTTAGAGAGTTGCGCGGTGACAGAAATCCCACCCGTCCCCGCCAAAGTCCCACCTGTCCCCACCCGTCCCCGCGAGGAATCCCTCCGTCCCCACCCGTCCCCGCGAGGAATCCCCTCCGTCCCCGCCCATCCTCGCGAGGAATCCCCTACGTTCCTGCCCGTCCCTATAAACTACAGAAATAGTTATTTCATTTAATTATGCTACTGAATTAAAAGCTCTCGTAGAAACCCATTTAAAAATAAGCAAAAAGACTTTATTAATTTGGAAATATTAATTGGGAAGAATACATATTTTGTAAATGGGTTTCTACCAGAGCCTCTAATGTTTATAAATTTTTATCAACACAACTAATATACTACTTTAACCTGAAGCAAAAAAAAAAAAAAAATAAGAATTTTTTTCCTACCTTTGTTGCCTGGTTTCTGCTTTCCTCATGTTCCCATTCAATTCCTTCCATCCACTGTCTCTCTTCTCTCTGCGTCTTCCATTTGCTCTGTTACTATGCCTCTTCCTTTCTTCCCCCTCCCAAATTGGTCTGGCACCCATCTTCTTCCCTCCGCTCCACCCATAGTCTGGCATCTCTGTCTTCTTCCCTGCCAGCGTCTTCTCCCCACTCTCTCTTCCCCATTTCCTTTCAGCGTCCTTCTCCCCCCCATCTTCCCCATGTCCTGTCAGCATCCTTCTCCCCCCTCTGCCTTCCACATGTGCTTTCAGTGTCCTTCTCCCCATCTTCCCGATGTCCTTTCAGCGTCCTTCTCCCCCCCGTCTTCCCCATGTCCTTTCAGCGTCCTTCTCTCCCCTCTGTCTTCCCCATGTCCTTTCAGCGTCATTCTCCCGTCTTCCCCGTCCTTTCAGCGTCCTTCTCCCACCCCCGTCTTCCCCATGTGCTTTCAGCATCCTTCTCCACCCCTTTGTCTTCCCCATGTGCTTTCAGCGTCCTTCTCCCCCCTCTGTCTTCAGCATCTTTCTCACCCCCTCCCGTCTTCTCCATGTCCTTTCAACATCCTTCTCCATCCCTTTGTCTTCCCCAGTGCTTTCAGTGGCCTTCTCCCCCCTCAGTTTTACCCATTTCCCTTAAGCGTCTTTTCTTCTCCACTCCACTTTTCCTCCCTTTCTCCCTCCCTGCCCCTTACCTTTGTGGCGCTTCCCCACCGGACTGACAACAGAACAAGCACGGTTGGACAAACCTCCCTGCCCTGGGCCGCGAATCTAAATTACCTTCTTACAGCAGCTGGAGTATTGAAGCTGCTGTAAGAAGGTAATGTAGATTCATGGCTACAGGGCAGAGAGGTTTGTCGGCCGGGCCTGTTGTCGGTCGGTCGGGGAAAGCGCCACAAAGGTAAGGGGACCTGACCGGCTGTGCACACTCCCCCCCATGGCTGCAACCGGGGCGGACCGCCCCCTCCTTTTGGTACGCCATTGCCTTCTCCCTACCTGCCCTGCCGCACTCAGCCGATCAGAAGTCTTCCCAATGTCAGCGCTGACGTCGGAGAAAGGGAGGGCTTTGCTTAAGCCCTCCCTCCGACGTCAACGCTGACATCAGGAAGACTTCCGTTCGGCTGTGTGCTGCGGCAGGGCAGGTAAGGAGAAGGAGACTAGCCTCGCGGCTCGAGTGCCATCCAACCCCGCAGGATCCCCGCGACCTTAGGGGGCGTCCCCACGGGATCCCCTTGACCCAAAGGGGGAACCCGCTGGATCCCCGTGGGTCCCGCGGGATTCCCGTCGTCCCCGTTCCCATGCAGCTCTCTACTCCCTTTTACAAAGGTGATCATTGTGATGGGCTGTAGTAATTGTTCCAAAGCCCAGAGGGATTCAATTGGCATAAGGGCATTTGCTGCACCATTGTAAAAAGCACAGTTACTTACCGTAACAGGTGTTATCCAGGGACAGCAGGCATATATTCTCACATGTGGGTGACGTCATCTACGGAGCCCCAGCGCGGACAGCTTTTCAAGCAAACTTGATTGAAGTTTCAAGTTTGCTACACTGCACCACGCATGTGCATGCCTTCTTGTCCACTAGAGGGCGCATCCCCACCTCGTGGTCCTCAGTTCCATAACCAGCAAAGAAGCCATCCCCGGGGAGGAGGGCGGGTTGTGAGAATATATGCCTGCTGTCCCTGGATAACACCTGTTACGGTAAGTAACTGTGCTTTATCCCAGGACAAGCAGGCATGATATTCTCACATGTGGGTGACCTCCAAGCCAACCAAAAAGGGCAGGTGGGAGGATGGCAATTTAGGAAAACAGGTTACGTAACACCGACTGGCCAAACCGGCCGTCGCTTCTGGACAAAGTGTCCAGACAGTAGTGGGAGGTGAACGTATGAACCGAAGACCAAGTGACAGCTTTACATATGTCCTCCACAGGAGTAGACCGGAGGAAAGCAACAGAAGCTGCCATAGCCCGGACCTTATGCCCCGTGACTCGACCATGAAGCGTGAGACCAGCCTGAGCGTAGCAAAAAGAAATACAAGCAGCCAACCAGTTGGACAAGGTGCGCTTGGAAACAGGATGTCCCAACCGATTAGGATCAAAGGACAAAAACAATTGAGGAACCTTCCGATGAGACTTGGTACGTTGGAGATAAAAGGCCAACGCCCTCTTACAGTCAAGCGTGTGAAGCGCCGCCTCACCAGGATGAGAGTGGGGCTTCGGGAAGAACACCGGAAGAACAATGGACTGATTGAGGTGGAAATCAGACACAACCTTAGGTAAAAATTTCGGATGGGTGCGAAGAACCACCTTGTCATGATGAAACACAGTAAAAGGTGGATCCGCAACCAAAGCCTGCAGCTCACTAATCCGACGAGCGGACGTGAGCGCAAGCAAAAAGACCACCTTCCAAGTGAGAAACTTAAGAAGAGATTTGTCGATAGGCTCAAAAGGAGGCTTCATCAGTTGAGCTAAGACCACATTAAGATCCCAAACTACAGGAGGAGGTTTCAGAGGAGGGTGAACATTCACGAGACCCCTCATGAAACGAGTTACCAGAGGATGAAGAGAAAGAGACCGACCCTCGAGATGCCGATGGAACGCCGCAATGGCACTGAGATGCACCCGAATGGAAGTCGTCTTCAGTCCAGACTTAGACAGATGCAACAAATATTCCAGCACCGAAGAGACTGGAACTGAACTCGGGTCCAGATGGTTCGAGGAACACCAGGATGAAAATCTGGTCCACTTCTGGGAATAACAAAGCCTAGTCGAGACCTTGCGCGAGGCTTCCAAAATCTCCCTCACCGACTGAGAAACCAGAACCGAAGTCAAGGGGAAAGGAACCAAGCGGTCAGATGTAAAGACTGAAGATTGGGATGTAACAGCGAACCCCGACTCTGAGACAGCAGAGAGGGAAAAACAGGCAGAAGTAGAGGTTCCCTGACACTGAGTTGAAGGAGCAGGAAGAACCAGTGCTTTCTGGGCCAACGAGGCGCAATGAGAATCATAGTGGCTCTGGTCGATTTGAGATGTACCAACGTTCTCAAGATCAGAGGAAAAGGAGGGAACGCATAAAGGAACCTCCCCCCCAGTCGAGAAGGAAGGCATCGGCTTCGAGACGGTCCCGGGAGTACATCCGAGAACAATAGAGGGGCAGTTTGTGAGTCTCCAGGAGGCAAACAGATCCACCTGAGGAGTCCCCCAGCGGTCGAAGACCTCGCGTAGAACCCGGGAGTTCAGCGACCACTCGTGCGGCTGAAGAAGACGACTGAGTTTGTCTGCCAGACAGTTCCTCTCTCCCTGAATGTAAACTGCACGCAGGAAGATGTTCTGGGAGACCGCCCATTCCCAAAGGCGCAGGGCTTCCCGGCACAGGGACCAAGAGCCCGTTCCGCCCTGTTTGTTCACATAATACATTGCCACCTGGTTGTCCGTCCGCACGAGGACTACCTGATCGTGTAGCAAGTGGCAGAACGCTCGAGCCGCCAGAAAAATGGCCCGAAGCTCCAACACATTGATGTGACAAAGACGGTCCTCTGCCGACCATAGACCCTGAGTCCGCAGACTGTCGAGATGAGCCCCCCACGCATACTCCGAGGAGTCCGTGGTCAGGACCTTGCGATACGGAGGAACGAGAAAGAGCAAACCCCCGGAAAAATTGGAAGAGTTGGTCCACCAACGGAGCGAGCGTCTCAAAGAAGGAGTCACCGTTATTGGACAAGAGACTGGGTCGCGATCCTGACGCCACTGCGAGGCCAAGGTCCACTGAGGAAGCCTCAGAAGCAAGCGGGCGAACGGAGTAACGTGGACCGTCGATGCCATGTGGCCCAGAAGAACCATCATGCGCTGAGCCGATACTACAGGCATCAGCGAAACCTGGCGACTCAACCGAAGCAGGGCCTCCAACCGAGGGGGGGGGGGGAGGAACGAACGGAGGCGAACCGTGTCCAGCACGGCTCCGATAAAATGAAGGGATTGAGTAGGGCACAACTGAGACTTCGGAAAGTTCACTTCGAACCCCAGACATTGAAGGAAGATGATAGTCTGTCGGGTCGCTGAGATAACTCCCTCCCTGGTCGATGCCTTGATCAGCCAATCGTCCAGGTAGGGAAAGACCTGTAGCCCCCGAGATCGCAGGGCTGCAGCGACTACCACCATACACTTCGTGAAGACTCGAGGGGACGAAGCCAGTCCGAAGGGAAGGACCCGATATTGAAGGTGCAACTCCCCCAACTGAAACCGTAAGAATTTGCGGAAGGCGGGATGCACCGGAACATGAGTATATGCTTCCTTTAAGTCCAGGGAGCACATCCAATCCCCTTCCTCCAAAAGAGGATACAACACCGGAAGCGACAACATACGGAACTTCTCCCGGACCAGGAACTTGTTGAGCTTCCGGAGGTCCAAAATGGGGCGTAAGTCCCCGGTCTTCTTTGGGACCAGAAAGTAACGGGAGTAAAACCCCCGCCCCCGTTGGTCGGGGGGTACAGGTTCCACCGCCCGAAGGCTCAACAAGGCCCTCGCTTCCGCGAGAAGAAGAGGAAGTTGGGCTTGACTGAATGGGTAAGCCCCCGGCGGATGCTCCGGCGGCGTGGCTGAGAAATTGAGCGAGTAGCCCTCGGAGATAATCCGGAGCACCCAAGCATCTGATGTGATCCCGATCCAGGCCGCATAAAAGGCTCGGAGCCGACCCCCGATAGGAAGGGGGTTCGGCGAGAGTGCAGAGGGGGCCCGCCCCCATCCGCACATCATGTCAAAAAGACGGCGCCGGCTTGGACGCCCCCTGCGCCTGGGGATTTTGTTGGCCTCCCCTACCCTGTTGCGGCGGGTGCCAGGGCGGAGGTCTAGAGAAGGCCGGCGTGGACTTCTGCGGGTATCGCCTCGGGGGAGGCCGGAATGGCTTCTGCGGCGGGGCCCGAGGTTTAGGACGGACCAAGGAGGCAAGGGAGCGCTCCTGTTCCGACAGACGTTTGGTCGCCGCCTCCAGGGACTCATCAAATAATTCAGAGCCAACGCAGGGTAGATTGGCCAGACGTTCCTGCAAGTTCGGGTCCATGCCCAGGGTACGTAGCCATGCCAGGCGGCGCATTGCCACTGCAAAGGCGGATACCCTGGAGGCCAGTTCAAATGCGTCGTAAACAGCGTGAAACAGGTACAGACGCAGCTGAGATAAGTTGGACATGAACGTGGCAAAACCCTCCTTGTGGGAATCCGGCATGACCCCTTGATAACGAGGCAAGTCTTTGACCATGCTTCGAAGATAAGAGGAAAACGTAAAGGCATAATTGAGGACTCTGGTAGCCATCAATGAATTGAAATAGAGGCGATGACCAAACTTGTCCAGGGTCCGCCCTTCCCGTCCGGGCGGGACCGCCGCCGAGACCTTAGAGGGCTGCGACTTCTTCAGCGCCGACTCAACGAGCAAGGACTGGTGAGACAGTTGTACTTTCTCGAAGCCCTTACATGGGATGGTCCGGTACTTGGACTCCATCTTAGAAGGCACCACTGTGACTGTAAGAGGGGAGTCCAAATTTCTCAGGAAGGTCTGGTGGAGGACCTTATTGAGAGGCAGACGAGGAGTTTCTCTCGGGGGAGTGGGCAAGTCTTGTTCCTCCAAAAACTCCTTCGTGTACTGGGACCCAGCAAGCAAGTCCAGGTCCAAAGCACGTGCCATATCCTGCACGAATTTTGAGAAGGAAGAGGGCCTGGCCGGCGGGGAAGGAGTTCGCGAAGTCCGTGCCGCCAAGAAAGAGGGGGAAGCCTCGCGGGAATACCGAGGCTCCCTACCAGACCCCGATCCCCAGGAGGCCGTACCGAGCGACCTCGAAGGGGTCGGGGACCGCCTATGCCCCGAGGAGCCCTTGGGGGAAGTCCCCGGGGTATGAGGAACCGAGGCACGTCCCCTCCGTCTCGGCGAGGAGTCTCTCGAACCCCTCCCCACGGGGGACCGGAAAAGCCTCGGATTGTCGAGGCGGAGCTCCGAGACACGCAAGGTCCCACCCCCGGTCGGTGAGGAGTGACCGCGTCTCCGAGGAGAACCCCGAGAACGCTTGGGCTTCCTCGGCCGACGCCTCGCCCGAGGCCGACCCGAGGGCGAGGAGCCCCTGGAGGACCTCGAGGAAGAGGACGTGGAAGAGATCCTCCTAACCCGACGCACCTTGTCCCGAGGCCTGACACTTCTCTCAGGCTGGTCAACCGAGGTCGAGGGCAAGGTCGGGATCGAGGTCAGCAGACCCCCGGGGGCCGAAGCCGAGGGCACCGAGATCGAGGCCGCCGACGCCGGGGCAGTCGAGGCCGGAGCAGTCGAGGCCGAAGCCTGCTGCAGGTGCGCGAGGGCCCCGGACAGCTCCGAGGCAATCAGCGCTCGGAGCAAGTCCTGGAAGACCGGAACCCCCATCATGGCTGGCAGGTCCCAGGCCGAGGGGTGCTCCCTGGAGGGCGACCTCGGTCTCGAGTATTCCCTCGGGGCACTAGACTTCACCACTCGGGGCGGGGCCGACGACCCACCCGCAGTCGAGGAGCCTGAGGATGGCTTCTTCGCCGACCCTGGAGTCGAGGATGGAAGGGAGGACTTACCCGAAGCAGGCTTGGTCGAGGCAGCAGGCTTGGAGGAAGTCGAGGGTCGCGGTGAGGTCGAGGGACCGGAGGCCGAGGTCGAGGCCGGGGCCGAAGCCGAGGCCGACGTCGAGGCCTTCCCCGCCGCGGGGTCCGCAGAGAAGAGCTCCGCCATCCGGGCACGGCGTCGGCGGAGCGCTCTAGTCTGAAAAGTTGAGCACCTATCACAGGACTCCGTAGGATGCTCAGGACCCAAACAAATCAAGCACCACCGGTGAGGATCGGTAATCGAAAGCAACCGATCACACCGGGTGCACTTCTTAAAGCCCGTCAAGGGACGGGACATGAAAGCCAAAAAGACCGGGAACGAACGAAGTCCCGCGGCCGCGGCACCCGGGAGCCCCCGGAGCTGAACCGAAGAAAAATAAAATTTTTTTTTTTTTTTGACGACAAACGACCAACTAAAAAAGAAAACAATAAGAAAAGCACAGCGACCGAGCGAAAAGACTCAGACGCGGTGTCAGAAGGCCAAAAAACACAAGCACAATTTCCACAGGGCTTCTGGCTCCGTGGAAAAAACTGAACTGAGGACCACGAGGTGGGGATGCGCCCTCTAGTGGACAAGAAGGCATGCACATGCGTGGTGCAGTGTAGCAAACTTGAAACTTCAATCAAGTTTGCTTGAAAAGCTGTCCGCGCTGGGGCTCCGTAGATGACGTCACCCACATGTGAGAATATCATGCCTGCTTGTCCTGGGATAATGAAGGTTATTTAAGTTATACTTAAAATGGCATGAGTGGCAAATAGCTCTTATTTTAATTTTTAAAAAAATCATTCATATTTTTCATAATAAACATCAAATTTTTCATATACATGCATCACACCTTATCACATTATTATCACTTTCTTATTAAGTACCTATCGTAAGTACTAAGAATATAAATTTATTTTGCTGTTGTCTTACGCTTGAATGGCAGCTGTCCGAGTGGTACCATAAAACAAGTTTGCCCAACATTTCAGTCACAGAAAGATGACTAAACATTGGTCAATCAAAATTGGACGTGGTACAACCAGGACAGATGCAAGAACCATATGATTACAACTACTCTTTTTGACACATTCTGAAATGTATTTAGCCTCTGTATTTATTGTTTAACAGACAATAGTTACACATGAGAAAATTTTACTCTTATACCAAATGATGATTATTAATGCTCACTTAAAAAAATAAACTTACTTCCTCATCATCTTGTTCAACCTCTTCTGTTTCAACAGATATATTAGCTACTGGTTTATTCCATGCCAGTTTTAAATCCTGTCCTTTGAACCGAGCTCCATGAATAGCGGCCTGAAAAAGATCCATATCCAAATTACTTTTTTTTTTAAAAAAAAAATGGGATTATTTTCAGTAAAAAAGTAATAAAATATAACATAATCTTATCTACACTGAATGCCAGGTATCAAACTGTAAAACTGTTCTTGATGGAAAATGAAATTAGTACACATATTTCCAAGTTATTTATTATGTTATACTGCCCATCTGAGAGGTTTACAAGAGCTAAATCAAAAACATAAATACTTACCTACAGCAGATGTTCTCTATTAACATCAAGACAAATCTTTAAATATAGGGACATCACTAACAGAGCTCAGTACAGGGAGCAGTACCTTGACAACCTTTTCAGAAGCCTTTCGGTAGGCTCACTGTGCATGCACACCTATTCCTGCTTGCCCCTGTGGTACAGGACCTCTTCAGTCTATTACAAGCTAGAGCAAGATTTCTTAACAGTTTTTGGTTCCTGCACCCCTTTAGCAGATCAATGAAACCTTTGTATCCCTTTTCTAAACCACTAGTGATTATTGACAGATATATATGTCACTGTTAGTTGCTAACAGTGGTAACTGCTACTTACAAGTTGCTAAAATTACAGCAGTACAGTTATACAACCAAAAACTGTCGTAATTATCTGCCTTCACTCTTTCTAGATAGTTTCAATCAATTGCCTCAGATAACAAGACCTTTTTCCACATCTCATCTGACCTCATCCTGCACTCCTTGGAAGTGCAAGCATCACTGGTTAAGAATTCCTGAGCTAGAAAAATGCATCTCTTTGGAAAGTATGCGTATGTGTGTCTGTAGGATTTAAGTTCTGTTGTTCTCGAAGAACACGTTCTACATATCTCTCTGAGGACAATGAGACTCCATAGCTACAGGCTACTATCAACAGAAAAAGGAGAAAACTTCACACAACTGGTACCAGAAGACCACAGACACCAATACTTTTGGTAGCAATAGGCGGTATAGAAAGATTAGGTTCTTACCTCGATAATCTTCTTTCTTGTAGGTGGGTTTAGCAGTCCTGAATGCTAGGGTTAAGAATCTGAACCTGCAAGTTGCTTGCAGAATGATATCACTCATCTTTCAACTCCCCCTTTCCCAGTAGCTTGCTCCTACCCTCTCAGTTTGTACAAAAGCAGTCAAGAACCACTGTAATGTAAAACATCACTGAAAGGAGGGCAACAGGGAAAACTCTCCAACACTATACTTCTGTACCGCTCTGAAACAAGTATAACATTATCAAAATTATGTAACGGCACTAAAATTAATGGAGCTCACAGCTACTTGCATGTCCTGCTAAGAAGCAAAAAACTCAGACTTAATATCCCCCCTTTTTTTTTTTTTTTAGCTAAGAGAGAGAAATTCTTCACAGTCAGACATAGACTGAAATTGAGACCAAAGGCAGGCAAAGCCCCCTCATAGGACGGGGCTTCAGGACTACTAGACACATGTACAAGATTATTGAAGTAAGAACCTAATTTTTCTTTCTGGTGCAATGTGTCTAGTAGTCCTGAATGATAGGGACATACCAAAGCAGATCCCTGAGTCTAGGGCAGGACAAATGAGTTTGCCTTTAATACTCATGACCCAAACGTCTGCTCTATGGAACCTGGTAAAGGTATGAAGAGTAGACCATATTGCTGCTACATAAATCTCTATAAGGGAACACAAAAATTGCCATACAGGGATAGACCGAAGGTCTATCAAGCCCAGTATCCTGTTTCCAACAGTGGCCAACCCAGGTCCCAATTACCTAGCTAGATCCTAAGTAATAGAACAGATTTTATGCTGCTTATCCTAGGAATAACCAGTGGATTTCCCTAAGACAGTTCAATAATAGCCTATGGACTTCAGAATGTATAGCTGAAATAGAACTTGAATCTGGGAGACTGCACAAGCCTCTGCCTATGAGGCAGCCACCCCTCTGATGGAGTGTGCCTTCAAAATAATCGGCGGCTGCTTATCATACCTCACATATGCAGAGGAAATGAATACTTACAGTTTTGAGCAATTCCCAGACAGAGGCAAAATGTAGTGTTCCCTTCCAGTTACTTCCCAAAGCAATCGAGCAGCACTGGAACAGAATACAAAGGAGGGGAACGGGAAATGTCCCCGCATACATTACACAATTCTGTTCTGCTCTGTAACTTAGAAACAAGAATTAGAACAATGAACAGGAATTTTTTTTTTTTTCTAAATAACCTTAGAGAACCAACCTGTTGTGTTCAACAAGCATTAACAATAAGGAAGCCAGAGGCTGAAAAATGCATGTACATATACAAGAGTCAGATTTTTGTATGTAGAAAAATGACAGGAGAAGCTCCAGGCCTGGAATCTAGAAGCATCTCAGGAAGAAAAGCAGACAAAACTGTATTTACTGAGGGTGGGTCATATGGATCCAGAGAGGATTAATAAAAATAAGATTAAGAACAGCTTTACTGTCAGACCAATGGTCCATCAAGCCCAGTAGCCCGTTCTCACGGTGGTCAATCCAGGTCACTAGTACCTGGCCAAAACCCAAGGAGTAGCAACATTCCATGCTACCGATCCAGGGCAAGCAGTGGCTTCCCCCATGTCTTTCTCAATAACAGATTATGGACTTTTCCTCCAGGAAATTGTCCAAACCTTTCTTAAAACCAACTACGCTATCTGCTCTTACCACAACCTCTGGAAATACACTCAAGAGCTTAACTATTCTCCGAGTGAAAAAAAATTTCCTCCTATTCGTTTTAAAAGTATTTCCCTGTAACTTCATCGAGTGTCCCCCTAGTCTCTGTAACTTTTGATGGAGTGAAAAATCAATCCATATGTACCCGTTCTACTCCACTCAGGATTTTGTACACTTCAATCAAATCTCCCCTCAGCCGTCTTTTTTCCAAGCTGAAGAGTCCTAACCGTTTTAGTCTTTCCTCATACGAGATGAGGTCCATCCCCTTTATCATCTTGGTTGCTCTTCTTTGAACATTTTCTAGCGCCACTATATCTTTCTTGAGATAAGGAGACCAGAACTGAACGCAGTACTCCAGATGAGGTCGCACCATGGAGCCATACAAGGAAATTATAAAATTCTTAGTCATGTAAACTATCCCTTTTTAAATAATTCCTGGCACCATGTTTGCTTTTTTGGCCACCGCCACACATTGGGCGGAAGGTTTCATCGTTTGTCTACGATGACACCCAGATCCTTTTCTTGGGAGCTAATCGCCAAGGTGGACCCTAGCATCCGGTAATTGTGATTCAGGTTATTCTTTCCAATGTGCATCACTTTGCATTTGTCCATGTTAAATTTCATCTGCCACTTGGACACCCAGTCTTCCAATTTCCTAAGGTCTGCCTTTTAAACTAGGAAGAAGGGGAAAGCCGACAGTCGACCAAGAGAGAGAGTCGATGATTCGGGAACGGGTATACCCAGAGGATACTGTGCAGGAAGATAGTGGGGAAGACTCACCGGATCTCAGGCAAGACAGATCTAAAGAGACACAAGGGGAAAGGAAATGCAATAAAGGAACAGGCCACAAACTCAAGTGTTAAGGAGCCTAAGAAACAAGATCGGTAAATTAGAAGCTGTGGCACAAAATGATAACATTGACATCATCGGCATCACGGAAACATGGTGGACCGAAGAAAACGTCTGGGACACTGTGTTACCGGGATACAAACTATACCGCAGAGACAGAGTGGGTCAAAAAGGTGGGGGTGTTGCCCTATATGTCAAAGAAGGAATCAAATCTATTGGAGAGAACACACCTGAAATGACGAGTAAGTTGGAGTCTCTATGGTCAAAATTCCGGGAGCCAATGGATTGGAAATGAAGATCGGCATTTACTATCGACCCCCAGGGCAGTCCGAAGAAATTGATGGAGAAATGATAGATGAGATCAAACGCAACTGCAGGAGAGGCAACACAGTTATCATGGGGGATTTCAACTATCCGGGAATAGACTGGAACCTAGGTACCTCCGGCTGTGGTAGGGATACCAAGTTCCTGGATGCTGTAGGCGATTGTTTCCTGGAACAACTTGTCAAGGAAAATACAAGAGGAAATGCAATTCTGGACTTGATTCTAAATGGACTATGAGGACAGGCGCAAGATGTAGAAATAGAGGGGATGCTGGGAACCAGTGATCACAATATGATCCGCTTCAACATGGATGCAGGGACAAGACATCGATTCAGAACAACGGCCACAGCACTTAACTTCCGAAAAGGGAATTACGAAGGGATGAGACTCATGGTGGGGAAGAAGATCAAGAAGAGGATAAGCACTGTTAAAACACTAGAGCAGGCATGGTCCCTTTTTAAAGGCACAATCACCGAGGCACAAAATCAATATATACTGCGTATCAATAAGGGATCCAAGAGGAAAAGGAACAAAGAACTGGCGTGGCTCACTGTTGTGGTGAAGGAAGCGATCAGAGAAAAGAAGACTTCATTTAATGAATGGAAAAGGTCAAAAACGGACGAAAACTGGAAAAAGCACAAACAGCATCAACGCAGGTGCCATAAAGCAGTAAAGGGGCCAAAAAAGACTACGAGGCAAAAATAGCCAAGGAGGCAAAAAACTTCAAGCCATTCTTTCGATATATTAAGGGGAAACGACCCGTAAAGGAAGCGATGGGACCGTTGGATGATGATGGAATAAACGGAGTGCTAAAGGAGGACAAAGCAATCGCCGATAAACTGAACACATTTTTTGCTTCTGTGTTTACCAAAGAGGATATACACAACATACCGGAACCCAACAGACTATATTGCTGGAGCTGAAGACGGGAAACTGACAAGGTTGACGGTTAGTCTAGAACAGGGGTGTCCAATGTCAGTCCTCGAGGGCCGCAATCCAGTCGGGTTTTCAGGATTTCCCCAATGAATATGCATGAGATCTATTTGCATGCACTGCTTTCAAAGCATATTCATTGGGGAAATCCTGAAAACCCGACTGGATTGCGGCCCTCGAGGACCGACATTGGACACCCCTGGTCTAGAAGAAGTATGCAGGCAGATTGATAGGCTTAAGAGCGACAAATCCCCGGGACCGGATGGCATCCATCCGAGGGTCATTAAGGAACTGAAAGGGACAATAGCTGAACTACTTCAACTAATAGCCAATCTGTCGATCAAATCGGGAAAGATTCCGGAAGACTGGAAGGTGGCAAATGTTACGCCAATCTTCAAAAAAGGTTCAAGGGGAGATCCGGGAAACTACAGACCGCTGAGTCTGACCTCGGTACCGGGAAAGATGGTAGAGGCGCTGATAAAAGACCGCATCATTGATCACCTGGACGGACACAAACTGATGAGGACCAGTCAGCATGGCTTCAGCAAAGGACAATCTTGCTTGACGAATCTGCTGCACTTCTTCGAGGGAGTCAACAGGCAGATAGACAAGGGTGACCCGGTCGACATTATATATCTGGATTTTCAGAAGGCGTTCGACAAAGATCCGCATGAACGACTTCTTCGGAAAATTGAGAGCCATGGAATAGAGGGTGAACTACTCACGTGGATTAGAAACTGGCTAATGGATAGGAAACAGAGAGTGGGGGTAAATGGACAATACTCGGACTGAAAGAATGTCACCAGTGGAGTGCCGCTGGGCTCGGTGCTTGGACCCGTGCTCTTCAACATATTCATAAATGATCTGGAAACAGATACGATGAGTGAGGTGATTAAATTTGTGGACGATACGAAGTTATTCAGAGTAGTGAAGACGCAGGGGGACTGTGAAGATCTGCAACACGACATAACCATGCTCTAGAAATGGGCAACAACATGGCAAATGAGATTCAACGTGGATAAGTGTAAAGTAATGCATGTTGGTATCAAAAAATCCCATGAATGAATACAGGATGTCGGGGCGGTACTTGGGGAGACTCCCCAGGAAAGGGACTTGGGAGTACTGGTCGACAAGTCGATGAAGCCGTCTGCACAATGTGCGGCGGCGGCGAAAAGGGCGAACAGAATTCTAGGAATGATTAAGAAGGGAATCACGAACAGATCGGAGAAGGTTATCATGCCGCTGTACGGTGCCATGGTACGCCCTCACCTGGAATACTGCGTCCAGCACTGGTCGCCGTACATGAAGAAGGACATGGCACTACTTGAAAGGATCCAGAGAAGAGTAACTAAAATGGTTAAGGGGTTGGAGGAGCTGCTGTACAGTGAGAGATTAGAGAAGCTGGTCCTATTCTCCCTTGAAAAGAGGAGATTGAGAGGGGACATGATCGAAACATTCAAGATATTGAAGGGATTAGATTCAGTAGATAAAGACAGGTTGTTCACCCTCTCCAAGGTAGAGAGGACGAGAGGGCACTCTCTAAAGTTAAAAGGGGATAGATTCCGTACAAACATAAGGAAGTTCTTCTTCACCCAGAGAGTGGTGGAGAGCTGGAATGTTCTTCCAGAGTCTGTTATAAGGGAAAACACCCTCCAGGGATTCAAGACAAGGTTGGACAAGTTCTTGCTGAACCAGAACGAATGCAGGTAGGGCTGGTCTCGGTTAGGGCACAGGTCTTTGACCTGGGGGCCGCCGCGTGAGCGGACTGCTGGGTGCGATGGACAACTGGTCTGACCCAGCAGCGGCAATTCTTATGTTCTTAATTTCCAGATTATTTATAAACTAGTATTTTAGCCCGATACATTATCGGGTGCTAGAATATATATCTGTGTGTCTTTATTTCTGTCTCTCTCCCTCCCTATGTCTGTCTTTCTCCCTGGCCCCCTTTGTCTGTCTGTCTTTCTGTGTCTCTCTCTGTCCCTGTGTCTTTCTTCTTTTCTTTCTATCTATCTGTCTCCTATGCAGCAGCATTTCTCTCCCACCACTTCCCTGTGCAGCAGCCACAGCAGCATTCCCTCCCCCTCCATTTCCCTCTCCCCACACCACTTTCCTGTGCAGCAGCAGCAGCGTTTCCCTACCCCCCCTTTCTCTTCCCTCGGTCTGGCCAGCTCTCTTAGTCCCTTACCGCACCCCCTTCCTTTCCCGCGGTCCCGACAAACCTTCTGATTCCAGCAGCGCCTGCAGCACTCTACACACTGCTGCTTCGGGGCCTTCTACTGCCCAGCAAATCAGGGCAGTAGAAGGCCCCGAAGCAGCGTGTGTAGAGTGCTGCAGACGCTGCTTGAATCGAAAGGTTTCAGGACCCGCAGCCCTTGCCGGACCCAAAGCGAGCTCTGGGGTTTTTTGGGGTTTTTACGCGGTCCCAGCCGGAGCAAGAGGAGAAGCCTGTGAGGCAGGAATTAAAGTCCGTTGGAGGAGGGGAGGAGGGAGGAGAGCAGCTCCTCTCCCTTCCAGCTCCGGTCCGGCCCCTGCTGACATCGCCCTGACCAGTTCACACTCCGAAGCCACGGGAGACGCTGCGCTGTATGGCCTCTTCTTTCTGCTACTGCAAGCGTGGGTTCTGGGGAAGGACGGCAGTGGCAGCAGCAAACTTACAGGAAGGGAGGGAGTACTATATACTGCAACTTACAGCCTTCTCATAAGATCTTCAGATGTGCTTTTTACAGATTTTGTGCTTCTTGGCTTTATCCTATAGACGGCAAGAGCCACCGCGGCTGACAGGCTCCGTGCCGCCACGTGCATGCGCACTCCTACCTGCAGGTCCCTACAGTGCACGGAAAATAGGAGCACGCAGGTGGGAGTGCGCATGCGTGCTTAGGGCTTTATTATATTAGATAAGTAAAATACCAGTCCCAGTACAGACCTCTGTGGCACTCCATTGTTTTGCTCCTTTCCATTGAGAAAATTGACAATTTAACATCTAACCCCCCCCCCCCAATTTTCTATCCGATAACCAATTCCTAATCCACAACTGAACTTTGCCACCTATCCCATGAATCTTTAAATATTCTCAGGAGCCTCTCATGAGGAACTTTATCAAAAGCTTTCTGAAAATCTAGATATACTACATCAGGGGTGTCCAACCCTCGGCCCTCATGCGGCCCAGTGAGGTATTTCGTGCAGCCCCGCTCAAGGGTGATTCAGTGTTTTCCTCTGCCGCCTCCGGGTGTTTACATTCTTGCCAGGTTCCTCCTCCTTCTCAAGTCCTAACACGTCCTTCTCCCTCCCATCTGTGCCGCAAAGCCACGGGCAGAGGCTCCTACATGCCTCCTGGGCCAGGAGATTTGTCAGTTTTTAGCATATCTATCTTTTTGAGTACGTCTTCGAGGCTTACCTCCAAGCACGATAATTTTTCCTCTTGGTCCCCCTTAAAGAATTTTTCCAGTTCCGGCACATTGGATGTGACCTCTTTCGTGAAGACTGACGAGAAGAACGTGATTAATCTGTCCACCACCTCCTTTTCCCTTCCTGTCACCCCTCATTCAGGGGTCCCACCTCCTCCCTTGCCAGTTGTTTCCCTTTCACATATTGAAAGAATGGTTTAAAATTCCGTGCCTTCTTTGCAAGTCTCTCTTCATACTCTCTCTTTGCTATTCTAACCACGCGGTGACATTCTTTTTGATGTTTCCTGTGCTCTTTCCAATTTTCCACGGTTTTATCCTTTTTCCACGTACTGAAGGATTTTTTCTTATCTCCTATCACCTTCTTAACTTTATTGGTTAGCCATGCTGGGTCTTTTGCTCGATTCTTTCTGCACCCTTTTCTAAATCTGGGTATATACCGGTTTTGTGCTTCGCTCAACGTGTCCCTAAATAAGGTCCAGGCTTGGTCCATCGTCCGTGCCTTTCTGGAACTTTTCTTGAGTTTTGTTTTTACCATTTGTCTCATGGCATCATAGTTCCCTTTCCTGAAGTTGAACGTTGTTGCAATGGTTCTCTTCCCCTTTGGCATACTTATTTCCACTTTGAATTGGATCGTGTTGTGATCACTGTTCCCTAATGGTCCCACTACTTCCACTTCTTGGACAGGTACTCTAAGCCCGTTTAGGATTAAATCCAGAATAGCTGTCCCTCTCGTTGGTTCCTTGACAAGCTGTTCCAAGTAGCAGTCCTGTACAGCCTCTAGGAACTCCGATTCCTTTGAACATTTTGAAACTCCATGGCTCCAGTCTATCCCTGGATAGTTGAAATCTCCCATAACTATGGTGCTAGCGTTTCTACTTTCTCGCCTCAACTCGGCTCTCAGTTCTTCACAAAGTGGAAACTCTCTTCTTCGCACCATCTCCTCAACCATGTGTTTATTGCTTGTAGCTCTGTCTGCCTCTTCACGTCTTCCCTTGGTACTGGCAGAATCTCGGAGAATGCTATCTTCTGTGTCCTCAGCTTCAGTTTCCTTCCTAGGATCTTGAACTGTTCAGTTAGTGTAGTCCTGCTGTAATTTCTCCTGTTGACATCATTTGTTCCAAAGTGGATTATCACTGCTGTCTCTTCTGTTTCTGTTCCTTCCAGGATCCTTTCGATTCTGTCGGTGATGTCCTTCGTTCTTGCTCTTGGGAGGCAGGTCACTAGCCGATCTTCTCTCCCTCCTGCTACGTAACTGTCCACTTCTCTCAGGATTGAGTCTCCCACTATGACTGTAGATTTCCCCTTCCTCAGCTTCCTCATTGGTCTCAAGTCTGTATCCTCGGTGTGGTTCAATACTTCTCTTTCAGGGTACCGGCGAGTCATCCCCTCCTCTGCTTGCTCGATTCTTCCATGAGGTCCTTCATCCTTGGTGTCTGTTGGTCCCTGTCTTCCATCTTGTGTGGGCGTAGCTTCCTCGCTCCAGCGCTGCTGATGGTCCTGTTCTTCCACCTTCCTGTAGGTCTCCTCGATGAATCTCTCGAGCTCCTTTACTTGCTCCTCGATGTGGCTCTCTTTTGTGGGGTCTTCAGCTGTCTTGAACGGTTCTTCCGAGATGTGGACTCCCTCCAGCTCCTGAACCCTGCACTGTAGTCAACCGACTTCCTTCTTCAGGCTTTCCAGTTCCTGACACCGACTGCTTACGTACGCCTGCCTTCCCGAGGGGAGGTAGTCGTACATATGACACTCCATGCAGTACACTGGGAAGCTCCTCCGGGTTCCTGCTGCTTCCATTACTCTTTCTTTTCAGTTCACTAGGTGCTCTCTCCTCTTTCTTCTGCATGTGTGCATGCGCTCTCTCCTGTGCTTGGCTCTTTCTTGCCTACTTCATCTGCCGCTTTTTGCTAGTGGGTCAGTTGTCCCCTCTTGGGCCTTTTTCTTGTCCCTGGAACCTGCTGCTTCTTTATCCTTCCCTGTCTTGTGTGCTCTCTTGTGTGTGTGCTCTCCTTATGCGTGTGCTTGCTTGTTCCTTACCTTCCTGCTGTTCTTTGGTGTTCTGGAGTCCTTGGCTGTCTTTACTCGGCCCTTCTCAAAGGTGCTCTCGCTAAGGGGAGCGCCTTCGCCGCACGCCAAACGGATGCGCGCCATTGGCTCTCCCCTTTTTAAGGGAGAGTCTGGGCGCTGACGCCGCTGGTGACACGGTGCGGGTGGGCGGAGCTTACTCTTGCCGCTGCCCGCTGCCGCTAACCCCTTCACCTCCTCTGCCTACCTCTTCTCCTTCTGGTTACCTCTCCTGCTTCCTCCTCTTCAGCCGCTGCTGCTCCAACTTCCCACACGGCTGCTATAGCGTTCGTGCCGCGGTTCCCTCCTTTTAAGGGGGAGTCCGGGCGCTGATGCCGCTGGTGACACGCTGCCCACTGCTACTAACCCCTTCGCCTCCTCTGCCTACCTCTTCTCCTTCTGGCTACCTCTCCTGCTTCCTCTTCTTCAACCGCTGCTGCTCCAACTTCCCACGCGGCTGCTGATGTACTTGGCCTCACTGAAACTGTCAGGTAGATTTCTTGCTAGGAAAGCTACGATGAAGCTGACACCAGCCAGAAATTCCAGATAACCCAGAACACAGTGTAACAGGAAGAAAAAAAATATATAAATTTAAAGCAGAGAAACTGGTGAGGAAGTGCTGAGATCTGCTCAGGGGATGGGCCCATGCACAAAGCCTGTGAGCTGCAGACATGAGGGACAGAGAGTCTGCAGCAGGAAGCTTTGCACAAGGTAGCAACTCGATCATTAAGAGTCCCTGAACTGTTATTGTGAGATACAGGGGAGTAAAGAGATTAAGGCAGCACCAGCAATTGGTGAGGCTGCTGAGTGGAAGTTTCTAGGTTAGAGTTATTATTTTTTGGGCCGCAAAAACCCGGACAGTTGGCCCCACCCTGTTCTACCTCCAGTCCCGCCCTATTGTGCCCCAGCCCCACCCAGTTCTACCTTTGGCTCCTCCACATTCTGCCCCACCCCTTCCCTGTTCAGCCTGCAACCCCACCCCCACAAACCTCTCTTCTTCCCCTATAAGCTCCAGCCACATCTGGAGCATGCGCAGATGTGTGTGATGTTATCCGTGCATTCTCAGATGCCCTCCATATGTGGTTGGAGTTCATTAGGGAGTTCCAAAACCTGTTTGCCTGGTAACCCTATTCTAGGTCTGCTCTGCAGTTTGTCTGTGTGTGGAAGGAATGGCTATTTTTGAAATAATATTTCCTACAGTAATATTTCCCCTGACTGAACGATCCTCCATGTGTGCTGCTGACAACTGATTCAGCATCCCCGCTCTGATCAGGCTCACCATAGCTGTAAGAGAAGTGAATGGGAGAACCAGGAGCACGCATCCCTGCTCATTAGAGTGGGGATGCAGAAGCCGGTGGCTGCTCCCACTGTCAACGGTGCACATGGAGGATCAATCAGTCAGGGTACGTATTACTGCTTTTTTGGGTTCCTTTTCACAGTGTCCCTTTAACAAAGGTTTATTATTAGATATGTACATTACATTACATTACATTACTGGCTTATATTCCGCCTGTACCTTTCAGTTCTAAGCGGATTACATCAGAACGATAACTGGACATTTCCAGGAAGAGAAATACAAATTACAATTAAGGCGTAAGGTCTAAAGCAATTTTGATGAGTAGATTCTAAGAGGGGGAGAGAGGGGAAAAGGAAGGGATTAGGACGTTTGGGTGAATTTCTTGAATAGTAGGGTCTTGATTTCTTTGCGGAAAGCCTTGAGGTCAGTTGATGCTGTCAGTAGGTTGGTGATGGAGGGGTCCAATTTAGCTGCATGTGTTGCAAGTAAGTTGTCATACATCTTTTTGCGTTTAGTTCCTTTAAAAGGGGGGAAGGAGAAAGGGGATTGGGTTCTCCTCTGTCTGGTTGAGAGATTCCTGTTTAGACGGTTGTTTAGGTGGGTGGGTGCTGTTCCGTTTAAGGTTTTGAATAACATACAGTATAGTTTGAATTGAATGCGGGCTTGTATTGGAAGCCAGTGTGAGTCTAGGAAGGCGTTGGTGATGTGGTCAAATTTTCCAAGGGAATAGATCATTCTGAGGGCAGTGTTCTGCACGGTCTGTAGTTGTTTTATTAGGTAGGTAGGACAAGAAAGGTAGAGGATATTGCAGTAATCCAATAGACTTAGGACTAGGTATTGAACTATGAGTCTGAATTGTTCTTTTTCAAAGAATTTTCTGATTTTGCGGAGGTTGCGCATGGTGAAGAAAGCTTTTTGTGTGATTTTGTTGATTTGCACCTGAAGAGTGCAACCTCTGTCTACTGTTACTCCAAGGAGTTTGAGAGTGGGTTGTAGGGGATATTTGGTGGTTTTTATTTCTAGCTCAGTTAAAGAAGAGGTTATGTCCTTTTCAAGCAGTAGAAATTTAGTTTTATCTGGGTTGAGCTTCAGTTTATGTTCTGTCATCCATTTTTCCACTGCTTCTAGAGTTTTTTCCAGGGTGCCTGATTTGGTGGGGTCTTGTGTGTCAAAGGGGAGGAATATGGTGATATCGTCTGCATAGCTGAATGAAGTTACTTTGAGTTTGTCTAACAGGGTACCGAGGGAGGAAATGTAAAGATTGAAGAGCATGGGTGACAGTGGGGAACCTTGGGGTACTCCGCAGGGGTTGGTCCAAGGCTCTGATATAAGATCCTTTGTTTTTACTCTGTATGTTCTTGTTTTAAGGAATCCTTGAAACCAGTTATATACTTCGCCTGAGATCCCTATTGCTTCTAACATCTTCTATATTAGTGATTGCAAATTTGGGACCTGCTAAACCTTTTTATTTGCTCATCAGCTAGAGTTTGTGGGGCCCCAAAAAAATTTTTGTGGCCAATATGGCCCAAGGAAGCCAAAAGATTGGACACCCCTGCACTACATCAACTGGACCTTTATCCACGTTTGTTCACACTTTCAAAGAAGTCAAGCAAATTGGTGAGTCAAGATCTCCCTCGGCTGAACCCATGGTGACTCCATCTCATTAAATCATGTTTGTCTGCGTGTTCCATGATTTTATATTTTATAATTGTTTCCACCATTTTGCTCGGCACCAGTGGCATACCAAGGGGGTGGGGGCAGGCCGCCCCGGGTGCACGCTCCAAGGGGGTGCATAGCCGGCCGGGTCATGAACCTCCCGCGCTGCTCTAAACGGCACCTCAGTGCAGCTGCTATACTTATTCCAGAAAATTCAACAGGGTCTATTACTCCTCCATCCCTATTTACGTTTGTCTTCTGTGGTCAGGCTCCCAGCGCTTCAGCTGTGAACACAGAACAGAAATATTTGTTAAGCAATTCGGCCTTTTCTTTATCAGCTTCTACATATTCCTCCCCTTCACCTTTGAGTTTCACAATGCCACTTTTGCACTTCTTCCTATCACTAATTTATCTAAAAAATGTCTTGTCTCACCGTTTTACCATGTCAGCTATTATTTCTTCCATTTGCATCTTTGCTTTCCTGGCTACATTGTAAGGTTTTGCCCCCCAAATGTAAGGTTTGGAGGGGTAATGTTGAAGCGGCTTTACAATCTGCCAGGTCCCGGGTTCGATACCCTCGTTGAAGATTCAGTAGGCAGTAAAATTAATAACAAAGACAGCTAAGAGTGTTTGCACAAAGAATATATATTGTGCAGAAATAGGCTTACTATTACAGAAAGGCAATCTTTAGAAAGATACATAAGCTTTACTAGGTTAAGAAATGGACAGACAGAAATAGATATAAGCTTTACAAATACAGAGTTGATTCAGAGACTGCTTCTGTGCTCTTGTGAATGAGAGAGAAAAGACAGCTTCCTGAATAGGTGCTGTGAGGACAAAGAAAGGGTGAGAGGTAGAGAAGGAGGATGATGTTCCAGAGAAAGAGGGGGTGTTGCATAGAGGAGGCTTTTATAGGTAGAAACTATTGTATTTCCCAGTATCTTTCTGTTTATAATTTATAAAGTGTTTGAAACAATGGTTAGTTTAATTGATAAGGAAGATGTGATACTTGTAGGCATGGTAGATGGGATTAGTCTCTGGCTTCTTTGTCCCATTCAAGTAGCATATCTTCTTGATAAACAATCCAGTCTGGCTGGATGCTTAATGTATGTGAATTCTGTGCAGGAGCATTTAGGGTCTATCGGCATCAACATTCCAGAGTCAGATCGATATAATGTCCCATAGGCCTCTGCTGACATTGGTTAGGCCAACCGAAAATGTTGATTGCTTGCAATGCTAGGCTGACATAAATGATCAGCCTATCTTAACTTTTCCAGATATTTTTGCCTATCTTCCTCTTTCTGTAATCTTTTGTAGTTTATGAAAGCTAACCTCTTATTCATTACCTTCTCAGCTATTACTTTTGAGAACCAAAGTGGCCTTCTTTTCCTTTTACTTTACTTGCCTCATAAAAAGGTTTGTTGCCCTTACAATCGCTTCTTTAGGTTTTGCCCACCACAGTTCCACTCCTTCCAGACGTTCCCACCCAAACAACAATTCCTTGACATAAACCCCCCTCTGAACAAAGTTATTTTTTTTTTAAGTCTAGAACCTTTGCTTTTGAATGAACCCTCTCTATACCCACTTATACTGCTCAAGATGCCCCTCTTTATAAGCAAGGTCTCGGGCAGCTCCTTCCACAGAGGTTTGTAGAGCAACTACTTGTTCTACTCTGTATACTTTTTCATATTTATTTATCATTTTAATACATCCTAAATACAAGATGTTTAAAGGAAATACAGAAAATATAATACTCTCTTAGTCATAATACAAACTAAGAACTGAAATTTAAACATCCATAATCAACTAATACAGTCCACAACCTGAGAGGCGGAGACAAGATGAAAATAAAAGCCCCCTCGGGAAAGGGGGAATATACAAAAGAAAATAAAGATATTAAGAAATAGAGCAGCAAGTTCTTATCCTATCCAAAATAGTAATGACGCATAATTAACCTGTATCATTCGGGCTGTGTAGAGATTCCTTTACCTTTAAGGAAAAAACCTAATTGGGCAGGTTCAAAGAAAATATATTTACTCCCCTGATAGGAGATAAAGCATTTACAAGGAAATCGCAACTGAAAACTTGCCCCCAAAGCAATCACCTTTGATCTATATAACAGAAATTCTTTCCTCCTAGATTGCGTCCACCTTGAAACATCAGGAAATATATATACCCTTTCCCCCAAATAGGTAATCTGCTTTAAATTGAAATATAATTTCAGCAACATCTCTTTATCTTGAAGAAATATCGAGACCAATAAAGTTGCTCTTCCCTGAATTTCAATATCTGAAGACTGCAGAATAGCGGAAACATCGGTAATTGAGCATTTTCCTCTGCTAAAGCTTTTTCTTTCTGCATTTGTTTTAAATAATAAATTCTTTGTATCGTGGGAAGGCTTGCTTCTGGTACTTTTAAAACATTCAACATAAAGTTCTTAAACAGTTCTTGAGGTGACATAAACTTGGCAACCGGAAAATTAAGAATCCTCAAATTCAAATTCTTCTGCTGGTTTTCCAGGTTTTCGATCTTTCTCAAAATCATCATTTTATCTGTTGTTTGTTTGGTAATTAAATTCTTAGTCTCTGTTGTTACATTTTCTAAATTTTTTTAAGTCCACTTGGTGTTGCTGGGTAATAGACTCTAAGGAGCTTATCCTGGAAGTAGAATTCTGAGTTATAATAACAAAGTTAGAACATACCAGGTGAAGATTCTCAATCGCAGACCAAATAGAGTCCAGGGTAACAGCCTGTGGTTTCACCAACGGTCCAAGGAGGGAGATACCAGCCGACTTTGGTACGGCTCCTGCTCCAGGAATGGAATTCTGGGCTCCTGCAACCTCCCCACCGCTGGCTACCGACGGCTCCTCTCCCCCAGAACGCTGCTTTTCCGACGTCGAGGTCAGCGCGTCTGTTGTGTGTTTCACTTCCGGGTTCGCTTCGGAGAGAGAGCAAGCCTCCCCCCACACACCGGGGGAGCCCTCTAGCCAAGTCTGCTGCTGCGAAGATTCTCTGGGAATGGGAGGGGTGTGCGGTCCTCATGGGCTCAGCGAGAGAGACATCTCGCTGCCCAAGCTGTGGAGTTCCCGCTCCCCAGCAACGGAGACGCCCGATATGGAAGGAGGGACTGTAAATGCTGTTATTACAGTCTGCCTCGGCATCGAGAAGCCCGAGGTAGGTAGAGGGAAAACCCTCGTTTTCCCTCTTCGTTTAGGCATAGAAATAGCGTTTTAAGAGTGAAATGAAGGAAATTTTCTCCTAGAAGAGGGAAGTGCTCCTCTCAGCGTCCTGCTCCAAACGCCATCTTGCCCCTCTCTACTCTGTATACTTTTTCCAGATTTTACAAAGTAGATGTGGCTGCTCATGAGGACACCACTTTTGGGTCCTTTGTCTTGTGAGCAGGCTCTTCTGTCCCTCCCTAGATGTCAGCCATTGCTTTGGTACGTCACCATACATATGGACCCTTAGTGGATGGAACAGAATGAAAGATTAGGTTCTTACCTGCGTAATTGACAAGTTAAAAAGTGATAAGTTGCCTGGACCAGATGGTATGCATCCCAAGGTACTAAAAGAACTCAAACATGAAATTGCTGACCTGCTGTTAGTGATCTGTAACCTGTTAATTGGAGGGCGACCAATGTTATGCCAATACAGTCAAACCTCAGTTTGCGTGAAACCCGGTTTGCGAGTGTTTTGCAAGACGAGCAAAACATTCTCGCAAAACTTGTCTCGCAAACCGTGTGTTGACTTGATTTGCGATCACCCCCCACCCAAGAACCGGAACCGCCCCCCAACACTCGTGCGAACCGGCACCCCCTGCCCAAACAACTTGAAACTTACCCCCCGTCTGACACCGGCACGCAGCCGGTGCCGCTTGAAGAACTTCCTGCCTCTGCCGGGCCTTGAGCATGCATCTGCGCATCTTTTTTTCATGTCCTTTGCTTGACTAATCTGACATCATCAATATGGCCCTAGATGGCAGAAAGCCACTAAAAAAAAATACTAGGAACCCCTGCCTAAACAAAAGCTCCTGTGGCTCAGTGGTTAAAGGCACTTCTTCCATCTTCGACAGGCCATGGGTTCAAATCCCCACAACCCACCTAGTATCTTAAAAGTTTCATTTTGGTCTCATAAGAGAGAATGGATTGTGGACTGTGTCATTTACATTTGCACTATGCCCTTTCCAGAAGGAAATTTATTTTTACCAAGATGTGTTTTGCTTGAGTAATACATCACTAAATATCTTTTTCTATTAGCAGCAAATAGGAGTCCTCTTTAGCCCCAAAAAATAGGTTAGTATGCAATATATATATAAATATTTTTTCATGTGCTTTGTTTAAATAATGGAATATTTTGACCTTAATATCAGCCTGGAGTCCTCTTTAGTCCAAATATAGAAGCTCCATTCATCTATATATGGACACCTCCAGAACTGAAGCCCAAAAGACCTAGTTTTAGAACTGACATGTGGCTTAATGGCTGAGTGTGTGATGCAGTGGTTAGAGCTACAGCCTTAGCACCCTGTTATTGGTTCAAATCCCTCACTGCTCGCTGTAACAGAAGAGAAATTTAAAAAAGGATTAAAAGATAAATAAAAAAAAATAGTGGTGCCAGTATTTTACTGCATACAAATTTAATGAATAACAGCATAAAATTGCCATTCTAATGATGTCATAATACTATAACGTGATAACATTATAGACGTTCTGAAGAAGTCTATATGATGCCTAAAAGGCGATTCTGTAAAGGACGTCTAACTATTTAGAAGCGTCTAGATTTGCTGAGCGCGATTCTTCATAGTATATCTTTGCATTATAGAATTGCGTTCAGCATTTTCAGACATCCTTTACAGAATTTGACCCAGAGTGATTTTCAAAATCTTACTACTCACGTTTAAAGTTAGGCAAAGTAAATTAGTTGGGGAGAGGGGGGGTTGGGTTGGGAGGGAGGGGAATCAGGACTTATTCTTTATCTACCTACTTATGGTATACCAGTTCTCTTGCAAATGTTAGACTACAGGCCTTGTTCATGGCATTTTTCTGAGCTCCTCTTTGTGCTCTTTGCATTGTTTTTGGCGTGTACTTGTTTGATGCTGTTTTTGTTTGGAACTGAATAAAGTTGATTTATAATAAAGAAGTTTTATCCTAATTTGACACACATACATTTTACAGGCTAGATTTGCCATACTTACAGTGCAAGATTTTACAATACATGTTTTCTTTGACACATACTGGTTCTGGTACCAATATACATTTCTTTGTAGGCCATTGGTCACGGGCAAGGGGTTAGGTGAATGGGTATGTTTTTATTGCTTTTCTAAAGTTGAGGAGTCCTTTGAGGGATCTGATCTGCAGGGGCAGTTGATTCCATTGGCTCAGTATAAAGTGGGAGTAGGATCTTCATTTGGTAGTTTGCAGTTGAATGGCACAATCAGGAGGTGTTTTGAGGTGTATTTCATCCTGGGAGCGGAGGGACTGGTTTGGCTTGTAAGGAGGAAGCCATCACATAGCCCAGTGCCATGTCATGCAAGGATTTGAACGTTAGCATCAGGCCCTTGAAGACACAACGTTTGGCTACGGGCAACCAGTGAGCCGACGCTAGGTCCTGGGAGACGGTTACATAAGAACATAAGTAGTGCCTCTGCTTGGTCAGACCGGAGGTCCATCATGCCCAGCAGTCCGCTCAAGCAGCGGCCATCAGGTCCAGGCCCTGTGTAATAGCCCTCTATCTATACCCTTCTATCCCCTTTTCCTTCAGAAAATTGTCCAATCCCTTCTTGAACTCCAATACCATACCTTGTCCTATCACTCCCTCTGGAAGCGCGTTCCAGGTGTCCACCACCCGTTGGGTGAAGAAGAACTTCCTAGTATTGGTTCTGAATCTGTCCCCTTTCAATTTTTCCAAATGCCCTCTCGTTCTTGTAGTTGCGGGCACGAAGGTTTTTTAGAAGCCTGATTGCTGCATTTTGAACACGCTGAAGACATTGTACATTCTTCACCATGAGACTGTTGAATAGCATATTGCAGTAATCCATGTGGGAGAGTATTAAGGCATACAGTAATTGGGCAAAGTCAGACTCTGAAAAGTGGTTATTTTTCGGAGTTGTCGCAGGTAGTAAAATGAGGAAGATACCACCTGAGAGATATGGTTGGAAAGTGACAGGTTGCAGTCAAGGTGTACTCCTAGGCTGCACACTTGGTCTTTTGAAGTTATAGTAATCAACCTCAGTGCAGTGAGGGATGTTCTTTGCTGATCCAAAGGAGTTCTGTCTTGGAGGCTTTTAGTTGTAATTTGTTGATGGACATCCAGTTTTTGATTTCTGTAAGGCAGTTTAGAAGTTTCGTAATCTGGGTGTCTCGGGCTTCTCCTAGCGGTAGGGTACAGTAGGATGTCATCCGCGAAAGAGTAAATCTATGTTTGATATTTGTGGTCTATGTCTAGGACAGGTTTAATGTTAAGCTGCATGAATAGTTGCTATATACACGCGCAATTATTAGTCGCTTGAACTAGGACTCCCTATAAGCCCTCCTAAAGATCCGCCTAGCAACCAAGTATAATTGTTAGATACACATACCTTCCATCTGTTAACCACATGAATAACTGTTAGCCACATTCTTAACTATCAGAGACTGTTAATTGCATGTACAACTGTTAATCACATGTACAACTGTTAACTGCATGAACAACTATTAGTCGCATATATAACTATTAGGCACAAAGTAACTGTTAAGCGCATATATAATTGTTAGATGCATGTACAACAAGTTAGTTGCATATGTTAGTCGAATGTATTAGTAGCATCTGATCAACCACAAGAGTCAACTGCAAGTGACACATTAATCAGTCGCAGGAATATCTATTAGAAACATGCCCAATTATTAGTCGCTACTACCTGGACCTCCTAAGAACTAATCCCACCTGGATCAGCCAGCCAGGTCTCCTTGAGCACCTTCCTCTCCCGGGTCACAAAAAAAAAAAAAAAAAAAATTCTAGGGAAACAAAACCTTCCCCTGCCTCAGGACTTCAGGAATACTCAATCTACCTCCCAATCATGAATCTCCTACTAATCCTACTGATCTACCTAATAAGCGGTAACATCAAAGACGTTCACTCTCTCTACCCTCAATTACAATCCATCCACCATCTTGTTCTATCCGTCCCCTACATCACCAATCTGCAAGAAGACACTACAAATCATATTAATGTAATCTCATATAAAAAAAGACACCACCATACCCTTAAAAAAAGAACAAGGGAAATAAAAACCATAAAAACCACTAACTCAACAGTAAATGCTGCAACCACCTCCATCCCATGTGCATATCTTAATACCAGATCTGTTAGAAACAAGGCATTCCTCATAAATGACTGGATCACCAGCAAACAAATAGCCTGCCTCTTTCTAACTGAAACTTGGTTACTATCTGAAGATGATCCTATTATATCTGATCTTCTACCAAACAATTTCAAAATCCTTACATTAAACCACACAGGAAAAAAAAGGAGGAGGATTAGCCATAATCCTTAAAGAAGGATTCGAGTTCGAACTTCTAGATTCTAAAATGACCGACAACCTAGAAATCCTAGCCTGTAAAATCAATAATACCCAGCTAGAAGAATCCTTATTCAGCATACTATTCTACATCCCGCCTAAAAGCTGGCCCAAAGCCAAAGAAGACCTCTGCGAATTCGTCCTGCACAATTCTATCAGCCCCAACTACAACATCATCACAGGGGACATAAATTTATACCTAGACGAAGAGAACAACACAGACGCAATAGAGCTTAAAAACTTCCTAACTCTACTCAACTACAACATCCCCGTACCCACACAAACTCACGAAAAAGGCCATCATTTAGACCTAGTTGCCATGTCCACAAAGGAAAACCTTGACCCAATCATCTCTCTGACTGAAGGCACCTGGCATCACGACATCTGGTCCGACCACTTCACCTATTATTTTAAGCTGATCTGGTCACACCGAAAATCTAAAACACGTCTGATGATAAAAAAAAGAACATCAAACAAGAGGTTATATTAATCCAGAAGAATACTGGTCAGAATACAAACCGCATACAGTAATAGAGGAAGGAATAGACTTCTGGGACCATTGGAATACAACCAGTACTTCCATCCTAGATAAAATCGCCCCCATACATAAAAGCAAAAGCAACGCAAACAAATACAACAAATGGTTCGACACCGAACTATTAAAAACGAAACAAACAGCTAGGCGACTAGAAAGGATTTGGAATAAAACAGGAGAACTGACAGACCGCAACAAATGGAGAGCCTACATAAAAACCTACAAACAACTGATAAAAGACAAACGCAAAGCATTCTACTCCACCAAAATTAACTTATCATGCAAAGGTTCACAAGGAATCAATACAAAAGAGTTATTCAACATAGTCACAAACCTATTTGACACCACCCGCTACACCACACCTGAGCACAACACGAAGTTACCCACCGCGAAGGACCTAGCTCTATATTTTAATTCCAAAATTAAAAACCTAAAAAATAACTGTATAAGCAATAACGATGTAACAATCATCCCCAGCAACTACCAAATAGCTAACTCACATGACAATGAAATACCTATAGACATGATCTGGAGTTCCTTTCTAGATCCAGAATGGAATACCTACACCAAACTTTACAACAAATACTTTAAATCTCACTGCATCCTAGATACGTGCCCTCCGGAGATTATGAAAGCGGCACCACCAGAATTCAAAATATCACTATTACACTACCTAACCCACAACCTAAAAAATGGGACTTTCCTCACTAACAACGGCCACATAATAATAACCCCATCCCAAAAAATAGAAAAGAATCCTCAGCGCTAATAACAAACTACAGACCAATAGCATCTATCCCATTCATTGTAAAAATCATGGAAGGACTAGTACACACCCAACTAATGGACTACCTTAATCAATTCTCTCTCCTGCATGAAACTCAATCCGGCTTTAGAACTCTATTCAGTACGGAGACAGTAATCGCTGCCATCCTAGACTATCTGCGCCTATTAATTAGTAAGGGCCTCAATGCCCTGATCATGCAATTCGACATGAGCTCTGCATTTGACTTGGTAGACCATGAGAAAATGATGCAATGCTTAGACGCCATAGGTATCAGAGCTGAGGTACTAAACTGGTTTCGTGGCTTCCTCACATCCCGTTCTTACCAGGTACGCTTTAACAACGAACATTCCACCACCTGGAGCAACTCATCCGGAGTGCCACTAGGGTCACCGCTTTCCCCACTGCTTTTCAATATCTACATGTCCTCATTAGGTGTGAAACTAACCCAACTAGGAATAAAACTATTCAGCTACGCAGATGACTTTACGATCATCATCCCATTCGCCAACTCCATCTCGGAAACCATTCCCAAGGCATCCGATGCCATAAATGAGATGGAGAGAAAACCAAAAAAACTCTGTGGAGTGACGATGTTCCTAAATGGACTTTATTTGAAAGTATCAAAGTTCCAAAGGTACACTAAAATCATCCACATAAAATAATTCCATCCACATAAAAGTAAATCATCCACATAAGAGCCTTAAAGGACCTAGTCCGCTAGGGATACAGGACCCAAATGCAAGCAGTGTCTCACTCCCGGTTCACCACACAATTGTTTCCCACGCACATACCTTTATAGGACCCCCTGGGACCCCTGAAGAAGACTTTTTGTCGAAAGCGGACCGTGTTGGGTCCTGTATCCCTAGCGGACTAGGTCCTTTAAGGCTCTTATGTGGATGATTTACTTTTATGTGGATGGAATTATTTTATGTGGATGATTTTAGTGTACCTTTGGAACTTTGATACTTTCAAATAAAGTTCATTTAGGAACATCGTCACTCCACAGAGTTTTTTTGGTTTTCTCTGGATTTTTTTCTTTGTGGATATTTTGGGGTCAATTCCTTTTGTTTATAAATGAGATGGAACAATGGATGACAGATTTCAAGCTCAAGCTCAACCCAGAAAAAACAAAATTCTTGGTTGCCTCCCCTCACCCGCTTGACAATAAAACCCCATTATGCATCAATAAACTCAACTACCCTATTCAGCCCACCATGAAAATACTAGGTGATATTCTAGACCAATGCCTAACAATGAAGGAACAAGTGGATTCCCTATTCAGAAAAGGTTTCCTTACTCTCTGGAAACTCAGAACCATTAAATCATACTTCGATAAGTCAACATTCAGAATCCTAGTGCAATCCCTCATACTGAGTCAGCTTGACTACTGCAACATCGCCTATCTAGCAATCTCACAAAAGAATATGAGACGTCTCCAAATAATGCAAAATGCTGCGGTCAGACTTATCTTTGGGCTGAAGAAATTCGACCATGTGACACCCTACTATCGGCAGCTGCACTGGCTACCAACGGAAGCCCGAGTAAGGTTTAAATTTGCCTGCCTCTGCTTCAAAGTACTATACGGCCTGACCCCCAAGTACATAACGGACCTTTTCGCATTTTCTAATAACAGACTCAAGAGAAACACACACCCAAAACTCATTTCCCCTCCAGTTAGAGGCTGCGAAATGAAAAAACACCACAAACACCTTCTCTCTCACCAAGCAGTCCTATGGGGCAAAGACCTAGACCAATTGCTTTCGCCCACTACATACGGGGAATTCAGGAAATGCCTAAAAACATACCTGTTCCAGAAATACCTAAACAATTGACCCGCTCTCCCTCTCCCTCCCCTCTCCCTATTCCACCTGAACTTACAGCACTGTTATAAATATAATCTGTTATCTTCATCTTATCGTAACTTTACGTTGCTATTTATCCCCAATAGGTCCTGTCGGACATTATCTACTAAAATGTACATATTACATTTTCGCTCAGCAAATTGTATTTCTATACTATTGCCTCCTGAGGTCTCTGATCTCTGTATTTCTTCTGAATATCTACTTATTGTATTTCGCTGAATGTCCAGCACTCTTGATTGTAAATCGGCTAGAAGTCGCAGGATTGTGGCGGTATAGTAGAATAAAGTTATTATTATTATTATTATTATTAATGTAGAGATTGAATAATAGGGGGGATAGCAGAGCCCCCTGCGGAACACCGTATTTGATTGGTTTCAGTTTCGATAGTGTGTCGTTGAGCAGAATGCTTTGGTATCTGTTATTCAGAAAAGAGGAAAATCATTAACATAGTAACATAGTAGATGATGGCAGATAAAGACCCGAATGATCCATGCAGTCTGCCCAACCTGATTCAAATTAAATTTTTAAATTTTTTCTTCTTAGCTCTATCCGGTACTGAGATTGGGTTCCTACTGCCGAAATCTCCATTAAAACCTACTTCAGCCCATCTACACCCTCCCAGCCATTGAAGCCCTCCCCAGCCCATCCTCCACCAAATGGCCATATACAGACACATACCGTGAAAGTCTGCCCAGTGCTGGCCTTAGTTCAATTTTTAATATTATTTTCTGATTCTAGATCCTCTGTGTTCATCCCACGCTTCTTTGAACTCAGTCACAGTTTTACTCTCCACCACCTCTCTCAGGAGCGCATTCCAGGCATCCACCACCCTCTCCGTAAAGTAGAATTTCCTAACATTGCTTTTGAATCTACCACCCCTCAACCTCAAAATATGTCCTCTGGTTTTACCATTTTCCTTTATCTGGAAAAGATTATGTTCTATGTTAATACTCTTCAAGTATTTGAACGTCTGAATCATATCTCCCCTGTCTCTCCTTTCCTCTAGGGTATACATATTCAGGGCTTCCAGTTTCTCCTCATACGTCTTCTGGCGCAAGCCTCCTATCATTTTCGTCGCCCTCCTCTGGACCGCTTCAAGTCTTCTTACATCCTTCGCCAGATACGGTCTCCAAAACTGAAAACAATACTCCAAGTGGAGCCTTACCAATGACCTGTACAGGGGCATCAACACCTTCTTCCTTCTACTGGCTAAGCCTCTCTTTATCCAGCCCAGCATCCTTCTGGTAGCAGCCACTGCCTTGTTTTTTCGCCTTTAGATCTTGGGACACTATCACCTCAAGGTCCCTCTCCCCGTCCGTGCAAATCAGCTTCTCTCCTCCTAGCATATACGGTTCCTTCCGATTATTAATCCCCAAATACATTACTCTGCATTTCTTTGCCTTGAATTTTAGTTGCCAGGCATTAGACCATTCCTCTAACTTTTGCAGATCCTTTTTCATATTTTCCACTCCCTCTTTGGTGTCTACTCTGTTATAAATCTTGGTATCATCTGCAAAAAGGCACACTTTTCCTTCTAACCCTTCAGCAATGTCACTCACAAACATATTGAACAGGAGGAGAAGAAGAGGAGAAGGGGAGCCAAAAGTCACAGCCAGTTTCTAACCCACAGCCAGTTTCTAAGCCAAAAGTCACAGCCAGTTTCTAACCCAGTTCACCACTTTGGGTCCTAACTTCAGCCCTTCAAGTTTGTTCAACAGCCTCCTATGAGGAACTGTATCAAAGGCTTTGCTGAAATCTAAGTAAATTACATCTAGCATATGTCCTCGATCCAGCTCTCTGGTCACCCAATCAAAAAATTCAATCAGGTTCGTTTGGCACGATTTACCTTTTGTAAAGCCATGTTGCCATGGATCCTGTAACCCATTAGATTCAAGGAAGTACACTATCCTTTCTTTCAGCAATACTTCTATTATTTTTCCAACAACTGAAGTTTCCTGCCTCATCCTTGTGACCACTTTTATGAATAGGGACCACATCTGCTCTCCTCCAATCCCCAGGAATCACTCCCGTCTCCAGAGATTTGTTGAACAAGTCTTTAATAGGACTCGCCAGAACCTCTCTGAGCTCCCTTAGTATCCTGGGATGGATCCCGTCTGGTCCCTTCGCTTTGTCCACCTTCAGTTTTTCAAGCTGCTCATAAACACTCTCCTCCGTGAATGGCGCAGAATCTACTCCATTTTCTCTGCCAGACAATCTCGATCCTTCTCCAGGATTTTCTTCTGTGAACACAGAACAGAAGTATTTGTTTAGCACATTTGCTTTTTCCTCACTCTCCACATATCGGTTCCCAGCATCTTTTAGTTTAGCAATTCCATTTTTCATCTTCCTCCTTTCACTAATATATCTTAAAAAAATTTTCTCTCCCTTTTTTACATTTTTAGCCATTTGTTCTTCCGCCCGTGCTTTCGCCAGACGTATCCCTCTCTTGGCTTCTTTCAGTTTCACCCTGTAGTCCTTTCTGCACTCCTCGTCTTGGGTTTGCTTATATTTCACGATTGCCAACTCTTTCGCCTTTATTTTCTCCGCTACTAGTTGGAAAATCTATCGGCTTCCTTTTTCTCTTGTTTTTATTGATTTTCTTCACATAAAGGTCCATAACCATTTTTATTGCTCCTTTCAGCTTAGACCACTGTCTTTCCACTTCTCTTATGTCCTCCCATCCTAACAGCTCTTTCTTCAGGTACTCTCCCATTGCATTAAAGTCCGTACATTTGAAATCTAGGGCTTTAAGTAACGTGCGGCCGCTCTCCACTTTAGCCGTTATATCAAACCAAACCGTTTGATGATCGCTACTTTCCAGGTGAGCACCCACTCGAACATTAGAGATACTTTCTCCATTGTCTCGGATGCCAATTTCAGAGAGCTGCTCAATGAGGAGAGGATGGTTAATAGTGTTAAATGCCGAGCTGATATCCAGCACCAGAACATCATTACCCTTGTCCATGAGTTTCCAGCAGTTGTCGATGATATCGAGAAGGATGGTTTCAGCACTGTGAAATTTCCTGACTCCAGACTGGAAGGCGGACAGGGCGTCCTTGTTTGTCGATGAATGAGTGTAATTGGTTTAACACTGCTTTTTCCAGGATCTTGGAGACGAAGGGTAGGTTGGAGAAAGGTCTAAAGTTGCTGGGCACGTTAGGGTCAAGCGTGGGTTTTTTCAAGATTGGTCTAATGACCGTTGACTTCATTTGCGGGCACTACGCCTGTTGTAGAGAGGTGTTGATGAAAGGAAGAATGTAGTCTACAAAGGAGTCTTTCACCGCCTCTAGGAGGTGTGGTGGACAATGGTCAAGGTAGGAACAGGAAGAGTGAATTGTGTCAAGTATTTTGGTGATGTCATCATGGAAGACAGTTTTGAAGCTAGTTAGGTTCCCAGTGTATCTCAGAATTCAAGTCAAGTGCATTTGTATTGCATTTTAGATCTTATTTGGCATTTTCATCACTTTGGTTTCTTTAGACTGGAATGTGCATAGATCTCATCTTGCCAGAAGTTCTCAAAAATTAAAACTTACATTTCCCTCTCTCAGTGGTAAAAATAGAACCTTCAAGAGATTTAGTCATTCTTTTGCATTTAAATTAACCAAATTCTGGAATTCTTTACCGCTTACATTAAGAAGTTTAGGTTCTTTTGCTTCATTCCGGAAAGCTCCGATAACCTTTTTGTTTGCTAAACATTTTGGAAACTAACTATTCTAGTCTACTTTTCTTGTCAAGTTTATGTATTATGTATTACATTACTGTTAACCGAGTCGAGCTCCTTTTGGTTGATGACCCGGTCTATAAAACTAAGTTTTAGTTTAGTTTAGTTACGAGGGGACCATGTTTGTAGCGTGGCGGAGTCAAGGTGAGACAATATTTTGTCTACTTTGTCAGCAAAGTAGTCAGAGATCATTTCGCTGTTGAGTTCAGTATTAAAGTACTAATTGTCTCCTTGTGATGTATCTTTTTTGTTAGTTTGAAAAGGTTTTTTGATCTATTGGAGGTCTAATAGTTGTTCAGAGTAGTATTTCTTTTTAGCCTCTAGGGTGGCTTTTTTATATTCTTCACGCAGTTCCTACCATTTAGACTCTCACTGTTAAGTCTGGATTTGTACCATCTCCTTTCTGCTTTCCTTAATTCTCTTTTCTTAATTCTTAAGTCATCAGTAAACCAGGAGGAGGAATATTTGTGGGGGTAGTGTTTGGTCTCTTTGACTGGGGCTAGCCCTTCGTATAGTATTATTACCTCAGTGTGCCAGTCCAGGGCAGCTTTGTCAACATATTGAGAATGTGGTTTTGTTTTTCCCACTAGGTTAGAAAGGGTAAGAAAGGCCTGTGGAGAGATTCTCTACGTTGACTGTGTCGTTGTTGTATATCATTACATTACATTAGTGATTTCTATTCCGCCATTACCTTGCGGTTCAAGGCGGATTACATCCAAACTAAAAACAAGAATTACATTTCAACTTTGAAGTAAACGATGAGATAAAATTTTAAGGGATAATTATGGGTATTAGATAATGTTTGATAATTAGAAAAAAATTAGAGTACTAAGGGCTTATAGAGTGTTGGATGTTGGGTTAGGATTGTTGTGCTAGATAGGTTTAACGTGTTTTTTGAAGAGCATGGTTTTAATTTATTTCTTATGTTGAGGTTGCTTCCTGGTTGATGGTTGCTTCGATGTGTAAGTGTGGTTGAATGTGATCAAATGGTGATCAGACCAGGGTACTAGTTGATGGTACAGGCTGTGGTTTGTTTGGTGAGCAAAGTGTCTTTTTGAATAAAGATGAGGCCCATAGAGTTAGTCAGTGAGGGGATCATTTCTTCGAAGTCTAGATCCGACAGTGAAGTGATGAAGTCTGCTGGGGCTCCAGTCTCGTGTAGTAGCTTGTGAAGTTGAAGTTTTCAAGTATGACGATTTGGTTGTAAGTGATGACCAGTTTGCTAATGATTAATAGTAGGTCATCTAAGATGGTCACTGGTGCTCTGTTTATCAAGGCTGGCTCCCCAGGTTCACCCGAAGAGTTGCCCTGAAAATCTGCAGTCTGGCACAGCGGAATCTGTATCCTTTCCCAGAAAGAGGATCCCCAAGAGTAGGGTCTCAGGGCACCAAAGTTTCAGAAAAGCAAACTTAAGGCAGAAAAGAAAAAGAAAACTAAGCAGAGCAGATCAGAACACCTCTGCACAGTTCGCTTGCAGAAAAAAAACTGGAAGGGGACACTGTGCTCCGCCTCTATGTGGGAGATGTTCAAAACTAAGTATTCACAGGAATGGATTGATCACCATATGTATGGACTCCAGTGTGAATGCAACAGAATTACCATTTTAAACCACCTGGAGATCAAGGCCTTGGATGCAAACCTGTCTCTTTTACCATGTTCTGAAATTTGAAACTCATTGGTAATTTCAAGGTAGTAAAGAAGCACTCTCCTGATGTCTAACAAATGCAATATTTTGTCCTTTTCCTTTGACCCCCATAGGCTGAAAGGTGGGCAAACTGACTTCCTGACTGACATGACAAGCAGACTAATTTTAATAGAAAGGAGAGAACTGTGTGTAAGGAAAGCCCTGCTTCCATAATCTTCAGAAATGGCTCCCTGCAAGAGAGAGCTTGTAACTCAAGAGACTTATCTCACTCACGCAATCAGCAGCAAAACACCGTTTTGACCATCAGATATGAGGGAAGCCTCCTGTAAGGGATCATACTGAGTCCTGCTGAAAGCTTATAAAATGGTAGTAAGGTTCCAGTATGGGAATGGTAGACACACTGGAAGGTACAACCTGAAAGCCCCTTGAAAGAATCTTGCCACATCTGGGTGAGAGGCCAGAGCACTCTCTCCCTGAGCTCAAAAGCACGAAAGTCCTGTTATCTGCACTTTGAGCAATCCGATTGACAGGCCCTTCTCAAGTCCCTCTTGCAAAAATTCTAGGACTACCAAGATTGGGGCTTGTAAGGGTTCCGCATCAATCTTAGCACATCACTGTTGGAAAGTCTTCCAGGCCTTGGTATAGACTGCCAAAGTTAAGGGTCTCTTGGCTTTAAGTAGAGTGGAAATGAACATCCTTCCTTACTAGGGTTGCCCATTCAAGAACCATGCCAGAGGACCAAAGAGTTGTGGATTCTCTATGGGGACCGGACACTGTGTCAGGAGATAACATAACATAGCATAAATCTTTATTTATATACAATGAATGCCTTTTTGGTTCAAGGCGGTTTACATAAAAAATGGCTGAGAAGAGTCAGCAAGCTACATTAAAGGAGAAGAAAATTGAGAGACTGAAGGATCGCAGAGAGGGAATTAAGAGGACCTAACCGAGAAGGGAGGTTAATAAATAAGTAAGGGAGTTCATAGAGTAGCAACATGGAGTCGGATCAATGGAGTCAGCAGAGTTTTTCTGGGGATTTAAGGTGTGTCGTTGATTTTGGAGAAGATGTGCATTTTGAGGAGCTTTCTGAAGTACCAAGTTTCCAAGTTTATTATTTCTTTGATATATTAGTTGTTGTTCTTTTTATATATACCGCCTATCGAGATTATCTAAGCGGTTTTACAATCAGGTACTCAAGAATTTTCCGTATCTGTCCTGGTGGGCTCATAAGCTATCTAACGTACCTGAGGCTAAGGAGGGCTGAGTGACTTGCCCAGGGTCACAGAAATAAAAATAGCAATCACATGACAATTAAATAAATGTGGAAGATGGAAGGGGATGGATAGAACATTAGGAGATAAGTCACTTCAAAAGAAGCATTTGGTGTTGAAAAACCTGAATTACCATATTTTTTGCTCCATAAGATACACCTGACCATAAGATGCACCCTAGATTTAGAGGAGGAAAACAAGAAAAAAACATTCTGAACCAAATTCTCCCTGCCAGGCTCTGCACCCAACTTCACACTCCTTGCCAGTCTCTGCACCCTGTCTCCCCTCCATGCCAGGCTCTGTACCCTGTCCCCCCTCCATGCCAGGCTCTATACTCTGTACCCCTTCTGGTGGTCCAGTGGTGGGCAGGGACAGATCAGGCAGGGACAGGGCACAGGGCAGGCAGGCCTGGTGGCAGGCAGGCAGACCTAGTGGCCTAGTAACAGGCAGGCAGGCCTAGTTGCCTAGTGACAGGCAGGGAGGCATAGTGGTAGCCATTCACAGAGCAGTGCAGGCAAGGCAGGCACATGAAAATCTGGCGTCTACCTTTTGTGCCACTCTGATTCTGCTGCAGCTAGTTCAAGAGTCAGCCGGATGGAAGGGCAGGACCACCGGAGGAACTAAAATAAGAAAACGGGGTGGGGGGAGGGGTTTGGGGATTCTCTCCATAAGATACACCCTTATTTTCACTCACTTTTTTGGGGGGTGGGGGGAAGTGTATCTTATGGAGCGAAAAATATGGTAGATATTCCAGCGGGAAGAGAAGGGCTCCAAGATTTTGTAAGCGTCCTTGAATAGAAAAGTTTTGAGTTTTGTCATGAATAATGTAAGGGGAAGATTGTTCCAGTGTGAGGGCGCCATAACGGAGAATTTGGACTTTTTAGTGGTGGTGTAAAAAATTTCTCGAATGCAAGGGACACCTAGTGAATCTTGATAATTTGAGCATAGAGTACGGGTTGCAGCGTAGGGGATTAAATATTTGTCTATAAAGGCTGGTATATGGTGTTATTTGATTTTATAGGTGAGAAGTAGAATTGTGAATGTGATGCAGTGTGGGATTGGAATCCAGTGAGCATCACGTAGAAGGGGAGTGACATGGTCAAATTTTTTTGTGTGGTATATAAGTTTAATGGCTGTGTTTTGTAAGATTTGTAGGATATGGATGTTCTGATCATTTGGTTCCATTTAGGATCAATGGAGGTGGCTTAGTAGGGTAAGAGTCTGTTGATGAATCTCTTGTGGATGTATCCCTTGATTGAGGGGAAGGTGAAGAATGACAGAGGTCGAGTGGATCATCCGGGTCTGGTGAATATGAATTGATCCGCTTGAACCTTTAATCTGAGCCTTTGTCTCTCTGTAGGTGAATTAGGTCCACATACCACGATCTGCAGAGCCAATCAGGCGCCACTAGGACAATCAGCCCTGGATAATATGCAATCCTGCAAATGACTCGACCTAGCAGGGGCCACGTAGAAAACATGTACAAGAGCCCCTTCACCGGTTACGGCTGGACCAACATGTTCAACTCTGTGCTTCCAGGCTTATATATTTGGCTATAAAAGCGATCCACCTTTGTGTTTGCCGCTGAGGCCATGAGGTCTATCAGTGGGCACTCCCACCACAGAATAATGAGCATCTGCCGACTGAGATAGTCAACCTGAACATTATCCACTCTCGCAATGTGTGCAGCTAAGAGAGCCTGCACATGAGTTTCTATCAACTGAAAGAGGAGCAGAGCTCTAAATGTAACAAAGCGCTCCTGGTGCCTCTTTGTCGGTTGATGTAGGCTACCGCTTATTGCATTGTCTGAGAATAGTTTCAAGTTTATTTTAATTTTGATATACATGTCTGAGTACATGTCTGAGCAATATACAATAAAAAAACAAAGGTAGAACATAACAAAAAGGAATACAAATAAAGAGGAGATTGAGAAGGATAAAGTGAGGCAAAATGAAAAATAGAAGAAAGAGGGGAGGAACTACAATGTCATGATAGGAAAGAAAACAAAGGGAAATAACATGAACCACTTTTGTTAAGTTGGGGACCAATGACCCTAAACTGGGTGCTTGTTGCAATGACCCCACATAAATGTAATGGCTGGCATTGGTCGTTAATATCTCCAGGAAAATATACGGAATGGCATGCCCTTTGAGAGGGAAGTGAGACCTGGGGTGTCAGATATGACCAGTTTAAGCAAGAACGCTTCCACGGTCTGTCAGTTCTTCATACATCCCCAATCATCATAATGTAATGCTTTTTATAGAAAAATTTTTTTAAAATGATTTTTTCTTTATCATAGTTATCAGTGCTTCTATCTAAAGTTTTAAAGAACTTATCTTTAAAAGGCTGTGTCTTCAATTCATAATAGGTAATGAAGGAACATATTCCAGCGTTCCATGCAATTCAATACTCCCCTCTGCCAACGCGTTTCGCAGAGCTTTATCAAGGCTAGGGGCACTGCATAATTGAAAGTATCCTAAATGTATTGACAAGCGGCAACTGTAAAAACTGTAAAAACCGCTTGTCATTACATTTATGATACTTTCAATTATGCAGTGCCCCTAGCCTTGATAAAGCTCTGCGAAACGCGTTGGCAGAGGGGAGTATTGAATTGCATGGAACGCTGGACTATGTTCCTTCATTACCTATTATGAATTGAAGACACAGCCTTTTAAAGATAAGTTCTTTAAAACTTTAGATAGAAGCACTGATAACTATGATAAAGAAAAAATCATTAAAAAAAATTTTTTCTATAAAAAGCATTACATTATGATGATTGGGGATGTATGAAGAACTGACAGACCGTGGAAGCGTTCTTGCTTAAACTGGTCATATCTGACACCCCAGGTCTCACTCACCATAAGTGTATTTTGGTTTGTTCACTTTTTGCTTCATACTATACCTTTGAGAGGGAAGCCATCTACAGCCACCACTGCAAGCTGCTCCCTGCATCCAGTGTCCATGGAAGTGGTTGCTGGAGCAAGCGTCTGAAGAGACCAGTGGGATAGGAGAGATTCTTGAAGGGGTCTCTATGTCAGATCTCGCAATATACAACCCACAGATTCAAGAATGATGTGCCTACTGCACTAGAAATTTTTTTGCGGTCTCCAGAATTATAAACAATATTTTAAATGAGCTGTCACCAGAGTATTATACAGGGGCATCATTACCTCCTTTTTCCTATAGGCCATTTCTTTTCCTATGCACTCAAGCATGCTTCTAGCTTTTGCCATCACCTTTTCTACCCGTTTGGTCACCTTAAGATCATCACATACTATCACACCCAAGTCCCGCTCCTCTTTTGTGCACAAAAATTCTTCACTCTCTAAACTGCACCACTCCCTTGGGTTCTTGCACATTTATGACCTTGTGGAAGCATGAAAACAGAATTCAAAATTTATTTTTTTAGACAACCTCAAATATCCTTCATGAGGAGAAAAACAAAGATACTATGTAATTATGCAAGAAATTTCTTAGGAAATAATGCTTAAAGATATCTAAATCTTAACCACTGCGCTAGAAGCTTTCATAATAAAAGTGATGTTTAGGAACAGTAACAACTCATTTCACAATAAGCAGCCCATAATATATTAGTTATTGTATCACAAATCAATTTTATCAAACATCTAACGGAAAAAAAACATGCTTCAATATTACACTTTAGGCATACGAATTATAATGCCTTCCCTCCCCTAACTTCGCACACATCTACCATCCATATGAAAAGATTCAAACATACAAAAAATAAAAATAATCTGTCCTGATTATAACTTGGTTCTTTGGTAAAATTATTCACTTTTTCTAAAAGCTTGATAATTGAAATACCTAACTATGAAATGGGATATCCATACCTTTTTAAGCATTAGATGTAACAAAGTGGTGGGTTAGGAAATATGCTCAAATTAAAGTAACATGAACTAGAATAAATCAGTGTTAGCAACATACCGAAATAACCATCACGGTCACATAAGATTTATAACACAATCTTACAGTACAGCATAATGTGAAATGTAGAAACAATTACATGTTCAATGACATCTGAACATGAATTGTGTGATATTAAAGTCTCCAGGTATAAATTTTAAATCTGTACATATAAATTTATGATAAATTTAAGAGATTCTTCACTTATTAAAATGCAGCTCAGGAATTTTTAGTACACAGTCTCATCACAACATTACCCAGTTCCAATTTTTAGATGTATATATACGTGACATTTACGTTCAGAAACCATTTGTATCTTAATATATTACACTACTTCATAAAAATGTAACATTTTACAGCAAGGGAATCCTCTTCCTTCCAGGCTAACAATGTACAAAGCTATAAAAATGAATTTTATTTTACCTGGAAAAGAATAAAATTAACTCCATTTCTTCAAAACAAACACAGAAGAAAGCTCATACAGTATAATGATACCTAAAATAGTAATTAAACATCTATACTCATTTATTAATAAATGTTTAATATATCAAATTTGAATATTTTTTTTTTTAGTTTCATGACTTGTCTTATCTACTCTCTCTTCTACTTATCAGAAACTTCCTCCTGTCATCCACCACAGGTTGCATTCTGGATGGCTGAAATGTAATTATACCGGGCTATACACTCCTCCCTCAATATTCATGGGGGTTAAGGGCAGAGCCGGCGCGCGAATATTGAAAATTTGCAAATAACTTTTGGGCCAACTCTGACCCACTCCCGCCTTCCCCCCAGCATCCTGGACCTTACCTGGTGGTCTAGCAGTCTTTCGGGGCAGGAGCGATCATCCTACGCTCCTGACCATACAGATCACTCATCTCAAATGGCTGCCGTGAGCTCCCGTAGTCTCTCGGGAACTACGACTACAACGGGACTCAAGGCAGCTATTTTGTATGAGTAATCTGCATGAGGAAGGAGCATAGGAAGATTGCTCCTGCCCTGAAAGACCGCTAGACCATCAGGTAAGGTCCGGGGAGGTCCAAGAGGCAGGAAGGGGTGGTTCCAGTTTTAGGAAATCACGAGTACTCAAAATTGTGAGTCCTAAAACCGCGAATCGGGAGGGAGAAGTGTAATCTGTTCAGAAAAGACAGGGTAGGAAGAAAAGGAGGAGGAGGAGTGCTATATGTTAAAGAACATATTAAAGCCACACAATTGCAGGATCTGCAGGGCAAGGAAGAGGCACTGTGGATCAATTTGGAAAGAGGGATTGGTGAATATATTTACATTGGTGTGATATACAGGCCTCCTTCACAGATGGAAGAAGTAGATAGAGATTTAATAGTAGACATTCAGAATATATCTAAAAAAGGGGAAGACTTACTAATAAGTGATTTTAACATGCCAGATGTTGATTGGGGTATCCCTATTGCAGGGTCTTCTAGAAGTAGGGAGATTCTGAATTCTCTACAAGGAGAACTGTTCCAGCAGTTGGTAATGGAACCCACCCGGGATGGGGGGTCATACTGGACATAGTGCTTACAAATGGTGAAAGTGTTTCTGATGTTACAGTGGGTGATCATCTGACATCCAATGATCAATGTATGGTATGGTTTAATATAAAGATGGGTACAGAGAGGACTCATTCAAAAGCAAAGGTTCTAGACTTTAAAAAACTAACTTTGTTCAGAGGGGGGAACTAACTTTGTTGTATGGGTGGGAACGTCTGGAAGGAGTGGAAATGCGGTGGGCAAAACTGAAAGGAGTGATTGTATGAGGTAAATAAAAGTAAGAGGTAAATAAAAGTAAGAGGAAAAGAAGGCCACTTTGGTTCTCAAAAGTAGTGGCTGAGAAGGAATAAGAGGTTAGTTTTCTTAAACTACAAAAGATCACAGAAAGAGGAAGACAGGCAAAAATATCTGGAAAAGTAAGAGAGGCTTGTCTTGTAGTAAGGAAAGCAAAGATGCAAATGGAATAAAAAAATAGCTGACACGGTAAAACGGGGAGACAAGACATTTTTTTAGATATATTAGTGATAGGAAGAAGTGCAAAAGTGGCATTGTGAAACTCAAAGGTGAAGGGGAAGAATATGTAGAAGCTGCTTAACAGATATGTCTGTTCTGTGCTCACAGCTGAAGCGCTGGAAGCTGGACCGTAGAAGACAAACATGAATAGGGATGGAGGAGTAATAGACCCTGATCGATTTTCAGAGGGTTGTGTTCATGAGGAGGTAGCTAAAATAAAGGTAGACAAAGCAATAGGACCAGAAGGTGTACATCCTAGGGTGCTGAAGGAACTTAGGGAAGTTCTGATAGCTCCGCTGACTGACCTTTTCAACGAGTCTCTAGAGTCAGGAGTAGTACCGGACGACTGGCAAAGGGCAGATGTGGTCCCTCGCCACAAAATAAAGAAGAAGTTGGAAATTACAGGCCGGTAAGTCTGACTTTTGTGGTAAGCAAAGTAATGGAAATGCTTTTAAAACAGAGAATGGCCAAGTTTCTGGAATCCTGTGGATTACAGGACCAGAGGCAACATGGATTTACTAGAAGTAGGTCTTGTCAGACAAATCTGATCAATTTCTTTGACTGGGTGACCAGAGAATTAGATAGAGGATGTGCGCTAGATATGGTGTATTTGAAGTTTAGCAAAGCCTATTACAGTGTCCCACACAGACGTCTAATAAATAAACTGAGTGCCCTCGGAATGGGTCCCAAAGTGACGGGCTGGGTCAAGTACTGGTTGAGTGGAAGGCAATAGAGGTTAGTGATCAATGGAGATCACTCTGAGGAAAGGGATATTACTAGTGGTGTGCCTCAAAGTTCTGTTCTTGGGCCTGTTCTTTTTAACATTTTTATAAACAATATTGCAGAAGGGTTGTCAGGTAAGATTTGCCTCTTTGTGAATGATACCAAAATCTGCAATAGCGTAGACATGCCGGATGGTGTGAATAACATGAAGAAAGACCTGGTAAAGCTTGAAGAATGGTCTGAAATTTGGCAGCTAAAATTTAATGCTAAGAAATGCAAGGACATGCATTTGAGCTGCAAAAACCCGAGGGAACAGTACAATTAGGAAGTGAAGAGCTTATGTGCATGACAGAAGAGCTTGACTTGGGTGTGATTGTATGTGATGATCTTAAGGTGGCCAAACAGGTTGAAAAGGTGACAGCAAAAGCTAGAAGGATGCTAGGTTGCATAAGGAGAGGTATGGCTAGTAGGAAAAAGGAGATATTGATGCCCCTGTATAAGACTTTGGTGAGACCTCATTTAGTATATTGTGTACAATTCTGGAGGCCGCACCTTCAAAAAGACATAAAAATGATGGAGTTGGTCCAGAGGAAGGCTACTAAAATGGTATGTGGTCCTCATCATAAGGCATATGGGGACAGTTTTAAAGATCTCAATCTGTATACTTTGGAGGAAAGGCAGGAGAGGGGAGATATGATAGAGATGTTTAAATACCTAAGTAATGTAAATGCGCATGAGTTGAGTCTCTGTAATTTGAAAGGAAACTTTGCAATGAGAGGGCATAGGATGAAGTTAAGAGGTGATGAGCTCTGGAGTAATCTAAGGAAATACTTTTTTACAAAAAGGGTGGTAGATGCATGGAACCGTCTCCCAGAAGAGGTGGTGGAGACAGAGACTGTGTCTGAATTCAAAAGGGCCTGGGATAGGCATGTGGGATCTCTCGGAGAGAGAAAGAGATAATGGTTACTGCAGATGGGCAGACTAGATGGGCATTTGGCCTTTATCTGTCATCATGTTTCTATGGATTCTAAGATGAGATCAACTTTAAGGAACTTATTCAATAGCAGCAAACTTAGGTACAGAAATGCTGTACCAAGAATCCTGGATATTTTGCTTTTAACCTTTCTTTAAAAATGAATACAACAGATAAGATAAAGCATTTTTTAAAAGACACAGATAATAAAATTGAGATCATAAGACCAGTTTTGTTTAAATTATTTGGGGGTTTTAAAAATTCCTTTACTGTTGTATTCTAACACTACTTAAGCTAATGGAAACACATTGATATGAAATCTAAATAGTTTATAGTTTATTGACATTTGTTATACTGCCTTTGCTAACTTGCAATTCAATGCAATTTACAATACTAATATTACAAAATTAAATCAGAGCAGAAAAGAACTACATAACTTGATAGAAGCATCCATACCACGGTCATTCTCTATAAAAGGAAGAAAACAGGGATGGGGAAATGGAAAACAGCCACATAACAAGGATTTTAACATATTTTATGCTTTAAACTTTGTTTTCTTTAAAATTATGTTAACTAAGTATAAACTAAGTATAAACTTACAGCTTCAGCTTCTGCTCTGGTCTTGAAGGTAATCACTGCATGAAGAGAAGAGTCATCAATCTGGCAATCTTCAATTTCACCAAATTGCTTTATTATGAAAAATAAAAATTATTATTTACTACATATGAACAGTTCTTCATTAAAACACTAATATTCTAAACTGAAGGATATAGATGAAATTCACCAACTTAATCATCTGATAAATGTGGATCAATTATTCTAACATACCCCTTTTTTGCCTTAAACAGATACGAGGCCTACTGAAATTTGGTTTTGGTTATGGCGCTGAAACCAGCCCCAAATCCTTTTTCTGTCCAGTTTTGGTCAAAAGGTTATTTTAATATTTGGCTATGTTTTCAGATTTGGATCTCTGGTGGTCTAGTGGTGTAGTTGGGCAAGAATGATCTCAAAGTTTCTCTTGTACATTCCGGCTCTGCTCTCAAAATGGATGCATTGACTGGGTCACGTTCATGCCTTGACTACACTGATAGGCCACCAGGGATTATAAGGCAGTCTAGAGGTTGGGGGCCACTCTGGGTTCTTTTTTTGTTTTTGGTATTGTACTTCCAAATAATGCAGTTATGATTTCACACAATAATTTATATGGCAAATAAAGTGCTTCAAATAAATGCTTTTCATGCAAAGTTTTAGCAAGAATTTAATCTGCAAATTTGGGATGATAAATTCCTTGGGAATTAGCCTCTCTGTGTCGTTATAAAGTCAGCAGTCCATTCCAAGTGTGGCACAAAGTACTGTGGGTTTAGTTTCAGTTTTCATTGGCTGCAGTCCATGTGTGTTGAGGCTATTTTGTTTGGAAGTAAAATATGGTCTTTCAATATTTAAATTATATTCTAGCATGGATACCATGGGGCTCATAATACAAAAAAAATTTCAATAAGTGGCCTAAATCGGTACTTGGACGATCAAAAAGACAGATCGTCCAAGTACCGATAATCAAAGCTGATTTTAGATGTATCTAAAACCAGCTTAGGTCTTTACCCTGCCTCTGAACGCCTAGAGCGAAAAGGGGCTGTTTTGGAGGAGGGGAAAGGATGGGAGGTGGGCAGGAGGCAGGCCGACCTCGACTTAATCGTCTGGCAGCCTTAACCAAAAAGGTTTGACAGGTTGCCAGGTCAAAACAGGTATAAATTCTGAATAAAGGCCGCAGAGCTGATCGCACTCAGGCAACCTGTCCCCCCTCCTTCCCGCAACGGTAATGATCGCGGCAGAAGAGATGCCTAATCTCTCCTACCGCGTTCTCCCACCCCTGAACCTTGCGATTACCGGCAGGAGGGAGCCCAAGCCCTCCTGCCAGAAAACCTCCCCAAAATCCCCGAACAGCTAACTGTCAGGAGGTAGCCCAAGTACTCCTGCTGGCACCACCCCCAAACAAAACCCCGATTGCAGCAGGAGGGATCCCAAGCCCTCCTGCCGACACCTCCCCCCCCATACCCACGTTCACCAGCAGGAGGGAGCCCAAGCCCTCCTGCCGGAACACAAATGCCCCCCTTCAACTCCCAAATGCGCTTCCCGGACTCCCCCACTAACCTTAACAGATGGCCGGCAGGCAGACCCGCTGTCTTTCAAATGGCCGGCCTGCCTCTTCCCGGTGCATTGTGGAATGCACTGGGGAGGGACCTAAGGCCTGATTAGATCAGGCGTCTAAGCCCCACCCATAGAAGGGGCCTTAGGCAACTGGGCCAATTGCCTAAGGCCCCTCCTATGGGCGAGGCCTTAGGTGCGTGGGCTAATCAGGCCTTAGACCCCTCCCCGGTGCACCCCACAATGCACTGAGAAGGGGTAGGCCAGCCATTTGGAAGATGGCAGGCCTGCCGGACAGACGGAGGATCCGTCCGTCCAGCCATCTGTTAAGGTTAGTGGGGATGGGGGTGCGGGGTGGTCGGGGGCGCATTCGAGGATTCGGGGAGAGGAGGTGTTTGTGTTCCAGCAGGAGGGCTTGGGCTCCCTCCTGCTGGTGAACACAGGTTCGCGAGGGAAGGCTGGCCGGCAGGAGGGCTTGGGATCCCTCCTGCCATGATCAAAGTAGTTCGGGGGGGGAGGGGGGGGGAAGGAGAGGCTTGGGATCCCTCCTGCTGCGACCAGTGTAGTTTGGGGGGTGTTGGAAGGAGGGCTTGGGATCCCTCCTGCCACGATCACTGTTATTCGGGGGTGTATTGGCAGGAGAGCTTGGGCTCCATCCTGCCAATCAGCTCTTCGTTGGAGGGATACCGGCAGGAGGGCTTGGGTTCCCTCCTGCCGGTCAGCTGTTTGGGGAAGTTTTAAGGCAGAAGGGAGCCTGCCGGTAATCATGAGGTTTGGGGGGGGGGGGGGTGGAAATCACAGTAGGACAGATTAGGCATCTCTCCTGCCGCAATCATGGGGGGGTGGACGGTTACAGGATTCTGTAACCGGCGTTATTTATGACACACACCGGTTACATAATCCTGCTTTTAGTCGAAGGACTGGCCCCTCCTTCGCCTAAAAGGTCTGGTTTGGAACATTTGCGACCTGGATGACTTTTTGGTCAGGAATTTGCGAATGAAAATTTTTGGCACAGTTTGGCTCCTTACTGCTCCTGGTAGGTAAGTCAACTGAGGGTACAACTTTACCAGCAGACATGTACCATGAGGTACTTCCAAGATTTGCAATATGAGCTTTTACAGTCAAGTGAAGCTGAAGATTTGACCATCCAAAAAATATGGCTTTATGCATTTATGCAAATTTTCACAGTTTTTCAGATGCATATGGTATTATAAAGTCATGATGAACCTTAAAGCCAGATGTTCATACAGCCACTGTGCTGTGATAGTTGCAAGTCAGAACATGTTCAGAAAAGCTGCATGTATCAGACATACTACTACAGATATACGTACATAAGTACATAAGTAGACGCCTCCGCCGGGGCAGACCAGAGGTCCATCCAGCCCAGCGGTCCGCTCACGTGGCGGCCCATCAGGCATATTGCCTGGTCAACAGTCCCTGACTAATTTTATGCCTACCTCTACACTTATCTCTAAACCTTCCACTGCTCTTATCTGTACCCCTCAATCCCTTTGTCTTCCAGGAACCTATCCAGGTCATCCTTGAAACCCTGTACTGTGCTATTTCTTATCACGGCCTCCGGAAGGGTGTTCCATGTGTCCACCACCCTCTGTGTGAAAAAGAACTTCCTTGCGTTTGTTTTAAACCTGTCCCCCTTCAATTTCATCGAGTGACCCCTTGTTCTTGTGGTTTCTTTCAAATTGAAAAATCTGTCTTTGTCAACCTTTTCGATGCCCCTCAGGATCTTGAAGGTCTCTATCATATCTCCTCTGAGTCTCCGCTTTTCCAGGGAGAACAGTCCCAGCTTCTTCAGTCTGTCAGTGTATGTAAGGTTTTCCATACCCTTAATCAGTTTAGTTGCTCTTCTCTGGACTCCCTCAAGCATTGCCATGTCCTTTTTGAGGTACGGTGACCAGTACTGTACACAGTATTCCAGATGCGGGCGCACCATAGCCCGGTACAGTGGCAGGATGACTTCCTTCGTTCTGGTCGAGATACCCTTCTTAATGATACCTAACATTTGGTTTGCTTTCCTCGAGGCTGTGGCGCATTGTGCCGACGCCTTCAATGTCGTGTCTACCATCACTCCCAAGTCTCTTTCCAGATTACTGACCCCTAGCATTGCTCCCCCCATTTTGTAAGTGAACATCGGGTTCCTTCTCCCTATATGCATGACCTTGCATTTCCCTACATTGAAGCTCATTTGCCACTTTTTCGCCCATTCTTCCAATGTCGTAAGATCCCTTTGGAGATTCTCGCAGTCAACCGTGGTTTCAACCTTGCTGAATAGTTTGGTGTCATCTGCGAATTTGATGACCTCGCATTTTGTTCCCGCCTCCAGGTCGTCAATGAATATGTTAAACAGGAGCGGTCCCAGCACCGATCCTTGAGGAACCCCGCTCGTGACCCCTTGCCAGTCCGAGTAATGGCCCTTTACACCAACCCTCTGCTTCCTGTCTGCCAGCCAGTTTTTGATCCATCGGTGGACCTCCCCGTGCACCCCATGATTCCATAGCTTCCTGAGCAACCGCTCATGTGGTACCTTATCGAAGGCTTTCTGGAAGTCTAGGTAAATTATGTCTATGGGTTCACCTTTGTCCACCTGGTTATTTACCCCCTCAAAGAAGTACAACAAGTTTGTGAGGCACGACCTACCCTTGCAGAACCCATGCTGGCTCGACCTTAGCTGTCCATTTTTTTCGATATGGTCACAGATGCTGTCCTTAATCAGTGCCTCCATCATCTTTCCCGGGACCGATGTGAGGCTTACCGGCCTATAGTTTCCCGGGTCGCCCCTCGAACCCTTCTTGAAGATGGGCGTAACATTAGCTATTTTCCAGTCCTCCGGGATCTCTCCAGTTTTTAGGGATAGGTTGCATATTTGCTGAAGTGTCTCTGCTATTTCATTCCTTAATTCCTTGAGCACCCTTGGGTGAATGCCGTCTGGACCTGGCGACTTGTCGCTCTTTAGCTTGTCTATCTGCCTGAGGACATCCTCCTGGCTCACCTCTAATTGGACCAGCTTGCTATCTTGATCTCCATTTTCTATTTCCTCTGGTTCCGGAATGTTGGATGTGTCCTCCCTCGTGAAGACCGACGTAAAGAAGTCATTTAACTTGTCAGCTATTTCTTTTTCCTCTCTCACTACTCCCTTTCTATCCCCATCATCCAAGGGCCCCACTTCCTCCCTCGCTGGTTGCTTTCCCTTTACGTACCTGAAGAATGATTTGAAATTTTTTGCCTCTCCCGCTAGTCTCTCTTCATATTCCCTCTTTGCTCTCCTAACCACTCGGTGGCACTCCTTCTGGCTTTCCTTGTGTTCCTTTTGGTTGGCCTGCGTTTGGTCCTGTTTCCATTTTTTGAACGATGCTTTCTTGTTACTGATCGCCTTTTTTACAGCTGCCGTTATCCATGCTGGGTTCTTTATTCGATTTTTCTTGCACTCTTTTCTGAACCTGGGGACGTACAGGTTCTGTGCTTCGTGCACCGTACGCTTGAGCAGGGTCCAGGCGCTTTCTACGGACTCTATCTTCCTTGTGCTGCCGTTGAGTTTCTTCCCCACCATTTTCCTCATTGCATCAAAATTCCCTTTTCTGAAGTTGAGCGCTGTTGTTGTGGTTCTTTTCACCCTGGATGATCCCAGTTCTATTCTGCACTGGATCATGTTGTGATCGCTGTTCCCCAGTGGGTCTAATACCGCTACTTCCTTTGCAGGTCCCCCCAGTCCACTGAAGATTAGATCAAGAGTAGCTTCTCCTCGTGTAGGTTCCGTGACCAGCTGTTCCAGGAAGCAGTCCCTCGTGGCTTCCAGGAATTTGGTCTCTCTCTCGCAACTTGAGTGCCCGATACTCCAGTCTATCCCAGGGTAGTTGAAGTCCCCCATCACCACCACACTTCCATTCTTGCATACCTGCCGCAGTTCCGTCTCCAGGTCCCGGTCGATTTCTTCCGATTGGCCAGGCGGACGATAGTATAGACCCAATTTGATGTCTGCTCCAGATCCTCCTGGTAGCTTAACCCATATTGATTCCAAGCCTTCCGACCTTACTGCTGTTTCCATTTTGGTTGAGGGTATGGAGTCTTTTATGTATAGCGCTATTCCTCCACCCTTCTTGTGTGTCCTGTCTCTCCTGTAAAGTTTGTACCCTGGTATGACCACATCCCATTTATTGTCATCAGCCCACCACGTTTCTGTGATTCCAATTATGTCCAGGGCTTTTTGACTGGCTATAATTTCCAGCTCTCCCATTTTGGCCCTGAGGCTCCTCGCATTTGTGTAGAGGCAATATAGGTCCTGATTTGTCGCCCGCCCTGCTGTTTTCTTTCCATGGCTCGGCGCTCCCACCTGGCTTGCCTTTACTCGGTCATCCACCTCCCGTGGCGTGTCCGTTTTGCCCCCATCCAGTATCTCCTTTTTTGGATGGTCCTCTTGCTCCCATTGTTCTCTTTCAACCATGCCTGTTAGATTCGTTTGGGCACTGGGCCCCTGCATTGCATCTGTGGGCCTTTTTTCTGAAGATTTCCACTCAGCCCTTTTGTCTAAAAGTTCCCTCCCAGTCCCTTTGTCCAAAAAGTCCCTCTCAGCCCCTTTGTCCAAGAGTTCCCACTCGGTCCCTTTGCCCAAAAGTGTCCCCTCAGTCCCTTTATCCAAGAAGCCTCTCATAGTCCCTTTGCCCAAGAATTTTCTCTCAGTCCCTTTGTCCAAAAGATCCCACTCAGTCCCAAGCTCTCTTTTGCAATGTCCTTGCTCAGTATCATTTTTTGATACCAATGTCCGGTGTGTCGAGGCCAGATCGACTTCCGGCTTTCCCCTTCTCCTCAGTTTAAAGCTAGGTCTATGGCGTTTTGGATGTTTCTTGCCAGCTGCCTCGTCCCAGCTGTGCTCAGGTGCAGTCCATCTCTCCTGCAGTCCATCTCTCCTGCATTTGAGCTTGCATGCAGTAAGTAGTTTGTGCAAGCCAATACATGTTTTGCCTGTCATCTTGCAAAAGTGCACAGTAAGTACAATGAGCACAGTAAGCACAGTTCAAGACAAGTACTTGTGGCTGGCAAAGCTTGGTTATGAGTTTTCAGATCAATATAGTTCCATTGCACATTCACAATAAAGTGCCAATGACCCTTCAACATAACATAACATGTTTACGCAAGCAAGTAATGCTTATCTTTAAACCATCAATTCTCACCAAAGAAAGGTCAGGTGCAAGATGAAACAGGATAGCTTCTATAGGGTCATTCCATGTCAAGTGATCAGATTCTTGGAAAGTGCCCTGCATGACCATCACGGATTTTGATGAAACTTCATATGCAGAGTCCACCATGTCTCAAACGAACTTTGGTAAAGTTTTAGTTTCGCCTGTGGAATATTTGTGGAGATATAGCCATTTGTTTGACCCCATACCACAATGAAATACAGTACGACAATGACATTCTGACAACTTTGAGACACAATATCTCCCGAGCTGTGTTTCCAAAAAAACTGAAACTTAGCTACCCTGCACAACTTTTTGAGCTCTGTTCATTGCTACCAATAACAATTTTTGCCGAGCACTGATTGAATGCCTGAATTACAGTAAACTTGGCCGAAAAAATTAGTGCTCCAAAAAAAGTCAAAGTTTGACATTACTTAGCTCCCACAATAATTGAGTAATAAATGCGAAATTTGGCGCATAATGTCTCAGTACAACGTTGTTTTCAAAAGTACAATTTCAACCTCCAAGCTCTTTCCATTAGTTTACAAATTAAGTGTAAAGTTGCTAATTTGTGTAAAAAGGCCAAAAATAGGGTATTTTCAGCCTGCTTTTACAGAAAAATACATTTTAGAAACTCTTTCAAATTTTACTTTACGGAGAGGGTGGTAGATGCCTGGAATGCGCTCCCGAGAGAGGTGGTGGAGAGTAAAACTGAGTTCAAAGAAGCGTGGGATGAACACAGAGGATCTAGAATCGGAAAATAATATTAAAAATTGAACTAAGGCCAGTACTGGGCAGACTTGCACGGTCTGTGTCTGTATATGGCCAATTAGTGGAGGAGGAGCTGGGGAGGGCTTCAATGGCTGGGAGGGTGTAGATGGGCTGGAGTAGGTTTTAACGGATATTTCGGCAGTAGGAACCCAAGCACAGTACCGGGTAGAGCTTTGGATTCTTGTCCAGAAATAGCTAAGAAGAAAAAATTGAAATTGAAATCAGGTTGGGCAGACTGGATGGACCATTCAGGTCTTTATCTGCCATCATCTACTATGTTACTATGGAAAGGGAGGGAGGGAGATGCACGGTTGGCAGGAGAGAGGGGGCTGCCGGACCGCACGCTCGTTCACCGAGTGTGCTCACTCCTTTAACTGTGGAGACAAGACCAATCACCGCTCCACAGGGGGGTGAATGGCCTTGTCCCCACACTCGCGGTGACCTTTTTTTGTTACAGTTTCAGCGGGTTACCTGTGGCTAGTCACGGGTAACAACCACCGTGTCATTCTCTAATTTGAATCTGAAAAACAGTGAAAATTTGTATAAATGCATTAAGTCATATTTTTTGGTCATATCTTCAGCTTCACTTGACTGTAAAAGCTCATATTGCAAATCTTTGAAGTTCCTCATGGTACATGTCTGCTGGTAAAGTTGTACCCTCAGCTGAATTACCTACCAGTAGCAGTATGGAGCCAAACTGCCAAAAATTTTCATTTCAGAATTTTTTTGTCTACTTTGCTGACCTATAGAAATGGAAGCACATTCGCAAAAGATTTCAAACTTGGCACAGAAACTTTCCCCAAGATGTTGTAAAAAAACTGCAAAATTTAAGACTTCTAGGTATTTTCCTACTGCCGCAGTACTTAAGCAAAGTTGGCGTTTTAGGTCACACGAAGTATGGGAGTGGATTGATTGCTTTTGTTCAACCACCCCTAGCTCCTAACCAAATTGAGATAGATCTAAAAATTTTTGCATTCTTTCATTTGAGACCTAGACAACACCTGAACAGGGTAACTTACCAAACCCTGCCCTTAGTTGCCCGGGAATAATGATAATTGCACAAATCTTTTCCAATCGGTTATTTTTTATTAGCTTTAACATGATCAACTTTCACACCCCTGTAAAATTTGGTTGGATTTCAAAGGGGTCGAGAGTGGGCGGTTTTCAGTATTGGTCCACTTGACATAGAATGACCCAATTATTAATTTTTCACTATTCAACAGCAAGTTTCCAACTGATTGCAATATGTTATTTTTAAAAAACAACAAACTAAATGGTACAACTAAATTAGCTTACTAGTTTTTAAACCAAGGAAATCTGTTAACTAGTTTAGTTTTTTGGGGCATTCATAGAAAAATAATGAATACTTGATAGAAGCAGTACAAAAATTAGCACAAATACCTAGGGCTCCTTTTACAAAGGCGCGCTACAGGTTTGCTACAGGTTTTAGCATGCGCTAAAATGCCGCATGCACTAGCTGCTACTGCCTCCTTTTAAGCAGGAGGTAATTTTTCAGCTAGTGTGCACTAATCCTGTGCGTACGCTAAAAATGCTAGCACACCTTTTAAAAGGAGCCCCTAGTTTCTTAAAATGTCAGTTTTTTTAAATTTCCTGGCTTTGTTCCTTCCACTCTTTTTTTTATTAGGTTGGATTCTGCATTTCTGTGTGTGCAAATCAAATATCTGTTATAATAAAACAATTAGTTTTGTTTTGTTTGCTCATAATAAAACTATTACCATATTTTTCGCTCCATAAGACACACTTTTTCCACCCCCAAAAAAGGGGTGGAACATAAGAATTACCACTGCTGGGTCAGACCAATGGTCTATCGTGCCCAGCAGTCCGCTCACGCAGCGGACCTTAGGTCAAAGACCAGTGCCCTGACACAAGCCTTACCTGCGTACGTTCTGGTTCAGTAGGAACTTGTCTAACTTTGTCTTGAATCCCTGGAGGGTGTTTTCCCCTATAACTGCCTCCGGAAAAGCATTCCAGTTTTCTACCACTCTCTGGGTGAAGAATCTATCCCCTTTTAACTTTAGAGGGTGCCCTCTCGTTCTTTCTACCTTGGAGAGGGTGAACAACCTATTTTTATGTATTAAGTCTATTCCCTTCATTATCTTGAATGTTTCGATCATGTCCCCTTTCAGTCTCCTCTTTTCAAGGGAGAATAGGCCCAGTTTCTCTAATCTCTCACTGTACAGCAACTCCTCCAACCCCTTAACCATTTTAGTCGCTCTTCTCTGGATCCTTTCAAGTAGTACTGTGTACTCCTTCATGTATGACAACCAGTGTTAGACGCAGTATTCCAGATGGGGGCGAACCATGTCCCAGTACAGCGGCATGATAACCTTCTCAGATCTGTTCATGATCCCCTTCTTAATCATTCCTAGCATTCTGTTTGCCCTTTTAGCAGCCACCGCGCATTGCGCCGACGGCTTCATTGATTTGTCGACCAGTACTCCCAAGTTTTTTTTCTGGGGGGGCTCTCTGAGTACCGCACCGGACATCCTGTATTCATGTATAAGATTTTTGTTACTGATATGCATCACCTTACACTTATTCACGTTAAACCTCATTTGCTAAGTCGCAGCCGATTTCTCAAGTGTGTTTATGTCACGGTGCAGGTCTTCGCAATCCTTCTGAGTCTTCACTACTCGGAATAACTTCGTATCATCTGCATATTTAATCACCTCGCTCATCGTACCATTTTCCAGGCCATTTATAAATATGAAGAGCACAGGTCCATGCACCGAATCCTGCGGCACTCCACTTGTGATGCTTTTCCAGTCCGAGTATTGTCCATTTACCCCCACTCTCTGTTTCCTATCTGCCAACCAGTTTTTAATCCACATGCGTCTTAAGGAGCAAATGTAAAAATCCCCAAAACAAAACCCGTATCTCTTTTTGGCATCCCGGCGGTCCAGCGCGCTTTCCACGCTCCTGCCTTGGTTCCCCTGCTCTCTTCTGGCAGCATCAACTGCACATGAGGCAGGCACGTACTTTTTGCATGCCTGCTTGGTCCCGCACTCCGAATGGCTGCCTGTCAGTTCTTGCGGGACGAGAACTAACAGGCAGCCATTTGGAGTGGAATGCGGGACCAAGCAGGCACACAAAAACCGTGTGCCTGTCTCGTGCACCGCTGTGCCACTGCCGGAAGAGAGCAGGAGAACCAAGGCAGGAGCACGGAAAGTGCACTGGACTGCAAAAAAAGGTACTGGTGTGTGTGTGTGTGGCTGGCTGGCTTGGGACTGGCTGGCGGGGTTGACTGGGGGCTGGCTGGCTGGCTTGGGGGTGGGTTGGCTGGCTGCCTTGGCACTGGCTGGGGGCTGGCTGGCTGCCACCAGCTGTGCCTACCATTAGACGTGCCCACCACTAGACATGCCCTGTTCCAGCCTACTACTAGACCACTAGAGGGAGGATAGGGTACAGAGCACATGATTTGGTTCAGAATTTTTTTTCTTGGTTTTTCCTCCTCTACAGGTGGGTGTGTCTTATGGTCAGGTGCATCTTATGGTGCGAAAAATATGGTAGGCCACAGCAGTAGCATCCATCCTTGTCGTCCTGGAAATTATTTTTGACTGCCTACTCTACCAACACCATCCATCAAATGAACTGATAATTTAAATATGCCCATCAACGAATACAAATTAAAACTGAGTTCTTCTTAGTACTGACACTGGTTGCTGTATCTATCAATTTTAAGGACTTCCCTTTGATTAAACATGCATACACAAATATATACCAAAAGACTAAAATGCCTGCAAGAGGTACATAAAGATCCTATCATCAATATCTGGGACAGGTGGTGGCCTTCACAAGGAATATTGACCAGACGATCCTGAATGTTGGGATCCATATCAATGGTGCGAAGCCAGGCAAGGTGGTGCATCACTACCGAGAAAGCAGTGACCCGCGAGGAAAGTTCAAAGGCATCATAAGATGACTGAATAAGGTGTAACCTGAGTTGTGCCAAAGTAGCAATGACTTGCTGGAACTCTAAAAGCCTGTGTTGACCAAGGTCTTTAGAAAAACCAGGGAGTATATCAATAAAATACTTGAAATAAGTAGTAAAGATAAAATTATAATTTAAAACCCTGGAGGCCATCATCGAATTTTGATAAAGACGACGGTCAAACTTGTCCATGGTCCTGCCCTCTCTACCAGGAGGTATGGTAGCATAGACCCTGGAAGGATGACTCCTCTTTAAGGGAGATTCCACAAGAAGGGACTGATGAAATAGTTGTGAGTTCTTAAAGCCCTTGCAATGTACAGTTCTATACCTAGATTCCAACTTGCCTGGAACAGCAAGGATAGCATAAGGAGTCTCCAGGTTTTGTTTGAAAGTTTGAGAAAGAAGCCTGTTAAGAGGAAGTTTGAGAGACTCCACAGGAGGCTGAGGCAAACTCATTTCCTCTAAATACTCCTTAGAGTACTTAGAACCAGAGTCCAATTTAAAATCCAAGCCTCAGCTATTTGACGGAGGAAGGAGGAAAAGGACAATTGATCTATAAGAGGATGGCCTCGAGAGGAACTTGATGACCTCGAGTGGAAAACAAAGGTGAGGCCTCTCTGGAGTATTGATATTCCAGCGAATAAGCAGAATCGGACGAAGCACTGGGAGAAATGGAGCCCTCAGGTTCTGCTATTGGTGTCTTGGATCGAGGAGTTGGAGGACTCTAAGAGCTTGAAGGCCTGGCCGAGGAAGGATTCTCTCTGGAGGAGGTCCTTCACCTCGATGAGGGCCTCGACCGACGATGAGAGTGCTGCCTGGAAGCAGGTCTTGTGCGAGGTTGAGGAGACTTTGTCCTATGCCTCGAAACGGGCAATGCCTTTTGTGAGGAAATAGGGCTGGAAGCTATAGATCGAAGTCCCATAGACTCTGTGGTCTGGATCGAGATATCTCGAAGCACTCCCAAAGACTCGGCTCCTTGTATGGAGTGTGAGGACTCCAGACGAGACATTCACAAAAACTTTGCTCATTGCATAGAGTGTGTAGATTGAGCTTGAGGCACAGGCAAGGAATCGACCTCTTGTGAGACTGCTGAGTGTCCAGGCTGGACTGTAGGAAGCAGTTGAGGCAGGACTATATTTGGTCAGTAACTGAACAAATTCCCGCTCTAAAATGGTCTGGATAGTAGCTTGCAATTGTGGATCCGAGTTTGAAACTGGACCACTTGCTGAGGCTAAAGGCTCTGAGAATGAAGAGAAAGAATGCTTCGACTTGTAGGAATGATGTTCAGGTAGCTTGAGGACCACAACTGGAACTGTCTGCTGAGGTATCTGACCTTAGGGAAGCTCAGGAGAAGATTTGGTAGATTTACTCGAGGTCGAGGACGTTCCAAACGAGGAAGGTCTGATGAGAGTCGAGGTCGAAGTCGTGGAGGCAGGAGTACATCCCATAGCAGACCTGACCGAATTAAAGGTCGAGGTGGTAGCAGGGGTTTCCATACCGAAAATCTTCTCCACTTAACTCGACGACATTTGAGGGTTCGAGGTTGAAGGGTAGCACAGCGAACGTAAGAATCCGAGCAATGGTCAGGCCCCACACACTAAAGGCACCAGCGATGTGGGTCAGTGAGGGAGATCGCACGCTGGCATGGGCTACACTTCTTGAAGCCCATGACCGGCTGGGACATAGAAGGAAAGATAATCGCCGCAAAGTCGAAGCCTGCAGGCTGAGGGCGTGCGACAGGACCCACCAGTCACTCGACCAAAAAATTAAACTTTTTTTTTTTTTTTAACAATGACCGAAAGAAAAACAGAGTGACACGGTTAAAAGAAAATAAAACATGAGCTGCAGTGAGAGAAGGTACGAAGCAAACTAAGTTCAGCGCAGAGCGTCAAAGATGGACTTCTTGGCTCCGCGGAAAACTGAGAAGATGTGCCCTGTGCTGGGCAGGAAGGCACTCACGCATGTGCGGTGCGGCAGACTCGAAACTTCTGAGTTTCTTCAAACAAGTCTGCTTACGAGGCTGTTCGCATCTAGGCTCCGTGGATGACATCATCCACATGTGAGAATAGGCTGCCTGCTTGTCCTCAGATAATTTATATTTATCCAATTTTAACATCAAGGATGTTTCAACTTTAAAAGAAAACCAACTTGCATAATTTTTCAACACACCTTAAAATAAAACTAGAGTAGACAAGAAACCTAACCAAAAAATGATGAACAAACTGCAACATTAATAAAACACCTCTCATAAGGTTGTAGATCAAATTAAACATCAGAGTCCATGCCCAACCGAGTCATCACCAGAGAAGGGGAACCTATTCAAAATATGGAATTATTTCACAAAAAAATATCACTTCAAAAGCAAAAGAGATTGCCATTGGACTGCCAACAATGCAAATCATGGAACTATCAAAATTACATAGATAACCCTTCATAGAAACACTTTTTTTTTAAAATCACAGTTAAAAGCAGGAATATACTAACCAGGTAGTTCACTAAGGGCCTGATTCTATAAATGTAGCCTAGGTTATACGCCACTAGGCACCGTAATCATAAACACTTAGCAATGCCTAACTAAATTCTGCGTGCAACCCAAATTGACCAAGCTTAACTGGCATGGCAACTGACCACACCACTGATCTTTAATTTTTTAACATTTTTAGAAATCAATTAAAAGTTGAGTGTGGAATTCCACACGGTGCCTAGTAACGTCTAAGTCGAGGCACTCTCCGATGCCTACCTGAAAAGTAGACATGGTTAGAGGCAGAAAATAGGTATAGTAAACAGGTGACCTTAGGCGTGTAAAACCTGGTCTGATATACTGGTGCCTTCCACTAGGATGCCTAAGTCCACTTAGGCGCTGCTAAGCGTGATTTTATAAAGGACGCCAATGTTGATCGACAACTATTCGGACTGGTGCCTAAAACTTAGATACTGTATAGAAAACTAGGCCCTAATTGCTTAAAAAACAAAAGATAATCAAATGAACAGTGACAAAACTACAATGACCATATCACCATGAAAAGAATAGAGCAAAGTTGCTCATCTGTAGTGGGTATGCTCCAATACAGGTAACAATTGTCAAATACAGATCCTCAACGCAAATAATGTTATAATATGTTAAGCACATGAGCAAAAGAGTTTGTGAATAATTAACTACTATATTACAACTAATTTTATAATGGTGTAAGTGAACCCTCAGTGTATAGTCGTAAGCTAAGTGAGCCCAGTAGCTGAAACGGTTACAGCGTCTACTGCTTTCTAAATGCTTAGACTTTGCCAGGGATTATATCAGCCCAATGACACATACCATCATAAGCGTACACTTTGGGGCAAATTCTGTAAAGGACATCTGAAAGTTTGACATCGTGTAGACGTATAGTGGGGAAATGCTGAGTGCAATTCTATAATGCATAGACATACTATAAAGAGCATCGCTCAGCCAGTCTAGATGCATCTAAATAGTTAGAAGTCCTTAACAGAATCGCCTTTTAGGCGTCACATAGATGTCTTCTTAATGTCTATAACGTTATTGCATTTTAGTGTTATGATGTCATTAGAATGGCAATTTTATGCTGTTTTTTATTAATATTGTATGCTATGAAATAGTGGCACCACTATTATTGCATTTTAGTGTTATGATGTCATTAGAATGGCAATTTTATGCTGTTTTTTATTAATATTGTATGCAGTGAAATAGTGGCACCACTATTATATTTTATTTATTTATCTTGTAATCATTTTTTTTTCTCTTCTGTTACAGCAAGCAGTGGGGGATTTGAACCAACGTCATCAGGGTGCTAAGGCTGTAGCTCTAACCACTGCAATACACACTCAGCCATTAAACCATGTATCAATTTTAAAACTAGGTTTTTGCGCTTTAGTAGGGCGCAAGTTTGGTGGACGCACCTTAGGCGTTCAAGAGGCGTCTGAATATATTTATTAATTATTAAAATTTCTATACTATTTTATTCCAAAACGGTTTACAATAAAATTACATACATAAAATATTGAAACAGATCAGAACAGATAAAAGCAAAAACATAAAGATTCAAGCCTTACAAATAGGTCAAATGCTCAAAGAAATGCATCAAAAAATGATTGCGTTTTCAGCAGTTTCCTGAATAAACTCCTATCACCACATTTCCAAATTTGGCCAACAAGGTCATTTCACGGTTTTATTCTTGCACATGAAAAGGTCATAGCATTCGTTTCCACATACTTGGGACTAGCCTTTGTTTTCAACCGTGCTGAATTTTCAGAACGCAATGATCTTGATGGTTGGTAACCAAGCAAACTCTTCAAAAAAATTCAGGAATTGTGCTATATAGAAATTGATGACATAGCATAATTGCTTTATATTGGATTCTAAACACAACTGGTAGCCAATGCAGTTGTCGGAGATATGGGGTAATATGCTCATATCTTGGTGCTCCGGTTATCAATCTGGCTGTGGCGTTCTGGATCACCTGCAATGCCCTGCACCTTATTTTAGTAATTCCCAGGTACAGGTCATTACAGTAGTCCAGCTGCGACAAAATCATTGCTTGTACAACAGCATGAAATTGGAATAAGTGAGGTGATTAAATTTGCTGATGACACTAAACTGTTTAAAGTTGTTAAAATGCATGCAGATTGTAAAGAATTGCAGGCACATCTTAGGAAATTGGAAGACTGGGCATCCAAATGGCAGATGAAATTTAATGTGGACAAATGCATAGTGATGCACATTGGGAAAAATAACCTGAATCACAGTTACTGGATGCTAGGGTCCACCTTGGGGATTAGCGCCCAAGAAAAGGATCTGGGTATCATCGTAGACAATATGATGAAACCTTCCGTCCAATGTGCAGTGGCGGCGGCCAAAAAGGATGCTAGGAATTATTTAAAAAAGGGATGGTTAACAAGACTAAGAATGTTATAATGCCCCTGTATCGCTCCATGGTGCGGCCTCATCTGGAGTATTGCGTTCAATTCTGGTCTCCTTATCTCAAGCAAGATCTAAGGATCCTTTTACTAAGCTGTGTTAGCATTTTTAGCGCATGTAGCATTTTAGCGCGCGCTAAACCCCCGCTATGAGGCTAGAACTAACGCCAGCTCAATGCTGGCGTTAAGGTATAGTGTGGGCGGCAATTTAGCGCATGCTATTCCGTGCGTTAAAGCCCTAACGCGGCTTAGTAAAAGGAGCCCATAGTGACACTAGAAAAGGTAAGGTTCAAAGAACGACCAAGATGATAAAGGGGATGGACTAAAATGATTAGGGCTCTTCAGCTTGGAAGAGAGACGGCTGAGGGGAGATATGATTGAAGTCTACAAAATCCTGAGTGGAGTAGAACGAGTCCAAGTGGATTGATTTTTCACTCCGTCAAAAATTACAAAGACTATGGTGGTATAGAGCCTATATTTCTGGTCACTTCACAACCAATCAAGATGACCTTTATTCTATGCAATCACTGTGGTGCTTTAATTCCAAGACATACTATTTGGAGGCTTAAGGCTTGCCCCATCTGTCTTCAACTTGCCAGTATTAAGGAGGAGCTCTGCAAACTTAAACAGGAATTGAATACAATTAAAGCAGCTTCCATCACTCCACAAAATCATACCAACTTACCACCTCTACCTCAAAGAATAAAACAGCCCAGGAATAAATGGGTCACAGTAGGCTCAGGAAGACTGCGACATATAACACAGAAACATCCACCTTCACTAATATTACCTCTACAGAATTCCTTCGCTCCACTAGTGCACTGCGATACTCAGGAAAACAGAAGGGAGGTGGGACTTGAACCAATGAAGGAAACTCAAGAGAACAAGAGCACCCTAAGTACAAATAAAAAAGCCAAAAACAGAAAACTATTACTGTTGGGGGATTCCATCATCAGAGGCATTAACCTTGGAACACAGGGCGAGGAGACCAAAATAGTGAAATGTCTTCCAGGATCCTCAGCTACCAGGAGTTCCAGGCAAATACTGACTATAATTAAGGAAGAAACTAAGAATTTTAACACTGATGTTGTTTTCCATCTGGGAACAAATGACCTGGCCAACAACTCCACACTTGCAGCACAGAAAGCTTTTCGGGAGCTTGGTGAGGGCGTGAAACCTTTTGTAAAGACTTTAGCTTTTTCTGAAATACTGCCTGCATATGGAAAAGGAGAGCAAAGAGTGAAAAACACAGAGGACTTTAATAGATGGCTCAGAGCCTGGTGTCATCAAGAAGGCTTCAGGTACATTTCCGGAACTTGGAGGCGAGGAGGATGGCAGTTTGAGTGCAGAGCTCCTCTCCCTGGACAATCTGCCTGCTTTTAAATATCAGCAGCAGTGGGAGATCAATTGCTTTTACACCTAAGCAGCAACGGGACCAACCCACCAAAAACCCACAGTCTCAATCCTGCAAAAATATGAGCTCCACCCTCCCTGCAGTCCGCTAGGAAAATCAACTGCTTTTACACCTAAGCAGCAGCAGGACCAGCCACCACTACCAAGAGCCCTTTGCCCCGATCCAGCCAGGCATGTGAGCTCCTCCCTCTGCAGTCCATTGGAGAGATCAATCTACCTACTTTTAAATATCAGCAACAGTGGGAAATCAACTGCTTTTACACCTCAGCAGCAGCGGAACTATCCGCAACTACTAAGAGCCCACAGACCCGATCCAGCCAAGAGTGTGAGCTCCACCTCCCCCTGCAGTCCACTAGGAAGATCAACTGTTTTTTACACCTAAGCAGCAACAGGACCAGCCACCACTACCGAGAGCCCTTTGCCCTGATCCAGCCAGACAAGTAAGCTCTTCCCCCAGCATTCCGTTGGAAAAATCAATATGCTTGCTTTTAAATATCATCAGAAGTAAGAGATCAACTGCTTTTACACCTAGGCAGCACTAAGACCAGCCGCCACTATCGAGAGCTTTTGTCCCAATCCAGCCAGACGTGTATGCTCTTCACCATACAATTTGTTGGAGAGATCAATCTGCCTGCTTTTAAATATCAGCAGCATTGGGAAAACAACTGCTTTTACACCTAAGCAGCAGCGGGTCCATCCGCAACCACCAAGAACCCACAGACCCGAACCTGCCAGGAATGTGAGATCCGCCCCCCCTACAATCCGATAAGAAGATCAACTGTTTTTACACCTAAGCAGCAATAGGACCAGCCGCCACTACCGGGAACCCTTTGCCACGATCCAGCCAGACATATAAGATCTTCCCCCAGCATTCCATTGGATAGATCAATCTACCTGCTTTTAAATATCAGCAGCAGTGGGAGAACAACTGCTTTTACACCTAAGCAGCATTGGGACCAACCGCAACTACCAAGAGCCCATAGACCAGATCATGACAGGAGTGTGAGCTCCACACCTCCTGCAGTCCGCTAGGAAGATCAACTGCTTTAACACCTAAGTAGCAGCAAGACCAGCTGCCTATAATAGGAGCCCTTGCCCTGATCCAGCCAGGCATGTGAGCTCCTCCCCCTATATCCCGTTTAAGAGATCAATCTACCTGCTTTAAATATCAGCAGCAGTAGAAAAACAACTGCTTTTACATACAAGCAGCAGCGAGACCTACCGCAACCACCAAGAACCCACAGACCCGATCCTGCCAGGAGTGTGAACTCCTCCCCCTGCAGTCCATTAGAGAGATCAATCTGCCTGCTTTTAAATATCAGCAGCAGTGGAGATCAACTGCTATTACACCTAAGCAGCAACGAGACCAGCCACAACCACTGAGAGCACACAGACCCGATACTACCAAGAGTGTTAACTATTCCCCCCCTGCAATCCGCTAAGAAGATCGACTGTCGGCTCCGGGCGGCTTTCCCGCAGAGGAGAGAATCCTGCATTCACCGTGGGCCTCATCTGGGGCAGCCTCCTTGGAGCGGCTGGGGCACGGGCAGTGTGTCTGGGAGGGAATGCATGGATGGGAGAACATCTCAGGGGAGGAGACATAGGCATCCTGGGACTGTCGGCCAAGTCTCTTCCCTGAAGAAGCCCTTTCTGGAAACGTCAATCGCTCCTCCTAAACTTACTTGCTCCACTTCATCACTTCATCATGCTTCTATTCTTTTCTCTCCTCTCTTCTACCTTCCAAAGTATTTAGATCAATGCTGTCTTGTTAAAATGTTTATTTTATTTTTATTTTTCCTCTAACTCTACTTTTCACTTCTCTATTACCCTCCAGGTACTTTAGTTAGATTGTGAGCCTTCGGGACAGTAAGGGAATTTTTCAAGTACCTTTCTTATTTCTAATCTTAATGTATATTTTCTGTAAACCGCTTAGAACCTAACGGATGTAGCGGTATATAAGAAATAAATTACATTACAATTACATTACATTACATAGGAGGATGGGGAAATACATGGAAGGACAAGAAGCTATATTGCACTGATGGGCTACATATTACTACAGCAGGAAAAAGAAACCTTGCAGAGAAATTTAGACAATATTTTTCTAGGCATTTAAACTAGAAGGTGGGGGTGGTGTATGTACGAAGGACAATTATAGAGACCACCCCCGGCAAAAGAAAAGATGTGATAGTAGTAAAGGCTGCAACATAAGCAATATCAGCAACTCATTTCTTAGTATTGCAACGGAAAGTGAAACGACACAAAAATCCATACGAAAAAGGAGATTATCGCTGAAAAATAGCTGGAAAGCGATGACCACAAATGCTCGCAGTCTAAGCAACAAAGTTCATGATCTGCAAGCCCTGATATTAGAGGCAGATCTAGATATTGTTGCTATCACAGAGACATGGTTCAGTGAATCACATGGATGGGATGCAAACATACCAGGATATAATCTTTTTAGGAAGGACAGAGATGGTCATAAAGGTGGAGGAGTAGCTCTCTATGTAAAGATCAATATCCAAGCGACCGAAATGCAAGGGACCTGGGGAGAGGAAGAAGCGATATGGATTGCTCTGAAAAGAGAAGATGGAACTTCTATCTACGTGGGTGTAGTCTACAGACCTCCGACTCAATCGCAGCAAATTGATAAGGATCTGATTGTGGATATCCAAAAGTTTGGAAGGAAAGAGGAGGTTCTGCTGTTGGGAGATTTCAACCTGCCGGATGCGGACTGGAATGTTCCGTCTGCGGAATCGGAAAGAAGTAGGGAGATTGTGGATGCCTTTCAAGAGGCTCTGCTCAGACAAATGGTGAAGGAACCCACAAGGGAAAAAGCGATATTGGATCTGGTCCTCACAAATGGAGAGAGTATCTCTAATGTTCGAGTGGGTGCTCACCTGGGTAGTAGCGATCATCAAACGGTTTGGTTTGATATAACGGCTAAAGTGGAGAGCGGCCGCACGATACTTAAAGTCCTAGATTTCAAACGTACGGACTTTAATGTAATGGGAAAGTACCTGAAGAAAGAGCTGTTAGGATGGGAGGACATAAGAGAAGTGGAAAGACAGTGGTCTAAGCTGAAAGGAGCGATAAAAATGGCTACGGACCTTTATGTGAAGAAAATCAATAAAAACAAGAGAAAAAGGAAGCCGATATGGTTCTCCAACCTAGTGGCTGAGAAAATAAAGGCGAAAGAGTTGGCGTTCATGAAATATAAAAAAACCCAAGAAGAGGAGAGCAGAAAGGACTACAGGGTGAAACTGAAAGAAGCCAAGAGAGAGATACGTTTGGCGAAGGCACAGACGGAAGAACAAATGGCTAAAAATGTAAAACAGGGAGATAAAAAATGGAATTGCTAGGCTGAAAGATGCTGGGAACAAATATGTGGAGAGTGATGAGGAGAAAGCAAATGTGCTAAACAAATACTTCTGTTCTGTGTTCACAGAAGAAAATCCTGGAGAAGGACCGAGATTGTCTGGCAAAGTTACACGAGAAAATGGAGTAGATTCTGCGCCGTTCACGGAGGAGGGTGTTTATGAGCAACTTGAAAAACTGAAGGTGGACAAAGCGATGGGACCAGACGGGATCCATCCCAGGATACTAAGGGAGCTCAGAGAGGTTCTGGCGAGTCCTATTAAAGACTTGTTCAACAAATCTCTGGAGACGGGAGTGATTCCTGGGGATTGGAGGAGAGCGGATGTGGTCCCTATTCATAAAAGTGGTCACAGGGATGAAGCAGGAAACTACAGGCCGGTGAGCCTCACTTCAGTTGTTGGAAAAATAATGGAAGTGTTGCTGAAAGAAAGGATAGTGTATTTCCTTGAATCTAATGGGTTACAGGATCCGAGGCAACATGGCTTTACAAAAGGTAAATCGTGCCAAACGAACCTGATTGAATTTTTTGATTGGGTGACCAGAGAGCTGGATCGAGGACATATGCTAGATGTAATTTACTTGGATTTCAGCAAAGCCTTTGATACAGTTCCTCATAAGAGGCTGTTGAACAAACTTGAAGGGCTGAAGTTAGGACCCAAAGTGGTGAACTGGGTCAGAAACTGGCTGTCGGACAGACGCCAGAGGGTGGTGGTTAATGGAAGTCGCTCGAAGGAAGGAAAGGTGACTAGTGGAGTCCCTCAGGGTTCGGTGCTGGGGCCAATCCTGTTCAATATGTATGTAAGTGACATTGCTGAAGGGTTAGAAGGAAAAGTGTGCCTTTTTGCAGATAATACCAAGATTTGTAACAGAGTAGACACCGAAGAGGGAGTGGAAAATATGAAAAAGGATCTGCAAAAGTTAGAGGAATGGTCTAATGCCTGGCAACTAAAATTCAATGCAAAGAAATGCAGAGTAATGCATTTGGGGATTAATAATCGGAAGGAACCGTATATGCTGGGAGGAGAGAAGCTGATATGCACGGACGGGGAGAGGGACCTTGGGGTGATAGTGTCCGAAGATCTAAAGGCGAAAAAACAGTGTGACAAGGCAGTGGCTGCTGCCAGAAGGATTCTGGGCTGTATAAAGAGAGGCGTAGTCAGTAGAAGGAAGAAGGTGTTGATGCCCCTGTACAGGTCATTGGTGAGGCCCCACTTGGAGTATTGTGTTCAGTTTTGGAGACCGTATCTGGCGAAAGACGTAAGAAGACTTGAGGCGGTCCAGAGGAGGGCGTCAAAAATGATAGGAGGCTTGCGCCAGAAGACGTATGAGGAGAGACTGGAAGCCCTGAATATGTATACCCTAGAGGAAAGGAGAGACAGGGGAGATATGATTCAGACGTTCAAATACTTAAAGGGTATTAACGTAGAACAAAATCTTTTCCAGAGAAAGGAAAATGGTAAAACCAGAGGACATAATTTGAGGTTGAGGGGTGGTACATTCAGGGGCAATGTTAGGAAATTCTACTTTAAGGAGAGGGTGGTGGATGCCTGGAATGCGCTCCCGAGAGAGGTGGTGGAGAGTAAAACTGTGACTGAGTTCAAAGAAGTGTGGGATGAACACAGAAGATTTAGAATCAGAAAATAATATTAAAGATTGAACTAGGCCAGTTACTGGGCAGACTTGTACGGTCTGTGTCTGTGCATGGCCGTTTGGAGGAGGATGGGCAGGGGAGGACTTCAATGGTTGGGAGGGTGTAGATAGGCTGGAGTAAGTCTTAACAGAGATTTCGGCAGTTGGAACCCAAGCACAGTACCGGGTAAAGCTTTGGATTCTCGCCCAGAAATAGCTAAGAAGAAAAAAAAAATAATAATAATTTAAATTGAATCAGGTTGGGCAGACTGGATGGACCATTCGGGTCTTTATCTGCCGTCATCTACTATGTTACTATGTTACTATAAGTTACTATGACTAGGGTACACTCGAAGTTACAGGGAAATAATTTTAAAACCAATAGGAGGAAATTTTTTTTGCACTCAGAGAATAGTTAAGCTCTGGAATGCGTTGCCAGAGGATGTGGTAAGAGTGGATAGCGTAGCTGGTTTTAAGAAAGATTTGGACAAATTCCTGGAGGAAAAGTCCATAGTCTGTTATTAAGATTTGGGGGAAGCCTCTGCTTGCCTCGGATCGATAGCATGGAATATTGCTACTCCTTGGGTTTTGGACAGGTACTAGTGACCTGGATTGGCCACCATGAGAACGGGCTACTGGGCTTGATGGACCATTGGTCTGACCCAGTAAGGCTATTCTTATGTTCATTGGTTTTAAATGATACAATAAATGTATCTGTACAAAGCATACTTGCACTGTCTTTAACACTTAATTCATTGTAAGTCTGGGTCCAATTTTACTCGTAGGACTGTCATTGACTCCCTTACCGGTAATACCTCATCCATCACTTTCAATGTTTTTAGCCAATTGAATGGCCAATAGGTTTTTGGTCAATAGGTGAATGGAGCTTTTATTTTGGGGCTATGGACTCCAGGTTGATATTAAGGTCAAAATATGTTTAATAATGTAATGTATTATAAATAATGCATTATTAAACATATTTTGACCTTAATATCAACCTGAAGTCATCTTTAGCCCAAAAAATAAAGCCCTGTTCATCAATTTGTGGACGGCTCTGGCACACCTGAACCCTAAGTCACGTCCACCTAACTCGTGTCTACCCAGCACACACTCAAAAGTAGACCTGGTTTTGCAATGCTTACATTTTAGACGTAAGGTAAATGTGTTAGTGCATTCACCATATTTCGATGTTAATGTATGCCATTACTATGGAAACTTCCTTGACCGTTGACCCAGGCATAGTTTGCTTGCGTTGAAAAACAAAATCAACTTTTTCAGGGGGGCTGAAACATGCTCTAATATAGTTAGTTTGAAAATGTTTCCAGAATATTCTTTTTTGTAAAAGCTGGCTATAAATACCCAATTTTTGACATTTTTTGAAAAAACACAAACTTTAAATTGAAATTATAAAGAAAAAGATTAGGTTATAAGTTGAAATTTGTATATTTGAGAACACTCATGTCACAAAATAACTGACAGAAAACAGAAAAGGGGAGTCCAAAAGTATAACAAAATACAATGACACCCAAAAAGGGGAAACTGCCTCCAGAACTGGAATAAAAATGTATTCTATTGCATAAAATGTAAACAAGACATATGACCCAACACTGACTGTTTTGGCTCTTGCCTGCCTCAGGAGACTTTGCTTCCTTTAAAATAATGAATTCAAACTGTAGTAAAGAATTGTAGTAAGAAATCCAATACAGTGTGTGTGCTCCTCACTCCAACGTTACACTCTCATAAAAATGGCGCTCTTTTATGAGAGTGTAACGGAGTGAGGAGCACAATTTGGATTCATTATTTTAAAGGACGCAAAGACCCCTGAGGCAGGCAAGAGCCAAAACACTGTCAGTGTTGGGTCATACGTCTTGTTTACTTTTTTTTTGCAATAAAATACATTTTTATTCCAGTTTTGGAGGCAGTTTCACAAAATAACTGACAATTTTACAGGGATAGCTTCATTATTACAGGAGCCACAGAAAGCTAAACTTTGAAATTTTTTTGCAGTCTATTTTTTCGACGCACTTTGAGGCTTTTTATCTACGTCAGTTTCAAAAAATAAAAATCCTCTTTAGTTCCATTGAATAGATCGAAAAAAGTTGTATAAGATTGCCAAGTTTCAATGGCCAAGGAAATATTTTGACTCATATTTGCAAAAATTGTGTAGGGATACTGTACATGGTCGTGGTATGGGATCAAAGAGCTATATCTCTACAAGTATTCCACTGGCAGATCTTAAACTTTACCAGAGTTTGTTTGGGTCATGTAAGATTCAGCCTACAAAGTTTCATCAAAATTCATGATAGTGAGGTAGGGCATTTTTTCTAAAATTAGACCACTTGACACGGAATGATCTTTAAGGATGTTATGAATGGGTACTGTTACTGCTTACTTAGGAGGGGGACTCATCCTCAAAAACAGCCAACATCCCAACTCTGAGATTGTCCTCGATCTACAAATCTCCCTCAAAAAACCTATATAAGGAGTTCTTCTGCAGGAGACTTCCTCCTTTCCTGTATGAGAAAGGTCTGAATGGAAGCTAAGGGATCTCTCCTCTGAGAAGTCCTTTAGCTTAATCTCAGATTCTCAGAAGCGATCCAACTTAGACTTTGCAAAATATTCTTCATGGGAAATTTGAGTCTGTGTCTACTGGATGGACGGCTACACTCTGAACAAGAACACCAGCATATGGCTCCTCCTACAATGTGCTGGAAAGAAGCACCGCATCATTCAGTGCCAACTCTGATGTCAACAAATGTTCAACAAGATGAGCCGTGTTGTACCAATCCAGGATGCTTCTTGAGGGCAAGTATCAGTAAAGGTAGAGCTGGTACCAGCATGGAGACTGTGAAGATGCTGGAGCTGAATCAGAGGCAGCGTCCCGGGCTTCAGGGAATCTGGTGCAGTAACACCACTTCTACAGAGGGGTAGAGGACCTCTTGTAACAGACACTTCTTGGAGACCAACGTTGGTGCTTTAGAGCTCTTGGCATTGTGCTTCGAGGAGGACCAATGTTGGTGCTTCTACATCTTCACTCGGAGCCCATAACAACAAAGAAGATTCTATATGAGTCTGTGGTGTCGGATTGGTGTCCGACATCGAAGCAAAGGAAGACCTCCTTGATGTGTCTCCCATCTAGAAGGCATGGGGACAGATGTCCTCGATGCCAATATCAAAGGATAGATTTCTGCATACTGAAAAGCCTCTCACACGGCCTACTTTTTTGGGTTCTCTTCTGCATTTGAGTACAAAGAGAACATTTAGCGGACTTATGAAAGAATGGCAAAATCAACTTGCTCCAGCAATAGAAGACATATCTTTTCAGCTCCTCAAAGTAAGTGAAACTGCAAGTCCTACATAACTTGGGCAGGCAGGAAGGCAATCGCATATGTACAGTGGGAGTTTACCGATGGCTTCTAGAAGTTGCAGAATGCTGGGCAATGTCAACACTGCGGCTCTGTCAAGGATATCAGCCACATGTGAGTATACCATGTCCTCAGAGAATACTGTAGTTGCCCTCTTTTTTCTGAGTCTTTTATAAACTCAAATTATATGAATTGCCGTAGGATTGGACTACTATGAAGTTAACATCCATGCTATTGGATGGAAGGTCTTTCCTTGGTTCTAGTCAATCAGTGCAGGAAATTCTTCACTCAGTCAGAGATTCTATCTAGAGTAACTGCAGGTGAGGAGTCCATATTTGATGAAGCCAGTGTGAGGCAAATGGTATCATCAAGGAGGATCTATCCTGCAACTTTTTTTGAAGTAGAATTGGGGGATAGACATAAAGCAGCACAATAATGCCGAAAGCATCAACTGCCAATTTGTACCAGTTTGGCCTCCTAGATCAGAGTAATGGAAATTTGTTGTTGTTCTTCTATGTAAGAAGATCTATTACTGGTGTGCCCTATGTCTGAGCAATGTCCTCTAACACCTTCCAGGCTTAAGGACCATCAGTTGAGTTTTCCACAATCACACACTGCTTTCTTGGAAGGAATGACGCCAAAGGGTTGTCCAACAGAAATCCAATTCTAGATTTTCATTCTCCTTTCATAGAATATAATAACTTATCCATCCTTGTTTATTTACACAAAGCATGGCCAAATGATTGACTTCAGTCAAGAATCTGTTCCTCAGGAAAGACCTGATAAAGGCTCAGTGCTAAAAATCACGTTTAGTCCCAGGAAACAGATTTGGTATGAACTCTCCTTCTTTGACCATGCCTCTTAAGAGTGAATTATTAATGTCAATTCCTCATGTTCTTTTTGGGTTCATCCATAATCAATACGAACTGAACAGCTGTGCAGCATAAGCTGATAAGAGAGGATATACCATCTGATCCTACTAGAATCTCAGCACTACTTGAAATAGGTGCATGTAGAGGTACACATATAGTATAGTATGACTTAAAATGTGGCTGCACTAAGACCAAGCAACGTCAATGCATTAAGGCTCAAGCAAACTCTTCTTGCAGGACACAATAAAATGTCATAAGCAGCTGACTCAGATAGTTACCTTGACTGCTGCATTTGGCTGCCAAAACTGACAAATCTCCGGGACTGGACAGAATATTGAAAGAATTAAAGGAGGAAATAGCGGAACTACTACAGCAGGTTTGTAATCTATCCCTGAAAACAGGCATGATCCCAGAGGATTGGAAGATAGCTAATGTTACGCCCATCTTTAAAAAAGGATCGAGAGGTGACCCGGGGAACTACAGACCGGTAAGTTTGACTTCGGTTCCGGGGAAGATGGAGGAACAGCTGATAAAAGACAGCATCGATGAGCATCTAGAAAGAAATAAACTAATGTTAACAAGCCAACATGGCTTCTGCAAGGGAAGATCGTGCCTAACAAACTTATTGCACTTCTTCAAAGGAATTAACAAAAGGATGGACAAAGGGGACCCCATAGATATCAGTGTTCTCAGAAATTTTTTCCAGCCGGGTGGCACAGGATGGGGAAATTTGGTGCTATGCAAATTACCCCTCCCTGCTCACAGGGAAGGAGTAGGGCAGGGGTGTCCAAACTTTTAGCTTCCCTGGGCCGCATTAGACGAAAAAAAATTTTCTGGGGCCGCACACTAGCTGATGAGCAAAAAAAAAATGGCCGAGCAGGTCCCAAATTTGCAATCACTAATATAGAAGATGTACGTATCTAATAATAAACCTTCATTTAAAGGGACACTGTGGAGAGGAACCCCAAAAAAGCAGTAATACGTACCCTGACTGAGTGATCCCTCCACGTACACCGCTGACAGTGGGAACAGCCACAGGATTCCGCATCCCCACTCTGATGAGCAGGGATGCACACTCGTGGTTTTCCCAATCACTTCTATTACAGCTACGGTGAGCCTCTTCAGAGGTGAGCCTCATCAGAGCGGGGATCCTGCATCAGCTGTCATTGACGCACGTGGAGGATCGTTCAGTCAGGGTAAATATTTCTGCTTTTTGAGCCTCTCACTTTGAGCTTGGGCTCCCTCAAAATGAACATCTCCCCTGCTGTAGCTAGTAGTGATCCTCAAGCATCACCAATTGACGGCCACTTCCTCCCCCTCCAACTTCCCAAGTTCTGCAGCTGCCCCTGCCCCCCCCCCACACACCTTAGCTTTCATGCATGCTTGAAAGCAGTGGCAGCTTGAGGATATTGCCATTGGCTGCAAAGCTTGGAGATTTTGGGTTGTCAGACTTGAGGAAGATGTCTTCAGGTGGCAGGGCTTGGGGATCCCCAATAGCTCTACTATTTGTAAATTGCACTCAGGCGGGGAGAAACTTTGGTGCCCATCCACTAATTTTGGGCTCCAGTCCCTCCCCTAAATCAGCTGTATATGACTACACCACTGAATACAAAAATAATTGTAATGCACATATCCCAAAGCTAACATATTCCAGTTAATAGATTCAAAATAAAACAATTTTTTCTACCTTGTTGTCTGGATGTTTTGTTTTTCCATCATCTTGGTCCCAGTTTCTCTTTCTCCTTTTTCTCTATCTTCAACTAATTCTCTTTCCAGTGTCTGCTGTCCATTTTTTTCCCCTCTTCTGTCGTTCCATTTTCTTCCAACGTATTGATTTTTTCCCTTTCAGCTTTCTTAACTTTTTCTTTTCTGCCTCTGTCCACTCAAATCTTGCCTTCTTTCTCACCCTTCATCTTTTTAAATGTTCACCTACCTCTCAATTCTCCCTAGCTCTCCCATATCTCATCTCACTCCTTTCCCAGCCTCCTATTCCCTTCTAACTACTCCCCATTACCACATTTATACCACTCACTGCTCTCTCTCATCTTGTCTCCATTTTAACCTCATCCACATGGCTTACCACTTTCAGAATCCCATCTCTCTCTCCGCTGGTCAGGGTATAACTCCATGTCCCTTTCTTTCCATCCCCTTTCTTATCCCAGATCTCATCCCTCTTGCCCTCCCATGGGTCCATCTCTCCTCCTCTATCCCCATGGTCTAACATTTTGCTCCCTCTCTTTTCTGTTTTTCTTCTTCCCTCCCCCTTTGATGCTGAACGATGAGATGGAGGGAATAAAAGAGAGATGCTGCATCTCTCTGCCTTCCATCCACAGGCCTAAAATTTCTTCCTACCTCCCTTCCATCCCTAGATCCAACTTCACTCTTTTCTCTTCCCAACTGTCCCCCACCCCATCTTTCCCCATGGGTGGCATGATAAAGTAGTCGGGTGGGGTGGGGCGGGACAGGGAAATTTGGTGGTTAGAATAGGGTCATTAAATCCAGTGGCGTACCTAGTATATATGACAGTCAGTACTGATCATTTTTTATCAACCCCCTCCTCTATATAAAAAAGTTATTTTTAGTAATAATCCATGAGTCACACAACAAGGGTGCACCTAGGAAAAGGCAGCATCTTAAACACTGCAGTGATCACTAGAACACCAACACACGCATTGTAAAACTAAACAAGCCAGATCTGCACAGTGAATTAATCCTGTACAGTCGATGCTAACAAAAAACCATGTCCTTTTCATACACACAGAACAGATACACCCTTGCCCAATATGGAATAATCAAACTAAAAATAGAAATATGTAGACAAAAGTTAAACTAAACCGCCAAGAAACCAGACTCTGCAACACCACAGAAACAGTGACACATGTCCCCTAATACTGTTCAAAATATAAAGACAGTTGATGTAAATTTGAAAAAACTGATACATAACAATCACTACTTTACAAATGAACAAAAGAAGTAAAACAAATAACGAGAAATAAGAAAATACTATTTTATTGGACTAATCCATTTTTCAATTAGCTTTCAGAGGCCAAATCTTTCTTCAAGACAGTACAGTATACTGCTACTATGGTATCCTGTCCTGACCTGAGGAAAGGGGGTTTAGTCCCCATAAAAACTTTTATCAATAGTAAAGCAACAAAAAAAAATTTCTACCTTTGTCATTTCTGCTTCATCTTCCCTTCACTCTCTTCTTTCTATACAGCCTTTATCACTTCCATGCAACATTTGCCCTCTCTCTTTTCCCCTTCCACCCATCCTCTGCCCTCTCTCTACCCATCCCTTCCATCTACTGTCCACCCTCTCTCTCTTCCATACGGCATGTTCCCTCTTTTTATGTCCTTCAATAAACTGTATATCCTGTGCCTTTTCTCCTTTGTACATGATTCATTTCAGCTTCACCCGGTCTTCATTTTTCTGTCTCCACCCCCTCCTCTATGCTCTGGCATCTCTATCTCATTCCCTTCCCAACCCCCATGCCTTCTCTCTTTGCTCTGGCAGCTCCTTTCCTTCCTTTCCCTGTGGTCTGGCATTTGTCTCCTTAGTTTCCCTTCCCTCCCCCCATGCCCTGACATCTCTCTCCTTTCCTTCCATCCTTCCCCCTGGTTTAGCATTTGTCTCTTCCCCCCCCCCTTTATATGCCCTAACATCTCTCCCTCCCCCCTCCATGGTCTGGTATCTCCTTTCCTTTCCCTCCCATGGCCTTGGAATCTCTCTTTCCTCCCCTCTCCCTTCCCTGGTCTTCCTTCTCCATCCCTCCCTCCTTCCCTCTTTCCCCCCCCCCAACTGGGTGCAGCAGCAGCAGCATTTCTTTTCCCCCCTCCACTTGGCCACACTGCAGCATTTCCCCCCCCCCCCCCCCCGCAGCGTAGCATTCACAATTCGCTTCAGGCTAAGGCAGGGAAGTGAGAAGGGAAGCTTACAACTAGCTGCTCTTGCTTGCTTCGGGCCTTCCTCGCTGCCGGATCCTGCCTTCGCAGAAACAGTAGGCAGGACCCGGCAGCGAGCAAGGCCCGAAGCAAGTAAAAACAGCAAGTTGTAAGCTTCCCTCCTCACTTCGCTATCTCCCGCCGTAGGCTCATGCCCTCGGGGCTCTGCACACTATGCCGGCTTAGCAGTGTGCCCATGCGAAAATGGCAACCCACCGAGGCCAGAAACTCCACGGCTCTATGTTCCTCATACCAGGCGGAGTTGTTCAGGAAATTCAGACTGCCACGCGCCTTTCCCCCACACAAAAGCTCCCCGATGGCGCACACATGCTGCAAACTCTCACGCAGCCCGCGCACATTCTGCACCAGTTGCTCAAGTGGCTCACGTAAGCCTATCTGTCCGCTGGGGTCTCCGATGCGTGCGGTGGCCCGCCGATGAGCGCAATGGTGTGGTGGCCTGCGAGCTGAAAGTGCCCACGTATAAGGAGTCAGCTGTGGAATTGGAGTCAACTGTATTAAAAAGTCAGGCTGAGGCAGGAGTCAAACATTGAACTTCTGACGACTCTTCAGGCTGTGCCGATTCAGCCCGGGGAATCCCCAAACCGGTGAGAGGGTGATTATTTTTGGGGGTTTTTTTTTTAAATGTTTGAGTAGCAGCAGCAGTAGCTGCAGGATTTCCGACTGAGATGACAGCCGGGCAGTCATCTAAATTAGCCGGGCAGAGCGCCCGGCTATAAGGCTCTAGGGAGAACACTGGACATCGTATACTTAGATTTCCAAAAAGCCTTTGACAAGGTATCCCATGAACACCTACTTCAGAAACTGAAGAACCATGGGGTGGAAGGAGACGTACAAAGATGGATCAAGAATTGGTTGGCAGGTAGGAAGCAAAGGGTAGGAGTGAAGGGCCACTACTTGGACTGGCGGAGGGTCACAAGTGGTGTTCCGCAGGGGTCGGTACTTGGACCACTGCTGTTCAATGTATTTATAAATGATCTAGAAACAGGGACGAAGTGCAAGTAATAAAATTCACAGACGACACCAAACTATTTAGTGGGGCTAGGACTAAAGAGGACTGCAAAGATCTTCAAAGGGACATGAACAAACTAGGAGAGTGGGCGACGAGATGGCAGATGAAGTTCAATGTAGAGAAATGTAAAGTCTTGCATGTAGGAAACAGAAACCCGAAGTACAACTATACGATAGGAGGGCTGTTATTGGGTGAGAGTACCCAAGAAAGGGACTTGGGGGTAATAGTGGACAAGACAATGAAGCCTTGTCGGCACAGTGCGCAGCGGCCGCTAAGAAGGTGAATAGAATGCTAGGTATTATCAAGAAAGGTATTACAACCAGAACGAAAGAAGTTATATCCTGCCATTGTATCGGGTGATGGTATGCCCACACCTGGAATACTGCGTCCAATATTGGTCGCCGTACCTTAAGAAGGATATGGCGATACTCGAGAGGGTTCAGAAGAGAGCAACACGTTTTATTAAAGGTATGGAAAATCTGTCATACGCTGAAAGATTGAAGAAACTGGGGCTCTTTTCCCTGGAGAAGCAGAGACTTAGAGGGGACATGATAGAGACTTATAAGATCATGAAGGGCATAGAGAAAGTAGAGAGGGACAGATTCTTCACACTTTTGCAAACTTCAACAACGAGAGGCCATTCGGAAAAATTAAGAGGGGACAGATTTAGAACCAGTGCTAGGAAGTTCTTCTTCACCCAAAGGGTGGTGGACACCTGGAATGCGTTCCCAGAGGGCGTGATAGGACAGAGTACTGTATTGGGGTTCAAGAAGGGATTAGACAATTTCCTGAAGGAAAAGGGGATAAAAGAGTATGGATAGAGGATTACTATACAGGCCTTGGACCTGATGGGCCGCCGCGTGAGCGGACTGCTGGGCATAATGGACCTCTAGTCTGACCCAGCAGAGGCACTACTTATATTCTTAATGCTATGTACAGCAGATTTTTATAATAGCATTTAATGGCCTGCTGCCACAGGTGTTCAAGTCAATCTATATGTTCCCATTCAGTGACTAAGTAAAACATGTTTATAAGGTTATTAGGAGGTACTCTTCAATCGCAGAATAATGCTTTCTAAAATTTTGTTCTCTTTAGTTTTTTTTTTCTATTGTCTTTTCATCATTATGATTGTTATAGTGTTGAAATTTGTAAAACTGTATTTTTATATTGTGCATTAACCAAACATTAACTAAAATAGTCACTGTACTATTTTCAAGGCAAGTCTAAGAGCATATTTTCTTTCACTTACTACAAAATGAGGTAGAAGATCTTCTCGATCACTTTCCATGAATGAAGAGATCTCTAATGCTCTTGGTCGGTGATCTACCACTGCGTGAACAGGGACTCCTCTTCCTCGACCACCTAGACCTCTTCCCCTGCTCCTACCACGCAGCACACCCCGTCCTCTTGCATGACTTCCTCTCCCTCGACCAGGTGAAAGAATACCTCGTTTAGCAGCCTAAAATGACATAGAAAAAAAAAGCATGAAAGTGAAGTTTGTTATAGATGTCTCATATCTCACACTCCTTTACGCACAACCAACTTTGAGGATTTATTAGAAGGGGTATGCATCCCCCACCCGTATTTTTCTTTATTTTTCCTTAATTTCATTTTAGATACATAAAATAAATATGGAAACATAAGACTAATTTATATGTATAAAAATTTACAAGCATAAATGAAACAAAATGAATGTACATCTCTACTTATTAGATCAGTATAAAATATTTGTAAAATAAATAAATTGTATATCCTAAACTTTGTATCATTTTTTTATATGATGACAGGGGTCTCCACAAACAAATTCCATTTGAACTCTAGAAGACAATTTTGGAAAATATTCAGGTTTTGTTTATTTTCAAAGCAGATATATAGCTGCAAAAAATTATTTAACATAGCCATAAAAATCTGTTTTCAGCAAATGGAAAAACCACCACAGATGCTCCAATAACACTGTCTAATGTGCCCAGGCATGCCCCTTTTTGATCAACTCTACTTGAACCATCAAACTTGAAATAATGCTAGAAAAAAATAGAAGTTATTCTGACATGGTTTTTTATTTGGACATTTATCCCACTGTAACAATGAAGCCCAGAGCAGCTTACAATGAACACAGATAAAAATTACAGACCAATATAAAACAGAAATGGAGATTTCCAATTTAGTGTACAATCGACATGGCCGCTTAGATTAGAGCTCCCGCATAACTCCTTGATTTATGCGTATCTTGCTCATAAAACTGCACATCAGCAACTCTTATTCAGTTTTAACAGGCATCCCAATGACATCAGGGAAAGAGAAGAAGATTGTCACCGTATTCATTCCCACCAGTCAGAGGCATGAAATGGCCAAAGCAGGATCTACCTACGCCTCTTAAGATGGCTTCCCTTTGAGAAATCTTGGATGTGCTGGTACCCATAATGATTGAACTACCACAAATTAAACATATGATTCAAGGTAATTCATAGCAAGTTTGCAAACTTAAAGAAGAATTCATGCAATTAAATACCAAAGTACAAGTGTTTGGCGAGCAGCAGAAGCAACTGGAAAATAAAGTATTGACTTTAGAATCTAAAACGCAGAAACACGGTATTCAACTTAAGGACTTCAACTGTATGAAATAAGAACTTGAAGAAGCTAACAACCGTAGCAGAAAGAGCAATTTATGAATATGGGGATTCATAAGAGTCTGGAAGGATCGGACCCCGTTGCTTTAGATCAGTAGTCTCAAACTCGCAGCCTGGGGGCCAAATGCGGCCTGCCAGGTACTATTTTGTTTATCATAATCACAAAAGTAAAATAAAACAGTTTCTTGATCATATGTCTCTTTAGCTATAAATTGCAATATTATTATTAAGACTTAGCCAAAGGAAAAATGTATAAATTATAAAGAGTTTTACCTCATGCAAAATTGTCATTTCTTTAATAAGACATTAACTTTTTTTTTCTGAGGCCCTCCAAGTACAGTACCTACAAATCCAAACTGTGGCCTTGCAAAAGGTTTGAGTTTAAGACCATTGCTTTAGATGATAAATGGCTGCTTAATCTTCTGGGCCTACAGTTCAAGTAACCCTTTGAGGTGGAGAGGGTGCACCGTGTGCTGGGTAGATGCCCTGACTCTTAGAAGCCCCGAAGGCCTTGTCTTCACTTATGTAGCAAAGATTGAAGATCATACTGCCTGATTTCACACCAGCTATGGCCCAATGACATAAACAACTTTTATTTTTCAAAGCACATTTAAAATCGCTTGGTGCACAATACAGTTTATTCGACCCCACCACACTCAGATTGACTTATGTGAATCAAACACACTGCTTTGATGGCCTGGAGCATCTACATAGATTTCTGGAGGATATTGGACATTCAATTTCTTGAACTGAGGTTCATAACAGATTACATGTATATTATGACCATGTACATAGTATTCTGTATTGCTGTTTTGTCATTACACTCTTTTGTAGCATTCTGGCATATATATTTGGTTACCAGTTTGTTGATAGCATTACACTTTATATTTTATTTGGAGCTGGTAAATCCTGTATAAAGCGGGCACTACATGGGAGTGGTCCTATGTGGTGAGCTAGTTCGGATGTGTGTGTGGCAGACAGAGGGGGGTGGGAGTTAGAGAATGACACGGGGACAAATTTGTTCCTGTCCCCGCAAGAACTCAGTTTCCTTGTCCCATTCCTGTGAGTTTTGTTGCTGTCCCTGTCCTTGCCCCATTCCTGTAAGCTCTGCCTTAACCTTGTAAGCCTTGAATACTTATGATTTTAAAGTGTTTGAGGATTGTGCAGATGAAAACGGAATTTGCAAGAATTGGGCAGGGACAGGAAAAGAACTCATCAGGATGGGATGAGACAATGAGTTCCTACGGGGACGTGGAAAAAATTTGTCCCCATGTCGTTCTCTAGTGGGAGTGAATGAGAAAGTGGAGCATATGTATGTGATGCTACTAGAAGCTATGCTTAATATAATACTGGATATAATGGCTAGGAATGTTTCCGACTGTTCTTCCATATGTAATGATGAGTACAGGACATTTGAAAGTGTTTTTATTTAATGTGAATGATATAAACCATCCCTTACTTATGTATCTTAAAAAGGAAAGAGCAGATATATACCTTCTTCAACAAATGCATTTAAATGAGTCTGCTAAATAGACGATGCAATGAGTGAGGGATTGTTTTTTCTCCCAAGCACTTGGCAAAAAATGTGTTGTAGTTATTTTAGTACATGAATCCTCTGTTCTACAAATTATAGACCATAAAGCTGTGTAGGTGAGTGCTTTCAAACACAGTAGTTGGCAGTAGGAAAATTGCTATATTTAATATTTATGCTCCTGGAGCAGCTGAGGACTTTTTTCAAACTCTTACAACCAATGTTGCTGAAATTGGGCTATCAGAAGTCTTAGTGATGAGAGATTACAACTAAATTCTTGACCCCTTTCTGTATTGTAAACCATGCAGTCCCCTCTAGACTATGAGTCAAAGATGCTTACAATTTTAAAGAATCACTGGGTCTAATTAACCCATGGAGACAGTTGCACCCTAAGTAGTTGGATTTTACTTTTGCATCCCAAGTTCATCATTCTTTTTGCATATAAGACTACGCTTTAATTTCTAAATCTTTAGTATACTTTCTTATAGATGCTTACATTGCGCCATTATCATTTCTGATCATACAGGAGTCTCCTTTACATTCCAAGGACTTTTACTTAGAACACCATCTTCTCTGTGGAGACTTACTGCCTCTTTTACAAAACCGCACTAGCGGCTGTTGCGCAACAGCCCCGAAGCCTTTTACATCTCTATGGGCTTTGAGGCTGTTAGCGCAAAGCAGCTGCTAGCGCAGCTTTGTAAAAGAGGCCGTTAATGGTTTCCTGATTGACCCAGATTTTCTACTTCTGATTAAAAAGGCTACTACTGAATATTTTTATTTCATTGAAAATGTACTTCCTGATACGCAGATGATATGGGATGCTTTCAAAGTTACTACATAGGGAGGAGGGGTAATTAGTTATGAAGCCCAAAAAAGTGCTCAAAAGAAAGCATAATAAGAACAATTGGAAGCAGATGTAGCCACTCTGGATGCTTTTTTAAAGAAAAAACTGAATATCATCTTACAACAATTAATTTAAAAATGTTTTGAATATAATACTATTCTAAGTATGGAGGCCAGAACACAAATATGCTTTTATGGATCTTCTAAACATTTTGCAGGGAACTGGGTTAGGAAAATTCTTGCATTTTACCTAAAGGGGGGAAGGAAACGGGAGACTATCCATTCTATCAAAGATAAAAAGGGAGTGATTTTTTTTACAAAATTAGATCATATATCAGCCATGACCTCATTTTCAGCATCTATTCTAATCTAGATCAGCAAATAGCACAACCTCTTGATTCTCTTACCAGGATTCAAGAAATTAAGCAAGCTATATTATTGTTTAAACTGAATAAGACCACAGGGATGGAGAATTCTTTAGAACTTTGCAGGAAAATTTATCTCCCAGATTATTATTTTACTACTACTGTATTTAGAAAGGGTTTGATGAACGGTACAATTACAGAATCACTCACTGCTGTCCTTCCTAAACCTGGCAGAGATCCCCTTGAAGAAACAAATTACAGACCCATTTCTTTAATTAACTTAGATGCAAAAATATACACTCATTGACTCCTGGAACCTCCCTTCTACTCTTAGTCACCTGGATCAGACTGGCTTCCTCCATAATAGATTCTCTTCTAACAATATGAGATTTTTATTTAATGACTCAAGCCAGGAATCTTGATCAACCTTTTTGATATCCTTAGATGTAGAGGTGTTCAATTGAGTGGAATGGCACTTTTTCAGGCAATGCGCTGGTTTGGCTTTAGGGAGACCTTTATTAATATGGTTCAGCTGCTATATTCAAACCCAACTGCTCATTTATATGTTAATAATAAACTCTCTAAACCATATGAGCTATACAGGGGCACAAGGCACTGCCTACTATCCCCTTTATTATTTAACATAGCACCGAGACCCCTGCTTTGTCCCATCGGACAGTCCCAGTCTATACATGGTATATCTGTGAATAGATTTGAGTATAAATTGCATGCGTATGTTGACAATGTCCTTCTACAGTATATTTGCAGCAGCAGAATGAAACTTTACCAGTACTTTCACATATTATAGAAACATTATGTAAATTCTCTGATTATAAAATTAACCGGACTAAATCCAAGCTTATGCCACTTAACATTCACTGCACTAAGGCTTCTGTCTGGGATTTTCTATTTTAATGGAATACTCAAGGTATAAAATACCTTGAAATAATGTTGCTACCTGATTTGGAAAACAAAAAAGGATTATAGATAAAGTTCAGAGTCTGTACACAATGGTCTCTGCTGTGCCTTAGCTGGTGGGGGAGCTTGGAGACTATAAAGATGGTTATTGTACCTTTCATAATGTATAATTTATGCATGATACCTATTTTTTCATCGCAGTTTTATAAGAACATTGAACATTTCCTGAAGTCCTTTCTATGGCAACAGAAAAGACTGAGGATTGTGCTTTGGGATTCTGGAAAAGTTAATTTTCCTCACTTTCTACATTACCATTATGCATTTATACTTTGTCAAGGTATTCTTTGGAAATATGCATCCTCTTCATGAGAGAAAGCATCATGGTTTAAGCCTGGAAGAAACACTTGTATCACCTATGCAACTTCAATATTTAATTAGTAATACTTTACCTAAAAAACTTATGGATAGAGCAGAGCTACTTACCTGTAACAGGTGTTATCCAGGGACAGCAGATAGATATTCTCACAGATGGGTGACATCATACATGGAGCCCCTGTATGGACAGTGCAAAAGCGTACTGTCACTTTAACTTCTTTAAAAGTCTCAAGACCACCCGTACTGTGTATGCGCGAGTGCCTTCCTGCCCGTACCGTGTATGCGCGAGTGCATTCCTGCAGGACCATCAATTCAGTAAAAAAAAAAAAAAAAAAAGCTAAGAATCCAACTAGTGGAGGAGGGAGGGTTGTGATAATATCTGCCTGTTACAGGTAACTAACTCTGCTTTATCCCAGGACAAGCAGGCAGCATATACTCACAGATGGAACTCCTAAGCTACTTCAAAAGGGATGGAGGGAATTTGGCACTTAAACAGAGAATAAATTTTGTAGAACTGCTTGGTTGAATTGATTATCACGTCTGGAGTGAGTCTCCAGACAGTAATGGGATGTGAAAGTATGTATTGAGGACCAGGTGGCTGCTTTACTAATAGGAGTGGAACAGAGAAAAGCAACTGAGGTTGCCATTGCTCTGACTTTGTGTGCTGTGACATGACCTTCCAATAGTAGCTTAGCCCGAGCATAACAGAAGGAGATACATTCTGCCAACCATGTAGAAATTGTTCTTTTGGTAACTAGAGTTCCCAACCTGTTAGGATCAAATGAGCGGGATAGCTGAGTAGATGCTCTATGAGTCTTCGTTCAATCTAGTAATAAGCTAAAGCATGTTTACAGTAGAGAATAACATGGTAACTGTTACCCATGGCTAGCCACAGGTAGCCAGATGTAACCCGCAGAACAGGGAGGAAAAAAACTGGTTGCCGCTGGTACAGGGACAAGGCCATTCACCGCTCAGTGGAATGGTGAATAGCCTTGCTTCCCTTCCCACCCCTCCTGGTCAGCAGCCCTTCTTGTGATCACGACGCTCACTCCTTCCCGATTGCTGGCAGCAAAAAAAAAAAAACATTTGGGCATCTCTTCCCCTCTTCAAGCCATCTACCTCCCTTCCCCTCACCTTCACAGGTGCTTTTCAGAGTTTTGCCTTTCTGAGGTGGCCGGACATGGTAACCGCACTCACAAGTCCAGCATAATTGCCCCAAAGTTTCTCCTTTGATGAGATCCACCCAGGCAGAAACAGGAAGGTGCATCAGAAAAGAAGTTTTGGGGCAGTTGCACGGGACTTGTGAGAGCATTGCCACATCTGGACACCTCGGAAAGAGAAAACTCTGAAAAGCACCAGCAAAGGTGAGGGGAAGGGAGGGAGATGGCCTGATGAGAGGAACAGGTTGAGTGGCACTGAAGGGAAGTGGAGGGGTGGAAGAGAGGAAGTGAGGAGCAGAGAAAGGGGTGCAGATGCTGAAGGGAAGTGGAGAAAAAGGGAGGAGCACACGCTGTATGGAAGTGGGGAGGGGAGAAAAAGGGGAACAGAAGCTGAAGAGAAGTGGGGAGGAGTGAGAGAGGGGAGTAGATGCTGGATGGAAGGGGGGATTGAGAGAAGGAAACAGACACTAAAGGGAAGTGGGGAGGAGAAAGAGGGGAGCAGACACTGAAAATGGATAGAGAGGGAGCAGATACTAGGAGGAAGTGGTGAAATAAAAAGGGAGGCAGATGCTGGATGGGAGGTTAAGCCTATTTTGTCTAGGCAGGTGCCGAGGGATGCAATGTAGAGATTGAAGAGTGTTGGGGATAATAGCGATCCTTGGGGTACGCCACAGGGGTTGGACAATGGTGCTGAGAGAGCAGGTCTAAAGCCTGTGACCATTTATTTTTAAATTAAACTTTATTGATTTTCAAATCTAGAACAGTGCTTTCAAATTATACATACGATTATCATCAGAGATAGCACTTACAATCAAAAATTAATACAAAATAATTATCCCCCCCCCTCCCTCCCTAGTTTAAGAACAAAAAGAAATGCAAAAGAAATGCTTTAAATTATACATGGAATTAAAATCTCAGACAACACTTGTTAAGTATATAACCCCCCCTCCCATCCAATCTAAAAAGGAAAAAATGTATAATTCAACTAATCGGAATGAACAAAATTTGTCAATGGATCCCATGTTAATTTCAACTGCTTATTATGACACGATGTTTCTGAATTAATTTTCTCATATTTATAGTATAAACATAAAAATTTCCACGAAAAGGTAAAATGGAGTCTGTCGCAATTTTTCTAGTTTTTAGTGACCATTTGCATGGCTATCCCAACCATAATCATAAAGAGCCTACTCCTATGCTTATCTAATGAAGGTTTGGTCTGTAATGATGTCCCACATATTACCATTTCATAGGTTAATGGAATCGAGGATTACAGTATCAAATTGATTTGCTCCCATATAGATCTCCAAAAAGTTGAGTATCAAAGGACAATAGAATAATAAATATAGAAACATAGAAGATGATGGCAGAAAAGGGCCACGGCCCAACAAGTCTGCCCACTCTAATGACCCACCCCCTAAATTCTTCCCTGAAGTGATCCCACATGCTTATCCCATTTTCTCTTAAAAGTCCAGCGTGCTGCTGGCCTGAATTACCTGCAGTGGAAGACTATTCCAATGATCAACCAACCTTTCGGTGAAGAAGTACTTCCTGGTGTCACTATGAAATCTCCCACCCCTGAGTTTCAACGGATGTCCTCTTGTCGCCGTAGGTTCTTTAAGAAAAAAGATATCCTCTTCTACCTCAATACGGCCCGTGACATATTTGAACATTTCAATCATGTCTCTTCTCTCTCTACGCTCCTCGAGTGAGTATAGCTGCAACTTACCCAGCCTTTCCTCATACGGGAGATCCTTGAGTCCTGAGACCACCCAGGTGGCCATTCGCTGAACCGACTCCATTCTCTACACATCTTTTAGATAATGCGGGTCTCCAGAATTGTACACAATATTCCAGATGAGGTCTCACCATGGATCTGTACAACGGCATAATAACTTCGGTCTTCCGGCTGACGAAGCTTCTTCGGATATAACCCATCATTTGTCTAGCCTTGGATGAAGCTTTCTCCCTTGATTGGCAGACTTTATGTCTTCGCTAATGATTACTCCCAAGTCCCGTTCTGCTGTAGTTCTTGCTAAGGTCTCACCATTTAGGGTGTAAGTTCTGCATGGATTTCTGTTGCCAAGGTGCATGACCTTACACTTTTTGGCTTTAAAACTTAGTTGCCAAAATGAGGACCAATGTTCCAGTAAGAGTAGGTCCTGCGTCATGCAGTCGGGCACTGTGCTTTTGCCTACTATGTTGCATAGTTTGGCGTCATCGGCGAATAATTTAATTTTCCCTCGAAGTCCTTGAGCCAGGTCCCTTACGAAGATATTAAATAGGATCGGACCCAAGACCGAACCCTGCAGCATTCTACTGATCACTTCTGACGTTTCGGAGAGAGTACCGTTCACCACCACCCTCTGAAGTCTAAGACTGAGCCAGTCTTTTACCCATGCAGTTAACATTTCTCTAATCCCATCAAACTCATCTTGCTCAATAACCTGTGGTGTGGGACACTATCAAAAGCCTTACTGAAGTCCAAGTACACGACGTCCAGGGACTCCCCCATATTCAGCTTTTTCGTTACCCAGTCAAAGAAGCTGATCAGATTGGATTGGCAGGATCTTCCCTTTGTAAATCCATGTTGATGGGGGGTCTCGTAGATTCTCGTCATTCAGGATCGTATCTAATTTGTGTTTGATTAGTGTTTCCATAATTTTGCATACTATTGATGTGAGACTCACCGGTCTGTAGTTTTCAGCCTCCCTCCTGCATCCCTTTTTGTGGAGTGGAATGACGTTAGCTGTTTTCCAGTCCAATAGGACTCTTCTTGTACTCGGGGAAAGATTGAAGAGCGCAGATAACGGTTCCGCTAGGACATAACTCAACTCTCTAAGCACCTTAGGATGTAGTTTGTCAGGTCCCATGGCTTTGTTCACTTTGAGCCTTGAAAGTTCGTAGTAGACGTTGCTGGACGTAAACTCAAAATCTCGAAACGGGTCTTCCGAGCTTTCCCTTGTCTGCAGCTGTGGACCGGATCCCGGCGCCTCGCAGGTAAAGACTGAACAGAAGTATTTATTTAGTAGTTTGGCTTTATCAAAGTCCGATTCTACATAGTTCCCGTCTGGTTTCTTAAATGATCCAGCTTCCCTACGTCAAGATGACAGTGCCAGCATCTATTAAACTTGGAACAGTCCAACTTTTGTAAACGAACAGGGGTCCAAAAACTTCTATGTAACAAATAAAACCATGTTTGTCTCATAGATGTTGACGCTGTATATCTCATTCTCCAAGTCCAAATCCGTGGCCACTGAGTAGCAGAAATCTGCTGCTTAATTACCTTAAAAATTTTATATCATCACTTATTCTATTCTTCCAAATTTTGAATATAATTCTTGTTTTTAGTTTGAATGTAATCCGCTTTGAACCGCAAGGTAATGGCGGAATAGAAATCACTAATGTAATGTAATGCTCCAAATGTCTCAAGCTTGTTTTTGGTTTTTTATTCATATAGTCAGATATTAATTTATACCACTTGACTGCCTGATACCCTAGCAAATCAGTCTGGAAACATAGGCCCAGCAAGCTATACTGAGTTTTTAAATTTCGCCATTCAGGGAACCCTTTCTGAATGGCCTGCTTCAACTGCAACCACTTATAATATGCTTGAGACTTTAAAATATCAAATGATTGCTGCAGTTGTGAAAAAGCAAGCATTTTCCCATTTAAAAACACATACCTGCCTGCAGTCACTGCTTCCATAGGATCTTAGATTCGCCAATTTGAATCATGGAGTTTAACCATAAGGATTGACACATGGATTCTTTTACTGGTATAGAAGTTAAATTATCAATATATTTTAAGGTTTTCCAGGTGGTAAAAAGAATACTATTGTCCTTGTAAATACGGCGTAATTTGATACTCAAAATATGGCTTAACCGTAATGGGAACATAAGTTGCCATTCTAAAATCAGCCAGTCCGGACGATGTTCCAAGACTTCAGGAAGGATCCAATACATACCCTACCATAAAATGAAAGCTTGATGGTATCTATAGAAATTTGGGAAATTTACCCCCCCCCCCCACCCAATTGTGGTTTTTGCAAGGATACTAAAGCAATTCTAGCAGTTTTACCCAGCCAAATACATTTTGTGAGAATTCCATTCAGATTTTTATAAAGGGACCCTTGAAAATAAACAGGCAACATACTCATTTGGTAACAAACTACAGGTAAAAACATCACTTTGACAGTTTGGACTCTCCCCCACCAAGAAAGATGTAATGGGTTCCAATGCTCACACATTTCTTTTTATCATGATGCCTAAATATTTTATACCCTCTTCCTTCCAAAGGAATGTATTAAATATGCCTTTTACACAATACACATTTAACGGAAGAACCTTCGATTCGCTCCAATTTATTTTGTAACCAGAAAATTTGCCAAATCTATCAATCAATTCCAGTAAACGTGGAATGGTAGATTCAGGATTCTTCAAATGAAGCAAGATATCATCTGCATAAGCAGAGATCTTATATTCCCGACCTGCATAAGGAAACCCCTGTATCTCCTTTGCCTGTTGTATAGTCAATAACAAGGGTTCCAAAACAATATCAAAAAGCAAAGGAAATAAGGGACATCCTTGTCTAACTCCCCTCTCCAGACGAAAATGCTCTGAAAAAGTATTATTAATATATAATTTGGCAGAAGGGGAACTATACAAGGTTTGAATCATTTGTATGAATCCAGATCCTATACCAAACCAATCCATTGCTTGGTACATGAAAGTCTATTCTACTCGATCAATTCTAAACTGATGTTTCCAGTGCTGGTTTAGAATGCTATTGTGGATTTAAATTGGCATTGCTTGACACGGGATCTGGAAGCTTACCTAAAGTGTCTCTCAGTGGAGGATTCCGAGGATTGCCATGGTAACTCAGGAGTAATGGAAGATTTGCCATATATGGAATTTGGTTCCATAAGAAAGAATACCACAGAATTGCAGAACTCATGAAAATTTAACTCATCAAAAGCAGCTCAGAGCATAACATGGGACTGGAACAGGGGCTTCTCCATTGAGCTTGAAGCCTCACATACGGCAGAGAATAGGCTGTCTGAAAATGATAATATGAATGGTACAAGGAACTTTGATGAACTTTTTCAGCCTGCACCATTATAAAGTATTGTGGCTTCTTTGCTGCAAGACAGAACAGAGATTCAAAGTCTGTTGCAAAAGCTGCAAGCACCACAGGAGTCTATGTCCAAACTAAATCAGAGCACAGCAGTGCCTAACAACTGCACAGTTTCAGTCTTTAATAGGACTCTTGTAACTGTTGCAACACCAGCACAGAAATAAAGACAATATCCCAGCCGCAATTGTATATCAGCAGCAACTGCAGCACACTAACAAAGGCGCAACTGCAAGAAACACTACTACACCTTATTCAGAAGTACGACAATTTCCTAAATATCATTTATGATGCTTAACGCCTGTGACCCTTTAGAAGCAAGGGACCACTGAGGAATCCTGAGGTGAAGTCTGGCAAAACGAGTCACGTGAACTGTAGAGGTCATGTGACCTAGGAGAACCATCATGTGCCTCGCTAAAAGTGAAGTGAGGGTGAACACTTGGTGACAAAGTTATATGAGTGCATCCTGACGCTTTGAGTTGCACAGTGTCTAGAAGAGATCCAATGAACTGCAGAGTTTGAGAGGGCTGTAGCTGAGATTTGGGGAAGTTGATTTTGAATGCCAAACTTTAGAGGAACCAAACAGTCTGTCGGGTCGCTACAGTAATCCCCTGAAACATTGGATCTTTGATGTGCCAGTCGTCCAGATATGGGAAAACTGAAGACCTTGACTTCGCAAAGCTGCTGCTACCACTATCAGGCATTTGGTAAAAACTCTGGGAGACGAGGCCAGACCTGTATTGTAATGATGAGTTCCCACCCAAAATCTGAGGAACTTGCGAGAGGCTTGGTGAATGGGAATGTGAGTGTAAGCCTCTGAGATCCAGAGAGCATAACCAATCATTGTGATTCAGAAGGGGATTCAAAGACGCTAGAGACAGCATCCAAAATTTTTCTTTGATGAGAAATTTGTTGAGAGCTCTGATTTCCAATATTGGTTGAAGACCTCCCGTATTCTTCAAGAAAAGGAAGTAACGGGAATAAAATCCCGTTTTCTAATTTTCCAGAGGAACTCTCTCAATGGCATTAAGAGTGAGCAGAGCTTGTATTTCTTGGAGAAGAAGAGAGGTCTGCAACAAATTGGAAGGAAACTCTCTTGGTGGGTGATATGATGGAATCTGCAGGAAATGAAGAGAATACCCTTCCCTTATGATTTTTAGCACCCAGAGATCAGAAGTATTGAGTTCCCATCAGTGGTAAAAATGATGCAGGCGACCTCCGATGGGAAGAGAAGACAGAGACAGAGGGATTGACATTATGCTCTTGCTGAGATGGTCAAAAAGGCTGTGTGGGTTTAGATGCAGCTGGTGTCTGAGACTTCTGCTGACGTTGTTGAGGCAGCTTTTTCTGTGGTGGCCTGGAATGGAGCAGGCTTAGGAGGATATTGCCTCTGATACGATGAAGAGGGTTTAAACCCTTGGGAAGCAAAAGGCTTGGCCTTGGGTCTGAGTAACGTGGCAAAAGATTTTTCATGCTCAGATAATCTCTTAGTAGCAGCCTCAATGGACTCTCCAAAAAGCTCATCTCCAAGACACATTCCGTGTCTTGGAGATGAGCTTTTTGGAGAGTCCATTGAGGCTGCCAATCTGTCTTGGCGATTAGGATCCATTTGCAACCACACCAGTAGTCACAGGGCCACTGAAAATGCTGTGACTCATGAGGTCATTTCAAAAGGCATCACACGCCGCTTGTACCATGAATACTTGAAGGTTTGTGAGAGAGTACGATGCATATGTTTAAATTCTGAGACACGATGAGAGGGTAAATATTTGAAGAAAGATGGCATGATTTTAATGCAATACTTCAAATATGAAGACAAAGTTGTAATTCAAAATTCAAATTATCATTGAATTTTGATATAATCTGCACCCAAATTTGTTCATGCTTCTATCTTCACAATCAAGGGGAACCGTAAGCATACACTTTGGAAGGATTAGCCTTCTTTAAAGAAGATTCCACCACTAACGATTGGTGAGAGAGTTGGGGTTTCTCAAACCCTTTACAGTGAACCATTCTATATCGTGATTCCATTTTGCCAGGAACTGCTGTAACCGAGTATGTAGTATCCAGATTTTTTCAAAAAGTATGCTTAAGAATGCCATTCATGGGCAAATTAAGTGACTCCTTAGGAGGATGTGTAAGTTCTAACTCCTCCAGGTACTCCTTAGTATACGTGGAGTCGGATTCCAGGGCAATGTTAAGGTCCTTACTCATTTGGTGCAGGAACTGGGTGAAAGAGAGTGGTTTAGATGTTGGAGAAGTGGAACAAGGTGAACCTTCCACTGGAGAGCCTTCTGCTATCGAGTAAGAAGGTGAGGCCTCATAAGCATATTGAAAATGAATGTCTGAATCCTCAAGCATGTCTGAAGAAGAATAGCATCCCTTCAAGCGTTGTGGCATGGAAGGGATGGGTGATGCATAACGTTTTCTTTTGGCTGAACGTGCAGGAGAAAGATGTTTGGATTTAGACATCCATTTTCCTGTGGAAGATGGAGATGAGTGCTTCGAGAAACTGGACCCCTGTCTCAAAGCCCGCCCCTGTTCTGAGGACTGATGCTTCGATCAAGGAGTCTCATGCCTTGATGAGTGTTTAAGAGTAGAGGATCTGTGCCTCGAAGATCAATGGAGATGCGAGGATGATCTCTGCCTCGATGTTGATTGATGTTTCTCCAATACAGGTGAAGACTGATGCTTCAATGAAGAGTGTTGCTTCGACACTCGATGCCTCGGTATAGTAGATCGCTGCCTTGATTGATGTGAAACGTGGCTTGAGGATGAAGATCGACGTCGAAGTTGCATCGGTGTCCTGGTCTCTGTCATCCAGACTGGACTGGAAATGGAGGAGTCGACGTGGGTTGAAGCTTAGCGAACATGTTGACAAACTCCCGACGAAAGAGAGCATCTCTAACGTCATGCACTGATACCGATAGTGTAAGTGACGGTATCACTGGTGCTGCAGTACACTCCGGGGAGGAGGACATTGATGATGATGATGCTCCTCGAGACTTAGAGGCTAGCCGCATTAAGGGTCTCTGAGTGACTGGCACAAATTGGTTTGATGCCTGAATGGTCTGAGACTTTGTCTGGGAAGCTGAAGGCTTCTTGGCTAGCTTAGCTGACTGAGTTGGTGATATTAACTTGGGCCTCGGGACATCGGAAGATGTCGATGTCTTGCCCGAAGACGATAGCTTGGTCAATGATGCAGGTTTTGTCGATGCTGATGACTTAACCAGAATTCGATCCATAGTTCCAAAGATTTTACTTTGCTGGATTTTCCAGTTTTTTATAGACCTCTTTTGTAAAGTGGCGCAGCGCACAGCACTCCACATAGTGCGAAGAAATTAGATTAATGATATTTATTATACAGTCCATTTCCCTTTGGGTTCATCTTATTTTCTTAAAGTTCAAAAGTATTAATGGGTTCTATTTATGTTTGTGGTCTTAATTATTTATTATTTTTCATATCAATGGTATTTAATTATGTTTATATTTCTAGTTTAACATACATGATTATCACACAATTCATTTGTCATTGATTTCAAAAGTTAAGCGTCAACTTTTTTAAATCTAATTTCATTTGTATCAATTTTATTTGTGTATTAGGATTTTAACATTTTTGGGATCATATGTGAAATATTCATGTACTGACATCATTATACAGTCTTTTTGTCTTATTTTCCTATAGTTGAATAGTATTAATTGGTACTATTTATGTCTGTGGTTTTACTTATTTATCGTTTTACATATTAATAGTATTTAACTATGCTCATATCTTTAGTTTATCAAAGATGTTTATCAAACTATTTACTTGGCATTGGTTTCAAAAGTTAATGTTTCTTTTATTTAATCCTATCTCAAATTATCGCCCTATCGCTAATATTCCATTTTTAGCCAAACTCACAGAAAGATTAGTTTTCGATCAATTATCAGATTTTGTTGAATCAACTAACGTCCTAGATCCAAACCAGACAGGTTTTAGAAAAATCACAATACAGAGTACTCACTGATTGGTCTGACTACAAATATACTTTACCACCTAGACCAGGGGTGTCCAACCTTTTGGTTTCACTGGGCCAAATTGGCCGAAAAAAATGTTTCTGGAGCCGCCCAAACGTGCAAACGCTGCAGTAAGACACAGGAGGGAGACGGCAAGATGATAAACACCCTGGGACAGCAAAGGAAAACACTGCATCACCCTCGACCGGGGCCACACAAAATACTTCACTGGGCCGTATGCGGCCCTTGGGCCGCAGGTTGGACACCCCTGACCTAGACCATCATAACTCCATAATTATCTTCTCCTTGGATTTATCAGCAGCATCTGATACCATCGATCATGCCCTACTTCTCGATAGATTAAAATCCATAGGCGTTTGTGATCAAATACTAGAATGGTTCACCTCTTTCTTGTCTAATCAATTATCCATAGTTAGTTTTAATAACTCGACTTCTAAGCCTTTCATTCTCAATTATGGCATTCCCCAAGGATCCATTTTATCCCCATTATTGTTCAATATTTTTCTATCACCCTTACTAAGTCTATGTCAATCAATAGGCTTTACGACTTACACATATGCTGATGACATTCAACTTTTACATCCCTTAAATCCAGAAAATATCGAGGAAATAATTGAGATCAACAAAAAACTAGAGATAATCAAAGACTGGCTTAATTCCAACATGCTAGCTTTAAATATACAAAAAACAAAAGCTTTACTTTTCCCGTGGAAACAGGGAATAATCTTGAGTATTCCCTTCACCATTAACAACATTCAGCTGGATTTAGTAACATCTTTAAAAATACTTGGTATCATTATTGATGATAAATTCTCCTTTCACGAACACATAAGTAATACCGTTAAATTTTGCTTCTATAGACTACGTATGATTCGCTCAATTTTTAAGTTTCTTGAGCCTAAATCATTAAATATCTTAATACACTCCCTTATTATCGCTAAACTTGATTACTGTAATTCATTACTAATAAACATTGCCCAAAAAGAAAAGAAATGTCTTCAAATAATTCAAAATACAGCCGTTAAACTTATTCATAACGGTAAAAATATGATCACGTTACTTCTCTTTTAATTAACTCACACTGGCTTCTAATCAATCACCGTATCACCTTTAAAATATTACTCTTAGTATTTAAAACTCTTCCACCAACGAACCGCAATTTATTAATAGAATGCTTATTCCTTACAATACACCATGTTTGCTCCATTCTACAGCTCAAAAGCTCTTAATAGTCCCTTCTTTGAAAGTGATCGGAACCAGACGCCATGATATGTTTTCAGTGATGGCCCCCCAACTCTGGAACACTTTACCTCAATATATAAGAGAGGAAAAGGACCTTAGTCATTTTAAAAATAACTTAAAAAGCTTTCTTTTTAAAGATGCTTTTAATCTTTAATTCATATTTAAACAGTGAAGTAGTGGCCCCCGAAATATACACTTTGCCCTCCCTTGTGTTCTTTCCATTCATGGTTCTCTTTTCTTCTTCAAAGCAATAATTTTGTAACTTTATCCCTTCACCCATGTGTATCAATTTTGTCTGTAAGTTTGTCGGTCTAGCCCATTATATGCAAATTTTAAATAGTATGTCCAAATTTATATTTATTTTATTGTAATTCGCTTAGTAAATTTCAAATAAGCGATTCATCAAATTATAATAAAACTTGAAACTTGAAAACTTGGCATTCTAATGATTTGGGATTATATGTGCAATATTTATGTACTGACTTTATTCTTTCTATATTCATATATTTGCATGTAGTTTTCAATTCATCTTGTTCATTTTATATTTTGCTTATAAAAGTATTAATTTATTTCACATGTGTTTTTAATGTTTATATGTCATTTTATTATACTTTAAGTTTCTTTTAGTCCCCTGAGGAAGGCAACATAGTCGCCAAAACTTGGATCCTAGTCGGTACCAAGGACTTGTATTTAGACTTTGGACTAATTTTCAATAAAGTATATGTAATTGTTTTATTTCGAGGCCTGTTGTCTTCTCTTCTTGTTCTTTACCAAAGTCTTATACAGGAGCATCAATCCATCATTTTACCTACTGGCCATACTTCTCCCTATGCACCCTAGCATCCTTCTAGCTTTCGCAGTTACATTTTCATCTGTTTGGCCACCTTAAGATCATCACACCCAAGTCCCGCTCTTCTGTCGTACGCATAAGTTCTTCATCCCCTAAACCAGGGCTGCCCAAGTCCAGTCCTTGAGATCTACTGGCAGGCCAGGTTTTCAGGATATCCACAATGAACATGCATGAGAGAGATTTGCAAACCAAGAAGACAGTGCAGGCAAATCTCTCTCATGCATATTGATTGTGGATATCCTGAAAACCTGGCCTGCCAGTAGATCTCGAGGACCGGACTTGGGCAGCCCTGCCCTAAACTGTACCGTTTACATGAGACCAATGAGCCTGCCACCAGGACCAAAGATCCAAATGTGGAATCCCTCTTGGTCACCACATCTATTCTGTAAAACTTTGTGAATGTATGTAGAGAAGACCTAGAGGTGGCTCTACAAATCTCCTCAGGGGAAACAACTGAAGATTTCCTCCACAAGGAAGCAACTCCTTGTGTGGAGTGGGCTTTCACTGAGATAGGAGGCTGATTTCGAGCTACGATATAGGCAGAAGAAATGGCCATACGAATCCACCTGGAAATCGAAGTGTTCGATGCTGGCTGACCCTTTTGAGCCGTCCAACCAGGACAAATAGATGATTTGACACACAAAACTCATTTGTGACTTCCAAATAACTCAGTAAACGTCTGCACACATCCAGAGGTTTCAACACTTTGTCCTCTTTACTCAAACTTGAGGGAGCGTAGGCTGTCAAATGCACCTCCTGATTAATATAGAAGCTAGAAACCACTTTGGCAAGAAAGAGGGGATAATGCATAAGGTCACCCTAGAGTCCATAATTCTAAGAAAGAGATCTCTACAGGACAAAGCCTGAAGTTTAGACACCCTCCAGGCAGCGGTAATGGTCACCAAATATACTGTCTTTATGGAAAGATCCATCAAAGAAGTTTGGCCCAGTGGTTCATAGGGTGGACTTGCATGTGCCCTGAGAAACAGGTTAAGATTCCAAGTCGGAAACAGCTATCTCAGCAGAGAGCAGAGCCATAATGTGCCTTTTAAAAATCTAACCACATCCAGATGAGCCGCAAGAGAGTGCCCATGGGACAAGAAAAAACAGCTATTTGAACTCTGAGAGCAAACTGCTAGGCCCTTTTCCAGGCCCTTTTGGAGAAAGGAGAGCACCATCAGAATTGACACAGAATCCAGGTCCTCACCCATACAAGTACACTAGGATTCGAAACACTTCCAGGTCTTTATGTAATGGTCGATATCTTTTTACTCTGCAAAATGGTAGTAACTACACCATCCAAGTAGTCATAAGACCAAAGCATTCTGGATGCTGCAGGGCTATTGGGCCCTGCGAGAGCAGATGGGAAGTCAGAGACCCTGATCCAGCTGTAGATGTACCAGATCTGCATACCACTGGTGCCTCAGCCAATCTGACACCTCCAGAATCACCCTTCCTTAGTGAGCCATGATTCTGCACAGCAGACAGCTTATCATGAGCAACAGAGGGAAGGGATAGAGAAGCTGTGCCTTGGGTCATGGTATTCAGACCATCATTCCTGGTTCATGTATTCAGCTGAAAAACCAAGCCACTTTCTTGTTGGAAGCCAACGCCATCAGGATGAACATTGTACGTCCCCCATCTCTTCACTATACAAGTGAAGGCCTTCTGGGAAAGTGACCACTCCCTGGGATCCAGGGTTTGGCGGCTGAGAAAATCTGCTTGTATGTTGTCCACTTCTGCCACGTGCACTGCTGAAAGCACTAGGGGTGCACTCCTTGTATTCCCCCTTGGTGATTGACATAGGCCGCTGCCATGGCACTGTCCGAGAAAATTCGAACCACCTTGGTTCTGTAGTGCACTCTTGAATTTCAGGAGAGCCAGATGAATCGTCTTAAGTTCCAATCGGTTGATTGACCATTTCCTATGGGAAGGAGACCAGTTTCCCTGGACTGGATGTCCTTCACAATGTGCCCCCCCCAGCCGTAAAGGCTGGTGTCTGTCATCAAGATGAACCATGTTGAGATTCGGGAGAAAAGTCTTCTGGAGAGAGAGAGGATTCAATCACAAGGCTGTGACAAACCCCCACTGTCCAGGGAGCCCTTGATGCAGGGGATACCTCTGTTGACACCAACGGGAAAAGAGCACCTCTTGGAACGGTCAAATATGGGCCCTTGCCCAAGGGACTACATCTATGGTCACAACTATCGACCCCAGCATCTGCAAATAATGCCAGATTGTCAGAGTGGGCATGCTCAGAAGAGCTCAGATCTGTTGGTGAAGCTTCTCCTTGCGTGCCTTCAGAAAAAATGTTTTGTTCACACACATGGAGAAATGCATTCCCAAGTACTCCAACTCTTGCGTTAGAATGAGGTGACTCTTTTGAAAATTAATCACTCAGCCCAGTCTCTGCAAGCAACTGGACAACCTGGCAAACTGCTTGGTGTCCCTCTCAGTTTGGGCACTGATGAGCCAATCGTTCAGATACGGATGGACTTGAATGCCTAGACTGCGCAGGTGCATTGTGACTATCACCATCACCTTGGTGAAGGTCTAAGGTGCTGTAGCCAGCCGAAAGGGCAAGGCTGTGAACATAACAAAATCCCATTTATATACCACAAAACTTTACAGTTCTATGCGGTTTAAGAGGTAAAGACAACTGAATAGTCACACTGAAGTATAGAAATCAGTCTTTCAAAAATCTTACAAACAAGTAAGCTTTCAATAGTTTCCTAAAATGTAAATTGGAAGTACAGCCAGCCAATAATCAATGAAATTCTGTATCCCTGCTAGTGGCTTGAAATGACAGCACACGATGAAAAAATATTTTAAATGCACAACCCCTTACAGTTGGAAAGGCAAACAATGCAGGGGTACACAGCAAGCTTCTAGAAATGGAAGTGCTGTTCCAATATGTGGAACCTCAAATAGCCATTTAAAAATATTTTTTGTTTCATCCTGTTATGAGCTTACCGCACCTAAGGAAGCAAATAAACAAAACTCTTCATTTCAAGCAAGACTATTTCTATGCTCTCCTAAGAAAGCTTTGACCAGTGCAGACTAGATTACTCCAGATATTTCAGGTCAAGCTCACAGGTCGATGTGCTGAAGTCTGATGACCACACTAAAATCTCATACACTCATGTTCAGCATTGAAATCTCCAATCCAGAAATTGCCACCTATGGATCAGAAATGTGGTTGGGTTTCAGTCATGAGGCAATATCTGTTTCAGCAGCCGTGGCCCCTATTTTTTTTATCAGCCGATGGTATCTTCATTCTTTCTTCACTGCACTTCACTCCAGCTGGGCAGGAAGCAGAGCATGGGAAGAGTCTCTTAAAGTGGGCAAAAGATAGGGTACAATTACAAGATTCAAAATAGAATTAAAATACATACAAGCTTTTCTAAAAGTTGCATCCAGTAAAACACATAGTTCTGTCAAAAGGCCTATCACTGTCTTGTCATTGCACATACTTAGCAATATTTCCAGTAATACACATAAAACAGTACTTCATAAGTGCTAAAGATTAAAACTCTAAATCAGCAACAATAATAATAACTTTATTCTTCTAAAACCGCCATAGTCAAAAGACTTCTAGGCGGTTCACATTTGAAGAAGGCTGGACAATCAGCGAATTACAGGATGCAAGAAGTGAGGGTTACATAATAAATAGGTAGAGGACAGCAAATTACATCGAAAGTCCATAGTTGCAAGAAAAACAAAACAAACTGTAAAGCTTTAAGGTCTAGTCTAATAAATTTTACTCTGCCATTGTAGGCCGGTGATCTGGTGGCAACAGTCAATCAGTCCTTTTGTGGTAGCCAATGAAGAGCAAGTTCTAGTGAGGTATGCTGATCCATGTTATGCCCCAATACTCAGCTATGGACATTCTTTGCCAGGTTTCATGCCTGAGTGCCTTCCTGCCCGACGCAAGCTCGCGAGGTCATTAGTTTTATGCCCAAGCCAACTAGGAGAGGTGGGTGGATTATGAGAATATCTGCCTACTGTCCTAGGTAACACCCGTTATGGTAAGTAACTGTGTTTTATCCTTAGATATTCTCACATGTAGGATTCCCTAGCTCCAATAAAAGGGATGGAGGAAGAGTTGGGTTCCAAGAACCCAGAAAAATCCAAGTTGACTTGTAAAAAACTGAGATCAAATGTCTGATGTGAGATCACGGAGACAAGGGAAGGAACCTAATGGACAAAATGAAGAAAGGAACTCCTTGTTTTATGAGAGGTAAACGGAGAATTCAGAGAAACCCCAGAAGCATGGTCTAGCATTCTGAAATGGTCTTGGCCTGAGGAACCTCCAGAATATTGGCAATATCGCCTGGAAGTATGAAAGATACCACATCCTTATCCCCTAGAGAACCGAGGCCTGCTGTCTGGTAAGGATTTCGGTTTTCAGCCCTATACACTGGCCATAAGGTTATCCAGACCTTTACCAAAAAGTTAACTGCCCCTTAAATGGCAGCTTACTTAGGATCATCTTGGAAGAATAATCACCTGACCATTGTCTAATCCATATTCTGCGTGTGGAAACAGAGTAAGCTCACAACAAGAAATAGAGCTTGCTCACAACTCTGAAAATATCATACAGGGTATCAGTCACATAATCCACTCCAGTAATCAAAATGGTAGATTCTTGTCCACAATAGTGTCCAGATCGTGTTACAACTTAGTAACAGGCTCTAGCGACAAAGGACATTGCCATGGCCACTTTCAAACCAGAGGCTATGGAGTCAAAAAACTGTTTGAGTACAAACTCTATTCTGCGCTCTTGGGTGTCCAACACCACACCGTCTTCACTGGGAAGTGATGGGCACTTGGTAACTTGCACCATCAAAGAATCCACCGCTGAGGGAACAAAAAGTTGGTTAAATATAGCAGCCATTGGAGAGAGCTTAGTCATGGCCTTTGCCACCAGCAGGGGACCTTCCAGCACTTCCCAGTGATTCATAAGCATCTTTGTGATGTCTAGATTCTCTGAAAAGCACAATGAACAGCACAAACGGCCTCCAGGTGATGGTGATTAATGTATATTTTATTGAGAAAGACCTGATTCGGGCAATGTTTCGGCGTATCCACCTGAGTCGGGGGGGGGTTTGTTTTAAAAATGTAATGACACATATCGTACATATAATGACAGATACCATACATATAAAACATGCAAAATAATTGTTCACCCTCTCCAAGGTAGGGAGAACGAGACGGCACTCTCTTAAGTTGAAAGGGGATAGATTCCGTACAAACGTAAGGAAGTTCTTCACCCAGAGAGTGGTAGAAAACTGGAGCGCTCTTCTGGAGTCTGTTATAGGGGAAAACACCCTCCAGGGATTCAAGACAAAGTTGGACAAGTTCCTTCTAAAATGGAATGTACACAAGTGAGACTGGACTCATTTAGAGCATTGGTCTTTGACCTGGGAGCTGATGCGTGAGCGGACTGCTGGGCACGATGGACCACTGGTCTGACCCAGCAGCAGCAATTCTTATGTTCTTATGTAAATTAAATTATTATAAACCATGCATGAAACACAAACATATCAGGACAAAAGATACTATAAAAATAAATATAAATACTGTAAAAAGTCCTATGGGAGATGGGTGTGTTTCCATTTGAAGTGATGAATACTATTTATATATGTGAATGACTGATGTAAGCATTGACACCAATGGAATTATCACCAAAAGTGAAGCTGGACACCATACATAAACATGAGAAATCTCACCTATATTTCAACATTATACTTTTTTTTTTTTCCATGTTTTATATGTATGGTATCTCTCATGATTCATCTGTATTCTGATTTTATAGTTATATTTTTAAAACAGACATCTGACGAAAGCGGATGGGCTGAAACATTGCCCGTGTTGGGTCTTTCCCAATAAAATATAGGTTGATCACCATCACCTGGAGGCCCTTTGTGCTGTTTCCTCTGCTCTTTTGTTTTGTGTTCTGTCTCCCTCTTCATTTTGTTTTCTAGATTCTCTGGAAAACAGAAGGATTGCGGTTTAGAGCTGCTCATAAGGGAGCACTGTGCTTCAGATGCCTGAGGAGTCTCCAACTCCTGGAGAGATTCCAAAATCAACCTTATTAGCGCTGACAGCTTGAATAGTCTGCGGACAGTGGGGTCCTCCCCAAGATCTGGAGTGTCCCCCTGATCTGAGTCCTGAAGCCCTTTGGCTGCAGCATCATTACCCATTGTAGAAGTTCCTGTCAGGGAAAGCAATGGCATAAAAATGGAATCCTAATCATCCGAGTCATTCGTAGGTAGACTGACTGCATGTGGCACTTTTGCTGAGAATTTACGCTCTTGTGGGGGTGAATCCCCGGCACTAAAAGGGCTGTAATACCAGATGGATTCATGGGGCCCTTGTTAATCAGATAGGTCTGAAACACCATATTAATAAATTTGGGGGAACCCATGAGGACCCTGTGGTCCCAGCTTAGAACCTTTGCAGGATTTTGCAGATGAATTGCAGTTGTGCTTTCGCTAGGGATGCGCATGCGCTGCCCCCTGGCTCAAATTTGGACTTTTGTGACTTCCCTCAGGTAGACTGGAACTTAGGAAACCCTTCCCCAAGAAAACATGGATGACTAAAGTAGAGGCTCCCCACCCCTCACGTGCCACATGGCACTTGGAGCACAAATGCTCCTCAGATTTCCATCCACCGTAAATAGAGCATAAATCCAAATTATCCTGCCCTGAGGTGTCCATCCCACCTGTTTTTTTTAGCACAAACAAGGCATTTTGAGGAAGAAATAAGTTTTTTATTTTAAATTGGGAAATCTAAGATGGCCGCCCTGTGAGCAATTTTAGAGCCAAAATCAGCAGGGAAGTCACACCAAAAAAAAAAGGCAATTTTAGGATTTTTCAGGTTAGGGGGAGGGGACCTAGGACTAACCTGAAACAACTCAAAACGTGATTTTGGAGACCCCCTAAATTGATCATTCAAGCTGTCAGCCTGTTACTGTGTGTGTTGGGAGCTGCAAGAAAGAAGCTGAAACAATTTACAGGGAGATCCTCTGTCTTAACAAGCATGGAAATTGGACTGTCTCTTCTGAATGCCTCTCGGGCCCGATGTCCATGCATGCAAGTTTCACGTTTTTATTGGTATTTAATGGATCGCTTATTTAATTTACTAAGCGATGTACAATTTAATAAATCAAAACAGACAAACAGGGAGTGCTGACGAACAAAATAACCTCAAAGTTATTGGGTAAAACTTATGTGAGTCGTGAGGAAAGGGGGGAAAAGTTACAATTCTGTGACAGAGAAGAAGAAAAACAGTGATGGGAGGATGCAAACTGGGAGGGGGAGGGGAGGAATGCAGTGGGCCCCAACCCTGGATAAACTACCACGGAGCCTGCACTCAATCCTACTAGCGGACAAACCTGGGGCGAGCTATGCCCCCAAGAGAATGGTCCCTGAGCTCCCGATCTGTGAATGCAAGCTGTCCAAGAGGTGCACTGCAAAGCAGTCCAACTCCCTGGAAGCAGACTCTCTGCCTCAGAGTCTGCGGTTTCCCAAAACCAGAGCTGTCTCAAGGAGATTCTCTGCAGCATGAAAATAATTCATGCAAATTAGCAGAAAAAGAACTGAATTTAACGTAAAATAAACAAAGCAGATTAAGACAAGCTCCTACTGCCTCACTTGTAGGAAGACAATTGAGGAACTGGAAGGCAATTCAGAGGTAAGAGAGAAGGAGCAAATGCAAATGAAGCTTCCTACAACAGTTCTCATGAGAAGGGATTGACTACCCGAGGGTTCAAGATAAGAGTGAGGTTGTGCAAGAAATTGTGAGGTAATTCTGAAATTGGCTCCTTTAAACATTTGCTATGACAATGTACACATGTCAAATCATACTGGATCTCCATATGGGATACCATATGTTCCATATTAATTAACAAAATACCATTTTAATCTAAAATGGAACTCTAAACATTTATTTATCCATCACATACAAATAAATATAATATATTGTTGAGATATACTCGTTCACCTTCTGCTTTTCCTACTCCTAACCAACAGAAAAACAGAAGGGTATCATACATCCTCTATCCCAACCTTATCAGAATCCTACAGGCTCCCTCTACCTACCAGAAAACTATACTCTCACAGAAACTTGATAGATTGCTCCTCATTCAACCATATCAGCATACCTACCAGCTGGGGAAAAAGACCACCCCCAAAACCAAGAACATCAGACCAAAACTATCATCCACAAACCAAAAAAAAATCTCCTCCAGCCAAACTGCACACCCTCTCCTCAAACATTCAACACCACATTATCCTGTGCATATATGAACATCAGATCAATAAGCACAAAAGCAGACCTTATTAAGGACTGGATAGTTAAAAAACAACTAAGCTGCTTATTCCTATCCGAAACCTGGCTAACCTCGGACTCCGATCCCACCATCACAGAATTCTGCCCAATGGGTTACAAAATAGAATTGGTCTGCAGAGAAAAAAAACGTGGCGGAGGTCTAGCCATCATACTCAAAAACAACATCAATATAAAGACCCTAGACAAACATTCCACCCCCCACCTAGACCTCCTAGCCTGTCAACTATCTGACAAATCTCTCATAGGAACACTAACATGCATCCTTTGTTACTCAACACCAGGAAAATGGAATGATAACAAACAAGCTCTCGAAGAATTTATCTACCAGAATTCCCTAACATCACCTCATAACCTACTCCTAGGAGACATAAACCTCCATCTAGAAGATCACACCTCTAAACAAGTAACAAATTTACTCTCATACCTCAAAGCACTGAACTACCAGATCCTCAACCCCCAACCCACACACGAAAAAGGCCACCAACTAGATGTCGCTGCTTACATGACCCAACACCCTCACAAACCTGAAATCCATATCTCAAATGGGGCCTGGCACCCCTCCCTCTGGTCAGATCACTACAAATACACCTTTAAAATCAACTGGCCTCAACACAATAACAAGCTACCTCCACCCAAAACTTCCTTCAAAGCACACCAAAAAATCGAAGCCTCCACATTCTGGGACAAAGCAGACCCCGTTATCACCAATATAGCCCCCAACGAATTCATACCCCAATGGCGAGCCATAAGCGAAACCATCCTGAATGAGCTAGCCCCAGAAAAATCAAAATTCAAAATCTGCAGACCATCAGATAAATGGTTCGACTCCGAACTTCACCAATCAAAAAAAGCTCTGCAGACAACTAGAAAGAGAATGGAAAAAAAATAAGAGCTTAGAACACACCAAAACAGCATGGAGAAACCAAATTAACCAATACAAGACCAAACTCAAGGAAAAACGGAAAGCCTATTACTCCAAATTGATAGGCACAAAAACCCCAACCACAAAAAAGCTATTCAATCTAGTAAAGAACCTCACTGACAACAAACCTTACCTAGCTACTCAAGGAACCTACCCACCGACAGCCATCCAACTAGCAGACCATTTCAAAAACAAGATCACCAATATCAGAACCGCATTCATCAATACACACACCCATCTCGAAAAGATAACAACAACCCCCTCAACAGGTGAAGCCATCGTAGCAGACAGAAGCTGGTCCAACTTCCCAATCCTACTTTGGTCGGATATAAACAGACTCTACAATAAATACAGCCATGCTTCCAGCGACCTAAATAATTGCCCCACCTACCTGTTATCAAACGCTTCCACCACTTTCAAAGCCAACTTTATGCTATGGATTCAAACCACATTGACAGAAGGCCAATTCCCTCAGGACCTAGGTGAGATCTTAATCACCCCAATCATGAAAGATCACAAAGGCCCAATAGATAGCCCCTCCAACTACAGACCTATCGCTTCTATACCGATATACGTTAAAATAATAGAAGGCCTAGTTGCACAATACCTCACCAACTATCTGGAAAAACACAACCTTCTTCACCCCTCACAATCAGGATTTCGAACCAACCACAGCACAGAAACATTACTTGTCTCACTACTAGATACAGCCCGGCAACACATCAGTAAAGGAAAAAAGATGATGTTAATTCAACTTGACCTCTCTGCAGCATTTGACCTAGTTGACCACTCCTTATTACTACAGATACTTGACGCCATAGGGATCTCAGGCAAGGTCCACAATTGGTTTCAAGGATTCCTCAAATCAAGAACCTATAGGGTAAAATCCAATGATATCAAATCAGAACCATGGTCCAATCCCTGCGGAGTTCCACAAGGATCACCTCTCTCACCTATGCTCTTCAACCTCTTTATTTCCTCCCTAGGAGCCACTTTAGACAACCTAAATGTCACATCCTTCAGTTACGCAGACAATATCACCATACTCCTCCCCTTCGACCCATCAGAGACCACCACCACAATAAAGCTAGAAACAACCCTAGATACAGTGGAAAAATGGATGATGGACCACAAACTGAAACTAAACTCAGAAAAAACAAAATTCCTTTTGCTCGAAAAAGCCAAAACTCCTACCATCACAGAACTGAAAATCAAAAATACCAAATACCCAATACAACCCAAACTCAAACTCCTAGGAGTAACGATAGACAGATGCTGCACAATGCAATCCCAAATCAACAAGACAACCCAGAAAGCTTTCCTAACTATGAGAAATCTACGTAAAGTCAGAAATTGTTTCAATCCAGCACAATTCAGACTAATTACCCAATCCCTAGTCTTAGGTTTACTGGACTATTGCAACTCCCTCTATCTACCTTGTCCTGCCATGATGATAAAACAACTTCAGACCATACAAAACACCGCCCTCAGACTGATCTACTCCCTGGAATTCAATTCAAATTCTACTGCCTATTATTCAAAGCGTTAAATGGCTCTTCCCCCTCCTACCTAAACAACCGCTTAAACCAGATCTTCACCTCAAGACACAGAAGAACCCCGAACCCTTTTGCCTTCCCCCCACTCAAAGGCACACAGCGCAAAAAAATGTTTGACAACCTTCTGGCAACACAAGCAGCAAAACTCGACCATTCCATCTCTAACCTGCTGATGACAACGGGCGACCTCAAAACATTCCGAAGAGAAATCAAAACCCTGCTTTTCAAAAAAATCATCCAAATATCTTAACCCCTCTTCACCTACCTCCAGATAATTCTCCCCTATAAAATCATCCCCAAATCACCTACCAAGTAAACAGATCCCAGAAATGTATTGTAATCTTACCTACTCCAAATGTAATCTATTTGTTTATATCACACAGTTCTGCACTGTCAATTTGCTATCCAACTTGTAAATCCCCTCGGAATCTTTCCAGCTATATCTCCTCTGTTGTTAAAAAAAAAAAAAAAAATAAGTGTATCTTCACTGGAAAATGTCCAGTCAAATCTTTTGTAATCCGTCTTGAACTGCAAGGTATAAGCGGAATAGAAATCCATAATGTAATGTAATGTAATGTAATATACCTCATTATAAGTTTCACAATGGAATCCTTGCTATTGTTTGCTTGTTCTTTTTATCAATTCAACATATTTTTCAGAATCTGCATCATATATTGAAAGCTAAACACTACTGTATTGAACTATATAAACAAAGATTTTTAAAAAGCTATAACAATTTAGGTGTGTACTATCAAATATCTGAGGGACATCTTTTTCTGCACAAAAACCATATTCTTTCCTCAACAAAAGCGAAGAAAGCAAACTTTAACCACAGATGCTATCCATTTAGAATCCATATCAATGCCCAGGGACCAAACATGATCCTTACCCCTTATTTTTACTCCCTGCAAATGACTTGGTTGTTCCAATTGTATCAAGGGCTTCTGTAGCTAGAAAACTTCTTTTCTGTCCACATTTTTAGGCAACTTATTAACATTCAGCAATTATTTCATATCTCATAAGGAAGCATTCAGTTTAGAGAACTGCAAGAAAAATATGAAACCTCACTGGTATATACAAATTATCCCAAAGTATAATAATAAAGCTATAGGAAAAGCCCTCAGACCTTTGCCATGGCACTTATCACTGTGCATACAACCCTTTTCTTATATCACCTAATATTGTTCTGTCCTGATTTAGCTTCCTGTCATGGCTAAATAGTGCAGATAGTTAAACCTTAGTATTCCCAACGCCCACGCAGGCAAGTCCTTATTTTTTGAAATATATTTTATCGAGCCAATAAAGTAGATTTACTCACAATCGGTGAATCTCCTAGATGTTGCAGCTGGAGAAGATGTAGATTTGAAGAATGAAGGGAGGGCGGAGATGAGTTTTAAGTTAGGCAGAAAGGTGCTCCAAATGCTGAGCGATTCTTGCATGTGGCTGGGTAGCTTAAGGTGAAAACACTGGTGTTTTGCTGGGGATGCAGTCATGTGCTTAAGATGGAGCCATACGTGTAACTGGGGTTGAGACAAAAGAATCCCAGGTAGTACCCAGACAGCAGGGGAGGGAGACCAATAGGGACAGAGCTTGGCAACAGGTAACAGAGCGAGGTTGTACCTTTGCAGACCCATCAGAGTAAGGGTTGTAAAATTGGCCAGGATGTACTTCAATAAGACAAAGACCCAAGCTTAGATGAGAGGAAAAGGGAGGGGGGTCTGAGGAAAAAGACCACTAGAAACAAAAGCTTGTACAGTAAACATGGGTGGCTGCAGTACGTAAGAAACTACATTACACATAATGCCTTTCTCACACTTACTGCAGCATAACGTCCCATGGAGAGAGGGAATATTTTAAACACATTTTAAACTAGTACAGAGACAGAACAAATATCACCCTCTATATTTCTAACTAAACCCAACTGCGGTACTTAAAAGTACAGGTTTCTGATCTATCTGATAGAGTACAAATAGTCTTAGGTTGCATGTTTTGCTAATGTCACATGAGGAACCCATTTTCCAACCAGAGCCCTCCGTAAAACACACATTACATATCTTTTACATATCCAATGTAGAAATAATCATTAATTCATACATCTGCATCACTCAAAGCCTTCTTCTTTATCCAGAAGAAACTATAATAGAGCATCTGTAACCCATAGGGCATCTTACATAACCTCACTCATCCCTCTGCTTACCCATAAAATTTGTGTATATACCCATAAAAGTGTGTGTGTGTGTGTGTGTGTGTGTGTATATATATATATATATATTTTTTTTTTTTCATAAATTGTCTCTTCAGGTACTTTAGTTAGATTGTGAGCCTTTGGGACAGTTAGGGAATTTCCAAGTACCTATCTTATTTATTTTTATTTATTGTATCTTTTAATGCATTCATTTTTGTAAACCGCTTAGAAACCTCACGGTTATTAGCGGTATATAAGAATTAAATTAAATTTTATATATATATATATATATATATATACATACATACACACACACACAATCACTACTACTATATAATAAAATTCAATACCGGCACCCCTCCTTCCAAATCCCAGCAGCAAACTCTCTGATAACAAATATGTCTCTGTACAAATGTCTTTATTATTATTACTTCTCTCAACTAATTACATCATAAGCACAGTACACACATAGATAGATGGACATGCAATTATTTCCATTTGAAAGTTCACAAATGCTAAAGCATTTCACATTTGCATCAATTGCCTACTGATCAAAACAGATGGAGGACCAGAAATTTTATAGACCATCCAAACACAATAAACAACCTTATTACAAATCCATTAACAAATCAAACAACCTGCAGCTCAAAAAGCACCATTAGAATTTTGTACTTGATTTTTCCATTTGTTCATTTCAATTTTTCAGCTCCTTAAAAACCAATATGGAAGAAAAGGATTAATGAAATGGAACATCTTTGCTGAGGTACATGCCAAAGACATCAATAAGGTGATTTTGGAGTTGCATGTTACAATGTGACCTCTCAACCCATCTCACTAGTTGGATAAAATCTATAAAGGGAAGAATTATTCATTTCTTCATATATTTGATGTAATGCTCATTACTAACTGGATTAATGCCAGACATCTTGAAGCTGAAAGTATGCATCCAATATTTAAAAATCCAAAACTAGATTTACACCTTTCCCATATTGTCCAATTCCGAGCTTACCTTTTCTAGCAAAATTAACTGCATATATTAAGACACAGGATTACATCAACTCCCATGAGCTATTAGATGCCCAAAGGAATGGATTCTATAGATACCATGGGTTTGAAAAACTAAAGACTTCAATATCCAATTCCCTGATAAAGAGTACTAAGAATAAAAGGGGTTTATCCTCATTCTTATGTATGTAGCTGTGACATTTGACTGTTAACCACTCGCTGTTTGTTAGGTTGAAATCAGTTGGGATATCTGCAATGCAGTGGTTTGCCTCATATTTAACAAACAGCAAGGAAAAGTGGAACATATCTATCTAGTTGGCATGTTTTGACACAAGGAAAGTTATAAGATCTGTCCTATCAGCAATGTTGCTTAATCTCTACCTAGGCCCATTAAGTTGTCATTTTAGAAGGACTATTAGTATTTGAGATACAGTATGCATAAGTATGGCAAACAGAGAGGATAAGGAAAGATTAAGTTTTTATTTAAATAATCTTCTTTCTAGTAGACAGAAACTCCATTCCTGAACATGTGGGTAGTCAACCCCTTCTTGTAAGAACTCTTGTAGGGAGCTTCATTAGTATTCTTTTGCTCTGCCTCCCATCCATTGAGGCTGTCCTCCAATTTCTCAATTCATATCAATGTAGATGGTCAGCCCTGGAGAGGAAATAGAATAGGGAGGGATATGGGTGACTCATATCATTAAACATATACAGACATGTCAAAACTCTGGTCCCCAGACAATTACAAATTTGCACTTAAGCTGGCCCGCTGGCAGGCATTTTTTTTCCCCAATCAGATACCACTCCTGCATCAGCTGTAGGTTCATGTGGCTTCCTGGCCGTACATTAAAGCAGCCTGCAGAGGATCGCTGGTCAGCTGTAACGATCCTAGCAGGCTGTCGTCGCCTCTGCAGCATGTTCCCTCTGCTGCGGTCCCGTACATCAGAGGAGGGGTGGGACCGCGGCAGAGAGAACGTGCTGCAGAGGCTATGACAGCCTGCTAAGATTATTACAGCCAACCAGCGATCCTCTGCAGGCTGCTTTAATGTGAGACCAGGAATCCGGGATGGAGGGAGGGAAGGAACAGAGGGCCAAAAGGAAAGATGACAGACCTCTAGGGGAGGGAAGGGAAACGGAAGGGAAGAAGAAAGGAGACCCTGGCAAGCGAGTTATCAGAAGACTACCAGAGCTTGGGACCACAACATGATATTAATAATGACCAGACCACAAAAGGTAGAAAAAATAATTTTATTTTCTGTTTTGTGATTATAATATGTCAGATTTGAAATGTGTATCCTGCCAGATCTGGTGTTACAGCAGGCATAAACTAGGACCTAAAAGAGAGAGGAAAAGTCCTTTTTATTTATTTTGTTTACATCACAGAGCCAGGTGGGGTTGGAGATGTTGTAAAACTATACTTCTACTAAGACTAAGGGGTCCTTTTATTAAGGTGCGCATTTAGGCCCTGATTCTCCAAAAGTGCGTCCCGATTTTAGGCAGCTGTAGACGTCCTGCAGCTGTCTAATCAGCCAATCGGGATGCACGTTTTTTTAAAAAAAATGCTCCCCAGGCAGGCCGCCCGGGAGAGGCGTCCTATTCATAATCGGCCTATACTAAACGCCGATTCTGTAACCGGCATCTTTAGAGAATCGGGTTAAATTAGACGCGGCCGCTATAGTTATGGCAGCAAGGGATCTCCCTGCTGCAATATGTATAGCGGCCGCGGTTGTTGCGGCCGCCTGTCCCATCACCGACAGGAGAATGCCTAACTCCTCCTGTCGGAACCCCGAGCCCCCTCACCCCCAAACTCATAATCGTCAACAGGAGGATGCCCAACTCCTCCTGTCGGAACCCCAGACCCCCCTCCCCCCCAAACTCGTAATCGCCGACAGGAGGATGCCCAACTCCTCCTGTCGGAACCCCGGAACCCCCTCCCCCCCCCAAACTCGTAATCGCCGACAGGAGAATGCCCAACTCCTCCTGTCGGAACCCCCTCCCCCCCAAACTCGTAATCACCGACAGGACGTCTACAGCTGCCTAAAATCGGGACGCACTTTTGGAGAATCAGGGCCTTAGCGCGCGCTAAATCAGTTAACGTACATTAATAAAAGGACCCCTAAGTATCTTAATAAAAAATTCAGCCCGTGACTTAGCCTATGTTTTAGATTTTGCCCCTTATGTGATTGAGTTTGACACCCCTGATATACAGTAACAGATAAACAAACTGAACCATTTGCAATACATAACAAGGTGAAAACAAACAAGGCATCAACTTCAGCATAACCTGCACTAAGTGCAGAAGATTTTATAGATACCCCCCTAACTTCTTCAACGTCATCTATTGTTGTCAAGGCTGGACAAAGGAAAGAAACAAGATATCCGGATTCCACAGCACCTCTGAGGCAGTAAGTAGGCAAATGAACATCATACAGGGTGGACTTCAGGAATGGAGTGTCTGTCTACTAGAAATAAGAACCTAATCTTTCCTTCTAGAGCACAGGTGTCAAAGTCGGTCCTCGAGGGCCAGAATCCAGTCGGGTTTTCAGGATTTCCCCAATGAATCTGCATGAGATCTATTTGCATGCACTGCTTTCAATGCATATTCATTGGGGAAATCCAGAAAACCCGACTGGATTCCGGCCCTCGAGGAGGGACTTTGACACCCCTGTTCTAGAGTGACAGACATTCCATTCCTGAATGTGTGGGAGATATCAAAGCAGTCTACTGAGTTTAGGGTAGGACAGATGAGACTGTGGACAGAACTGAATGCAGTCCACCAAGTCCACCCTGTAAAATTTTGTGAACGTATGGAGAGAAGGCCAAGAGGAAGCTCTACAGATTTCTTCTGCGGACATTGCCGAAGATTCCTCCCATGAGGAAGCTACGTTTCTGGTAGAGAGTACATTTATGATATAGGCAGACATGTTTCATTACCAATACAGACTGAAAAAATGGCCATACAGATCCATCTCATAATGATCATTTTCGAGGCTGGTAATGGGCAACTCCAGCCAATATGAACAGATGATCTGACAATCGAAATTTGTTCGCAACCTCTAGATACCGCAGCAAGAGTCTGCGTACATCTAACAATTTCAATACCTGATCACTCTTTCTCTATCCCAAAGGAATGAAGGCAGGTAAGCAGACAATGGGGAAGCTGGAAACCACTATTGGTAAGAAAGATGGGACTGTGAGTAGGACCATGCCAAAATCCAAAATTCTGAGAAATGGATCTCTGCAGGACAAATTCTGAAGTTCCGACACTTGCCGAGTGGAGGTAATCGCTACCAAAAACACCATCTTGATGGTGAGGTCCATCAGGGAAGCTTGCTAAAGAGGTTAGCCAGCACTTGAAGGATAAAACTAAGATTTCACATTGGAAAAGGCTGCCACACTGGAAGATGGAAGCGTAACGCGCCCTTTAAAAACCTGGCCACATCTGAATGTGCGGTTATGTGATCTTATGAATCCTAGGCTCAAAACAGGAGAGTTCTGCAATCTGAACTTTCAGGGATCCAATGCAAAGCCTTTTTCAGACCTTTCTGAAGGAAGGCAAGTACCACAGAGATCTGTGCTGAGCTTGGGTCTTCACTCCTCTAAGAGCACCAAGTTTGGAAGCATTTCCAGGCATTTGCATATGCTGCTATAGTCGCCTTCTTCCTACATCTTGGAAGAGTGGAGACCACTCCATCCAAATTGCCTTTCTGCGCTAGCACTGTGTGCTCAAGAGCCATGCCGTAAGACGAATGCGTTCTGGATCCTGAAGGGCAATTGGACCCTGTGTGAGCAGCCAGGAATGACAAGGAAGTTTGAGACTTTGATCCCTTTGACAAAGGTTGCATCAAGGCTCGTTTCTTCGACTGAAGATCCAAACCACCTTCTTGTTGGCTGTCGATGCCATCAGATCAAATGTTGGGTGCCACCACTGATTCACAATGCTGGTGAAGGCTTCCTGAGACAGTGACCACTCTCCAGGATCCAGGGTCTTCTGGCTGAGGAAATCCGCTTGCAAATTGTCCACTCCTGCCACATGCACTGACAAGCGTGCCCATTGAAGTAGCATCTGGGATTCCAAGCGTAAAGCAGCGCTTTTGCTGCTCCCCTTATGATTGGCTTAGGCTACCACTGTTGCTTTGCTCTGCGATGCACTTATGAATTCCTGAAGCACTAGGTAGATGGCTCGAAGTTCCAAGTGGTTAATCAACCACTTCTTTTGGGAAGGAGACCAATGTCCCTGAACTAGACACCCCTCACAATATGCCTCCCAGTCAAATAGGCTGCCATCAGAGTCACCCATGAATTGGTGTGAAGGGGAGCTCCTCTCGTGAGAGACTGGTGTTTCAACCCACAGGCTAGACTGTGACAAGCTTCTGCTGTCCAAGGCAGCAGCTGGTGAAGCGCATCCCTCTGCAAGCACCATTGGGAGAGGACCACATCCTGGAGTGGACACAAGTGTTCCCTTGTCCAAGAGACTGCATCCATGGTCGCAACCACTGATCCCATTACCTGCAAATAATGCCAGGCTGTCGGAGAAGACTCACACCAAAACTCCTATATCTGATGCCGAAGCTTCTCTCTGTGGCTTTCCAGGAGGAACACAGGTTTTCCCTTGTGTTGAATCAGACTCCTAAATATTCTAATACCTGCATTGGCTCCAGGTGGCTTTTCCAAAAGTTGACGACTATGGCAGGATCAGAATCCCCCCCCCCCTCAAGCAGGGTAAGGCCCAGACTCCCACCACATGCACACTGTCCAGCTCTCCAAAGAGTGCCGATGGAGTTATTCAGGATTTTCAACATAAATAGTCTCTTACCCTTTCTAGTTCCAAAAACTAAAAACTGTTTAATCTTCCATCACATTATCTTCACAAAAGGGAAAAAGAAAAGCTTGTACAAAATATAATCCTTCACCTTTCATATGGTCAATCCCTTTACTCAGTCTAGGGCACAAACTTATTATACTAAAAGTTCAGGATTGTATTTCTCAGCAAACCAAAAATGTGGCAAACAGTTCTATACCAAAGGCTGCCATTTTGCCTCAGTTCTTGCAGCCATCCACAACAGGAACCTTGGTCCATTCCTATTTTGCCAGCAAGCAGGGCTAAGCAGCCCTCCTGCTCTCATGTTTCTTTTCCAGTGCTTTACAGCAATAGCAGAGCACTGGTCACATACTTCTTCACCATAATTTGGCTTGAACCTCTGAACAATCTTCACAATACTGCCCTGACTCTAGCTAGGGCCAGTATGTAGGGAACTCTAGCCTTCCTTATACAGAACATATAATCTTGTACCAGTGAGTTCCCAAATGTTTAGCAACTCAGGAAAAAGACAAGCTTCGGGCTCTAAAGCAGTTTTAGTTTTATCCCAGCCCTTAAACATGACACCAAACTCCAGCTGTGCCAGGATTCACATTCACCATTTCCCAAAGCATTACACACTCCTGTCCAAACATTCTTTCAAACCCAATTTCAATTCCTTAATTAACAGAATCATTTTATCTAACCCACAAATAGTTAGGTTTCTTGTTTAATCAATTCAATCAATCATGTCTTCATCAGGCACACCTTGCTCTTGTTTCAAAACTGCACTCCATATCAAAGTGTGGGAGATTTTATAGATACCCTCTAAATTCTTTAATGTAGTAGTCTTGTCAAGGATGGACAACAGAAAGAAACAAGATGTCCAAATTGCCAGGCCTTATTGAGGCAGTAAACAGGCAAATTAACAGCTACATGGCGGGCTTCAGGAATAGTATCTGTCTATCAAAAAAAGAGATTATGTTTCTACTACTACTAATTATTTATATAGCGCTACCAGATGCACGCAGTGCTGCACAGAGTCACAAAGAAGAAGAAAACAATCCCTGCTCGAAAGAGATTACAATCTAAACAGCTAAGACAAACAGGATGTCATGGATACAGTTAAGAGGAACGCTTAATCAGCTGGCTGGGTTGGAGAGCAGAGGAGTAGGGTTAAGGATTGAAGGCTATATCAAAAAGTGGGTTTTCAGTCTGCTTTTAAACAAAGGAAGGGACTTGACGGACAAACTTGGGTAATTTATTCCAGGGAAGCTAGATAAAAGGAACAAAGTCTGGAATTGGGAATGGAGGAAAGGGTAAAGCTAAGAGCAGCTTATCTTAGGAATGGAGTTATCTGGGAGGTGTATAAGGAAAGAGAAGTGAGGAGAGATTCTGTTCTAGAATGTTGCCTGAGTAAGACCTGGGCTTCAGTGTGTCTCTCTTATATTTTATTTAGTTTTATTTAGTTGGTTTCTGCTTTATTTTGTCCCTTTCATCTACTTTATTCATAGTTTTACAGGGTTCTGCACTTTTTTCTTTTAATTTTCATTCGGGCGAGTCAGAAAATATCTTGGATAGGAGGAGTTTGACAGTTATAGAATCACTGCATAACATGTCTACTAACCTAAAGGCTTGGAACAGTTCATTTTCAGCAGAGGCCCTTCCTACTTGCATGTGGTGACTGGAGATCGCTGAGGGGAGATCGTTGCTGGAGGCAGGACCAGTGGAGGCATGGTTGATCGCTGCTGGTGGTTGCCTAGGATAGGGCGGTGTCTGCTCTCTCATTGGGGAGGGGCTGGTGGTGTCTCCGGATCCGTGGAGTGGGACCATGCTGTGGACTCCTCCTCCCGGTTGTCCGATGGAGTCAGAGTGCTGTATTCTTTGCCCATTAGCATCCGCCGCCCACTGAAAGCAGTGCAGCCCAGCGCTGGATTGTTCTATCTCTGTGCATCTTCTGCCTGGAAGCAATGAGTCAGGGCTGCAGCAGCTGGAAAGCCCGAGCTGATATCTGTCCCATCTGGACTTTTGCCATTGGGATTATTTAAAATATGCTGAAGCAACAGAGCTGCTTCAGGAAATTGGACTTCTGCCTGACTTATTTGATTTTGGTTTTCAATTTTTTTCTTCCAGTTTATGAATTTTAAATTTTATTCCTATTCTTTTTATTAACTGAATTCTATTGTTTAACAGTTCCTCCTTTCTGTTCTTTTTTACATATTACTTTAATTCATTTAGATATTATTTACATAGATGATGCTCCTATCTGTACATAAGAACATAAGAAATGCCTCCACTGGGTCAGACCAGAGGTCCATCGTGCCCAGCAGTCCGCCCACGCGGTGGCCCAACAGGTCTAGGACCTGTGCAGTAGCCCTCTATCTATACCCCTCTATCCCTTTTTCCAGTAGGAAATTGTCCAATCCTTTCTTGAACCCCTGCACCGTACTCTGCCCTATTACGCCCTCTGGAAACGCATTCCAGATGTCCACAACACGCTGGGTAAAGAAAAACTTCCTAGCATTCGTTTTGAATCTGTCCCCTTTCAGCTTTTCCGAATGCCCTCTTGTTCTTTTATGTTCTGAAAGTTTGAAGAATCTGTCCCTCTCTACTCTCTCTATGCCCTTCATTATCTTGTAGGTTTCTATCATGTCCCCTCTAAGTCTCCACTTTTCCAGGGAGAAGAGCCCCAGTCTCTCTAATCTTTCAGTATATGAAAGGTCTTCCATTCCTTTAATCATTCGTGTCGCTCTCCTCTGAACCCTCTCAAGTATTGCCATATCCTTCTTAAGATACGGTGACCAATACTGGACACAGTACTCCAGGTGCGGGCGCACCATTGCCCGATACAACGGCAGGATGACTTCTTTTGTTCTGGTTGTAATACCCTTCTTGATAATACCCAACATTCTGTTTGCCTTCTTTGAGGCTGCTGCGCATTGTGCCGTTGACTTCATTGTTGTGTCCACCAGTACGCCTAAGTCCCTTTCAAGGCTACTTCCCTCTAATACTAATCCCCTCATTTGGTAGCTGAACATCCGGTTCTTTTTCCCTATATGCATGACCTTGCATTTCTCTACATTGAAGTTCATCTGCCATTTATTCGCCCACTCCTCCAGTTTGTTTAGGTCCCTTTGTAGTTCCTCACACTCTTCGGCAGTTGTAACCCTGCTACAGAGTTTGGTGTCATCCGCATATTTTATAACTTCACATTTCGTCCCCGTTTCCAGGTCATTAATAAATACATTGAAAAGCTGTGGTCCGAGTACTGACCCCTGCGGAACTCCGCTCATGACCCTCATCCAGCCCGAGTAGTGACCTTTCACTCCAACCCTCTGCCTTCTGCCTGCCAACCAGTGTTTGACCCATCTGTGTACGTCCCCTTCCACCCCGTGATTCCACAGCTTCCTAAGTAGCCGCTCATGGGGTACCTTGTCAAAGGCCTTTTGGAAGTCGAGGTAAATGATGTCTACGGGTTCGCCTTGGTCCAAAGTTAGGAATTTCTATGAAATATTCTACATACTTCTCTCCTCTCCACTCCTTCCTGCCCTCCATAGTTCTCCCTACCCTCTTCTAACCCTTCCTCTGTAATGTCACCTAGAGCTTGTATAGGTATATGTGCGACGCACAAATGGAAGAAATAAAATAAGAGATATTGAGGGGCAGCAGAATGAACACACTTGTAGGTCAGCAATAAGATCTTGAACTGAATACGGTGACAGATAGGGAGCAAGTGAAGTGACTTAAGGAGAGGGATGACATGAGCATAGCAAGGTTGGTAGAAGATGAGTCGTGCAGCAGAATTTTCCACAGATTGCAAGAGGGAGAGGCGACACTGCAGGATACCAGTTAGAAGTAGATTGCAGTAATCTAAGTGTGAGGTTACGACAGCATGGACAAGGGTCTGGGTAGTGTGCTCAGAGAGGAAAGGGTAAATTTTGATGATATTAAAGAGACAGAAGTGGCAGGTCTTAGCAGCTTGTTGGATGTGTGTAGAAAATGAGAGGTCAGAATCGAAGACCGCTCCAAGGTTGCGAGATTGATAATATCTTTTCCAGTAGAAAGGCAAAACATTCAAGACAAGTGGGTTATTTTCCAATAGCCACGTGACATATGCAGAAGGAATCCACTCCAGATTTTTTATGTAACCCAACTGTACTTCACTGGGAGCTGTAGAATCAAATCTCCCCGCTCCCGCCTTTCCTCCAAAGTATACAGATTGAGATCTTTAAGTCTGTTCCCAAACGCCTTTATCATGAAGACTACACAGCCTTTTAGAACCGACTCCATCCTTTTTATATCTTTTTGAAGGTGCGGCCTCCAGAATTGTACTCAATATTCTAAATGAGGTCTCACCAAAAGTCTTATACCTCCTTTTTCCTACTGGCCATACCTCTACCTATGCAATCTAGCATAGGTTTCGCCGTCACCTTTTCAACCTGTTTGGCCACCTTAAGATCATCACATACTATCACACTTAATTCCTGCTCTTCTGTCGTACACATAAGTTCTTCACCCCCTAAACTGTACCATTCCCTCTGGTTTCTGCAGCACAAATGCATGACCTTGCATTTCTTAGAATTAAATTTTTGCTGCCAAATTTCAGATCATTCTTCAAGCTTCAGCAGGTCTTTCTTCATGTTATTCACACCATCCGGCGTGTCTATCTATTGCAAATTTTGGTATCATCCGCAAAGAGGCAAATCTTACCTGACAACCCTTCAGCAATATCATTTTTAAAAATGTTACAAAGAACAGGCTCAAGAACAGAACTTTGAGACACACCACTGGTAACATCCCTTTCCTCAGAGCGATCTCCATTGATCACTACCCTCTGTCACCTTCCACTCAACCATTTCCTGACCCAGCCTGTCACTTTGGGACCCATCCCGAGGGCACTCAGTTTATTTATTAGATGTATGTGTGGAACATTGTTAAAGGATTTGCTAAAATCTAAATACACCACATCTAGCGCGCATCCTCTATCCAATTCTCTGGTCATCCAGTCATAGAAATTGATCAGATTTGTCTGACAAGATCTACCTCTAGTGAATACATGTTGCCTCCAGTCCTGTAATCCATAGGATTCAAGAAACTTGACTATTCTCTATTTTAAAAGTGCTTCCATTAATTTGCTTACCACAGAAGTCAGACTTACCGGCCTCTAATTCCCTACTTCTCCCTTACTTCCACTTTTGTGGAGAGGGACCCCATCTGTCCTTCTCCAGTCCTCCGGTACTACTCCTGATTCTAGAGACTCATTGAAAAGGTCAGTCAGCAGGGCTACCAGAACTTCCCTAAGTTCCTTCAGCACCCTCGGATGTACATCATCCGGCCCCATCATTTTGTCTACCTTTATTTTAGCCAGCTCCTCACGAACACAACCCTCTGAAAATCGATCGGGGTCTATTACTACTCCATCCTTATTCACGTTTGTCTTCTGCGGTCCCGCTCCCGGCGCTTCAGCCGTGAACACAGTACAGAAATATTTATTAAGCAATTAGGTCTTTTCTTTATCAGCTTCAACATATTCTTCCCCTTCGAGTTTCACAATGCCACTTTTGCACTTCTTCCTATCACTAATATATCTAAAAAATGTCTTGTCTCCCTGTTTTACCACATCAGCTATTTTTTTCTTCCATTTGCATTTTTGCTTTTCTGACTACAAGACCAGCCTCTCTTAATTTTTCCAGATATTTTTGCCTGTCTTCCTCTTTCTGCTATCTTTTGTAGTTTCTGAAAGCTAACCTCTTATTCCTTACTTTCTCAGCTGCTACTTTCAAGAACCAAAGCGGCCTTCTTTTCCCTCTTACTTTTACTGACTTGTCTCACAAAAAGGTTTGTCGCCCTTACAATTGCTCTTTTCAGTTTTGCCCACTGTATTTCCACTCCTTCCCGATGTTCCCATCCAGACAATAATTCCTTGAAGTAAACCACCATCCAAACATAGTTAGTTTTTTTAAGTCTGGAACCTTTGCTTTTGAATGAGTCCTCTCTATATCCATCTTAATATTAAACCGTACCATGTAGTGATCACTGGATGGCAGATGATCACCCACTGTAACATCAGAAACATTTTCCCCGTTTGTAAGCACTAAGTCCAGTATGGCCCCATTCCGCGTGGGTTTCATTACCAACTGCTGGAACAGTTCTCCTTATAGAGAATCCAGGATCTCCCTACTTCTAGAAGACCCTGCAATAGGGATACCGCAATCAACATCCAGCATGTTAAAATCACCTATTAGCAAGACTTCCCCTTTTTTAGATATATTCTGAATGTCTACTATTAAATCTCTATCTACTTCTTCCGTATTTGAAGGAGGCCAGTATATATTCACCATTCCCTCTTTCCAAATTGATCCACAGTGCCTCTTCCTTGCCCTGCAGATCCTGCAATTGTGTGACTTTAATATGATCTTTAACATATAACGCTACTCCCCCTCCTTTCCTTCCTACCCTGGTCTTTCCTGAACAGATTATAGCCTGGTATAACTATCCAGTCATGCTCTCTGTGAACCAGGTCTCTGTGATCTTCTTCTTCTTCCATCACAGCTTCTAGATCCAGAATCTTGTTTCCCATCCATCAGAGGTTAGGTAAATTCCAATTTGTAGCTTGACCAAATAATGTCCAGAACCCACTGGTCGGACAAAATGTGCTCCCAGGCCAGAAGTCTACCCCCTATTGGAAGAGGGGCATCCCTCAGCCTGGCGTCATTAAGCCTTCTTTGCAGAGGGCGCAGACCGGGAGGCGGAGGGATGGGTGTGCCAGGGTCCCGAGAACTGCTGCATGTAGACCTGGGAAAATCTTTGAGACGTGGCACTAGAATATGGGTGGGAACGCCTGGAGCCACAAAAATTAGAGTGCTCTGAACTTCTAGAAGATTGGGGTCTCAGGCAGGGTGCTAGGGCGACAATGCACCACCGAATTCATGAGATTGTCCTTTGCCAAACAATAATTGCCCTTTAAAGGGAAGCATAGCCAGAGTAGCTTTGGAGGTGGACTTACCAGCCCATTGATGAATCCAGAGCATTCCGTGAGCAGAAATCAAATTTGCTGAGACTTTACCCAGGACCCGCATAAGAGTTGAAATTTTATATTCAAACTGGATTTGAAGATTTCTGATGTTTATTGACCATTTTTAAGAGGGTTGTTTTTTTAACAACTGAATTATATATGTTTAACATTTTATGCTTGTTATTATGGAAACCGTATAGGTAATATACGGTATAAAAAATTTTAAATAAAATATAAAGGCATCAGCAACATAATCCCCCCTCCACCAACTACAAGCAATTGAGGAGGGGGCTCCACAGCCTCATTCTTCAAGGTGTGTAGACGAGCCAGACAAGTGTGTGTAACAAAGGACACTGCCGAAGCAGCCCTTATGCCTAAAGCCACTGCCTCAAAGAGCCTCCTGAGGATCACATCCATCTGGCAGTCCTGCATGTCCCTAAGCACCACACCACCCTCACTAGGAAGGGAGGTGCACTTAGTCACCTGTGCTATCAAAGAGTCCACCTTAGGCTGACCAAGAAGCTACTGGCTTCCTGCGCCATAGGATAGAGATGAGACATGGCATTCACAACCTTAAGAGCACCCTCTGGAGAGTCCCCCTGCTCCAAGATCAGAATGCTCATATCAGAATGTCAGGGACAGGAGGAAGACTGTGAGCAGCACACACCACATAGCCACGAAGAGGAAGTGGACGGAGCCAGCTGAGTGACTAAATTCAACTCCTGCATAAACTCCAAAATGAGGTCTGGAAAAGCCTCAGACTTAAATAAACGCAGAACCGTGAGATCGTCCCCTGGTTCTAAAGCTTCCAAGGGATTCGAAGATCCAGCATACAATCCCGGACCTCCAGGCATGGGAAGTACAGCGTCTGAAAACAAGGGGTCAGCAAGCTGGTCATCATCATAAGTATCCCCCAGGTCAAGGTCAGCCTGCCCATGAACAGCAGCTGTCTGTGATGAGGTCATGCCTAAAGAAGCAATCTGGCAAAGGACAAATCCGAGGTGGAGCGGGAATGTGCAGGCGAAGAACAGCTGCTCTGAAATGCATTCCACAGATAATTCATGAAATCTGTGAAGGCCTCCCTGGGGCACAGAGTCACCCCTTGATGACTTTACCTTCTGTTTTTTGGGCTTTAGAAGGTCCACGTCCTTTCACATGGAACGTTCAGCCCTGCCGAGCCTTAAAAAGAGATCAGGCTGCTCCAACAGAGCTAGCCGTGCGTTTTGTCATCTGCTTTGTCAGGGGAGGCTAGGATTTGTGCTGCCACCTCTCCCAGCTGCACTATGCGGCACATGGCATTCGGACGTTCCTGAGGCACTAAATTTGTGCAATCCTGGCAAGAATTCACAAGAGGAGAGCCCAAGGACTCCATCCCAACATGTTTTAAAGCAAAATTTGCAAACTTAGAAGAGCAAGGAGCTTTAAAAAAAAAATAATCGCTTAAAATCTAAGGTGGCCAACGCTAAGAAATTCACGTCAAAATCACAATTTTTTTCATATATAGCAAGCCACAAAAATTGCAATTTTAGCATTTTTCAGGTGGCGGAACACAGGGGTACATGCAGAAACCTTCAAAACTGCCAAATTCAGATACACAATCCTAACCCCACCCCTGCACCTCACAGGCTGTGACAGCCTTAATCACTGTGACCTGTGCTGAAAATGTGCTACAGCCTGCCTCATCCCTCTTAAAGTAGCTGGAATCAGATGTTGGTAATGCTCAGGAAAGGGCGGAGGTGGAAAAATGCAGCTGTCAGCTTGCGAAATATCACTGAGTCTGCTAGGTATGCCTAACAGCCTGCACTTGAACCCCTGTTCGGCAGTAGAAAGGAAAAAGCAGGCATGGCCCCAAGCTCCTAAGAAACCAATGCAGGCTGGCTAACAGGTACTACCAGGGATCGACTTATCAGCTGAACACCAGACTGCATGTTCTCAATGCAGGCAGAGCTGAAGAATTGTTCCAAGCACAACAGAAACAGGCATGCAGGCATGCATGCATAAAGGAAAAATTGCAAGTAGTGCTAGAGCTCCCAAAGAAGAGGAGGAGAATCAAAGAAAAAAAATCCACAGTGGATTCCTTCAGCATATGGCACGCAGCCATTGGAAGATAAGTCAATGGTCTAGAAAGTCATCCTTATCTAATCTAGTCTTCAGTTTATATACCGGGTCATCTCCCGTCGGAGCTCAACTCGGTTTACAAGTGGTCAAAGAACAGAATACACACAGGCCATGGCACATATGCCAAATGGCTGCGAATCCGGCAGCCATCCACCGCAAAGATGGCATGAATCTGTGCCATCCTGTCCTAAGGAGGCCATTTGTGAAGTTTGGAGTGCAAACGAAGCTCCTAAGTCCAAAAAAACGTTTTAAAGAAAATCCAAGATGGCCACCGCCTAAAACAGCCCAGGAAAAAAATCACAATTTTTTGATTTTACAGGTGGTGGGGGGGGAGGGGCCAGGGTACAATTACTTACCATAACAGGTGCTATCCAGGGTAAGCAGGCAGATATTCTCAGTCATGGGTGATGTCACCGACGGAGCCCCAGTATGGACCACTTCACAAGTGCATCGCCACTTTAAATCTTTAGAAAATTCGCTACAGCCTGCACCGAGCATATGCGAGTGCCTTCCCACCCAATGTAAGCACGCAGTCCCTCAGTTAAGATAAGCCAGCTAAGAAGCCAACCCCGGGAGGTCGGTGGGTTGTGAGAATATCTGCCTGCTGTCCATGGATAATAACTGTTACAGTAAGTAACTGCTTTATTCCAGGACAAGCAGGCAGCATATTATCACACATGAGTGACCTCCAAGCTAATCAGAATGGGATGGTGGAAGTGTTGGCCTTCAAGAAAATAAGTTTTGTAATACTGACTGGCCGAAGTGCCCACCCCATCTGGAGAAAGACTCCAGACAATAATGTGAAGTGATGTATGAAGTGAGGACCAAGTAGCAGCTTTCCTCAATATTTATTTTATTTATTTCAATTTTTATCCCGTTCTCCTAGTAGCTCAGAACAGCTTACAAGCAAGCATTCACAGTGGAGTATATTTGGACAGGTCAAAGATTATACAGTAGTTCAAGTATAGGGATTATACAGCAAATTAAGTACAGGTTAAGAATGGACTATACAGCAGTTTAAGTACAGGTTAAGAAAGGACTATACAGTAATTTAAGTAGGGGTTCAGGAATAGGGGGAGTTTAAGGGTGGATTGCAGTTGTCATTTTAGTTGAAGAGGAGGGTCTTTACCGATTTCCAGAAGGTCATCAATGAGTTCTATGATCTGAGTTGCGGGGGGGGGGGGGGGGGGGGGAGTTGGTTCCAGAGTTGGGGGATGAAGTGGCTATAGGAGCGTTTGAGAGCGGTTTCTGACAGGAGAGACCTTCCTGGGGGGATGAAAAGGCATTTCTCCATTTCCAAGCGGAAGGGGCAGGTGGGGATGTACAGGGTTAGTTTGGACTCTATGTGGGCTGGAGTGGAGGCGTAAATTCTTTGGTGTGCTATTACCAGGGCCTTGAATGTGCAGTGTTGGTTAATTAGAAGCCAGTGCTCTTTGCGGAGGGCTGGGGAAATGGAGTCATGGTAGTTGAGGCTGTGCAAGAGGCAGATTGCTGCATTTTGTACCCGCTGGAGGCGCTTGAGATCTTTTTTGGCTACTCCATTAAATAGGGAGTTGCAGTAATCCATCCTGGAGAGGACATAGGCGTAGAGGAGTTGGGCCAGGTAAGGTGTGGAGATGTAGGGTTTGATCCTTCTCAGTTGGCGGAGGTAGTAGAAGGAGGTGGAGACTATTTGAGAAATGTGGGTAGACAGGGACAGGTGGCCATCTAATGTTACTCCTAGGCTGCGTATCTGATCTGCTGCTGTTAATAAGGTGGAGTCCCATGATAGTGTTGGGCATGTGAATTTGGTGCTTTTTTTCCTGATCCATAAAAGTTCTGTCTTGGAGGCGCTCAGCTGTAGTTTGTTGTTAGTTATCCAGGTTTTCATTTCGGAGAGGCAGTGTTGGAGGATGGCGATTTGGGATGATCGATTTTCGCCTAGTGGAAGGAGCAGTTGGATGTCATCGGCGTAGGAGTGGATTTTAATGTTGTATTTCTGGGCTATATCAATGACAGGTCTGATGTAGAAATTAAATAGGAGGGGGGATAGAAGGGCGCCTTGGGGAACACCGTATTTGATAGGCTTAGAGTTAGATTTGTGCGGCCCTAGTAGGACAGTTTGGGTTCTTTGGTGAAGGAAGGAGGTGAACCACTAGAGGGCAGAGTCCTTGATTCCAAGGTCATAGAGTCTTGATAGGAGGAGGTAGTGGTCAACCATATCAAAAGCAGTGCTGAGGTCAAGTAGGACTAGTAGGCCAAGTATCGACCAGCTGTCATCAATGATATCCAGGAGTACCGACTCTGTGCTGTGGTCTGTTAAGAAGCCAGATTGTGCAGGGGACAGGGTAGCTTGTTCTTCAATGAAAGGGTGTAATCGGCGGACCACTATTCATTCTAGGAGTTTGGAGACAAATGGGAGGTTGGAGACTGGGCAGTAGTTGCCGGGTTCGTTAGGGTCGAGGGTGGGTTTGATAATAGCTGACTTCCAGCTGAGAGGTACTGCGCCCATGGAGAGGGAAGAGTTAATGATGGGGGATGATAGATTCTGCTATGGCGTCTTCTGTGGATAGTAGGAGGCTGGATGGAAAGGGGTCGAGGATGGTGCTGGAGGGCTTGAGTTCTCTCAGGGTTTTGAGAACCTCAACTTGGGTGGCCAGATGAAGTTGGGTGAAAGTGGTAGAGGATGGAGTATTTGGGTTAGGTTGGGGGTGTGCTGATGGGGGGTTGGTGCTGCTGGTGGTGTCAAGATTATTGCGAATGGTTTGTACCTTGGACTGGAAGAAGTCTCAGAAAGTCTCACTATCATGTTCTGTTGGGTTGTTGTGGCTTGTTCCTTGGGCGTTGGTGAAGAGTTGGTTTGTGAGGGCAAACAGTTTTTTGGATCTAGCTGGGACTATCTGTAGGATAGTAGGTTTTCTTTGCTTCTAGGATGGCAGCTTTGTAGGTAACCGATGTATTTTCCCAGTGAGCTTTGGTTTCTAAATTTGGATGTTTGATTCAGTTTCTTTCTGCTTTCATCAGTGATCTTTTTATGGATCTGAGGTCACTGGTATACCAGGGAGTAGATGTTTTGCTATGGTTATTCGTGTTGTTTTTGTCTGAGCGAGGCTGTTATAGAGGGATTGGATGTTAGAGTGCCAAGTGGAGGCTGCTAGGTCGATGGAATGGTGATGTTGGGAGCCGGTTTTGTTTAGATTGCAAATGCCTACGGCCATGACTGAAGGGTTGACTGAATTAGGGAGTTGACGTTGGGTGGGTGAAAGGGATAGGGTCTTTCCGTGGGGCTAGGGTAGTTTCATATGGGAGTTGGAATTCAATGAGGTGGTGGTCTGACCATGGGACAGGTGTTAAGGTGCAGATTGTTTGTTGAGGCCCTGCAGTCGGGTCTCTTAGGGTGAAGATTAAGTCTAAGATGTTGCCTGCTGAGTGAGTAGGGGAGGTTACAGCTTAGTGGAATCCTAGGTCGGAGAGGAAGTTGTCGCTCTGTCCTGAGGTGTTGGGGTAGTCTGGGAAGTTGAAGTCTCCCAGGATGGTCACGTGTTTGTGGGAGATGGATAATTCGGTGATGAATTCGAGGAGGGACTCTAAGGCTTCTGCTAGGGAGTTGGGGGCTCTGTAAAGTAGTATGAGGGTGATTTCACAAATATTAGCATTCGTACTACCAAGCATTTCCTTCCTCGGAAACTGTGATAGGCACAGAGTTTACATTTAAGCAATTATCAGCACTTCCCATTCATTAAATCGAAAGGAAATTCAAATAGTTTTTCTTCCTTTGCTTACCCCCAGGCAGGACTGGGATACATTTGTTCTCTCTGTTGCATACCTTTGGTGAAGACACTTAGAGCTTTCCCACAGACAGGAGACTTCTTTGATTTCTAACTACAGAGAAAGTCTACACAGCTACTTCCAGCTTTGGCTGCAAACAGGAGGCAGGAAACCAAAGCCGTAGGCAGCTTGTCATTTGAACACATCATCTACTTTCCCTTTCTCAGAGTGTGCTGCTCCTGCAAGACTGCAGGATTGGAGGACTCGGGCTCAGCTGACTGACAAGAGACAATTAATCAGGAATCGGAGAAATGGGCTGGCAACCTTCTGCTCAGCTTGCAGGTTTTTGTGCCTGCATCGATGTCCCTGCTATACAAGGTACTGGAAAGCAGTGTGAAAAAAAGTTACAGCATGGTCTTTGTATTTTTGGAATTTCATTATAAGAACATAAGAAGTTGCCTCCGTTGGGGCAGACCAGAGGTCCATCCTGCCCAGCGGTCTGCTCCCGCGGCGGCCCATCAGGCCCACTGCCTGAACAGTGGTCTCTGACTAATTTTATAATTTACCTCTAATCCTGTCCCTATAACCTTACCTCTACTCCTATCTGTACCCCTCAATCCCTTTGTCCTCTAGGTACCTATCCAGACCTTCTTTGAAGCCCTGTAGCGTACTTCTGCCTATCACATCCTCCGGCAGCGCGTTCCATGTATCCACCACCCTCTGGGTGAAAAAGAATTTCCTGGCGTTTGTTCTAAACCTTTCCCCTTTCAATTTCTCCGAGTGCCCCCTTGTACTTGTGGTTCCCCTTAGTTTGAAAAATCTGTCCCTGTCCACTTTTTCTATGCCCTTCATGATCTTGAAGGTTTCTATCATGTCTCCCCTGAGTCATCGCATTTCCAGGGAGAAAAGCCCCAGCTTTTTCAGTCTGTCAGTATATGAGAGGTCCCCCATACCCTTTATTAGCTTAGTTGCTCTTCTCTGGACTCTCTCAAGTACCTCCATGTCTTTCTTGAGGTACGGCGACCAGTACTGGACACAGTACTCCAGGTGCGGGCACACCATCGCACGATACAGTGGCAGGATGACTTCCTTCGTCCTGGTTGTGATACCTTTCTTAATGATACCCAACATTTTGTTCGCTTTCCTTGAGGCTGTGGCGCACTGCGCCGACGCCTTCAATGTTGTGTCTACCATCACTCCCAGGTCTCTTTCAAGGTTGCTCACCCCTAACGGTGATCCCCCATCTTGTAAGCGAACATCGGGTTCTTTTTCCCAATATGCATGACCTTGCATTTTCCTATGTTGAAGCTCATTTGCCACTTTTTGGCCCACTCTTCCAGCGTTGTCAGATCTTTATGGAGGTCTTCGCAGTCCTCCATGGTTACGACCCTGCTGTATAGTTTAGTGTCATCCGCAAATTTAATAACCTCACATTTTGTTCCCGCCTCCGGGTCGTTAATAAATATATCGAACAGGAGCAGTCCCAGCACCGACCCCTGTGGACTCCGCTCGTGACCCTTTGCCAATCTGAGTAATGGCCCTTTACTCCAACCCTCTGTTTCCTGTCCACCAGCCAGTTTTTGATCCATCGGTGGACCTTCCCTTGCACCCCGTGGTTCCATAGCTTCCTTAGCAGTCTTTCGTGTGGTACCTTGTTAAAGGCTTTTTGGAAGTCGAGATAAATGATGTCTATGGATTCCCCTCTATCCACCTGGCTGTTCATCCCCTCAAAGAAGTATAATAAGTTTGTGAGGCATGACCTGCCCTTGCAGAAGCCATGTTGGCTCGACTTTAGCTGCCCATTTTTTTCGATGTGTTCCCAAATGCTGTCTTTAATCAGCGTTTCCATCATCTTTCCCAGGACCGAGGTCAAGCTCAAGGGCCTGTAGTTTCCTGGGTCTCCCCTTGAGCCTTTCTTGAAGATGGGCATGACATTTGCTATTTTCCAGTCCTCTGGGATCTCTCCAGTTTTTAGGGATAGGTTGCATATTTGTCTAAGTGGCTCAGCTATTTAGTTCCTTGAGTACCCTTGGGTGAATGCCGTCCGGACCTGGCGATTTGTCGCACTTTAGCCTGTCTATCTGCCTGAGGACATCCATCTTGCTCACCTCTAGTTGGACCAGATTTTCATCCTGATCTCCTTTTCCGATCTCCTCGGGTTCCGGAATGTTGGTTGTGTCCTCCATTGTGAAAACTAACGTAAAGAACTCGTTTAACCTGTCCGCTATCTCCTTTTCCTCTTTTACCACTCCCTTTCTGTCTCCATCATCCAAGGGTCCTACTTCCTCCCTAGCTGGTTGCTTCCCCTTGACATAGCTGAAGAATGATTTGAAGTTTGTTGCTTCCCCTGCCAGTCTTTCTTCATATTCTCTTTTTGCTTTCCTAACCACTCGGTGACACTTCTTTTGGTGTCTTTTATGCTCCTTTTGGTTGTCTTCTGTCCGGTCCTTTTTCCATTTTTTGAATAATGCCTTCTTATCGCTTATTGCCTTTTTCACTGCATTTGTTATCCACACTGGGTTTTTTGTTCTATTTTTCTTGCACCCTTTCCTGAGCTTGGGGACGCACAGGTTCTGTGCTTCGTGCACCGTGCCCTTGAGTAGGGTCCAGGCCTTTTCTACGGACTCTATCTTCCTTGCGGTATCAATGAGTTTCTTTTCCACCATTTTCCTCATGGCATCATAATTCCCTTTTTTGAAGTTGAGTGCTGTCGTTGTGGTTCTTTTCACCTTTGATGGTCCAATTTCTAGCCTGTACTGGATCGTGTTGTGATCGCTGTTTCCTAGTGAGGCTAGTACCGCCACCTCCTTAGCGGGTCCCCCTAGTCCATTGAAAATTAGGTCAAGAGTGACATCTCCCCGTGTTGGTTCCGTGACCAGCTGTTCCATGAAACAGTCCCTCGTGACTTCCATGAATTTGGTCTCCCTCGTACAGTTTGAGTGCCCGATACTCCAGTCTATTCCCGGGTAGTTGAAGTCCCCCATCACCACCATGCTTCCGTTTTTGCATAAATGCCTCAGTTCGGCCTCCAGGTCCTGGTCGATTTCTTCCGATTGTCCGATATGTCTGTTGATTCCAAGTCATCCTGGTTGAAGGTATGGAATCTTTTATATATAGCACTATTCCTCCACGCTTTTTGTGTGACCTATCTCTCCTGTAGAGTTTGAACCCTGGTAAGGCCACATCCCATTTATTGTCTTCAGTCCACCACGTTTCTGTGACTCCGATTATGTCTAGGCCCTTTTTGCAGGCTAATACTTCCAGCTCTCCCATTTTAGCCCCTAGCGTTAGTGTACAAGCAATGTAAGTCCCGGTTGTTCGCCTTTCTTGCTGGTTTTCCTCGTGGTTTGGCACTCCTGGCGTCCCCCTCGTAAGTTGCTAGTCCCCAAGCCTCGTCTTGGTCATCCTCCTCCTGTGGTGTATCTGTTTCCTCCTCAGCCTGTTTCCCCATTTTTGATTGTCCCTCTGGGATCCGTTGTTCTCTTTTAGTCCTGCTTACCAAAGACATTTATGCCCTAGACTCTTGCGATCTATCCTTAGGTCCTTTTTCAAAAAATTCCAACTCAGTCCTGAGCCCACTTTTACAGTACCCTTGTTCAATGTCCTTGGCCCTGGTCCTCTGCATTGCGTCCTTAGGTCCTTTTCCCAAAAATTCCCACTCAGCCCCAATCCCTTTTTTACAATGTCCTTGCTCAATGTCCCTGGCCCTAGGCCCCTGTATTGCTTCCTTAGGTCCTTTTTCCAAAAATTCCCACTCAGAACCATGCCCTCTTTTACAATGTCCATGCCCTCTTGTACAATGTCCTTGCTCAGTATCCTTTTTTGATACATTTGTCCGATGTGTCAGATTGACTGTTGGCTTTCCCCCCTTCCTTAGTTTAAAGCCAAGTCTATGATGCTCTGGACGTTGCTTGCCAGCATCCTCGTCCCAGTCGTGCTCAGGTGCAGCCCGTCTGTCCTGTAGAGTTTATTCTTTTCCAAGAAAGTTGTCCAGTTCCGAACAAAAAGGAAACCCTCCTCCTCGCACCATCTCCTGAGCCAGCCATTTATTGCTTGTAGTTCACTCTGCCTCCATGTGTCCGCTCTCGGTACTGGCAGGATCTCCGAGAAGGCTATCTTGCATGCCCTCAGTTTCAGTTTCCTCCCCAAGATCCTGAACTGATCAGTTAGTGCAGTCCTGTTGTAGTCCCTCCTGCTGATGTCATTGGTTCCAACATGGATTACTACAGCTGTCTCCTCTGTCTCAGCCCCTTCCAGGATCCTTCGTTCTTGCCCCAGGGAGACATGTCACTAGTTGGTCCTCTCTCCCTCCGGCTATGTGACTGTCCACTCCTCTCAGGATTGAGTCTCCTACTACGATGGCAGATCTCCCCTTCCTCAACTGTCTCTCCGGTCTCAGGTCTGTGTCAGTGGTGCAGTCACCTAGTCCTTCTTCCGGGTTCTGTTGGGTCTCCTCCTCATCTGCCTGCCCAGTTTCCCCGCCAGGCTCTACTTCCATGGTGTCTGGTGGATTTTGTCGTCCGACTGTTAATTCTCTCCTGATGAGCTGGTTGTCCTGTGCCTCCACCATCCTGCAAGCCTCCTCGATGAACTTCTCGAGCTCTCTGACTTGTTCCGTGATGTGGTCCTCTCTGGTGGTGTCTTCATTTTCCCAGCACTGCTCCTCTATGGTGCACAGTCCCTCCAGTTCCTGTACTCAAATCTGCAGTCTCCCGACCTCCTTCTTCAGGCTATCCAGTTCCTGACATCGACTGCATATGTATGCCCGCCTCCCGGAGGGGAGGTAGTCATACATATGATATTCGATGCAGTAAACTGGGTAGCTCCGCTGGGTTCCTGTAGCCTCCATTTCTTTCTCCTTGCTCCTATGGTCCCTCGGTGGTTGAGAGTGGTTGAGAGCTAGCTGAAAGAGTAGAGAGAGAGAGAGAGAAGAAAGAGTAGCTGAAAGAGAAGAGAGAGAAGAATGAGAAGAGAAGGAAAGTACTTTTTTTTTTTATACGGTTAAAGTTAGGTTTTTTTTTAGAAATTAGGTTTGCTGCTGGGCTGCCTGGGCTCCTTTTCAAGGCTCCTTCGCAAAGGCGCTCTCGCTAAGGCGAGCGCCTTTGCCGCTCGCCTTCGCCGTGCGCCGAACGGCTGGGCGCCATTGGCTACCTTTCTCTTAAAGGGGAGCCCGGGCCGATGCGACCTGTGACGCGTGGGGGTGGGCGGAGCTAGCTCTTGCCGCGACCCCGATCTGCCTGCCTGCTGTTTAGTCCTCCTCCCCTCTACTTTTTCGGCTTCCTCCCTCTCCTCTGGATCTAAAAGAGAAAAAAAGAAGAAAACCTGCAAGAGAGAAACGCCGCCGCAGTCCGCCTCGTGCCCCGGCTCCCTTTCTCTTAAAGGGGAGCCCGGGCCGATGCGACCTGTGACGCGTGGGGGTGGGCGGAGCTAGCTCTCGCCATGACCTCGATCCGCCTGCCTGCTGTTTAGTCCTCCTCCCCTCTACTTTTTCGGCTTCCTCCCTCTCCTCTGGATCTAAAAGAGAAAAAAAGAAGAAAACCTGCAAGAGAGAAACACCGCCGCAGTCCGCCTCGTGCCCCGGCTCCCTTTCTCTTAAAGGGGAGCCTGGGCGGAGTCCTATTATATATTATAGTAACTCTAATGTGGAAGCTAAGGACTATCAAAAAATACTTTGACACAACATCCTTTAGATTACTGGTGCAATCGCTGATCCTATCCACCCTAGATTACTGCAACATCGCCTACCTGGGCATCCCCCCAAAAAAGTACAAAAATTAAGATTAGTGCAAAATACTGCAGTTCGCTTGATCTTCGGACTGAAGAAAAAAAGACCACATCAGCCCCTATTATAAAAAATTACACTGGTTACCAATGGAGGCGCGAATACTGTTCAAATTTGTATGCATCTGTTACAAACAAGTCTGGGGCCTAGCACCTTCCTACTTGCAAGCACACTTCACTTTACACAACCAGAAACAAAAGCATCTTTGCATACCCAAAGACCACAGACTGCAAATACAAATCCTTCCTAGACAGAACCTTCATGTTCCAAGCAAACAAACAGTAATCCTGGCTGGGAAACCACATAAATAAAGCCGGACAGACCTACAACACATTCCGAAAATCAATTAAAACCGCTCTATTTGACAAATTCCTTGCCTAATTAGATGACCTCTCTCAGATATTCTTTCCCCTTACACCCCCAATGTATTATGTAACTTCTTTCTCTCTTGTATTCCTTCACTATGCTTCCCTAATTATTATGTAACTTCTTCCTCTCACACTGTGTAATTCGCTGATTGTCCAGCCTTCTTTCTATGTAAACCGCCTAGAAGTCAATCTGACTATGGCGGTATAGAAAAATAAAGTTATTATTATTATTATTATTTTGTGTTTGTGGCCTATGGTGAAGGCTAGAGCCTCTAGGGTGGGAATGTTGATAGAGCTTATCAGTTTTGGTGTAGTGGTGGTCTTGATGATGGTGGTCACTTCACCTCCTTTCCCAGAGGTGCGTGAGCAGGTTAGTGCCTGGTAGCCTGGAGGACATAATTCGCCTAGTGCAATCCCATCTTTGTCTTGGAGCCAGGTTTCAGTGATCATGAGGGCGTCCCAAGTGTTGTCACAGATGAGGTCATGGAGGAGGATGGTCTTGTTGTTAACTGATCTTGCATTGATGAGTGCAAATTTGAGAGTATTGATGGTGGGGGCTGGTGGGGAGGGTAGGATGAGGTTGGCAACATTTCTGGTACTGTTGTTTTTGAGGTGGTAGGCGAGATCACCCTGTCTGCCTTGGCCTGTGATGATGGAGATAGTGAGGTATAGTGTTGTGAGGAGGGTTAGGGATGTAGTGGGAAGGGGTGGCCTGGAATGTTGGAGGCATGTTATGTGTGGTAGTGGTGCGGGAGGATAGAGATGGTGTTGAGGCTTGTCTAGCAGTGCAGTAGCCTTGCGGAAGACGTCCTTGAGAAGGCAGCGCTACAAGGTCACTTGGGGGGGTGGAGTTGGTCTCCCACGTCTACCCTGCTGAAAGGAGTTGGGTTTTTGGGGTTTTTGTTTTTTTTCAAAGATGAGGCGGCTCAGCAAGGGCTGTTTGGGGCGGTATTGGTCTCCCATGCCTAGCCAACTCCTTCCCTTGCAGCAGCTGGAGCCGAGTGAAGAGTTGGGGCAGCTCCCGATAGCATTGGAGCTGCCCTGCCGAAGAGGTTGTTTTTTTGAAGACGAACAGGTCAGCAAGGGCTGTTGGGGGCGGAGATGGTCTCCAACGCCGAGCCAACTCCTTCCCTTGCGGCGGCTGGAATAGATCTGAGGAAAGCAACAGAAGCTGCCATAGTTCGGACTTTGTGAACTGCGACATGACTCTCCTGTTGCAGACCAGTCTGAGCATAGCAGAACGATATACAGGCAGCTACCCAGTTAGAAATTGTTCTCTTGGAAACGGGATGCCCCCAGATTGTTAGGATCAAAGGAGATGAAGAGAAGTACAGTGTAACAGGCTAAAGCATGTTTACAGTCCAGAATGTGTAACGCTGTTTCTCCTGCATGAGAATGAGGCTTAGGGAAAAAAACTGGAAGAACAATCGACTGACTGAGATGAAATTCTGTCACAACTTTTAGAAGAAACCGGATGGGTGCCCAGAACCACTTTATCATAGTGAAAAACTGTGAAGGGTGGGTCTGCCACCAACGCTTGTAATTCACTGACTCTTTTGACAGAAGTGAGTGAAATAAGAAAAACAACTTTCCAGGTGAGAAACTTGAGATAAGCATTGGCCATTGGAGGCTTCATTAATCTGGAAAGAACCACATTAAGGTACCAAACAACAGGAGGAGGTTTGAAAGGGTTTCACATTGAAAAGTCTTTTCATGAACCTGGAAACCAGAGGATGAGCCGTTAAGAGGCTTTCCCTCAACTGACAGGTGAAAAGCTGAGATGGACTCTAATAGATGTAGATTTGAGTCCAGAGTCAGACAGATGAAGAAGGTAATCCAACAGCAGATTACTGACAAGGAAGTTGGAGCATGATGATGAAGGAGACACCAGGAGGAAAACCTAGTCCATTTTTGTTAATAACATTGTTGAGTGGCTGGTTTCCTGGATGCATCAATAATATTGCGGACCGGCTGAGAGAAATGTAGTTCAGATGGATTCAGCCCGAAAGAAACCACGCTGTCAGGTGTAGCGGATTGCAGGATGGGATGCAGAAGAGATCCTTGATGCTGAATAAGCAGAGTAGAAAAAATCTGAAGAGGTATTGGCTCCCTAGAGCTGAGTTGAAGTAGAAGAGAGAACCAATGCTGCCTGGGCCATTGAGAAGCTATGAGGAATCATGGTGGCTGACTCTCGTTTGAGTTTGAACAGAGTCTTTAATATGAGAGGAATGGGCGGAAATGCATAAAGAAACATGTTCGTCCAATCCAGAAGAAAGGCATCTGCTTCCAGACGGTGAGGTGAGTATAGTCTGGAGTAGAGAATGACACAGGGGAAAAATTTGTCCTTGTCACCACCCCATTCCCGCGACCACTGTCCCTGCCCCATCCCCGCAACCACTGTCCCCGCCCCCGAAGCATCCATACAAGTCTCAGAATTGCAATATTTAGCTTATGCCTTCCTTATACATCAAAGTTCTGGCTGCTGAACTGGAGAAAGAGATGTTCAGCTGGCAGGGCTTTGTTTATAAATTTTTATCAACACAACTAATATACTACTTTATCCTAAAGCAAGAAATAAATAAATAAATAGAAATTTTGTTTTCTATTTTTGTTATCTGGTTACTGCTTTCCTCATCTTCTCATTCAATCCCTTCCATCCGCTGTCTGTCTTCTCTCTGCATCTTCCAATTGCTCTGTTACTGTGCTTCTTCCTTCACCCCCCCCCCCCAATTGGTCTGGCACCCATCTTCTTCCCTTCCAGCGTCTTCTTCCCACTTTCTGTTCCCCATTTCCCTCCAGCGTCTTCTCCCCACTCTCTGTTCCCCATTTCCCTTCAGTGTCTTCTCCCCATTCTCTGTTCCACATTTCCCTTCAGCGTCTTCTCCCCATCTGTCTTCCCCATTTCCCTTCAGCGTCTTCTCCCTACTCTGTCTTCCCCAATTTTCTTCAGTGCTTTCTCCTTACTCTGATCTTCCACCTTTCCCTTCAGCGTCTGTTCAACCCCACCCCCCTTCAGCACCCCTCAGTGGTTAGAGCATCTCCCTCCCTCCCCCTTATCTTCGCGGCACGTTAGTGTAATTTGTGTAGGCCGCCGGAACCTACCTGAAGTTGCGTGCGTCTGCTTCTCCTCTGACACAACTTCCGATTGCATCAGAGAAGAAACTTCCACCCACAGACGCACACAACTTCAGGCAGGCTCCGAAGGCATGCACAAATTACACTAACACGCTGCAAAGGTAAGGGGGGGGGGGAGAGGGAGATAGATACGGCCGGTAGGTAGGTGACCACGTGCGTTCCCTCCCTTAACTGCGGAGACAAGACCATTCACCACTCCATTCTCCCCATACCCACAGTGAGCACTTTTTCCCTCTACCGTTTCGGTGGGTAACAGCCACCATGTCATTCTCTAGTGTGGAGCAAAACTGGGGCAACTTGTGATTGTGGGGAGTCACAAATAAGTCTACTTGTGGAGTGGCCCACTGAACAAAGATGGGACGGAGAGCTGCAGAGCTGATAGTCAATTCGTGAGGTTGAAGAATTCTGCAGAGGTTGTCTGCTAGGGAATTTTTCTCCCCTTGAATGTAGACAGCCTTTAAGAAAATGTTGCGAGCTGTCACCCAAAGCCAAATTTTCTGGGCTTCCTGACATAACAGAAGAGAGTCTTTACCCTCCTTGCTTGTTTATGAAGTACATTGCTACTTGATTGTCCATGCGAAGGAGGAGGCCTTAAGGGCTCAGTAGATGTTGTAAAGCTTTGAGAGCATAATACATCGCTCTGAGCTCAAGTAAATTGATGTGAAAGTTGCGCTCTCTGGCGGACCAATGACCTTGAGTTTGAAGGATGTCCAGATACGCTCCCCCAGGCATAAGGAGATGTGTCCATCATTATTACTTTGTGATAAGGGGGCAAGTGAAAAAGGAGACCTCTGGATAGCTTGGAGGAGGTCATCCACCAATGTAGCGACTGCTGAAGAGATGTCACAGAAATATGTTGTGAGAGACAATCCATCACTTGAGACCACTGAGAAGCAAGGGTCCACTGAGGAATAAGAAGATGCAGTCTTGCTAGTGGTGTCACATGCACTGTGGAAGCCATGTGGCCTAAAAGCACCATCATGAGCCTTACAGAGATAGTTTTGATTTTAAACATCTGTTGACAGAGACAAAGGAGAGCATTCAGGCGATCTGGAGGAAGAAATGCCCTCATTTGAGCAGTGTCCAGTATTGCCCCAATGAACTGAAGACGTTGAGTCGGATGGAGGTTCGATTTGGGGAAATTGATTTTGAAATCTAAGGCCTGAAGGAAGGATATGATGTGAGACACTGCTAGAGATACCTAGAGGTGAAGAAGCTCTGATCAACCAGTCATCCAGGAAAGGGAATACCTGAAGACCTTGAGATCGGAGAGCTGAAGCCATTACAATCAAGCACTTCGTGAAGACCCTTGTAGAAGATGCCAGGCCAAACGGAAGGACCTTGTACTGGTACTGGAGCTGATTCACTTGAAAGTAAAGGTATTTGCAGGAAGCCAGGTGAATTGGTATATAAATAGAGGCTTCCTTGAGATCAAGAGAGCATAGCCAGTCGTTCCGATCCAGAAGTAGATAAAGAAGGGCGAGGGAGAGCATTCAAAATTTCTCCTCGACTAGAAATTTGTTGAGATCTCCAAGATCCAGAATGGGTTGCAGTCCTCCCGTCTTCTTTGAGATTAAAAAATAATGGGAGTAGAATCCCTGATGTTGCTGGAAGAGAAGCATTTCTTCAATGGCATTCAGGAGAAGACGGGAATGAACCTCCTGAAGGAGAGAGGACTGTGCAGGGTCTGAAACAGACTCTCTTGGAGAATAATCCAGTGGCAGAGTGTGAAAATGAAGTGTAACCCTGATGAATGATGGAGAGAACCCAGAGATCTCTGGTGATGAGCTCCCAATGACTGATATAAAGTTGAGGGCGCTCCCCTATCAGCTGAGGTAAAGGTTGAAGAAAGGGAACTGTGGCTATGCTTCTGAGGAACACGTCAAAAAGGCTGCGTAGATTTTTGTTGAGCAGCTGGCTGTTTAGGCTGTTGATGTGGTTGCTGCTTTTGCTTCCTAGGTTGTGGATGAGCAGGAGGAGTAGCCTTAGCAGTGAATCTGTGTTGGTAAGAAGGAAGCTTGAAAGGACAAGAAGCCTGGGGCATTTTCTTGGGTTTGACCAAAGTGTCCCAACGGGTCTCATGAGCTGAGAGCTTCTGGGTGGTAGTGTCCATGGATGGTGCAACAAATTCATCTCCTAGACACGGAGTGTTGGCTATCTGATCCTGGTGGTTGACATCCAGTTTGGAGACACAAAGCCACGCCAGACGCCTCATAGCCACCAACAAGGCTGCAGCCCACAAGGTGAGCTCAAACGTGTCCTAGGTAGTTCGAACAATACACTTGTGTAGTTGGAAAACTGTAGAAATGAGATTTTGCAAAGACTGGGTCTTGCGTGCTAGAATGTATTTCTGATAAGCTGAAAACTGTTTGATCAGATATTTCAAGTAGAAGGAAAAGTGAAAATTATAATTTCCAGATCGGTTTGCTAACATTGCATTTTGGTAAAGCCGTTTACTGAACTTCTCCATAGCTCTACCTTCTCTGTCAGATAGACTGACGTATACAAACTAGCTCCTGAAGACTTCTTCAAGGTGGATTCCACTACCAGCGACTCATGTAGAAACTGGTGTTTATCAAACCAGGAACTGGAACCACTCTGTATAAAGACTACAACTTTTTTGGAGCCACTGGAATGGAGAGAGGAGTCTCTAAATTTTTGTAGAAAGTCTCCCTCAAGATGACTTGGAGCGGCAGCTTCAACATTTCTTTAGGAGGTTGATCGTAATCTAAAGCCTCCAAGAACTGCTTAGAATGCTAAGAGTCTGCCTCCAAAGGGATGGAAAGTTCTTCTGACATCTGACGGAGAAATTTTGAGAAGGAAGATCGTTCCGAAATGAAGACGGCTCCCTGAGGAGAACGATGAGGTGAATCTAAAGCAGAAGAATCATCATCATCAGTGGAGAGTGGTTCCTGGTCAGAGTCTCCAAACAAGTCTGAATCCTGGATGGAATGAGGACGATGCCTGAGACTCGGTGTCGAAGCCTCGAGATGTTTTGTCTTACGAAAGGACTTCCTTGACCTTGTCAGAGTAACCTCTTTGGACATTTAAGTTGAGTACGACTCCCATGTCGATGGTCTCCACACCGGTGGAGTATCCATTAAAGGTGTGGTCGGTGTCGAGAGCTGCTCAGACTGGCCCCGCATCAGGAGAGTCGGTGTCCACAGAGGCATAAGATGCATCACTGCCAACAGTTGGAAATGCTCACCCAGTTCCTCCTGAAGCAAATTGCCAATCTTTTGCTTAAGGGAGAGCACCGGTATCATTGCCTTTCTGCCGGTACCACTGGTGCTGTGTTTCAATCCGGTGAGGATGATGCCGATGTCGAGGCACTCACCAAGATCGAGACCGGGCGCTTAAGGGACTTTTTCAGGGTCGATCTGATTTGGCTTGATGCCATTTTGACCTGAGTCCCAGAGGAGGTAGGGGAAAGCTTCTTAGCCGGCTTACCTACAGAGACAGTATGGTGCAACACTGGCGGCAGCTCAGATATTTCTGCCGATGCCAGTGTCGGCATGGTTGGTGTTGGCGTGATCGGAAGCGATGTTGACTCCCCCTCCATGGCGATACTGAAAAGTTTGTGCTGTTGTAGAAGGCGATTCTTTAGAGTCCTTTTCTGAAGAGAAGAGCAGTGCATGCAGGTTTCAGGGCGGTAATAAGGCCCCAAACACTGGAGACACCAGTGATGTGGGTCAATCACCGAGATGGGCTGAGCACAGCGACTGCACTTTTTAAAACCCGTTAGAGGGCATGACATCTACGGGAACACTGCGTTGGCGAAATCAAAGCCAGTGGCCAAGGCTGTCGAAAAGGCACTGCCAACTCAAAACACTATTTTTTTTTTGACAATCGCAAAAGAAACGACAAATAAAGGAAAAACAAGTGGAAGAATAACCTGAATCACTGTTACCAGATGTTAGGGGGGATTAGTGCCCAAGAAAAGGATGTGGGTATCATTGTAGACAATACAGTGAAATCCTCTGCCCAATGTGCAGCGGCAGCCAAAAAAGCAAATAGGATGCTAGGAATTTTTAAAAAAAGGAATGGTTAACAAGATTGAGATTGTTATAATGACCCTGTATCGCTCCATGTTGCGACCTCATCTGGAGTATTGCATTCAATTCTGGTCTCCTTATCTCAAGAACGATATAGTAGCATTAGAAAAGGTTCAAACAAGAGCAACCAAGATGGTAAAGGGCATGGAACTCCTCTCGTACGAGGAAAGATAAAAACTGTTAGGGCTCTTCAGCCTGGAAAAGAGACAGCTGAGGGGAGATATGATTGAAGTCTACAAAATCTTGAGTGGAGTAGAACGGGTACGAGTGGATCAATTTTTCACACCGTCAAAAATTACAAAGACTAGGGGACACTCGAAGTTACAGGGAAATACTTTTAAACCCAATTGAAGGAAAAAAAATTTTCACTCAGAGAACAGTTAAGCTCTGGAACGCATTGCCAGAAGATGTGGTAAGAGCGGGTAGTGTAGCTGGTTTTAAGAAAGGTTTGAACAAGTTCCTGGAGGAAAAGTCCATAGTGTGTTATTGAGAAAGACACGGGGGAAGTCACTGATTGCCCTGTATCGGTAGCATGGAATATTGCTACTCCTTGGGTTTTGGCCAGGTACTAGTGACCTGGATTAGCCACCATGAAAACGAGCTACTGGGCTTGATGGACCATTGGTCTGACCCAGTAAGGCTATTCTTATGTTTTTAAGTGACTAGAAGTCACAGAGCACAAGAGCAGGAAGGCAAGGAAATAAGTTTCAATGGCCGTTGAAAAACGCCATCTTCTTAGCTCCACGGAAACTAAGAATCTGAGGGACTGTGAGCCTACGTCAGGCGGGAAGGAACTCGCGCAAGAGCAATGTGGGCTATCGCAAACTTTATAAAGACTTAAAGTGGCGATGCACTTTTGAAGTGGTCCATACCAGGGCTCCATCAGTGACGTCACCCATGTGTGAGAATATGCTGCCTGCTTATCCTGGGATAAACCCGATTCCAAGACCTCCCTAAATCGCCAAACTCGTGGGCACACAGACACCACAGAGACATGTACTGCAATAGAAATCAATGGCAAGCCAGCTAAACACAGAGCAATGAGATCAGTATCTCAGGAGCTGAGAAACTGGATTTCAGGTCTTCTGACCGCCTCACCTTCCCAGTCACCCCAGATAGTGACTACCAGGACCTCTCAGGAAATTTAGGGAAGATACACAGTCCGGTTACGATCCCAGCGTACCTCCACGAAACCAAACAGCCTTCGCTCTATGCCTTAGTGGACGAACCCAGGGAGAGAGGGCTCCCAATCTTGGAGGCTCGATCTGATCCGCAGGTTGTCTAGAGGGCTTACTGTAGTTTTGCTAACAGAGAACTCCCCAGAAGCAGACAATATTAGAGCAAAAGTCTGCAATCTCCTGCCAAAGGATATCCTCACAGGAAAAATCCACAGCAATAGGTGAAGACCTGCGCCAAAGAACAAATTGAAGTGACTAGAAAGTGAAAATAAATCATGAGCAGAAGAGACAAGACCCCTGCAGCAAAGCTGCAGGAACTACTGGAATTCCAGGGGTGAGTCCTGGGATTTGACAATAGAGGGAGGGGCTAGGGGCTGGAATTGGATTGCGAGTCCCTGCAGCTCAAGGCTGAAAGAGATAAATAACCCTATGGTGAAGCTTCCAGAGGTTATTGTACAAGAAAGTGGCATTGTGAAACTCAAAAGGTGAAGGGGAGGAATATGTTGAAGCTGATAAAGAAAAGGCTGAATTGCTTAACAAATATTTCTGTTCTGTGTTCACGGCTGAAGCGCCAGGAGTGGGACCACAGAAGACAAACATGAATAGGGATGCAGGAGTAAGAGACTGATCGATTTTCAGAGGGTTGTGTTTCTGAGGAGCTAGCTGAAATAAAGGTAGACAAAGCGATGGGGCCGGATGGTGTACATCCGAGGGTTATGAAGGAACTTAGGGAAGTTCTGGTAGCTCCACTGACTGACCTTTTCAATGAGTCTCTAGATCCGGGAGTGGTACTAGTAACATAGTAGATGAAGGCAGATAAAGACCCAAATGATCCATCCAGTCTGCCCAACCTGATTCAATTTAAATTTTTTAATTTTTTTTCTTAGCTATTTCTGGGCAAGAATCCAAAGCTTTATCCTGTACTGTGCTTGGGTTCCAACTGCCGAAATCTCTGTTAAGACTTACTTCATCCCATCTACACCCTCCAAGCCATTGAAGCCCACCCCAGCCCATCCTCCACCAAACGGCCAAATACAGACACAGACCATGCAAGTCTGCCCAGTACTGGCCTTAGTTCAATATTTAATATTATTTTCTGATTCTAAATCCTCAGTGTTCATCCCACGCTTCTTTGAACTCAGTCACAGTTTTACTCTCCACCACCTCTCTCGGGAGCACATTCCAGGCATCCACTACACTCTCCATAAAGTAGAATTTCCTAACATTGCCCCTGAATCTACTACCCCTGAACCTCAAATTATGTCCTCTGATTTTATCATTTTCCTTTCTCTGGAAAAGATTTTGTTCTACGTTAATACCCTTCAAGTATTTGAACGTCTGAATCATATCTCCCCTGTCTCTCCTTTCCTCTAGGGTATACATATTCAGGGCTTCCAGTCTCTCCTCATACGTCTTCTGGCGCAAGCCTCCTATCATTTTCGTCGCCCTCCTCTGGACCGCCTCAAGTCTTCTTACGTCCTTCGCCAGATACGGTCTCCAAAACTGAACACAATACTCCAAGTGGGGCCTTACCAATGACCTGTACAGGGGCATCAACACCTTCTTCCTTCTACTGACTACACCTCTCTTTATACAGCCCAGCATCCTTCTGGCAGCAGCCACTGCCTTGTCACACTGTTTTTTCGCCTTTAGATCTTCGGACACTATCACCCCAAGGTCCCTCTCCCCGTCCGTGCATATCAGATTCTCTCCTCCCAGCATATACGGTTCCTTCCTATTATTAATCCCCAAATGCATTACTCTGCATTTCTTTGCATTGAATTTTAGTTGCCAGGCATTAGCCCATTCCTCTAACTTTTGCAGATCCTTTTTCATATTTTCCACTCCCTCTTCGGTGTCTACTCTGTTACAAATCTTGGTATCATCTGCAACTAAAAGACTGGAGAAAGGTGGATGTGGGACCTCTCCACAAAAGTGGAAGTAAGGTAGAAGTAGGGAATTACGGGCCGTTAAGTCTGACTTCTGTGGTAAGCAAATTAATGGAAATGCTTTTAAAACAGAGAATGGTCAAATTTTTGGAATCCTGTGGATTACAGGATCGGAGGCAGCATGGATTCAATAGAGGTAGGTCTTGTCAGACAAATCTGATCAATTTCTTTGACTGGGTGATCAGAGAATTGGATAGAGGATATGCACTAGATGTAGTGCATTTAGATTTTAGCAAAGCCTTTGACAGTGTTCCACACAGAAGTCTAATAAATAAACTGAGTGCCCTTGGTAAGGGTCAAGAACTGGTTGAGTGTAAGGTGACGAAGGCTAATGATCAATGGAGATTGCTCTGAAGAAAGGGATGTTACCAGTGGTGTGCCTCAAGGTTCTGTTCTAGGGCCTGTTCTTTTTAACATTTTTATAAATGATATTGTCGGATAAGATTTGCCTCTTTGCAGATGATACCAAAATCTGCAATAGATTAGACACGCCGGATGGTGTGAATAACATGAAGAAAGACCTGGTGAAGCTTGAAGAATGGTCTGAAATTTGGCAGCTAAAATTTAATGCTAAGAAATGCAAGGTCATGCATTTGGGCTGCAAAAACCAGAGGGAATGGTAAAGTTTAGGGGTTGTAGAACTTATGTGCATGATGGAAGAGCGGGACTTGGGTATGACTGTATGCGATGATCTTAAGGTGGCCAAACAGGTTGAAAAGGTGATGGCTGAAAGCTAAAAGGATGCTAAGTTGCAAAGGGAGAAGTATGGCTAGTAGGAAAAAGGAGGTATTGATGCCTCTGTATAAGACTTTGGTGAGACCTCATTTAGAATATTGTGTACCATTCTGGAGGCCACACCTTCAAAAAGATATAAAAAGGATGGAGTCTTTCCATAGGAAGGCTACTAAAATGGTATGTGGCATATGGGGACAGACTTAAAGATCTCAATCTGTATGTACTTTGGAGGAAAGGCGGGAGAGGGGAGATATGATAGACGTTTAAACACCTACGTAATGTAAATGTGCATGAGTTGAGTCTCTTTCATTTAAAATTAAATTCTACAATGAGAGGGCATAGGATGAAGTTAAGAGGTGGTAAGCTCCGGATTAATCTAAGGAAATACTTTTTTACAGAAAGGGTGGTAGATGCATGGAACAGTCTCCCAGAAGAGATGGTGGAGACAAAGACTGTGTCTAAATTCAAGAGATCCTGGGATAGGTATGTGTGATCTCTGAAAGAGAGAAATAGATAATGGTTACTGTGGATGAGCAGACTAGATAGGCTATTTGGCCTTATCTGTCATCATGTTTCTATGTTATTGGACTAACTTAATGTAGTTTATGATTAGCTTTAAAACTTGGCTATCTGGTAAGTACCTTAAGTATTAGAAAGTGTACTGCTTTGTTTTATACTAATCACTGGATTGTATAATTTGCTTGTGTAATTTTTATAGATTTATTTCTTACTGTAAACTATTTTGAGTCCCATGGTAATGGTAAATTAAACATATCACAATTTCAAAGAGAGACTGAGATCCTTCTGAGAATGGAACTGCTAAAACAAGATAAAAAGAACAGATATAGCATATTATAGTTTTTTTTCCTTAAACTGGATACTTGAAATTCGTATGACCCTGAGGACCTTGGATGCCTTGTTGATATTCAGTGTGGATTCCTGAGGTTAGAATTATAGTGGAAGGAACCATGTGAACAGTGTTATGAAACCACAGAACTTTGGTTTTGTCCGTGTTTAGTTTGAGTTTGTTGGATGCGGCTCAAGTCTATATTTTGTCTATTCCATTTGATATTTTTAGCATTGTATCATAAGGAGTCATGATTAATTGGATGAGTAGAAGAATTTCATCTGCATATGAGAATATGCATTCATTATTGTTGAATTTGATATGGCCTAGTGAGCTCATGAAACGGTTATAGAGGATCGGGGATAATGATGATCCTTGCAGTATGTCATAGAACACTTGCCAGTTTTTTTGAAAACGCTTCATCTTTGAAAACAAGGTATTGCCTGTTTTGTAGGAAGTATTTGAACCAGTTCAGCACGGTTCCTACAATGCCTATTTTGTTGAGTTTGGCTTGTAATAGTTGGTGATCGACCAAATCAAAGGCGGAGGACATGTCAAATTGGAGGAGAATCGCCTAGCGGCCAATACTCAAGTATTGCTTGATTTTGATTGTTTAGGTCAATAAAAAGACCTCTGTGCTATGATCTGAGCGGAATCTAAATTGAGTGAGATGGAGCCAAACACTGCAATTATGACTTGACACTTGTTACACATTTTGGTGCTAAGGACCTGTGTCTGTGTTGCAAATTTGTCATTTCAACTAGAGAATGACACAGTGGCTGTTACCCGCGGCTAACCACAGCGAGGGGAAAGGGTGGTGGGGAGAAGGCGCTGGAAGGGAAATGGGGAAGACAAGAGTGGGCAGAAGACGCTGGAAGGGAAATGGGGAAGACAAGAGTGGGGAGAAGACAGAGATGCCAGACTATGGGGGGAGTGGAGGGAAGAAGATGGGTGCCAGACCAATTGGGGGGAGGGGGAGGGGAGAGGCACAGTAACAAAGCAAATGGACAGCCAGTGGATGGAAGGAACTGAATGAGAAGATGAGGAAAGCAGAAACCAGACAACAAAGGTAGAAAAAAAATTTATATTTATTTCCTTTTTTGCTTTAGGATAAAGTAGTATATTAGTTGTGTTGATAAAAATTTATAAACAAAGCCCTGCCAGCTGAACATCTCTTTCTCTAGTTTAGCAGCCAGAACTTTGATTTATAAGGAAGGAATAAGCTAAATACTGCAGTACTGAGGCTCGTATGGATGCTGCAGGGACGGGGCAGTGAAGGGGATGGTGGTCCGGTGATGGGGCAGTGATGGGGACAGAATTTTTCCCTGTGTCATTCTCTAATTTTAGCATATATCAGGGCACTTTTGAAAGAGCTGCTGGTTTGGCATAGATGTACCATCACTTAATCTTTCAACATCTTGGCACTATTGTTTGATGCTGCCCGAGTTTGGTGGCCCCTGTTGCTTTTGGTTATGGACCACTGATCTTTGCTGTGGCATTTTTGGCTCATTGGTTCAAAGCCCTAGGGTCTTTTTAGACTTTAAACTTTGCTTCCACTTGCTTGGGCCATCCCATATATCAGTGGTCTCAAATGTGCAGCCTCCCAAAGTCCTCCAGTGTAGCCCTCAAACAGTTAGCTGAAATACTCTTCAAATCCACTAAATGTTATTAATTTCAATCTAGCCTACTTGATATAGTAACTGCAAATAATCTCTTAAGTGTGGTTACTTGGGTGTCCCATTTATTGAATTTGCTACTGATGGAATCCAAAATAAAGTGAGTTTTTAAAACATATCCTTGAAGTATTGTAGAATTAATGGAAGATTAGGCTGTTAACTGGATAATCTTTCTGTTAATACACACAGGAGTCTGTACTTGAGGAGAACATCCTCTGGTCGCGAACTGTTGCAGAAGAATGTCAATCACATCTTTCAGCTCCTTCTCTTTTACCAATTTATGGAAAGAGCAGAGTTGTAAAGTTAAGATCCTCTTTGACTTTCTTGTACTTCATTATGCAAACTTGATCCAAAATAAGTTTTCAAAGCTTCTACAACTACTAATCTCTCTTGGAAGGCATACTATACTCATTTGAATTTACATAAATTTTATGCACAACGGTGGTGTTATATCAATAAACTGATAATAGTTCATGCTGTGACCCAAAAATATTTACAAGGCAATACGAGAAGTAAGAGTACCCAGTTAATAAACAAACTAGCCTTTCATTTTAAAATTGGGTATTCTTCCTTTCTTTTTCCCTAGTCTTGCCAACTAGAACAGTTTTATTCTAAGCATCTATATTTACATGCTGGAGCATTTAGGCTTTTCTTTAAACAGTCCTTTAATATATTAATATTAGGCATGACAAAAGACCAGTATGAAAACAATTTTGGAGGCAAAGGATAAATTTTAGTTTAGCATATCAACAAAATTGGTTGACATTTAAAATCTTCATGGAGATCTATACTGTAATTAGTGAAAAACAAATCAAACAGCACTAAATCTATATCAATCTATTGAGACAGTGATCATCTCAAAGATGCAATTGACATTCAGGCATTTTGTGATTGTCTCATCCTAATCAGTGCAGCTCCTGCCAGTTGACCATAAATAAAACTTTTACAATAAGCTGGGATCTTCCCCTCTTCTTGGGACCTAAAGATCTATGACATTGTTTTTATTTTAATTTTTCAAGCTTGTGTGACAATTTTAGCAAAACCTTTTCTTTTTCAGAGAAATCTACTTACTTTACACTTAATTTGATACCTCAATCACACGTCTATGACAGCGGAAAGTATCCACATAAATACGAGTCAAATATTAACATATTTTCTAGGAGTGTGGTAATTATCTCATAAAGGACTTCATTCAATAAAAATTTCTTTCATGAATACAGAATGGAAAAACCTTGAAAAGGCCAAGAGTTTCTTTGTATATGACCATAGCACCACCTCTAGGGAAAAAAAGGGAATGCACAGCTTCCTTCAAAGCCTTAAATTACTTTAAATGTTATACTAACATTAACAGGCACATCAAAGAGAATCCCTCTGTTCTTTTCATTGGTAATATCTAAGCCCTCATAAGATATCAGTTTTTCAGCAAACAATAATGAAATCCTGTAAACCATCTTGTATACAGTATTTTGCCTTTAAAGCTCCCGGGCAAACATGCAACAAAATTATTATTACATGTTAACAATAATATTGTCCCCTAAATTCTTTAAAGAATGAAATAATATTTGTTATAATGGTGTTTATTTTAAACTTTTTAGAGACAAGATATCCATAACCTTCAGGATTGTATAAACCATCTGATTTTTTAAATAAACTTTGAAAACCGTAAGCTGGACCTTGTGGTTCAGGCGGGTTATTCCACGTCAAGTGATCAAGGGCTCCCTGCATGACCATCACGGATTTTGATAAAACTTTATGCACAAAGTCCCACATGTATCAAACGAACTTTGGTAAAGTTTTAGTTTCGCCTGTGGAATATTCGTGGAGATATAGCCATTTGTTTGATCCCATACTGCAATGACATACAGTACGACAGTGACATTCTGACAACTTTGAGACACAATATCTCACGAGCTATGTTTCCAAAAAAACTGAAACTTAGCTACCCTGCACAACTTTTGGAGCTCTATTCAGTGCTACCAATAATAATTTTTGTCGAGCACTGAGTGAATGGCTGAATTACAGTAAACTTGGCCGAAAAAATTAGTGCTCCAAAAAAAGTCAAAGTTTGACATTACTTAGCTCCCACAATAATTGAGTAATAAATGCGAAATTTGGCGCATGTCTCAGTACAACGTTGTTTTCAAAAGTACAATTTCAACCTCCAAGCTCTTTCCATTAATTTACAAATTAAGTGTAAAGTTGCTAATTTGTGTACAAAGGCCAAAAATAGGGTATTTTCAGCCTGCTTTTACAGAAAAATGCCTTTCAGAAACTCTTTCAAATCAGTCTCATTAGAAAGAAAATGTAATGTCAAACTTTGACTTTTTTGGAGCACTAATTTTTTCGGCCAAGTTTACTGTAATTCAGGCATTCAATCAGTGCTCAGCAAAAATTGTTATTGGTAGCAATGAACAGAGCTCAAAAAGTTGTGCAGGGTAGCTAAGTTTCAGTTTTTTTGGAAACACAGCTCGGGAGATATTGTGTCTCAAAGTTGTCAGAATGTCATTGTCGTACTGTATTTCATTGTGGTATGGGGTCAAACAAATGGCTATATCTCCACAAATATTCCACAGGCGAAACTAAAACTTTACCAAAGTTCGTTTGAGACATGGTGGACTCTGCATATGAAGTTTCATCAAAATCCGTGATGGTCATGCAGGGCACTTTCCAAGAATCTGATCACTTGACATGGAATGACCCAGGCTGTAATGCTTGGTGTTACAGGCAAGAGATCCAGGTTCAGACAAGAGAATGACAGAGGGGGTAAATTTTTCCCTGTCCCTGCGGGAATTCATTTTCCCGTCCCATCCCCGCAAGTTCTTTTCCTGTCCCTGCCCCATTCCTGCAAGCACTGTCCTCATCTGCACAAGCCTAAAACACTTTAAAATCATAAGTGTTCAAGGCTTGTGCAGTTAAGACAGAGCTTACAGGAATGGGACAGGGACAGCGACAAAACTCACAGGTATGGGGAAACTGAATTCCTGCGGGGACGGGAAAAATATGTCCCAGTGCCATTCTCTATTCAGACCACTGTCTTAGTAGAGTTGGTCGGGTCTTGGCATAACTCAGAAGTAATATATCTGACCAAAAGAAGGGAAAGCTACTGTTAGTGGCAGCAACTACTCATCTAGCAATGGAAATGAAAGTATGTACCCCGAAAACAGTGTGCAGTCAGTATTGTGGTTAGAAATTGAGGTGGTACCTTAAGGGCTTAACCTTCCTAAAAAAGAAAGAGGAAACAGAAACTGCTAAATTTAATAGAAGGGAAAGGGAGAGGAAAGACAAAAATCCCATCACAACATTTATCTTTCATGTAGTTTGTCACAGCAAAACACACTATTCAATAATGAAAAAACTGCAGAGATATTCTCTCCCATCATAATGCCTATGTGACTGAAGCACATGTACAAAATTTGTGTTTTCCTTTAACTGTTCAATTTAAAGGGGATTACAGGTATACAGGTTTTTTCATGGACAGTGGGATCAATCAGATATCAGATATATGAATGGTTCGAGATCCATCACTGAAGTGTATGGCACCAGGATAGAACAGCTCTCCCAGAGCTCAGAACTAGTGTATAGTTTTGAGTACATGTCGCCCTTGGATCAAGGACAGCAGTATCCTCAGTCATTTTCACAGTTCAAGATGGAATGCAACTCTTTGGAAGGTTAAGACAAGTTGTGTGCCTGATTAAATCAAGTTATATAACAAACACTCTAAATCATACTGTATCCTGGACTCATGTCCCCCAGAAATTATGAAAGCAGCTTCATTAGACTTTAAACTATCTCTATTGAATTATCTAACCAATAACCTAAACAATGGAAAATTCCTCACTAATAATGGTCATATTATAATAACCCCAATCCGAAAAAATCATAAAGAATCGTCAACATCAGTAACCAACTATAGACCGGTAGCATCTATTCCACTTATGGTAAAAATCATGGAAGGATTGGTACACACCCAACTGATGGAATATCTCGACCAATTCTCTCTTCTGCACGAAACTGAATCTGGTTTTAGGCCTCTGTTTAGCACTGAAACAGTAATTGCAGCTATCCTGGACAATTTGCGTTACTTGTTTAGTAAGGGCCTCAACGCCCTAATCATGCAAATTGACATGAGCTCTGACTTGGTGGACCTTGGAAAACTGTTATAATGCCTAGATGCAATTGGAATCAGAGGAAAGGTACTGAATTGGTTTTAAGGTTTCCTTATATCATGCACCTACCAAGTCTGTTTTAATCATGATCTCTCTGACATATGGAGCAATCTATCGGGCGTGCCACAGGGATCACCATTATCCCCTTTGTTCTTCAATGTTTACATGTCCTCATTAGGTGCGCAATTGTCCCAGCTGGGGATAAAACTATTTAGCTACGCTGACGACTTCACGATAATTATCCCATTCACTAACTCTGTCTCAGAAGTCACCCCCAAAGCAACAGAAGTACTAAATCGGATGGAGCAATGGATGACTGAATTCAGACTAAAACTAAACTCAGAGAAAACAAAATTTTTCATAGCATCGCCACACCCACTTGACACTAAAGCATCAATGTGCATCAACAACCTTAGTTATCCCATTCAACCCACTATGAAGGTATTGGGAGTAACACTGGACCAGAGCCTGACCATGAAAGACCAGGTAGACTCCTTGATTAGAAAAATCTTTCTCACCCTCTGGAAGCTTCGGTCCATCAGAGTTTACTTTGACGTCTCATCATTTCGAATTCTGGTACAATCCCTTATATTGAGTCAACTCGATTATTGTAACATCGCCTACTTGGCACTCCCCCAGAAGAATATGCGGCGATTGCAACTGATACAAAATGCAGTGGTTAGACTACTTTGTGGACTGAAAAAGTTTGATCATGTAACACCTTCCTATCGACTTCTACACTGGCTGCCGATGGAGGCACATGTGAAATTCAAGTTTGGTTGTTTTTGCTTCAAGGTACTTTATGGCTTAGCCCCTAAATATATAACAGACCTTTTCTCTTTCACAACCAACAGACATAGGCGAAGCTCACACCCAAACTTTGTTTCTCCACTGGTTAGAGGTTGTAAACTTAAAAGTCATCACCAACATCTTTTCTCACATCAAGCAGCACTATGGGGTAAAGATCTAGAACAATTACTCATGCCTACTACTTATAGGGAATTCAGGAAACGCCTAAAAACACATCTGTTTCTGAAATACTTAGGAAACCAACCTATACAATCTTAGTCATCAACAAACGATCTCAAGAACTGTTAATCACTAAGTCTGTACCTTGTTTATTCCACTCAATCTGTAACATCTTTAATCGTTGTAAACCGCATAGAACTTCACGGTCCCGCAGTATATAAATTGTTATTATTATTAAATATGCCATTCTATAATGGAAATCAGATGTACACTTTTCTTCATAGCAACGGTTCTCAACCTTTTTTCAGTAGGCACACACCTAATGGACAATGCTCGAATATTTATTTATTTAATCTGTTTTCAATCCCGTTCTCCCCAACGATACGTGATATACTTCATACATGACCCACACAGACCTTTAGTCTGATGCAGTGTGGTAATTCTTAGAAATTAAGGGCTCCTTTTACTAAGGTACGCTAGCGTGATTAGCGCACGCTAACCACACACTAAACAAAAAATACTAACGCAAGCTCTATGGAGGCATTAGCATTTAATGCGTGCTGTATTCTAGCGCATGCTAAAACCGCTAGCGCACCTTAGTAAAAGGAGCCCTAAATGTAAATATGCCCTCCATCCACAACAACAGATATATATGATAAGTAGCACATTTTCTCCACAGAAGCTATCATATTAAAAAAATTATATATTTATTTATTTTTCTGATTCTCATGCTATCTTGAGTAACAGCAATATAAATCTCTCCACTATTGAATTTGCACCGTTTCAATACCTTTTGGGCTCATACGCAGTATATAAATACTACTACTATAACCAGGCATAGTGTGAAATACAAAACTTGAAAAACCCTAACATACATATATCAAACCTACTATACAATAAAACAACTAAAGAGGAAAGGAAATAATATATGAACTATCTATCAACAAAACTCTCCCAATGTCATCAAAAAGTAAGCTAGAAAGGACCTATTAATTTACCTACATTCATTATGCTCATCATAATGCAGACAGAACTAAAAAGAAACTTAAAACAATAAAATGAAGGAAAAAGCCTCAGCGTATCACCTCCATCAATAAATTTTAGCAAAATTTATGGGCATTAACTTCATAGGCATAAAAATTCCAAACAAATAATTCACATTTAGCTCTCCACAATACAGAAATTACAGGGCAAAAAAATCATTAGGAACAAAAACGTAACTTTTCTTTTTTAACCGACGACTCAGTCCCACAGACAGTAACCAGCATTTTGCTGAACTGCTGCTTCAGGGATTACAGGGACCAATCTTAATCACTGTATTCATTGAACAAGAAAAAGATAAACCACCACCTTCCTAATAATTTTCACTTTTGAATAAGCCCTCTCCACACCCATCTTAATATTAAGCCACAACAATATAGACAAAATACTCCACAAAAAAAGTCAACAAAGACAATACAAAAAAATGTCGAACAGATATATGGAATCGTTCAAAATTAAGAACATAAGAATTGCCGCTGCTGGGTCAGACTAGTGGTCCATCGTGCCCAGCAGTCCGCTCCCGCGGCAGCCCCTAGGTCAAACACCAGTGCCCTAAGTGAGATCAGCCCTACCTGCGTACATTCTGGTTCAGCAGGAACTTGTCTAACTTTGTCTTCAATCCCTGGAGGGTGATTTCCCCTATAACAGCCTACAGAAGAGCGTTCCAGTTTTCCACCACTCTCTGGGTGAAGAAGAATTTCCTTATGTTTGTACAGAATATATCCCCTTTTAACTTCAAAGAGTGCCCTCTCATTCTCCCTACCTTGGAGAGGGTGAACAACCTGTCTTTATCTACTAAGTCTATTCCCTTCAGTATCTTGAATGTTTCGATCATGTTCCCTCTCAGTCTCCTCTTTTCAAGGGAGAAGAGGCCCAGTTTCTCTAATCTCTCGCTGTACGGCAACTTCTCCAGCCCCTTAACCATTTTAGTTGCTCTTCTCTGGACCCTTTCGAGTAGTACCGTGTCCTTCTTCATGTACGGTGACCAGTGCTGGACGCAGTATTCCAGGTGAGGGCGTACCATGGCCCGGTACAACGACATGATAACCTTTTCCGATCTATTCGTGATCCCCTTCTTAATTTTATTTATTTATTCTCTATACCGTTCTCCCAGGGGAGCTCAGAACGGTTTACATGCATTTATTCAGGTACTCAAGCAGTTTTCCCTCTCTGTCCCGGCGGGCTCACAATCTATCTAACGTACCTGGGGTAATGGGGGTATTAAGTGACTTGCCCTTGGTCACAAGGAGCAGCATGGGTTTGAACCCACAACCTCAGGGTGCTGAGGCTATAGCTTTAACCATTGTGCCACACTCTCCCATTCCTAGCATCCCATTCTCCCTTTTCACCGCTGCCGCACATTGCGCGAATGGCTTCATCGACCTGTCGACCAGCACTCCCAAGTCTCTTTCCTGGGGATCTCTCCAAGTAACGCCCCGGACATCCTGTATTCGTGTATAAGATTTTTGTTACCAACATGCATTACCTTACACTTATCAACGTTGAACCTAATTTGCCAATATGTACAAATATATTGACTGATTCAATATCGCTGAACTGCTTAGTTGTTACCATACAGATACTCATATATGAGTAGTGGAGAGACCTCAGCAATTTTCAGCCCAAACTCATTATAGAGCCAATCTACTCCATTGGACTTCTTATAATCATCGGTCAAAACTCCTCAACCATGAATAAATATGTGCTTGTATATCTATTTTTAATCATTAATTTATCCAAAAAACTGGAAACTTAGCTGTGAAAAGTGGGTTCAATCTCTAATTCCGGATCGCAATGGGACCCGTTTCGTACGGCTTCTTCAGGAGATTGAAAAATAATTTTTTTCTCTAGCCATGTTCTGCTTTTTGCATGCATAAACGTGCTCAATACATTCATCCATTTATCGGACACCAGCCTTCCTAGAATACTGCATCATTATTGAAAGAAGTATTCCAGGAAGGCTGGTGAAGCGGATGAATATATTGAGAACGTTTATGCACGCAAAAAGCAGAACGTGGCTAGAGAAATAATTATTTTCCAATCTCCTGAAGAAGCCATGCAAAACGGGTCCCGTTGAGAATCGGAATTAGATTAAGAACATAATATAACATAAGAACATAAGCAGTGCCTCTGCCGGGTCAGACCAGAGGTCCATCCTGCCCAGCAGTCCGCCCCCGCAGCGGCCCAACAGGTCATGACCTGCCTTAATCACCAGAAGGGGTCCCCTTGCCCCCTAGGTTTCTCATCGAAGTCCTATCTTCCCATCAATGTCCTAACCCTCCGGCCTTGCACCTGCACGACCTGGTAAGCTGTCTATACTTATGCAACACCCCAGCACCTCCCTCAGTATCCCACGATCCCATTTTCCCTCAGGAATCTGCCCAATCCCTGTTTGAATCCCTGTACTGTACTCTGCCGGATCACTTCCTCCGGGAGCGCATTCCATTTGTCCACGACCCTTTGGGTGAAGAAAAACTTCCTTGCATTTGATTTGAACCTATCTCCCTTCAGTTTCTCTGAGTGCCCCCCTCGTACCTGTCGTCCCTTTTAGTCTGAAGAACCTGTCCCTGTCCACCCTCTCTATGCCCCTAAGTATTCTGAAGGTCTCTATCATATCCCCCCTGAGCCTCCTCTTTTCCAGAGAGAAGAGCCCCAGTTTATCCAGCCTCTCAGCATATGGGCAGTTTTCCAGCCCTCTTACCAGTTTCGTTGCCCTCCTTTGGACTCTCTCAAGAACTGCCATGTCCTTCTTGAGGTGCGGCGACCAATATTGAACGCAGTATTCCAGATGTGGGCGCACCATCGCTCGATACAGCGGCATGATGACTTCCCGCGTCCTGGTTGATATGCCCCTCTTGATGATGCCCAGCATCCTGTTGGCTTTCTTCGAGGCTGCTGCACACTGTGAGGATGGTTTCATGGATGGATCCACTAGCACACCCAAGTCTCTCTCAAGTCCGGTGTCTTCCAGCAATCTCCCCCCCATTTTATACTCGAACAACGGGTTCTTTTTCCCTATGTGCATGACCTTGCATTTATCTACGTTAAAGCGCATTTGCCATTTGTTTGCCCAGTCCTCCAGCTTATCGAGGTCCCTTTGCAGTTCCTCACACTCCTCCCTGGTCCTAACTCTGGCGCAGAGCTTGGTATCGTCTGCAAATTTTATAACCTCACACTTTGCCTCCGTTTCCAGGTCATTGATAAATATGTTGAAGAGTAGTGGCCCCAGCACCGATCCCTGCGGCACACCGCTCGTGACTCCCCGCCAGTCAGAATATTGGCCCTTTACTCCGACCCTCTGTAGTCTACCTGACAGCCAGTGCTTGATCCATCTGTGTACATCCCCGCCCACCCCGTGGTTCCACAGCTTCCTAAGCAGCCTTTCATGTGGCACCTTGTCAAAGGCCTTTTGAAAATCGAGGTAAATGATGTCTATGGGTTCTCCTTTGTCCACCTGACTGCTTATTCCCTCAAAGAAGTACAGAAGGTTTGTCAGGCACGACCTTCCCTTACAGAATCCGTGCTGGCTTGTCCGCAGTAGGCCATTTTTCTCAATGTGCTCGCAAATGCTGTCCTTGATCATTGCTTCCACCATCTTCCCTATAACTGAAGTCAGGCTCACCGGCCTGTAGTTCCCGGGGTCACCTCTCGATCCCTTCTTAAAGATAGGTGTGACATTCGCCAGTTTCCAGTCCTCTGGTACCTCTCCAGTTTTCAAGGATAGGTTGCAAACATGCTGGATTGCGCCCGCTATTTCCTGACTTAGTTCCTTTAGAACCCTTGGGTGGATCACGTCCGGTCCCGGTGATTTGCCGCTTTTCAGTCTGTCAATCTGCTTGAGGACATCCTCCCGACTTACCTCTATATGCCCCAATCTTTTGGCCTGCTCCCCACTCATGAGCTCCTCTGAGTCCGGTATATTGGACGTGTCCTCGCTCGTGAAGACCGACGAGAAGAACGTGTTCAACCTCTCAGGTACCTCTTTATTCTCCTTAATCATTCCCTTCCTATCCCCATCGTCCAATGGCCCCACCTCCTCTCTCACTGGTTGCTTCCCCTTTACGTAACTGAAGAATGCCTTGAAGTTTTTCGCCTCCCTGGCCAGCCCCTCCTCGTATTTCCCTTTTGCTTTTCTAATCTCTCGGTGGCATTCCTTTTGGCATTTCCTGTGCTCCTGGTGATTTTCCTCCGTTGGATCCCTTTTCCATTTCCGGAAGGACACTTTCTTGTCACTGATTACCTTCTTTACTTCATGTGTCATCCAAACCGGGTCTTTTGACCGCTTGTTCTTGCGGCCTTTCCTGAAACTGGGGATGTACAGTTTTTGCGCTTCCTGCAGTGTGTCCCTGAGAAGGGTCCAGGCGCTCCCTACAGTCTCCATCCTAAAGCCGTTCCTGAGCTTCCTCCCCACCCTTTTCCTCATAGCAACATAGTTCCCTTTCCTGAAGTTGAGCGCAGTCGTTGCGGTCCTCCCCACTATGGGTGACCCCCTTTCTAATGTGAATCTGATCACGTTGTGATCACTGTTGCCTAGTGTTCCTCCCACTTCTACCCCTCTTGCAGGCCCCCCTAATCCGTTAAGGATGAGGTCAAGAGTAGCATCCCCTCGCGTCGGTTCCTTGACTAGTTGCTCCATGAAGCAGTCCCTCACAGCTTCTACGAATCCTGCTTCCCTCGTGGAGTTGGAGTGTCCCGTACTCCAGTCTATCCCCGGGTAGTTGAAGTCACCCATCACTGTTACACTTCCAGTCCTGCATTCCTGTCTCAGTTCTGCTTCCAAGTCTTGTCCTATTGTTTCTGATGCACCAGGCGGGCGATAATACAGCCCCAGCTTTATGTCTGCACTCTTCTTTCCCGGCAATTTGACCCATAGCGATTCTAGCTCCTCTGCCTTTGTTGCCGTATCGATCCCAATCGAGTAAATATAGTCCTTTATATACAGCGCTATGCCTCCCCCCTTCTTGTGGGTCCTGTCCCTCCTGTAGAGCTTGTACCCTGGCAGCGCCACATCCCATTGATTTTCCTCTGTCCACCAGGTTTCTGTAATTCCTATTATATCCAGGTCCTCCCCCTTGGCCATGACTTCCAGTTCACCCATCTTAGCCATGAGGCTTCTTGCATTTGCGTATAAGCACTGTAGATCCCGGTGTTTGTCCTCCACCTCTGCCTTTACCTGGGCCGCCTTCCCTTGGGTCTCGGGCCGTTTTCCCGCTCCCGGTGCCTCTGCTGTGCCCTCCGCCTTTACCCTCGCAACTCTCTTCCTCCCCATGTCCCCTCCACCCCACCTCCCCGCTTTTCCCCGGGGAGTACCAGCCTCCTCCTGTGCTATCGTCCCCTGGGCCTTGGTTTGTTCCCCCTTGCCTTGTGTCTCCCCTTTGCCCTGTGGCTCCACCTTATTGCCTTCTGTTTGCACCCTGGTGCCATCTTGTCCTCCTGAATCCCCTGTTTTCCCATTCCCCTTAGACTTCTCCCAGCAAGTTGCTGTTACCTGGTGTTTCCCTCGCTGTCTGATCGCGAGTTCCATCGGACCCCCGTCCTCCTCCCTGCAGTCAGCCCATTCAGCATCTTTTCTTGATACTGCTGTCCGAAGCGTCATCAGGTCAGCTGTCGGCTTTCCCCCTCTCTGTAGTTTAAAGCCCTCTCGATCTCCTTCTTTACGTTGGCTGCTAGTATTCTTGTTCCCGCTGTGCTCAGGTGCAGGCCATCCCGCCTGTAGAGCTTGCTCTTTCCCCAGAAGGACGACCAGTTCCTCACAAAGTGGAAGCCCTCCTCCTTGCACCACCTCCTCAGCCACGCATTCACCTCCTGAAGCTCGGCCTGCCTCCTTGCATCTGCCCTCGGGACCGGCAGGATCTCCGAGAATGCTATCCTCTGTGACCTCCGTTTCAGCTTCCTTCCCAGGACCCTGAACTGGTCTGTTAGCGCAGGCATGCTGAAATTCCTCCGGCTCACATCATTTGTTCCGACGTGGACAATTACTGCTGTCTCCTCCGTTTCTGCTCCGTCCAAGATCCTCTCGATTCTGTCGGCAATGTCCTTTGTCCTGGCCCCAGGGAGACATGTCACCAGCCGGTCCTCTCGACCTCCGGCTACGTGACTGTCCACCTCCCTCAGGATCGAGTCTCCCACAACAATTGCAGTCTTTCCCTTCCTTAAGAGCCTCCTCTGCCTCAGGTCCGTGTCCATGGTGAATCTGGGCGCTCCTCCCTCGGGGTCCTTGGCCTCCTCTGCCCTCCTGGCATCTCCACTGGCCTCTCCACTAGGTCCATTCTCCGGTGGGTCCTGGCTCTCGTCTGATGACACCTGTCTGAGTTGCTGCTGGTTCTGCTCCTCGACCCTCCTGTAGCTCTCCTCGATGAATCTCTCAAGGTCCCTCACCTGATCTTCAATGGAGCTGTTTCTGTCTGGATCCTCAGACGCCTGGCATGGCTCCTCTGAAGCGTGCAGCCCCTCCAGGTCCTGAACCCTGGCCTGCAATCTCGCGACCTCATACTTCAGGCCTTCCAGCTCCCGGCATCGACCGCATATGTACTCCCGCCTTCCCGAGGGGAGGTAGTCGTACATATGGCACCCCATGCAGTATACTGGAAAGCTCTGGTGTATTCCGGCTGCCTCCATTTCCATCTTATCCGCTCCGCTCTCCGGTCTCCCTCAGCTCTCTGCTCTGCTCCTTTGGTCCGTCTATTTGCTCTCCGCTCTCTCGTCTGCCTGTTCTGCTCTCTCCTCTCTGCTCTCTCCTCTGGCTCTCACCACTCTGGTCTCCTCTGATCTGTTGGTGTCCTCACTCCCTCGCTCTCCCTCCGCCTGCTGCTGCTGTGTCCTCTCTCCCTCTGCCTGGTGCTGCTGTGTCCCCTCTCCCACTCTCACTCTCCGCCTGCTGCTGCTGTGTCCTCTCTCCCTCTGCCTGCTGCTGCTGTGTCCCCTCTCCCACTCTCACTCTCCACCTGCTGCTGCTGTGTCCTCTCTCCCTCTGCCTGCTGCTGCTGTGACCTCTCACCCACACTCACTCTCTGCCTCTGGTTGTGTGTTCACCTCACACCCACACTCACTCTCTGCCTCTGGTTTGTGTGCTGACCTTGGTGTAGTGCCCTGGCCCTTCGCAAAGGCGCGCCGAACGGCCGCGCGCCGTTGGCTCCGCCCCTTTTAAGGCGGAGCTCCGAGGTCCGACATCGGAGGGGTGGGCGGAGCTACCTCTCGCCGCTACCCCTCGCTCTGCACTCTCCCTGTGCCCTCCTGGCTCTCCTCCTCTCCTAACCCCTGCCTTCCAAGTCTCTCTCTTGCCTCTCTCCCTCTGTGGCTGCTTGCAGGCAAGCTGGACTGTTTGGCGTTGGCTCCGCCCCTTTTAAGGCAGAGCTCCGAGGTCCGACGTCGGAGGGGTGGGCGGAGCTACCTCTCGCCGCTACCCCTCGCTCTGCACTCTCCCTGTGCCCTCCTGGCTCTCCTCCTCTCCTAACCCCTGCCTTCCAAGTCTCTCTCTTGCCTCTCTCCCTCTGCTTTCCACAGTTAAGTTTCCAGTTTCTTGTTTTTTGGATAAATTAATGATTAAAAATAGATATATAAGCAGATATTTTATATTTATTCATGGAGGTGGTGGTTTGACCAATGATTATAAGAAGTCCTATGGAGTAGATTAGCTCTATGAGTTTGTGCTAAAAATTGCTGAGGTCTCTCCACTCCTCATATATGAGTATCTGCATGTAACAACTAAGCAGTTCTGTGATATTGAATCAGTCAATATATTTGTACATATTGAATGAATGAATATAATTTTGAACGATTCCATATATCTGCTCCGCATTTGTTGTATTGTCTTCATTAATATTAACTACCAGTTTGCAACTACCACAAAACAGGAATGGATAGAAACCTCAAAATGGTGAATAACAAATGCACAAAAAAAGGTTTCCACACACAACTATAATTAACTAAACAAGAGGAAAAGACCTCAGATGCCTGCACCACGTGGAATATGAATTCACTAAGTGGTCAAAAGCAGGACAGGATCTGAATCATTGGTCAAAAACCTCTTGTGACTGATTGAAAAAACTATTTGAATCTCATGCGTTATGTACTTAAACACTTTTAACAACAATCAGTTTCTTAAATGCACTTATCTTAACTGTTGATAAGAGTCCGACGGGACCCGTTTCGCCAAGATTTTGGCTTCGTCTGAGGTGGGAGGGTTGTGAGACTATTTGCCTACTGACCTCGGATAACACCTGTTACAGGTTAACTGTGCTTTATCCTAGGAAATGCAGGCAGCATATTCTAACAGGCAGGACTCCCTAACTTTGAGGATCAAGGTTGGAGGGAAGTTGGCATTTATCGTAAGTGTAGTATAAATTTTATATTACTGCTTAGCTGAACAGACTATCTTGTCTAGAAAGATTTTCCAAACAGTAATGGGATGAGAAGGTATGAACCGAGGACAAGGCGGCTGCATTACATATACCTTCAATAGGAGTAAAATGAAGGTGAAGTATGGAAGTGACCATTGTTCTAACCTTATCTGCAGTAATACAAGCCTCAAGCTTCAGCCCAGCCCAAGCATAGCAAAAGTCCACCAGACAAATTGAAATGGTTCTCTTGGTGACGGACACTCCAAGTCTATTAGGATCGAATGACAGGAAGAGCCGATTAAAAGTCCTGAGAGGCTTAGTGTGATTTAAGCAAAAAGCTAGAGCACATTTGTAGTCCAATGTGTGGAGCGCCGTCTCTCCAGGATGAGAATGTAGACCTAGAATGAAGACAGAAGAACTATAACTTGGCACAGATGAAATTCCAATATGACATTTGCGAGGAATTTTGGAAGTGTGTGAAGAACAACTATGCCATGATAGAACATTGTTTAAGTTGGGTCTGACACAAGTACTTAAGAACATAAGCAGTGCCTCTGCTGGGTCAGACCAGAGGTCCATCGTGCCCAGCAGTCTGCTCACGCAGCGGCCCATCAGATCCAGGACCTGTATAGTAACCCTCTATCTATACCCTGCTATACCCTTTTCCTTCAGAAAATTGTCCAATCTCTTCTTGAACTTCAATACTGTACCCTGTCCTATCATGCCCTCTGTAAGCGCATTCCAGGTGTTCACCACCCATTGGGTGAAGAAGAACTTCCTGGCATTGGTTCTGAAACTGATCCCTTTTAATTTTTCTGAATGCCCTCTCGTTTCTGTAGTTTTCGAAAGTTTAAAGAATCTGTCCCTCTCCACTTTCTCTATGCCCTTCATGATCTTGTAAGTCTCTATCATATCCCTTCTAAGTCTCCGCTTCTCCAGGGAAAAGAGCCCCAGTTTCTCCAATCTTTCAGCGTATGAAAAGTTTTCCATACCTTTTATCAAACGTGTCGCTCTCTTCTGAACCCTCTCGAGTATCGCATTTAGGTACGGCGACCAATATTGGCTGCAGTACTCCAGATGCGGGCACACTATCGCCCGATACAACAGCAGGATAGCTTCTTTCGTTCTGGTTGCAATACCCTTCTTGATTATACCTAGCATTCTATTTGCTTTCTTAGCGGTCGCTGCACACTGTGCTGACGGCTTCATTGTCTTGTCCACTATTACCCCCAAGTCCCTTTCTTGGGTACTCTCACTCAATAACAGCCCTCCCATCGTATAGCTGTACCTCGGGTTTCTGTTTCCTACGTGCAAGACTTTACATTTCTCTACATTAAACTTCATCTGCCATTTCGTTGCACACTCCCCTAGTTTGTTCAAGTCCCTTTGTAAATCTTTGCAGTCTTCTTTAGTCCAAGCCCCATTAAATAGTTTGGTGTCATCTGCGAATTTTATTACTTCGCAATTCGTCCCTGTTTCTAGATCATTTATAAATACATTGAATAGCACCAACCCCTGCGGAACACCACTCGTGACCCTCCTCCAGTCCGAGTTTATTCCTTTCTAGATGCTCCTCGATGCTATCTTTTATCAGCGTTTCCGCCATTTTCCCCGGAACCGAGGTCAGACTTACCGGTCTGTAGTTCCCCGGGTCACCTCTTGATCCCTTTTTAAAGATGGGCGTAACATTGGCTATCTTCCAATCGTCCTGGATCACGCCTGTTTTCAGGGATAGATTACAGATTTGCTGTAGTAGTTTAGCTATTTCCTCCTTTAGTTCTTTCAGTACCCTAGGGTGGATTCCATCCGGGCCCAGTGATTTGTCAGATTTTAATTTTTCTATCTGCCTGTGTACGTCTAAGGCTTACTTCCATGGATGTTAATTTTTTTGCTTGGTCTCCTTTGAAGATTTGTTCAGGTTCCGGTATGTTGGATGGTCCTCTTTTGTAAATACTGACGAAAAGAACATGTTTAGTCTTTCCGCCATTTCTTTCTCCTCCTTCACCACTCCCTTCCTATCTCCATCATCCAGCAGTCCCACCTCCTCCCTAGCCGGCTGCTTCCCTTTAACATATCTGAAGAACGGTTTGAAATTTCGTGCTTTCCTGACTAGCCTCTCTTCATATTCTCTTTTTGTTTTTCTAACCACGAGGTGACATTCTTTTTGATACTTCCTGTGTTCTTTCCAGTTCTCCTCGGTTTTGCCCTTTTTCCATTTCTTGAATGAATTCTTCTTATCACCTATCGCTTTCTTCACTTCTTTAGTTATCCACGCCGAGTCTTTTGTTTGGCTCTTTTTGCACCCTTTTCTGAATCTGGGGATATACAGATTTTGCGCCTCGCTCACCGTGTCCTTGAATAAAGACCAGGCTTGCTCTACAGTCTGCCATTTCTTTGAGCTGTTTCTAAGTTTCTTCCTTACCATTACCCTCATCGCTTCGTAGTTTCCTTTCTTGAAGTTAAAAGTTGTCACTGTGGTTCTCTTTCCCTTCGGTATTCCTACTTCAACTTTGAACTTGATCATATTGTGATCGCTGTTTGCCAATGGTCCCACTACTTCCACTTCCTTTACAGGTCCCTCTTAGCCCAAGCTGATCCATGAAGCAATCCTGTACAGCCTCCAGGAATCCGGTCTCCCTATAGAATTTCCATGACTCCAGTCTATCCCGGGATAGTTGAAGTCTCCCATAATAATCGTGTTACCGCTTTTGCATTCTCGTTTCATCTCGGCTTCCATTTCTTCATCGGTAGCTTCGGTTTGCCCAGGTGGACGATAGTACAGGCCCATCTTTATCTCGGACCCTTTCCTTCCCGGTATTTTAACCCATAGCGATTCCAATTTGTTGGTCGTCACTGCTGTGTCAACTATGGTCAAGTGTATGCTTTCTTTTATGTATAGAGCTATTCCTCCTCCTTTCTGACCTGGCCTATCCTCGCGATAGAGGTTGTAACCCGGCAGTGCTATGTCCCATTTGTTTTCTTCATTCTACCATGTTTCGGAGATCCCATTGATGTCTAGGTTCTCAGTTTTGGCCATGACTTCTAATTCTCCCATTTTGTTCCTTAGGCTCCTTGCATTAGTATATATGCAATTTAAGTCCTGGTATTTTTTTGTCTTTGTTTCCTTTCCCTGTGCTTTGATCTTTATTTTCTTCTCCTGTGCTACAATCCTCTTATCCTCCTTTTCTGGATCAGTCAACTCCTGTGTTTTGCCCGTTGTTTCTTCCCAGCATTTTTCGCACTTAGTATCTTCACGGGATACCTTCTTCCGAATCGTCAACACTTGGTCGACTGTCGGCTTTCCCCTTCTTCTTAGTTTAAAGCCTGTTCTATTCCTCTCCTGACGTTGTTTGCTAGAAGTCTAGTTTCCGGCGCGCTCAGGTGCAGTCCATCTCTCCTGAAGAGCTTGCTCTTGCCCCAAAACGTTGTCCAGTTCCTCACGAAGTAGAACCCCTCTTCCTCACACCATCTCCTCATCCATGCATTTATTGATTGTAGTTCCGTCTGCCTCTTCACATCTGCCCTCGATACTGGTAGAATCTCTGAAAATGCTATCTTCTGAGTCCTTATCTTCAACTTCCTTCCCTTGAAGCTCACTGACTTGGTGTGCAGATGTGATGCAGAATAGAAATAGACAAAAAAAAGTGGGACGATCAAGATGTTCCTGTAGGGGTCTTTATTGTCAGTAACATAAAAACATTCAGCAACTCAACACTGCAAGCATTTTAGTACTCAGGGTACCTTCCTCAGGAGTCTTGAAATTTGTTGTTTAAGAACCAAATACTTGTGTTTTAAAGGATCAAACTTGGTGAAGCCCCCTCCAAAAATGAGCCAGAGAATTTCATAGGAGGGGTAATGTTTTTTTCAAAATGTACCTTAAAACATAAATGTTTGATTCTTAAACAACAAATTTCAAGACTCCTGAGGAAGGGACACTGAGTACTGGGATGTAGTTATACTATTCAGGAAAGACAGGGTCGGAGGAGGCATTGTGGATCAATTTGGAAAGAGGGACTAGTAAATATATTTAAACTGGTGTGATATACAGGCCTCCTTCACAAACGGAAGAAGTGGACAGAGATTTAACAGAAGACATTCAGAATATATGGCAGGGGAATACAAGCAACTGGAAAGAAATGGACATAGGGGTACCGCAGGGATCAACCATATCACCCATGCCATCTTCATCCAACCGCTGGGAAATTTCATCAGAAAACTGGGGTGGGATTGCTACATCTACGTGGACAACATCCAACTGATCATTCCGCTAAAGAAGCAAAACGTGAAAACTAAACAAATGGATGGCTCCAAACAAATGGACTAGTAGCTAACAAGGAGAAAACAGAACTATTATTAATTAACAAATGGGAGGAAATAGCCCAAGATGCCAATTAACAATGAATGGCAATACCATAAAATCTTCCATGGATGGCGTGAAAAACCTAGGGGTATGGTTGAATCCAAGCCTAGACATGACAATACAAATCAAACACATCGTGAAAAATGCATATAGCAAACTCTACTGGGTCAGAGGACTTAAACCCTACCTTAACCGCCAAGCAATGTCCAATGTAATAGTAACCCTGGTACACTAAATTTTTGACTACTGCAATGCAATCCTACTGGGCGTCCCAAAATACAAGATTAAACAGATTGAAATGGTACAAAATGCAGCACCAAGATTTCTGCTGGGAAAATCAAGGCACATGAATGCCACTCTGCTACTGAAAGAACTACAGTAGCTCCTGATTGAAAGCAGGGGGAAATTCAAGATCCTTCTGCTGATGCACAAAATCATTAATTTCTCTGAACTACAATATCTAGCAGCCAGACTGCATAGGTACACACCACCACGAGCACTACACGAGCCAAAATCACCTGCTGGAAATTCCCTCCTTTAGAGACATCAAATACAAAAGCGTCAGGAAAAGAATGTTCCAAGGTGATAGAATGCCCTACCAAAGGAACTAAATCTAGAAAAAAATACCAGAAAGTTTAAGAAAGGGATAAAGACCATCCTCTTCATAGACTACTTAGCCAATAAAATGACATTGAGGAGACAGTTGGCTAGTCCCCCCTCCCCCAATCAGGAACTCAATAGGAAGAACATGTAAGGATAAATAAACTAAGGGTTAAAGCCCAGAAAACTAGACTCTGAGGAATATAATAACACAATTCAGATACATGTATATAGACTATATTTAGTTGAATAGGCCAAACTCCTTAGGAGGTGTGTAAATATAGTGTACTTAGCTGCAATAGTAAACCTAATATTAGATGTGTAGGACAATTGATTTGGTATAAATATATGTAAATAAGTAGGATGATCGATGTGCAGATAACATAAGTAGGATAATTGATTACGCCATGATGATTCCAGTCTTAACTCTGTATTGTAATACTGCTACAGAAGCCCCTGTAACTCTGTATAGAGCTCATGTATGGTAACATTTCGCAGAAGCTCTTTGTAACTCTGTATTGTAACACCTCTACAGAAGCTCATGTATTGTAACACCTTTTACAGAAGCTCATGCAAACCACTCTGAATTGACTCCCCAGTCATTAGTAGCGGTATAGAAGCTCACAATAAACAATATCTAAAAAAGGGGAATTTTTACTAATAGGTAATTTTAACATGCCGGATATGGATTGGGGTATCCCTGTTGCACATTTTTCTAGAAGTAGGGAGATCCTGAATCCTCTACACAGAAAACTGTTCTAACAGTTGGCAATGAAATAGGGCCATACTGGACTTAGTGATTACAAATAGGGAAAGTGTTTCTGATGTTACAGTGGGTGATCATTTAGCATCCAGTGATCACTGGATGGTACGGTTTAATATTAAGATGGGCATGGGCTCATTCAAAAGTAAAGATACTAGACTTTGTTCAGATGGGGGATTACTTCAAGGAATTGTTGTCTGGATGGGAACATCTGGAAGAATAGAAATGCAGTAGGCAAAACTAAAAGGAGTTATTGTAAAGGTGACAAATCTTTTTGTGAGGCAAGTAAGTAAAACTAAGAGGAAAAGAAGGCCGCTTTAGTTCTCAAAAGTAGTAGCTGAGAAGATAAGAAATAAAAGGTTAGCTTTCATAAACTACAAAAGATCGCAGAAAGAGAAAGACAGGCAAAAAAATCTGGAAAAGTTAAGAGAGGCTGGTCGTGTAGTCAGGAAAGCAAAGTTACAAATGGGAGAAAAAATAGCTGACACGGTACTATGGGGAGACAAGACATTTTTTAGAAATATTAGTGACAGAAAGAAGTGCAAAACTGGCATTGTGAGACACTTTTCAACTTGTCAATTTGGCTTAGTACATCTTCCAGATTCACCGAGATTTCTTTTAGTTCCTCTGCCTCATCACCCTTGAAAACCATTTCCGGTTCAGGTAGATCTCTTATATCTTCCATAAAGACCAAAGCAAAGAATTCATTTAGTCTCTCCACTACCCTAAGCACCGCTTTTGCTCCTTGATCATCCAATGGTCCCACGGATTTCCTCACAGCTTTTCTGCTTCTGATGTACTTTTAAAAATTGTTATGAATTTTACCTCTTTTGCAAGTTTCTCTTGATATTCCTTATCAATGCTTTGCATCTAACTTACCAGTGCTTATGTCTCTTATTTTCTTCATTCGGATCCTTTTTCCATTCTTTAAAGGATGTTTTTTTTTGGCTCTAATAGCCTCTTTCACTTCACCATTTAACCACGCCAGCTCTACTTTCCTCTTCTTTCCACTTTTGCTGATACTTGGAATTCATCTGGTCTGGGCTTCCACGATGGTATCTTTAAATAACATCCACACCTGGTTTACAGTACTAACCTTTGCAATTGATCCTTTTAGCTTCTTTTTAACCATTTTCCCCATTTTATCATAGTCGTCTTTCAAAAATTAAATACCTCTACAGTAGATTTTTTATTTTACGACTTCACTCCTGGTATCATAGAAACATAGAAACATAGAAATAGACGGCAGATAAGGGCCCACGGCCCATCTAGTCTGCCCACCTTAATGTCCCTCTCCTACCTTTGCCCTGTGAATAGATCCCATGTGCCGATCCCATTTGGCCTTAAAATCAGGCACGCTGCTGGCCTCAATCACCTGTAGTGGAAGACTATTCCAGCGATCAACCACTCTTTCAGTGAAAAAGAATTTCCTGGTGTCACCTAGTAGTTTCCCGCCCCTGATTTTCAACGGATGACCTCTTGTTGTCGTGGGACCCTTGAAAAAGAAGATATCTTCCTCCGCCTCGATGCGGCCCGTAAGATACTTGAACGTCTCGATCATGTCCCCCCTCTCTCTGCGCTCCTCGAGCGAGTATAGCTGTAATTTGTCAAGCCGTTTTTCGTATGGTAGATCCTTGAGTCCCGAGACCATCCGGGTGGCCATTCTTTGCACCGACTCCAGTCTCAACACATCCTTGCGATAATGCGGCCTCCAGAATTGCACACAGTATTCCAGGTGGGGCCTCACCATGGATCTATACAATGGCATAATGACTTCCGCCTTACGACTGACGAAACCCCTTCGTATGCAGCCCATGATTTGTCTTGCCTTGGACGAAGCCTGCTCCACTTGATTGGTAGACTTCATGTCCTCACTGACGATTACCCCCAAGTCTCGTTCTGCTACCGTTTTTGCTAGGATCTCGCCATTAAGGGTATAAGACTTGCATGGATTCTGGCTGCCCAGGTGCATAACTTTGCATTTTTTGGCATTGAAGTTGAGTTGCCATGTCCTAGACCATCGCTCCAGTAGGAGTAGGTCGTGCATCATGTTGTCGGGCACTGAATCTTCGTCTGTTGTGCATTTGCCCACTACATTACTCAGTTTGGCGTCATCGGCGAATAATGTTATTTTACCTCGAAGCCCTTCTGCCAAGTCTCTTATAAAGATGTTGAATAGGATTGGGCCCAAGACTGAGCCCTGTGGTACTCCACTAATCACCTCCGTCATTTCGGAGGGGGTGCCGTTCACCACCACCCTTTGGAGCCTACCTCCAAGCCAGCTCCCAACCCATTTCGTCAATGTGTTACCTAATCCTATAGAACTCATCTTGCTCAGTAACCTGCGGTGTGGTACGCTATCGAATGCTTTGCTAAAGTCCAGGTACACGATGTCCAGGGACTCCCCTATATCCAGCTTCCCCGTTACCCAGTCAAAGAAGCTGATCAGGTTGGATTGGCAGGATCTCCCCTTAGTAAATCCATGTTGTCGGGGATCCCGTAGATTCTCCTCATCCAGGATCTTATCTAATTGGTGTTTGATTAGAGTTTCCATTAGTTTGCTCACTATCGATGTTAGACTCACTGGTCTGTAGTTTGCTGTCTCCATCTTTGAGCCTTTCTTGTGGAGTGGAATGACGTTAGCCGTCCTCCAGTCCAACGGGACGCTGCCTGTACTAAGGGAGAGGTTGAAGAGCGCGGACAGTGGCTCCGCCAAGACATCACTCAGCTCCCTAAGCACCCTGGGGTGCAGGTTGTCCGGCCCCATTGCTTTGTTAACCTTGAGCTTTGAAAGCTCACCGTAGACACTGCTGGGCGTAAACTCAAAGTTACTAAACGGGTCAACTGAGCCAACCCTTGTCTGTAGCTGAGGGCCGAGCCCTGGCGCTTCTCGGGTGAAGACTGAGCAGAAGTATTCATTTAATAGTTGGGCTTTTTCCGAATCCTTTTCCACATAGTCTCCGTCTGGTTTCCTAAGACGTACAATCCCGCCTGAGTTTTTTCTTCTATCACTGATATACCTGAAGAAGGATTAATCTCCCTTCTGGATGTTCTTTGCTAGAGACTCCTCCATGAGGAATTTAGCCTCCCTGACTGCTGTTTTGACGGCTTTTGATTTGGCCAGGTAGTCTGCTCTAGAGTCCTGCTTCCCTGATTGTTTGTAAGAGATGAATGCTTTTTTCTTCTCCTTGATCAGGTCTGAGATCTCCACAGTAAACCACTGTGGCTTATTGTTCCTTCGCCGTTTACTTACTGATTTTACATAGCGGTTTGTTGCTTCTTGTATGGTTGCTTTCAAAGTCAACCACATGTCTTCCACGTTATCGGTTTCTTCTTGGCTTTGTAGCGCCTGGTGAACGAAGTCTCCCATTTCTTTGAAATTTGTGTCCTTGAATTTGAGGACTTTGGTTAGTGTAGTAGATTTAGTGAAACCTTTCCTGATATTGAACCATACCATGTTGTGGTCACTGGAGGCCAATGTGTCGCCCACCGAGACCTCTGTGACACTTTCTCCATTGGTAAGTATCAGGTCCAGTATTGCCTGATCCCTTGTCGGTTCCAACACCAGTTGCCTGAGGCTTGCTCCTTTCATAGAGTTTAATAGCCTCCTGCTGCTGCCGGAAGCAGAGGTAAGTGTAACCCAATCCACATCAGGCATGTTGAAGTCACCTAGCAATACTGTGTCCCCACGCAAGGTGATATTTTCTATATCTTCGATTATTTCCATATCCAGGTCATCCTGTTGTCTTGGGGGTCTGTAAATTACGCCAAGATACAAGCATTTGTCCTTCCCTCTGGCCAAATTAACCCAAAGGGATTCCCCAGTATACTGGACATCAGGTCAAATTTGATCACATTATGATCATTATTTCCCAGCAGAGCCAACACAGTTAACTTCTGTACTATACCTTGCAATTCCACTAAGGACCAAATCTAAAATAGATCCCCCTCTTGTCAGTTCCCGGACCAGATGATCCAAGAAGCAGTCATTTATAATGTATAGGAATTTTACCTCCCTAGCACTCCCCGATGTAACATTTAACCAGTCAATGTTGGAGTAATTGAAATCATTTACACACACTTACGTACCCTCTCCTTTATTTTTTAGGAATTGAAATCACCCATAATTATTCTGTTGCCCAATTCTCTAGCTGTCCTAATCTCTGAAAACATTTCTTCATCTGTCTGCTCATTTTGTCCCAGGGCATGGTAGTATAAACCTACCTTTATATTCTTTCTCTTCACACATGGAATTTCAATCCATATGAATTTCACACTGCTATCTATGTCATGCAGAATGTTTATTTGATTTGATTCAATTCCCTCTTTAACAAAGAGTGGAATCCCACCCCCCATCCAATTTGATTCACTCTATCCAGGTAATATAGTGTCTCATTAATTGTTCTCCTTCCACGAGGACTCTAAGATGACTATTATATCTACCTCATAATTAAGTGCTATATAAGCCAACTTTCTTTATTTTTTTTTAGGCTTCTACCTTAGCTAATCTTATTACTTGTAAATCCACACTTTATTCCGTGTCCAGTGGGTTATTTCTGTCTACATGCTAGGACTTTGTAGGAATCCTCAAACTTCAGAGACTTAAATCCATTCTACTCTTACCTCATCACTGCCCCTATTAGCATTACCGTATTTTCGCGGATATAACGCGCACCCGTGTAAAACGCGCACACGGGTATAGCGCGCAGAAACCACACTTGTATGTACGGAAACTTTTGTATACAGCGCTCATGGGTATACCGCGCATGCTGCCCGACTCTCCTCTGGCCACCCCGACTCTCCTTTCGCCCTCCCCAACTCTCCTCTGGTTGCCCCGACTCACCGTTCACCCGCCCTGACTTTCCGTGCGCTGTCCCGACCCGGAGTTTTCTCAGCAGAATTTCCCAGACCACCTCTTCCTCTCAACACATTGACACGCTAGTGGGTTTATTTTAGCTTTTTCACTCCCTTCGGTCTGCCTGTCCCCCTTGAAGTCCTGTCCCCCCTTGAAGTCCTGTCCCCCCTTGAAGGTCTGCCTGTCCCCCTTGAAGGTCTGCCTGTCCCCCTTGAAGTCCTGTCCCCCCTTGAAGGTCTGCCTGTCCCCCTTGAAGGTCTGCCTGTCCCCCTTGAAGGTCTGCCTGTCCCCCCTTGAAGTCCTGTCCCCCCTTGAAGGTCTGTCCCCATCCTGAAAGCCTGATGCCCCCCCTCGACGTCCGATTCTTCTCCCCCCTCGGCAGGACCACTCGCACCCCCACCCCGAAGGACCGCCGACTCCCCGACAATATCGGGCCAGGAGGGAGCCCAAATCCTCCTGGCCACGGCGACCCCCTAACCCCACCCCGCACTACATTATGGGCAGGAGGGATCCCAGGCCCTCCTGCCCTCGACGCAAACCCCCCTCCCCCCCAACGACCGCCCCCCCAAGAACCTCCGACCGCCCCCCCAGCCGACCCGCGATCCCCCTGGCGACCCCCACGACCCCCCCACCCCCCTTCCCCGTACCTTTGGTAGTTGGCCGGACAGACGGGAGCCAAACCCACCTGTCCGGCAGGCAGCCAACGAAGGAATGAGGCCGGATTGGCCCATCCATCCTAAAGCTCCGCCTACTGGTGGGGCCTAAGGCGCGTGGGCCAATCAGAATAGGCCCTGGAGCCTTAGGTCCCACCTGGGGGCGTGGCCTGAGGCACATGGTCGGGTTGGGCCCATGTGCCTCAGGCCGCGCCCCCAGGTGGGACCTAAGGCTCCAGGGCCTATTCTGATTGGCCCACGCGCCTTAGGCCCCACCAGTAGGCGGAGCTTTAGGATGGATGGGCCAATCCGGCCTCATTCCTTCGTTGGCTGCCTGCCGGACAGGCGGGTTTGGCTCCCGTCTGTCCGGCCAACTACCAAAGGTACGGGGAAGGGGGGTGGGGGGGTCGGGGGGGTCGCTAGGGGGATCGCGGGTCGGCTGGGGGGGCGGTCGGAGGTTCTTGGGGGGGGCGGTCGTTGGGGGGAGGGGGGTTTGCGTCGAGGGCAGGAGGGCCTAGGATCCCTCCTGCCCGTAATGTAGTGCGAGGTGGGGGTAGGGGGTCGCCGTGGCCAGGAGGGTTTGGGCTCCCTCCTGGCCCGATATTGTCGGGGAGTCGGCGGTCCTTCGGGGTGGGGGTGCGAGCGGTGGGGGTGCGAGCGTCCTTCCGGATGATGAATCGGGTGTCGGGCGGGGTGTGAAATATGTTAAAAAAAATTTGTATACCGCGCTCAGGCATATAACGCGCGAAGGGTATGCGCGGTACGTAAAAACGCATATAACGCGCGCGTTATATCCGCGAAAATACGGTAGTTAGTTTTAAAGCAGCCAGGAACATCTGTAGAGGATAAAAGAAAGAGAGAGGGAAATGGGGAAACTCCTGGGCAAGTAAATCAATTCTGCTCATATCAACAAATGCAAAACAGCAACAATAAAAAGCGAGAGAACAGGTCAGGAAACATTAAAAGCTGAACGACAAACAGTGCTATAGGGAGACACAACTTGCAATGTCAGAAGGGGGCACCTAAACCTGGGACCCCCTCCAAAACTAGATGCAAAACCTATTCTGATGCACTTTAATAAACAGAAATCAGCTTACCAGACAATCGGTGAATCAGCAAGGTATGAGGCAGGTTCCTGGAATAAAGTGTGGTGTTACAAGAAAGAAGATTAGCAAAGGTAAGAATCTAATCTTTCATTCTTGTACAATTCCACTTTATTCTGGGACCAGTGGGACATAACAGAGGAGACCTGAAAAATCAGGGTGGGACTGATGAGCCCACTGCCAAAACAAAGGCACCAAAAACAGAATCCTGCTTGGCCGCCACATCGTTCCTGTAAAACTTGGTGAGCATATGCAAAGAGGACAAAGTAACGGCCCTGCATATCTCATCCAGAGAATCAGCCGATGAGTCTGCCCAAGAGGACAAAACACCTCTGGTAGAATGAGCCTTTATCGTGAGGGTGGGGGCTTCTTTCTGGCCGTCACGTAAACTATGGAAATGGCCATAAGGATCCACCTGGAAATGGTAGCCTTGAACCTGGCCTACCCTTGTGGGCAGGACCTGCCAGAACAAACAGATGGCCAGAGAGGCGAAACTCGTTGGTGATCTAAAGATACCACAACAAGATTCTGCACATGTCCAAGGACTGCAAAATCTGGTCCTGCTCCATCGAGCCAAAGGAAGCAAAAGCAGGAAGTCGGACTTTCTGATTCACATGGAAAGTGGAAACCACTTTCGGAACAAAAGAAGAAACAATGTGCAGCATCACAACAGAATCCGTAAAACAAAGAAAAGCCTGAAGCGCTGAAACCCTACGAGTTGAGGTAATAGCCACTAGGAAGACCTTCTTGATCATGAGATTCTTAACGGTCACCTGCTTCAGAGGCTCATATGGCAGATATGCCAGAGAGTGAAGAACCAGGTTGAAATTCCAAGTCGGACATGGAAGGTTCAACTGAGACATAAGTTGCCGACAGTTTCATAGGAAATGGGCCACATCCAGATGAGCCGCCAATGAGCCCCTCAGAGGAGTATGGCCCATCACAAAAGACCAGCAATCTGCACCTGGAGTGAAGCTACTGCTAGTCCCTTTTTCAGGTCATCCTGCAGAAACTCCAGGACATGGGGAATCAATAGAACAGACTGGTCCACTTGTCTCAGGGCGCAGCAGGCCTAGTAACACTTCCAAGCCTTTAAATGGGCTGCCACTATGGATTTCCGTTTACTGTGAAGCAACGTGGCAATCATAGCCGAAGAATAGCCCCGGCTAGGCAAGGCTGCGAGCTCAAGAGCTATGCTGTAAGAACATAGTGGTCTGTATCCTGCATCAAAATCGGACCCTTTGTGAGAAGGCGGAAATGACAAAGTAACCAGAGCCCCCAATCCTGCTGGAGCTGAACCATGTCGGCATATCGTCTCGTCCAATTAGATGTGGCCAGAATCACCAGATCTTTGTGGGCCGGTATCTGTCAACAGATGCCCTATCATGGGCCAGAGAGGAAAGATATATAGGATTCCTTCCTGTGGACAGAGCTGAACCAAAGTGTCGAGGCCTTCGCTGCCGGCTTCACAACAGTGACTGAAGAACATCTGCTTTCTTCTTGGTCGTAGTTGCCATGAGATTGAATGTGGGACAGCCCCCACTGATCTACTACGCAATCGAATGATCTTTGAGACAGAGCCTGACAATTGAGAAAATCTGCTTCAACGTTTTTCACTCCTGCCACTTGCGCCGCTGACAGCATTACAAGGTGCCTCTCTGCCCACCAGAAGAGAAGCTGAGTCACCATGCTCAGGGAAAGAATCCTCATGCCCCCCTGCTGATTGACATATGTCACTGCCATGGCATTGTCCGAAAGTACACGGACTGCTCGATGGACGGAGACAATCCTCAAAGTTCCAGGTGATTGATCGACCACTTGCGCTCTGAGAGAGTTCACTGGCCCTGAACAGAGATGGTCATATACACCGCTCCGCAGCCTTTGAGTCTCGCATCCATAGACAGAACCACCCAATACAAGATCTGAAGGGGAAGGCCCCTGGATAGCGAAAGGGGTCGCAATTGCCATTCAAAACTGTTCTGCGCCACAGTCATCCAGGGCAGGCGTGCATGTAATGGGTCCCACTGGGGATTCCAGAGCAAAAGCAGAGCATCCTACAGAGGACGCAGACGTGCTCTTGCCCAAGGGATCACATCGATTGTTGCCACCATGGTCCCCAGAACCAGGAGGTACTGCCATGGCACTGGGACTGGAGTGGCCAGATGGCCCCTGATAACCCGTCATAGCTTCTCCTGATGGGACACAGGCAGGAACACTCTGTTCTGTCCTGTGAAAATTGAACTCCCAGGTATTCCAAATCCTGCGTCAGCTTGAGGTGACTCTTCCTGAAGTTGATTACCCAGTCCAGGTGCTGCAACAACCTGATGAACAGCCTGATGCTCCTCGGACTATGAAGGAGCTCTCATCAACCAGTTGTCCAGATATAAGTTTCAAGTTTATTAAAATTTGATATCCCGCTTATCAAATTTATATGCAGCGTACAAATGTAAAATGATTAAAATGTAGGGTAACATACAAAACTCATTAACAGGGTGCGTAGATGGTCCACCACTATCACTTTGGTGAAGGTCCTGGTACTCTGGTGCGAGTTCTATGGCCACAATGCCGAATAATCTGTGGATTGTGGCCTGTATCCGAGCTGCCTTCTCAGGACAGCCTGTTTGGGAATTCAGAAAATATTCAGTCAGAGGACAGAGAAACTCCAGTTTGTAGCTATCCCTGAGAACCTCCAAGAACCAGCGGTCAAAAGTAATGGCCTTCCATGCCGCCAGATAGGCCAACAACCTCCCCCTGATGCGCGGGGGAGGAGACACCAGCCTGGCGTCAGAACTATTTCCTTGCAGAAGCCGCCGGACAACTCCTCTTTGACAGCTGACATTGAGACCCACCAATCTGCGGTCTGGCAGACAGGGCCAGATTAATGGGTAGGTCCAGTAGACATATGCCTAGGGCTTGAAGTTGTCAGGGAGGCACACTGAAGAAACAGAGTACTCAGGTTTTTGGGGGGTTTTCGGCAATGCAGGCCCCCCAGGAAAGATCATCAGTGCTGGGTCTGGGCTCCCCCAGGAGATCGAAAACACCAGGCCTCCCCCCCCTACGGGAGATCATCAACGCCAGGCCCAGCATCAATGGCAACGCGTCCGGAATAAGTGATGTCAGAGGAGGGTGGACCTGTAGACAGAGGGAGTTGCTGCAAGGTCCAACGATGACTGTTCAGGGAAGAAGTGACGTTGGACAGGGTGAACCAGCAGTCATCGTGGGACCTTGCAGCAACTCCCTGTGTCTGCTGGTCCACCTCCTCTGTCACTTACTTCCTGAGCAGAGACGGAAGCTGAAGTCATCGCAGGACCTTGCTTTACGGCATTGGTTTGGAGGGAAAGAAAGGGGCCAGGGTGGTATAGAAGGGTGGTGGAGGGAGATAAAGGGGGCAGATGCTGATGGAAGTGGAGGGGGAGGGAAATGGGAGAGAGACATAAGGCGGAAGGATACTGGAAAAATTGAGTAAGAGGGAAAGAAAGGAGGCAGATGCTGATGGAAGTGGGGGGAAGGGAGAGGAAAGAGTGAAATGCCAGACCATGGATGTGTGGAAGAGGGAAGGAAAGGAGAGGAGAGTGATGCCAGAGCACTGGAGGAGAGAAGGGAAGATGGATGCCACACCAATGGGGGGGGAGAAAGAAATGGAAGGGAGAGGCAGACAATTTCTGGAAGAGGCATAGAAAGAGAGCAGATGCCATATGGAAGAGGCAGAGGGCAGATAGTGGATGGAAGGAAGAGAATAATAAGATGAGGAAAGCAGAAACCCACACAACAAAAGTAGAAAAAAATTTATATTTGTTTTATTTATTTATTTTTGCTTTAGGATAAAGTATTATTGCAGCTGTGTTGATAATTGTTTATTAATAGAAAATGGAAATAAGGTGATCCTGTTTATTGAACTAATTTTAATACATTTTTTACTAATTCAGAGACCATAACTCCTTTCCTCAGGTCAGGACAGGGATACTGTAACAGTAGTATAGTTTACTGACAAAAAGAAAGAGATTTTAACCTCTGAAAGCTAAGTGAAAAATGTATTTGTCCAATAAAATGACGGGCACTAAATTTTCTTGCTCCATGCCTCCTACCCATATGCAAAATATAAATTGGTAAACTTCCCAAAGCCATGCCAGCTGAAGATCTCTTCCTCTAGGAAGGAAGGGGAGATTTGTTCAGAGATGTTTGGAGGTTGCATAGAAGAAAAACTGTACACTGGCACTGGTATGGTAATTACATTACATTAGTGATTTTTATTCCATTACCTTGCGGTTCAAGGCGGATTACAGAAGAGGATTTCTGGACATATCCAGAGGTGTTACAGAGTAGATCGGGTTGCTTTAGAGGATTGAAATGTTTCATTCGGTGTTAGTTAGTCTTCATAGATTTCTTGAATAACAAGGTTTTTATTTCTTTTTTGAAAGTTTTGTAGTCTGGGGTCGTGATTAGTAGATTGGAGAGTTGGTGGTCTAGTTTTGCTGCCTGTGTGGCTAGAAAGCCATCGTACAGTTTTTTCCGTTTCATAAGAACATAAGAATTGCCACTGCTGAGTCAGACCAGTGGTCCATCATGCCCAGCAGTCCGCTCACGCGGCGGCCCTTTGGTCTAAAATCAGCACCCTAACTGAGACTAGCCCTACCAGCGCATGTTCTTGTTCAGTAGAAACTTGTCTAACTTCGGGTATGTGAATGGTGTCTGGGTTCTCTGTGTCTGGTTGTGGTAGTTTGGATTAGGCGGTTGTTCAAGTAGGCTGGGCTGTCACCATTTATGGATTTAAATAGTGGTCAGTAGAATTTAAATAGTGTTCTTGCTTGAATTGGGAGCCAGTGTAAGTCAAGGTATGCCTCGGTGATGTGGTCATGTTTTCTTAGTGAATAGATTAGTCTCAGGGCTGTTTTGTATTGTTTGTAGTTGTTTTATCATTGCTGCGGGGCAGGGGAGACAGAAGATGTTGCAGTAGTCAAGGAGACCAAGGACTAGGGACTGGACCATGAGCTGGAATTGTTTTCTGTCAAATAATTTTTAAACTTGCCTTAGGTTTCTCATGACCTCAAATGATTTCTGTATTGTTTTGTTGATTTGTGGTTGCATGATGCAGCATCTGTCTATCGTCATTCCCAGAAGTTTTAGAGTGGGTTAAATGGGGTATGTGATTCAGTTTATTACTAGGTTTGTTATGGTTGGGGTTTTAATTTTTTCGAGAAGTATGAATTTAATTTTGGCTGGGTTCAGTTTTAGTTTGTGGTCTCTTTCATCCATGTTGCCACTGTCTCTAGAGTTGTGTAGTATGTCTGTCATGGTGGGCGTTGGTTGATCAAAAGGAAGGAGAATGGTGATGTCGTCTGCATAGCTATAGAAGGTTAAGCCTATTTTGTCTAGGCAGCAGCCGAGGGATGCAATGTAGAGATTGAAGAGTGTTGGGGATAATGGCGATCCTTGGGTACGTCACAGGGGTTGGACCATGGTTCTGATTTTTCATTGTTTGTCTTTACTTTGTAGGTCCTGGATTGTAGGAATCCTTAAAACCATGTGTGTACTTTGCCTGTGATTCCTATTGTATGTAGTATTTGTAGCAGGATGTCGTGGTCTACCAGGTCAAATGCTGCAGTGAGATCTAGTTGTATAATCAGCATTTTCTTGCCTTTGTTGAGGTGTTGTCTAGTTATGTCCAGAAGAGAGCCTAGTAGTGTCTCAGTGCTGAAGTTGGTTCTGAATCCAGACTGTGTAGGATGGAGCAAGTTGTGGTAGCTGGTGAGGAGTTTAGCTATGAGGCCTTCCATTAACTTGACATATAGTGGAATTGAGGCTATGTAGTTGGATGGTTGATCTGTTGCTCCTTTCAGGTCTTTTAAGATCGGGGTGACAATGATTTCGGAGAGGTCTTGGGGGAAAAGGCCATCTGTGAGCATGGTTTGTATCCATTGTATGAGGAGAGTGCGGAATTTTAGGATGGAGGTTTTTAATAGATATGGAGGACATTGGTTGAGGTTGTAAGCTGCGTGGCTGTATTTTTTATAGAGTTTGTTAAGGTCGGACCATTGTACTGTGGAGAAGTGGGACCAGGTTCTATCTGCTGCAGCTGAATCTTTTTCTGTGGGGGCATTATGATCTCTTCTAAGTGGGTTGGGGTTCCTGCAAAGTTTGTCCTGGCAGTTGTAATTTTGTTTTTAAAGTATTCAGCTAAAAGGGTGGCGTGAAGGGGGAGGGTTGTCGTTTTTGGCTTGGTAGGGTTTTGTGTCTGTGAGTTCTTTTAGTAACTGGAATAGTTTTTTGTGTCCATGGCTTCTATGCCTATTTGGTTTGTGTAGTATGTCTTTCTTTTTTCTTTTAGTTTTAGTTTGTATTGTTGGTTTAGTTTTTCCATGCTGCTCTTGTGTGCTCTTGGTTACTTTTTCTCCATTTTATTTCTAGTCATCTGCATTGTCTTTTGAGTAGGAGTAGTTCGTTGTCGAACCATTTGTCTGATCGTCTGCTGATTCTGGTTTTTGTTTGTATTGGGGCTAGCTCGACTAGGGTAGTTGCACCATTGTGATATGAAGTCTTTGAGGTCACATTCTTGAACTGTAGCGTCTGTTTTGTTCCAGAATTTGGAGGGGTCGATATATCTATGTGATTTGTAGGTTAAGCTTTGGGATTTTAGTTTGGTTTTGCCTTAGGCCCAGTTAATATTGAAGGTGTATGTGTAATGGTCTGAACAGATGGATCTGGACCATTTTCCATTTCAGGTTTTAATCTCTGGTAGAATGGGTTGTTGGGTCATGAAGGCTGCAATATCAAGCAGGCGACCTTTCTCGTGTGTGGTTTGTGGGTCTAAGATCTTGCAGGTTAAGACTTTGAGGTAAGATAGTAGGTTTTCTACGTGCTTAGAGGTTTGGTCTTCAAGATGGAGGTTTAAATTTCCTAGGATTAGGTTGTAAGTTGCCGTTAGTGAGTTTCGGTATATAAAATCTTTGAATTCTGGTCTTGCTGTGTTCCAATTCCCTGGTGTTATATAGCAGAGCATGCAGGTTATGGATCCTTTTAGTGTGGTGCATGAAAGTTGGCAGGCTAGTAGATCTATGTATGGGGTGGACGTTTTGTCTATAATGTTTAAGTTTAGGGAGTTTTTGAGTAAGATGGCTAGACCTCCTCCTCTTTTTTTTTCCCCTGCAGACCACTGTTATTTTGTATCCCTTCGGGCAAACTTCCATTATCCTGGGGTCTCGGTCTGAGGTTAGCCAGGTTTCAGTGAGGAAGAGGCTTATATACTGCACCTTCTCTGTAACAGTAGAGCTCAGCACGGTTTACATGAAATTAGAAAGGAAAACAGATACAATATGGATTTGAAATAGTATGGAGAGGAGCGGAATGTACAACTTTGAAAATAGCCAAGTTTTCAGATGTTTTCAAAATGGTTGGAAAGAGCCCAGATCGCATAGTTGAATAGGAAAATTATTTCACAGCTCAGTAATTTTGAAAAGTAGAGACTTCCCTAATTTGCCAATGTAGGTAACGCCTTTCAACGTAGGAAAGGACAATTTAAATTTTTGAGTAGATCTGGTAATGTCACATGTTACAGAATTCCAAGATAGGGGAATTAAAGGAGGAAGGATGCCATGTAAGATCTTAAATGTTAAGCAGGTACATTTAAAATAAACTCTGGAAGGGGGCGTGAGAATCACTACAAAGCGGTGTGAAGAACTGACGATTGCAGGCGCTTTCTATTGAACACTTTACCTTTTGCTACCGTCTTGATGCTGATAAGGTCCGTACCTTTGCCGGCCTTTTCTTTAACACCCATCCAGCAAAACGTCGACTGCTTCTTCACGGCTCTGCCGACGGCTACTCAAGTTCCCGGAGGAAGTGACCCGGCTTTGGGGGAAGGCAGTGGAGAGCCTTTTCCCCTTTCAGGGATCGAAAAATCTTTATCCCCTCCGGGTCCATCTACCCCCGTGTGTCCAGCTTCTGCCGGGGCTCAGATGCGGGAGATCTTCAATCCCGGAAGGGAATTAACGGGGCTTCCTGGCGAGGGCACTGAGCCAGTAATCGCAGGATAGCTGAAGAAATTAACACCAGTACCAACAGAGAGAGAGGGAACTAATCTTTCTCCCACAGAGGCATCTTTAGGTGACATTTGGTTGCTCCTACAACGGCTGGAGTCTGCTATGGCCAAAACCACTGAGGAGGTAAGACATTAACTCTAAGATTGATACTCTTATTAAAACTATTGACTCAGTTAAAATGGATTTTTCAAACCAAACCGATGCAGGATGATATACAGCAGCTGCAATTGTTTATAATAGCAACAATCAAAGATAATTCCTCTATACATAAAAAATTAGAACAAATTGAAAATTATAATAGGAGATTAAATCTTCGCATTTTGAACTTCCCAATTTTACCTGGAATTCCGCCTATAGATCTTGTACTTGTGTGCCTAGGAGCCCTCGACGAATTAATCCTGCCCTGCTTGCAGATGAAGAGTACCGTTGTACCGTGGAAGAGTGCAAGTACGGACGAGAGCACCTGAATGGACAAAACCCTGAAAGGGGATCTAGTCACAGTTAGCAAATTGGGCCTGTGATCCTGCATACTAGCCATAAGGTCATCCAGACCCTGGCTGAACAGCAGCTGTCCCTTAAAGGGTAATTGGCTCAAGGTCGAATCGCTAGACCACTGCCGGATCCAGAGCATTCTGCGAGCTGAAATAGAATAGGCGGAAATCTTAGCAAAGACATTCAATATGTCATTCAAGGCATCATCCTTATAATCAACTCACAAGATAATAAAATCCAAGTCACAAAGCACCACAGTGTTCGTATCATGGCATAACTTGGAATGGCATGCCCGCCAAGAAAGTAGAGGCCAACACCGTCTTAACACCAGCGGACGCCAAATCAAACAGACGCTTAAGAACAAAATCCACATATCAGTCCTGAACATCCTTCAGGACCACTCACCCGTCATTGTGGAGAGAAATGCACTTGGTGACCTGCGGGGAAGCAAAGCGCTTGCTAAAGGCATCCACCATGGGTTAAAGCCTTGCCATGGCATGAGCACATTTCAAGGGACCCTCAGGAGTCTCCCAGATGTCCGTATGAATCTGTACAAGGTCCGGATGATCAGGAAAAAAAGTGGATGGTAGCCTCTGGTCACTCATGAGGGAATATTCTGCAGTGACAGGCTGCTCAGACTGCAGCTTTAATTTCTGAAGAGAATCAGAGATCAAATCCACAAGATGTGCATGCTTGAAAAATCTGTGCACAGTGGGATCCTCTCTCAAATCAGGGGCTCCGCACTGATCCAGATCCTGGAGATACACCAGATCTGCCATCTCTGTTGCTGCAAAAGTGCCACCCTACGAAAGCAGAGGCAAGAAACACGTATCTGCCAGAACTGTGGGCACTACTGGCTTACCAGTTGGCACCCCGGAGGGGAGGCAAGAGAAAAGAACCTGGTTCACAGGAGCAAGGGTCCCTGTGACTGGCACGGAGGACAACTAAAAGGAGACAGATAATTTTTAGCCAACTATGCTTGATACAGCATATTAACAAAATCTGGGGAAACCCCATCCTCTGAGGTGGGAGCCGATCTCTGCGTACCAGATTTGGACTATTAGGAGGCTTTATAAGCTTTATCTCTAGAGAGGCCCTTGCACTTTGCCGTAGAATCGCCTGCACACTCCCCAACGGCCCCCCCCCCCCCCACACACACACACTATTTTCTCAACAGTGGGAACAGAAGGCGCTAGAAGATCACCTTGACGGACACAATCTGATGAGGACCAGCCAGCACAGTTTCAGCAAAGGAAGATCTTGCTTGACAAACATGCTGCACTTCTTCGAGGGAGTAAACAGGCGGATAGACAAGGGTGGCCCAGTCGACATTGTATATCTGGATTTTCAGGTGTTCGACAAGGATCGACATGAACAACTACCTCGGAAAATTGCGAGTCAAGGAATCAAGGGTGAAATACTCACGTGGATTAAAAACTGGCTGGCGGATAGGAAACAGAGAGTGGGAGTAAATGGACAATACTCGGACTGGAAGAGCATCACCAGTGAGGTACCGCAGGGCTCGGTGCTCTTCAACATCTTTATAAACGATCTGGAAATTGGTACGAATGAGGTGATTAAATTTGCAGACGATATGAAGTTATTCAGAGTAGTGAAGACAAAGGGGGGTTGCGAGAATCTGCAACAGGACATAACCACGCTTGAGAAATGGGCAGCGACATGGCAAATGAAGTTCAACATGGATAAGTGTAAGGTGATGCATGTCGGCAACAAAAATATCATACACGAATACAGGATGTCCGGGGTGGTACTTAGAAAGACCCCCCCAAGAAAAAGACTTGGGAGTACTTGTCAACAAGTCGAAGAAGCCATCCGCGCAATGCACAGTGGTGGCGAAAAGGGCGAACAAAATGCTAGGAATGATTAAGAAGGAGATCATGAACAGATCAGAGAAGGTTATCATGCCATTGTACCAGGCCATGGTGCGCCCTCACCTGAAATACTGCACCCAGCACTGATTGCCGTACATGAAGAGGACTCAAATGGGTCCAGAGAAGAGCGACTAAAATGGTTAAGGGGCTGAAGGAGTTTCCGTACAATGAGAGATTAGAGAAACTGGGCCTCTTCTCCCTTGAAAAGAGGAGAAGGAGAGGGGACATGATTGAAACATTCAAGATACTGAAGGGAATAGACAGGTTGTTCACCCTCTCCAGGGTAGGGAGAATGAGAGGGCACTCTCTAATTTTGAAGAGGGATAGATTCTGTACAAACGTAAGGAAGTTCTTCTTGACCCAGAGAGTGGTGGAAAATTGGAATGCTCTTCTGGAGTCTGTTGTAGGAGAAAACACCCTCCAGGGATTCAAGACAAAGTTAGACAAGTTCCTGCTGAACTGGAAAGTACATAGGTGAGGCTTGACTCATTTAGAGCACTGGTCTTTGACCTAAGGGCTGCAGCATGAGCGAACTGCTGGGCATGATGGACCACTGGTCTGATCCAGCAGCGGAAATTCTTATGTTCTTAAGACCCTCCTTGAAGGTCTAAGACATCAAATCTGGGCAAGCTTCGCAGGGGGCCACAGTGCACATGGAACACAACGGACACAGTGCACATGGAACACGACGGCACATCTGACAGACATCTGGGAGGCCTTCTTTGTGGTTTTCTTTCAAAAAATGAAGCTGGCAATTGCAAAAAATACCTAAATTCAAATGGGAAAAATCCAAGATGGCCACTGTGGCTACCGATTTTAACTAAAGATAACCGGGAAAACCACAAGAACCCTCAAAAATCGTTGATTTTAAGATTTTAGGTGTTGGGGATAGGGTAGGTTAGTGTACGCAGTGATCCCACCTAAAAAACCCTTTTAAAGGCCTCCCAAAATAGCTGATTGTACTCACAGAAACATGCTGACATGAAAACAGCGCAGACAAATCTGAATTATCCCACAGCGAGATCCTCTGCCTCAAATTGCTGAAAAGCTGGACTTTGAATCTTCTGACTGCCCAACCGGCCTGACGTCCATGGCCAGGTACCTACGCCACCCTCAGACACACTGCGCAGCACACTTGATGGAGGAACACAGTCTGGCTCTGATCCCGAGCGCATCTCCATGGAACTACACACCCTGCGCTCGACCCACTAGCGGACAAACCTGGAGTGAGCATGCTCCCAAGGGAATTGTCCCTGAGCCCAAATCTGATGTACAGGCTGTCCAGAAGACTTACTAACAAGCAGGGACCCTTCAGAAGCAGTCTTTTCCCAAAGGTCTGCCATCTCCTGCAGTTGGAGCTGTCCCAGCAGGGAACCTCTGTAGCACGAGGGTGAAACTGTGAACGCAAAGACTGAAAATACACTAAATAAAAAAAGACAAGCTCTTACAATCTTGCTTGTAGGAAGGAAAACTGATGCACACAGGGACAGTGATGAGGTAAGAGAGGAAGGAATTTAAGTCTTGAAGTTTGAGGCTTCCTACAAAGTGGACGGAAATAATCCATTGTTTCCAGAATAACACACCTATTGCACTAAAAATAGGATTATAGAGGTGGGGGACCTCATAGGGAGCCCCAGATACCTTTAAAACTGCACTTTGAAAACTTCCCTGATGTCTCCCATGGTAGACCATCAAAAGCTCGGACAATGGCGCACTGACAATACTGGGTCAACATTTGAGCGCAGGAGAAATGTGCGCTGCCACTTCTGCCACTTTGAGGCCTTTCGTTTTCTGCTGTGAGGGGGGTTGGGGTTGAGGGGGAAACCCCCGACTACAGTTAGAATTGCTTGCGTACCTGTTGGGAGGGGGAACCCCCCCAGTACAGTGAAAATTCCCGTTCTCCTTCCCGTTTTTGGTCTTCGGGAGTTTTCAGTGTAGTGGGTAGGGGTTCCTCCACACACACTTCCAACTTAACGGGAGCACGAGCACTTCTAAGTGTACTGGGGATTCCCCCAATACCTCCCCCTTAGAGCGCAAAAGGGAAGGCCTCAAAGCGGCGATGCACAATTGGCCAGCATGCACATATTGGCAAGGGATTGTCGGCACGCCATTGTCCTCTGCGTTTTTTACGTGTCATTGTCTCCAATATACAGTAATACAGTGTACTCACAGAACAGGAAAGTTGCTGCCTGCATCAGCTCTCATTGCAACTGAAATATGGAGAAGATTTCTACCTCTCAGAAGCCTGAAGTTCTGGGGGCTTATCTCTTTGGGCTGCCTTTTACAAAGACCTCATGAGTTTGGAACCCTCAACCCCATTAGCTTCTTACCGGGCTCCCTTACTAGCTTAACCCGCAATCCTTACTAGCTCCTTAGCATCTTCTTTGGAGGGGGGAGGAGTTTGCAGCCAGCACTTGTGGCAGTCCTTTGGACCAACATAGGGTCACGCAGCCTGCACTCAACTGCCTGAAAAATTTCAGGGCAAGCAATGCTTCCAGGGGAACCCTCCCCAATTTGTCCCAGTTATTGCAGGCCAGCCAGGCAGGTGTCCTAAAAGGATTGTCCCCCCCTTTCACCCTCTGAGCCAGAGACTGTATCTTCTCCAAGGCCGAACTGAGATCTTGGGAACCTCTGTAGCAGCAGGAAGCCTCAAAATTGGATTAAAAACCCCAAAAGAATAAAACAAATGCAGAGTATAAAGAAGACACCTTTTCAACTTGCTTGCAGAAGGAAAAACTGAGGAGATAGTGATTAAAAAGATGACGAGTTGAAAAATATAAATGATGCCTCCTGCAATCCTCGTAAGTAAATGGAAAGTACCCACTAGTCAAGATTCCTCCTGTCCCTCTTGCACTGAAAAAATATATTATTTCAAAATTTAAAATGGATCAAAGAGGAATCTAATGCTTGATAATAATGCAGTTTGTTGAAAGTCTATCTTTGAAAACAACTACATTCTGATGGTCCACAAAAAAATAGTTATAAGAACATAAGAATAGCCTTACTGGGTCAGACCAAAGACCAGTATCCAATTCTTACGGTGGCCAATCTAGGTCCCAAGTACCTGGCCAAAACTCAAAAAGTAGCAATATTCCATCCTATTGATCCACGGCAAACAGTGGCTTTCCCCATGTCTCTCTCAATAACAGACTATGGATTTTTCCTCCAGAAAATTGTTTAACCCCTTCTTAAAACCAGCTATGCTATCTACTTTTACACAACCTCTGGCAATGTGTTCCAGAGCTTAACTATTCTCTGAGTGAAAAAATTTCCTCCTATTAGTTTTAAAAGAATTTCCATGTAACTTCATCGAGTGTCCCCTAGTCACTGTAATTTTTGAAGGAGTGAAAAATCGATCCACTTGTACCCGTTCTACTACACTCAGGATTTTGTAGACTTCAATCATATCTCCCCTCAGTCATCTCTTTTCCAAGCTGAAGAGCACTAACCATTTTAGACTTTCTTCATACGAGAGCAGTTCCATGCCTTTTACCATCTTGGTCGCTCTTGTTTGAACCTGTTCTAGCGCCACTATATCTTTCTTGAGATAAGGATACCAGAATTGAGCACAATAGTCCAGATGATGTCGCACCATGGAGCGATACAGGGGCATTATAACATTCTTTGTCTTGTTAACCATCCTTTTTTAATAATTCCTAGCATTCTATTTGTTTTTTTTTGGCTGCCGCCACACATTGGGCTGAAGATTTCATTATTTGTCTACGATGACATCCAGATCCTATTCTTGGGCACTAATCCCAAAGGTGGACCCTAGCATCCGGTAACTGTGATTCAGGTTATTTTTCCCAATGTTCATCACTTTGCATTTGTTCACATTAAACTTCATTTGTCATTTGGACGCTCAGTCTTCCAATTTCCTAAGGTCTGCCTGCAATTTTTCACAATCCGCAATGCGTTTTAACAACTTTGAACAGTTTAGAATCATCTGCAAATTTAATCACTCGTTCCAATTTCCAGATCATTTATAAATAAGTTAAATAGCAGTGGTCCCAGTACAGACTCCTGCGGCACTCCACTGTTTAATCTCCTCCATTCAGAAAAATGACCATTTACCCCTACCCTGTTTTCTATCCGAAAACCTATTCCTAATCCACAACTGAACTTTGCCTCCTATCTCATGACTCTTTAATTTTCTCAGGAGCCTCTCGTGAGGAACTTTATCAAAATTTTCTGAAAATCTAGATACACTATATCAACCAGCTCACCTTTATCTACAAGTTTATTCACACCTTCAAAGAAGTCAAGCAAATTTGTGAGGCAAGATCTTTTTTGGCTGAACCCATGCTGACTCTGTCTCATTAAATCATGTTTGTCTACGTGTTCCACAATTTTATTTTTTATAATCGTTTCTACCATTTTGCCCGGCACTGAAGTGAGGTTTACCGGTCTGTAAATCATGTGAATATCAAAAGACAGTACATACTGCAGGTGCAGCACACCTACCATAAATTTGAGATACATCCAAATGACAGACACTCTCTTTATGAAGCTATAGTCCTCCTTAAGATCCAGTGAACACAGCCAGTTAAGAGTGAAGAAAAGATACTCAAGAAATTAACTTTTATTGATGAATTTAAGTTTCAGGTGGCCCAAGAAGATCCCAAATCCTCATTTCCAGTGAGCAGTTTTGAGCTCTTTTTATTGATAGCATTCCATGCTTTAATTTCTTTACCTTAGTAGCATCGCTTCTAATGAAAAGATTACATCTTCAGAGAAAAAAATATATTCTAATATCTCTGGAGGGGTTAAATCAGCACATTAACAGTAAGTGAGGAGGTCAGAATCAGTGACGATCCCTTATTATATCCATTACTCTTTTGATATTATCTCTGAAGAAACTGTCCTTGCCTTTCTTGTGTATCTTTGCTAAAGTCTGAAGCTTCAGAAACTTTTGATGTTTTGAAATGGTGTTAAAAAGTCTTCCCAATGAGATGTTTCTCACACATTTATCTTTTTCCATAAAATGTGAAATTAATTTTGTCTTACATATCAAGGATGGAGAATGATCATCAAAACTGCTAATTTAGATAATACCTGGGGAGGGCAGTGCTGAACCTTGGCATCAACTAAGACACATTGGTTAATGAGTTCCCAATACTTGAAGCTTGACAATAATAGTGTATTGAGCATGTATGAGAGACAGAGAGGGAGAAATCGGACCAGGGAAGAATGTAAGAGGATGGAGAAAAAGATTGCCCAAAAAGTAGAGCAAAAGACAGGGTGATGAAAAGCACAAAGGCTGGTGTTAAAGGAGGGAGAAAGAATAGAGGTTTGCAGTGTATCCTTGCTAAGGATGATGAGCGTGAACGAGCAAAAATGTGACTGCTAGGAATGATAAGATTACACAACCTGAAAATATTTAATGTACTGTATACAGTATATTGGAATTTACCTAAAAATGAGTCTAAAATGTAATTTTGCAATGTGAAAAATATGCACATAATTTTTAGTACGCTCTCAAAAATACCTACATAATTAGCTTGAAAACAAACACCTAAACATACCCTTGCAAAGTCCTTTTTATTCAGAAGTACTAAATATAACGTATATGGTACAAAAGAAGAGCATCCTACTTACTTCAAGCTGTAACTCTGTGTACTTTCGTCTGAGTTCAGCAACATCTTCACCAGCTTGAATCTTCTTATATAAATCTAATTCAGTATCTAGTAATTCTTTCTGCATCTAAGATGTAATCAAAGAAAATTAAACAACAGGGACTTCAATTTTTTAACAGATAAAATATAGAATACTACTTCTAAGTGTTTAACATTCTATTGTTTTAACACAAATTAGCTGATCATGAATACAAAGTGAACGCCCCCTCCAGAAATAAATGAGTACTATTTCTATAATGGATCTAGATTTTAGAATTATTACTCACCTTTTCCAGATTCAAGCTTAAAGTATATTACAATCAGGTACATAAGTTATTTCCCTATTAATGTAGGCTAACAATCTAGGTTTAACATACTGCATTATTTCACACTCAGCTCCAAATATTCTTTCAGTCCCATGGTCCGATCACAATTTTATTTCTATTAATTTTTACTTTACAGAACCTTTTACCCCAACTACTCACTTTGAATTCAAAACAGTTTCATTCAGGGACTTTTCCAAACTAGAGAATTCCGATATTACACCATACTTCAGCCCATCCATAAACATTCAAAAATTTAACACTATTGAAGAACAACTTCAATATTGGAACTTGACTTTAGAATCCATTGTAAATTCCAAAGTACCAATAATCACCAAAAGAATATCCACACGAAAATCTATAAACCCCTGGTATTCTAAAGAATTATCTCAAATAAAAACACAACTTCGTGCCTCAGAAAGGAAATGGCACTCTTCTAAAACTTCTATTAACCTTCAAAGATTTAAAGATAATGCTATTTATTATAAAGACAAAATTATCCAGGCAAAAAAATCTTATTACAATAATAAGATTCAAAAATCAAGAAACACCTCGGTCCTATTTAACATTTTAAAATCTTTTAACCCAGATAAAAAAAAGAATACATCAAATCAAAAACCAACTCTAACAGCTCAAGATCTAGCTGATTATTTTTGCAATAAGATCGCAAAGATTAGACAAAATTTCAAAAATAATAATAATACAACAATTTCACCTGTACTAGAAAATCCAATCACAAATATTTCCATACCAATAGCCAAATGTACAAACCTCAGATTACCAACCTTGGAGGACCTAGAAAGACATCTTAAGTCAATTAATTTAAAAGGATCTTCTTTGGAACTTTTTCCGCCGTGCTACTTAAAGAAATTCTTTCATTATGTCGGCCCTTTTATTCTATCCCTTATTCAAAATAGTTTTTCTTCTGTCACTGTTCCTATTTCATGGAAAACCTCAATCATTACACCAATTATAAAAAATATGAAAACTAGCCAAGGCGACTTATCCAATTACCGTCCTATTTCTAATCTACCATTCCTAATGAAACTCTCTGAAAAACTCGTCTTTGAACAACTTACAGATTTCATCGAATCCACGAATGCTCTACATCCTAACCAAACTGGTTTCCGAAAAAATCACAGCACGGAACATTCTATGATTGGACTTGTAACAAATATTCATTACTATCTCGACAACCACAAATCTGTAGCTCTTTTCTCTTTAGATCTATCAGCGGCATTCGATACAATTGATCACGAACTCCTTCTTAACCGTATGCATTCACTAGGTATAGAAGGTCAAATTCTTGATTGGTTGACTTCATTCCTATCCGACCGTACCTCTAGAGTAAAATTTAACGAAGCTTTTTCTGCAAACTTCACTTTATCATATGGAGTACCACAAGGGTCAATTCTATCCCCTCTTTTATTTAATATTTTTTTATCCCCTCTTATTACTATTGCACAGTCACTGGGTTTTACAGCTTTCTCTTATGCAGACGACATTCAACTCATGCACCCCCTTAACCCAGAAAATGCTGAAGAAATAAAAATCATCAACGACAAATTAGAACTAATAAAAAACTGGCTAAACAATAATAAGCTATCTTTGAATACTCACAAAACAAAAACAATGCTTTTCACTTGGAAAGGAAACATAACCTTAAAAACTCCATTCATATTAAACGACTCTCCACTTGAATCTGTACCCCAAATGAAAATTCTCGGAGTAATAATTGACACGGATCTCTCATTTCATTATCATATCAGCGAAACGGTTAAATCTTGTTTTTTTAGACTACGGCTCCTGCGTTCAATTTCCACCTTTTTAGACCCTAAATCTATCAACATTCTGGTTCATTCGCTAATTATCTCAAAATTAGATTACTGTAATTCTCTCTTAATAAACATAACACAGAAAGAAAGAAGACGATTACAAATTATCCAAAACACCGCAATTAAATTAATTCACAAAGCAAAAAAATATGACCATGTGACCCCTTTATTTATCAAATCTCACTGGCTTCCAATCTCTCATCGAATCACTTTTAAAACCTTATTCCTAGTTTATAAAACATTAATCACAAATGAACCCCAATTTATATCAAAAATGATTGTCTCATATAACCCTTCTAGATCTCTAAGATCATCCTCATCTAATCAGCTTTCAGTCCCTTCATTAAGAATAATCGGCACTAGACGTAATGATATGTTCTCAGTGGTGGCCCCCTCATTGTGGAACTCCCTCCCAAATTTTATTAAAAACGAAAAAGATCTTATCTCTTTTAAAAGATTGTTAAAAACTTATTTATTTCAAGATGCATTTGCATTTGATTTATGGTATGACCTATCTTAGATTTTTATTTCTCTCTAATATTTTCTCTCCTCATCCCATTTATACCTATTGTATGTTCCATTTTATGTAAATTCTAACAGACAATGCAATTGTAACTTTCCCCTTCCTTCCTACCTATTCATGTTTGTCCAAATTGTTTTGTCAATTGTATAACTTATATAAACTATATGTATTACCACAATCTGTTGGTTTTTAAATTGTACATCGCTTAGATATTTTTATAAGCGATACATCAAATGTAAATAAACTTGAAACTTGAAAGATGAAGTGACTAGCGTAAGATTACAGAGAGTATATGTAAATAGTGAGAGGCAGGATCTGAACCCATGTCTTTTTTTTTACCACTAAGCTACATAAAAACGTAAGAATTGCCGCTGCTGGGTCAGACCAGTGGTCCATCGTGCCGTGCCCAGAAGTCCGTTCAAGCGGTGGCCCCTAGGTGAAAGACCAGTGCTCTAAATGAGTCCAGCCTCACCTGCGTACTTTCCAATTGAGCAGAAACTTGTCCAGCTTTGTCTTGAATCCCTTGAGGGTGTTTTCCCCTACGACAGACTCTGGGAAAGTGTTCCAGTTTTCTACCACTCTCTGGGTGAAGAAGAACTTCCTTATGTTTGTACGGAATTTATCCCCTTTCAATTTTAGAGAGTGCCCTCTCATTCTCCCTACCTTGGAGAGGGTGAACAACCTGTCTATATCTACTATGTCTATTCCCTTCAGTATCTTGAATGTTTCGATCAAATCCCCTCTCAATCTTCTCTTTTCGAGAGAGAAGCCCAGTTTCTCTAATCTTTCATTGTACGGCAACTCCTCCAGCCCCTTAACCATTTTAGTCGCTCTTCTCTGGACCCTTTCGAGTAGTACCGTGTCCTTCTTCATGTGCGGTGACCAGTGCTGGAAGCAGTACTCCAGGTGATGGTGTACAATGGCCCTGTACAGCGGCATGATAACCTTCTACGATCTGTTCATGATCCCCTTCTTAATCATTCCTAGCATTCTGTTTGCCCTTTTAAACCACCGCCGCACATTGCGCGGATGGCTGCATCGACTTGTCGATTGGAACTGCCAAATCTCATTCCCAGGAGGTCTCTCCAAGCACCGCCCCGGACATCCTGTATTCATGCATGAGATTTTTGTTACCGACATGCATCACTTTACACTTATCCACGTTGAAGCTCATCTGCCATGTCCATGCCCATTCCTCGAGCCTGATTATGTCACATTGCAGATCTTCGCAATGCCCCTATGTCTTCACTACTCTGAATAACTTTGTATCGTCTGCAAATTTAATCATCTCACTCGTCGTACCAATGTCCAGATCGTTTATAAAGATGTTGAAGAGCACGGGTCCAAGCACCGAGCCCTGCGGCACCCCACTGGTGATGCTCTTCAAGTCCGAGTATTGTCCATTTACCCCCCCCCCCCACTCTCTTGTTTCCTATGCCAGTTTTTAATCCACGTGAATATTTCACCCTTGATTCCATGGCTCGCAATTTTCTGAATTAGTCGTTCATGCAGAACCTTAACAAATACCTTTTGAAAATCCAGATATACAATGTCAACTGGGTCGCCCTTGTCTATCTGCCTGTTTATTCCCTCGAAGAAGTTTAGCAAGTTTGTCAAACAAGTTCTGCCTTTGCTGAAACCGTGCTGGCTGGTCCTTATCAGCCCGTATCTGTCAAGGTGATCAATGATGCGGTCCTTTATGAGCGCCTCTACCATCTTTCCCGGTACCAAGATCAGACTCACCGGTCTGTAGTTTCCCGGGTCACCCCTCGAACCTTTTTTGAAGATCGGCGTAACATTCACCTCCTTCCAGTCCTCTGGAATCTTTCTCGATTTGATCGACAGGTTGGCTACTAGTTGAAGCAGTTCTGCTATAGTCCCTTTCAGTTCCCTGATGACCCTCGGATGGATGCCATCCGGTCCCGGGGATTTATCGCTCTTAAGCCTATCTATCTGCATACCTCTTCTAGACTGACCGTCAATCCTGTCAGTATCCCGTCTTCGTTTCCAGCATATAGCCTGATGGGTTCCGGTATGTTGTGCATATCCTCTTCGGTAAATACAGATGCAAAAAATGTGTTCAGTTTGTCGGCGATTGCTTTGTCCTCCTTTAGCACTCCCTTTATTCCATGGTCATCCAACGGTCCCACCGCTTCCCTGGCGAGTCGTTTCCCTTTAATATATCGAAAGAACAGCTTGAAGTTTTTTGCCTCATTGGCTATTTTTTCCTCGTAGTCTCTTTTGGCCCCTTTTACCGCCTTATGGCACTTGCATTGATGTTGTTTGTGCTTATTCCAGTTTTCATCCGTTCTTGACCTTTTCCAATCCTTAAACAAAGTTTTCTTGTCTCTGATTGCTTCCTTCACCTCAATAGTGAGCCACACCAGTTCCTTGGTTTTTTTTCTTCTTAGATCATTCGTTGATATGCGATATATATAGATTTTGTGCCTCGGTGACGGTGTCATTAAAAAGGGACCAAGCTTGCTCTTGCGTTTTTATAGTGTTTATCCTCTTCTTAATCTTCTTCTCCACCATGAGTCATCCCTTCATAATTCCCTTTTCGGAAGTTCAGTGCCGTGGCCGTTGTTCAGGACCGTTGTTTCACCCCTGCGTCCAGGTTGAAGCGGATCATGTTGGGATCGCCGTTTCCCAGCGTCCCTTCTACTTATACACCTTGTGCCGGTCCTCACAGTCCATTTAGAATAAGTCCAGAATTGCATTTCCTCTTGTATTTTCCTTGACTAGTTGTTCCAGGAAGCAGTCGCCTACAGCATCCAGGAACTTGGCCTCCCTAGCGCAGCCGGAGGTGCCTAGGTTCCAGTCTATCCCCGGATAGTTGAAGTCCCCCATGATAACTGCGTTGCCTCCTTTGCAGTTGCGTTTAATCTCGTATGTCATTTCTCTATCAATTACTTTGGATTGCCCTGGGGGTCGGTAGAAGATGCCGATCTTAGTTTCCAGTCCATTTGTTCCCAGAATTTTGATCCATAGGAACTCTAACTTATCTGTCAGTTGTGGCGTGTTTTCTCCAGTAGATTCAAGTCCCTCTTTGACGTATATAGCAATGCCCCCACCTTTTTCAGCCATTCTGTCTGTGCGGTATACTTTGTATTCTGGTAGCAGTGTCACAGATGTTTTCCTCAGTCCACCATGTTTCCATGAGGCCGATGATGTCAACGTTATCTTTTTGTGCCACAGCTTCTAAACCACCTATCTTATTCCTAAGGCTCCTTGCGTTCGTGTACATACACTTGAGTTTGCGGCCTGTTCTTTTCTTGCATTTCCTTCCCTCTTGTGTCCCTTTTGGTCTGTATTGCCTGTGATCCGTTGAGTCTTCCCCTCTATCTTCCTGCACGGTATCCGGGTATACCGGTTCCCGAACCATCGACTCTCTCGGTCGACTGTCGACTTTCCCCTTCTTCCTAGTTTCAAAATTTCTCAACTTTTCTCTTGATGTTGCTTGCAAATAGCCTCGTTCCGTCTCTACTGAGGTGGAGTCTGTCATTCTTGAATAGCTTGTTAGTCCCCCAGAACGTCGTCCAGTTGTGCACGAAGTGGAATCCTTCTTCCTCACACTACCGCCGCATCCACACGTTGACTGCTTGCAGCTCCATCTGCTTCTTCTCGTTGGCCCTGGGTACCGGCAGGATCTCTGAGAATGCTATCCTCTGCATTCTGGTTTTCAGCTTCCTTCCTAGCACCCGGAACTGGTTCTTCAATACTTCTCTTTTGTAGTTCCTGTTGTTCACGTTGTTCGTCTCCACATGGATCACCACCGCCGTATCTTCTTCTTCCACACTGTCGATGATCCTGTTGATGCAGCTCACTATGTCTTCTACCTTGGCTCCCAGTATACAGGTCATCAGCCAATCCAGTCTTCCTCCCACTATGTGGCTGTCGACTTGTCTGATGATGGAGTCCCCCACGACGATTGCTGTCCTCTCTATCTTCTCTTGATTCTCCAGCCGCAGGGCCGTGGTCCCTGGAGTACATCCTCCTCCCCTTACTATTATTCAAACAGCAACCTAAATAGCCAAAAATACAACTTCCATTAGACAAGGTTCTTATCAGTGATTTAAAACTAACTAAACATTAGGTTCTTACATTTGCTAATCTTTTTTCTTGTAAATCTATAATCTATTCCTGGATAAGTAGGTTATGCATCCCATGTCACAAGACTGCTTGTAGGAAGCCTCATTTATATAATTTTTTCAGCCCCTTCCCTATTACCTCAGGACTGCCCTCAAGTTTCCAGTTTGTGCAAAAGCAGTCAGTCACGCCTTTAGAGGACATAGTCAAAAGTGAGGGGTACAGGAGGTGGAGCTTACCCAAAATGACGGTCTGAGGTATCTACGGAGACGTCGTCGTCCTTGTGGTGAAGGTTTCCTTATGTGATATGGTGAAGAGGAAGTCAAAAATACGGGTGTTTCCAGTTGAGGCAGCGGCACCATTTGGCCCAATGGATGTCTTCCTTGATTGCGGCTCACAAATCCCACAACCAGAGATTGCCATGGCTGGAGAGAGCGTGCAAGCTGAGACGCGGGACTTCTCCTTCGAGGCTGCCACCTTATTTCCGGATGAGCGGAGTTCGCCTAGCTGCACCATTGCGATGGAGGAGTCGGTTCCCGACGTGCCGGCTCAGGATGCCCTCTTGCTGTCCTCTCTGAGTGGGAGGACTGACTCTGGAAGGGGGAAGGAGGAGTTTTCAAGATCTCAGCAAGTGGTGATGAGATCACAGCAAGCTCAAGCAGCTTCTTCAAGCACTTTGGAGGCTACAGGTACTCTGGGAGCCCAAGAAGTCTCTTTGATAACTGAGGTGGTTACTGGTACTGTGAGAACTGCAGGGAATTTTGGAACTGAGATTGTTCCCTTACAAAGGCCCAAGGTAATTACTATGGAATCCATATGGGAGGCCATATCAAATATGCAAACTTCACTGGGGAACCAAATTCAACATTTATCCCCACGCTGTAGTACTGTTCTCTCAGAAAATTTGGAACTTAAAAAACTTTAAATTCGGCAGATCAGGCAGAGGAGCCATCTTGCAGCCGTTGCTGCTTGAGGACAGCCCTCGCGACCCCGGACCAACCCGACGGGACATCTCGTCGCAGCGGCTGCCTGCCCTGCTTTAGCCAGCCGCGCCGACGCTGCTCTTGCTGCTGGGCCGGGCGTGCGAGCTTGCTCCGCCCCCAGCCCCTGCCGGGAAACTTTAAATTCGGCGGATCATGCAGAGGAGCCATCTTGCAGCCGTTGCTGCTTGAGGACAGCCCTCGCGACCCCGGACCAACCCGACGGGACATCTCGTCACAGCGGCTGCCTGCCCTGCTTTAGCCAGCCACGCCGACGCTGCTCTTGCTGCTGGGCCGGGCGTGCGAGCTTGCTCCACCCCCCAGCCCCTGCCGGGAAACTTTAAATTCGGCGGATCAGGCAGAGGAGCCATCTTGCAGCCGTTGCTGCTTGAGGACAGCCCTCGCGACCCCGGACCAACCCGAAGGGACATCTCATCGTAGAGGCTGCCTGCCCTGCTTTAGCCAGCCACGCCGACGCTGCTCTTGCTGCTGGGCCGGGCGTGCGAGCTTGCTCCGCCCCCCAGCCCCTGCCGGAAAACTTTAAATTCGATGGCTCAACGACGCAGCCGTTCGGCGCACCGGCTAAGGCGCACGGCAAAGGCGCGTGCGCCTTAGCTCGCGCCTTTGCGAAGCGGCTGAGTGAAGCACAAACAATCCAACTTATAATTCAACCGCAAGAACTGATTCTTTAAGACTTCACAACAAACGAGGAAACCTCCTACAGACAACAAATTAACCGCCTCAATCTAGACCAACATCATTAAGAGGTGTGGCTTGACTACCGCGGGGACCACAAACATGAAATAACTACTCCTCTTCACCCGCACTCGAAACTGATTAAAAAGTGCTTATTTTTGGAAAAAAAAAACAAAAACTTCGCGATTTCGCCAGAATATAACTTCATGAGTCCCTATGTCGCCTTCAAAATCGGCAAAAAACGAAACTGTTCCACCTGCGTCGATCGGAGGGAAGAAGCTGAAATCTGATCTGAACACGCCAGAGAAAATGGCGCCGAAGAACGATGAGGCTTCATTAGACCTGCTCCTGAAAGAAATAAGATCAAATCGGAGCATAATTCAGGAGCAGGTTGATGAAATCAAACTTTTAAGGGGTGAGATTGAGGCAATTAATTCCCAATTTGTGGATGTCTGACATCGTTTGGACGCCCTAGAGGAAAAAACATCTGTCATATCTTCACTACAAGAAACGGTAACTAAACATGACAAACTTATCACTACTTTACAAAGAAGCTTTGAAGACCTTTCTAATCGCAGCAGAAGATCCAATTTAAGGATCATTGGACTGCCTGAATCATCGGAAGGATCTGATATGGTATCCTTTCTTTCTACTTTCTTGCCTGCTACCCTGGGACTTGTCTTTTCACCTCCTCTAGAAATAGAGCGTGCTCACCGTGTGCCGTCTCACCTTTCTTCATATGCCTCCTCTCCCAGGCCCATAGTGGCTAAACTGCTCAGATTTCAGCAAGCGCTCCAAATTCTAACAGCGGCTAAATCTAAATCTCAAATGCTACACCAAGGCAGGAAGTTTTTCATTGTTCCAGATCTAGCTAAAACTACAGCATTAAAGAGAAAAGCATTTCTCTCCCACCGACAGGAACTTAAAAACATCAGAGCCAAATATGGTCTTATGTACCCAGCCAGGATGAAAGTAACTTACAATAATTGCACTACATCATACACTGATCCCGAGGAACTGGCTGCATTCCTGGATTCTTTGAAAATGCACTGACACGCTAAATTCTTGATATCTTGGTTTGCCTTTGTGTTTTCTTGTTATAACCTGTATGAATGTATATTTCATTGTTTTTAGTGAATAAGCACACCACTATTAAATTTCTTAAATTGAATGAGTGTGGAATTAAATAAGTTATTCCATATGAATTGTTTCTCCGTGCTCACAGGAGCACCCTTAAACTGTATTATCTTATACATAATAGTAAGGTCTCTCTATTTTCTGACATCGCAATATGCTGTCACTAATAATATACTTGCTCTTATTCTTATGCTTTCTTTCTTTCTTTCTCTTCCTTCTGGCAGTAGTGTCTACCTGATATCCTGGTTTTACTATTTGCTATTTCCTTATAAAGGTGATGCTTACTATGTCTTACCATCGTATACAATAGACTATGGCTGATTTACATATTATTTCTTTTAATGTGAATGGTTTGAACCATCCTATTAAAAGGAAGAAGATAGCTAATTATATATCAAATAAACATCCCGATGTGATCTATTTACAGGAAACCCATCTCCCACCTGCTGCCGCTTCTAAATTTGATTTGAAGGGATATTCCACTCATTTGTATTCCCCTGCGACTCAGAGGAAGAAAAATGGGATATCAATACTTTTCAATGATAAACTATCCCCTATTATTCACTTTGTTAAAACAGACTCCGATGGAAGGTGGTGTCTGGTACATGCTGCGTTGCACTCTGTGGATTTTATGTTCCTTAACATTTACGCTCCTGTTTTAGATCATCCGGATTTTTTCAAGGATCTTCAGCTGACATTAGTTGAATATGACGCTTGTTCTCTAATATTGGGCGGAGATTTTAATCAAATTCAAGATATCTATATAGATCGATCATCCTCTTGCAGACCCTCTTGCAGACCTTTTGCAGCTCTGCATGCTTTAAAAGAATCCTTTTCTCTTGAAGATCCATGGCGTTTACTGTATCCCAAAGGTAGAGAATATTCACACTTTTCACCACCACATAATACCTACTCGAGAATTGATTTCTTCCTTCTCTCCTCCTCTCTTATTCAAGACGTGACAAATACTTTCATACGCCCAATAACTCTTACAGACCATGCAGCTATTTCATTACATTTATCCATTTCTGCCCCATGTAAAGAATCTCCCTCTTGGCGACTTAACAATACTTTGCTTTGAGATGAGGCAATAGTGGAAAAAATCAAATCTTTTACTATGGAATTTTTTGAAATTAACACCAAAGATCCAGAAATTTGTCCTTCTATTGTTTGGGAAGCTTACAAAGCTTCTCTCAGAGGTGAACTGATCAAACTTGCTTCCTGGAAAAAAAAACAATCCATCCAAAAAGAAAAAGAACTGGAAACCTGTATTAAAAATTTAGAACTACAACATATGTCCACCCATTTACAAGATCCATCCATGTTCCAACGTATTCAAAACTTAAAATATGAATACAATACTCTAATCTCATGTACGGCCCGACGTGACATTTTCATTTCCAACTCTGGTCATTACATGGGAGATAATCTTATGGGTCGCCCTTTGGCTAGATATCTCAAAACTAAATCAAAACGCTTGCACATCTCAGCTGTTCAAGATTCATCAGGACAATTAGTTAGAACCAGATCTCTGATTTCTTCCCAATTTGAAAAGTTTTACACTACCCTATATCAATCTGAGTTTTCAGCCTCTGAAACGGATTTAGATTTGTTTCTATCCTCATTAGCTCATCCGACTATATCAGAATCTATTAAAGCAAAACTGGATGCTCCTATAACTACATCTGAGATTGAAAATGCTATAACCTCTCTACCCAATGGAAAAGCTCCGGGCCCTGATGGCTTTACTAATGAGTTTTTCAAATGCTTTCGAACCCTATTGACTCCTCAACTCCTTACATATTATGATTTCCTTCACTCCACTCCGGACAAGCAATTTAATTTCGCTGAGGCCACGATTGTAGTTATTCCCAAGCCAGACAAAGATGCTACTCTGGTTAAAAATTTTCGTCCTATCTCTCTTCTTAATTTGGACTACAAAATTATGGCTAAATTACTTGCACTAAGACTCACCACAGTGATCCCATCTCTTGTACATGGAGATCAAACGGGATTCATCAAATATAGATATATAGGGGATAATCTTTGTTTATTTCACCATATCAATGCTCACGCTAAATCAATGTCGGATCCTGTGATTGGTCTAGCCATTGATGCCGAGAAGGCCTTTGACCGAGTGGAATGGCCTTTCTTATTCCGAGTACTGAAATGGTACAACTTTGGTTCTTTCTTTACAGACTGGATAGAAACATTATACAGACAACCCACGGCTCGTATCCGGATTAACAACTCTCTCTCTAATAGATTTTCCCTCCATAGAGGTACCCGTCAAGGCTGTCCCCTTTCACCACTATTATTTGATTTAGCATTGGAACCTCTATTGGTAGCTATCCGACAATGTTCCCTAATTAAAAGGTATTCCCTCGTCCAGTCGAGAGATTAAACTAGCAGCTTACGCTGACGATGTTCTTCTCTTTCTCAAGGATCCTCTTGTCTCTTTACCTCATTTTATCCACATCGTCTCTCAATACTCTCAAATATCTGGATATTCTGTTAATTGGGAGAAATCGGAGATCTTTCCACTAAATGATCACATTTCCTTCTCAGATCTAGTTCATTTTCCTTTTCCATGGTCACAGGGAGCTGTAAAATATTTGGGGATTTTAATACATAAAAACCCATTACTTGTTCAGGATCTCAATATATCTAAAATCAAAAACTTGGTTTCAAGTACTACATCTCGTTGGTCCCCGCTTTATCTGTCCTGGTGTGGTAGAATAGCCTCCATTAAAATGACCTTAGCCCCACAAATTAATTATATTCTATCCATGCTTCCCCTTCTCTGCCATAAACCGCTCTTCCATTGGCTTAATATGAAAATTTCTGAATTTATTTGGAACAAGAAAAAACCTCGTATCGCTCTTGCCAAGCTGAAGGCCTCTAAAATTAAAGGTGGCTTAAATTTACCTGATTTTTATTATTATTACATCGCATCCTTAGCCAAATACGGAGCTCACTGGATTGTTGACACTTATCCACAAGATAAACCAGCATGGTTTGAAATGGAATGCTTTTTATGTGCACCACTACACATTTCTTGCTTCCTTACAGTGTCGATACCTAGACACTTGAGAAAGTATTCTTTGCTGAGTGCAACGCAACATGCTTTTCAACTATTAGACGCAGCGGTTGAGATCTCTGTTGCTGAAGGCCCACTCATGTCCCTTTGGAATAATTCTAAAATTCAAAATAAGGGTAGATCCCTTTCATGGAAGAAGTGGCAGCGGGCGGGTGTGTGGTTTGTTCATCAATTGATTTCCTCTACTTCATTTATCCCATTTGATACTTTTTGTTCTGTAAACTCACTCTCATCCTCTGTATATCCTCAATAGCTTATGCTTACTGGAATATTATCTAATGTGCAAATGCGCCCTGACTTTATGACCTCTCAACAAACTATTCGTCACTGGTCTACTTTGGCTTTACTGAAAGGTAAGGCGATATCTCTTTTTTATAGTATCTTAAGAGATCATACCTTCACCTTCACACCTCAATCCATGAACCATTGGGGCTCTATTCTAAAGACCACGCTTTCTGAAATAGATTGGGAACTCTTCTGGTCATCTACAAATCGTCCTCTATTATCCTCAAGAGTTTCGCAATCGATGTTCTTTGTTATGTGGAATGCAGTATGGACTCCATTTCGAATGTGGAAAGCGAAACTGAAACAAGATCCTACCTGTTGGAACTGTTTGAAAGAGCCTGGAACTCTTGATCACATGCTTCTTCACTGCACTATGGTTCATTCCTTTTGGATTCGTATCTGGGACACCATAAAATCTATTACCAAATGTTCAGAAGCTATTTCCATAGATATTATAATCCTTCGTTCTCAACACCCTTGTTTTGCATTATCTAACTGTCCTCCTAAACTTATTGACACCATGTTTGTGACAGCTCTTATGCACATTTTGAAAAATTGGAAGTCACCCGCACTATTAGACTACACCTTCTGGTGGAACTCCTTGAGCATGTACCACAAATTTGAATCATATGCATATGAAAAGAATATGATATCCTGTTATTCTACAAATTTGATGCAAAATAAATCACCTTGGTCATTCTTAGATTCATATGTTCATTCTGCCTTGTAGACACTTTTGCCTCTCTCTCTTTTTCTCTCTCTCTTTCTTCATCTCTCTTTTTTCTTTTTACTTCATCCTCTTTGCTTCTCTATCCTCTCTATTTCTTTTCTTAGCAGTTTCAAATACTCTGAATTCTTCTTACTAATCTATTATATGCAAATGACTGCAATTATGATTTCTTTTGTTCTAAATCACTATTTCTTATTCAATTTTTATGTATTTGAACTGCTTTCTGTATATTACTTATAATATTCAATAAAATTATTGAACTCAAAAAAAAAAATAAAGTATCAAGTCTGGAGAATAAAACTTGTGACATTGAGACCAAAATAAAAACATTGGAAGTACAAGCTCTGACTTGGGTCAAGGACAGTGCTAGTTTGCACTTTAAACAGGAAATGTTAGAAAACTCTGTTAGGAAATGTAATCTCCGGATTATTAATTTTCCGAAAGTTCAACCTATAACTGCCCTAGCTATGTTTAAAAGATATTTGTCTGAAATTATGAAGGTACCAGAAACCTCGTAACTACCTCTCTCAAAAATATATTACCTGCCAACGAGAGCTAAATCTCAAATTCCAAATCCAAACCAGCAGAATTTATTTGCGGATAGTTTGAATTTGACACAATTTCTTGAGAGGTCCGATACTGAGATTCAGGTCCCTGTTACATTAATAGTACAGTTTGCAATTGATTCAGATAGGGATTGGATGCTTAAGATGTTTTTTAAGCATAAAGATGTTCCATTTTTTGACTAATATAATAAGAATGTACCCTGATGTATCGCGTTCGACCCAGAGAAGAAGAAAGCAGTTTCTTATATTGAGACCTCAGGCTGTACAGTTAGGGGCAACCTTTGTCCTAAGATATCCCATGACATTTGGAGGTAATAGATATGTGTTTTATGATCCACAGCAGTTATCTAAGTTTATTTCTGATAGAGAGACTTCATGAGCTTCTCTGTTCTCAAGCTAGCTCAAAAAGAATTGTTTATGAGCAGTCAGATCACCTCTTTAGTTTGCCTGATACTTAGTTTCTTGGTTGCCTTATTTCAGTTTTTTCTTCAGTTTCGTCTCCAAAATTGTGGACTAACAATACATTGCTATCCTTTAAGCAATTTGGAATGTTACTTTAATTTAAGTTTACATAGTATGTTTTCCTTTATTGACTTGTAATTATTGTCAATTGTTAAAATTATTGTTGTTATGTGTTTTATATGATAATGGAATATTTGGGAAGGAGGGTTGGGGTAGGGGAGGGGATAAAAATTTATGAAATGTGTTAATGATTGTTTATAAGTGATGTATTTATTGTTTATGTGAATAAATATATTTTAATACTTAATGTAATCTTGAAAATGAATAAAGAATTTAAAAATAAAATTGTTAAAATTATAAATAAAGTTTTAAAAAAAAGTGAGGGCTACAGAGAAACTCACAAACAAATAAGTCTAATCTGGTCATAACATAAAATATCATAACATATATAAATCAACAGAAACAAGTTATTAAACAATATAAACCTGAAATAAACTGTGCTATAAGGAGAGACAGCCTTCACAACAGAGGGGGGTGCTACAGCTAGGGACCCCTACAACAAAGTACATAAAATATTTGAATGGTACTCTTAGATAGGCTGATCAATAAACCATGTCCAGTTCACCAGTATTTATTAAGGCAGACAATCGGCGAATCAGGAACTCCCAGGGTGGGTTCCAGGAATAGATTGCAAATTTATAAAAAGGAAGCTTAACAAAGGTAATAATCTAAGCTTTCGTTCTTGTACAATTCTGCTCTATTCTTGGACAAGTGGGACATAACAGAGCAGTCCCATAGAGTGGAACTGATGAGCCTGCTGCCAAAATGGAAGAACCAAAAGCAGCATCTTGCTTGGCCACCACATCGATCCTGTAAAACTTGGTTAAAGTATGCAAAGAGGACCAGGTAGCAGCTCTGCAAATCTCAAAGAGATCGCCGATGACGCTGCCCAAGAAAAGGAAATGCCTCTAGTAGAATGAGCCTGCACAGAAAGAGAGGGCTTTTTACCGGCTGTGAGGTAAGCAGATAAAATAGCCATATGGAATCATCTTAAAATGGTGGCTTTCAAAGTTGGCCTGCTCTTACAGGCAGAACCTACCAGTACGAACAGGTGGTCGGAAACCCGAAACTCCTTCGCGACCTCGAAGTATAACAACAAAAGCCTGTGCACATCCAGAGGGAACAAAGGCATGAAGTCAGACTTGCTGGTTGATGTAGAAGCTCGAGACTACCTTTGGAAGAAAGGAAGGAACAGTGCGCATTAACATGCTGGAATCTGGAATCATAAGAAAGGATCATGGCAGGATAAAGCCTGAAGCACGGAAACCCTGCAGGCTGAAGTAATGGCCACTAAGAAAACTGCCTTGCCAGTGAGATCCATTAAGGATGCCCACTCCTAGGCGAGTGATCGCAGAACAAGATTGGGATTCCATGTCAAACAGGGTAGTCGAAGCAGGGGCTGAAGTCTCCACGTGCCCCACAGAAACCAGACATCGTCTGGATGAGTGGCCAAAGAGCTTCTCAGAGGCTTAGGACCCAAACAAGAGAGACCAGAGATCTGAACTTTCAGGGAGCTGACAGCCAGCCCTTTTTCTAGACCATCTAGAACAGTGATGGCTATCCTTTTTGAGCCCGAGTGCCCAAACTGCCGCACAAAACCAAAGAATTTCCTCAAAGTGCCAGCACATCAATTAAACCTTAATAACAAGATTTTAGTATCTAAAAACTCTTTATTACATTACATTACATTAGTGATTTTTATTCCGCTTGTACCTTGCGGTTCAAAGCGGATTACATAAGAAGAGAACTGGACATTTCCAGGATGGTACATGACAATAGAGAATACAGTTTGAGGATTGAGACTTAATGACAGAATGATAGTAAAGACTTAATAACATCGGAAGATGTTTTGGACGGCAGTGTTTTGGTTTCTTGAGGGAAGGGGTGAGGGAGGTTATGTAGATTGTATATATTTTTTGAACAGCAGTGTTTTGATTTCTTTACGGAATGTCTTGAGGTCTGATGTTGTGGTTAACAATTTGGTGATGGAAGGTTCGAGTTTTGCAGCATGTGTTGCCAGGAGGCTATCATAAAGCTTTTTGCGGTGAGTACCCTTGAGTGGTGGGTATGTGAATGATGTCAGTGTTCTTCTTGTTCTGGTTGGAAGGTTACGGTTTAGGCGGTCATTTAGGTAGGTGGGTGCAGTACCGTTAATTACTTTGAAGAGTAGACAGTATAGTTTGAATTGAATTCTGGCTCGAATCGGTAGCCAGTGTGAGTCTAGGTAGGCATTGGTGATGTGGTCAAATTTTCCGAGTGAGTAAATTAGTCTAAGGGCTGTGTTCTGAACGGTTTGAAGTTTTTTGATCATGTTTGTGGGGCATGGGAGATAAAGGATATTGCAGTAGTCCACGAGACCTAGTACCAGGGATTGTACAATTATCCTGTAGTGTTCTTTGTCAAAGAATTTCCTTATTTTTCTTAAGTTGCGCATTGTGAAGAATGCTTTTTGGGTAGTTTTGTTGATCTGGGTCTGCATAGTGCAGCATCTGTCTATCAGCACTCCCAAGATTCTGAGTGAGGTCTGGATTGGGTATTTGGTTGCTTTAATTTCTAGGTCTGTTATGGATGGGTTTTTGTCCGTTTCTAGCATTAGGAATTTGGTTTTGTCCGAGTTTAGTTTCAGTTTGTGGTTTGTCATCCATTTTTCTACTTCATCCAGAATTATTTCCAGGTGTCCTGTTGAGGTGTGATCTTGGATTTCAAAAGGGAGGATAATAGTTATGTCATCTGCGTAGCTGAATGATGTTACATTTAGGTTGTCTAGAGTGGTGCCGAGGGAGGAGATGAAGAGATTGAATAGAATGGGCGATAGTGGTGACCCCTGCCTGAACTATGTAACATCATTTTTAAAGGTTGGAATCTTTGTATTGTCAGAGAATCAATTTGATTCACAATCCTTTGGTTTTCATTTCAATTTATTGGCAATTTATAATGTTTTAATGATTTCATTCATGGGCCGAATACACACATACTTTTCTCTGTCACCGCACTCTTTGACCAAAAGATTTGTAAGCCTGCAACCACGTCAAGGTAGACTCTTTCAGCAGCTCCCCTCCCTCCCCCTTACCTTTGTGGCCAAGTCAAAATGATCTACCAACAATAAGATTTAAAAAACACAAAGCACGCTGTACGCAGAGAAAATGTTAATTATCATTTATATTCCGCGGGTTTTCAAAGAGGTCAAGGCAGATGACTTTATGCAATGTCACCTCAGTAACAACTATACAAAAATAGACAAATATTCCCCCTCCCTTTTTACTAAACCGCGATAGCGGTTTTTAGCGCAGGGACCTGCGCTGAATGCCCCTGCTCTTGAAGCTCATAGGCTCCCTGCGCTAAAAAACGCTATTGCGGTTTAGTAAAAGGGGGCCATAGTGCAAAATATAGACAGCATATATAAATTCTCAAAACGGAAACATTTTGATCACTAAATTGAAAATAAAATCATTTTCCTACCTTTGGTAATTTCATCAGTCTCTGGTTGCACTTTATTCTTCTGACTGTGCATCCAATATTTCTTCCCTTTTTTCAGCCTCCTGTATACTTTCTCTCCTCCAGACCTCATTCCCTCCCCAAACTTTTTCTTTGTTTCACCCTGCCCCTTCTTTCTTTTTCTCTCTCTCCATACCCCCTTTCATTCTGTATATCTGTCTTTCTCTCTCTCTCCGTGCCCCATTTTTCTTTGTTTCACCCAGCCCTCTTTCTTTTTTTTTTTTTTTGGCTCCCTGTCCCCCCCTTTCTTTCTTTCTCCTTGCCCTCCCCTATGCCACCACCATTGGGAAAATGCTGCCACCGCCACTGGGGAAAAGGCTGCCACTGCCGCTATCGGGAACAGGCCGGCGCCGAGTTCGCCCTGCTTCTCTTCCCCTCGGGGCCGACCAACTCTCGCCACTCGACGTCAATTCTAACATCGGAGAGGACGTTCTGGGCCAGCCAGGCAGCGATTGGCTGGCCCAGAACGTCCTCTCCGACATCAGAATTGACGCGGGTGGCGAGAGTTGGTCGGCCCCACAGGGAAAAGCAGGGAGAACTTGGCACCGGCCTGTTCCCAATGGCGGCGGTGGCACTCAAGTGGTTAAAGAGACGCAGTTTGCCAGCCTAGGGAGAACACTGGAGGGTGGCCAGCTGTGCACCCCCTTGGGGCGTAAAACAGGGGCAGACCGCCCCCACTCCCACCTTGGTATGCCACTGTCTGTACCTCACTCCCTCCCTATGACCAAAAATTATTTCTTCTATTCCCCGTGTACACAACCATCTCTTTCCCTCCCTTCCTCTCTCCCAAGTCCTTGCCTTCTGTGTCCAAAAACACATTCCCTCCCCCACCTCAGCATCTCTTTCCCTCCCTTCCTCTCTCCCAAGTCCATGCCTTGTGTCCAAAAACACATTCCCTCCCCCACCTCAGCATCTATTTCCCTCCCTTCCTCTCTCCCAAGTCCATGCCTTGTATCCAAAAACCCATTCCCTCCCCCACCTCAGCATCTATTTCCCTCCCTTCCTCTCTCCCAAGTCCATGCCTTCTGTGTCCAAAAACCCATTCCCTCCCCCACCTCAGCATCTCTTTCCCTCCCTTCCTCTCTCCCAAGTCCATGCCTTCTGTGTGCAAAAACCAATTCCCTCCCCCACCTCAGCATATCTTTCCCTCCTTTCCTCTCTCCCAAGTTCATGCTTTCTGTGTCCAAAAACCCATTCCATCCCCCACCTCAGCATCTCTTTCCCTCCCTTCCTCTCTCCCAAGTTCATGCTTTCTGTGTCCAAAAACCCATTCCATCCCCCACCTCAGCATCTCTTTCCCTCCCTTCCTCTCTCCCAAGTTCATGCCTTCTGTGTCCAAAAACCCATTCCCTCCCCCACCTCAGCATCTCTTTCCCTCCCTTCCTCTCTCCCAAGTCCATGCCTTCTGTGTGCAAAAACCCATTCCCTCCCCCACCTCAGCATCTCTTTCCCTCCTTTCCTCTCTCCCAAGTTCATGCTTTCTGTGTCCAAAAACCCATTCCCTCCCCCACCTCAGCATCTCTTTCCCTCCCTTCCTTTCTCCCAAGTTCATGTCTTGTGTCCAAAACGCACTCCCTCCCCCTTTTGTCTCCCAGCCCATCTTATCAACTTTCTCAGCAAAATGTAGCTCGAGCCGCGTAGGCTTGTCTTCTATTTCCTGCCTGTCCCGCCGCGCACACATAGCCGATCGGAAATCTTCCCCGACGTCAGCGCTGCAAAAACCCATTCCCTCCCCCACCTCAGCATCTCTTTCCCTCTTTTCCTCTCTCCCAAGTTCATGCTTTCTGTGTCCAAAAACCCATTCCATCCTCCACCTCAGCATCTCTTTCCCTCCCTTCCTCTCTCCCAAGTCCATGCCTTCTGTGTCCAAAAACCCATTCCCTCCCCCACCTCAGCATCTCTTTCCCTCCCTTCCTTTCTCCCAAGTTCATGTCTTGTGTCCAAAACGCACTCCCTCCCCCTTTTGTCTCCCAGCCCATCTTATCAACTTTCTCAGCAAAATGTAGCTCGAGCCGCGTAGGCTTGTCTTCTATTTCCTGCCTGTCCCGCCGCGCACACATAGCCGATCGGAAATCTTCCCCGACGTCAGCGCTGACGTCGGGGAAGATTTCCGATCGGCTGTGTGAGCGGCAGGGCAGTCGGAGTAGAAGACGAGCCTCGCGGCTCGAGTTATATTTAACCCCGCGGGTCCCCCATCGTCCCCGTTCAGCTCTCTCTCCTGTGCACCCCCTGGTAGTACTGCCCTGATGGCGGCCCTGCGCGTGCCAGCTGCAAGGCCTTCGCGTGCCACAGGTTCGCCATCGCTGATCTAGAAGGACCACAAGTATCCAAGGTACTGATGGCACCGACGGATCCTTGTACTTCTGGATGCACCATGCTTAAAAACATGTCCAAGTCTTCACATAGGTCGCCACAGTTGACTTCTTTTTGCTGCACAAAAGCATAGCTATCACGCCTTAAGAATAACCTCTGCAGCTCAATAGCCAGACCATAAGCCCAAAGCGGTACGGATCCTGGAGCGCAATCGAACCCTGCTTAAAAAGACAAGGATGGCAGAGAAGCCAGAGCCCTTGATCCAGCTGCAGCCGAACAAGGTTGGCATACCATGGTCACCTTGGTCAGTAAGGCGCCATGAGAACCACCCAACCTCTGTGCACCATAATCCATCTCAACAGATGGCCTATCATCGACCATGGAGAGAAGATATAAAGATGACCCTCCATCGGCAAGGGCTGTACCAGCACATCCAGGTCTTCGCTTCCTGGCTCGTGATGGCGGCTGAACAATCAAACCACCTTCTTGTTGACTGCCGAAGCCATGAGGTTGAACAAACCTACTATTTCACTATGCACCTGAATTCTCTCTAGGACAGGGACCAATCTCCAGGATCCAGTCTTGACGATTGAGATAATCCGCCTGGATATTGTCCACCCCTGCTACATGCTCTGCTGAAATCACTACGAGATGATTTTCTGCCCATCAAAAGAGAAGCATAGCAACATAATAGATGAAGGCATATAAAAACCCGAATGGTCCATCCAGTCTGTCCAATCTGATTCAATTTAAATTTTTTTTCTTCTTCATAGCTATTTCTGGGCAAGAATCCAAAGCTCTGCCCAGTACGGTGCTTAGGTTCCAACTACTGAAGTCCAGCAAAGCTCACTTCAGCCCATGTATACCATCCCAGCTATTGAAGCCCTCCTCATCTCATCCTTCACCAAACGGCCATATACAGACACAGACCGTGCAAGTCTGCCCAGTACTGGCCTTAGTTCATCAATATTTACTATTATTTTCTGATTCTAGATCCTCTGTGTTCATCCCACGCTTTTTTGAATTCTGTCACCGTTTTCCTCTCCACCACCTCTCTCGGGAGAGTATTCCAGGCATCCACCACCCACCACCCTCTCCGTAAAGAAGAATTTCCTTACATTGCTTTTGAGTCTACCACCTCTCAACCTCAAATTATGTCCTCTGGTTTTTATCATTTTCCTTTCTATGGAAAATATTTTGTTCTACATTAATACCTTTCAAGTACTTGAACATCTGAATCATATCTCCCCCCCTGTCCCTCCTTTCCTCTAGGGTATACACTCCTCATATGTCTTTTGAAGCAAACCTCCTATCATTTTCATCGCCCTCCTCTTCCTATGTCCTACGGTCTCCAAAACTGAACACAATACTCCAACTGGGGCCTCACCAACAGGGGCATCAACACCTTCATTCTTCTACTGGTTACGCCTCTTTATACAGCCCAGCATCCCTCTGGCAGCAGCCACTGCTTTGTCACACTGTTTCTTCACCTTTAGATCTTCAGACACTATCACCCCAGGGTCCCTCTCCCCATCCATGCTTATCAGCCTCTCACCTCCCAGAACATACGGTTCCTTCCGATTATTAATCCCCAAATGCATTACTCTGCATTTCTTTGCATTGAATTTTAGTTGCCAGATATTAGACTATTCCACTAACTTTTGCAGATCCTTTTTCATGTTTTCCACTCCCTCCTCGGTGTCTACTCTGTTACAAATCTTGGTATCATCCGCAAAAAGACAAACCTTTCCTTCTATTTGCAAAAAGGGGAACCTTTCCTTCTATCCCTTCAGCAATGTCCTTGCGCAATGTCCTTGGTGTGCCCCTGGTGATTGACATAAGCCACAGCTTATGTAGCTGTCTAAGAAGACCTGCACCATCTGATTTCGGAGAGGATGCTTGAGTGTAGAAGAGCCAGTCAAATCACCTGAAGCTTCAGGCAATTGATTGACCATTTTCTCTCGGAGGGGGACCACCATCTTGAATAAAGAGAACTCTAACCGAACAGGCTGGCATTTGTCATCAGCATCACCAATTCGGAGATCCAGAGGGGAAGACCCCGGGATAAAGATGGAGGATGCAACCACTAGGCTAGATTTCTCAGAGCCTCCGCTGTCCAAGAGAGCCAGGCATGCAACAGATCTTGCTGTGGATTCCAACGTTAAAAAAGCACGTCCTGAAGACGGCAGATGGGTCCTTGCCCAAGGGACTACATCTTTGATTGCAACTATGGATCCCAAAACCTGCCAGGCTGTCATAATCAAAGTCTCAAGAAAGACCCGTATCAGATGGAGCAGCTTCTTCTGGCGCGAAACGGACAGAAACACCTTGTTCTGTCCTGTGGAGAAGCGAACACCCAGGTATTCCAAGTCCTGCATTGGTTCTAGGTCGCTCATTCAAAAGTTGATCACCAAGCCCAGGAGTTGAAGCAGCTGAACAACCTGTTGAACCGCCTGACACCCCTCAGACTCTAACTGAGCTGTGATGAGCCAATCGTCCGGGTATGGGTGGATCTGAATTCCGAGTTTTCGCAGATGTGCTGCCACTACCACTATCACCTTGGTGAAGGTCCTGAGTGCTGTTGCCAACTTGAAGGGCAAGGCTGCAAACTGGAACTGCTGCTGCAGAACATGAAACCTCAGATATTTCCTGTGCTGTGGAAATGATGGGGATATGATGATAGGCCTCCGTCAAGTCCAGAGAAGTTAGAAATTCCCCCGGAGCCACCAAGGCGATCACTGATAGCATTGTTTCCATCCTGAAACAGGGTACTTTGTGGGCCGAATTGACCGCTTTGTGTTTCAGAATCGGTCTGCAGTCCTGTGAGCCTCTCTTTGGGATAATGAAGTATATCGAGCATCTACCTGAGCCCGAGTTGTGTTCTGGAATGGGTTCTATAGCAGCAATACCCAGCAACCTATGGACTGTTGCATCCACCTGTACTGCCTTTTCTGGTCTCTCAGTCAGGAAGTCCAGAAATAGCTCTGATAGGGGATGATAAAACTCAAGTTTGTAGCCATCCTGAAGAATATCCAAGACCCAGTGGTTGAAGGTGATGGCCAACCATTCTTCCAGAAAGGACACCCTCCGATCTTCGGAGGAACAGTCGGGGGGCTGGTGTCAGAGCTGTTTCTTAGGGGTAGAAGCCAAGTGGCTCCTCAACAACTCTGGGTGCAAGGAACCACCAAACTGCTGTTTGGCTGACTGAATAGATCACTGCCCTGAGAGGCCTCCATAGTACTGATGAAATTGTCTGAAGGGATTAATACTAGAATGCCCTGGACCTCGAGAGGACCAGGAACTACTGTCTGGCAAGGACTTGGGGTTACGGTCTTGCACACTAGCCATGAGGTCATCTAGACCTTTTCTGAACAGCAACTGACCTCTGAAAGGTAATTTACTCAGTGTTGCCTTAGATGATGAGTCATTGGATGATTGCCGGATCCACAACATCCTACACACTGAAATGGAGTACACCAACAGCTTGCACACCACTTGGAAGAGATAATTCAAAGCATCTGCCACATAATCCACACCTAAAATTAAAATGGGAAGATTTTGAATCACTACAGTGTCAGGATCATGGAATGGTTTGGAATTTATTTATTTATTTAGCTTTCTATCCTGTCCTCCCAGAAGCTCAGAATGGGTTACAATAAAACATTCATAATTAGAGAATGACACAGGGAAAAAATCTGTCCCCGTCACTGCACCGTCCCCGGCCCACCATCCTCTGCACCGACCCGTCACCGCCGTTCCCTTCACCGCCCCGTCACCGTCACCCCTTTCACTGCCCCGTCACCGCCACTGCCATCCAATTCACCGCCCCGTCACCGTCCCCGCAGCATCCATATAAGCCTCAGTACTGCAAAACACCATGAAGACAGAAGAGAATCCTGCCACCACTACTACTACTACTGCACTGAGAATCTGTTTCAGTGCCTCTGCCCTGTAGTAAAAACAGAACATAAAATAAATCAATTGACTTGTCCTCCCTTGCAATGACGTGTCCCCCATGTTCACCTATAGCTCGAATCAGATCATTTGTGCACACTAAAAATGCAGGTGGATTTGGAACGTGAGCGCAGGCAGGCAGCGATACAAAAACAGCAGATACCCGACCAATTGCAGTGTTCCGCCATCTCCCTCCATCCATCTATCTCACCTTAGATGTAGAGTATGCCGGCTTTCTTTTTCGCCCAGCTGCATGTGCGGGTGCTCATTTGTTCAATATTCACCTCTGATGCAACCGGAAACAGGAAGTTGTAAGAAAGGAGAAGATTGATCAACTTGAGCAGCCGCGCAAGCGCGGCTTTTTGAACGCGTGCGGCTGGGCGAAAAAGAAAGCCGGCATACTCTACAACAGTATTTTTCAACCTTTTTACACCCGTGAACCGGCAGAAATAAAAGAATTATTTTGTGGACCGGCAAACTACTAGGACTAAAATTTTAAAACCCTGTTTCCGCCCCATCTCCGCAAGCTCGGTCACCTCAGTAACTATAGAAAAATAGACAAATATAGTGCAAAATATAGTCAGCAGATATAACTTCTCAAAACTGACACATTTTGATCACTAAATTGAAAATAAAATCATTTTTCCTACCTTTGCTGTCTGGTGATTGATTTCATGAGTCTCTGGTTGCGTTTCCTTCTGTTTGTGTATCCTTTCTTTCATTTCTTTCTGCACTCAGGCCCAAGAATTGTCCCTTTCTATTCCCTCCCTCTTTCCTTCCTATGTCCTTAGTGTCCCCAGTGCCTCCTTCCCATGTCCTTAGTGCCCCTTCCTGTCTTTAGTGCCCCCAGTGCCTCCTCCCCATGTCTTTAGTGCCCCAGTGCTTTCTTCCCATGTCCTTAGTGCCCCTTCCTGTCTTTAGTGCCCCCAGTGCCTCCTTCCCATGTTCTTAGTGCCCCTTCCTGTCTTTAGTGCCCCCAGTGCCTCCTTCCCATGTTCTTAGTGCCCCTTCCTGTCTTTAGTGCCCCCAGTGCCTCCTCCCCATGTCTTTAGTGCCCCAGTGCCTCCTTCCATCAAAGAGAAGAAAAAAGCATTCATCTCTTACAAACAGTCAGGGACACAGGACTCTAGAGTACAATATCTGGCCAAGTCAAGAGCCGTCAAAGCAGCAGTTAGGGAGGCCAAATTCCGCATGGAGGAGTCTCTAGCAAAGAACATCCAGAAAGGGGATAAATCTTTCTTCAGATATATCAGTGACAGAAATAAGAACTCGGGCGGGATAGTACGTCTCAGAAAACCAGATGGAGACTATGTGGAGACGGACTCGGATAAAGCCCAACTGTTAAATAAATACTTCTGCTCAGTCTTCACCCGCGAAACGCCGGGAATCGGCCCTCAGCTACAAACAAGGGTTAAATCAGTTGACTCATTTAGTAATTTCAAGTTTACACCCAGCAGCGTCTACTGCGAGCTGTCAAAAATCAAGGTCAACAAGGCAATGGGGCCTGACAACCTACACCCTAGGGTGCTCAGGGAGTTGGGTGATGTCTTGGCGGAACCGCTATCCGCGCTCTTCAATCTCTCCCTTAGTACAGGTAACGTCCCGATGGACTGGAAGACGGCTAACGTCATTCCACTCCACAAGAAAGGCTCCAGGATGGAGATGGCAAATTACAGACCAGTGAACCTCACATCAATAGTGAGCAAACTAATGGAAACTCTAATCAAACGCCAATTGGATAGGATCATGAACGAGGAGAATCTACAGGATCCCCGCCAACATGGATTTACTAAAGGGAGATCCTGCCAATCCAACCTGATCAGCTTCTTTGACTGGGTGACGAGGAAGCTGGATGCTGGCGAGTCCCTGGACATCGTCTACCTGGATTTCAGCAAAGCATTTGACAGCGTACCTCACCGTAGGTTGCTGAGCAAGATGAGTTCTTTAGGATTGGGTGACACATTGACCAAATGGGTTGGAAACTGGCTTGGAGGTAGGCTTCAGAGGGTAGTGGTGAATGGCACCCCCTCCGAAATGTCAGAGGTGATAAGTGGAGTGCCACAGGGCTCCGTCCTGGGCCCGATCTTGTTCAACATCTATATAAGAGACTTGACAGAAGGGCTCCGAGGTAAAATAACATTATTCGCCAATGATGCCAAACTAAGCAATGTAGTGAGCAAAAGCACAACAGACAAAAATTCAATGGCAGACGATATGATGCATGACCTACTTCTACTGGAGCGCTGGTCTAGGTCCTGGCAACTCAGTTTCAATGCCAAAAAATGCAAAGTCATGCATCTGGGGAGCCGAAATCCATGCAAGGTTTACACCCTAAATGGCGATATCCTGACAAGAACTGAAGCAGAAAGAGACTTAGGGGTGATTGTCAGGGAAGACATGAAATCTGCAAACCAAGTGGAGCAAGCTTCATCCAAAGCAAGGCAAATCATAGGTTGCATACGCAGGAGTTTCGTCAGCCGTAAACCGGAAGTCATTATGCCACTGTATAGATCCATGGTGAGACCGCACCTGGAGTACTGTGTGCAATTCTGGAGGCCGCATTACCGCAAGGATGTGCTGAGATTGGAATCGGTCCAGAGAATGGCCACCAGGATGGTCTCGGGACTCAAGGAGCTCCCATACGAGGAGCGGTTAGGGAAGTTGCAGCTCTACTCACTTGAGGAACGTAGAGAGAGGGGAGATATGATCGAGACATTCAAGTATCTCACGGGACGCATCAAGGTGGAGGAAGATATCTTCTTTTTCAAGGGTCCCGCGGCAACAAGGGGGCATCCGTGGAAAATCAGAGGCGGGAAACTGCACAGTGACACTAGGAAGTTCTTCTTCACTGAAAGGGTGGTTGATCGCTGGAATAGTCTTCCACTCCAGGTTATTGAGGCCTGCAGCGTGCCAGATTTTAAGGCCAGATGGGATAGACATGTGGGATCTATCCGCAAAAATAAATAAGGTGGGTCATTAGAGTGGGCAGATTTGATGGGCCGTGGCCCTTATCTGCCGTCTATTTCTATGTTTCTCATGTCCTTAGTGCCCCTTCCTGTCTTTTGTGCCCCCAGTGCCTCCTTCCCATGTCTTTAGTGCCCCTAGTGCCTCCTTCCTATGTCCCTCTCACTGCCTTCTACACTTTGTCCCACCCCCACCCCCGAATCCTGCCTGCCTACCTTTCTCCCTCCCTAGCCAAAGCCAGCCTGCTGCCTCCCTGCCGCTCAAAAAAAAAAAAAAAAAAGCCTCCTTCCTTTTCCCCTGCTCTTACCGCCATGCTCATGCTGCAGCTACTAAAGCCGACAGGAAGTCTTTCCGACTCAATTCTGAAGTCGGAGAGGACGTTCTGGGCCAGCCAGGTAGCGATTGGCTGGCCCAGAACGTCCTCTCCGACGTCAGAATTGACGTTGGAAAGACTTCCTGTTGGCTTTAGTAGCTGTAGTATGAGCATGGCAGTAAGAGCAGGGGAAAAGGAAGGAGGCTTTCTTTTTTTTTTTTGCGCGGACCGGAAGAAATTTAACCGGCGGTAAGGAGGAGGGAGGGAGATGGCGGGGACCGCGCGATCCTTGATTGCCTCACTGCGGGGACAAGTCCATTCACCGCTCCACGGGGCGGTGAATGGCCTTGTCCCCATCCCGCAGAGGCCAATATTTTTTCTTCCCCGTTTCGGCAGGCTATCCGCGGCTAAACGCGGCTAGCCGCGGGTAACCCGCCACCGCATCATTCTCTATTCATAATGTAAGATAAGGACACGAGTTGTTACAAATAGACAATACAAGGGGAGTCTGACTGCTTTCTGCATTTTAGCAGAAGAAGAAGGTCTTCACTGTCTTTCGCAATAACAGACAATGGACTTTTCCTCCAGGAAATTGTTCAAATCTTTCTTTAAACCAGCTACACTATCCGCTCTTACCACAACCTCTGGTAATGCGTTCCAGAGCTTAACTATTCTCTGAGTGAAAAAATATTTCCACCTATTGGTTTTAAAAGTATTTCCCTGTAACTTTAGGTAGGGTAGGAATGGCTATGGGGGGAAGGAGGAATTTAATGAGATGGTGGTCTGACCATGGGACCAGTGTGGTGGTACAGGTCAGTCCCTGGGGCTCTGTGGTTGGGTCTCTGTGTAGGAAAACTAAGTCTAGGTTGTTGCCTCCCGAGTGTGTAGGGGTGGAGACAGCTTGATGGAATCCTAAGTCTGTTAAGGATGATAAGAAGTGTAGGGGTGTTTCCTTGTTTACACCTGAAGGTTAGGCCTCTCTGACATCATAAAGCCTGAACCATTGTCTGTAAGAAATCATTCCAGCCTGAACCATCTTTTGCAAGAGGAGAAAAGAAGGAATCATCTTTGCTGCCTGCCAGGTGCATTTTGGACTTGTTTACAAGAACTCTGTGTTTCTCCAGTCAAGGACATCTGCCCGGCTCAGCTCCTGAGAAAGTTGTAGGAGGAATTAGCTTCCATGATCGGTATGTGTCTCTCTTATCTACTGAGGCACATCTCTGAAGGCTGGTACACGAAGATACAGAATTGCCACTAATTGGTGAGACTGTTAATTGGGATTGTTTCTGGATTGGCCCTGAGAGGTCATCTGACTAGAACCAGATAGAAGGTGAGGACTTATAATTAGTCGGTGCTAGGTTGCGAAGAAGCTCGAATCTTAGCGCTGTGCTCACTACACGCATACTTTCTATAATAATTAAGACCTGAAAAGTACCTCTTGTGATTAGCTCTCTTTCAGGGAGTGAAGTAACAGGACTTTTATCCAAACCTGGTTTTCATATCACTTAAGGAACTATTGCTGAAAGACTTTACAGCTCACTGCAGTAAATTACGGACTCTTACTGACCAGAAGGAATTCTACCACGTGCTATGCCAAGGGATGAAGCAGGAAACTACAGGCCGGTGAGCCTCACTTCAATTGTTGGAAAAATAATGGAAGTGTTGCTGAAAGAAAGGATAGTGTACTTCCTTGGAATCTAATGGGTTACAGGATCCGAGGCAACATTCATTTTCTCCGTTACTGCACCTCAGCTATGGAACGCCCTTCCAATTTATTTAAGGGAAGAGCAGAATCTTGAGAAATTCAAAAGTAACTTAAAAACATTTCTCTTTAAAGACGATTTTGATAATTAACGAAACTCACCGTAGCTCAGATTATTTTATTGTACTATAGTATACTGTTTTTTTTTTTGTTACTCATTTTGTATTTTCCCTTTTTTGTTCTACTTTTCTATAATGATTTTGTATTTCATCTCCCCCCCTTCCTTGTGTATATAAGTTTGTAATGGTAATTTTTTAATTTTGTATGTTATTATGTATTGTTCTGTCATGTATTGTTTCCCAGAAATTGTAATTTTAATTTGTTCATCGCTTTGAAATATGATTAAGCGATTAATCAAAACAATTATTAAACTTGAAACTTGGCTTTACAAAAGGTAAATCGTGCCAAACGAACCTGATTGAATTTTTTGATTGGGTGACGAGAGAGCTGGATCGAGGACATATGCTAGATGTAATTTACTTAGATTTCAGCAAAGCCTTTGATACAGTTCCTCATAGGAGGCTGTTGAACAAATTTGAAGGGCTGAAGTTAGGACCCAAAGTGGTGAACTGGGTTAGAAACTGGCTGTCGGACAGATGCCAGAGGGTGGTGATTAATGGAAGTCGCTCGGAGGAAGGAAAGGTGAGTAGTGGAGTCCCTCAGGGCTCGGTGCTGGGGCCAATCCTGTTCAATATGTTTGTGAGTGACATTGCTGAAGGGTTAGAAGGAAAAGTGTGCCTTTTTGCAGATGATACCAAGATTTGTAACAGAGTAGACACCGAAGAGGGAGTGGAAAATATGAAAAAGGATCTGCAAAAGTTAGAGGAATGGTCTAATGCCTGGCAACTAAAATTCAATGCAAAGAAATGCAGAGTAATGCATTTGGGGATTAATAATCGGAAGGAACCGTATATGCTAGGAGGAGAGAAGCTGATATGCACGGATGGGGAGAGGGACCTTGAGGTGATAATGTCCGAAGATCTAAAGGCGAAAAAACAGTGTGAAAAGGGAGTGGCTGCTGCCAGAAGGATGCTGGGCTGTATAAAGAGAGGCGTAGCCAGTAGAAGGAAGAAGATGTTGATGCCCCTGTACAGGTCATTGGTAAGGCCCCACTTGGAGTATTGTGTTCAGTTTTAGAGACCATATCTGGCGAAGGACGTAAGAAGACTTGAAGCGGTCCAGAGGAGGGCGACGAAAATGATAGGAGGCTTGCGCCAGAAGACGTATGAGGAGAGACTGGAAGCCCTGAATATATATATCCTAGAGGAAAGGAGAGACAGGGGAGATATGATTCAGACGTTCAAATACTTGAAGGGTATTAACGTAGAACATAATCTTTTCCAGAGAAAGGAAAATGGTAAAACCATAGGACATAATTTGAGGTTGAGGGGTAGTAGATTCAAAGGCAATGTTAGGAAATTCTACTTTACGGAGGGTAGTGGATGCTAGCTGATGTGGGGGGAGAGAATGTTACCTAGTGGAGCTATTGTTGGGGCTGTGTGGCAGTAGTGACTGAATGGCTTGGTCCCTTCAGTCCACATGAAGGGCCCTTTGGCATGGCCCTTCGGAGGGGCCTGCCTGATTCCTGCTCTTTAAACAAGAGCTCCGGTGATGTCAGGGGTGGGCAAGGCCTCTCTCCAGAAAGCGGCAGGACGGCAGGAAATCTCGATGGCTGCTAGGCTCCCTCTGCAATGGCAATGAGCAGGGCTCCTTTTGCAATGGAGGTGAGCTGGGCTTCTTTGGAGGTCCGGCGAATTAGGAAAGGCCTGCCTGGGTCCTGCTCTTTAAACAAGAGCTCGAGTGACGTCGAGGGTGGGCAGGGTCTCTCTACAGTGATGCGGCAAGGAGTCCTGATGGCTGCAGGGATCCCTCTGCAATGGCAGTGAGCTGGGCTCCTTCAGTGGTCCGGCAGATGAGAAGAGAGGCCTGCCTGGATTAGAATGACAATCTCTGGCCACAAATAAAGTAGCCGCTGCTTTGACTGCAGGGTCAAAGTGTCATTTGAGGACAAAATCAACCTTACAGTCCTGTGTGTCTTTCAGCACAAACTCCGCCCCCCTAATTAGGGAAAGAAGTCTAGGAATCCATTTTTGAGGACACAAAACGCTGATTAAAAGCATCCACAATAGGGTAGAACTTAGACATGGCTGTAGCAAATCTCAGAGGACCCTCCTGCGCCTCCCAGAGATCCGTGAACATCTTGACAATATCAGGAAAGGATGAAGACTGCAGCTTCATGCTACTCATAACAGACCATTCTGGTACAGCTGCCTGCTCAATCTCCAATTTCAACTCCTGGAGGAATTCAGAAATTAGACCGTCCAAAGCCGAGGGCTTGAAGAATCTCCGCTCCATGGAGTCCTCACCCAGAACCAGAACCTTTCCTGGATCCAGATCTTGGAGATACACAAGCAATGTGACATCCCCCGCAGTGGTAGCACCAGCCTGAGTAAATAATGGTATCGTCAAGTCATCTTGGTCAAGTTTCAATTTTCTTTATTTTTTATATACCATTTATCATACAGGTATCTAAACGGTTTACAATAATATGCTGGCGAAACATCCCTGGACAGCTTGGGGAGACTGGACTTAAGACCTGTGACTTCAGGGGGTGCATCCTTAGCCAACATGGATGCCAGAGGAAGTGCAGAGGGTGCCTTTTCTTGGCTAAATAAGAGGACCCCCCAAAATCAGCAAACTCTGTGACTCACAGACACCACAAAGACATGTGCTGCAATGCATTTCAATGGCAGCCAGCAATACACAGTGCAAGCATAGGGAGTTCATTACCTCCATGGAACCACAGCAACCTGCACTCTACCCCTTTGCGAACGAACCAAGAGAGAGATGGCTCCCAAACCTGGAGACCCGTTTCAATCTGCAGCCTGTCCAGAGGGTTTACTGCAGTTTCAGGCTTACAGAGCACCCTCCGGAGGCAGACAAAATTTAAAATGTCTGCGATCTCCCAAAGGATCACTTGCACAGAGTTGATCCGCAGCACGTGGGCAAACCCGTGAAAAAAAATCAAAAAAGGACTAGGAAGTGAAAACAAATCACGAGCAGAATTAACTGAGATGAAACCAAGCAGTGAAGCTGCAGGAACTAACTGAGCAAGACAGGAAGCTCCCAGGCAGGTAGCCCAAAGGGGAGGGATATCTTTTAGTTGCCCTGCAGCTGAAGCTAGTAGAGATACAAGATCCCATCTGTTCAGCTTCCAGAGAGATTGTACAAGAATAAGCCTGATATAGCATGTTAATAAATTCCAGGGAAAACCACTTGTCCAGGGCAGCAGGTGCCTCCTTGGACCTCTTTTTAGAACTTTTGGAGGATTTTTGTGTCTTAAGACACTAAATTCCAGGGACCAATTTCAACTTCTTAGGCTGGGTCGAGGGAACCTGGGCTGACTAAATCTTGCCCCCCTACTTTGCCACAGAACACGACTGCTCATTAGTCATCCACCGCAAACAGGGCATGAATCCGTAGTATCCTTCCCTGAGGAGTCCATCTGAGTTGTTTTCTTTCAAAAATGAAGCTTGTAGAGGCAAAAAATATCTTTAAATTTAAATCAGGAAAATCCAAGATGGCGCCACTGCAATTTTAGGATTTTAGGGGTGGGGCAGACTAGGACTAATTTAGAACCCCTCCCCCCAAAAAATTGCTGTAACAGGCTGTCAAGCCCTATACTCATTGTGTCATGCTGTGCTGAAAGCTGAAGTAAGAGAAGCTGAAATAGCTTACGGCAGTGGTCTCAAACTTGCGGCCTGGGGGCCACATGCAGCCCGCCAGGTACTATTTTGAGGCCCTTGGTATGTTTATCATAATCACAAAAGTAAAATAAAACAGTTTCTTGATCATATGTCTCTTTAGCTATAAATGACAATATTATTATTAAGATTTGGCCAAAAGGAAAGATTTATAAACTATGAAGAGTTTTACCTCATGCAAAATTGTCATTTCTTTAATGAGACATTAACTATTTTTTCTGAGGCCCTCCAAGTACCTACAAATCCAAAATTTGGCCCTGCAAAGGGTTTGAGTTTGAGACCACTGGCTTACGGGGAGATTCTCTGCCTTGCAAACTGGACTGCTGGTCTTCTGACTGCCTCCTCATTGGACCAAGTCAAATGGCCAGGGATCTCTGCCACCCAAGGAACACAACACACACACGACTTGGAGGAGGAACGCAGTCGGCTCCAATCCCGGGAACACCTCCACAGAGCCATGCAGACTGCGCTCAAACCCACTAGCAAATGAACTGGGATGAGCTAGCTCCAAAGAAACCATCCCTGAGCCCTGATCTGAAGTGTAGGCTATCCAACCCCCTAGAAGCAGACTTTATTCACAAAGTTTGCAATCTACTGCAGCCAGAGCTGTCCCCACTGGGAACCTCTGCAGCATAAAAATGCAAATCGAATAAAAATACTGATTTTATGGGAAAATTAAACATGAGCAGAAAAGACTAGCTTCTACTGTCTCATTTGTAGGAAAGCAACTGGAAGCCTGAAGGCAGTCCTGAAGTAAGAGGGGAGGGGCTGAAAAAGTTATATAAATGAGGCTTCCTACAAGCAGTGTTGCAACATGGGATGCATAATCCACTTGCCAGGAATAGAGCGTGATTGTATAAGAAATGAATTTATTTCATAAAAGAAGAAATTAATGATATACCTGAGCTTTAGTTTTCAAGCTTTTAGACAGACCACCACCTGAAGAAATTGCTTTCAATTCATCCTTTAATTTAGTAATGCTGTTAGCCAACGTTTCCAAAGTCTTCATGATGTCAGCTTTGTCTTCAGATTTAATTGATTTGTTTTTCTCCAACTTGGATATAAGGATCTAAATATGACAAAAGTTGATTTTTTTTAAAGTGTAAAAATGGGTGAACAAGCATGCATGCAACTTTAAGGAAGACGTTAAAAACTGTACAACAAATGTTACAATTGTGTAGAGAAATGCCCTTGGTCATCGTGTATGTTTCATTGAATCCCAAAGTAAAGAGAAGCTGCCATAATCTCTACAGTGTCTCTCAAACTATTTTAGCTCTGGCACACTAAACGAAGCAAATGTTTTTTGTGGCACACCAAATGGAGCAAATGTTTTTCGCAACATATTAGAATTAAAATTATAATATTGTAAAACCAACTAAAATTAAATTTGAGAGTTCTTTAAAGTTCTTTAAGTTATGTATAAGTAATTGTAACAACGGTGAAACTAAAGTAGATAGAATTGCTAATCAATGCAATGGATGTGCTTGTTTTTGAGTGGAAATTGACTCAAAACAGAGCTCGATAGTCGACAAGAAAACACGCATTTTGTCATCCACCATCTGCAGTTGTTCTCTTTATTTCATTTTAATTTGTCAGAGTTGAAAATCCAAGTTCACAAAGTTAAGAAAATCCAAACGGTAACAAAGCCTTGATTGCTTTGTTGCTCAAGTTAGGATAACTGCTGCATTAAAAAAAAAAAAAAATTACTTGTCTGGGCAGTTGTATCCTTACACGCACAGATGCTCATAACATTGAGACTCTTGCATACGCGGCATACATGTCATCTATTCCAGTGTATTTATGAAGGAAATTTTTAAAAATAGAGTAAAATTCCAGAATCTCTTTGGGGCACACCACTGTGCTGTGGCACACAATTTGAGAGACATTGGTGTATGGTATAAACAAACACAACTTGGAAATATTCAGCAGTTGCAATATTTTTTTTAATAATGGATATAACGGTACAAAAAAAGAAAAAGAAAACATGTACATTTAACATGGATATCCAGATAATCAGTAATGTTGAATACATTAATAAGAGTGTTACCATCACCAGCTATGTCTATAATGCCAGTATTCAGCCACTATAGGCAAAGCTATACTATTTACATTTATAACAGCTTTTTTCCTAAATCTTTCCCATATCGGTATAGATAGGCATTCTGTACTAGTTCCACACCAGCAATCCTATAGTGCAGGGGTGTCCACACTTTTTTGGCTTGTGAGCTACTTTTAAAATGACCAAATCAAAATGATCTACCAACAATAAAATTTAAAAAAACACAAAGCACACTGTACGCAGAGAAAATGTTAATCATCATTTATATTTGGGGTTTTTTTTTTTTTGAATAGGTCAAGTTAGATGACTAAATTATGCAAAGTCACCTCAGTAACTTAAGAACATAAGCAGTGCTCTGCTGGGTCAGACCAGGGGTCCATCCTGCCCAGCACTCCGCTCACGAAGCGGCCCATCAGGTCCAGGACTGTATAGTGATCTCTATCTATACCCTTCTATCCCTTTTTTCTTCAGGAATTCATCCAATCCCTTCTTGAACCCTGATACCGTACCCTGTCCTATCACACCCTCTGGAAGCGCATTCCAGGTATCCACCACCCTTTGGGTGAAGAAGAACTACCTAGCATTGGTTCTGAATCTGTCCCCTCTTAATTTTTCCGTATGCCCTCTCATTCTTGTAGTTTCTGAAAGTTTGAAGAATCTGTCCCTCTCCACTTTCTCTATGTCCTTCAACATGTTATTCCATGCTGTTTAGTATAATAATGTTTGCATTGTATTGACATTACCCCCTCCGCTTTTACTAAACTGCAACAGCGGTTTTTAGCACAGGGAGCAGCACTGAATGCTCCACGCTGCTCCCAATGCTCATAGGCTCCCTGCGCTAAAAACTGCTATCACGGTTTAGTATAAGGGGGCCCTAGTGTAAAATATAGACAGAAGATATAAATTTGGACACATTTTGATCACTAAATTTAAAATAAAATCATCATTTTTCCTACCTTTGCTGTCTGGTGATTTCATGAGTCTCTGGTTGCACTTCCTTCTTCTAACTGTAAATCCAAGATTTCTTTCTTTCTGCCTCCTGCATGCTTCCTCTCCTCCAGACCTCATTCCATTCCCCAACCAACATCTCTCTCTGTCCCTCCATGAGTCCAACTTTTTCTTCCTCTCTCCTTGTCCCCCTCCTCTTTCTTTCTCTCCCTACTCCCCTTTCTTTCTTTCTGTCTGTCTTTCTCTCTCCCGGCCCCCCCCCCCCAAAAAAAAAGGGACCACCGCCGATTTGTCCCTGCTTCCCCTACACCAGGCCAGGTGTGTATAAGCGCTGGGCCCACAGCCTTCCCCCCCCCCTCCCCAGACGTCAATTCTGACGTCAGAGAGGAAGTTCCGGGCCAGCCACGGAAGAATTGTTAATTAGGTCTTGAAAACAGATTTTATCAGCATAACTGACCTCCTGTGTGTTTGTGTACTGCCCAGGTAGTGTGTTGAAATCATAATTTTATCAGCCTAACTTCCCTCCTGTCCTTTTAGCAGTCTAACTTCCCTCCTGTGTGTTTGTGAATTGTGTTTTGTGTATTTCCTCCTGTGTGTTTTGTGTGAAGTGCCCAACCTCATAGTTTTATCAGCCTAACTTTCCTCCTGTGTGTCTGTGAACTGTGTGTTTTGTGTGAAGTGCCCAATCTCATGCTTTTATCAGCTAAACTTTCCTCCTGTCTTTATCCTCAGGTTGAGTGTTCAAATCTTTGTGTTCTAAGCCATTCAGCTTCAACAGGTCAAAGTCAGCGGCAGCCACTGCTACAGGCTGTCTGCCTCTTCTTGCCCGGCAGAAACAGGAAATTTTAACAGTGGTAAAGACTTCCGGTTTACCGGCAGGTAGCCTTTAGCAATGGCTGCCTCTGACCCTGACCCATTTTAGATGGCTGGAGAAAGTGAAAAGAGGGAGGTGCAGGGACAGTAGGGCCCAGCCTGCTTCCCTGAAGTTCTCTGCTGCTGGGCAGGCAAGGGTTGGGTTCCCAGGCCCACCCATTGCTATCCCTTTGTCTCCCCTTCCTCTGCTCTGCCTGCCATCCCTCCTTCCGATCCTGCCATCCATCTCTCCCCTCACCTGTCACCCATGTCTCCCACCTATAACACCCCCCCCTGTGGTGCAATCCCAATGGCGAGCCCTACTCTTTCCTGACCCTGCTGCTGCTAGAATGCTGCCGGTCTGAAGAATTTCAAAATGGCTGTTGAGACGTCATAAGGCAGCCATTTTGAACATCTTCAAACCAGCGGTGTTCTAGCAGCAGCAGGGTCAGGAAAGAGTTGGGCTCTTTTCTGCTCCATAATAAGCCACTAGACCACCAGGAATGATAAGGTATAGCATGGGGGGGGTGGAGGATTAGCGTTGAAAGAGAATGCCTTGGGTACACATTACAACAGCTGTGTTCTACCTAGGGCCTTTTAGCCAAGCGGTCCGCCCGGGTAATTTAGATGACCGCCCAGCTATCATTCGCTCCTGAATTCTGCTGCTGCCGCCACTACTCAACATTTTAAAAAAAACGGCTTGGAGAACTTATGCTCCAGGGTTCTAACGTGTACGCGCCGGCTTCCCTTCTCTTCCCACTGAAACCGGAAGTTATATCTGGTGGGGGGAAGAGAAGGGAAGCCGGCACGCACATGTTAGAGCCCCGAAGCATGCGTTCGAGGGCTAAGACGGGAGACAGGTCAGTGAAGCTTACCATTTGCTCTTCTTGCTGCCGGGTCCGGTCTACTTTCTGTTTCCGCGAAGGCAGGACCTGGCAGCATTTCTCCCAATAGATCGATCTTGGGCCGATCAGTATTTCTCTCCCCGACGTCAATTCTGCCGTTGGAGAGCAAGTTCTGGCCAGCGGAACTTCCTCTCCGACGGCAGAATTGACGTCGGGGAGAGGAATGCTGGTCGGCCTAAAGCAGGGAGTGTTTGGGGCGGCGGCTTCAGGGCCTGTTATCCGATGGCAGTGGCAGTGGCTTGGGGGAGGGCAGGGAGGGAGAAAGAAAGAAAGAGGGCAGGCAGGGAGACAGAAGGAAAGAAGAGAAACAGAAAAAAAGAAAGGGGGCATGAAGAGAGAAAGAAAGAGAGGGCAGGGAGAGAGGAAGAAAATGTTGGGGGGGAATGAGGTCAGGAGGAGAGGAAGCATACAGGCTGAAAGAAGAGGAGAAAGATTGGATGCACAGTCAGAAGAAGAAAAGTGCACCCAGACTCATGAAATCACCAGACAAGGTAGGAAAAATTATTTTATTTTAAATTTAGTGATCAAAATGTGTCTGAATTTATATCTGCTGTCTATATTTTACACTATGGTCCCCTTTTACTAAACCGCAATAGAGGTTTTTTGCGCAGGGAGCCTATGAGCATCGAGAGCAGGGCTGGGCATTTAGCGCAGCTCCCTGCGCTAAAAACTGCTATCGTGGTTTAGTAAAAAGAGAGGGGGGGAATTTGTCTATTTTTGTATGGTTGTTAGTGAGGTGACAGTGCATAGAATCATCTGCTTTGATCTCTTTGAAAAAACCCTGGTAAAAGAATGATAATTAACATTTTCTCTGGGTACAGTGTGCTTTGTGGGTTTTTTTAAATTTTATTGCTGGTAGATCATTTTGACTTGGTCTTTTAAAAGTAGCTCGCAAGAACAAAAAGCGAGGGCACCCCTGCTCTAGAACATCGCTCCTTAGTTTTATCAAGTGGTGCAGTGAGGGGCCAGCACTTTACATCTTATCTCCTCATGTACAGCACGGTTCTTTATTCTAAGCAGCTCTGGCACTAACAGTACTATGGGTGCCTTATGCTACTTTCACTACCACTTGCAGTCAGGTTTGGCATGTTATCATGGTTTTGGTTTTTTATTTAGTTTTTCATCAGTATTTTCATTTATTTATTAAAGCAGCATTTTTTAACAGCCCGATGCCCCTCCCCTATCAGTGTGCATTCAATCCACTGCCGCCACTTTTTTGGCACCTCTTTCCACAGATCAAATATCATAGCCCCTCTGTCGCGTGTTCACACTTATTCTGCTTATGAGTTTATCTCATCAGTGCAGACACCTTTTCGGTAAGTCCATTTTACTCTCCCTTTTTTACTTTCCCAAGTGCTGTGGTTTTATTCCTTGGTTTTAATAGAAGCTCATTTGAACAATAATTTAGATCTTTCCCAGGTTTCACTTTTCATGTACCCGGTCGGCTTGTCTTTGAGCTACTATCGGCTTATGTTTTCAAGATACACTCTGTATTATCATTTGTTCATTTCCCATACGTTTACTTTTGCCCTGTTTAGGTCTATATAGTCTAGGCATACTGTTTGTAACCAGCCATCATTTTAAGTATGTATATGCCCTATTTTAGGGGAGGGGGCGTTAAATTATTTTAGCATGTTATTTCATTAATTCTGAGTTGGGTGTTACAATATGTTGTTCTTGGTTTTTAGTTTACACATTATTTAATCTTTTCTATGACATGTTCACATCGCAATTTTACTCAAAAGTATAAATAGGTATCCATATTCAAGTTTCATCACAGTGCTTTGGTTTTGGATCCAGTATTTGTCACTTCCGTCCACCAGGTCTGGCTATCTGTTACCGTCTCATATTTTAAAGACTCACTTGTTATAATTAGCGGTGATCCAAACTTCTCTTCATAATGGACATGTCTGATTTTAGCATTTGGATTTTAGTACTATGTGTTTGGTCTTTTCTGGTTTCCTTTCTATAGTCTGCTTTTCGTCTGGAGTCTTTTGAGTTTAGAATTACATTTTATGACATATTTTTGTGGTTATAATTGTATGACATGTCTAAATCGGTCAAGTTATCCATTCTTTTTATTATTTTGTCCCCTCATACAGTGGGAGACCGCCCCGGGTGCCAGCCCTAGGGGGAACACAGCCGGCTGGATCCAGAACCTTCCAAGCTGCTCTAAATGGCACCTGCACCTCATCATGGCTGCTGCACTTATTCCGAAGCAGAGTCGGCAGCCGCACTAAAGTGCAGGAAGGTCCCGCGATGACTGCATTTGCCGCCTCTTCCTCCAGAAGACGTAAGTGACGGCGGAAGGGGTGGACCAGCAGCTACAGTCATTGCGGAACCTTGCTGCAACTCCCTGCGTCTGCTAGCCCACCCCCTTCAACGTCACTTACATCTTCCAGAGGCAGAGACAACAGAAGCAGTCATCATGGGACCTTGCTGGTTTGGAGGGAGAGAGGAGCATAAAAGGGTGGTGGAGGGAGAAAAAGGAGGTCAGGGTGGTATGGAAGGGTGGTGGAGGGAGAGAAAGGGGGCAGATGCTGATGGAATTGGTGTGCAGGGAAAGGAGAGAGAGACATAAGGGGGAAGGATACTGGATGGAATTGGGTTGGAGGGAAAGAAAGGGGGCAGATGCTGATGGAAGTGGGGGGAAGGGAGAGGAGAGAGTGAAATGCCAGACCATGGGGGTGTGGGAGAGGGAATGGAAGAAGAGGAGAGAGATACCAGACCATTGGAGGAGGGAAGGGAAGAAGATGGATGCCAGAATAATAGGGGTGAAGGGAGAGATGGAAGGGGAATACAAGGAGAGAAGATGCCATATAGAAGGGGCAGAGAGAGGGTAGAAAGTGGATGAAAGGAAGAGAGTGACAAGACTATGAGGAAAGCAGAAACCAGAGAAGACAATGTAGAAAAAAATTCTATTTATTTATTTTTTTGCTTTAGGGGAGATGCATTGCTCTTTCTGTGGTGTTGCATTGTATGCAGAGTCCAGCTTCTTGGTGCTTCAATTTAACCTTTGTCTACGTTTTTCTATTTTATCCCCCCTTTTACAAAACTGTAGAGCGTTTTTTTAGCACTGGCCATGGTGTAATTGCTCAGAATTCTATGAGAATCTGAACTGTTACCACCATGGCTAAAAACCACATTACAGTTTTGTAAAAGGGAGAGGGGTTAGTTTGTGATTACATATTTCATACTAGGCGAAAGTGTTTTCTGTGTTCAAAAGACATGGTTTTCAGTTAGGATTGACTGTGTAGGATTGATCTGTACTAGTCTGGTTTATTTAGTTTTACAATGGGTGTACCTATGTACTGCTCACTGCAATATGTAAGATGCTGCCTTTTCCTAGGTACACTCTTGTGTGATGTGTGGATTGTTACTAAATATCAAACAGATGGGGGTGTCAAAAAATGATGGACCTCGGGTGTCACATATGCTAGGTACGTCACTGCCTTCATAGTTTATATCTAATCCACAAGTCTGCTTTCAGGACCTACAGGGTATGTATCCCTCTGATTCATGACAATTTCACTTCTCATGTTATCTTATCCATTCTTTTTATTATACAACTGCCCAGATAAGCATCATTCTTTGACGTGACTGGACCTTGAAAAGCAACAGCATCAGTGTTCTCCCCAGAAATTTTTTCCAGCCATGAAAAACATTTCCTGCATTTAGTGTGCCGGAGTTAAAAAAGTTTAAGAGAAGCTTCTCTATACCATTTGAAAGAGGGCAAATATCTAATTATTCACTTCTAGAATTGGATACTTCTTAAATTTAATAAAAAATATTATGGAACAAGTGTCAAACCTTAAGAAAGGCAGTCATACTGAGCATTGGAAAATAACTAATAATAATTAACTAATGCAAATAGTACACATTTAGGGCTCCTTTTACTAAGCTGCAATAGCGGTTTTACCGCACGCTTAGCTCGCGCAGAATTGCCGCACGTGCTAGACGCTAACGTCAGCATTGAGCTGGCGTTAGTTCTAGCCGTGTAGCGCAGCAATTCTGCACGCGCTAAAAATGCTATTGCAGCTTAGTAAAAGGAGCCCTTAATTTTCCCCACCATCAAATTTCCCCGTCCCGCCTCACCCGGCTACTTTTTCATGCCATCCAGCTGGAAAAAATTTCTGGGAAGAACACTGCAACAGTATTAATGTGGCAGCAGCTCCCATTCCCACGGCACTATCATGGAACCGTTACCACGGTAATACTGGGCAAAATGGCAACGGGCTCCTGTTACTGTAAGAATTACCATGATAACCATGGAATTTCTATGGTACTGGTCACCGTGTCATTCTCTACACAGTAGAACCCACAAAATAATAATAAGAACCAAAGAAGCAGCCGCGTGGCAGGAGAGGGCGGCAGCGGACTTGGACCAGGAAGAGGAGAGGTAGCCAGGAGAGGAAGAGGGCAACGGCGAGGAACGGGCAGCGGCAAGAGTTAACTCCGCCCACCCGCGTCACCAGCCACGTCACCACCCGAGTCATCGCCCGGACTCCCCCTTAAGAGAAGGGGGGCCACAGCGTGAAGAAGAACCAAAGAAGCAGCCGCGTGGCAGGAGAGGGCAGCGGCAGCAGACTTGGACCAGGAAGAAGAGCGGTAGCCGGGAGAGGAAGAGGGCAGTGGCGAGGAACGGGCAGCGGCGAGAATTAGCTTCGCCCATCCACGTCACCAGCCGCGTCACCACCCGAGTCAGCACCCGGACTCCCCCTTAAGAGAAGGGGGGGTCGCGGCGCGAAGAAGAACCAAAAATGCAGCCGCATGGCAGGAGAGGGCAGCGGCAGCGGACTTGGACCAGGAAGAGGAGAGGTAGCCGGGAGAGGAAGAGGGCAGCGGCGAGGAACAGGCAGCGGCGAGAGTTAGCTCCGCCCACCCGCGTCACCACCCTAGTCAGCGCCCGGTCTCCCGCTTAAGAGGGGGGGGCCAACGGCCCACGGCCGTTCGGCGTGCGACGAAAACCAGCGGCAAAGGCGCTCGCCTTAGCAAGAGCGCCTTTGCGAAGGGCCTTGAGAAGGGTCGAGCAAAGACAGCCAAGGACTCCAGAACACCAGGTAAGGAAGAAGCGAGCACGCATGTAAGGAGCGCGCACACACAAGAAGAAAACACACAATAAGACACACACAAGACAGGAAAGGATAAAGAAGCAGCAGGCTCCGGGGACAAGAAAGAGGCCCAAGGGAGGATAACAGACCCACCAAGACAAAAAGCGGCAGAAGAAGTAGACAGGAAAGAGCCAAGCACAGGAGAGAGCACAGCGCCCGCCCACATAAGGACATAAGACAAGGGGGAGAGCATCTAGTGGACTGCGAAGAAAGAGAAATGGAAGCAGCAGGAACCCGGAGGAGCTTCCCAGTGTACTGCACGGAGTGTCATATGTATGACTACCTTCCCTCGGGAAGGCAGGCATACATATGCAGTCGGTGTCAGGAACTGGAAAGCCTGAAGAAGGAAGTTGGTCGACTACAGTGCAAGGTTCAAGAGCTGGAGGGGCTCCACATCTCGGAAGCACCATTCAAGACAACTGAAGACCCCGCAAGAGAAAGCCACATCGAGGAGCAAGTAAGGGAGCTCGAAAGGTTCATCGAGGAGGCCTACAGGTAGGTAGAAGAGCAGGATCATCAGCAGCACTGGAGCGAGGAAGCTACGTCTACACGAGATGGAGGACAGGGGCCAACAAATGGAAGACAGGAACCAACAGATGCCAAAGATGAAGGACCACATGGAAGATTCGAGCAACCAGAGAGGGCGAAGACTGTCGGGAGAGAAATCCTGAACCACACCGAGGATACAGACTTGAAACCAGTGAGGAAGCTGAAGAAGGGGAAATCTGCAGTCGTCGTGGGAGACTCAATCCTGAGAGAAATGGACAGTCACGTAGCAGGAGGGAGAGAAGATCGGCTAGTGACCTGTCTCCCAGGAGCAAGAACGAAGGACATCACCGACAGAATCGAGAGGATCCTGGATGGCGCAGAAACAGAAGAGACAGCAGTGATAATCCACGTGGGAACAAATGATGTCAACAGGAGAAATTACAGCAGGACTACGCTAACTGAACAGTTCAAGAGCCTAGGAAGGAAACTGAAGCTGAGGACACAGAAGATAGCATTCTCAGAGATTCTGCCAGTACCGAGGGCAGACGTGAAGAGGCAGACCGAGCTACAAGCAATAAACGCATGGTTGAGGAGATGGTGCGAAGAAGAAGGAATCCTTTTTGTGAGGAACTGGACAACTTTTGGGGGGAAGAACAAGCTCTTCAGGAGGGGCGGACTACACCTGAGCAAGGCAGAAACGAGGCTGCTAGCAAACAACGTCAAGAGAGGAATTGAACAGGCTTTAAACTGAGAAGAAGGGGAAAGCCGACAGTCGACCTGACGTCGACGGTTCGGACAAGAGTATCCAAAGAAGATACTGAACGGGAAAAATGCTGGGAACAAGCAAGAGACGAACAACAGAAACTGTTGACCAACAAGAGGGGTAAACAGATAAAATTAGAGGAACAGGAGAGATCGGGAAATCAGGTTGCAGACGAAAAAGATGCACCAAAAAATGAGGAAGAAAGGAACAGAAATCAGGGACTGGCATCCCAAATAGGGGATGGCAAGAGGAGCAAAACACATGTAAAACCAGCAGAGAAAAGAAAAGACCGGGACTTAAATTGCTTGTACGCAAATGCAAGGAGCCTAAAGTCCAAAATGGGAGAATTAGAAGTCATAGCCAAAAAAGAAGACCTAGACATCATTGGAATCATGGAAACATGGTGGAACGAGGATAACCAATGGGACGTAGTACTGCCAGGGTACAAACTCTATAGAAGAGACAGGACACACAAGAAGGGTGGAGGAATAGCACTATACATAAAAGACACCATTCTCTCGTCCGGAGTGGATATAGAACCAAAGGCGAAAGGATTGGAGTCATTATGGGTTAAATTACCGGGAAAAAATAGCCTTGACATAAGATTGGGTCTATACTATCGTCCACCTGGACAAACAACAAAGATCTGGCAGCAGAATTGAGGTGGAAAGGCAACAACAGGAACGTGACAGTAATGGGAGATTTTAACTACCCCGGGATAAACTGGAATACTGGAAACTCGAACTGTGCGAGGGAAACAGAATTCTTAGAGGCTGTGAGGGACTGCTTTATGGATCAGCTTGTCAAGGAACCAACAAGAGGAAATGCCACTCTTGACCTAATCCTCAACGGAATAGGGGGACCTGCAAAAGAAGTGGAAGTAGTAGGAACACTAGGAAACAGCGATCACAACATGATCCAGTACAAATTAGGAGTAGGTACAGCAAAAAGGAAGAGAACCACAGTGACAACGTTCAACTTTAAGAAAGGGAACTATGATGCTATGAGAGCAATGGTAAGGAAAAAACTCAGAAACTGCTCAAGGAAAACAGAAACTGTAGAGCAAGCCTGGTCTCTATTCAAGGGCACAGTGAAAGAAGCACAACATATGTACATCCCCAGATTTAGAAAAGGGTGCAAAAAAAACCTAACAAAAGACCCCGCATAGATAAACAATGAGGTGAAGAAAGCGATAGGAGACAAGAAAAAATCATTCCGGAAATGGAAAAAGGACCAAACTGGGGAAAACTGGAAGGAACACAGGAAACGCCAAAGAGAATGTCATCAAGTGGTTAGGAGAGCGAAAAGAGAATACGAAGAGAGGCTGGGCAGGGAGGCAAAAAACTTCAAATCATTCTTCAGATATGTTAAAGGGAAGCAATCGGCGAGGGAGGAAGTAGGACCGTTGGATGATGGAGACAGAAAGGGAGTGATAAAGGAGGAAAAAGAGGTAGCCGACAGGTTAAACAAATTATTCTCGTCAGTCTTTACAAGCGAAGACACATCCAGTGTACCAGAACGTGATCTTCCATGGTGATCAAGAAGAAAAACTGTCAACAATAGAGGTGAGCCATGAGGTTGTCCTCCAACAGATAGATTGAAAAGCGACAAATCACCAGGCCCGGACGGAATCCACCCTAGGGTACTAAAAGAACTAAGAAATGAGATAGCGGGAATACTCCGAGTTTGCAACCTATCCTTGAAAACTGGAGAGATCCTGGAGGACTGGAAGATAGCAAATGTTACACCTATCTTTAAAAAGGGGTCAAGAGGAGACCCGGGAAACTATAGGCCGGTAAATTTGACATCGGTTCCAGGCAAGATGGTAGAAGCACTGATAAAGGACAGCATCTGTGAGCACATCGAAAAAAATGGGCTGATGAAAGCGAGCCAACATGGCTTCTGCAAGGGAAGATCATGCCAAACAAACTTACTGCACTTCTTTGGGGGGGTAAACAGCCAGTTGGACAAAGGGGAACCCGTAGACATCATTTACCTCGACTTCCAAAAGGCCTTTGACAAGGTACCCCATGAGCGGCTACTTAGGAAGCTGTGGAACCACGGGGTGGAAGGGGACGTACACAGATGTGTCAAACACTGGTTGGCAGGCAGAAGACAGAGGGTTGGAGTGAAGGGTCACTACTCGGGCTGGAGGAAGGTCACGAGCGGAGTTCCGCAGGGGTCTGTACTCGGACCGCTGCTGTTCAATGTATTTATTAATGACCTGGAAACGGGGACGAAATGTGAAGTTATAAAATTTGCGGATGACACTAAACTCTGTAGAAGGGTTAGAACTATGGAAGAGTGTGAGGACCTACAAAGGGACCTAAACAAACTGGAAGAGTGGGCGAATAAATGGCAGATGAACTTCAATGTAGGGAAATGCAAGGTCATGCATATAGGGAAAAAGAACCCGATGTTCAGCTACCAAATGGGGGGATTAGTATTAGAGGGAAGTAACCTTGAAAGAGATTTGGGTGTACTGGTGGACACAACAATGAAGTCAACGGCACAATGCGCAGCAGCCGCGAAGAAGGCAAATAGAATGTTGGGTATTATTAAGAAGGGTATTACGACCAGAACAAAAGAAGTCATCCTGCCGTTGTATCGGGCAATGGTGCGCCCACACCTGGAGTACTGTGTTCAGTATTGGTCACCGTACCTTAAGAAGGATATGGCAATACTTGAGAGGGTCCAGAGGAGAGCGACACGAATTATTAAGGGCATGGAAAACCTTTCATACACTGAAAGATTGGAGAGACTGGGGCTCTTCTCCCTGGAAAAGCGGAGACCCAGAGGAGACATGATAGAGACCTACAAGATCATGAAGGGCATAGAGAAAGTAATAATAATAATAATAATAACAGTTTATGTACCGCAATACCATTAAGTTCTATGCGGTTTACAGAAGATTAGTGGGGTACAAGTTGAGTTGATAGATTCTTCAAACTTTCAAAACATATAAGAACAAGAGGGCATTCGGAAAAATTGAAAGGGGACAGATTTAAAACAAATGCTAGGAAGTTTTTCTTTACCCAGCGTGTGGTGGACACCTGGAATGCATTTCCAGAGGACGTAATAGGACAGACGGTACTGGAGTTCAAGAAAGGATTGGTTAATTTCCTGCTGGAAAAAGGGATAGAGGGGTATAGATAGGGGGCTACTGCGCAGGTCCTGGACCTGTTGGGCCGCCGCGTGAGCGGACTGCTGGGCACGATGGACCTCGGGTCTGACCCAGTGGAGGCATTGTTTATGTTCTTATGTAACTTTATTCTTCTATTCTGCCATAGTCGTGAGACTTCTAGGCGGTTTAAATTGAAGACAGCTGGACAGTCAGCGAGATACAATATGCAGAGATAAGAGAAATACAGCATGCAGAAACTTAAAAAGGCAGCAAAATACAATATACAGATTGTTAACAGATATTAGAAATATCAGACATGTTTGCAATATTAGAAATGGATTTAGTGTTTTGTGTAGATACTTTTTAGGTGATATTTCTGTCGAATAAGGCAGTTTTTATGGCTTTTCTAAAGGTGTCATAGGTCAGTCTTGCTCCATTAATGTACTTGTCTAGCCAGTGTTGTTTGTTTGCTTGGTACATAAAAGTTCTATCCAGAAAGGATTTGTATTTGCAGCCAGTAATGCTTGGGTATGCAAATAGATTGCTATTTCTGGTTTGTGTTGTAGGGCTGTATAGTACGAAGTGAGGTAGCAGGTAGGTAGGAGCTAGTTCCCAGACCAGCCTGAAACATATGCAAGAGAACTTGAATATTATTCGCGCCTCCATTGGCAGCCAGTGAAGTAGTCTGTAGTAGGGGCTGACATGGTCGCTTTTTTACAGTCCAAATATCAAGCAGACCGCTGTGTTTTCAACAATTCTAAGTTTCCTCAAAGTTTTTTTGGGTATACCCATATAAACGATATTACAATAGTCCAGTGTAGAAAGCACTAGCGATTGCACTAGTAGTCTAAATGATAATGGGTCAAAGTATTTTTTGATGGTCTTTAACTTCCATAATGTCAGGAAACACTTTTTTACCACTATGTTCGTGTGTTCAACCATTGTCAAATGTGTGTCTAATGTGACTCCCAATATTTTTATTGTTTTAGTAATTGGGTAGTCGCGATCTTTTACACGTAACGTTGTTTTGGTAATTTTGTCTGTTGGGCTTGCAAGGAAGACTTTTGTTTTTTCTGTGTTTAGTTTCAGTTTGAAGTTTATTGTCCACTGTTCTATTTTGGTCATAATCTGAGAAATGTATTCCGAGGTCTCGTTTGTTATGCTGTTCATTGGGATTAAAATGGAAATGTCATCTGCATATATGTAGTAGTTTAGGTTTAGCTTTTTCAGGAAGTATTCTAAGCATGATATGTAGATGTTGAATAGGGTGGGTGATAGTGGTGAACCTTGTGGTACACCCGAGGGGTTTTTCCAGGTGTTTGAGTATGTCCCACCGATAAACACCCGATAAGATCTCTTTGTTACGAAACCCTGTATCCAGTTACTTACTCTTCCCGTAATTCCTATTCCATCTAGGCAGCGTAGCATTATTTTGTGATCAACAAGATCAAAAGCGCTGCTGAAGTCTAGTTGTAAGATCAGAGCACTTGTACCTTAGCTGAATAAGCTTTATAGGTGATTAAGGATCGAGGCTAGGACTGTCTCCGTGCTATAACCCTTTCTGAATCCTGATTGGTGTTCATTGAGTATGTTAAATTTGTCTAGATAGTCCACTAACTCTAAGTTGACCAGTCCTTCGAGCAGCTTGGTGAATAAGGGGATGCTTGCTATCGGTCTGTAGTTGGTTTTCAGGGTTAGTGAGTTTTTTTGGTCTTTTGGGATGGGTGTGATTAGTATATGTCCCATTTCCTCGTGGAATGTTCCTTCAATGAGAATGGTTATTATCCAGTTAAACAAATCCTTTTTAAAATCTAGTGTAGCTGCTTTCAAGATTTTGGAAGGACAAACGTCCAGTAGGCAGTTTGATTTAGTATATTTATTGAATAGGGTTAGAAAATGGTGCCAGGTTGGAGGTTCAAAATGGTTCCAGAGCATGTCTACTCTGGTTTCTTTTTCGTGGGGTTCAAATTGGAAGTCGAAGTTGGGTGTGGGTGATGGTATGGTCGCTCTTACGTCTACGATTTTATTGTTGAAAAAGGTGGCAAGGGTTTCTGTCGAGGGCATACATTCATTATCCTGTGGCATGATTTGGGTGTTGTCTGTTAATCTGTTTACCAATTTGAACAGTTCTTTGCTATTTGTTTTGGGTGTCCCTATTTTTTGTACGTAGTGTATTGTTCGCTTTTCTCTAATCAGATTTTTGTAGTTTTTCATCTTTTGTTTCTAGTGTATTTTGTCTTCTTCTTTGTTTGTTTTTTGCCAGGTTCTTTCTAGTTTTCTCAGTTCCTGTTTTAGAGTTAGTAATTCAGAGTCGTACCATTCATTTAGTTCCCTTTCTTTTTTTCTGTATGTTTGGAATGGTGCTATTTGGTCTAAACACTTCTTTGCTAAACTTTGCCCATTTGTTTGGGAAGTTTTGTATTTCCTCTGTTTTGGGTTGTAATTTGTAGTGGGTCCAGAATTCTATTGGGTTTAAAGTTCCTCTTCTGGTAATTGTGGTTGGTTTTGGGTTTTTTCTTCTATATTTTTGTTGGGGTGATTTTTTTTGCCAATAAAGATCAAAATTACAAATGTAGTGATCTGACCAGATGCATTTTTTCCAGACCCCTATGCTATGTTGGATCTTTGGGTCAGGGGTTTCTTTTTGCGAAAAGGTAACTATGTCTAGTTGGTGGCCTTTTTCTTGTGTTTTCTCTGGTTTTGGTATTGAGAAACCGAGAGTTGTTAAGAAAGTGTTAATTTGGTTTATCCACTTGCTCTAGGTGAACGTTCATGTCGCTCAGTAGTAGGTTATATGTTCCTTATAGGGTGTTAATGGTGAGGTATTCGAAGAACTCTTCTCTAGTACTAGACCATTTTTGGGGGGGATGTAAAATAGTGTCACGGTTAATGCCCCTTCCAGCTGGGTGTTGGTAACCTTACAAGTTAATATTTCCAGGTCTTTTGTGGTTTTTGAGACTATTTTGCTATAGACAAAGGATTCTTTTAAAATTATCGTTATACCACCCCCTTTTTTCCAGTTTCTAGAAAGTGGTATTATTTTGTAACCCTGGGGTAGCATTTCTTTCATAATCGGATCTGTGTCTGAAACCATGTTTCAGTCAGGAATAGGAGATCGGGGTTCGTTTGCGCCAGCCAATCGTGCAGTATTTGAGCTTTGTTTCTTACTGAACGGGTGTTTAGGTAATATCCCTTGAAATTACCAAATTTAGTTGGGGTGGGTGTACTAGATCATTCTAATTTTTTCAATTTTCTTTCCTTGATCTTGCTACTATGGTGTTTTAAAGAGTTGCGAGCTCTGTTTACCACGGGTATTTGTAGTGGGCTTAGCTTTGAAAATTCATATAGAAATTGATGTGGGCCAGTTGGTTTACTCGTCTTAGTTGGCCTGTGCCAGGAAAAGTGAATAGGGATTGGTTTGGGGTTTTTTTCGTCGTTACATCAGCTTCTATAACATTTTAAATACACAATCCCCAGTAACAGTAGGAATTTGTTTTAAAGTTGCCTTTTTTTTTTTCTTTCTGTGAGCATGCAATATTATAATATCAGTTGCAACATTATCATATCAGTTGTAACAGTTTTAATAGTGGGTGCAATGTAATAATGGGTGCAATATAATAATATCAGTTGAAGTGGTTATAATAGGTTGTTATACTTATCAAAGTATTTGGAGTCAATCGGGATTGTCTCTTCTCAGATCTTCGCTTCACAAAGGCGCTCACAAAGGCGCACGCGCCTTTGCTGTGCGCCTTCGCCGGTGCACCAAACGGCGGTACGCTGTTGCTGAGTTTCATTTTAAGGAGAAAGCCCCCGCTGGTTTCGGGGGGAGGAGCGGACTGGCTCTCGCTCCCCGCTGGATCGGGCTCCCACCTCCCCTCGGCTTGCCTGCTCACCGGTTCTCTGTGCAGTAATGGCGGTGCGCCATTGGTGAGTTTCAATTTAAGGAGAAAGCCCCCAATGGTTTCGGGGGAGGGGCGGAATAATTCTCACTCCCTGCTGGATCAGGCTCCCACCTCCCCTTGGCCTGCCTGCTCACTGGTTCTCTGTACAGGAACGGAGGTGCGCCGTTGGTGAGTTTCAATTTAAGGAGAAAGCCCCTGCTGGTTTCGGGGGAGGGGCGGACTGGCTCTCGCTCCCTACTGGATTGGGCTCCCACCTCCCCTCGGCCTGCCTGCTTGCCAGCTCTCTGTGCAGGAAAAGATACTAGAGCTTTACTGAAAAAGCAAAGCTTTTTTATTTTCATCAATGTGGACTCCATTGATTGACTTCATCTAGAGGTAAACATAACATAAGAATTGCCACTGCTGGGTCAGACCAGTGGTCCATCGTGCCCAGCAGTCCGCTCACGCGGTGGCCCTCTGGTCAAAGACCAGTGCCCTGAGACTAGCCCTACCTGCGTACATTCTGGATCAGCAGGAACTTGTCGAGCTTGGTCTTGAATCCCTGGAGGGTGTTCTCCCCTATGACAGACTCCAGAAGAGCGTTCCAATTTTCTACCACTTTCTGGGTGAAGAAGAACTTCCTTACATTAGTATGGAATCTATCCTATTTCAATTTTAGAGAGTGCCCTCTCGTTCTCCCTACCTTGGAGAGAGTGAACAACCTGTCTTTTTCTACCAAGTCTATTCCCTTCAGTACCTTGAATGTTTCAATCATGTCCCCTCTCAATCCCCTGCTTGTTCTCTGAGAAAAGCTGTTAATCCATGCCAATTGTTACAGATTAGCCCATTATTCAGCTCATTTTAGTTGGATTGAAACTTTCAGTGATGTTATGCTAAGCATGCATTATCCAACTTGTTTAATTTTGTTTTTGCTTGCTTTATTTTTGCTTTTCTCAATTTCAGACATCTAGGTAACCTGACTTCTGGAATATTTTACGACCTGTGGTTATTACATTAAGATGGAGTAACATACTGTCAAGCTCTGGTTATTCATGATTTTCAATACAGTATTTTCCAGATAGTGATTTACTGTTAGAATTTTGAAATCTTTTTTACTCTATTTCACCTTTTGTGTTTCAATGTGCTTTTCTAATATTTCCTGCTTCTTTTTTCTCACATCTTGCTGCAGTCTTAGGGCTTCCTGTAGGGAGAAAAAAATGGATTAAAAATGGATTTAAGATGACTTTTATAGCTTAATAGAATTATTACATAAAGCTAATGCATTAAGCAATTAAAAGGGATAAATTTACAAGTTAAACTTGAGATTTGAGGGTTAAATAAAAAGTAATGCCTTTACAACTTTTGTTTAAACTAAAAATACTGTAATAAATAAATAAATAAAAAGAACAAAAATAATGCTTGAAACTTACTCCCTCTTTAACAAAATTGCAAGAGCAGTTTCAAGCGCGGGGAGCCGCGCTGAATGGCCCGCACTGCTCCAGACGCTCATAGGAACCCAGTCCACTAGACCACCAGGCTTTGGAGTAAGAGGGGGAGCTTTGCAGTGGTAGAACAGGGACTATCACTGGGGGGCTCGGGCTGGGAGAATCGGTGGGAGGGTAGAATCAGGGGGGTGTTACTTACGTAAGGAAGCCCCTGATCTCCCTGCTTCCAATTGGTGCTGTTCAACTGTGGCAGTACATAATAAGAAAATAAGGAAATAACCGCTAAGACAACAAAAAAGATAAGTACAGTTTTCACTGCCACATGAATTAATTTAAAAATATAAGGCTTTGATAGCAGTTCTGGTTCTGGGCTTACAGTTTTGGGAATTGCGTGAAACACACCATCTTAATGATTTTGAAATATTGAAATATGAAGTCATGAAAAAATAGCTTTTTTAAGAAAATAAGGAAAAGTGATAAATTAAATAAAAGTTTTTATTATTAATAAAGAAATAATTTTGAATAATATATTAGGTAGTAGGGGGAAATAGAGCCTGTGATGTGAGAAGAGCAAGTGAACGTTTGTTCACAGAACAACCCTTAGGTGGTGAATTAGCTTTAAAGTCTGAAGCTCTGTCCCCAGGAGGAATTCTTCAATTCACTTTTCTGTTATGTTAAATCCACATGGGTTTCTTGGATGCTAGTATTGGAACAAGATGGAGCCATAACGTAACAGGGTCCTGAAAATAAGCTAAAAGTGACACTAATATATTTGTAGCTTGAAGTTAGGAGAAATCATGTGATTATAACCATGTGGTTGCAGCCTACAGGAATGTATTGTTTAATAAATGAGAAAGTTTCTGGAAGACATATTTGCAATAGAAGAGAACATGTCAGGTCAGCGTGACCTCAGTAAGCATGTTGTCTACTTTCTTCTATTACTGACAGAGGTGAGACAATAGCATGTGATGAGTTAAGTCAATGTTGCTAAGGAAAGCACTACCGAAGTAAAATTAACAGAACATAAGAACATAAGAAATGCCTCTGCTGGGTCAGACCCTAGGTCCATCGTTCCCAGCAGTCCGCTCACGCGGTGTCCCAGCAGGTCCAGGACCTGTGCAGTAATCTATCTATACCCCTCTATCCTCTTTTCCAGTAGGAATTTGTCTAATCCTTTCTTGAACCCCAGTACCGTACTCTGCCCAATCACGTCCTCTGGAAGCGCATTCCAGGTGTCCACCACACGTTGGGTAAAAAAGAACTTCCTAGTATTTGTTTTGAATCTGTCTCCTATCAACTTTTCCGAGTGCCCTCTTGTTCTTTTATTATTCGAAAGTTTGAAGAATCTGTCCCTCTCTACTCTCTCTATGTCCTTCATGATCTTATAAGTCTCTCCAATCTCTCAGCATATGACAGGTTTTCCATCCCTTTTATCAGACGCGTCGCTCTCCTCTGAACTCTTTCGACTAACGCCATATCCTTCTTAAGATACGGCGACCAATATTGGACGCAGTACTCCAAATGCGGGCGCACCATTGCCCGATACAACGGCAGGATAACCTCTTTCGTTCTGGCTGTAATACCCTTTTTGATTATACCAAGCATTCTATTCGCTCTCTTAGCGGCCGCTGCACACTGTGCCGTCGGCTTCATTGTCATGTCCACCAATACCCCCAAGTCCCTTTCCTGGGTACTCTTATTCAATAATATCCCTCCCATTGTATAGTTGTACCTCGAGTTTCTGCTCCCCACATGTAATACCTTACATTTCTCAATGTTGAACTTCATCTGCCATCTCGTCACCCAATCTTCTAGTTTGTTCAAGTCCCTTTGCAATTCTTCACATTCCTCTGTAGTCCGAGCTCCATTAAATAGTTTAGTGTCGTCCGCAAATTTTATTATCTCGCACTTCGTCCCTGTTTCTAGACCATTTATGAAGATATTAAATAGTAGCGGCCCGAGCACCGAGCCCTGCGGGACACCACTCGTGACCCTCCTCCAGTCGGAGTAGTGGCCCTTCACTCCTACCCTTTGTTTTCTACCCTCCAACCAGTTTCTGATCCATCTATGTATGTCTCCTTCCACCCCATGGTTCTTTAGTTTCCGGAGTAGGCGTTCATGGGGCACCTTGTCAAAGGCTTTTTGGAAATCTAGATATATGATGTCAATGGGGTCTCCTTTGTCCATCTGTTTGTTAATCCCTTCAAAGAAGTGCAATAAGTTTGTTTGGCACGATCGTCCCTTGCAGAAACCATGCTGGCTGGCTATCAGAAGTTCGTGCTTTTCAAAATGTTGATCAATGCTTTCTTTTATCAGTGCTTCTGCCATTTTCCCAGAAACTGAAGTCAGGCTCACTGGCCTGTAGTTTCCCGGATCACCTCTTGATCCCTTTTTAAAGATGGGCGTAACGTTGGCTATATTCCAATCCTCCGGGATCTCGCCTGTTTTCAGGGATAAGTTGCAAATTTGCTGCAGTAGTTCCGCTATCTCCTCCTTTAATTTCTTCAGAACCCTTGGATGTATGCCATCTGGACCCGGGGATTTGTCAGTTTTTAGTTTTTCTATCTGCCTGCGAACGTCCTCAATGCTCACTTCTATGAATGTTAATTTTTCTGCTTGACTTCCGTTGAAGAATTGCTCAGAAAACCATGTGACTTGCATAAAACCAACAGAATATTGTTGAAGTTTAAAGTTTGTAAATAGATTGTAATTGGACAATGTACCAACTACATATGTTTAATAATTAATTAATTCCTGTCATTATTTCCAATAAAATGGCTAGTCGCCTATATTTGAGAAGCCTTTCTGACGTCCCATTATTTTGGAGGATGCAGAAACGCTTCTCAAAGCTTTGACTATTAGCTACACTTGAGTGTGGAATCATTTGATCTCCTCTGAGATAGAATTAAGAACTGAGGAATATATGGAAGATTTGTGGGGGCATGTATGTAGCCTGTCCACATAGGTAGGTAGACCAAAAAAAAAACCTCTCTATTGCCCTCCATGCAGCATCTTTCCCTTCATCCCCCTCCATTATCTATGTCCAACATTTCTCCCTCTCTCTTCTCCACTCATGTCTCCCTCCCCTCCACCATATGCAGGATTTCTCCCTCTCACCGCTTTCTACATATTTTGTATCCCTCACTTCCTCTCCTCCACCCTATCTCCAACAATTCTTTCTCTTTCCTCTGTTCTCTTTACTCCCCATGTGCAGCAGCTTTCATCCCTCCTATTACCCAGTGCAGCTTTTCATCCATCCATCCCATCCACCTGTGCAGCAACTTTCCTACCTCCTATACCCCTGTGCAGCAAACACCCAACCCATCGACTCCCCCTTCCCCCAGAGCAGCAGCGGTGATAGTGGCTGGCGGGAAAAGGCAGTGCTCCAAACAGGCAGCTTCTGACCTGACCTGTTAGGGCTTCCTTCTACTGCATCATCAGTGATGCAGAAAAGGGAAGCCCTAGCAGAGCAGACCAGAAGTGCCTGTTTGGAGAGCTGCCTTTTCCTGCCAGCCACCATCACTGCTGCTGCTGCTTTAAGAGACCCAGAGGAAAGTCAGGATTCATTGAATCGGTGACTCTGATTTTCCTACAAAGCAAATCGATTCACCAAAGTGAATCGGTGAATCAATTCAAATAAGTGAATCAGGCAGCACTACTTGGGACCTGGGTTGGCTGTTGGAAATAGAATACTAGGCTTGATGGACTTTCAGTCTGTCCAGTAAAAATCAAAAGGTGCGATTTCTAAACTTTTGTTCCCCCTACACACAAAACGGGGAGAAAAAACTACTATATTTTTCACTCTATATGACGCACCGGACCATAACACACACACACCTGTAGAGAAGGAAAACCCAGGAAAAAAAAATTTACGCTGCCCTGCCCTGTAACCCCTCTGGTGGTCTAGTGGTAGGCCGGGACAGGGTCTTATAGAGCAAAAAAAAAAAAAAATCGGTAAGCAGTGTAGGCACCCCTCCCCCTCATAGACAGCAGAGGAACTCCCGCCCCCCTCCCCGTAGGCCGCACAGGTAACCCCCATAAGCAGCACAGGCACAACCCCCCCCCATGGGCAGCACAAGCACAACACCCCCCATAGGCAGCACAGGCACAAACCCCCCTGGTATCTTTCTTTTAAGTCCCCTTTCCGTGCTCCTGTCTCCCTCGCTGGAGGACTCTTCTTCGGTTCGAGGCTGGGCACAGTGGCGCAGAAGGCAGGCGCATGCTTTTCGCGTTCCTGCCTGGTCCAGCACCGCTCCCCGATTGGCTACAGTCAATTCTACGGGGGGGGGGGGGTATTCACTCCATAAGATGCACCCTTATTTCCATCCCTTTTTGGGGGGTGGAAAAAGTGTGTCTTATGGAGCAAAAAACACGGTAAGTCAAACAGGCTCAGAAACAGGTGTTAACCATGAAGACTAACATCTCTAATTATATAAAGTAGTTTTTATTAAACCAGAATGCAAATACATAAGATACAGAAATCAAAATTTTGTTAAGCCACAATACAACTCCAATCCCCTAACCCCCCAAACCTCCCTCCCGGGCAGCAGCAGCGGTAGCAAACAGTCCCAAATAAGAACACTGTCAAAATAGGAGCAGTAAACAAATCATACATCCCAAAGTTGTCGTTGGACATAAGAAGTAAAGGTCAAACTAAAAGAATACCAGCATTGACGGAATAACCGACCTTTTTTAGCAGTCAGGTCCACAATGGCCTTTCGTTCCAGTAACATTTGCTGCAACATTAATGCTCTCCACTGCTGAATAGAAGGTGGTTGAGGTGAGAGCCACTGTAAAAGAATACATTTCCTGCCCATTAGCACAGTTTTCCTAATGAAGATCGCACAACCTGGTCGAGGTGGATGAAAACGGATCTGTAGAGTGAAAAGAAAACTGGGATGCATCCTCCAAGAACAACCCCAAAGCCGAGCCACCGTAGACACCAATCGTAACCAGAAGGCAGACACCAAGGGGCAAGTCCAAAACATGTGTCCAAAAGATGCCATAGGCTGCGCACATTTTCCACAGCAATGTCCCGTACTGATCCCCATTACCTGAGCTCTCTTGGGTGGATAAAAGGCTCGCAGCAAGAACTTGTAATTTCGCTCCTTCTCCACTTAGGATAGTGTAGCTGCATTCCCCAGGCGAATGCCCCTACGGATCATATCATCAGAGATAGGCACCTGAAGATCAGCCGACCATTTCTGGGCTAGGGTAATAAAGTCCAGGTCACCAGAAAGCTCCTGTAGGAACTTATGATAAAATTTCAACGGTATAGGTTCTTGTGCTGTAAGACAAAGAGCTTCCTGTAAACTGTTTTGAACATCCTCTCTCAATGTCACGGAAGTCAAGGTCTGCAAATAATGCTGAAGTTGTCGGTAAGCAAACCAATCCACAGGGGAGAGATGGAACTGTGTCTGTAGTTCAGCAAAAGAGGCAGGAAGACCCGTATGAAGGATCACTTGAGACACATAGTGAAGACCCACAGAGGTCCAACGCCGGAAGACTGCTGACTCCAAGCCAGGTAAGAAATCTCCGTTACCAGCAATGGGGAGATAAGGTGTTCCACAGGGGGAAATCTTCAACATCTTGCACAACAGTTTCCAAGCCTTACGCATTACAGGTAAGAAGGGGTGTGATTGTAACAGTGGCAAGTCCGGCAAGTGGCGAGCATGTAAGAGGTAGCTAAAATGGTAAGGCCTAAAAGAAAAACATTCAATCTCAGGCAATGAAAAACATGCAGTATTACAAAACCAGTCATGGATATGCCGTAATTGACATGCAAGGTTAAATCTAGATACACTCAGAAGACCCAACCCCCCCTGAGCTTTTGGTAACATCAACTTAGATAACGCTATCCAAGCCTGTTTCCCCTGCCACAGGTATGCAGAAAGATGGGAGTTGTGTTGTGATAAGTGTGTGTGTGTTAACATAATAGGCAACATTTGCAATACATAGAGCCATTTTGGTAATATCATCATATTATAGAGAGCAATTCGGCCAGAAAGGGACAGGGGAAATTTCCGCCAATTGTGAAGGGTGGTCGCTGTACGACGGAGTAAGGGCGAAACATTAGCAAAGTAAAGCCTATCCAAATTCTGAGGGATAACCACCCCTAAATACGTCAATTGTGAAGGGGCCCACTGTAAAGAAAACTCTCCCTGTCAGGACTGATGCACCTCAGGCGAAGTTGGCATTGCCAAGGACTTCTGCTTATTAAGAACTAAACCTGAGTAAAGATGAAATTCATCCAGGAATTCCAAAGCTCGAGGTAACGAACGTTGGGGATTACCCAAAGTAAGCAGAAGATCGTCTGCAAATGCCAACACCCGCAGCTGAGAAGAACCCTCTGGCAGCTTTATGCCTAAAATTTAATAGCTTCATGATGACCACCCGCAGGCGCTTTTCCAGACCAGGGTGGGGGCCCAGGCGGTGTGCCCGTTCAATGCGTAGGGGCCCCATGGAAGGAGGAAGCGATAACTCCTCCCGCAGCCATCGCTCCAGCACCTCTAATAAGCAGCGGTCTGATATCGTCTCTGGAATGCCCAGCAAGCGCGGGTTCGAGCGTCTGGAGCGATTTTCCAAGTCATCCAGCTTTTCAGCCTGTGCCCGAACCTGCGCCTGCAACGTGCTAAGATCAGCACCCCGAGCTGTGGTGGTATCCTCCAATGTGGAGACCCGCTGTTCCAATTCGGTCATGCGAGCCGCCGCAGCCGCCAGCAGGGTCTCAATATTCGATATTTGCGCCGTTAGCGATTCTAATTTAGGCCCCAGTACCTGAGCAAGCGCCTCCTTTATGTCACTCAGCGCGGTCTCTGTAAGGTGCGAGCTCGCCGCCATCTTGTTCTCACTAGGCCGCACTCGCTCCCGATCTTTACGCGCTGATTTCGCCTGCATGTGCTCCCGTGATCGTGTAATGTATCTGTCCATGCAAGTAGAAAGACCCGATAGACGGCAGATCCACGAGAGAGGGGGGAAAAACGTCGGTAATTGCCAAAAGTATGCAGGGTAGCCCCGGAGCAAGCGAAGAGACGTCCTCACGCACTCATGACATCACGTGACCTCCCTCCTAACATCTCTAATTAAATCAACTGTTCATTCTTTATGAGTAAGAGAGAACATCTATTCTGTTGATGTAAAAATGAACACAAGAAAATAGCTAATATAAGTTTAGCAGTTTACCTGCTTTTTTTTCTGAGCCTCACTGGTATCCAACAGAGAAGCTGATACCATAGGTAAAGATTTCTGTAATGCCTTTAAAGCAGCAGGGTTGTACACTGTTTTTGTCAGTCCAGTAGAAGTGGATAACACCTATAAGAATGAAACCAGAAACAAGTTTGTTTTTCTGAGAACTTAAGACTTGATACCAAGCTAATAAGGAGCCAGATTTTATAAAGGTTTTCCTGCTAATACAACTTTAACAATATACAGTGGAACCTCAGTTTACGAGCAAACCGGTTTGCAAGTGTTTTGCAAGACGAGCAAAACACTCCCGCAAACCTTAACTCGCAAAACGAGCACTGTCCCGCTAAACGAGCACCCCCCTCCTCCGCTCGAACCAGTATCGCACCCCCGCCCATGAACGCTCCCCCCTCCGCGAGAACCGCATTGCACCCCTGTGCTGGAAGCAGCATCTGCCTACCCGCCCACCCAAACAAGCTCCTTACCCCATCTGCTGTGTGTCGGGGCCATTTAAGGAAAGATCACACCTATTGCCTGGGCTGGGCCTTGAGCATATGCAGATGTTCAAGGCCCAGCCCAACCAAAAGGCGGGATCTTTCCTTAAATGGCACCGGCATGCAGCAGATGGGGGTAAGGAGCTTATTTGGGTGGGTGGGCGGATGCCGCATCCAGTACGGGGGTGTGATGCGGTTCTCGCTGGGAGGGGCATTCAAGGGCGGGGGGTGCGATGCCGGTTTGAGCGGGGAGGGGGGTGATGGAGCAGCGCCAGTAGCCTGGGGGGGGGGGGAAGGAGGAGGTGGAACGAATCAAAGAGAGTTTCCCTTACTTCCTTATGGGGAAACTCGCTTTGATATATGAACAATTTGGTTTAAGCATGCTTCTAGAACGAATTATGCTCATAAACCAAGGTTCCACTATATGTATATTCATATAAAAATCTAAGAATTATGGCATCAAAATCAAAACGTAACTTTAGTGCTGTTGGAATTCTGCCTTGTTGTGTGCACAGGAACAACTGTATGCAATATTATCTAATAATAAATAAGAATTGGCTAAGCGATCCTTATCCCTGAAAAATTATATGAAAAATTAACAAAATATAATATAAGAAAATAACTAAGCAAATGGTCACTTATATAAATTGTCAGTATAAGTAATAAATAAGAAATAATGACACTAAAGGACATCAGTATGAGCCTTAAATGGATAACATTTTTTTTCTTCTCCTTTTAGCACTTTTTCACTTTAGCACTTCTGGTCACTTTACAAGGACTCAATGATGTATGAGACGATTCTCATTAGGACTGAGGTTCTGGTGCTAGTCACCTATGAGAAATAGCCTGAGCCTATACACCGTATGTTATCCATTTAAGGCTCATACTGATGTCCTTTAGTGTCATGTGTCATTATTTCTTATTTATTACTTATACTGACAATTTATATAAGTGACCATTTGCTTAGTTATTTTCTTATATTATATTTTGTTAGTTTTTCATATAATTTTTCAGGGATAAGGATCGCTTAGCCAATTCTTATTTATTATTGTATTGGACAGTATTGGCTATTCTAGTCTTTCTGGGTTGCAAATTCTTTTTGCTGTTTTGCAATATTATCTAAACAGGTCACTGAAGCAGAATAATTGCTTCGGAAAAGGAAGTATGCAAAAGAAAAACATTTTAAAACTACAATTGTAGAAAGGTAAAATGTGTTGAATTAAACTAATCAAACAAAGGAAACCTTGAAACGAGGGGGCACAAGATGAAAATTAAAGGGGACAGAATAAGGAGTCACTTAAAGACTGCTAGGGAGGTAAAACTGCTAGATGTAATAAATGACTGCTTCCTGGAGAAACTGGTCCATGAATCAAAAAGAGGGGTACCTACAGTATTTTAGACTGAGTCCTTAGTGTAATGCAGGGCATAGTATGAGAGGTAACTACTATGATGGCTGTTTTGGAGTAAGATCATACAGAAATCTTCATAAGAGCGACTACGATAAAATGAGGAAAATGGTTAAAAAGAAGCTAAAACGATCAGCAGCCAAAAGGCATGGACTTTATTTTTTTTTAAAACAACACATTGTGGAACTCCAGACCAGATGTATGCCACATATTAACAAAGGTGGAAAGAAGAGAAAACAACAGCCTGCACAGTTAAAAGGGGAAGTGAAAGAGTCTATTAGAGCCAAAAGACTCTGAATAGAAAAAAGGATCCAAATGAAGAAAATAAGAATCAACATAAGCACTGGCAGGTTAGATGCAAAGCACTGATAAAGAAGATTATAAAAGAATATGAAGAGAAACTTACCAAAGAGGCAAAAACTCATAACACCTTTTCAGGTATATCAGAAGCAGAAAGCCTGTGAAGGAATTTTTGGGGTCGCTGGATGATAATGAACAAAAGGGGCATTGAGGGAGGATGAGGCAATAGCGGAGAGACTGATTGAATTCTTTGTATCAATCTTTATGAAGGAATGTGTAAATGGTCTATCTGAACCATAAATGGTTTTCAAGGGCAATGTTGTGGAGAAACTGAAAAAAAATTTAGGGAACCTGGAACTGAGCCAAATCGGCATGTTAAAGAGGGTGAAATACTCACATGGATTAAAAACTGGCTGGCGGATAGGAAACAGAGAGTGGGGGTGGGGGAGGGTAAATGGACAATACTTGGACTGGAAAAGTGTCACCAGTGGAGTGCCACAGGGTTCGGTGCTTGGACCCGTGCTCTTCAACATATTTATAAACAATCTGGAAATTGGTACGACGAGTGAGGTGATTAAATTTGCAGACGATACTAAATTATTCAGAGTAATGAAGACACAGGAGGATTGCGAAGATCTGCAACTTGACATAAACACGCTCGAGAAATGGGCCGCAACATGGCAAATGAGGTTCAATGTGGATAAGTATAAGGTGATGCATGTCGTTAACAAAAATCTTATACATGAATACAGGATGTCCAGGGCGGTACCTGGAGAGACCCCCCAAGAAAGAGACTTGGGAGTACTGGATGACAAGTCGATGAAGCCGTCCGCGCAATGTGCAGCAGCAGCGAAAAGGGCGAACAGAATGCTAGGAATGATAAAAAAGGGGATCACGAACAGATCGAAGAAGGTTATCATGCCGCTGTACCGGGCCATGGTGCGCCCTCACCTGGAGTATTGCATCCAGCACTGGTCATGAAGAAAGAAACGGTACTACTCGAAAGGTTCCAGAGAAGAGCGACTAAAATGGTTAAGGGGCTGGAGGAGTTGCTGTACAGTGAGAGATTAGAGAAACTGGGCCTCTTCTCCCTTGAAAAGAGGAGACTGAGAGAGGACATGATGGAAACATTCAAGATAATGAAGAGAATACACTTAATAGATAAAGATAGGTTGTTCACCCTCTCCAAACGTATGGAAGTTCTTCACCCACAGAGTGAAGGAAAATGGGAACGCTCTTCCGGAGGCTGTTATAGGGGAAAACACCCTCCAGGGATTCAAGACAAAGTTAGATAAGTTCCTGCTGAACCGGAATGTACACAGGTAGAGCTGGTCTCAGATAGGGCACTGGTCTTTGACCTAGGAGCCGCTGCAGGAGCGGACTGCTGGGCATGATGGACTACTGGTCTAACCCAGCAGCAGCATTTCTTATATTCTTATAAATCACCTGGACCACATGGTGTACATCTCAGGGTACTGAAAGAACTTAAACATGAATTTGCTGATCTACCGTTAGTAATCTGTAACCTATCGCTAAAATTATCCATAGCACCTGAAAACTGGAAGGTGACTAATGTTATGCTAATGTTTACAAAGTGTTCCAGAGGTAATCCAAGAAATTACAGACCGGTAAGCCTGTCTTCAGTGCCAAGCAAAATAGTATAAATTATTATAAAAAATAAAATTTCAGAACATTTAGAAAATGGGACAGAGACAGCAAGATTTCAGCCAAAGGAAGTCTTGTTTCACCAATTTGCTGCAAGTCTTTGAAGGTATGAATAAACTTGTGTATAAAGGAGAACCAGTTGACATAGTATATTCTAGAATGTTGACTGAGTGTCTCTCTCTTATATTTTTAAGTTTTTAGTTATATTTTATTTTCTTTGTTGGTTTCCAGTTTTATTTTGTTCCTTTCATATACCTTATTCATAGTTTTACAGGGTTCTGCACTTTTTTCTTTTAATTTTCACTCGGGCGAGTCTGAAAACATCTTGGAAAGGAGTTTGACAGTTATAGAAGTCGCAGCATAACTGTCTACAAACCTAAAGGCCTAGAATGGTGCATTTTCAGCAGAGGCCCTTCCTGCGTCCTTCCTTCCTTCTCCCCCGATTCAGTAGGGGATAACGGTGAGCACAAGTAGACGCCGGGGCCGCACCGAAACCAGCGGCAGGCAGCAGAAGCAGTGCGGGGACTTAAGAGCACAGCTCCGCCCCTCCCCCGATCCAGCAGGGGATAACGATGAGCATAAGGAGCCGCACCGAAAAGAGCGGCAGGCAGCAGAAGCAGTGGCGGGGACTTAAGAGCACAGCTCTGCCCCTCCCCCGATCCAGCAGGGGCTAACGGTTAAGCACGAGAAGAAGCTGGGGCCGCACCGAAACTAGCGGCAGACAGCAGACTCAGCAGCAGGGACTTAATGAGCACAGCTCCTCCCCTCCCCCGATCCATCAGGGGATAACGGTGAGCACAAGGAGACGCCGGGGCCACACAGAAACCAGCGGCAGGCAGCAGAAGCAGTGGCAGAGACTTAAGAGCACAGCTCCGCCCCTCCCTCGATCCAGCAGGATTCTAAACCATACTAGATATCGGATCTGAGAATGGTGGCAGTTAACCGTTTAATGCAGCTGATGCACCGAGATGATAGTGGCGGTTGTCTGGCTGTTGCAGAGGTCATCTGATCCAAATGACATGCCTGCATTTTAGCATTGCATTGACTCTGATCCAAATGACTAGCCTGCATTTTGGCACTCATTACTACTTCCTAGGAAACCTCATGGCTGAAATATTGTGTGTTGGCTAGGCTGCATACGTCAGGGCTTAAGGAGCATACCAGCTTTCGCTCCTTGGCATATCATCTTTATGAACTTCTAACATCAGATCCTATTGTCTGACTGGAATTTACTTTATTTCATTTATTTTTATTTATTATTTTCTCAGGTACTTTAGCTAGATTGTGAGCCTTCGGGACAGCTAGGGAAATCCAAAGTACCATTTTTATTTATTTTATTTTAATGTATCTTTAATCTATCTTCATTGTAAACCGCTTTGAACCTCACGGTATAGCGGTATATAAGAAATAAAATCAATCAATCAAATCATATCTAGAATTTCAGAGACTCCTGAGAAAATTAAGGAATCATGGGATAGAAGGCAACGTCCTGTTGTGGATTAGGAATTGGTTATTGGACAGAAAAGAGAGGGCAGGTTTAATGAACATTTTTTCTCAACGGAGGAGGGTGAATAGTGGAATAAGAACATAAGAATAGCCTTATTGGGTCAGATCAATGGTCCATCAAGCCCAGTAGCCCGTTCTCACGGTGGCCAATTCAGGTCACTAGTACTTGGCCAAAACCCAGAGTAGCAATATTCCATGCTACTGACGCAGGGCAAGTAGTGGCTTCCCCCGTGTCTTTCTCAATAACTAACTATGGACTTTTCCTCCAGGAAATTATCCAAACCTTTCTTAAAACCAACTATACTTACCACAACCTCTGGCAATGCGTTCCACAGGTATCTATATTGGGACCAAAGCTATTTAACCGCTTAGTTATAGGCGGTTAAGAAATTTTAGAAATAAATAAATACATATAAATAATCTGGAAATTGGAACAAGTGAGGTGATTAAGTCTGCAGATGAAATAAAACTGTTCAAAGCTGTTACAACACATGCAGACTGTGAAAATCTGCAGGAAGACCTTAGGAAATTGGAAGACTGGGCAAACGCAGAGTGATGCACATTGGGAAGAATAATCCAAATCATAGTTACCAGATGCTAGGGTCCATCTTAGGGCTCAGTACCCATAAAAATATCCAAGTGTTATCATAGACAATGCATAGAAACCTTCTACCCAATGTGTGGCAGCAGCCAAAAAAAACCAAATTAGGAATTATTAGAAAAAGAATGGTAAATAAGAATATAGTCAAACCTCGGTTTACAAGTGCACCAGTTTGCGAGTGTTTTGCAAGACGAGCAAAACGTTTGCAAAATCGGCACCTCGGAAAGCGAGTTTGACTCGATTTACGAGAGCCACCCTCGCGATCCGGCATCCCCCCGCTCGCGTTGTCCCTCCCCACGATCCTACATCCCCTCCCCCCCCCCCGAGCACCGAAACAACATCCCTTACCCCGATTGGGCACCGGCACCAGCACCAACGCACAGGACATGCCAGTGCCGGTGCCCGAAGATCCTCCCTCTTCTGTGCTGGGCTGTACTGGGCCTTGAGCATTTGCGCATGCTCAAGGCCTTCTTCTGATCTCGCTCTCTCAGATTCCAAATTTCAGAGAGAGTGAGACCAGAAGGCCTTGAGCATGTGCAAATGCTCAAGGCTCAGTCCAGCCCAGCACAGGCAAGAAGAAGGATCTCTGATGCATCACCCAGCCCAGCACAGAAGGGGGAGGATCTTTGGGCACCGGCATGTCCTGTGCATTGGTGCTGGTGCCCAATCGCGATAAGGGATGCCAGTTCACAGGGGGGGGGATGTCAGATCGCAGGGGTATGGAGCAGCGCCAGTGGCCTCAAGGGGGGGAATGGAGCAGCGCCGGTAGCCTTGGGTGGGGGGGGGGAGGAGGAGGTGGAACTAATCAAAGCGAGTTTCCCCGAGAAATTTGGTTTACGAGCATACTTCTGGAACAAATTATGCTCGTAAACCAAGGTTCCACTGTATTATAATGCTTCTGTACCATTTCACGATGAGGCCTCACCTTCAGCATTGTATCCAATTCTTGTCACCACATCCCAAAAAAGATATAGCAGAATTTGAAAAAGTTCATAGAATAGCAACCAAATATTCTAACTTTCTTCTTAGGTTTATGTTGTCTTTAACTAATATTTCAGAAATTTGTTTAAATACTTTCATTTCTTGCTGAAGATTCATAACAGATTTATTTTTAGAGTCGTCAGTTTTAGCCCTCAAGATCTTAATATTTTTCTGCTGGAGAACTTTTCCTGTAATAATAATCTTAGGTTGATTAATTTCCCCAGGGTTATGGTAGTAATGCCTAGGGATATGGTGAAACGCTATATGAAAGAAATATTGGAAATTCCTGATGAAACACTATTACCTTTGACTCAAGTCTATCATTTGACTTCTAAAGGAGATGGAGTTACACAAGAAAATGATGAACAGCCACTCAATATATCTACAATATTGGAACTTTCTGAAAGGGAAATGGCAACAGCTGCTAAGCTTCTTCTCTCTGTAGCCCTTACACCAGATAAAAACTGGTTGCTTAGGCTTTTCTTTAGAAACAAACAAAAGGAATTCCTTGGGTTTAAAATCTTATTGTTTCCAAATAAAGCACGTGATACACAAAAGCGTAGGAGAGAATTTTTGCTTTTAAAACCAGGAGTTATTGCTCTGGGAGGTGACATTTTTTCTTCTTCATCCTTGCAAATGCGTGATACATTATTTTGAGAAAATATGTTTTCTTTGAACCTTGCCAACTGACAACCTTCCTGTCAATATCACGCCTTGAAGGGGGGAAAATATGAGTGCCATTTACGATTTTGGATTATCCATGTTTAGTTAATCAGTCCTTTGTTTTCTTTTTGATTTAGGCTTCTTATTAGGATAAATTCGCTAATGCTACACCTTGGATCTTTATTTGAGGACTTGAGCTGAATTTAAGTAAAGTTTTTCATTATTGTGAATTATATTTTACCTTAATTTACCTATATTAACCTTTTCTATTTCTAAGGTGTTATCCTGATTTGATTACTTGTTTTATCTTTAGCTTTCTGTACAAGTGGATACTTGATATGTATTTGAAAAATGATAAATAAATTAATAATAAAAAGATAATAACAACCAAGAATGATAAAGGGGATGGAACTCCTCTCACATGAGGTAAGACTCATGTTAGGGTTCATCAGCAAAGAGACAGCTGAGAGAAGATATGATTAAAGTCTACAAAATCCTGAGTAGTATAAAACAGGTACAAGTGAATCAATTTTTTACTCCATGGGGACACTCAAAGTTACAGGGAAATATTTTTTCACTCATAGATTAGTTAAGCTCTGAAACTCGTTGCCAGAGGATGTGGCATAGCTGGGTTTAAGAAAGATTTGTGCAAGTTTCTAAAGGAAACGTCCATAGTCTGCTATTGCTACTATTTGGGTTTTTTGCCAGCTACTTGTGGCCTGAATTGGTTACTGTGGGAACAGAATACTGGCCTACATGGACCATTGGTCTGACCTAGTATGACTATTCTTATGTTCTTATGTAAATAAACACTTTTTCACAGAAAGGGTGGTGAATTCATGGAACAGCCTTCCCTGTGGAGGTGGTCGGGATGAAAACTGTATCTGATTTCAAGAAAGCATGGACAAGTACATAGGATCTCTAAGGGAGAAGAATGAATAGCAGATGGCACAGATGGGCAAACTGGATAGGCCACATGGCCTTTATCTGTCTTCATTTTTCTGCATCTCTGTAAACATTATATTACATTACATTAGTGATTTTATTCTGGGAAAATGAATGCAACCCAAAGAGTCACTGACCCCAATTATTACATGGTGGCACTGATACATCCTCAGAGTAAATGAAATTACCTTGTTATAACACACACAAAATACTGAAATTTTTACAGTCCAAGGCAGCTTGCCTCCCTAGCTCTTTGTGATGGTACACAGTAGTGCTGCCCGATTCACGATTTGAATCGATTCACCGATTCAAATCAGGTGAATCAATTTGAATTGGTTCGTTTTTGTAAAAAAACCGGACTCACCAATTCAGCCCCGATTAAAGTTCATTCTTTTTTCAGTCGAGGGTGCTGAGAATCGACAGGGAGGGCTGAGAATCGGCAGGTGGGGCTGAGAATCGGCAGGTGGGGCTGAGAATTGGTAGGTGGGGCTGAGAATCGGCTAGGGGGCTGGTGAGTCTTGGGGCTGGGGATGGAAGCTGAAATCGGCAGGGGGGTTGGGGATGGAAGCTGAGAATCTGCAGGGGGGACTGGTGAGTCTTGGGGCTGGAGATGGAAGCTGGGAATTGGCAGGGGGAATGGTGAGTCTTGGGGGCTGGGGATGGAAGCTGAGAATCAGCACAGGGGCTGGTGAGTCTTGGGGGCTGAGGATGGAAGCTGAAATCGGCAGGGGGCTGGGGTTGGAAGCTGAGAATCAGCAGCGGGCGCTGGTGAGTCTTGGGGGCTGGGGATGGAAGCTGAAATCGGCAGGGAGGCTGGGGATGGAAGCTGAGAATCAGCAGGGGGCTGGTGAGTCTTGGGGCTGGGGATGGAAGCTGAGAATCTGCAGGGGGGGCTGGTGAGTCTTGGGGCTGGAGATGGAAGCTGGGAATTGGCAGGAGGAATGGTGAGTCTTGGGGGCTGGGGATGGAAGCTGAGAATCAGCACGGGGGCTGGTGAGTCTTGGGGGCTGGGGATGAAAGCTGGGAATCGGCAGGGGGGATGGTGAATCTTGGAGGCTGGGGATGGAAGCTGAGAATCATTTCTGTAGGTTATCAGAAATTTGCTTAATTATCTACTCACACAGAAAAGCAGTAAAAGTCAATAAGTTCTCTGAGTGGGAACAATCTGTTTGATCTTGCACTCATGTGATTGACCAATTGTATAGCACTGTTTAATTTATCACATTGATTAATTTGAGCACACCTGAGGTGTGCAGGCAGAGGGTGATTAACATGTGCCTTCTTGTGTAAAGCGCTGGAAAATTCTCCCCCCTCGCTTACCTCTCACGCTGAGAACACCCTGAGATGTTGAATTGTTGATGAGCCAGTCGTCCAAGTATGGGAATACCTGGAGACCTTGGCTGCGCAGAGCTGCTGCCACTACTACCTGGCACTAGATGAAAAGTCTGGAAGATAATCTAGGCCAAAAAGCAGCACTCTGTACTGAAAATGATGATTTCCCACCCAAAATCTGAGGAGCTCGTAAGAGGCTGGACGAATAGAAATGTGTAAGCTTCTTTGAGATCAAGAGAGCATAACCAATCAATTTGATCCAGAAAAGGATACAATGATGCTAAAGACAGCATTCGAAATTAATCTCTGACAAGAAATTTGTTGAGAGTTCAGAGATCCAGGATAGGTCGCAGATCCCCCGTTTTCTTCAGACAAGGAAGTAACGGGAGTAAAACCCTGTGCTCTGCCTTAAGAGGGAAACATCTTTGGGAAAATGGAGGAGGTGTATAACCCTTAGCTGTGGAAGGCTTCAGTTTTGATCTGACGATGGAGACCAATGACTTCTTATGCTCAGACAAGTGCTATGTAATTGCCTCAATAAAGTCATCAAACAACTCATTGCCTTGGCATGGGATGTTGGCCAGTCGATTTTGTAGATTCAGGTCCATATCTACAGTATGGAGCCAGGCGAGACGGCGCATCGCCACCGAGAAAGCAGTGGCCCAGGACATCTCAAAAGCATCATATGCAGCCTGGACCATATGTATACGAAATTGTCCCAGAGTGGAATGCATAAGCTGGAACTCTGTCAGGTGATGCTCTGGAAGGTACTTGAAAAAAGTGAGCATAGCAATGACCCAATATTTGAGATATGATGTAAAGACAAAGTTGTAATTTAAAATTCTATTTGTCATCGTAGAATTTTGATACAGGCATCGACCAAATTTATCCATGGCCCTTCCCTCTCAGCCAGGTGGGACTGTGACATAGACATTGGCCAGATTGGTTGTTTTCAAGGAAGACCCAATATGAAGAGATTTATGGGATAGTTGAGACTTTTCAAATTCCTTACAGTGAATCATTTGATATCGAGATTCCAGTTTTGCTGGCAGAGCAGGAACGGAATATGGTATAGCAAGATTTCTTTTGAAAGTTTGAGTGAGAATGCCATTCATGGGTAATTTTAATGAATCTTTAGGATAAGGTATACCCAGTTTTTCCAAATATTCCTTAGAGTAATGTTGAATCAGACTGCAAAGTGATGTTAAGATGTTTACTCATTTGGCATAAAAATTGAGTAAAGGACACCGAAGCAGAAGAGGGGAGATCCTGTTGAGTCAAAGGCAACCGGGAACCCGTCAAAGTACCTATCATGGCAGAGAAAGAGGGTGAAGCCTCTGTGGAATATTGATACCTGAGATCTGAATCCATAGGCAAAAAAGAACCAGCCGATGATGAAAAATCGCAGGAGTAGGCCTGAACTGACGAGAATGGTTCTGCTGTAGATTTCCTCGAGAAGGAAGGTAGCTGCCTTGAGGATTGTCTATGCCTCGAGAAACAAGGTCTATCATGAGAAGAGGACCTGGGCCTCGATATATACCTTGACAGATGGTGTGGAGATGAACTGTGCCTCGGAAAATGAGGTAGTTATCTCGAATCCAGTCTTGATGAGGAATGTCGAGGAGTCCTTATGCATAGAGGTAGGGCTGGAAGTTGGAGATCGAAGTTGAGACACTGATAAGGACTTGGCTCCTTGTGCTGATGTATCTTGAGACACTGATAAGGACTTGGCTCCTTGTGCTGATGTATCTCGAGACACTCGCAAAGACTCAACTCCTTGCATAGAGTGTGTAGATTGATCTCGAAGCACTCTGAAGGACTCGACTCCTTGTATAGAGTGTATTGTCTTTTCTGGAGGCACTCTCAAGGACTCGACTCCTTCTATAAGAACATAAGAACATAAGCAGTGCCTCCGCCGGGTCAGACCATAGGTCCATCTAGCCCAGCAGTCCGCTCCCGCGGCGGCCCAAACAGGTCATGACCTGTCTAAATCATCAGAAGGGGCCCCCATGCCACCTTGGTTTCCTGATGAGTCCTATCTTCCCATCGAAGTCCTAGCCCTCCGGTCTTGCACATGCACGACCTGGTTGGGTTTCTATACTTTCTCAGTATCCCACGATCCCTTTATCCCCCAGGAATCTGTCCAGTCTCTATAGTGTGTGTTGTTTCTTCTTGAGGCACTCTCAAGGACTCGACTCTTTGTATTACTGCTGAATGCTCAGGCAGGACACAGGGTCAAGGCAGGAGTTAATTTGGCAAGCATGCTATCAAACTCCTGATGTAGTATAACTTCCAACATACTCTGCAAAGCCAACACCGAGACCACTAGAGCTGGCACAATTAGTGTGGCTATGGACTCCGAGGAAGACAACCTCCAGGAAGAGTGTTGCCTCGATTTCGAGACACATGTCCTGAAGATCCTCAGACCCACCGGTTCTAGAGGTGACATGTCCGTAGGGGTTGGCTTAGCAATAGTACCTGATGGAGACACCAAGGATAATGGCGCCCCAGGGGAAGAGTTAGCTGAGCCCCCCAAAGACTTCCCCATTCAGGAAGGTTTGATCAAGGTCGAGGTTGAAGATTTTGACCCCGGAGAAAACTTTGCTAGAGTCGAGGACAAAGAATGGGATTCAAGGCCTTAGACAAAGGCTGATCCATTACCTTGAAGATTATTTGAATCTGGACTCGACGACGTCAAGTGTAGCACAGCGGGTGCCCAACTCCAAACATGATAAGGCTAATACTTCGTGTACCCTGTGACCAGCCGGGACATGGAATGAAACACGGCCGCGGCAAAGTCAAAGCCCGCAGGCTGAAACCGCGAGTAGGCCCCGCCGTGATACCAAGAAAATAATAATAATAATAACTTTATTTTTCTATACCGCCTTAGTCAGTCTACTTCTAAGCGGTTCACATCAAGAGAAGGCTGGACATTCAGCGAATTACAAATGCATGAGGGGAATGTTACAGGAGAAAAGGGTTGTAGGAGAGGGAAAGTAAGAGGGGGGTAGGAATTGCCTGACCCAATGCCCAATGCCTGATACAATAGGACGACCAGGCGGAGCTGTTAAACTCTTATGGATTTTTGGAACAAAATATATGACAGGTATAGTTGGATGATCATGCCTTAAAAATGAAATTCTGTCTGTGATGACATCACTCTCCAATGCTTGTAATAGAACATGGTAAATGATTTCAGAGATTTCCACAGTAGGATCACTGAGCAAAGGTGTATAAAATTGCGTGTCCTCTAGTTGATGCCTGGCTTCAGTGACATATGCAACAGTGTCCATAACCACTATGCCCCCGCCCTTATCGGCGGAACATATCACAATACTGGTATCCTTTGATAATTCATGAACAGCCTGTATCAATTGAGTGGATATGTTGCGTTTAATGCGCCCAGGAGTAGCTTCCAGTCTCTCAATATCCTGTTCTATGAGAGTTTGAAAAACCTGCAAATGTGGATCCAAATTGCCAGGAGGATTCCATGTGGAAGGTCTATACAAACCCGATGGGGCTTGTATGTCCCCACCATGATTATGAAAAAATAAAGTCAGGTTACATTTTCTCACCAGCTTGTATATACTAATCCGAGTGTCTAAAGGGTTATAACTTGCAAAAGGCACAAAAGACAACCCCTTGGATAATATAGTTAAAATAAGAAAACAAAACAAAAAAATTTTTTTAAAGAAAATGAAACGTGCAATAAACACAGCAACCCTGAAAGAAAAAAACATGAGCTGCGGTGAGAGAAGGCATGAGTAGAACTAAGACTAGCGCAGTGTCAAAATGAGGACTTCTCGGCTTCATGGAAAACTGAGAACTGAGGAGACACATGCCCTACGTTGGGCGGGAGGGCAGTCGCAAACTTTCTAAAAGTTTTACAAGCAAGTTTGCTTGCGAGGATATCCGCATCTGGGCTCCTTGCATGATGTCACCCACATGTGAGAATATGCTGCCTGCTTGTCCTGGGATAACTATGGGGAGGAGGCTATGGAAAATAATCTGTATGAATGTGAGGAAATTTGATGGGGGAGAAGTAACAGGAGAAGGAAATGGAAAGTATCTGAAAGAGGAAAAGGAAATAGTAAAAAACAACAACAGAGGAGCAATAAATAGGAGGAGACAGGTGAAAAGAACCCTGTTTGGAGAGAGGAAGTAGGAAGGGGTGGAAGTTAAGAGCTAAAAAAGCAAAAAGACGAGAGGCTTCAGGAAAGGGAAATCATGTTTGACAAATTTACTACAATTCTTTGAGAAAGTAAACAAACAGATAGATAATGGAGAACCAGTGGATATAATTTACTTGGACTTTCAGAAAGCGTTTGACAAAGTCCCTCATGCAAGACTTATGAAGAAATTACTAAGCCATGGAATAGGAGGGGAAGTACACAGATGGATTGGCAAATGGCTTGAAAACAAAAGGCAAAGGGTTAGCATAAATGGGAATTTCTCGGACTGGGAGAAAGTGACTAGCGGCGTCCCCCAGGGCTCGGTTCTTGGGCCTATCTTGTTCAATATTTTTATAAACGACCTGGAAGAGGAGATAACATGCAATATAATAAAGTTTGCAGATGATACAAAACTATGTCGGGCGGTTGGCTCTCTAGGGGACTGCGAGGACCTCCAGAAAGATCTGAACCAGCTGGAAACGTGGGCAATAAAGTGGCAAATGAACTTTAATGTAAACAAATGCAAGGTGATGCATTTAGGGAAGAAAAACAAGGAACATGAGTACAGGATGTTGGGGGTGAAGTTAGCAAAATGCGAACAGGAAAGGGACTTGGTGGTACTGATTGACAGTACCCTAAAACCTTCGGCACAATGTGCGGCGGCGGCGAAGAAAGCGAGCAGGATGTTGGGCATAATTAAAAAGGGGAATACGAGTAGATCAGAAAATGTCATAATGCCACTTTATAGAACAACTAGCTGATGCCCCGGCGTTGCACGGGTATTTAATTATAGCAATAACACTGTAAATGGATTTAAATAAAGATACTTTATAGTGGTGAATGAAATAATTTTGTTACAGCTTTATAAAAAGTAAAATATTCAAAGTATAATGTGAAATATTTGACAAAATGAATACAATTCAACTAACACAAAAATTGATTATAAACAACATTTTTAGTTTCACCTCCAGGAGCAAGAACATATACATTCTTGGGTGAACCCACCCTTCCCACGTGTGCAGGTGGGCCGCGAGATCCCCAGAACATATCACCCCAGGTAGTGAGGGATCTGCATACCAAGTTTCGTTCAAATCGGTCCCACAGCTTCTTACATTTTTTCCATTGACTTTCATGGGTGAAATCTGATTTTCTGTTTGTAGCTCCGCCCACGTGTACAGGTGGGCCGCAAGACCCCCAGAACATATCACCCCAGGTAGTGAGGGATCTGCATACCAAGTTTCGTTCAAATCGGTCACACAGCTTTGTACATTTTTTCCAATGACTTGAATGGGTGAAATCTGATTTTCTGTTTGTAGCTCCGCCCACATGTGCAGGTGGGCCGCAAAACCCCCAGAACATATCACCCCAGGTAGTGAGGGATCTGCATACCAAATTTCGTTCAAATCGGTCCCACAGCTTCTTACATTTTTTCCATTGACTTGAATGGGCGAAATCTGATTTTCTGATTGTAGCTCCGCCCACGTGTGCAGGTGGGTCGCGAGACCCCCAGAACATATCACTCCCGGTAGTGAGGGATCTGCATACCAATTTTCGTTCAAATCGGTCCCACAGCTTTTTACATTTTTTCCATTGGCTTGAATGGGTGAAATCTGATTTTCTGTTTGTAGCTCCGCCCACGTGTGCAGGAGGGCCGCGAGACCCCCAGAACATATCACCCCAGGTAGTGAGGGATCTGTATACCAAGTTTCGTTCAAATCGGTCAAGCCGTTTGTGAATTACTGTGAGAATGGCAGCTTTTTACATTTTTTCCATTGACATGAAGGGGTGAAATCTGATTTTCTGTTTGTAGCTCCGCCCACGTGTGCAGGTGGGCCACGAGACCCCCAGAACATATCACCCCAGGTAGTGAGGGATCTGCATACCAAGTTTCGTCCAAATTGGTCACAGTGAGAATCGCAGCTTTTTACATTTTTTCCATTGACATGAATGGGTGAAATCTGATGTTCTGTTTGTAGCTCCGCCCATGTGTGCAGGTGGGCCGCGAGACCCCCAGAACATATCACCCCAGGTAGTTGGAATTACTGTGAGAATGGCAGTTTTTTACATTTTTTCCATTGACATGAATGGGTGAAATCTGATTTTCTGTTTGTAGCTCCGCCCATGTGTGCAGGTGGGCCGCGAGACACCCAGAACATATCACCCCAGATAGTGAGGGATCAGCATACCAAGTTTAGTTCAAATCGGTCCCACAGCTTTTTACATTTTTCCCATTGACTTGAATGGGTGAAATCTGAAGTTATGTTTGTAGCTCCGCCCACGTGTGCAGTTGGGCCACGAGACCCCCAGAACATATCATCCCGGGTAGTGAGGGATACGCATACCAAGTTTCGTTCAAATCGGGCAAGCCAGTTTTGCGGAGGCAGTTTTTACATTTTTTCCATTGACATGAATGGGTGAAATCTGATTTTCTGTTTATAGCTCCGCCCAGGTGTGCAGGTTGGCCGCGATACCCCCAGAACATATCACCCCAGGTAGTGAGGGATCTGCATACCAAGTTTAGTTCAAATCGGGCAAGCCGTTTTTGCGTTGGCAGCTGTTTTACATTTTTTCCATTGACATGAATGGGTGAAATCTGATTTTATGTTTGTAGCTCCGCCCACATGTGCAGGTGGGCTGTGAGACCCCCAGAACATATCACCCCAGGTAGTGAGGGATCCGCATACCAAGTTTCGTTCAAATCGGGCAAGCCGGTTTTGCGGAGGCAGTTTTTACATTTTTTCCATTGACATGAATGGGTGAAATCTGATTTTCTGTTTGTAGCTCCGCCCAGGTGTGCAGGTTGGCCGCGATACCCCCAGAACATATCACCCCAGGTAGTGAGGGATCTGCATACCAAGTTTCGTTCAAATCGAGCAAGCCGTTTTTGCGTTGGCAGCTGTTTTACATTTTTTCCATTGACATGAATGGGTGAAATCAGATTTTATGTTTGTAGCTCCGCCCACATGTGCAGGTGGGCCGTGAGACCCCCAGAACATATCACCCCAGGTAGTGAGGGATCGGCATACCAAGTTTCGTTCAAATCGGGCAAGCCGTTTTTGCGTTGGCAGCTCTTTACATTTTTTCCATTGACATGAATGGGAGAAATCCGATTATCTGTTTGTAGCTCCGCCCACGTGTGCAGGTGGGCCGCGAGACCCCCAGAACATATCATCCCGGGTAGTGAGGGATCTGCATACCAAGTTTCGTTCAAATCGGTCAAGCCGTTTTTGCATGATCGCGGCACATACATACATACATCCGATTTTATATATATAGATGGTCAGACCGCACTTGGAGTACTGTGTCCAATACTGGTCTCCATACCTTATAAAGGATATAACTCTGCTGGAGAGAGTGCAGAGGCGAGCCACGAAACTTATCAAAGGAATGGAACATTTGACCTACAAAGATAGACTCAGGAGGCTGGGACTGTTTACCCTTGAGAAGAGAAGACTGAGAGGGGATTTGATAGAGACCTTTAAAATATTAAAAGGATTTGATAAAATAGACCAGGAGGCACCATTGCTGAAATATTCAGAGGTGACACGGACAAGAGGTCATAGCCTGAAACTGAGTGGCAGCAGGTTTCGGACAAACGTCAGGAAATTCTGTTTCACACAGCGTGTGGTGGGTGCTTGGAATGCGCTCCCGGAGGAGGTTGTGGAGGAGACTACTGTACTGGGATTCAAGAGAAAGTTGGATACACACCTTCTTGCATATCATATTGAGGGATACGGTAAATCCGGGTCTCCAAAAAGGAGTACCTAAATGGGCCACCGTGTGTGCAGATCACCGGACAGGATGGACCTCGGTCTGATCCGGTGAGGGCGTTTCTTATGTTCTTAGGAGGATAATGATGCACCATTCAATTTTTTACCACCTATTTTGTTAAATTCTTGGATCTTCCTATGTGTATTCATTCATTAACCAAATTCCAAGAGATTTTGGGGACTGCAGTACTCAGTACCTTTCTTTTAAAACAAAACAAAATAAAAAAGAAACGGTACTGTTTGGATTTAAGTTTTTATGTATGAATGAAATGTTTTTAGAATGAAAAAATGAGGTCATTTGTCACCCTATTCTTGATTACACAGGTCATAGGACACAGTCTTGAAAAACACGACTATCCTTATCAAAAAGCAAAGCAGTAGACCTGGAAAACTATATACTTGCCTTTCAATAAATATAAATGGTAGAGTAGAGGCAGGGAAAGAGATAGGTCAATGTTTAATCCTCTATAAATTCAAAAGTTCCAGTGGGGCAGTTGACCAACATAGCAGCGACTCCTTGAACTCCCAACAGAATCTCTCCCACTTTCTGTCTATGTTATAAGAAGATGCTATTTAGTTTATTTATTTCTTTATATTTCTATCCCACTCTCCCGGGAGCTCAGAATGGGTTGCAATTGACATTCACAGTAAAGCTACAGGACAAAAAAATTATAGGCATTCGAAGAAGAGACAGATGAGGGGATGTACAGAGAGAAGGGGAGAGGAAGCAAGGGAAGGGAGGAGGGAAGAGGAGGGCAGAGATAGGAGAGCGGTAGGGGAACAAGACGTTAGAGGAAGGGACGAAAGGAAAAGGAGAGGCAGGAGAGTAGAGAGGGACAGATTCTTCAAACTTTCGAAAAATAAAAGAACAAGAGGGCATTCGGAAAAGTTGAAAGGGGACAAATTCAAAACGAATGCTAAGAAGTTCTTCTTTACCCAACATGTGGTGGACATCTGGAAAGCGCTCCCAGAGGGCGTAATAGGGCAGAGTACGGTACTGGGGTTAAAGAAAGGATTGGACAATTTCCTGCTGGAAAAGGGGATAGAGGGGTATAGATAGAGGATTACTGCACAGGTCCTGGACCTGTTGGGCCGCCACGTGAGCAGACTGCTGGGCACGATGGACCTCAGGTCTGATCCAGCGGAGGCATTGCTTATGTTCTTATGAGAGAGGAGAAAGAAAGGGGAACCAGGAGGAGGTAGTCCATTAGCACTGTTCAATTAAAGAGCTAGGTCTTCAGTGTTTTCTGAAAGGTCATCAGCAAGTCTTGTGATCTTATCTGGGCAATTGGTTCCAAAGACAGGGGATGAAGTGGCTGTATGAGCGTTTATGAGCTGTTTCCATTTGGAGTGATCTTCCTGGAGGGATGTATAGTCATTTCTCTGCTTGAGAACGGAGTGGGTGGGCGGGCTGGAGTGTATTGAGGGAGTTTGTTTGATGTAGGCAGGGGTGATCAGGTGGAATCTCTTGTAGGCCATAACAAGGGCTTTGAATACACAGCGTTTGTTAACTGGACGCCAGTGTTCTGCACAAAGGGCTAGGGAGATGGGGTTGTGGTAATCCATGTTGTGTAGGAGGCGGATCGTAGAGTTCTGGACTCGCTAGAGGCGCTTGAGTTCTTTTGACGGTGATTCCCTTGAAGATGGAGTTACAATAGTCCATTCTGAAGAGTACACAGGCGTAGAGGAGTTGGGCTAGGTCAGGTTTAGTGATATATGGTTTGATCCTTTTTAGCCGACGCAGATAGTAGAAGGAGATAGAAACATAGAAGATGACGGCAGAAAAGGGCTATAGCCCATCAAGTCTGCCCATCAAGTCTGTGAGAGGGACAGGTGGCCATCCAGTACCACCCCAAGGCTGCGCACTTAGACTTTTGCTGACAAGAGTGTGGAATCCCAAGATAGCATTGGGCAGGTGAAATTAGTGTTCTTCTCTCTGATCCATAGAAGTTCAGTTTTGGCAGCATTCATCTGGAGTTTGTTGTCTGTCATCCAATTCTTCATGTCGGTGATGCAGTGTTGAAGGTTGGTGAGTTGGGTAGATCAGTCTTTACCTAGCGGGAGGAGAAGCTGAATGTCGTCCACATAGGAGTGGGTTTTAATGTTGTATTTCCTTCCCCCTCACTGTGCTTCAAATCTTTAATAACTGCTGGAGAAGCACTGTGGATGTCCCCCAATCAGTGCCTGAAGTGGTGACTGGAGATTTAGTGAGGTTTAGCATGGTTCTTTTGGCGTTGTGCAGAAGAGTTATCAGCTCTGATCCTGGTGTCACGCAAAATGCCACTATCCAACAATAAATTGCTCCCCAATAATAAAGTGCTCAGCTGCAAAGAGGAGGCAGAGTGCTTCAAGCAAGTTAAACCCCTGAGGACAGATGTGAGGACCTGATTGTGCGGCAGTGGAAGCAGCTAAGCCAACTCCCTGAGACGCATTCTTCTTTCCTCTTCTTTCAAAATAGCAGTTGGGTGTACTGAGGATTGCAGGTACATTTGGGGAGAAATCCTTTTTTTGGTACCATGGTGTAATTCAGCCTCGTAGAGGTTGCAGGGCTGTTTTATTTTGCTTTTCCCAATGACAGTTGTGTGTGTGTGTGTGTCTGTTTCTACTCTTTTTAATGATTGGGTACTCCTAAATAGCTTTCTTTTTTTTTTCTATAGTGGGGGATCACAATCCTTAACCACTTGACACCAATAATCCCAGATGGAGGAAATGACTTTTAGCAGCATGGTAACATTAAAATATTCAAACCTACAGAAAGGCCAGTAAGTCACTTTGGAAAGATAAAGACAAGTCTAAAACGTCTTGATTCCATACCAATGTTGGCAAAAAATACAGCAGATGCTTCAATTGCAGTGGAACAGGCTACTGATTACAAATTACAACAATTTTTTGAAATACTTGAAAGTTATGAGCTCGGAACTAGATGAGTGCCAAAGGCAAACAAGTTAAAGGATGATCAACACATATACCAGGAAACTCAGGCCAAGACGGCAAAACAACTGCAGGCCTTAGAGCAAAAAATGGACAACCTTGAAAACAGATCAAAGAGGAACAATTTGAGACTGGTGGCATTGCCAGAATCAATAGGTGAGGAGGAATTACAGTTTTCTTTAAAGTATGGATTCCACTCTCACTTCAACTTGGCCAACAGCATAGTCTCTTCAAACTGAAAAAGCACACAGTTGGGCTAAGAAACTGGAGGGCTCCTGACCAAGAATAGTGATTTTTAAAATTCACAATTTTGCACATACCATACATACACAAATATAAGACAATCTTCATATAAGTCGAGGTACCCTTCCCCCCCCCCCCAAAAAAAAAAAAAAAAAAAAAAAAAAAAGGGTGACTCAAGGATAAGCCGGGGAGGAGCCCCCCTCACTCCCTGCCTTTCCAGGCTCTCCACCCTTTCCCACTCCCTCCCTGCCCTCCACCCTGTCCACTCTCCCTGCCCTGCCAGGCTCTCCACCTGTCTCCCTTCCCTCCCTGCCAATCTTTGCACACTGTCCCACCTCCCTACCCTGTACCCTGTTCACCCTCTCTCCCGATGTCTTGCAGGCCTCCACCAAGCCTGTCGTTTGACCTTTTAGTCCACTGGTAGGCTGGGATAGGAGGGATCCTTCTCATCTCCTGTCCTGGTCGACTCTGACAATGTTTTTATCTCCCTCCCTTCCTGTGTACCTTTTGAATCCCTGATGGTCCAGCGGAGTACCAGGCAGGAGCGAGCTTTCTGTGCTCCTGTCCCATGCTGAGCATCTCCCTGAATGGCTGCCTCTTGAGTTCTCATGGCCCAGCGGTGTACCAGCCACAAGCAAACTTTTTGCACTTCTGCCCAGCCCTGAGCCGCTCCCTGAATGGCTGCCACCAGTTCTTACAAGTCCTGTGAGAACTGGTGGAAGCCATTCAGCGAGCGGCTCAGATCTGGGCAGGAATGCAAAAAGCACACTTCTGCCCAGTACATCGCTGGACCGCAAGAAGTTGCAGCTGCCATTTAGAGGGGGCATGGGGCAGGAGTGTGGAAAACTTGCTCCTGCCTGGTACACTAGGACTACCAGGGATTCAAAATGGTACGTGGGGGAGGTAGGAGGGAGGTAAAAAAAATTGTCAGTCGGTCAGGACAGGAGGGATCCCTCCCGTCTCGGTCCAGCAGGTAATATGGCAGGCCCGGCAAAGGCCTGCAACAAGTCTGGGAGGGGGGCAGGTGGGTGCTGAACCATATATAAGACGAGACCCCCATTTTTGAGTCATCTTATATTTGAGTAGATACGGTAAACAAGTCATTTTGTAAGCAGGGAAAAAATGGAATATAATAACCATAAGTTCTGTTTTCAAGATTACTCATCATCAGTGTCAGCAAAAAAGGAAAGAATTTAGCCCCAGCTATAGTGCTCTCTTTAACAATAAAGTGAAATTTGCTCTGTTATATCCAGCGAAAATGAAGATCTCTTATGCAGGCAAACACTGCTTTTTGAACAGTTATCAGAAGTGCAAGGCTTCTTGAAACAACTTTGAAGAGTCCAACAAAACACCTGATAGCCAGACATCTTTTTTATTAGTGTCTTGGCATTTGAGATTGCTCCTTTTCTTGTGTCATCACTTGTGATACCTATGCACAATTCTTAGTAACGTGATTTCCCCCCCCCCCCCTTTTTTTGTTTTTGGCAGGTGGAGGAGATGGGAGTTCATGGAAGTCACAAGGACTGTGTTCTAAAGGTGGCTGCCATAGAGCCTAGTACTTGAAGGTAGTGCCACGTAGATGGAGCTGGCTTGGCCATCATATCTGTTATCTGAGTGCAAAGCTTCTCTCTGCATGCCTCTGGAAGATAGACCCAGCCTTCAGCCATGTAGAATAGTACTCCCAGGTATTCCAGGGATTGGGACAGAACCAGTTGGCACTCTAGAAAATTTACTATTCAGCACAGGCTCTTTAAGACCTGGATCATTTGAACCACTGCTTGTTCCCTTTCCAATAACGACAGAGCTCTGATCAGCCAGACGTTCAAATATACCGTAGACTCTCAGTTAACCAGCACCCATGGGGATTTAATGTAGTTTCTGGTTGCTTGAGAATTAATATTAAAAAACAGCCTAATTAATACTATACCACATACTATACCAAACCATAAACCAGGGGTCTCAAAGTCCCTCCTTGAGGGATGAATCCAGTTGGGTTTTCAGGATTTCCCCTATGAATATGCAGGAGATCTATGCGCATGCGCTGCTTTCAATGCATATTCATTGATGAAATCCTGAAAACCAGACTGGATTGCGACCCTCAAGGAGGGACTTTGAGATCCCTGCCATAAACTGTCAGGAGATGATTTAGAGAGCCTGTTCCAGCAATTTGAGAGTTTGAAGAAAGATGGAGCACATCATGTGAGATAAATGAATTAAGTTTTCATTCTCTGGAGCAGAGCTCATGTGAACTGCTGCAGTAGCAGTTTCACAGATCCCACCCTATTTTTACACCTTTGTGGCTATCATACTTTCAAATTTATTACTGTGGACTCCAAATGAAAAAGATAAACTTAATATATACTGAAGAAGAATAGAGTGATTGATTTTCTATTTTTGTTATGTGAAGTTTTTTCACAGACCTATGATGACATGGGTTCCAAAGGATGCCTTGTATGTCCAAGAGCCAAAATATTGAGATCTTTTTTTCTCCACTTTACCTTTATTATTTATTATTGTTTTCAGTTTTGATTGATTGATTGGTGGTCCCATCAATACTTAACACAGGACATCTCTTCATTTTGGGTATAGTGGTACGTCTGTGTCTATAAAGGTTTGGTGTTATACCATAAACTGTTGCAGACAAACTACTGGACATGTGGTAGGCAAAGCGTCGGTGTGGCATATTTCTATGATTTTTTTTGCTGGTTGCATGAGTTCCATTTAACAGTCTAATGTAGATGCACTTGCAACCCTGCCCTGCACAGATAAAGGAACAATATAAACTATCAAAGTATTCAGATGATATTTTGATGATAATTTGGTGTTTGTTGCTCAAGATAGAATTTCTGCTCTGTTATAAACCTATTTCAGGATACAAATCAATGTTTCAAATCAGCACTTTTGCCTATGAACAAGAATACACAGAGATATTCTTGCCATATATCCATTTCATTGGTGGAAAGGTATATTAATGTATCAGAGAATTTGGTTTAAGAGAACAGAGAAAACAATGATCAGAAGCATGGAATGTCTTCTCTAAAGATATCATAATCTCCACTGTACTTAAGTGGGGCAGGCTAGAAGCCATTAAAATATCCCATTCACAAGTTTATCATCAAACATTAATTCCTTTTAAGGTTTGGTACTCTCCAATTTCAAGAACTAACCAGGGATAGTAAACTTATTTGATTGGTGCTAGAAAAATTAATGATGACTCCCCTTTTGATACAATTAGCATCTAGGATGCACGTTCCTCAAAACTTTGAGGAGGAGCTGGTATTATGGGCTATTTCATAAACTTTTTAAGTACTAAAACTAATGATCGATGACCCAGACAACTATTCTAGTAAGATATCATTTTGGAACAACCTCAGAATTAAAATTATTAGTTCAGTAGATTGGGAGAACTGGCCAAAGGTATGGTATTTAGAAGATGTGGCAACTTTTTATAAAGGGAAAATAATTCCATTTTAAGATCTGAAAGATCAATTTGGACTCCCAGTGAAATTCTGGCTTAAATGAGTATAATTAAAATCTAGCATCATGGTAAGTCAAGTCAACGGAGTAATACCACATGAGAATGGGGAACGGAAAATACGTTCATTTTCATGTGAGAAGCCAAAAGCATCCTCCAATTACTATATTGAAGAGGTGGGTACTAAAGGCAGGCAAAGAAACAAGATTAGTAAAGGTAAGAACCTAATCTTTTGTTTTTGTACAATCCCTCTTTATTCCGGGACCAAAAAACATCAGGGTGGTACCGATGAGCTCTTTGCCAACACCGAGGCACTGAAAGCAGCATCCTACTTGGCCGCCACATCAATCCGGTAAAACTTGGTAAAGGTGTGCAAGGAAGACCATGTAGAAACCCTGCTGATCTCCTCCGACGAAACCGCCAAAGACTGCTCAAGAAGAGAATAACCTTCTGGTAGAATGAGCCCAAACACCGAGTGTGGGCTTTTTCCCTGCTGCTACATAGGCAGCAGAGATGGCTGCATGGATCCATCTGGAAATGGTAGCTTTAGAGGCAGGCCTACCCTTACGGGCTTGGACCTGCGAGGACAAACAAATGGTCCGAGAGGCAAAACTCGTTGGTGACCTCCAAATACCGCAGCAAAAGCCGGCGTACATCCAGGGACCACAGAACCCAGTCATGGGCCTTGGAACCTGAAGGAACGAACACCGGAAGTCGCACTTCCCGATTCACATGGAAGACAGAAACCACTTTAGGAAGAAAAGAAGGAACCGTCTGAAAAAGAACCGCGAAAGCTGTGATACACAAGAAAGGATCCCGGCAAAAAAGAGCTTGAAGCTCCCAAACTCTTCGGATAGACATAACTGCTACCAGGAATACCGTTTTACTTGACAGATCCATCAAGGAAGCCTGCTCAAGTGGTTCATAGGGCGGATGAGCCAGGGAGTGGAGAACCAGATTAAGATTCCACATCAGACAAGGGAGGTGCAAGGGAGGCCTCAGCCAAACCTCTCCCCTCAGGAAATGGACCATGTCCGGATGAGTCGCTAAAGAACCTCTGAGCACAACAGGTCTCAAACAGGACAGACCTGCAATCTGAACCCTTGAGTGAAGCCACGGCAAAGTCCTTTTTCAGGCCATCCTGCAGAAATTCCAGTACCCGAGGAAGTGAAGGAGAAGAGGGATCCTCTGACGACTGGAACACCAAGCCTGGTAACACCTTCAAGCTTTTGCATAGGCCGCCACTATGGACTTCCTTTTGTTATGTAGTAACATAGCAATCACTGCAGTCGAATAGCTCCAGGCTGTCAAGGCCGCATGCTCAAGAGCCATGCCGTAAGACCAAAGCAGTCTGGATCCTGCAGAGCAATCAGCCCCTGTGTAAGAAGACGAGGGTTACAGGGCAAACGGAGTCCCCGACCCTGCTGGAGCAGAACTAGATCGGCATACCACGGCCTTCTCGACTTATCAGGGGTCACCAAGATCACCAGCCCCCCCATGCTCTGCTATGTGACATAATTACAAGAACATCCATTGGCCAAGACTATACCAAAGCATCCAGGCAAGTGCTACTGGCCTTGCGCTGACAACTGTAAAATCGATCAGCCTTCCTGTTCGTCACGGTCACTATAAAGTTGAACACTGGCCGCCCCCAACGGCGCACTATGCACTCTAATGCTCTCCAGGAAAGAACACGCCCCGGGATCCAGGGACAGCGCTACCAGGTGCCTTTCCATCCAGCAAAATAGCAACTGAGTCTCCACACTCAGTGAGGGGCTCCTCATGCCCCCTTGTTGGTTGATGTAAACTACTGCCGTGGCATTGTCCGAGAAAACCCGGGCAGCTCGCTGATGGAGACACCCCTGGAAATGCAGTAGAGCTAGATGGATCACCCTTAGCTCCAGGCAACTGATCGACAACTTGTGCTCTGAGGGCACCCACCAGCCCTGTACCAGGGCAGTCATACAGACTGCTCCCCAGCCGGAGAGACTCGCGACTGTGGACAGAATCACCCAGTCTGAAATCAGGAGCGGCAGAGCCCTGGACAGCATCAGGGGACTCAACCACCACTGCATGCTGCTGCGCGCCACCATCGTCCAGGGCAGAGAAACATGGGTCCCATTGCGGATTTTAGTGGAACAACGCCTCCTACAGAGGATGTAGTTGGGCCCTGGCCCAAGTGAATCATTGCAACCATGGGCCTCAGACCCAGAATGGCCAACAGGTCTCTGATGATCTTTTGAATCTTCTCTTGACAGGATACTTGCGAGGAAGAAGGATTCCACTTCGTGAGGAACTGGACGACGTTCTGGGGCAAGAGCAAGCTCTACAGGAGAGATGGATTGTACCTGTGCACGGAGGAAACTAGACTTCTAGCAAACAACGTCAAGAGAGGAATAGAACAGGCTTTAAACTAAGAAGAAGGGGAAAGCCGACAGTCGACCAAGCGTCGATGATTCGGAAGAAGGTATCCCGTGAAGATACTGAGGGGAAAAAAGGCTGGGAAGAAACAAGGGACAAATTACAGGAGTCGACTAACCAAGAAGAGGAGGTTAGAAAGATTGTAGCGAAAGAGAAGAATCTAAAGACCAAAGCACAGGGAAAGGAAATAAAGGCAGCAAAATTCCAGGAGCTAAATTGCATATATACTAATGCAAGGAGCCTAAGAAACAAAATGGGGGAATTAGAAGCCATGATCATTGCGGAGGACATAGACATCATTGGAATCTCTGAAACATGGTGGAATGAGGAAAGCAAATGGGATACAGCACTGCCGGGGTACAAGCTCTATCGCCAGGACAGGTCAGGACAGAAAGGCAGTGGAATAGCACTATACATAAAAGAAAGCATACAATCGACAAGAAAAGACACAGCAGAGACGGCCAACAAGCTAGAATCGCTATGGGTGAAAATACCAGGAAGGAAAGGGCCTGAAATAAAGATAGGCCTATACTATCGTCCACCCGGACAAACCGGAGATATCGATGAAGAAATGGAAGTCGAGATGAAGTGAGAATGCAAAGGCGGTAACACGGTTATTATGGGAGACTTCAACTACCCTGGGATAGACTGGAGTCTTGGAAGCTCAAGATGCGATAGGGACACAGAATTTCTGGAGGCTGTACAAGATTGCTTCATGGAACAGCTTGTTAGAGAACCAACAAGAGGAAATGCCACTCTGGATCTAATCCTAAATGGGCTAAGGGGACCTGCAAAGGAAGTGGAAGTAGTGGGACCGTTGGGAAACAGCGATCATAATATGATCAAGTTCAAGGTGGAAGTAGGAATACTGAAAGGAAAGAGAACCATAGCGACAACTTTTAACTTCAGGAAGGGAAACTACGAAGCAATGAGGGGAATGGTAAAGAAGAAACTTAGGAGCACTTCCCAAAAATGGCAGACGGTAGAACATGCCTGGTCCTTTTTCAAGGACACGGTGAGAGAGGCACAAAATCTGTATATCCCCAGATTCAGAAAAGGGTGCAACAAGAGTCGAATAAAAGACCCGGCGTGGATAACTAAAATAGTGAAGGAAGCGATAGGCAATAAGAAAAATTCATTCAGAAAATGGAAAAGGGACAAAACTGAGGGAAACTGGAAAGAGCACAGGAGTATCAAAAAGAATGTCACCGTGTGGTTCGAAAAGCCAAAAGAGAGTATGAAGAGAGACTAGCCAGGGAAGCACGAAATTTCAAACCGTTCTTTAGATATGTTAAAGGGAAACAGCCGGCTAGGGAGGAGGTGGGACCGCTGGACAACGGAGACAGGAAGGGAGCGGTGAAGGAAGAGAAAGAGGTCGCAGAAAGACTTAACACGTTCTTTTCGTCTGTATTTACAAGCGAAGACACAACCAAAATACCGGAACCTGAACAAATCTTCAATGGCAATCAAGCACAAAAGTTAGCATCCATAGAAGTGAGCCTTGATGATGTGCGCAGACAGATAGAAAAACAAAAAACTGACAAAACCCCGGGTCCGGATGGAATCCATCCAAGGGTGCTGAAAGAACTAAAAGAGGAAATAGCGGAACTACTACAGCAAATTTGCAACCTATCTCTGAAAACAGGTATGATCCCGGAGGATTGGAAGATAGCCAACGTTACGCCCATCTTTAAAAAGGGATCAAGAGGTGACCTGGGAAACTACAGACCGGTGAGTCTGACCTCTGTTCCGGGAAAATGGCGGAAGCACTGATAAAAGAAAAAAAAAAATCGATGAACATTTTGAAAAACACGAACTTCTGATAACCAGCCAACATGGTTTCTGCAGGGGGAGATCGTGCCTGACCAACTTATTGCACTTCTTCGAGGGAATTAACAAACAGATGGACAGAGGAGACCCCATAGACATCATATACCTAGATTTCCAGAAAGCCTTTGACAAGGTGCCTCATGAACGTCTACTCCGGAAACTGAAGAACCATGGGGTGGATGGAGACGTGCATAGATGGATCAGAAACTGGTTAGTGGGTAGGAAACAGAGGGTAGGGGTGAAGGGCTACTACTCAGACTGGAGGAAAGTCACGAGTGGTGTTCCACAGGGTTCGGTGCTCGGGCCGCTGCTATTTAATATTTTCATAAATAATCTAGAAGCAGGAACGAAGAGTGAGATAATAAAATTTGTGGACGACACCAAACTATTTAGTGGAGCTCGGACAAAGGAGGACTGCGAAAAATTGCAAAGGGACTTGGACAAATTAGGGGAATGGGCAGAGAGATGGCAGATGAAGTTCAATGTTGAGAAGTGTAAAGTATTACATGTGGGAATCAGAAACCTGAGGTACAGCTATACGATGGGAAGGATGTTATTGAATGAGAGTACCCAAGAAAGGGACTTGGGGGTAATGGTGGACATGAAAATGAAGCCGACAGCACAGTGTGCAGCGGCCGCTAAGAGAGCGAATAGAATGCTAGGTATAATCAAGAAGGGTATTACAACAAGAACGAAAGAAGTTATCCTGCCGCTGTAACGGGCAATGGTGCGTCCGCATCTTGAGTACTGCGTCCAGTATTGGTCACCATACCTTAAGAAGGATATGGCGTTACTCGAGAGAGTTCAGAGGAGAGTGACACGACTGATTAAGGGGACGGAAAGCCTTTCATACGCTGAGAGATTGGAGAAACTGGGTCTCTTTTCCCTGGAGAAGAGAAGACTTAGAGGGGATATGATAGAGACTTACAAGATCATGAAGGGCATAGAGAGAGTAGAGAAGGACAGATTCTTCAAACTTTCAGAAAATAAAAAAACAAGAGGGCATTCGGAAAAGTTGAAAGGAGACAGATTCAAAACAAATGCTAGGAAGTTCTTCTTTACCCAACATGTGGTGGACACCTGGAATGCACTTCCAGAGGATGTTATAGGGCAGCGTACGGTACTGGGGTTTAAGAAAGGATTGGACAATTTCCTGCTGGAAAAGGGGATAGAGGGGTATAGATAGAGAATTACTGCACAGGTCCTGGACCTGGTGGGCCGCCGCGTGAGCGGACTGCTGGGCGCGATGGACCTCAGGTCTGACCCAGCGGAGGCATTTCTTATGTTCTTATGTTCTTAACACCTTGTTCTGAGCCGTGTGAAAATGGACCCCCAAGTACTCCAAATCCTGGGTAGGATCCAAGTGGCTCTTTTTGCAGGTTGATCATCCAGACCAAACGCTTGAACAAATGAACCACATGCTGCACCACCTGGGTCCTCTCCAACAGGGAGGGAGCTCTGATCAGCCAATCATCCAGATACGGATGGACCAGGACACCCTGGGAGCGCAGATGGGCTACTACCATTATTCTTGGTAAAGGTCCTGGATGCCGTCACCAGGCTGAATGGAAGAGCCACAAATTGAAAATGTTGAACCGAAGGAACTTCCTGTGCCCCAGAAAAATGTGGATATGAAAATACACCTCTGTTAGTTCAAGAGAGGTCAGAAATTCCCCCGACGCCACTGAAGCAATGATGGAACACACAGTTGCCATGTGGAAGCGGGGCACCTTCAGTACCAAATTGACTGCCTTGAGGTACAGAATTGGTCTCCAATATTCAGAGCCTTTCTTTGGAACGATGAAGTATATCAAGTATCTTCCAGAGCCCAAGTCAGACTCAATGGCCGTAATATCCAGCAGCCTGCGGATCCTGGCCTGCACCCTGAGCGCCTTCTCAGGGTGCCCCACTGGGGAATCCAGAAAGAATTCTGACAGAGGTTGGAAAAACTCCAATTTGAGTCTGTTATGGAGGACCCAGCAGTCCGAAGTTACTGTCTCCCATTCCTCAAGAAAGGCTGACTGCTGCCCTCCGATGCAGGAGAGAGGGGTAAGAGGCTTGGCATCAGAACTGTTTCTTCGAGGGAGCTGCCAGCCATCTATTTGAGGACTGCTGAAGACCAGATCCCCCAAATCGCTGACTGGAGGATGATGAGTACCTCTGACCTAAGGCCGGAGAACTAGAGTACTGGCACGGGCATCAAAAGGGATGAAAATTAGGACACCCCAAACTCCTGGCAGGGCGAGACCTGTTCCCTGGCAAAGCTTTGGGTTTACGGTCCTCAACACTTGCCATAAGGACATTGAGACCTTGGCCGAACAGAAGCTGTCCCTTAAAGGGCAACTTACTCAGAGTGGCCTTAGAGGAGGAGTCTCCGGACCACTGTTCTCTACTAGTTAAAAGGCTAACAAAAAGCACATTCAAAGAGATAAGTTTTTGAAAAGAGTTTGAAAGCAATAATATGATGATTCCAGACGTAAACTAGATGTTAAAGAGTTCCATAAGGCTGGAGCTATTGAAAATAATTCTGAATTTCTAGTTCTCTCCCATTTTGTTTTTGAGGGGTTTGGGATGACTAATCTATTGTCCCGTAAAGATCGACGAACCCTTGATAGGGAATATGGAATAATTAACGATGCCACATAATCAGGAATAACTGTGTGTAAGGTTTTATACATCAAAGTTAGCTTAGTGAATTGTATCTGCGAATGGACCGGTAACCAATGTATCTGTTTCCGTGCATTGTTAAGCAGTCTGCCGTATTTTGTAATGTCTGAAGACATTTCAATTGCATTACAGTAATCTAATTTTGAGTTTATAAACGCATAAAAAAGATTTAATACTGATTCCTTATCAACAAGATTACGAATCGTTTTAAGTCTCCATAGGGCATAAAAGCTAGATTTAACAATAGCTGATATTTGCGAGACAAACAATAACTGGGAATCAATAATTATTCAAAGATAATGAAGCGACTTTACCTGAATCTGTGTATTCCAAAATGTAGGGACCAATGATGGAATTGATTTTTTACCTGTTATCCAACAAGTAGTAGTTTTTTCAGAATTAAGGACCACATAATGACCTGATAGCCACAATGATATCTTTGAAAGGCAGTTTTGCAAACAAGAAAGATCCAAAGAGGTTGATGAAGTGTAGAAACCCAACAATATATCGTCAGCATAAGAAAAAATATCTGACATTACAAGATTGAATAAATACTAACGGACTAAGAAATACTTTAAACAAGAGGTGAGAGTACTGATCCTTGTGGGACACACTTCAATGTATCAGTAGATGATCAATCTTCAGCTTGCTCTACGTAAAATGAATGATTTGATAGAAATGATGTAAACCAGTCTAATACTGTATCTGAAACAACCAAATTTTTAAGTTGATTCAAAAACAATGACTGATCAATTTGATCAAATACTGAAGAGAGGTCTAATGAAACAAGCAATGCTATTTGACCTGAGTCAAGGTGACTGTGTAGCTCACTAAACAATGCTGTCACTATTGTTTCCGTATCATGCCCTATTCTAAAACCTGATTGCCTAGAATGAAGAGCATTAACAGACTCAACATGATTTTGCAGTTGATCAAAAACTATTTTTTCCAAACGTTTTGCAAGAAAAGGTAAATTTGAGACTGGCCGAAAATTATTTAAACAGGAAGGATCTGCTTTCAGCTTCTTTAAACAAGGTTTAACAACAGCTTCTTTCAGTCCTGAAGGAACAATACCAGATTGTAAACTCTGAGATATAATCAAATGGATAATAGGTAACAGTGCCAACTTTGGTAACTTCAACCATTGTGAAGAAATTGGATCCAGAGAACTTGCAGTAGCATGAATGTTATTTAGAATCTTCCTAACTGACTCCATAGAAGAAATGTTAAAAGAGGACCATGTTGATCCTAATGTCTGATTTGTTAAATGCATAGAAGAATCTAAAGAATCAGCAGGGTATGAAAAGTTTTGAGACTTCCTACAAAGTCCTGGCGGGTGGACAGAAATAACTCATTGGCCAGGGAAAAAGTGGAATTGTACTAGAAGCTCCAATTCTGCTGAATCCTAACAGAGTTGGTCTTTTTTTTTTTTTTTTTTTTTCTTCTTCTTTCAAAATAACTACGTACAATTCAAGAAATTCTTGAAACAGCAAAATAAGTAGTTTCTAGTAATAAGGTGAAAAAATCTCCACGAAACTAGATGAAAAAATTAATCATAAACTATTTATTATACAGGTTCCCAAATATAGGAGGAGCAAGACATCAAACAAACAAGTAAATTTCACTTCCATGGCATCTAGCTTCTATCCCCCTTCTTTCTCTCAGTAACCAGCACTTTCTTCCTTCCTCACCTTTCAACACCTCTCCCCTAACACACACAGGGTGTCCAGCATTTCTCTCCTTCCCTTTCAAGCATAATTTGAAGTGTCTTCTTTTAAAGATGTTTATTTGGTACATGTACATTCTTAGGCATTCGCAAAGGCCAATCCCCAGCACACTGAAATACAGTTCTCATTTCACTTTGTAATGTAATGTAATGTAATTTATTTCTTATATACCGCTACATCCGTTAGGTTCTAAGCGGTTTGAAGAAAATATACATTAAGATTATAAATGAGAAGTAAGAAGGTACTTAAAAAATTCCCTTACTGTCCCGAAGGCTTTGTGTGGAATAAGATATACTGAAGCTTAGGAAACAGTTAAAAATAATTTTATTTGTTAAGAAATTTGGTAATGAAGGTTGAGGTAACTTTTTTGGCTGACTGATTATTATCTACTCAATTTGTTTTACAGGATTAGAGCCTATTGTACAGTTTTGGTTCAGTGTTGTTATTATGAAGTATGTGATTAAGTATGTGTTTGACGCAATTGATTTCTAAAGCTCACCTCTCACCTAAGATATTTAGATACAGTCATGTGAAAAAATTAGGACACCCCATGAAATATTAAGATATGTTCACATATAGATGTCAAATCTTTTTCTGGAAAAGAAAGTGATGTAATTGCAGGTAAACAACAAAGATTTCCTTGATTTACTCATGAAACAAAAGATTCACAAAAATGTGTATTCTAAAAGAATAAATTAGGATACCCCCAAATATCCTCCCACTTAAAGTGTATCAAATCAGGTGTATATGATTAGAATATCGTTACTCAGCATTTTGAAGGATGTTTGCCCCACTTAAACCTCATTTAGTCTGGTGTGCTCATGACTGCTGAAGTGAGAGTGAACACCAAAAGAGCTGTCTGAGGCCTTCAGAAAGAAGATTGTAGCAGCTTATAAGTTTGGTAAGAGATTAAAAAAAGATCTCAAAAGAATCTGACATTAACCGTTCCACGTTCCAGAAAATAGTGTACAAGTGGAGGACTTTCTAAACAAATGCCAACATGCACAGGTCTGGCTGTCCAAGAAAGTTGACCCCCAGAGCAGACCGTAAGATGCTAAAAAAAAGTCTCCATAAACCCTAAAATGTCATCATGGGACCTACAGCAGGCTCTTGCTACTGTTGATGTGAAAGTGCATGCCTCTACAATCAGAAATAGACTACACAAATTTAACTTTCATGGGAGGTGTGCACGGAGGAAACCATTGCCAGAGAGAATGTAGACCAGGAGTGCCCAATATGTCGATCGCGATCGACCGGTAGATCGGGAAGGCAACGTGAGTCGATCATGGAACCCATCCCGTGATAGACTCGTGTTGCTGTCCCGATCAGCCTACCTCTCCCCGACGTCAAATACGATGACGCCGGGCATCCACTTTAGTCTGTTTTTTGTAATTTCGGTATGGGGGGGGAGGGGCGGTGGTGGCGGCAGCAGCCTGAAAAATAAATCATCCTGGTTAGGGTCGGTGTCATGCTCCAGAGCTTCTACCTCTTCCAGCAGCCTTCCTATCTGGCCCTCTCCCTTCTACCTGCATCCAGCCACACCCCCTGCTCCACGGCTCTCTTCGGCAACTCGTCAGCAGCAGCGATCGACACAAGCTTCTGACGTCGGGGCCTACTCTCTGCAAGTACTGCTTGTTTCAACTTCCTTTTTCCACAAAGGCGGGACTCGCAGAGGGAAGGCCTCGATGTCGGCAGCCTGTCTTGATCACCATTGCTGATGAGTTGCTGAAGAGGGCCACAGGGCAGTGTGTGTGGCTGTATGCAGGTGGAAGGGAGAGGGCCAGATGCAGGACTCGTGGGTGAGGGAGGAGAAGAGAGAGAGAAAGAGAGGGGAGGGAAAGAAAAGGAAATATTTCATATTGGGCTGGGCTGGAGTGGAAGGAGGGTAGAAAGATTCTGGCTACAGGGTGCAGTAACAAAGGAAAAAGGGGGAAGCTGAAAATGGAGATAGTGACTCAAAGAAGAGAAAGGGTAAGCAGGACCTACTGAATAAGAATAGAGATACAGAGGGGACATGAAGAGGAGGTGAAATAGAGACATAGAAGTAATGCTGAAAAAGGGGTGGGAGATAAAGACATTGAAAAGGCAAATGGTGAACATGGGGTAAAGACAAGGACAGAGACAAATGAAGATTCTGAAAAAGTGGTGAGATAGGGATATAGGTGAGATGGACACAAAGAAGGATGATGCTGGAAAATAGGTGGAATGGTAATTCTGACAGACACAGAAGGGAAATGCTGGATCAAGGAGAGATGGGGCTCAGGCTGGATGGAATGGGGAGAACTGCCTGGTTGGCCCGGAACTTCCTCTCCTACGTCAGAATTGACGTCGGGGAGTGGAATGCTGGTCAGCACGACGCTTCTGCAGGGAGAGCTTGGGACTGTTCTCCAATGGTGGCAGCGGCAAACCGAGTGGCTTGGGGGAGGGGAGGGAAGAAAGAAAGAAAGAAAGGGGCAGGCAGGGAGACAGAAAGAAGGGAGGACAGGGAGACAGAAAGAAAGAGAGGCAAGGAGACAGAAAGAAAAAGTTGGAGGGAGAGAATGAGGTCTGGAGGAGAGGAAACATACAGGAGGATGAAAGAAGGGAAGAAAGATTGGATGCAGTCAGAAGAAGAAAGAGCAACCAGAGACTCATGAAATCACCAAACAACAAAGGTAGGAAAAATGATTTTATTTTCAATTTAGTGATCAAAATGTGTCCGTTTTGAGAATTTATATCTGCTGTCTATATTTTGCACTATGGCTCCCTTTTACTAAACCGCAATAGCATTTTTTAGCATAGGGAGCCTATGAGCATTGAGAGCAGCGCGGGGCATTCAGCGCAACTCCCTGTGCTAAAAACTGCTATCACGGTTTAGTAAAAAGGGAAGGGGTATATTTGTCTATTTTTGTATGGTTGTTACTGAGGTGACATTGCAAAGAGTCATCTGCCTTGACCTCTTTGAAAAAAAACCCAGAATATGAATGATAATTAACATTTTCTCTGCTTTTCAGTGTGCTTTGTGGTTTTTTTAAAATTTAATTGTTGGTAGATCATTTTGACTTTGTCATTTTAAAAGTGGCTCGCAAGCCCAAAAAGTGTGGGCACCCCTGATGTAGACAACAACAGGACTTCTAGAATAGTGTTCAATGGAGAAATGAGTCTAAAATGTGGACACCAGAAAAGAGGACATGTTTGGCATACACCAAATACAGCATTCCAGGAAAAGAACCTCATACTAACTGTGAAGCATGGAGGTGGAAGTGTCATGGTTTGGGGAGGTTTTGCTGCAGCTGGACCTGGCCACCTCACCATCATAGAATCCACCATGAATTCTACCATGTATCAGAAGGCACTTGAGGAACATGTGAGACCATCTGTAAGAAAATTAAAGCTGAAGCAGAATTGGATCCTGCAACACGTCAATGACCCAAAACATACGCACACAATTGGGATGGGGGGTTGGGGTGGGAGGGGTGGTAGGAGGGGATTGGGGGGTTATGTTCTGCTTTGGACTGTTTTGTCTCGTACTGAAGAATCCCAGTATGACTTTTGGCGGGGTGGGAGGATGCGATTGTCTGGGTTGTTGATTGCCTTGTTCATGGTTCTGTATCTTTTTGTATTTTCTCAATAAACTTTTTTTAGGGAAAAAAAAAACCATACCAGTAAATCCACCAACGACTGGCTGAAAACTAAGAAATGGAGAGTCCTGGAGTGGTCGAGTCAAAGCCCTGGATCTTAATCCCATTGAGATGCTGTGGGGTGATTTGAAATGGGCTGTACATGCAAGAAACCCCTCAAACATCTCACAGCTGAAAGAATTCTGCATTGAGGAGTGGGCCACACTTTCCGCAGACCGATGTCAGAGACTGGTAGATGGCTACAAGAAGCATCTCATTTCAATTATTTCAGCTATTAGGGTGTTGGGTGTCCTAATTTATTCCTCAGTTAAAATACACATTTTTGTGGATATTTTTTGTTTCATGAGTAAATCAAGGAAAAGTTTTGTTGTTTACCTGCAATTACATCACTTTCTTTTCCAGAGATAAATTAAAAAAATAAAAAGATTTGACATCGATATGTGAACATTTCTTAAGAAAGAACTGAATATTTCATGGGGTGTCCTAATTTTTTCACATAACTGTAAAAGAGTATAACTAAAATAAAGAAGAACAAGTTAACTTAATAGGGTGGGTTTTTTCCCCCAAAATAAGATCAAGAATCTAGAGTCTTTAAGAAAATCAGAGTAAAAAAGTCAGAAAAACAAGATGTGTTTCTGATTATAAAAGATTATTAATCTGACACTTCGAGCCTTACCTTGGCGTCATCCTGGACCGAAGCCTGACGTTTGAAGATCACACTAATGCTCAAGTCAAAAAATGCTTTCTCACTCTATGGAAACTTCATAACATTAAGCAATACTTCGATTTCTTTTCCTTTCGACTGCTGGTTCAATCCCTGATCTTAAGTACCTTAGACTACTGCAATATTATATACTTGGGATCTCTCAAAAAAAAAAATCAAATGACTGAGTCTTCCAAAATTCTGCAGTCCATCTCATTTATGGCCTTAAGAAATCAGACCATGTAAGCCCATATTACAAAAACTACATTGGCTGCCTGTGGAAGCAAGGGTCATTTTTAAGTTTGCTTGCCTTTGCTTCAAAACCATGACAGGTTCATCCCCAACCTATCTGTCTCACCAATTCGAATTCCCAGGCACAACTAATACACGCAGAACCTACTTGTTCACTTTTCCATACCTAAAGGGCTGTACCTACAAGAGATATCTTGATAGAACACTATCATTTCAAGCAGGCAAATGGAACAAATGTTTAACCAACTTCATCTCAAACGCACTTTCGTACCACATGTTTAGAAAGTCAATAAAAACCTATCTCTTTGACAAATTTCTCTGACCCCACTTCAACCTGATGTACTTCCAGATAAACCTGACTAAACTTAACATGCCAATGTAAATTTGAAAGTTCTCTGTAATGTCGCTGTCTGTATACAGTCTCTTCCGTTGTAAACCGCTTAGAACTGTTTATGGTATGGCGGTATATAAAAATAAAGTTATTATTATTACCTAAACCTAAATCGGTTCTTTACTAATATTTTAGAAGTTCTACTCCTTTTCACCCCACCTATAAAAAGGCATGGGAAATGGATTTGGGGTATATTTTTATGGATAAGGAGTGGTCCCAGATATGCATTGAAGTTGGTAAGGCCTCCTCCTATGTTCTTATTCAGAAAAATGCATACAAAGTGTTCACTAGGTGGTACTTTACACCTGCACACTTGCACAAGACGTATCCTGGGGCCTCTGATACCTGTTAGCGTTGTGGGAGGAAGACTGGTACATTTTTGCATATTTGGTAGGAATGTACATTATTGAAACCCTTTTGAAAATGGTGTGTGTGTGTAGGGGGGGTATCTCAGTTGTTGCAGATTCTTCTTTTACTCCACAGGGTTGTTTGTTGGGACTTTATAATGTGTGTCCACATACTTGTCAGACTAAGCTACTTTGATGGGGATTGGCAGCGGCTAAATGCCTGATTGCTAATCATTGGCGACAGGCAGAATCGCCTTCCTTACTGGACTGGAAACTGAAGATTCAGGCTGTGAGTTCCATGGAACTTTCAACAGCGAAGAGTCATGGCTATTATGTTTCTCACACCTGGACTTGGTCTCTGATTATGGATAAAGTGAATTCGCTGAATTACGTTTACCTGGGGGGGGGAGTGATGGGAGAGTTGAGAAGGTAGGGTGGCTTCCTGAAAAAACAACAGGGGGCTACTCGTAGGAGTGGTATTGTTATGTAAGGTTTTGGGGTAAGCTGTTGTGGGCTGTTGGGGCTTGGATACCAGGGCACCGGCGGTGCTCAATGCTTTTTGATTTGCATTGTTTAGACCAGTGGTTCCCAAACCTGTCCTGGAGGATCCCTAACCAGTCAGGTTTTCAAGATATCCCTAATGAATATGCATGAGAGAGATTTGCATACCTGTCACTTCCATTATATGCAAATCTCTCTCATGCATATTCATTAGGGATATCTTGAAAACCTGACTGGCTGGGGGTCCCCCAGGACAGGTTTGGGAACCACTGGTTTAGACTGTTATTGTTTTGTAACTTCCTTGTGTATTTTATGTTGTACTGATATCTCTTTCTTTTTGCACTGTTATGTACTTTTCTAAAACTTTAATAAAATATTTAAAATACAAATACAAGATTATTAATCTGTACATTCCAAAAAGTAATAATATGGACATCAAACTGAATTGCCAGGAATCCTAAATTCAAGGCAAATAACAGTCACACTATTAAAGCATAGTTCCAGTGACCTGAAGATAAGCAATAAGCAATGAATACAGTGCATAGTGAAGAACATCTTAGCTTTCAAGGAGGGAGTATCAAAATTTTTGCTGATTTACTAAACTACATAGCAAATAAGAAAAAATGTTTTTTAATCTCAAACTCAAATTCTAAGAGAGAAATTGGTAAAATATAGATAAAGATGTCCTTTTGCACTGATATTTAATTATAATGGAAATCTTTATTATAGGCTGAAAGCTAATGTATGCATCTAAGACAATTAACAGTGGGTGCAAGCAGAAACAATTATCATTCATGAGCGCTGCAGAACAGAAAATTAAATTTTTAGATCATCATGAATGGAAGAGAGACATCATAAAGGGAGAGAGAGTGTGTCTGCAAACCAAATACTGTGCACAATATTTTACAAGTGCATGGTCACAAAGAGCTGGTAAGAATCTATGCCAGAGACAGGCATAGCTTTCTGAAACACCTTTTCCCCAAATACTTCAATGTTTGTTGTCTCTCTCCCTGGAGGCACCAAACAGCAATCCATTTCTGTAGTATAAAAATTCCTTAAAGGCTGTGTCCATAGAGTTGAGGAGGGAACTTCCACTGAAATGATCAGAAACATTATAGAACCCAATATCAACCATGTGTGTATGTGAGGAAAGTTCACTGGAAATTAACCAACAATTGATCCTAGATTGTGAGGCATGCACAGGGCAAATGGGTGTAATGCAAACTGTGTCTTTGAACTTCTGGCCCTTTTGAAAATGGATTGGACCACCATGGGATGCTGAAAAAGCTGTTTATGGAATCCAGTCTTTTGATCTAAGTATGAGTTAACCTTTTTGTTAAGAGGTATTACAGATGTGGTGATTCACATGCTCACCTGAACATCCTTGAGGATTCTATGGACAGGAACTATTACTGTTTTCTTGGAGGAAGGGGCAGGGAGGGTGTTCAAGGAATTGGATGACAATTTTCTGCCTTGAGTTCCTCCTCTGCCTCTAACTTAAAAACAACAGACTTAGCCAATAACTTTTTTAAATCAACAAGTGTTTCTCAGATGACAATTTATCCTCTCAAGTGCTGGCGATTGGTCTGATAAGCCTTTTGAGGCCTTCTCTTCAAAAAAATCAAAATTTCAGGAACACTTAGTCTGACCCTGAAAAATGCTCCATTGGAAAAATCTAGGTATCAGAAGAACATCAGTATATCAGTAATTTCCAATGTTTCCATTGAGCTACCTCCCTCGATTCACTGGAAGGTCTTGGTGTCAATCTCTCTCTTGCAGGCAAGCATATGAGTCTCAAAAAACAGTTGGATCATTCCTTGCATCAATGCAGTCAACAAAGCCACACCATTTTGTCAACCAAAGAAGAATTCCATCCACTCATCAAATCTCATGAGTTACTGCTCAAAAGCTACCACCAACAAAGGTATGGGAAGTAGCCCAGTAAATCTGACTTGCATATGCTTGATCTAGGTTCTGTGAAAGTTGTTACACCATTTCCCATGTCAGGGGCACTTCAAGGATACCAGTGACCTCACTGATGGTTAACATCAAAGATAAATGTTGCACTTTCGATAGTGATGCATCTCCTGCATCTGATGCAGTTCTGGAACCCATGGAGACTGATACTTCTGATGCTATCAAAGTGAAAAGATGTAGACTGAGGTGGTCCTGCCTAACAGTGGCCAGCAAAATGATGCAGATATGCAGTGAGATGGCTCCAAAAGTTTATTGTGCATGCTACCATGCAATGAGGACTTCTACTCTGTTTGCTTTGGGAGAGATATGTTTAAAAGATAAATACAATACCACAAAAATACTGCTTTAGAGTTATATAGAAATTCTTACTTTAAAAGATTAGTAAAGCACTCTCCAATCTTTCTGCAGCCGTGACCCAAATCCATGCAGTTGCAGAAAGCTGAACAATTCACCCAGGCTGCGACACCAATTGCAAGTTTTGGTTGGGGATGCAACCCACAGTTTGGGAAGTTATCCTTTATAACTTATAAATTAATACAGCATGTGAAGAAAATCAACACAGCTATTATCCATGATAAACAGAGATTATGTACTTACCCTAGTAAGCTCTCTTCTAGTAGATAGGTGAGACATTCTAGACCAGGGGGTCTCAAAGTCCCTCCTTGAGGACCGCAATCCAGTCGGGTTTTCAGGATTTCCCCAATGAATATGCATGAGATCTATGTGCATGCACTTCTTTTAATGCATATTCATTGGAGAAATCCTGGATTGCAGCCCTCAAGGAGATCCCTGTAGACAGATAGGTAGTGTCCCCATGACTGCATACCTTCTGCAGAAGGAATCCACTCCAAATTTTTCCTTTTGTCTCTGCTGTACTTCCCAGGGCTTTTTGCTCCACCTGCAGTTAGTACTCAAGCACTGAGAGCCACCAAATAAATGTTAAGTTGAGATACCTGTAGTAACAGACTCAGAAACAACTATTCTGCTCAAAAACTAAAATCAAACAGTAATGTTATATGCCAACAAAGGCCTCAAAGGAATTCAGAAGCTACTCCCATATAAAATGGAAACCTATATAAAGTATATTTCTCAGCTTCAAAGGGCTGATAGGCATCCAAGAATCAGCTTGGAGAAGCATAAACAGATTAAGAGTAGGCAGGAGCATGAAGGACAGGACAGGAATCTAGAATGTCTCACCAATCTATTGGAAAAGAGATTACCAGGGTAAGTACATAATCTCTTTTTCCAGTGCAATAGGTGAGACATTCTATACCAGTGTATTGCAAACTGTGTGCCTTCTGAGATTTTAAGTGTGCCACGGCAATGTAAGAGAGGTTCCGGCACCTGTGTCAGTTGACTTGATCCTACTACCGCGTATGTCGGGACTGACTTTTATGGTAACGTATCTGCTGGGACTCCTGCCTTCCTCATCTTTTCTACGCACCCCTGGACCAGCAGTGGCAGCTCTGTGTGCTTTTAACTTTGCCACACTGCTGCCACTAGCAGTAGTTTAGCTGTGTTTCATCAGGCAGCTTTGGGGCCTTTGCTAGGCCGACCCGCATCGTATCATTGAAGCAGCCTGGCCTAGCAAAGGCCCCGAGGCTGCCTGATGAAACCGCGGCTAGCAGCAACTGTGTGGTGAAGTTAATATTACACAGTGAGCTGCCACTAGGCAAGAGAGAGTAGAGTTCCCAAGTTTTATTAAAAGTTTGATTAATCGCCTAAACAAAGTTTCAAGGCGATGAATTTAAAAAAAAAAACAAAAACCAACCAATAGGTTTAGTTTTTGCTATTTACCAAGGACAACACTTACAGACTTACAGAACAGAGACAAGAGACTTACTGATATAATGGGTATAAAGGGGAAGAACTACAATATAAAAAATAGGAAAGAACGTAAATGGGAAAACCAAAAGGAAGGGGAGCAAATAGTGTCCAAAATTCTGCTAAAAAAAGAATTAAAAATTACTAGTCCTATGACGTCCTGAAAAGGACACTCAAGCATTAAATGCATACCTGAATAAAAAAGTTTTTAATTTAGATTTGACCGATCCAATGATGGTTCTTCTCTTAGATCCAGGGGAGCGGCATTCCAAAAGGACGAAGCAGTTACTGGGAAGATAGATGTGTGAAATGTATATTGTGGCCGGGTGTGGCCGATTGGACGTGTCCAGGGGCCAATACCCTAAGCCACACAGACCTCGGCCGAGCGAAAGCAAGGTATAGGTAGCTGGGAAGAACTGCATTAAAGTTCAAAAATAGTGCAAAACCCCTGGGTGCCACAAAATAAATCTTTATTTCACACCAGACTTGGTGCATTTAACTCAAGTTAGTAGCAATTCATAAATGAGTTCCAAAAATACAAGCAAACAATAGACCTTGCACAAAATACAAACAAAAACAATCCATTTGTTTCCTTTATTTGGTTTGTTGCCATCCACTGGCTTTTATTTCAGCCTTTTAATGGCCTTCTCTGAGGCTTGCAGGCCTGCCACACTGGGCTAGGTAGGCCCTTCCCAGCCCAGCCACTGTTTTCTACCTGGCCTGTTCAAACAGATTCTGCTATGACTTCTTGTTAGTCCTTTCACTGGGGAAAAATCCACCAAAATCCCCTGTAGATTTTGGTGTACAAAATATCCAAACCAAGATCCCACTAGATTTTGAATAAAGAGTTCCCCAATGTCCTGTGGCCAGCAGTGCTTTAGTGCTTTAAGTAACCTATTTTCAAGCACTGCCCCAAACAGCATAACAGAAAAACAAAATTCAGTCCTTCTTGGATTTAGGCTGTGCAGTTTTTCCCTGCAAGTTCCATGCTACAAGTGGGGAAAAAAAACTCTCAGCCAGAGGCTTTAAATAATACAGCCTGGCTTATATGGAATCATTCACCAACAATTTTCTCTTGATAAACTCCAAACTTTTCCTACTGTGCCTCAGCCCCACTCCATTAATTCAGGGTCAGTAGCGTATGAAAAATCCTCATTCATTTCTTCCATACTCTGAGCTTCATTAATTTCAATATCATTTTCATTTATGAATGAGTCCTCAACAAATCCTCCCAATCCTGAGGTCTTACCTGCCCCTCTGGAGTATAAGGCTCTGGTGCACTTCTGTTTCCTGGCAGAGAAGGTCTGGTTCCTTTCTCTCTCCCCGTTGGGTTCCTCCTGTGTGGCTCAGTCTGTGGCTGCCTGCAACTAGGAACCCCACCCTTTTCTCTCTAAATGGCTAACTGCCTGTGATGGAGTGCAGGTGTGCCCTTAGTTCTGGCTAATTCTGAGCTCAGGTGCTTGTTGAGCTGGCTCAAACTAGTTCTGAATTTGCTAGGCACTGGAGCGGTTCCAGTCCTGGCTTTAGGAATTCTCTGCCCTTGGCCTGATGGGATTTGAAGTCCTGTTGCTTTTCACTTGATGCTTAGAAAAAGGTAAACAGGCATGAGGAGTCCCTACCTCCTTCTGTGCACTGTTTTGCAAAGGCATTTTCTTTCTTGGCAGTGCCCTAGGAGGAATTTTAGGTTTATCTACTGTTTTCTCCTAGGACAATTCCATACTTGGCTCATCAGTTCTGGGACACTGCAAGGATTCCTTTGCCTTCACAGGGGGTTCCCTGTGACAATATATATGGTTAAGAGAGGGAACTGATAAAAGGTGAGTTGAAGATGAACATAGGGCTCGTCAAGGATTGTAGGGGATCAGAAGTCTATTTATGAATTTGGGACAGTTAGTGGTACACATTTTGAATGTCAAAAGAAGAATTTTATATATTATCCTGTGTCCGATTGGTAACCAGTGTGCCTTTTTCAATAATGGGGTAACATGATCATATTTTTTTGAGTTGGTGATGATTATTGAAGTGCTTTGAATGATTTGGAGGTGACGGTATTGCTGGACAGGGAAGGGGAGAAGGAGTACTGCTGAACATGGGGAGCAGGGAAGGGAGAACTGGTACTGCTGGACAGAGGGGAGGAGGGAGGGGAGAAGGGGTACAAGGAAGTGAGAAGAGGTGCTGCTGGACCTGGCAGAAAGGAAAGGTGCTACACAGTGAAGGGGAGGGTGAGATGGTGCATGGGGAGAGAGCATGTTGGGTTGGGAGGTGGGAAGGAGGGAAGCCACTCGAGGGAAGAGGCAAGGAGAGAGAGAGAGAAAGTGTGCAGGAGGGAGAAAGTGTTGGACTCATGGAGAGGGAGAGATGGATGAGGACAGAAAGGAGGGAAGGAGAAATCTTACTCTCTGGGGACAGGGGAGAGGGCAGAGAGTGAAAGGTTGGACTCATGGAGGGAGAGAGTTAAAGATGTTGGTTGGGGGAGGGAAGGAAGACCAGAGGAGAAGCATGCAGGAGGAAGAGAGAAAAAAAATGTTGGACTGGTGGAAAGGAGGGAGAAATATTGGACTGGGAGGGGGGCCAGAAAGGAGGAAGGAAAAGAGAAATGTTACACGGGGGGTGGGGGGGGAGGGAAGAGAGATGACTAAAGGAAAGGAAAAAATATCAGACCAGGGAATGGAAGGGAAGGAGAGGAGTCTGGTAGCACTATAGAAATAATAATAATAGTAGTAGTAGAGAGAGATGCCAGATTATTGGAAGAAGAGGAGAGAGATGTCAGACAACTGGGGTGGAAGGAGAGAGATGTCAGACCACTGGGTGGAAAGGAGAAAAATGTCAGACTACTGGGGGGAAGGAGAGCGATATCGGATCCACTAGGGTGAAAAAAGGGAAGGAAGGATATGTCAGACTATGGAAATAGGGAGGGATGTACAAAAGCAGTCCCTAAACAGCTAGGGAGGGCTTGCTGTACTGCCCTGTAAGACCGAGGACCCAAAGGCAGAGTCCTGTCTCATAGCCACAGCCACTCTGTAAAACTTGGTAAATGTGTGTAGGGAAGACCATGTTGCCGTCCTGCAAATTTACTTAGTGGAGACAGCTATAGCTTTGACCCATGAAGAACCACACTCCTGGTAGAATGTGCATTGACGGAAACAGGAGTCTGTTTCCCAGAAAGAATATATGTAGGCTGACAAAATGGCCCTACAAATCCATCTGGAAATTGTGGGCTTGAAGCCGGAAGTGGCCTGCTTAACTGAATGGGTCAGCACAAAGAGATGGTTGGAGAGACAAAACTCATTAGTGACCTCCAGAGAATGTAGCAGCACTCTGTGTACATCCAGTTTCTTCAGTAGGCAATCCTGTATCTGGAAACCAATAGGCTGAAAGGCAGACTTCTTGATTAACAAGGAAAGTCTAAACCACCTTCAGGAGGAAGGAAGCAACTGTCCGTAGAGAAACCCCAGTCTCTGAGATACGAAATAATGGATCTCTGCAAGAAAGAGCCTGTAGTTCCGACACACGCTGTGCCAAAGTAATGGCAACAAAAAAATGGTCTTAAGCATCAAGTACAAGAGGGAAACATCTTGAAAGAGCTCAAAGGGAACCTTGGTAAGGCTAGACAGCACCAGATTAAGGTCACAGGAAAGGAACGGTTGCTTAACTGGCGCTCTTACATGAAGAGGCCCCTTCAGAAACCTAGTGATATCAAGATTAGATGTCAACAAGGACCGATGATCTCGGGATCTAAAACAAGAGAGTCCAGTTACCTGAACCTGAAGAGATGCCACAGTGAGGCCCTTGTCCAGGCCAGCCTGAAGAAAGATGACAATCACCAATATCGGAACCAAGGAAGGGTCCATCTGGTCCTGAGCGCACCAATGTTGGAAGGTCTTCCATGCCATGCTTTAGGGTAAGGAGAAACAGTGGACAACTTTTTAGACTTTAGAAGAGTATCAATAACCACAGCAGAATATCCTTTATGATCTAATGCTGCGCGTTCAAGAGCCTTACCGTAATAGCACAGAGACCCAGGTCGCCCATGCAAACCAGACCCCACGTAAGCAGGTCAAGGTGGGCACTCAGCCAAATATTTTGACCCTTCCACAAACGCTTCAGATCTGCAAACCATGGTATGTGAGGCCAATCTGGAGCAACCAGAATGATGTGATCTGGATGGACCGCGATCCGACAAATGACCTAGCTTATCATTAGCCAAGGAGGAAAGACATAAAGGAGAATCTCCCGAGTCCATGGCTGCACTAGAGAGTCAAGCCCCATGATTCCAGGCTCAGATCTTCGATAGAAGCAGAAATCTACTTTCTCGTTTCTTGCCATGGCCATGAGGTTGAAGTGGGGCCGAATCCAGCGCTGCACTATGGCTCGGAACGCCGCTCCAGACAGGGCCCATTAACCTAGATCAAGAGCCTCACTGCTGAAGAAGTCTGCTAGAAACACTGTCGACTCCCACTATATGCACTATCGTTAGTGCTTGGATGTAACGTTCCACCCCAAAAAATATAAGAATAGCCTTACTGGGTCAAATCAATGGTCCATCATGCCCAGTAGCCCATTCTCACAATGGCCAATACCCAAAGAGCAGCAACATTGCATGCTACTGATTCAGGGCAAGCAGTGGCTTTCCCCATATCTTTCTTAATAACAGACTATGGGCTTTTCCTCCAGGAAATTGTCCAAAACTTTCAAAAACCCAGATACGCTATCAGCTCTTACCACAGCTTACTATTCTCTGAGTGAAAAAATATTTCCTCCTATTGGTTTTAAAAATATTTCCCTGTAACTTTATTCAGTGTCCCCTAGTCTTTGTAATTTTTGATGCAGTGAAAAATTGATCCACTTGTACCTGTTCTATTCCAATCAGGATTTTGTAGACTTCAATCATATCTCCCCTCATCCGTCTCTTTTCCAAGCTGAAGAGACCTAACCTTTTTAGTCTTTCCTCATATGAGAGGAGTTCCACCCAGTTATCATCTTGGTCGCTCTTCTTTGAATCTTTTCTAGCGCCACTATATCTTTCTTGATAAGGAGACCAGAATTGAATGCTATACTCCAGGTGAGGTCACACCAAGGAGCGATACAAAGGCATTATAACAGTCTTGTTAACCATCCCTAGCATCTTGTTTGCTTTTTTAGCCACCATGGAACATTAAGAACATAAGAACATAAGCATTGCCTCTGCCGGGTCAGACCAGGGGTCCATCGCGCCCGGCAGTCCGCTCCCGCGGCGGCCCTCCAGGTCCATGACCTGAAAATGTTCCCTACCTAACCTAAAAAGTCCATACCCTATTTGCTCAGTGTCCTGTGAGGTAAACCTCTATCTGTACCCCGTTATTCCCTTCGCTTCCAGGAAGTCATCAGTCCCTTTTTGAACCCCAGAATTGTACTCTGGCTTATCACCTCTCCGGGAAGCGCGTTCCAGGTGTCTACCACCCGTTGAGTGAAGAAGAACTTTCTTGCATTCGTTTTGAATCTGTCTCCTCTCAGTTTTTCTGAGTGACCTCTTGGGAGGAAGGTTTCATTGCATCGTCTACAATGACACCCAGATCCTTTTCTTGGGCGCTAACCCCCAAGGTAACTCTGATTTGGGTTATTCTTCCCAATGTGTATCACTCTGTATTTGTCCACATTAAATTTCATCTGCCAATTTCCTAGGGTTGCCTGCAATTTTTCACAATCTGCATGAGTTTAAACAACTTTGAACAGTTTAGTGGAATCTGCAAATTTAATCACTTACTCATCGTTCCAAATTCCAGATCATTTATAAATAAGTTACCAATCCCTTCAGCAGTCTACTGTTTACTCTCCTAGAGAAAAATGACCATTTAAACCTACCCTCTCTTTTCTATCCAATAATCAATTCCTAATCCACAACTAAACTTTGGCACCTATCCCATGACTTTAATTTTCTCAGGAGTATCTCATGAGGAACTTTGTCAAAAGTGTTCTGCAAATCTAAATACACTACATCAATTGCCTCACCTTTATCCACAAATTTATTCATACCTTCAAACAAGTCAAGTAAATTGGTGAGGCACGATCTCCCTCAGCTGAGCCCATGCTGACTATCTCATTAAATCATGTTCTTCCACGTATTCCACACTTTTATTTTTTGTAATCTTTCCACCATTTTGCCCAGTACTGAAGTCAGGCTTACCGGTCTGTAATTTCACGTATCTCCCCTGCAACTCATTTTAAAAATCTGCGTAACATTGGCCACCCTCCAATCTTCAGGTACTAAAGACAATTTTAGTGACAGGTTACAGATCACTAACAGCAGGTCAGCAATTTCATGTTTGAGTTCCTTTGGTACCCTGGGACATATACCATCCGGTCCAGGTGATTTATCACTTTTTAACTTGTCGATTTAGTACATCTTCCAGATTCACCGAAATTTCTTTCAGTTCCTCCGATTCACCCCCCTTAAAACTATTTCCAGTTCAGGTAGATCTTTTATATCTTATTCCGTAAAGACTGAAGCACAGAATTCATCCAGTCTTTCCGCTATAGCTTTATCCTCCTAGCGCACCTTTTACTCCTTGATCATCCAAAGGTCCCATGGATTCCCTCACAAGTTTTCTGCTTCTGATGTACCTAAAAAAATTGTTATGAGTTTTTGCCTCTTTTGCAAGTTTCTCTTCATGTTCTTTCTTAGATTTCTTTATCAGTGCTTTGCAACTAACTTGCCAGTGCTCGCGTCTCTTATTTTCTTCATTTGGATCCTTTTTCCATTCTTTAAAGGATGCTTTTTTTTGGCTCTAATAACCTCTTTCACTTCACCTTTTAAACAAAGCGGCTCTCATTTCTTCTTCTTTCTACCTTTGCTGATATGTGGAATACATCTGGTCTGGGCTTCCATGATGGTTTTTTAAACAACATCCATGCTGGGTTTACAGTCCTAACCTTTGCAACTGATCCTTTTAGCATCCTTTTAACCATTTTCCACAGACAGGTGCTCTTAGTCCCTCCCTGGCAATCGACATAGGCTACTGCCGCCAAATTTTAATAAGAACATAAGAATTGCCTATACTGGGTCAGACCAGTGGTCCATCGCGCCCAGCAGATCGCTCACGCGATTGCCCCCAGGTCAAAGACCAGTGCACTAAAATGAGTCCAGCCTCACCTGTGTACGTCCTAGCTTAGCAGGAACTTGTCCAGCTTAGTCTTAAAACCCTGGAGGGTGTTTTCCCCTACAACAGACTCTGGAAGAGCGATCCAGCTCTCCACCACTCTCTGGGTGAAGAAGAACATCCTTACATTTCTACGGAATCTATCTCCTTTCAACTTTAGAGAGTGCCCTCTCACTCTCCGTACCTTGGAGAGTGTGAACAGTCTGTCTTTATCTACTAAGTCTATTCCCTTCAGTATTTTGAATGTTTTGATCATGCCTCCTCTCAGTCTCCTCTTTTCAAGGGAGAAGAGGCCCGGTTTCTCCAACCTCTCACTGTACGGCAACTCCTCCAGCCCCTTGACCATTTTAGTTGCTCTTCTCTAGACCCTTTCGAGTAGTACTGTGTCTTTCTTCATGTATGGCAACCAGTGCTGGACGCAGTACTCCAGGTGAGGGCGCACCATGGCCCAGTACAGCGGCATGATAACCTTCTTCGAACTGTTCGTGATCCCCATTCTTTATCATTCCTAGCATTCTGTTCGCCTTTTTTGTCGCCGCAGCACATTGTGCAGACAGCTTCATCGACTTGTCGATCAGAACTCCCAACTCTCTTTCCTGGGAGGTCTCTGCAAGTACCGCACCAGATATCCTGTATTCGTGCATGAGATTTTTGTTACCGACAAACATCACTTTGCACTTATCCACATTGAACCTCATTTGCCATGTCACTGCCCATTTCTCAAGCTTGATTATGTCACTTAGTAGATCTTCACAATTCCCCTGTCTCTTCACTACTCTGAATAACTTCGTACCGTCAGCAAACTTAATCACCTCATTTGTCGTATCAATGTCCAGATGGTTTTAAAGATGTTGAAGAGCACGGGTCCAAGCACCGAGCCCTGTGGCACCCTGCTGGCGACACTCTTCCAGTCTGAGTATTGTCCATTTACCCCCACTATCTGCTTCCTATGCTCCAGCAAGTTTTTAATCCACGTGAGTTTTTCACCCTCGATTCCATGGCTTGCAATTTTCCAAATTAGTCATTCATGTGGAACCTTGACGAACGCCTTCTGAAAATCCAGATATACAATGTCGACCTTGTTGCCCTTGTCTATCTGCCTGTTTACTCCCTCAAAGAAGTGCAGCAAGTTCGTCAGCAAGATCTGCCTTTGCTGAAACCATGCTGGCTAGTCCTCATTAAACCATGTCCGCTAAGGTGATCAATGATGCGGTCCTTTATCAGCATCTCTACCATCTTTCCCGGTACCGAGGTCAGACTCACCGGTCTGTAGTTTCCCAGATCTCCCCTCGAACCTTTTTTGAAGATCGGCGTAACATTCGCCAACTTCCAGTCTTCCAGAATCTTTCCCAATTTGATCAACAGATTGGCAATTAGTTGAAGCAGTTTAGCTATAGTCCCTTTCAGTTTCAGAGAAGACCCTCCAGAGTCTTCTGCAATTGCCTCAGAGGTAGTCGAATGGTTCTCAGCTCTAACCGGTTGATTGACCATTTCCTCTGAGAGGACGTCCAACATCCCTGAACAGGACAAAGATTGCAGGGAATTATTGTGGAATATATTGCAACATAGACATTTTGAATTATAGCAAGACTATAATGAAAACAGATGCATTTTTAGCACATTCTTAAATTGAAGATAGATTCAAAGAGTGATTGTCTTTGATGCATTGGTCCTCAATTAAACAGCACTGTGGACTTTTGTTACTTATGGGTGAAATTGGTCAGAAGATTTAGCTTGGTCCGCACAAAGGACCCTTTGGCATGGCCCGCTGACAGTGGAGGCCCACCTGACATGCAGCCTTTTAAGCATTGCTTAATCATGCCCAGGAGGTAGTAGGTGGGACCTCAGTTTAGCTGAGAATTCTCAGGTGGAGAGAGGAGGGACAATCAGCTGACTCCCTTCATCCTCTCTCTGCTAGAATCAGAATGACCGGTGGTTTCTGTTCAAACAGAGTTCACAAAGGCCTGCTCAATCTTCGGAACCTTTTCTTTGGCACAATAAAGTACAGTATTTAAGCCCAAGTGTTTGGGCGGCACCGGCTCTGTAGCTTGAATATCCAGCAAGTGCTGAACGGTGGCTTGAAACTTGAGCTCTTTACAAAAATCCACAAACCAATCCACAACACCAGGCAAATTCCAGCTTATAGCATGATCAAATAATGTTCGAAACCCACTGGTTGGAAGAAATGTGAATCCAGGCGGGAAAAAATACTGAGAGTCTGCCCCCTATATGTAGGGGAGCATCCCTCAGTCTGGCGTCATTGTGCCTTTTTGGCAGAGGGTACAAAATGGGAAGTGGAAGACTAGGATCACCGGTATTGTAGGGGTGTTTCCTTATTCACACCTGAAGGTTAGGCCTCTCTGACATCACCAAGCCTGATCCAATGTCTGCAAGAAATCATTCCAGCCTGAACCTAGCAAGAAGAGAAAGAAGAATACATCTTTGCTGTTTCTGCCTGATGCATTCTGGGTATGTACCAGAATTGTATTCTAGTCAAGGACATCCATCTATGCCTTCATGCTTAGCCTGTGTGAATCTTGGAGGAGGAGTTGCTCCTGTGTTTCTTATCTAACGAAGGCGCCTCTGTCTCCCAGATTGTACGAGACTCTATACAGAAAGGCTATTCATCTAAGTTCTGTTTCTGGATTGGTCCGGAGAGGTCATCGGACGAGATCCAAGTGAAAAGGTGCTAATTATAATTTAGTCTGTGTTAGGATGTGGGTGAACTCGCATCTTATCATAGGTGTTCTCCATGCACTTCTTTTATAATAATTAAGACCTGAGAAGTTACCTCTTGTGATTAGCTCTCTTCCAGGAAGTGAAGGAACAGGACTTTTATCCAGACCTTGTTTTCATATCACATACAGGAAAACTTTGCTGCAAACATAAGTTACAGCTTCTCCAGTGGCTGACAAACTCTTGTTCCCCGGTACCAAAAGAATTCTTATCTTCAGTGCTGAGTAGAAGACGTCTTCCCTTTCACCTGATATTGTGCCAAGGCCTAATTGGATGGTGAGAATACGGAATTCTATTATCTTATCAGTTGGGGTTAGATAAATGAATCCTATTGTGGTTCGGGATAAGGAGAAGTGAAGCTACTCTTGGTAATAACCTGTAATAGTTGCTGCTAATCAGGAATTATTATTATAAGGAATTATTTAGAGTGTAAGAATTAGTTTTACTTATTTATCTAGCAAGTGTGTTCTGATAATTGTGTACTAAATTTCATATATGTAATCGGATATTTTGTGAATATTTAGTTATTGCTGCTGGCTTTTGAATTATATTTTTCTATTTTTATAAATAAAAGTATTTCTCATTAGCCTGGTCTGGTGTAAGTAGGCAAAGATAGCTGAACCTGGATGAGACCTTTATGTGAAGAAAATCAATAAAAACAAGAGAAAAAGGAAGCCGATATGGTTCTCCAACCTAGTGGCTGAGAAAATAAAGGCAAAAGAGTTGGTGTTCATGAAATATAAAAAAACCCAAGAAGAGGAGAGCAGAAAGGACTACAGGGTGAAACTGAAAGAAGCCAAGAGAGATACGTTTGGCGAAGGCACAGGCGGAAGAACAAATAGCTAAAAATGTAAAAAAGGGAGATAAAAAATTTTTCAGATATATTAGTGAAAGGAGGAAGATAAAAAATGGAATTGCTAGGCTAAAAGATGCTGGGAACCAATATGTGGAAAGTGATGAGGAGAAAGCAAATGTGCTAAACAAAAATTTCTGTTCTGTGTTCACAGAAGAAAATCCTGGAGAAGGACTGAGATTGTCTGGCAAAGTTACACGAGAAAATGGAGTAGATTCTGCGCCGTTCACGGAGGAGGGTGTTTATGAGCAACTTGAAAAACTGAAGGTGGACAAAGCGATGGGACCAGACAGGATCCATCCCAGGATACTAAGGGAGCTCAGAGAGGTTCTGGCAAGTCCTATTAAAGACTTGTTCAACAAATCTCTGGAGACGGGAGTGATTCCTGGGGATTGGAGGAGAGTGGATGTGGTCCCTATTCATAAAAGTGGTCACAGGGATGAAGCAGGAAACTACAGGCCGGTGAGCCTCACTTCAGTTGTTGAAAAAATAATGGAAGTGTTGCTGAAAGAAAGGATAGTGTAATTCCTTGAATCTAATGGGTTACAGGATCCGAGGCAACATGGCTTGGTAAATCGTGCCAAACGAACCTGATTGAATTTTTTGATTGGGTGACCAGAGAGCTGGATCGAGGACATATGCTAGATGTAATTTACTTGGATTTCAGCAAAGCCTTTGATACAGTTCCTCATAGGAGGCTGTTGAACAAACTTGAAGGGCTGAAGTTAGGACCCAAAGTGGTGAACTGGGTCAGAAACTGGCTGTCGGACAGACGCCAGAGGGTGGTGGTTAATGGAAGTCGCTCGAAGGAAGGAAAGGTGACTAGTGGAGTCCCTCAGGGTTCGGTGCTGGGACCAATCCTGTTCAATATGTTTGTGAGTGACATTGCTGAAGGGTTAGAAGGAAAAGTGTGCCTTTTTGCAGATGATACCAAGATTTGTAACAGAGTAGACACCGAAGAGGGAGTGGAAAATATGAAAAAGGATCTGCAAAAGTTAGAGGAATGGTCTAATGCCTGGCAACTAAAATTCAATGCAAAGAAATGCAGAGTAATGCATTTGGGGATTAATAATAGGAAGGAACCGTATATGCTGGGAGGAGAGAAGCCGATATGCACGGACGGGGAGAGGGACCTTGGGGTTATAGTGTCTGAAGATCTAAAGGCGAAAAAACAGTGTGACAAGGCAGTGGCTGCTGCCAGAAGGATGCTGGGCTGTATAAAGAGAGGCGTAGTCAGTAAAAGGAAGGTGTTGATGTCCCTGTACAGGTCATTGGTAAGGCCTCACTTGGAGTATTGTGCTCAGTTTTGGAGACCGTATCTGGCGAAAGACGTAAGAAGACTTGAGGGGGTCCAGAGGAGGGCGACGAAAATGATAGGAGGCTTGCACCAGAAGACGTATGAGGAGAGACTGGAAGCCCTGAATATGTATACCCTAAAGGAAAGGAGAGACAGGGGAGATATGATTCAGACGTTCAAATACTTGAAGGGTATTAATGTAGAACAAAATCTTTTCCAGAAAAAGGAAAATGGTAAAACCAGAGGACATAATTTGAGGTTGAGGGATGGTAGATTCAGGGGCAATGTTAGGAAATTCTACTTTACGGAGAGGGTAGTGGATGCCTGGAATGCGCTCCCGAGAGAGGTGGTGGAGAGTAAAACTGTGACTGAGTTCAAAGAAGCGTGGGATGAACACAGAATATTTAGAATCAGAAAATAATATTAAATATTGAACTAGGCCAGTACTGGGCAGACTTGCACGGTCTGTGTATGGCCGTTTGGTGGAGGATGGGCTAGGGAGGGCTTCAATGGCTGGGAGGGTGTAGATGGGCTGGAGTAAGTCTTAACAGAGATTTTGGCAATTGGAACCCAAGCACAGTACCGGATAAAGCTTTGGATTCTTGCCCAGAAATAGCTAAGAAGAAAAAAAATTTAAATTAAATCAGGTTGGGCAGACTGGATGGACCATTTAGGTCTTTATCTGCCGTCATCTACTATGTATGTTACTATGAGATATTATGGTCTTCCCTAGAAACTAACAGGCACGTATTTATTTATGTAACTGATTAGTGGACCATAAATCTTTCTACAGTTGGCAGCATACTGTTATCGGGTGCCCTGAGGAAAATCTTTGTGACATGGTACTTGCAGATGGGCGGGATCACCAGGAGCCACAAAAATTAGAGTAACCAGAACCTCTAGCGGTCCTGTGCCTACTATCAGGCAGAGTCTTAGGGCAACAGTCCACAACAGAAGCCATAAAGTTGTTCAGGCCTTTGCCAAACATTAACTGCCCCTTAAAGTAGCCTTGGAAGTAGAATCACCAGCCCATTGTCTGATCCAGAGCATTCTGTGAGCAGAGATGGAGTACGCTGACAATTTTACCAAAACTCACATAAGGTCATACAATACATTAGCAATACAATCTGTCCCAGCCAAAAGAAGTTGAGGAGGAAGATCTACAGCCTTATTCTCCAGGGTGCACAATTGAGAGAAACAGGTGCATGTGACAAAGGATGTCATCAAAGCAGCTTTGATGCCTAAAGCAGTTGTGTCAAAGAGATTCCAGAGGACCACATCCACATGGTAGTCATGCATATCTTTTAGCACCATACCTTCACTGGATAGAGATGTGCATTTAGTTGCCTGCACAACCAAAGAATCTAGCCTGGGCTGACCCAGAAGCTGCCGATACTCCTATGCCAGAGGATACAAGATTAACATGATTCTGGCTATTTTAAGAGCCCCTTCTGGTGAATCAAACTGCTCTGGGACCAGAACGCTCATATTCGGGTACCAGGGAAAGGTAGCAGACTGCGAGCGCACACCACAAAGCCAGCCAGGGGGAAGACGTGGACGAAGCTGGCTGAATGACTAAATTCAACTCCTGCAAAGATTGAAAAATAAAATCCGGCAAAGCCAGAGACTTGAATAAACGCAGAACCATGGGATCATCCCCAGGTTCCAAAAGCCTCAGATCCGGCACACAGTCACTGATTTCCAATCCCAGGAAGTGCTGCGCCTATAAATAAGAGGTCAGCAAGCTGGTCATCCTCATCAGGATCCCCCAGATCAGAATCAGGCATCACAAGAACAGTGGCTGGTTGAGCTGAGGATGTGTCCAAAGGAGCAACTCCACTGACAGATGCCTCAGAAGCGGATTGGAACTGCAAGGGGGAGAACGCTGACTTTGAAACTTGTCCCACAAATATTTCATAAAGTCCAAGAAAGTGTCTGGCTCCTGGGGCGTAGAGTCACTTTTTGACGACTTAACTTTGCATCTCTTAGGTTGCAGAGGGTCTGTAGCCAAACACATGGAACTAGCAGCCATGCCAAGCCCCAAATGTAAAGAAGGCCACTCCACAGGGCTAGCCGAGCATTTAGTCGCCTGCTTCAGCAGGGGAGAGACTAAGCTTGATGCATGAACACTCTGAAAACGCTAAAATTGTGCAATCCTGGCAAGAATCCACTTGAGGAATATCCAAGGACTCCAGCCCAACAAATTTTGAGGCAAAAATTTCAAATTTGGAGAAGCAGGGAGCTTTTGAAAAAATAAATAGCTAAAAAATCCAAGATGGTCGCCATCAAGAAATTCATGCCAAAACTGCAATATTTTTTATACTTACCAAAGTTGAAAACCAGCAATTTTAGGATTTTTCAGGTGGAGGAACACAGGGGGATATGCAGAAATCTTGAAAACCCCACTTTTCAAACCTCCCCACGATTCATCTCACAGGCTGAAACAGCCTGTACTCACTGTGACCTGTTTGTGGATCTGTGCTGCAGCCTGCCTTAGCTCACCAACAGTAGCCGGATGAGAGAATCACTGCCTCAAGCTGGGAATGCCTCTGCAAAGTTGATCTTTGGGCTGCCAGTCAGACCCTAAGCCTGACTGCACCTCCATTCTTGCGGACCAACGGATGCGGATCAGGGCAGGCGGAGGAGAGAAAACACAGCCAGAACCCTACGAGACATCGCCGAGTCTCCTAAGAGAGCCCAAAAGCCTGTACTCGATTCCTGTTTAACAGCAGGCGACACTACTTTAGAGATGGCCCTGTCTGGAAAGGAAACTATGCAGGCTGTGTGTTCTCAAAGCAGTCAGAGCTGAAAAAATGCTCCGAGCACCAGAAACCCCAAAAAAGGGATGAAAAATACACTGAATAAAATAATGAATTGTGGAGAGCAGAACAAACACTCCTGCAGGCACATGTGCAGAAAGGAAGAACTGCAGGTGGAGCTAAGGAACCTAGTGAAGTATAGCAAAGGCAAAAGGAAAAATCCAGAGTGGATTCCTTCTGCAGATGGCATACGGCCATGGGGATACTATCCATCTGTCTAGAATGTCTCACTTATTGCACTAGAAAATTAGTTTCTGTCTCTTATTGTATTTCATGCTCCCAGAGTTTTAAGTACCATATCTCACCATCTGAAGCATTTAAGAGCAACACAGGAGCCAAATAGATGCTGAGACTACATAATTTCATAGTGAAACACACAAACAACCAGATCATGTGGGAATATTTTTGTTTGAAATAGTATCTAAGCAGGGTCAACTGCATGTTGTATAGATAAGATGATTATTTCAGTGTATTTAGAAAAGAGGATGAAAATAATACTTGAAAAATAATTAAAATGTCTAACAGATATTTGAATAGCAATACAAATGTAGATGACAGATTAAAGAGATTGCATTAATTTTAAAAGATAAAATTATTGACCCTGACACATTTAAAATAAAAGTACCAAATTTTTAATGAATAAATTATAACATATCAGTTTTGAAAGGAATTTAAGCCTGCATGCTTATATCTGAGTGTCAACCATTTGGACATGATTCTAAGATGTAATAAGCTGATATGTAAGGTAAAAAAAATAAAACAATGTAAGCAGCAAAAAGACAGCAAAAATTGAAGATAAATTTAAATGATGCAATTTTTCTTACTTTTTCAGTTGTTGCAGTAGCAGGTTTAGACACAAAACCCAATCTTTCCTTCACAGATAGTTTAGTTACACTCTAAAAATAAGTCATATAAGAAATAAATGGTTCTCCAACTTGATGCAGAACTGTATGATGAAGAAAAATTCAAGCTTTCATACATGCATGTTCTGTACATAACTCAGAAGTTAAAACACAATTATATTGAACTGCATACATGTTCACATTGCCTCAGGTAATACTTAGTTTACCAGCTGAGGTATAAATTATGATAATCACAGAAAGGAGCTGTGACAAAGAGTACAAGACTTCAGGCTATAAGGTATATCCCACTTATTGTCAAAACAAAAGCTAGGCTGGAACATATTTCTTTGCAGTGCTAATATATTTTTTCCAAAACTCTAAAGATATACTGTACATACTTTCTTACCACAAAGGCAGAATGTGGCTCCAGTCTATTTTTCATCTAATACAATAGAATTTGAGAGATTCAAACTGTTAGATTTCAGAGGGACAAATCTATAAGGCTGAAATGTTTTATACATTAACATTATTGCATGCCTTAATAGTAGTCATAAGTTTTATAGGACAAATATATGTCATTAAATCTTAGTTCTCCCAGGTGAGTCCATCCCTTGTTTTACAGTAAAACCACAGCTATTTAGGATCTAATGATTAGGTCAACAACATTTATGAGAATAATTCTAATTTACACTTATATTATCAAGTACATATGATTTTGATGCTAGACTGACATCCCAAAAACTGATCCATTAATAAAATTTGTTTCAAACTTCCATCTTCTAAATTACTTTTGCAAAACAAACGAGACATAAAACTCTATAATTATAAATGTAATATAAATACCTGAGCAACCTCTGAATTGGAATTATGAGTCCCTGTAGGGTCAATATTAGATGAAGGTACTGGCCCTAATCGCTCCTTCACAGATTGCTTCACCACAGCTAATGTAGGTTGCGCAGTAGGCTGTGAAATCTTGAATAAAATAAAATAAAATGGCTTACTACTACTAGTACTACTTTTTATAGTTTCTGTATCATTACATTAGTGATTTCTAGGTGGATTACATAAGAATTGTTATGATAATAAGAAGAACATTGTTAGGATATTAAAAAGTATTTAATAGTTTGAACATTTTCTAATTTGCTGAGGAGTAGTTGGTAATTACTGGAGGAGTTCGGAATATGTTTGGTTGTGTTATATTGGTTTTATGTATTTTTTGAACAGTAGGGTTTTTGTTTCTTTTTTGAAGGTTTTGTAGTCAGTGGTCAAAGTGAGCAGATTGGTGAGTTGTCGGTCCAGTTTCGCTGCTCTGGTGGCCCGTAGGTTATCATACATTTTTCTTTGTTTCACCTTTTTGGTTGGCGGGTGTATGAATATTGTGTGGGTTCTCCTGTGTCTGTTTGAGGTAGATTGAGTTAGGTCAACTGTTCCAGTAGGTAGGGCTGTCTCCGTTTATAGCTTTGAAAAGAAGGCAGTGGAATTTGAAGTGTATTCTGGTTTGTATTGGGAGCCAATGTGAGTCGTGGTATGCTTCTGTGATGTGGTCATATATCACTGCTAGACAACAAGTAGCACTGTACATAAACATATACGAGACAGAGCTTGAAATCTATTCAAAACTAATAGGAGAAATAAGTGATTACAGAGTTACATTTATTATGGAAATGATTAAAACATGATATTCAACAAGTGAATAAGGGGTCAAGAGTTAAAAGCAGCCTTAAAAAGTTGGATTTTAGACTGGATTTGAATAGAGCCAGACAAGAAAGCAAAGTTATTTATATATAGAAGATGTTTTCCAAGAACAGCAGGACATATGTTTTCACATGTGGATGATGTCATCAAGTGAGTATGGCACTATGCTGCCCCATATTCCTTTCTCTTCAACTTTTTCCCAAGACTGACCATGCATATGGCTAATACCTGTCCAACTCACAAAGTGTCCGTAGGTGGATATAAAGCATAGAAAATTCAACTCTTAGGGAAATATGTGAGAATATCTGTCCTGCTGTCCTTAGAGAACACCTGCTAAAGGTGAGTACAGGCAGTCCCAGGTTAAGAACAAGTTCTGGTTTTTTAAGCCATTTTAAAGTTGAATTTGTATGTAACTCAGATTATGTACAGTACAAAGTCTATAAAAACATTAAACATTAAAGAAACAGTCCTCAAAATAAAGTACTGTAGTTTAAATAGAAAGAAGATAGAAGGTTTACACTTATGTTCTTCATCAGTCCGACAGTTCCCTCTCTACCACCACCACATCCAACATTTCTCCCTCTCATCTCTCTTCTCCATACATCTGTACCTCATGTCTCTCCCACCACCATGTCCAATATTTCTCTCCCCTCCACTCAACAATTCACCTCTTTCTTCATTTCCCCATGTGCACCATCTCTTTCTCTCAGACACCCATGTCCAACAATTCTCCCTTTCTATTCCCTCCCCAACTCAGATCCCTCATTCCCTCCATTCTTCCATCCTATCTCCCATGTTCATGCTCCCCTCCCTCCCTCGTGTCCCCAAGTTCATGCTCTCTCCCTTTCTTCGTTCCTTCCATCCTTTGTCCGAAGTTTGTGCTCCCTCTCTTCCTTCTATATATCAACGCAACCCTGCTTTTCCCTTCCAATGCCTCCCTTCTTGTCCAAACGTGCCCTTCTCTCCGTTCTACGTCCAAAATTCGAGCCTCCTTCCATCCCATGGGTGTTTACCTCCTCTGGCCAGCTGCCTCCTCCCAGCCACACTTTTCTTCATAAAGCCACGGTTCCTGCTCGTAGCCAGCGGCTGACCCAGAAGCATTCACTCTGATGTCAAGAGGGAAGGATTCCTGGTCAGCCGAATGCAGGACCCCGGTTCATAAGTACGAGTCTGACATAAGTCGGACATTTTTAACCCGGGGACTGCTTGTAACTTTGCCTTCCCAGGGACAAGCAAGATTATTCTGCCCCCAAATTCATGGAAACAGTTTGTTTGTGTTTAAGTTTATATTAAGCACTGCCTAATGCAGATTCTAGTACCTATGACTTTAAACAGGATAAGACTACAGAATGATGTAATTGTAGTTCTCTTTGAGATAGGCATTGCCAGACCACAGGGACAACTCTGCATATTTTGGGATGCTTTCTACTGGTCTCAAGGTTTCTATCATACTGGGCTCTACTCCTCTCTGCTTTGAGAAATCTGCGGCTGGCACTCTATGATCCAGTCAAATAAATGTTGAAGATAGCATTGTGTCTTACAAAAAAGATACTTACCTATAGAAGATATTCTCCGAGGACAGCAGGAATATAGTCTCACATGTGGGTGATGTCATTCACAGAACCCAGTACAGACACTACCAAATGTACTGTTACTTTTAGACATTGCCCATACATTCCAGTGCCTTCCTGCCTGATGTCGGCTTGCAGTACACCTTCGTTCAGTAACAAAGCTAAGAAGTCAATTAGGGGATGTGGCCGAGTTGTGAGAATATATGCCTCCTTCCTGTCCTCAAAAAACATCTGCTACAGGTATTTTTGCTTTCTCTGAAGACAAGGATGCATTATATTCTCACATGTGAGATTCCCAAACTGCCAGGATCATGGCCCTGGAGAAGGATAATGGATATATAAACATGAGCCTGGCGAAACCCAAAAGAGTTGCAGGGAAAGTTGGTGATCAGGAAGTAAAATTATTCTGCAGAACCGCTTGTCCCAATAGAACAGATACTTACCGTAACAGGTGTTATCCAGGGACAGTAGGCAAATATTCTCAACATATGGGTGACATCATCCATGAAGCTCCGATGCAGACAGCCTCGCAAGCAAACTTGCTTGTAGAACTTTAGAAAGTTTGGGACTGCCGCACAGCGCATGCACCTTCCCGCCCGACGTAGGGCACATGTCTCCTCAGGGTCTCTTCAGTTCAGATAGCTAGCTAAAAAGCCAACCAGGGGAGGTGGGTGGGCTGTGAGAATCTGCCTGATGTCCCTGGATAACACCTGTTACGGTAAGTAACTGTGCTTTATCCAAGGACAAGTAGGCAGCATATTCTCAACATATGGGTGACCTCCAAGCTAACCAGAATGGGATGGTGGGAGTGTTGGTAATTCAGGAGAATAAATTTTGTAATACTGCCTGGCCAAAGTGGCCATTCCGTCTGGGAAAAAAAAATCCAGACAATAATGAGAGGTGAATGCATGAACCGAGAACCAAGTAGCAGCTTTGCAGATTTCCTCAATAGGAGTAGATCTAAGGAAAGCTACAGATGCCACCATGGCACTAACTTTATGGGCTGTGACTCAATCCTCTATATGCAGTCCAACCTGAGCATAGCAGAAAGAGATGCAAAAAGCCAACCAGTTGGAGATGGTTCTCTTGGAAACTGGATGTCCCAACTTGTTTGTATCAAAGGAGACAAAAAGTTGAGGAGATCTCTGTGGCTTAGTCCTTTGCAAGTAGAAAGCCAAAGCACGCTTACAGTCCAGAGTATGAAGAGCTGTTTCTCCAGGAAGAGAATGAGGCTTTGGAAAAAAACACTGGAAGAACAATGGATTGATTGAGATGAAATTCTGAAATCACTTTACATTACATTAGTGATTTCTATTTCGCCAATACCCTGAGGTTCAAGGCGGATTACAAAAGAAGTTATCTGGACATTTCCAGAGGAATTGAAGAGAAGAGCGAGTTGTTTCAGAGAATTGGGAAGAGTCTTGCAGCATTAAGTTTGTCTTCAAGGATTTCTTGAATAGCATTGTTTTTATTTATTTTCTGAATGATTTGTAGTCTGGGGTCATTATCAGTAAATTGGAGAGTTGGTGGTCCAGTTTTGCTGCTTGTGTGGCTAGAAAGCCATCGTACAGTTTTTTTCGTTTGACGTCTCTGATCGGGGGATGAGTGAACGGTTTGTGGGTTCTCCTATGTATGGTTGAGGTAGTTTGGATTAGGCGGTTGTTAAGGTAGGCTGGGCTGTCTCCGTTTATGGATGAGTACGGAGGACCACCTTGTCATGATGGAATACTTTGAAAGGTGGGTCCGCTACTAAAGCTTGTAGCTCACTGACTCTGCGAGCAGACATGAGAGCAATGAGGAAAACCACTTTCCCAGTGAGATATTTTAGATGAGCCGAAGACATTGGTTCAAATGGAGGCATCATCAACTGAGCAAGAACCACATTGAGATCCCAAACTACTGGAGGCGGTTTGAGAGGAGGTTTGACACTGAAAAGTCCTTTCATAAATCCGGAAACCACAGGTTATACAGATAGTGATTTCCCTTCTAGTGGCTGATGAAAATCTGCAATTGCACTGAGATGGACTCGAATGGATGTTGATTTGAGGCCTGATTGAGATAAATAAACAGGTAATACAGAACTGAAGACAAGGAGGTAGATTGAGGCTCCTTGTGATGAAGAGCGCACCAAGCAGAAAACCTAGTCCATTTCTGATTGTAACATTGCCTAGTGGTAGGCTTCCTGGAAGCCTCTAAAATGTCCTTGACAGATTGAAAAAACTGTAGATTGGCAGTTATGTTGAAAGGTACCAAGCTGTCAAGGTGCAGAGACTGCAGGTTGGGATGAAGTAGAGAACCCTGACTCTGTGTAAGTAGAGATGGAAAAACTGGTAGAAGTAGTGGCTACCTGCTGCTGAGCTGAAGTAGAATGGAGAACCAAAGTTCTATGGGCCACTGAGGAACTATGAGAATCACGGTGGCATGTTCGTATTTGAGTTTAACGAGTGTCTTGAGAATGAGAGGGAATGGAGGAAACACATATAGGAATCTGCAAATCCATTCCAGAAGAAAAGCATCTGCCTCCAGGAGATGAGGAGAGTACATCCAGGAGCAAAACTGAGGCAGTTTGATGTTGTGGGGAGACGCAAAGAGATCTATCTGAGGAGTTCACCACTGAAAAAAATGTGATGGAAAGGTGGCAAATTGAGTGTCCATTTGTGAGGCTGTAGAAGAAGACTCAATTTGTCTGCTAAAAAGTTTTTCTATCCTTGAATATAGAAGGCTTTCAGAAAGATGTAGTGATGAATTGCCCAATTCTAAACCTCCTGAGTCTCCTGGCAAAGAGAAAGAGATCCTGTTCCTCCCTGCTTGTTGACATAGTACATGGCGACTTGATTCTCTGAACAAATGAGGACTACTTGATCGTGAAGATGCTGAAAAGCTTTGAGAGCATTGAAATTCACTCTGAGTTCCAACAGATTTATGTGACACTGACGATCTGTGATGGACCAATGCCCTTGAGTAAGGAGACCATCAAGATGAGCCCCCCCAAGCGTAGGTTGAGGAATCTGTCATGAAGACCTTCTGATGTGAGGGCATTTGAAACAGCAAACCTCTGGAGAGATTAGAAGAGTATCCACCAGTGAAGAGACTGTCTCAATGAAGGAGTCACTGCAATGTGCTGAGAGAGTGGGTCTAAAGCCTGAGCCCACTGAGATGCTAGGGTCCAGTGAGGAATTCTGAGGTGAAGTCTGGCAAAAGGAGTCACGTGATCTGGAGAGGTCATGTGACCTAGCAGAACCATCATGTGTCTCACTGAGAGTGAAGTGAGGGATGACACTTGTTGGCAAAGCTGAATGAGAGCATCCTGACATTTTAGAGGAAGAAATGCTCTGAGTTGAACAGTGTCCAGTACTGTTTCAATGAACTGTAGAGTCTGAGAGGGCTGTAGCTGGGATTTTGGAAAGTTTATTTCGAACCCCAAACTTGGGACGCTATAATAACCCCCTGAGATGTTGAATCTTTGATGAGCCAGTCGTCCAGGTACAGGAAAACCTGAAGATCATGGCTGCGCAGAGCAGCAGCTACTACCACCAGGCACTTGGTGAAAACTCTGGGAGATGATGCCAGGCTGAAAGGTAGCACTCTGTATTGAAAATGATGAGCTCCCACCCGAAATCTGAGAACTTTGTGAGAGGCTGGATGAATGGGAATGTGAGTGCAAGCCTCTTTGAGATCCAGAGAGCGTAATCAATCATTGTGATCTAGAAGGGGATACAAGGATGCTAGAGACAACATCCAAAATTTTTCTCTGACAATAAATTTGTTGGGAGCGCTGAGATTCAAGATAGGTTGGAGATCCTCCATCTTCTTTGGGACAAGGAAGTAAGGGGAGTAAAATCCCATGCTCTGCTGTTCCGGAGGAACTGTCTCGATGGCTCGGAGACGAAGTAGAGCTTGAGCTTCCTGAAGAAGAAGTGTGGTCTGCGACGGATTGGATGGATACTCTATTGGGGGAAGATATGGTTGAACCTGGATGAAGTGAAGAGAGTAACCTTCACTGATGATTGTTAGGACCCAGAGGTCAGATTTAATTAGTTCCCATCATTGGTAAAAATGATGGAGACGACCCCCAATGGGGAGGGGAGAGGACAGAGGTAGAACGATTGAGGTTATGCTCTGTGTTAGATGGTCAAAAAGACCAAGAGGCCTTGGGTGCAGCAGGGGTTTGAGGTTTATTCTGCCACTGCTGTTTCTTAGGAGGCAGTCTAGAATTAAATACTGGCTTTTGAGGAAAACGCCTCTGGTAAGATGGAGGAGGTCTATAACCCTTAGCGGTGGAAGGCTTTGGCTTTGGCCTGATTATGAAAGCAAACGACTTCTCATGCTCAGATAAAAGCTCTGTAGCTGCCTCAATAGAGTCATCAAACAACTCACTGTCCTGGAATGGGATGTTGGCCAGTCGATCTTGTAGATTCGGGGCCATATCTACAGTGTGGAGCCAGGCCAGATGGCGCATAGCCACCGAGAACGCAGTGACTCTAGAGGACATTTCAAACGCATCATATGCAGCTTGAACCATATGTATGCGAAGTTGACCCAGAGTGTGATGCATGTGTTGAAACTCTGGAAATCGATGTTGAGGGAGATACTTGAAAAAACAATGCATGGCGTTGACCAAATGCTTCAGATAAGAAGTAAAAACAAAGTTAAAGTTCAAAATTTGGTTTGTCATCATCGAATTTTGATACAGCCGACGACCAAACTTGTCCATAGTCCTGCCCTCTCGGCCAGGAGGGATGGTGACATAAACTTTGGCAGGATTGGTTCTTTTTAAAGAAGACTCCACGAGAAGAAACTGATGGGATAATTGAGACTTCTCAAATCCTTTACAATGGACCATCTTATATCGAGATTCCATTTTTGCTGGCACAGCAAGAATGGAATATGGTGTTATCAAGATTTCTTTTGAAAGTTTGAGAAAGAATGCCATTCATGGGTAATTTGAGAGAATCCCTAGGAGGATGAGACATACCCAGTTCTTCCAAATATTCCTTAGAGTATTTTGAGTCAGTTTTCAAAGTGATGTTAAGATCCTTACTCATTTGGCATAGAAATTTTGATCTGAAGAGGTATGACCTCATTGAGGAGAAGGTGAATGAGAGCCCCTCAAGGTACCTTTCACAGCAGATAATGAAGGTGGAGCCTCTCTGGAGTATTAATACCTGAGATCTGAATTCATAGGCAAAGATGAAGATGAACACCCACTTCTGGAATGTGAAGACAACCTCGCAGAAGAACTGGTGAGGCTCTGCAACAGATCTCCTTGACAAAGGAGTTGGTAGTCTTGAAGTCTCGATACCTCGATAAACAAGACCTGTCTCGATAAGAACACCTGGGCCTCAATGAAAGCCTCGACAAATGATGTGGACACGAATCACGGTCCTGTTATAGAGTCGGATCCAGCCTTGAAGATGAATGTCAAGGAGTCCTCGTCCTATGCCTCAAAAAGGGCAACGCCTTATGTGAAGAAGTAGGGCAGGAAGTCGTAGAATAACGTTGAGATCTTGAAAAAGACTCAGCTCCTTGTGTAGAGGTATCTCGAGGCATTCTTAAGGACTCAACTCCTTGTTTAGAGTGTGTAGAATGATCTTGAGGCACTCTCAAGGACTCAACTCCTTGCATAGAGTGTGTAGATTGAACTCGAGGCACTCTCAAGGACTCGACTCCTTGTATTACTGCTGAGTGCTCAGGCTGGACTGCAGGAAGCAGGAGTAAATTTGGCAAGCATGTTACCAAACTCCTGATGCAGAATAGTTTCCACCATATTCTGCAAAGCTGGCACCAAGACCACTGGATCCGGTACAATTGGTGTGGCTATGGACTCCTAGGAAGGCGGGAGTGCGGAAAGCTTGGTCTTGACCACCGTGCTCCTGACTGGAAATAGTATGGAGCCGTCGAGGAGATGAAATTAGAATTAAAAAAGGAACGGGGTTTTTAAAATAGGTACAGGAGGGATATGATTAAAAAGGTACAGGACCACCAGGCTGTTTGAAAAAGGGATGGCGGGGCAGGTTTGTTTTAAAAAGGTGGACCTAAAGATCACGTGATGCACTGAGCCAAGGCAGAAGCAGGCTGCCTGAGCTCCCGGGTCCCGAGTCCTGAAGCGCCCCTGTTATTAGCCTTTGGAGGTGAGCCGGGAGACAGTGCTTGCTGTGCACAATATATGGACAGATTTCTGTCCTCTCCTGCGTCGCCAATGTCCACCAGCACGGCGCTGACAAAATGGCGCCGGTCACCTCCACAGCCGCGTTCAGCAAATAGCGCTGGAGGCGCTGACGGCCCTTACTCAAGCAGTAACAGTGGCAATGCAGCCCAGCATAGAAAAACTTTCTGAACAGCTCCAAAAGCTTGAAAATCTACTTATGGAGACTACTAGCTGCACCACAGCGCTGGAGATTCGGGTTTCCAGCGTCGAGGATACACAGCAGGCACATGACACCATGTTACAGGAACTGCAGGCTCTGACTCAAAAACAAGCAGAAAGACTGGATGATCTTGAAAATAGATCCAGAAGATCTAACTTACGTTTCTTGGGGATTCCGGAAACAGTACCCGGTCCTAAGCTCCTGCAGGTGCTGGAGGCCTGGCTGACCAGTTCCTTTCCCTTGAAGGAGGGCCTGGGGCCTATTCAACTGGAGAGAGCACACCGGCTAGGCCGAGAACAAGCAAGAGAGGCGAGGCCTCGCATGGTAATAGCCAAACTTTTAAACTATAACCATAAAGTGGAAATCTTGCGCAAATATAAACAACTTCGGGAGACTTTAGCATTTGAGGAGTCTGAGGTGTGCATTTTCCAGGACTACTCTGTGGCCCTAAAGGAGCGCAGGAAGCAATTCTACCCACTTTGCTCTTCTTTGGCTGAAAAAAAAATACGTTTTCTCTTTTTATATCCAGCCACTTTGAAAATTTACCATCAGGGACGCTGGCAGGTATTTGAGGCCGCGGCTGAGGCGGCCCTTTATGTGAACAATCAGGTGTTGCCCCAGTTGGACCTTACATGAAAGAGCACATGGTGTGCTTCCTTGTTTGTCACATGCTCCTGTGTGCCTGTGGCATTGTGGATGCACCGGGATCTCCTGGTTTGGGGGAAGCCTGGATCTCAGATAATATGGCTGTTACTTGCTATTCTGGTTTAAGTTTGTTTACAATTTTGTGTTTTTTCCTGTTCTAGTTCAGAAATTGATATACTGTATATTTGAGCTCATCCTAACGTTCATTTGCTCTGCAGACTGCTCTTATGACTATTGTATTTACTGTATGGGAACTCGGGGCCTGGAGTGGCATTGTTTTCTGATCATTCACACCTTTGGGACCGCCTAGGGCGAACCTGAGGCTGTGACCACAACCATGCAATTGGGGAGAAGGTTGGGAAGGGGGGGGGGGTTGGGGTTCCAGGGGGGGGAGTCCTTGGCCTACGTGGTTGCTGCTGGTATTCTTTCAATTATTGGGAAGGGTGGGATCAGACCCTGCTGCGAGACTCCTGCACCTGACATTTACCATGGTACTGGTGCTGCTCGGGCAGGTCCTGAGCGTCATGTGGCTGCCCTGGGTATGGCTGGGAACCCGGGGTGGATTTTTTCCGCACTTAGCATTTTATATGTTTGTACTAGCCCCTTTTATACCTGCTGGCTAACACTTTGAGAATAGTATCCTGGAATGTTTCGGGCATTACCTCTCCCATAAAACGAACAAAAATTTTAACACAGCTCAAACGACATAAGGTCGACATAGCCTGTCTGCAAGAAACCCGACTTACAGACTTGGAACATCAGAAATTGAGGAGGTCCTGGGTAGCCGCAGTGCATGCAGCATCTTCAACTCATAAGCGGGCAGGGGTGGCGATACTGATTAGTAAGACATTGCCTTACACTGCGAAAGTAGTAGCCTCGGACCCACAGGGCCGCTACCACTTGCTGCAGTTGTCAGTAGGCACATATTCCTTTTACTTGATGAATGTATATGTACCTAATACCTATGACCATTCCTTCTTTGAGGGTCTAACTGCCATGCTTCTTGGGCGGGTTACTGATCCGGTATACACTGCAGGGGATTTCAATCAGGTGTTTGACCCGACTTGTGATTGTTCTCAGCCGAGACCTGGTGCGAGTATATCTCATACCAGAGGCCTGCCCTATCTTTGCGCCACTTTAGATCTGGTGGACCCGTGGAGAATTCTCCATACCACTGAACGGGATTACACACACCGCTACAGAGCACATAACACACAATCTAAGATAGATTACATCCTTACCACGCGCAGAGCATTTCTAAATGTGGATGCAGTGGTAATAGGCCCGGCGGTGATTTCAGATCACGCAATGATCTGGCTAGATGTGAATGTGGGCTTCGGTTTACGCGGACCTGTACGTTGGCGCTTCCCTAGTTATCTATTTTCTGATGACCATTTCAAAACATACCTAACGACTAAATGGGGTGAATTCCTAGACTTTAATGGTCAGCATAGCAATGATCCGACACTGTTTTGGAGCACGGCTAAGGTGGTGCTCAGAGGAGATTGTATAGCTTATGTAATAGCGCGTAATCACCGTTTGTCCCGGGGAATACTGCGGTTGGAAAAAGAACTAGCAAGCGCTAAGTGTCAGTATACCCTGTTCCCGACCCGCCACGCTAGGGAACACTTAGCTTCCGTGGAAACGACCCTCAACTCCTATATACATGAGTGCACGGTGAAAATGCTCTTGTATCAAAAATTTTGCTACCATCGCTATGGAAATCGGGCAGGGAAGTTATTAGCCCGCTTGACTTCCCAGGTGCGGGGTCACTGTTATGTTTTGGGATTGAGGGATAGTATGGGCCAATTTCAACACACTACTGAACACATTGCACAAATTTTTCAGTCCCACTTCGGGAAGATATATGGGCGCCGGGACTCAGGAGCTGAACCCCTTATTAAGGATTATTTCACGGATTCCGGTTTACAGCCGCTCTCTGACTCGGATGTTAGGTTTCTTAATGCACCCATCACCCCTAAAGAACTACATAAAGCTATTCACAATCAACAAAATTTTTCGGCTCCAGGGCCGGATGGCTTTACGGCAGAATTTTATAAACTGCTCTCAGGGCAGCTTAGTCCTTTTTTAAGGGACTATTACTCCCAGGTAATCCAGGATGAACATTTCCCAGGAGAAGCGAATGAGGCTTTAATCACATTGATATTGAAGCCTGGCAAAGACAGTTCTGCTCCCGAGTCCTATCGCCCAATTTATTTGCTGAATATAGACATCAAAATTCTGTCCAAAATCTTAGCTGATAGATTAGCGACCCTTCTCCCCGATGTGATTGCATCCACACAAGTTGGCTTTGTACAAGGTAGACAAGCAGTACACAACGTACGTAAAGCATTGATAGCCTTAGCGCACACGCAATTCCATCACACTCCTATGCTTCTACTCAGTTTGGATGCGGCACAGGCGTTCGACCAGGTCAATTGGACGTATCTCTTTGAAGTGCTAAATTGTATGGGGATATCTGGCTGGTTCGCCTCGGCATTACGCACTTTATATTCCACTCCAACAGCAAGACTACTTGTCAATGACATTATTACTGACCCAATACCTATTGAGAGGGGAACTCGACAGGGCTGTCCCCTGTCACCCCTCTTATTTCTATTGTACCTCAAACCCTTTCTTCGCACAGTGTCTCAGGACCCCGACATAGTGGGTGTGGACTTCGGGACTCATTCACTCAAAGTGTTGGCCTTTGCAGATGACCTATTATTTTTGCTAACTGACCCCGCTCACTCTGTTCGATATTTATTGCAAGCGCTTGACGAATTCAAATTTTATTCGGGATTTACGTTGAACTACCAGAAATCTATGGCCCCATGACACTACAACAGACATGGAGTGGTCACTTCCCATTTACGTGGGCTCAGACTTCAATTCGCTATTTGGGGTACAGATCCCCCGAGACCTTACGACCCTGTACTCCAGCAATATCACCCCATTGCTTCAAGACACCTCACAACATCTACAGAATTGGTCCACTTTTCCCTTATCGGTGGCAGGCCGGGTAGCCCTTTTTAATATGGTGCTCTTTCCCAAATGGTTATATCGCTTTCAGGTTTTACCTCTGCTACTGTCCCATGCCCATAACATTCATTTAACGAAAAAGCTACAGCGTTTTCTATGGGGTGGTAAGCGACCACGTATGCCCTTGCTACGGATGTGTCTGCCCAGGGATAGGGGGGGCTATGGTTTATTAAATGTACGTTGGTATGCTATGGCTTGTCAGATGAAACATATTAATGATTGGTTTAGAGGAACATCTGATTTTTCTGCTACACCACTGGAGTTATCTTTGCTGGCTCCGTTCCATGTGAGCTATTTTCTACACATGGCGGATCCGAGGATGCGTCCTTTGGTGTCTCATTACCCCATTTTTACGCCGGCCAGAAGGACATGGAGATGGGTCTGTAAAACAGCCAAATTGTCTTCTAGGGTGTCTTTATATTTGCCTATACTGGGCAATGGAGCTTTCCAGCCGGGCATGCAAAATGCCACCTTTCTTAGGTGGCAAGCACAAGGTCTACAATATCTTTTTCACCTGTTTTCGGAGGAGGGGAGCCTGGTCACATTTGCCGAGCTGCAACGAACTTTTGACCTACAGGCTAATGATCTCTTCGCCTATTACCAGATCCGTCACTATGTTCAGTCCATCCCAGTGGCTGCCCTTACTGAAGTCTGCAGGGAGGCGCTTTCGGAACTCTTCAGCCTTTCAGCCCAACAGAGGATTCCTCTACGATTTCATATTGTGGGGATCCGGGATTGCCAACCAAGTACGAATCTGGATATATTAGCAACTGCGTGGGCTGAGGACTTGCATTGCCAGTTGACTGCTCAACAGTTACAACGGGTCCTGAAGAACATTCAGAAGGTGTCACCCAATATTACTCACTGGGAAATGCAACTGAAAATTGTTCTTAGACTTTACATTCCACCGGAACGTGCAGCCCGGATGGGGATTACTGCGTCACATTCTTGCTTGAAATGCAATCAGGCTCACGCATCTTTGAGTCGCATGTTTTGGGCCTGCCCCGCAATCCAACAGTTTTGGATACATCTTGGCCTATATACCACATCGCTTTGGGGAAGGCGATGGCTTCCGCAACCGAGGGCGTTATTTGGATTTTATAATATAGCCTCGCCCAAACCAGGGGAATGTCAGCATTTATCTCCAGAGCCCTTTTGACGGGAAAAAAAGCAATCCTCACCAACTGGCTCTCCCGTGATCCCCCATCATATGCACAATGGAGATCCCTAATGATAGTGCACGCAACACTGGAGAGACGCATGGTGGGAGACTTGACTCTTGGCCCGGGTTGCAAATTTTGTCAGGTGTGGGAGCACTTCTGGCAGGACCTCACACCGCGTGCTCGCAGTAGACTTTTGAATCTTTAAGATTTTATTCCCACTCTCAGCTGTTGGACTGGCCATGGATTCTTGGGGAGGGGGGATGGGAGGGGAACTGATTATATTGTTGAAAATGTTATTTCCTGAATGGTACTACTGTTTGTATTTGCTTCTTACTGCTGGAATAATAAAAATTATTTAAACATTAAAAAAAAAAAAGGTGGACCTGCAGCAGCAGCGGGCGGACAGTGTTCAAAAAGGTGGTGTGGCTGCACGGGGAGGGGGGGAATTTGTGCAACTGTACGGGGGTACAAATTTTGTATCTTCGCTTCATAAGATGCACCGAGATTTCCACCCACTTTTGAGTGGGAAAAAAGTATGTCTTATGGAGCGAAATATACGGTATCCACCAGCCATGAAGAGATAGTTCTCTTGGTAAAAGGAACACTGAGTCTGTTTAGATTGAAAGACACAAATAGCTGGGAGGAAGTTCTATGAGGTTTAGTTCGGTCTAGGTAGTAAGCTAGAGCACATTTGCAGTTCAAGGTGTGAAGTGCTGCTTCTTAGTACTATGGACTGGTTGAGATGAAATTCGAAGAAAACTTTAGACAGAAATTTTGGATGACTTAGGAGCACTACTCTGTCATAGTAGAATCTTGTGCTTCAAAAGGTTCACTCACATGGCATGAAGATGTGAGGGTTATGAGGAAAACAACTTTCCAAGTGAGAAGTTTGAGGGAGCAAGTTGTGAGTGGTTCAAAAAGAGTCTTAATAAGCACAGAAAGTACCTGCATTAAGATCCCAGACAACAAGTGGAGGCTTGATACATGGCTTAGTATGGTAAAGTCCATTCATAAATTTGAAAACTAAAGGATGAACAGATAGAGGTTTCTTGTCCAGGGGAAAGTGAAACACACTGATAGCACTGAGATGTACTTAAACCAAATTTGTTTTGAGACCAGAGTCTGAAGTGAAGAAGGTAGTTTAGGACGGATGGAAATGAATATGTGACTGGCTGAAAAGAATGCATTATACACCTGGAAGAAAATCTCATCCATTTGAAGCAGTAGCAGCACTGAGTGTAAGGTTTCTTAGACGCTTCTATGATTGAAAAAACTGCAGCCAAGAGGCAAAAGGCATTTACTTGGTCAGTGAAAGATACCACACTGTTAGTGTTAACGAGTGAAGGTTGGGATGGAAGAGGGATCTCTGGTTCTGATTCAGGAGTGCCAGGAATGGCTGGAGCTTGCACAGTTACTTAAATAAGAGTTTCAGGAGGAGTAGGGAGAAAAGGTTGATGTAGTCAACAAGGTGCCCCAATCTTGGTGAAGTTTGAGTTGAGTTTTCCCATTGAGAGGAAATGCATTGGGGAATCTTTCCCTCCAATGAATGAGAAGGCATCAAATATCAGATGACTAGTGTGTTAAGAGTCCGGAGCTGAATAGCAAAAGCTTGTTGTTGTGGGAAGAAGTGAAGAGATCTACGTCCAGTGTTCTCCAGTTGGAGAAAATCTTTCATAAAACTGATGTGCTGTGACATTCATGGAGTTGAAAAAATCTGCTTAATTTATCTGCTAATACATTCTGCTTTCTCATTAGGCAAATTGCTCTGAGAAATATGTTGTGAGCAGTCGCCCAAGTTCAAATCTGTATTGCTTCCATGCAGAGTGGATGAGACCCTGTACCACCTTGGCTGTTCAGATAGTAACATAGTAACATAGTAGATGATGGCAGATAAAGACCCTAATGATCCATCCAATCTGCCCAACCTGATTCAATTTATTTATTTTTTCTTCTTCTTAGCTATTTCTGGGCAAGGATCCAAAGCTCTGCCAGGTACTGTGCTTAGGTTCCAACTACTGAAGTCTGATGCAAACTGGAACAAACTTTCAGCTATGACCAGCGTCAGCAGAAGGCTACTAACCTCTATATGGGGAGCACGACTCAAATAGATGATATTGGAGCCCACCAGGGATCAGGCGATTTTGGACCTGATACTCACCAATGGAGATAGTGTCACAGAGGTTTCGGTAGGTGATGCGTTGGCCTCCAGCGACCACAACATGGTGTGGTTTCACCTCAGAAAGGGATTCACTAGGTCAAACACATCAACAAAGGTCCTTAACTTTAAGGGCACTAACTTCAAGAGCATGGGAGATTTTGTCTATGAGGCACTGCAAAATCAGGACACAACAGATAGTGGGGAGGTACTGTGGTCAGCTCTGAAATCTACCCTGCAGGAAGCAACCAACCTCTATATAAAAACCGTGAGTAAACGACAGAGAAATAACAAACCCCAGTGGTTCTCCACGGAGATCTCGGAACTTGTAAAACAGAAGAAAAGAGCATTTGTATCCTACAAACAATCACAATGACTAGAAACCAAAGAAGCCTATCTGGTGAAATCTAGAAATGTTAAAACAGCAGTCAGAGATGCCAAACTCCGGATGGAAGACAATTTAGCTAAGAATATTAAAAAGGGGGATAAATCCTTTTTCAGGTATGCTAGTGACAGAAAAAGGAACACAGACGGGATAGTGCGCCTAATGAAACCCGACCGTAACTATGTAGAATCGGACTTCGATAAAGCCGAACTACTAAATGAATACTTCTGCTCAGTTTTTACCTGTGAGACACTGGGATCCGGTCCACAGCTGCAAACAAGGGAGAACTCAGAAGACCCGTTCCGGAATTTTGAATTTACCATCAGCAGCGTCTACCAAGAACTATCAAGGCTTAAAGTGAACAAAGCCATGGGACTGGATAAACTGCACCCCAGAGTGCTTAGGGAATTGAGAGATGTCCTGGCGGAGCCATTAGTCGCGCTATTCAATCTTTCCCTAAGCACGGGAAAAGTCCCACTGGACTGGAAAACAGCTAATGTCATTCCGCTCCACAAAAAGGGTTGCAGATCAGAGACTGCATATTACAGACCGGTAAGTCTTACATCCATAGTGTGTAAACTTATGGAAATGTTGATTAGACACAAATTAGATATGATTCTGAACGACGAAAGGCTGAGGGATCCCACCAGCATGGATTTACAAAGGGAAAGTCCTGCCAATCCATTACATTAGGGACTTCTATTCCGCCTATACCTTGCAGTTCAAGGCGGATTACAAAAGAGCTAACTGGACATTTCCAGTGAAGTTACAACAGTTTTGATTTTTTTGTGGAGGGGTTTGGTTACAAGGGAGGAGAGGTACCTGGTTTAATTCCGGAAGAACTTGCAAATTGGATATTAAATTGACTGTACGTTACTGTGTGATATAACAAATAGATTACAGTTAGAGTACAAATAAGATTACGTTATATTTTAGGGATCTGAATACTTGGTTGGTGTTTTGGGGAGGAAGAGATTATTTAAGTGGAGGTTTTGGGGGAGAATTTATCTAGGAGGAGGGGGAAGGGTTGGGTTAAGATATCTGGATAAATTTTTGAAAAGTAGGGTTTTGATTTCTTTTCAAAAAGTTTTGAAGCCGCCCGTTGCCATCAACAGGTTGGAGATGGAGTGGTTAAGTTTTGCTGCTTGCGTCGCCAGAAGGTTATCAAACATCTTTTTGCGCTGAGTGCCCTTGAGTGGAGGGAAGGCAAAAGGGTTTGGAGTTCTTCTTTGTCTTGAGGTGAGGATCTGGTGTAGGCGGTTGTTTAGAGAGGGGGGGGGGCGGAGCTGTTTAATGCTTTGAATAATAGACAGTAGAATTTGAATTGAATTCGTGCTTGCATAGGTAGCCAGTGAGAGTCTAGGAAGGCAATTGTAATATGATCATATTTTCTCAGGGAGTAGATCAGTCTGAGGGCAGTGTTTTGTATAGTCTGAAGTTGTTTTATCATGTTGGCAGGACAAGGTAGATAGAGGGAATTGCAATAGTCCAGTAGACCTAAGACTATTGATTGGACAATTAGCCTGAATTGTGCTGGGTCGAAGAATTTTCTTATTTTATGTAGATTTATCATAATTAAAAAAGCTTTCTGGGATGTTTTATTGCTTTGGGACTGCATTGTGCAGCATCTGTCTATCGTTACTCCTAGGAGTTTGAGTTCGGGCTGTATTGGGTATTTGGTGTTTTTAATTTTCAGTTCTGTAATGGTGGGAGTTTTGGCCTTTTCGAGCAGAAGGAATTTTGTTTTATCTGAGTTTAGTTTCAGTTTGTGGTCTACCATCCATTTTTCCACTGCATCTAGGGTTATTTCCAGTTTTGCTGTAGTGGTGGGCTCTGATGGGTCGAAGGGGAGGAGTATGGTGATGTTGTCTGCGTAGCTGAAGGATGTAACATTTAAGTTATCTAAAGTGGCTCCAAGGGAGGAAATAAAGAGGTTGAAGAGCGTAGGTGAAAGAGGTGATCCTTGTGGAACTCCGCATGGGTTGGACCATGGTTCTGATTTGATATTATTGGACTTTACCCTGTAGGATCTTGCTTTGAGGAATCCTTGGAACCAATTGTAGACCTTGCCTGAGATCCCAATGGCGTCAAGTATCTGTAGTAGAATGGAGTGGTCGACCAGGTCAAATGCTGCGGAGAGATCAAGTTGGATTAGCATCATCTTTTTGCCTTTGCTAATTTGCTGTCGAGCTGTGTCTAGTAGTCTTATAAGTAGTGTTTCTGTTCCTGATTGTGAGGGGTGAAGTAGGTTATGGTCTTCCAGGTAGTTGGTAAGGTATTGTGCAACCAGACCTTCTTTGACTGGGTAACGAAAAAGCTAGATAAGGGAGAGTCCCTGGATGTCTTGTATTTGGACTTCAGTAAGGCTTTTGATGGTGTCCCACACCGTAGATTATTGAACAAGATGAGTTTGTTGGGACTAGGAGAAACATTGACTGCATGGGTTAAAGACTGGCTCAGTGGCAGACTTCAAAGGGTGGTGGTAAATGGTACTCCCTCCGAAACATCGTAAGTGATCAATGGAGTGCTGCAGGGCTCGGTCTTGGGTCCAATCCTATTTAATATCTTCGTACGGGACCTGCCTCAGGGACTTCGAGGTAAAATTACATTATTTGCCAATGACGCTAAACTATGCAACATAGTGGGCGGAGTTATCGGGCCCAACACTATGACACAGGACCTACTTTTACTGGAGCAATGGTCTACTACTTGGCAACTGAGTTTTAATGCCAAAAAGTGTAAGGTTATTCACCTTGGTAGCGGAAACCCATGCAGAACTTACACTCTGAATGGCGAGACCTTAACAAGAACTGTTGCACAACGGGACTTGGGAGTAATCATTAGTGAAGATATGAAGACTGCCAATCATGTGGAGAAAGCTTCATCCAAGGCTAGACAATTGCTGGGTTGCATCCGAAGAAGTTTTGTCAGCCGAAAGCCTGAAGTGGTAATGCCGCTGTAGAGGTCCATGGTGAGACCTCATCTGAGTATTGTGTTCAATTTTGGAGGCCACATTATCAAAAGGATGTGCTGAGAATAGAGTCGGTTCAGCGAATGGCAACTAGGATGGTCTCAGGACTCAAGGATCTCCCATATGAAGAACGTCTAGGTAAGTTGCAGCTATACAGCTAGCAGAGAGAGGGGAGACATGATAGAGACGTTCAAATATGTTACTGGCCATATTGAGATGGAAAAAGACATCTTTTTCCTTACAGGACCTACAGTGACAAGAGGGCATCCATTAAAAATCAAGGGTGGGAGATTTCGTGGTAACATTAGGAAGTATTTCGATGTCGAGATGGTGTCCTTTTTCATGTGTGGTTTGAGGGTCTAGTATTTTGTATGTTAAGGCCTTGAGGTATGATAGTAAGATTTCTACTTGTTTGCAGGATTGGTTTTCGAGGTGAATGTTGAGGTCTCCTAGGATTAAGTTGTAGGTTGTTGTTAGTGAGTTTCGGTATATAAAATCCTCAAATTCTGGTTTTGCTGTGTTCCAGTTTCCTGGTGTTATGAAACAGAGCATGCATGTTAGTGTTCTTTTGAGTGATGAGCTTGAAAGTTGACAGGCTATTAAATCCATGTATGGGGTGGTTGTTTTGTCTTGAATTTTTAGGTTTATGGTGTTTCTGGCTATGATGGCAATTCCCCCTCCACATATTGAGAAAAGTGAGATTCTGCTTCTACCAACAACATTTTGCTGTCCTTGTACAATCAATCATTCTTTCCAGGCTGGACTATTGTAACTTCATCTATCTAAGTCTAAGTAAGAAAAGTCTTCAAAGACTTAAGCAGATCTAGAATACTACGGCTAGGTTGATCTTCGCAAAATGCAAATTTGATGTTTCCCCGCTTCTGTCAAAACTTCAGTGGCTTCCAGTAATTTCTACTGCTTCTGTCAAAACTTCACTGGCTACCAGTAATTTCTAGGGTTCACTTTAAATATACCTGCCTAACATTCAAGATCTTGCATGGCATTCTTTCTCCTCTAATTCCACTATCTTGGAATTCTGCGAGACCTGATACTACCAGATCCATCCACAAACTTAAACTATCTTTCCCCTCGTTAAAAGGCGTTATCTATGCTGGAAAATTAGGGAAATCTCTTTTCTTCAAAATCACTGAGCTTTGGAATTACCTTCCTGCCCTGCTGCGGAATCTGGGCTCCTTCCAATTATTCCAAAAGCATCTGAAAACTTGGCTATTCTCAAAAATGTAAATCTCGCTACCTTCTTTATAATCACTAATTCTTATTATGCTTTTTCATCATTATATTAAAGTTCCTGTAAACCATGGCGAGCTCTATCTTTATAGAAAGAATGCGGTATATAAACTTAAGGTTTAGTTTGGGACTACAGGATTCTGAAGTGAAGATGTGCAACTAGGGTGGCATGTACTGTTGATGCCATGTGCCCCAGAAGGCACAGCATCTGAAGTACAGTTATGTGTGGAACATAAGAATTGCCACTGCTGAGTCAGACCAGTGGTCCATCATGCCCAGCAGTCCGCTCACGCAGCAGCCCTCTGGTCTAAGATCAGCACCCTAACTGAGACTTAGCCCTACCAGCGCACGTTCTTGGAAGGGTGGAGACTGTTTGATACAGGTGAATTATATTGTCAACTCTCTGCTGTGGTAGAAAAGCTCGACCTTGAGTAGTGTCTAAGAGAGCTCCTAAAAGCTCTACCATATGAGATAGGCGTAGATGTGAATTCTGGTAGTTGATGGCAAACCCTAGCAGTTCCATAAAATGAACTGTTGAGTTTACGGCATGCTGAACTGTTTGCTATGATGAAGCCTTGATTGACCAGTCATTCAAATAGGGAAACATGTGAAATCCCCACGTGTGAACGGCTGCTGTCACTACCACTAGGCTTTTCAAGAAGACATGAGGGGGCCAAAGAAGTCCAAAGGGCAAGACTTTGTATTGGAAGTGTCAAGATCCAATGCAAAAGTGAAGATACTTTCTATAAGGAGGTAGAATGGAAATATGAGTGTAGAAAGCTACTCTCCCTTTTCCAGTAGAGTAGAAGGGTATCCATAGAGAGCATGCAAAACTGATCTTTCAGCAAGCATCTGTTCAAGCTCCGGAGGTCTAGTATATGTCAGAGGCCTATGCAGAGGAACAGGGTCTATTGCATTTACTGGAGATGGGCCAAGAATTCTTGTTGAAGGAGGGTCTTCTAGAGAGAGTTGAAAAGAAATACTTTTGGTGGGTGGTTTAGAGGATTTTTGAGCAAGCGCAAAGTGTAGCCCTGGGCAACAACTCAAAGTACACACTGATCTGCTGTTATAAAAATCCAGCTTTGGTCATAATGAATCAATCTGCCTCCGGAGAGAATGCAAGCAAGAGTCAGGGAAGTGTTAGCAATGCTCTCTAATAATAATAATAATAATAATAACAACAGTTTATATACCGCAGGACCGTGAAGTTCTATGCGGTTTACAATAATTAGAAGATGTTACAGATTGAATGGATTTAACAATGTTCTGCCGGTTAACACGGATTGAAAGATGCTACAAGTTGAGTGGATTTAACAAAGTTATAAACTAGTGATTAACAACTCTAGAGAACAGTTATTGTGGGATGAGGTTAGTTGCCTAAGTATTTTAGGAACAGATATGTTTTTAGGCGTTTCCTAAATTCCCCATAAATAGTAGACGTAAACAATTGTTCTAGATCTTTACCCCATAATGCTGCCTGATGCGAGAGGAGATGTTGATGATGTCTTTTGAATTTACATCCTCTAACCCAGTGGTCTCAAACTCAAACCCTTTGCGAGGCCACATTTTGGATTTGTAGGTACTTGGAGGGCCGCAGAAAAAAATAGTTAATGTCTTATTAAAGAAATGACAATTTTGCATGAAGTTAAACTCTTTATAGTTTATAAAACTTTCCTTTAACAGTTTTATCTTATGCAAAATTGTCATTTCTTTAATAAGACATTAACTATTTTTTTCTGCGGCCCTCCAAGTACTCTATTTTTTCTGCAGCACTCACATTTAAAGTTTAATATCTTTTCTTTCTCAAAACTGGCACATTTTTATTACTAAATTGAAAATAAAATAATTTTCCTACCTTTGTTTGGTAATTTCATCAGTCTCTGGTTGCACTTTATTCTTCTGACTGTGCATCCAATATTTCTTCTCTTCTTTCAGCCTCCTGTATGCTTCCTCTCCTCCAGACCTCATTCCCTCCCCCAACTTTTTCTTTCTTTTTCTATGTCTGTCTTTCTCTGATTCCTTGTCCCATTTTTTGCTTTGTTTCTGGCTCCTTGTCCCCCCCCCCCCCTTCTTTCTTTTTCCCTTCTGGCTCCCTGTCCCCCCCCCTTCTTTCTTTTTTCCTTCTGGCTCCCTGCCCCCCCTTCTTTCTTTCTTCCTTCCTTCCTGCCCTCCCCCATGCCACCGCTGCCGGGGAATAGGCTGCTGCTGCTGGCGCCATCGGGAACAGGCCGAGATCTCCACGGGGCCGACCAACTCTCGCCGCCCGACGTCAATTCTAACGTCGGAAAGTTCGTTCCGGGCAGCCAGGCAGCGATTGGCTAGCCAGAACGTCCTCTCAACGTCAGAATTGAGGTCGGGCGGCGAGAGAAGCAGGGAGATCAAGAGCAAGGTGCCGGCGGTGAGAAGGGAAGGGAAGCAGTTGAGCACCCCTGCTCTAGACGAGCCGCACTCTAGGAAGAACAGTGGAGGGTAACCAGTTGTGCGGACCGCCCCCCCCCCTTGGTACGCCACTGGAGCAGCAGCGTGTCTGGCTGGCTCATTCCATTCAAAGCCGCGGGTGGCGGCTCCTTGCGAGATCCGTGCCTGCGTCTGAAGCCTCTCTGATGTTGTGATGTCAGATAGGCTTCCGATGCAGGAGCGAATAGTGCAAGGAGCCGCCAACCCGCGGCTTTGAACGGAACGAACCGGCCAGACCCGCTGCTGCTCCAAAAGGAAGGGAATGATCCAGTACAGACCGCGGGCCGCAAAAAAAACTTGGAGAGCCACATGTGGCCCGCGGGCCGCGTGTTTGAGACCGCTGCTCTAACCGGAGGGGAAACAAAATTTGAATGTGAACTTCTCTTATGTCTGTTGGCTGAGAAAGAAAAAAGGTCAGTTATGTATTTAGGGGCTAAACCGAATAGTATCTTGTAACAGAAACAACCAAACTTGAACTTCACACGTGCCTCCATCGGTAGCCAATGCAGAAGTCGGTAGTAAGGTGTAACATAGTCGAACTTCTTCAGCCCGAGGATCAGTTTGATCGCTGTATTTTGCACTAATTGTAGTCACCATGTATTCTTCAGGGAAATTACCAAGTAGGCGATGTTACAGTAATCAAGTTGACTTAGTATGAGGGATTGTACCAGAATTCTGAATGATGACACATCAAAATATGCTCTAATGGACCGAAGCTTTCAGAGAGTGAAAAAACCCTTTCTGATTATGGAGTCCACCTGGTCTTTCATAGTTAGGCTCTAGTCCAGTGTTACACCCAGTATCTTCATAGTAGATTGAATAGGATAACTGAGTTTATTGATGCATAGTGATGTTTTGGTATCAAACAGATGTGGCAAAGCTATAAAAAATTTTGTTTTTTCTGTGTTAAGTTTCAATTTGAATTCTGTCATCCATTGCTCCATCAAATTTAGTACTTCTGTTGCTTTGAGAGTGATTTCCGAGAGAGAGTTAGTGAATGGGATAATGATCGTGAAGTCATCTGCGTAGCTAAATAATTTTAACCCCAGCTGGGACAATTGCGCACCTAATGAAGACATGTAGACATTGAAAAGCAATGGGGATAGTGGTAACCCTTGCTGCACACGCCAGATGGATTGCTCCAGGTAACAGAAAGATCGTAATTGAAACATACTTGATAGGTGCGAAACATAAGGAAACCTTGAAACCAGTCTAGCACCTCTTCTCTGATACCAATTGCATCTAAGCATTGTAGCAGTTTCCCATGGTCTACTAAGTCAAACGCAGAGCTCATATCGAATTGCATGATCAGGGCGTTAAGTCCCTTACTGAACAGGAGGCGTAAGTTATCCAAGATAGCCGCAATTACTGTCTCGGTGCTGAACAAAGGTCTAAAATCAGATTGAGTTTCATGTAAGAGAGAGAATTGATTGAGATATTCCCATTAACTGGGTATGTACCAATCCTTCCACGAGTTTTACAATAAATGGAATTGATAAGAACATAACATAAGAACATAAGCAGTGCCTCCGCCGGGTCAGACCATAGGTCCATCCTGCCCGGCAGTCCGCTCCCGCGGCGGCCCAAACAGGTCACGACCTGTCTGCATCACCAGAAGGGGCTCCCTTGCCACCTTGGTTTCTCATTTAAGTCCTATCTTCCCATCGTAGTCCTAACCCTCCGGTCTTGCACATGCACGACCTGTTGGGTTTCTATACTTATTACCTGGTTAGCTTTCTATACCTGTGTTACATCCCAGCACCTCTCTCAGTATCCCACGATCCCTTTATCCCTCAGGAATCCGTCCAATCCCTGTTTGAATCCCTGTACCGTACTCTGCCTGATCACTTCCTCCGGTAGCGCATTCCATGTGTCCACGACCCTTTGGGTGAAAAAAAACTTCCTTGCATTTGTTTTGAACCTATCTCCCTTCAGTTTCTCCGAATGCCCCCTTGTACTTGTTGTCCCCTTCAGTCTGAAGAATCTGTCCCTATCCACCCTCTCTATGCCCCTCATGATCTTGAAGGTCTCTATCATATCTCCCCTGAGCCTCCATTTTTTGCAGAGAGAAGAGCCCCAGCCTATCCAATCTCTCGGCGTATGGGCAGTGTTCCAGCCCCTTTACCAATTTCGTTGCTCTCCTTTGGACTCTCTCAAGTACCGCCATGTCCTTCTTGAGGTGCGGCGACCAATACTGAACGCAGTATTCCAGATGTGGACGCACCATCGCTCGATACAATGGCATGATGACTTCCCGCGTCCTGGTTGTTATGCCCCTCTTTATGATGCCCAGCATCCTGTTGGCTTTTTCGAGGCTGCTGCGCACTGTGCAGATGGCTTCAGTGATGCATCCACCAGCACACCCAAGTCTCTCTCAAGTCTGCTGTCTCCCAACAATGCCCCCCCCAATTTGTAGTTGAACAACGGGTTCTTTTTCCCTATATGCATGACCTTGCATTTTTCCACGTTAAAGCGCATTTGCCATTTGTTTGCCCAGTCTTCCAGCTTGTCCAGGTCCCTTTGCAGGTCCTCACACTCCTCCCTGGACCTAACTCTACCGCACAGTTTGGTATCGTCTGCAAATTTTATAACCTCGCACTTTGCCTCCTTTTCCAGGTCATTGATAAATATGTTGAAGAGTAACGGCCCCAGCACCGATCCCTGTGGCACCCTGCCAGTCAGAATATTGGCCCTTCACTCCGACCCTTTGCAGTCTACCCGACAACCAGTGCTTGATCCATCTGTGCACATCCCCTCCCACCCCGTGGTTCCACAGCTTCCTAAGCAGCCTTTCGTGTGGCACCTTGTCGAAAGCCTTTTGAAAATCGAGGTAAATGATGTCTATAGGTTCCCCATTGTCCACCCGACTGCTTATTCCCTCGAAGAAGTACAGAAGGTTCGTTAAGCATGACCTTCCCTTACAGAATCCATGCTGGCTTGTTCTCAGTAGGCCATTTCTCTCGATGTGCTCGCAAATACTGTCCTTGATCATAGCTTCCACCATCTTCCCTGTAATTGAAGTCAGGCTCACCGGCCTGTAGTTCCCGGGGTCACCCCTCGATCCCTTCTTGAAGATAGGTGTGACATTCGCCAATTTCCAGTCCTCTGGTACCTCTCCAGTTTTCAAGGATAGGTTGCAAACATGCTGGATTGTGCCCGCTATTTCTTGTCTTAGTTCCTTCAGAACCCTTGGGTGGATCCCGTCCGGGCCCGGCGATTTGCCGTATTTTAACCTGTCTATCTGTTTGAGGACATCCTCCTTACTTACCTCTATGTGTTCCAATTTTTCAGCCTGTTCCCCGCTCATGAGTTCCTCTGAGTCCGGTATATTAGATGTGTCTTCTCTCGTGAAAACCGACGAGAAGAACGTGTTCAACCTCTCAGCTACCTGTTTATCCTCCTTAATCACTCCCTTCCTATCCCCATCGTCCAACGGCCCCACCTCCTCTCTTGCTGGTCGCTTCCCCTTTACGTAACTGAAGAATGCCTTGAAGTTTTTCGCCTCCCTGGCCAGCCCCTCTTCGTATTTCCCTTTTGCTTTTCTAACCTCTCGGTGGCATTCCTTTTGGCATTTCCTGTGCGCCTGGTGATTTTCCTCCGTTGGGTCCTTTTTCCATCGCCGGAAGGATACTTTTTTGTCATTTATTGCCCTCTTTACTTCTGTTGAGATCCAAACCGGGTCCTTTGACCGCTTGTTCTTGCCGCCTTTTCTGAAACTGGGGACGTACTTTCTTTGTGCTTCCTGCAGGGTGTCCCTGAATAGGGTCCAGGTGCTTCCTACAGTCTCCATCCTAAGGATGTTTCTGAGCTTCCTCCCCACCATTTCCCTCATAGCAACATAGTTCCCTTTCCTGAAATTGAGCGCAGTCGTTGCGGTCCTCCTTCCTGTGGGTGTCCCCCTTTCTAATGTGAATCTGATCGCGTTGTGGTCACTGTTGCCTAGTGATCCTCCCACTTCTACCCCTCTTGCAGGCCCCCCTAATCCGTTTAGGATGAGGTCAAGAGTAGCACTCCCTCGCGTCGGTTCCCTGACTAGTTGCTCCATGAAGCAGTCCCTCACAGCTTCTACAAATCCTGTTTCCCTAGTGCAGTTGGAGTGACCCATACTCCAGTCAATCCCTGGGTAGTTGAAGTCCCCCATCACTGTTACACTTCCAGTCCTGCATTCTTGTCTCAGTTCAGCTTCCAAGTCGTGTCCGACTCCTTCCGGTGTACCAGGTGGGCGATAGTATAGTCCCAGTTTTATGTCTGCACCCTTGTTTCCCGGCAATTGCTACTGGTCTGTAGTTGGTGACTAGTGCTTAAGATTCTTTGCTATTTTTTGGAATAGGGGTTATAATTATGTGGCCATTGTTAGTGAGGAATTTTAAATTTTTTAGATTATCGGTTAAATAATTCAGCAACGATAGTTTAAAGTCTAATGGAGCTGCTTTCATAATTTCTGGGGGACATGAGTCCAAAACACAGTATGATTTTGAATACTTGTTATATAATTTGATATAGTTATTCCATTCTAAATCTTGAAAGAAACTCCAAATCATGTCAGCTAGAATAGCATTTCCTTGTATATTGGCTATTTGATGTTCATATGTGTCATTTGTCTAACAGTTGATTCTTAAGTTTTTAATTTTTGAATCGAAATGCTGTGCTAAATCATTTGCTGAAGGTAGTTTGATATTATGCACGAGTTGAGTGTGGTATATTGTGTTAAATAAATCCATAACCAGGTTGAACAGCTCTTTTGTATTGATACTTTTTGATCAGTTGTTTATAGATTTTTATGTTGGATCTCCAATTGTTCCGGTCTGTCAGTTTTCCTGTTTTTTTTCCAAATTCTTTCTAGTCTTCTGACTAGTTGTTTCATTTGTTATATTTATTCGAGCAGCTTTTGTTGTTTCGTTTAGGGGCAATTTTATCTAAAATGGATGTGCTAGTTTTCATCCAGTGATCACAAAAATCGACCTCTTCTCCTATCTCCGCTTGTAGTTCATATTGTGACCAATATTCCTCTGGATTGATAGGACCCCTTGTGAGATACATTGCGTTATTAATTTATTTGTAGTTTGTGGCTGTTTTCTGCTTCGTTATTTGTTGACATGGCTGAATATTGTACCTTGTCCTTTGTATTCCTATTTCAGTTTGGTTTGCCCTGTAAGCACTTACTCTCTGTCTTAATAAACATGATATTATAAAAAAAAAAAAATTTAGCTGCCAAATTTCAGACATGAAAGATACTTTGTATAAAAATTGGGAGAGACAATGTACAGAAGTCAAACGTGTCCAGGATTTGACAGAAGTCAACTTCAACACCATTCATTAGTTGTAGAATCTGCCCTTAAGCGTTCATGCAGCTTACGATCTTACGCTTCTGTTTTGGGCAGAGAAGCTAGAGCCTTGAACTCTTTTGGCAAATACAATGTCAAGTCATTTATGCTTTTTATGAGGGGTGTTCAATAATTTATCTACCTAGGTAGGAAAGAAGAGTTTTCAAAAAGTTTTTATTTTTCAATATAGTCCTCTGATAGCGCCATACACTTCATCCACTTTTCATGTAATGACTTTAACCCCTTTGAAAATAATTGTTTGACCTTCAAACCAGGATGTTACAGCTTCCTTAACGTCTTCATCACTTGAAACTTCTGTCCACGGAGAGATTTCTTCAAAACTCGGAACAGGAAATAATCTGAGCCAGGTCAGGACTGTAGGGTGGATGGTTCAGCTTCTGAAACCAACATTTTTGAATGGCAGCCTGTGATTGTCGTGAAGAAATAGCATGCCTGCTGTGAATTTTGTCTTTTCTCCTTGATTGACTCCCGCATTATGTTGGCATAACTCTCCCCAGTTATTGTTGTCTTGTGTGGCATGAACTCCAAAAGGAAAAGTCCTTCATTATCCTAGAAGACAATTGCGTGACTTGTGCTTCCACTGCATTGACTCCATTTTATACTCAGAATCTCTGTGATAGACCCAAGTGTCATCTCCAGTTACCAAACGATGGAAAAAAAATTTACTTTGTCTTCACAGAGCATCTCCAAGTTATCCTGAGAGCACTGGAGCCTTGTGGCCTTCTAACATGGCGTTAGCATTCTTGGAACCCATTTTATACTAACATTGGACATGCCCAGCTTTTTATGGAAAATAACTGTAACTGCCGATGTGCCCATTTCTTGAGCTATTCAGGAAACCTTAATTCATCTGTCTGACAAAATTAAATTCTTAACTTGCACATTTCTGTGGAAGTTGCTTCCAAAGACCATCCAGTGTGGGGGTCATCTTCACTGGACTCTTTACCACACTTGAACTGCTTGCTCAAAAACTTTACTTTGTAGGATGATGAGGCAGACTCACCATAAACTGAAGTCATGCATTCATGGATCTCCTTTGGCTTTTTCCCTTTTTTGTGAGAAATATCACTGAACAGTGCTCCAAATCTAGCTGTTTCTTACTTGATTTGCATCCTGTCTTTTGGAATGTTAGACTCACACTGAGCTGCAACTGTGCATGAGTAACCTTGAGACATATCACAACATGCACAGACTTGTTTCAAAATGCTTGTTACAGTCTTTCATACTCAGGTAGATAAATTATTGAACACCCCTCATAACAGAATAAAGGACTATCAATTTTACATGCCCATTTACTTCAAATCTTATTAAAACAATTGTCAGAATTTGAGGAACTTCTACCTCCAGACAAGTTTTAATAACTAAGAACTTGTTTATTGCTAGTATGAACATGACTAGAGCAGCTTTCAGTGCCTTTGATGCTTCTTCCAGAATGTCTGTAGTAGCAATTGCAATACGCCCTTTAACCTGGCTAAGAGTCTCTGACATGCCTTTCTAATGTGTCTTGCAAGGGAGATGATCTTTTTCGAGTAAAATAATTGAAGAAGCTGCAGATAAAATTACCCTATGACAACTTTATCTAAACCACAAACCTTTCAATCTTCTTCATTGTCTAGATATCCTGCCTCCTCCAGACGTTCCTATTATTACATCATATGAAGATACAGATTTCAGCTGCTGCCTTCATCTTCTAGGCCTACTTCTCAGTGACTTTGTGCAAGACAATAAAGGACACAGAAAGCATAATCTCAATCCAAGCATCAGTTGTCCTTTTGACTCCACCTCACCAAATCCCCAAATGAGCTGGCATACACCCTCCAAACCGGGGGTAACAGCTCCCCATGCATACACATACATACTCACACACACAGGCATAACCCATTCTCCATTCATACTAAATATGGTTCTCCTGAATACCGATGGGACCTCAGGGTGACAACGGGCAAAGAGCAGCAGGAGCAGAGAAAGGTATGGACAATAAAAAGTGACAGCAGGAAGAGCTTAACCATAGTAGAGAAAAGTAGCGTAGAAGTAACAGGTCAGGAGATAGCGGACCATGCAAAACAAATTTCTGAGAAGACACATCCATACCATGCTGTCCAGGACTTGCACATCCCCCAATAATAAGGCTGGTCCTTTCCAGGGCAAAACACAGTTAAGCAAGTCCTGTAAGCAACAGCATGCAGGTTCCCAAAAGTGCAATTTCTGACAATCGAAAAAGGAGTGCAGGAAAGTCCCCCATAGAAGTTTACATTTAGTACAGGTACTATCAGGCCAGAGGCCCATGGCATGCCCCAAAGAACGGGTAATGTATGCCCTATGTAAGATTTTAAACTGTGTCTCCTGCAAAGACACTGCTTTAATATGGGAGTAGAGCATCTGAAAAACCAGCTGCAAGTCATGTGGTGAGACCCCCAGCCCCAGTTCAGCGGACCACTCCCTGGCCAAGAAAGTTAAGCTCCCCTTCCCCCGATAATCCCTGCCCTCCACATACCAGGTAGAGATCCTATTAGAAAAAGCTGTAGTGGAAAGAAATATCAGGTCTAATTTGCCATATACCCAGCGGTCCTCATGGGTCCGATGCAGAGAATGATAATAATGCTGAATCTGGGTGTGCGTGTAGGAATAAGTAATGGGTAAGTGCCAAGCAATTTGCATTTGCTCAAGGGAAGGGAAAAGGAGCCCCCTCCCCCTAGTTGCAAGACATGACTCAATGTCGTATCCCGGGCCTTGCAACCTGGAAGCCCCACCAGCCCACACAAGCCCGGTGCAAAATCAGGGTTACAAAGGAGGGACAAAAAAGGTGATACTTTGAGCAGCCGATCCTGTTGAACTTGCCACCACCGCAAAGCCTTCCAAAAAGGCAGTAAGAACGGAAAAGAGCAGGCAGTAAGCCCCCCACAGCCCCCTCCCCTCCCATGAATAAAAGAAGAAAAAGAGCCAGGCAGGCAACAAGCATGTAAGAGGTTCGAAGGGGAGTAACGCCGAGAGGACACCAAGTGCTCAAGTATCATAAGAACATAAGCAATGCCTCTGCTGGGTCAAACCTGAGGTCCATCATGCCCAGCAGTCCGCTCACGCGGCGGCCCAACAGGTCCAGGACCTGTACAGTAATCCTCTATTTATACCCTTCCATTCCCTTTTCCAGCAGGAAACTGTCCAATCCTTTCTTAAACCCCAGTACCGTACTCTGCCCTATTACGTTCTCTGGAAGCGCATTCCAGGTGTCCACCACACGTTGGGTAAAGAAGAACTTCCTACCATTTGTTTTGAATCTGTCCCCTTTCAACTTTTCCGGATGCCCTCTTGTTCTTTTATTATTTGACAGTTTGAAGAACCTTTCCTTCTCTACTCTCTCCATGCCCTTCATGATCTTATAAGTCTCTATCATATCCCCTCTAAGTCTCCTCTTCTCCAGGGAAAAGAGACCCAGTTTCTCCAATCTCTCAGCGTATGGAAGGTTTTCCATCCCTTTTATCAGACGTGTCGCTCTCCTCTGAACCCTCTCGAGTATCGCCATATCCTTCTTAAGGTACGGCGACCAATACTGGACGCAGTATTCCAGATGCGGGCGCACCATCACCCGATACAACGGCAGGATAACTTTTTTTGTCCTGGTTGTAATAACCTTCTTGATTATACCTAGCATTCTATTCGCTTTCTTAGCGGCCGCTGCACACTGTGCCATCGGCTTCATTGTGATGTCCACCATTACCCCCAAGTCCCTTTCCTGGGTACTCTCATTCAATAACATTCCTCCCATCGTATAGTTGTACCTCGGGTTTCTGCTTCCCACATGCAGTACTTTACATTTCACAGCGTTGAACTTCATCTGCCATCTCATCGCCCATTCCCCTAGTTTGTTCAGGTCCCTTTGCAATTCTTCGCAGTCCTCTTTAGTCCGAGCTCCACTAAATAGTTTGGTGTCGTCTGCAAATTTTATTATCTCACACGTATCCATCTGAGGAGTGCTGCAACATTGTAAAGTTAAAGGTCTGGGAGACTGAGGTCCCCTCGTTCTTTGCTTTGGGACAATTTCAAGAAACTGATGCGGGCCACCCCAAATAAAAGTTCTAATGACTGACTGGTAAACTCTCATCTGTACGGGTAAGCCAAACTGGGATAGTTTGAAGGGGATAAAATAATTTTGGAAACAATACCATTTTAAAAAGTGCAACTCTGCCCATCAAGGAGAGAGGAAGAGAACACCACTTGTGGCAGAGGGTCTTAATTTTTCCTATGGTAGCAGTAATATTGGCGGTATATAGTTTACCAAGGTCTGTGTACAGCACAATACCCAAATATTTCAATTTCCCAGGGACAACACCAATGCCAAGGTTGTCAGACCACTGCGCCGTAGTAGCGGATCCAAGCAAAAGGGCTTCCGTTTTGTTGAAGCTGATTCTGAGACTAGAGAATTTGCAATACAATGTGATGATGGACATAAGGGAGGAAATATTCCGGTCAGCATGCCAAACATACAAAAGCATGTCATCTGCAAACATGCTGATACGATATTCCTGAGAACCCACCCGTAAGCCTTCCAAGCCCTGGTCTTGACGGATGAGGATCGCCAGAGGTTCCAGAGATAAAAGAAACAACAGCAGGGAGAGTGGGCATCCCTGTCTCGTACCGCGGCCCAATGGGAATGGGCTAGAAACACCCCCATTTACCAAGAGCTGAGAGTGGGGGTTATGACATCGGTTCCGGGCAAGATGGTAGAAGCACTGATAAAGGATAGCATCGGTGAGCACATCGAAAAAAATGGGCTGAGGCTTCTGCAAGGGAAAATCGTGCCAAACAAACTTCCTGCACTTCTTTGAGGGGGTAAACAACCAGTTGGACCAAGGCGAACCCGTAGACATCATTTACCTCGACTTCCAAAAGGCCTTTGACAAGGTACCCCATAAGCGGCTACTTAGGAAGCTGTGGAATCACGGGGTGAAAGGGGACGTACACAGATGGCAGATTTGGGTGGGCCTAGGGAGGTCTGTGGTTGGGGTACTCAGTTGATATTTGTTAGACTTAGGGGGTACTTAGTTTGAAGTAGTTGAGTAACTCTGCTGTAGGCAATCAGCTGGCGCCAGTGCCTCTCCTCTCCAGCTGCCTCTCCTCTTTGGCCCTCTTCCCTGCTGGTACCCCCTACTGGCATCTCAGGTCTCATCTGGAGGGCCTCTGCACATGCGTGGACATCAACGTGATGATGTCACGCATATGCGTGATGTCATCACGGCAAAGTCCACGCACTTCTGGGTGCATCAAGCTGTGGCCACAAACTTTAGTGTGCCCCGGCTCGAGAAAGTTTGAGAGACACTGGTGTAAATGGATGGTGTTTTTTAAAAAATTGCATTAATTTACTGACTGTTTAGCTGGCTGTTTTAGTCAAATCTGATTGGTCTTTTAATTCATGTGAGGACAAGAGTTATTTTATTTTATTCCTTCGTTTAATTTCAATCTCCTCTTGCGCCTCCAAAATTGTGTCGATGTAAGGAGTTTTAGAGTTACAGCAATCAATAGTATGAAAAATCTGAGTGGGAAATCCTTTCATATTGCTACTACAAAAAGTTTTTTAATGACAGGCATTTTTTAATTTGATTCCATCTATGTTTGTACCTTTCTACACATCCATCTGAATAGCTGTGACAGGATATTGCATGCTGCTTTTGTGCATCCAAGGTTTTTTATGCTTTCACATCGGTAAATTTTTGGATCCTGCTCTTACATCAGTTTTTATCTTCGCTTTTAGTTGTTTTTTTTGTTTTTTTTTTTTAAATGCCATTTTATTGAGTCACTCATCGTTGAATCAGATATTGTTTGCATATTATACTTCGTATTCGTGGTGGATGCGGGCAGACCATGGTGCGAATATGGAAAAAATGCAAATAACTTGTTATTCGCAGTTTTTAGAAAAAGTCTTCATTTTCATTATTGAAACCACAAATAACTTTTCAACTGTTATTCGCGTTTTTTTAAATAAGCCACTATTACTACTATTGGATTAGGCAAGCAGCAATTTCTGGGCTGGAGCAGCAAGCAGCAATTTCTGGGCTTGGATTAGAAAGCAGCGATTTCTGGGCTGCGAGCAGCGATTTCTGGGCTTGGATTAGGCAAGCATGTTGGGAAGAAGCCTTTCTCACTATGGATGCTGGGAAGCAGCGTTTTTCTCAGTGCACACTGGGAAGCATGGAAGCAGCAAATTTGTGGGAGAAAGCATGGATGCAGCAATTTTCAGAGTGAATGTTAAGTGATAAACTTTTATTGGTACAGTAAAACGAAAAAGAACTTTAATGATGATGTAATTTTGGGGGGCGGAGTCAGTAGCAGAGAAATCGCAAATAAGCAAATCCGCAGATACGGAACCCGCGAATACGGAGGGAGAAGCGTATAAGGTATGTTGCAATTTTGTTTCTCATTTTTTTTATCATTAATTTGTCCTTTTTACTTCAATTGTCAAATATTGACTAAATACTCTTTACGCATGCACTTTTTATGTATAGAGGACATTCATAGAAAGTAGTCTACATTGAGGAAAAGGTATGATCCATACCCTACTTATATAATATATTTCATTTCATGAGTTTTGATAATTGGTGCAATCATCTATTCTGCAACTAAGAATGCTAGTTACTTTCATATGTTGTAACGTATTTATCTTAAATCATTATTTATTTTAAGAAGTTTTTAGGATTAAAATTATATAAGTTTTGCTTTTCATTTTTGTTTTTCATAATGTACACAAATATGGTGTTTTGATTGAGTATGCTTATATTTCAGTAATATCTGTAGTTTTATTAATGCTCTTTCATTGGTTATGTAATCATCATTTATTATAAAGCGTTCTTGTTAATTATAATGCTGAAAAAAAATTTTGGTTTATTATATATATATGTCATACACAATAATGTTGCAATCACATTATGTATCTACATTCTAAAAAGTGATGTGGTCTTCACAAATAGGTTTCTTTGTAACAATATTTGTCTTTTATCATTTAATCATTATACAATAGTTTATGATATTGCCAAAGGATATGTGTTTCATCTTTCCTCTTTTTCTTTTTTGGTTTCACTATTATTTTGGTTTCATTCTTGCCCCCTATTCTTTGGGTTTAATCTTTTTTTGTGGGGGGGTTTCTTCCTTTTCATCCCCCCTTCACCCCAACCTATTTCCCCTTCCCCCCTTCCCCCTTTTTTCTTCTTTTTCTCATTCTCTTTTTTTCTTCCTTTTTTTCCCTCTTATTTGGTTTCACAATCTTCAAGATACAAGATATGTGCTTTGACATATTGATTTTATACTTTTTATATATAGAAGTTTTAAAGTTTGGATTGGTATATGTTTAATATAATGGTATCATGTTTTTTGGGGGTTTTATAAAAATGATGTCTCATGATTTATATGCTTTATTATATATTCTTTTAACTTTGTAGTCATATATATGGTTTTTATGTTTTTAATCATTTTATTTTAGACCCCTGAGGCAGGCCTCATGGCCAAAACACGTACGTGTCTTGAGTGAATAAAAAGATTGAGCACCACAGGTCTCCTCCTTTGTTTTTCTTTGCTTTACCTTGAGGAGGTAAGATCTCCTGTTTGGGTATGTCTGCAATTTAACTATTCATTTTAAATACATGGGAGTATATATATTTTCTAATAGTCGACTTGAAAATATTTGCAATAATAAACATGCATTTTCTAATGTTATAACAAATATTACCTTTTGAGCTGCAGGTTGCATTTGTTGAGCACTGCCTTCTCGATGCCAATACACTTTAATAAAGCGATTGTTTAATACTGCCTCTGTGCTTGAAATAGCTTTTTTTGCTTCCTCGTGTGTTGCATACTGGATAAGTCCCCCTTCTGGATCACCATTATAGGCAACCTAAACATCAGATACATATCTTTTAAATTGCAATAGTTGTTTAACATAAAAAGCATAATATATTTAAAGTTTCCAAGTTCTTGGGGCTATATAAGATCTTAACTTTCTTTTCTATATAGCATTATCAAAAAATCTACATTTACACAGCAAATAAAAATAGTAATTTTATCAATGTTTCTCAAAATAAAACCAGAAATATATACTATTCCTCCTATTAATATTTTACTGTATCAAAATGCACAAAATATCACATTTTTCTTTTATATGACTGATCCCTATTCAAAACAAACCTAAAGTAGAAATTCTTGGTTATGCCATTACTTAAAGTGTTATACAACAGTGGCTATTTTAAGCAGCTTAGAGGCTTATTTGCAATTTACACATGTAAATATAGGTATTTACATATAAAATCCCATATCAAAACTTGATATTTGCATATGAAATCCATGGATGTAGATATTTCAAGAGTCTGTGGGTTGGGCACGGTTTGATTGAGGTATTGACCAGACTAAAATCTATTTCCGAAGGGAAATACACTATTATATTTGGGGAAAAAATATCACAGAATTTACACCTGTTCAAAAGCATATATGGTTTACGGACAAGTGGGCCAATGCTATTCACACTCGAGATGATTGGCCCAGTTGTCTGTAAGTCCAATAGTAATGGACCATTAAATTACATATCAAATCTCTGAAATTCATTGGGTTTTAGCTTAGTCCACTTGTCCATAGGTAAATAGACAAGTGGACTACTTGATGCAAAACGAAAACTAGCTTCAGACAAAGAAGCCTGGAAAATACAGTCAAATGTCTACAAACAAGCAATATCAAGTGCCAAAGAAAAATACTACTCCCAGCTCATCATGCCCTTCCCCAATCGATCCAGAGGCATCTTTGCCCTAACCAGAAACGTCTTCTCAAAAGCCCAAGGGTCGACTCACAGTTTGAACCTAGGGGTGAAACACAGAAACACGATGGCAGATAAAGGCCAAATGGCCCATCCGCAGTAACCAATATCTCTTCCAGGCTTTCTTGAATTCAGACACAGTCTCTCTCAACTATCTGGGAGACTGATCCATGTATCTACCACCTTTTCTGTAAAAAAGTATTTCCTTAGCTTACTTTCTCTTAACCACCTCTTCCGAGAGACTGTTCCATGCATCTACCACCTTTTCTGTAAAAAAAATATTTCCTTAGATTACGCCTGAGTTTATCACCTCTTAACTTCATCCTATGCTCTCTCATTCCAGAGCTTCCTTTCCTACTCATATGCATTCACATCACATAAGTATTTAAAGTCTCTATCATATCTCCCATCTCCCGCCTATCCTCCAAAGTACACAGATTGAGATCTTTAAGTCTGTTCCCATACGCCTCAACTTATTGTTAATGACCAATTACTCAACATGGAAACTATCTCCTTATTACACCATGTACCTGCCATTTCTAAACTAAAACTTAACCCTATATACCGGGTCTCCAACCAAAGAAAGCTCGCTGCAGTTAACAATAAATAAAAAAAAATAAAGTAAACTGAAATACAAGAGAGTTAGTTTTCAAAATGTTTAGCGAATAAAAAAGTTTTTAGAAGTTTACAGAAGAGTTGGAAGGAACTGGGACACCTCAAAATTAGAGGAGTTCATTCCATAATTGGGAAAATTTAAACACCAGAGAGCTGCTAAAATTCTTAACTCCTTGAATTCCTTTGCTAGAAGGAAGAGAAAGTTTAAATCGATGAATGTCTCGCATATGAAAATCTATAAACATTCCATAGCAGAGGAACAAGAGGAGCAAAAATACCATGTAAAATCTTAAAAATAATACATAAACACTTAAACTCCTCTTCTCAAGGTTCCTATACCTATCAGAACTTTTCTAACTTTACCTACCTTTTATTGGGAAATAAAAAAGCCTCCATAATTTATAAACAATTACAAAATGATACTGTCCAATATAACATTTGTATAGAACAATCATGGGAGATGGAACTTGACATATTCTCCTCAAGGAATCAATTGGGAGGTCTTTTGGTCCAAACCTGCTTGCCCAACAATGTCAGCTTCAATCTCCCAATCCACTTTCTTTGTCATGCATAAAGCATATTGGACCCCAATAAAATTGCTCGCTACCTTAAAAAAGGACCTAATTCTATTTATGCTTATCATGTCATAAAGCTTCAGGATCGCTTTCTCATATAATATTTTACTGTCCAAATGTATTACTGTACTGAAAGTTCATTTGGAAAAAGATTTGTCTGATTTTATCTCTGGTGACTCCTCCATCCATTACTTACAAAACTATTATTTTGCAGTCTTCAAATCCAGATATCTAAATTGAATATGCCAAACTTTTTAATATTATGTTGGCTTTAGCTCTTCATTTAATTGTCTATCATTGGAAAAATAATTCACAGCTTAACTATATGGAATGATGGAACCATCTTTGTACAATTAGAAATTATGAGAAAGCTACAGTCATTAAAAATAAATCAAACCCTAGCTTTTCCAACATCTGGGCACCTTTAGACCTTTATTGTAAAGACATTTAAACTATTTATACCAGATATAGGCTTTGTGATCTATAACTTTATATTCCTTCTTTACACAGCATTATAAATATTGTATCTTTCTGTTATTGTTCATTATTTGGACTGTTACTGTTTTATCTAATGTTTTTATATTTTGAAAATATCAATAAAGATATTTGGGAAAAAAAAAAATATATATATATATATTAGTGAAGACCACTGATTTAGAGCATTCCAGATTGCTCTCAGATTTTCTTGAGCAGACCAGAAACCTTGCATGTGGAGTCATCTACAGCAGAGGTTTTCAACAGTGCTACGCATACCCCAGGGGGTATGCACACCATTATCAGGGGATGCACAGCACTGTAAGTCTCCTTCTGCCATTGTATATTTTATCACCATCTTCTCTCACCAACCCTCCTGGACTAGAAACAGCAGCTCATTGTGCTCTTAACTTCCTCACACAGCTGCCACTAGCATTACTTTATTGATTCAATCAGGCAGCCTCATGGCCTTTGTTAGTGGCCAGCCTCCTCCAATGATGCAACTTCCTCTTTCCAAGGAGGCGGCCAACTTAGCAAAGGTCCCAAGGCTGCCTGATGGAGACGCTCTCCAGGCCCCGACCCTTTAACCTCCCTACTTGTCCTGGGCTAAACTAATCTTATGTCCCTTACATTTATCAAACAACAAATGAATTGAACTAGTAAAAAATTACCCATTTTCAAACCAATAACTTCAAAATAAGTTCAAGAATAACTTTTGGTCAGACCATCAGTCATGTAGCCCTTCAAAGCTTTCACTTTGAAGCATAGGCTACAATATTCTTCATGGATCTGTTATTTCAAAATAATTAGATACATAAATTTCTTACTTGAAATTTATATACCTAGTTATTTAAAAATACCCATATCTATGAAGAATGTTATAGAATGTAACGTGAAAGCTCTGAAGGGCTACATGACTGATAGTCTGAAAAAATTATTAAGATTATTTTGAAGTTTTTGGTTTAAGTGTGGGTAAATTTGTATTAATTTGGCTATTATTTTGCCTTGTTCTAAGAAATTAATTCTTGCCAGAATAAGTTTATTAGGCATAGGAGCTACAATTAATCTACTACCAGAGGCTAGACCCCTGCTGATAAAAATTCCCAGTTATGATGCTTCTATCTTCCTAATTGGTTTAAAAATCTATACATCACAGATTGAGCTGGTGGGGGAGGGAGTTGAGGAATCAAACAATAATAGACAGGTTTTATCTTCCCTACTACTTAAATTATGCGTTCATTTAAAAGGAAGTGATCATTTTGAGCCCAAAATAGCTGTTCTTGCCAAGTTTTATGACAATCTTTCCCACTAGGTAAAGACTCACAACTAAAGCATTTCACAATCATCTCTTTTGTCCTATCATTATTACCTTGAATTTCACTATTCCTCTTAGTACTTTCAGCTGATGACTTATGAGTGCATAATATCATACTTAAAATGTACTTTAATCAATCAGAAACTACCATATTTCATAACCTTAAGTAAATCAGAATAAATATCTGCAAGAGTTGTTATTATGCAATTCTTACCTGCAAATTCACCAAGGTACCAAATCTGCTGAAGTGTTCATTAAGTTTGCTAATGTTATTTAGTTCTGGAGGGATTCTTCTCAATTCAAGTTTGGTATTTTCATTTCCAAATGGAACCTTCTTCTGGAAGCCTGGACTATTAGTTCTGTTAAAATTTTGCCTGTACAATAAGATCACAGTTTACAGACATTTACAACTTTCCTATATGCTAGCTTATTTTCTTTTCACAATTATTTGGATATATTTTAACTGATAGCTTACCATAATTTTATTAGAAGAAAGTTTAGCAGTTTATTCTCAAAATATATTCCTGCCCATCTACCCTGATCTCAAACCCTAGTTTAAGTATTAGAACCTCAAAAGGAACAAAATGATCCTCATTAATGTCATCAAGATCTGAGTTTTATTTTGGAAGTATATAGTCAGTGCAGAAACACTATGACATCATTACCTAGTCAAACAATTTGTTCTATGAGAAAGAGAGCTCAACTTGAAAACTTAAAGGCTCAGTGGCAATTTATCATGCTGTTAAGCATGAAATCAGCTGGGGATATTGTAAAGAAAGCCTCCATAGAAGAAAGGCTCCAAGACATAGTACAATAGTGACAAATTAAGATTAAGGGGCATGGCACACCAGTTTCTGGAAGAAGCCATAGTCTACAGACCTTAGACAGGGAGAGAGAGTAACTTTGATCTGTTTCAAGTGAAGGTCCATAGTGCCATAGCTCTAGTAGATGGCCAGTTCTGAATGAGATAGGTCCATAGTGCCATAGCTCTAGTAGATGGCCAGTTCTGAATGAGATAGGTCCATAGTGCCATAGCTCTAGTAGATGGCCAGTTCTGAATGAGATAGCAACCAAAAAGAATAAAAGTCTTATTCTTTTAAGAAAAAAAAAAAAAAGGGCTTAAGACCATGATCCATGCCAATGTGTTCTGGAATCTATAGGACAAGTAAATATTTAGGTTTTACTAAACATAAGCAACCAAAATAAGATACTAAGGGCCTGTTTTACAAAGTCGTGCTAGTGGCTGCTGCGTAGCAACAGCCCCGAAGCCCTTTAAATCACTATGGGCTTTGGGGCCGTTACCGCAGAAGCCCGCGCTAAACGGCTTCATAAGAGGCCCTAAGAAAATTTGAAAAAAGAAAATAAGAACAAAAAAATGTTTATTACAAATGAAAAAAAAAGAACCACAACACACTTTCTATCTTCCCTATTGGATATGCTTACAAACTATGAACATTTTCTTAGCCTCCAGCAGCTGTCAAGTAGATTTAAAAAAATATTCCTATACCAGGTTAATGAAATTGTAGGACAAATTACTTACTTATAAGGTACATTGTTTTTATTTTAAGTGTGTGTTTTCTCAAGAAAAGAGTGAAACCAATGTTCACAATCCCTCTTATTTTTCTTTGCCAGATACCTCTCACAGAAATACTAACATTCTCTTCCCTAATTTTAACTTCATCTTCAATTTTCTGATAACTGGCACTTTAAAAAGTAAAATTTTTCATGTAAATCACAGTATTTCTCACTTAATAACTTTCAGCACTCTTCTCTTGGGTATCAGGACAATATTGATGTGTTGGATAACCTCAGACACTCCCGCTTTGGCACAGTGGAGGGCACGCCTTATACAACTTTTGCAGATGCAACGGTGGAGAACAACCAATATAGACAACCCTACAGTTCACTTGGGAACTAATTTGGAACTCATTAACATCAACTGCTCAAAGTAGATTACCGTATTTTCACGCATATAACGCGCGCGTTATACGCGTTTTTACCTACCGCGCATACCCCTCGCGCGTTATACGCGTGAGCGCGGTATACAAAAAATTTTTTACATAGTTCCCACCCCGCCCGACGCCCGATTCACCCCCCCAGCAGGACCGCTCGCACCCCCACCCCGAACGACCGCTCGCACGCGCTCCCACTCGCACCCGCATCCACGATCGGAGCAAGAGGGAGCCCAAGCCCTCTTGCCCGGCCGACTCCCCAACTCCCCGACAATATCGGGCCAGGAGGGAGCCCAAACCCTCCTGGCCACGGCGACCCCCTACCCCCACCCCGCGCTACATTACGGGCAGGAGGGATCTCAGGCCCTCCTGCCCTCGACGCAAACCCCCCTCCCTCCAACGACCGCCCCCCCCCCAAGAACCTCCGACCGCCCCCCCAGCCGACCCGCGACCCCCCTGGCCGACCCCCACGACACCCCCACCCCCCTTCCCCGTACCTTTGGTAGTTGGCCGGACAGACGGGAGCCAAACCCGCCTGTCCGGCAGGCAGCCAACGACGGAATGAGGCCGGATTGGCCCATCCGTCCCAAAGCTCCGCCTACTGGTGGGGCCTAAGGCGCGTGGGCCAATCAGAATAGGCCCTGGAGCCTTAGGTCCCACCTGGGGGCGCGGCCTGAGGCACATGGGCCCAACCCGACCAGTGCACGGAAAGTCAGGGAGGGTGAACGGAGAGTCGGGACAGCGCACGGAGAGTCGGGGCAGTGCACAGAAAGTCAGGGAGGGTGAACGGAGAGTCGGGACAGCGCACGGAGAGGCGGGGCAGTGCACGGAAAGTCAGGGAGGGTGAACGGATAGTCGGGACAGCGCACGGAGAGTCGGGGAGGGCGAAAGGAGAGTCGGGGTGGCCAGAGGAGAGTCGGGGCGGGCGAAAGGACAGTCGGGCTGCATGTGCGGTATACCCGTGAGCGCGGTATACAAAAGTTTTTGTACATAAAATCGTGGTTTCTATGCGCTATACCCGTGTGCGCGTTTTACACGGGTGCGCGTTATCTGCGTGAAAATACGGTACTCAACTTGTGACCAGTTTATATTATCTTTTTTAGAGAAAGCTTGAACTTTTTATTGGATACCATAGGTAGGGAGGGGGATAGGGAGTGGGAGAAAACATAAAATGTGATTGTACAATGTGATTATTGTTTCTAACTGTACTATTTCCATATCTGGTTATTTGCATTGATTTCAATAAAATATATATATTTTTAAAACCTTTCAGCACTATGCCCACACCTTCATTAACTTGACAAATACTATTAGAATATGTAAAAACATCACCGAGTTGAGTAATTCACTCAAGGTATGTACAATTATAATAAAATGCATCATATAAATCATACAAATGCATAAAGCACATAAAATAAATATAATTCAACAGGGAGAAATTATCTCACTGCATTAATTACCTTCATTCAGTTTTATATTCATTAATAATTCATGGTTCCTCAGCGGGCCACCACATACTCGATTACTCTCATAGTACGAGGCTTTATGCTCACCCTCCTCATTGGAGCCAATTTATTTTATAATTTTATACTTATTTGCAATATTATAGGTGTGTTATTCACAACTGCGGATACTTAGCTTTAAGCTGTTGGCTTGTTAGCAAGACGCTGTGCTTGGGAGTTTTTACGAAAACACCAACATGTTTCGCCCGTGTATATTAGTGGGCTTTCTCAAGGTTCCAACTCCCTGTAAGATATAAAATGCAAGTCTAAATTATGCTAATCCACCTTCCCAGCTTATTAAAGCGCTGTTGCCAAGTATAATTATCCAAAACGTGTTTAAATCATTCTTACCGCTCATAGACATTCGGCCGCCAAAGCGCCTAAGCGAAATGGCGGACCGGCTTAAAATCACATGATTTATAGGCTCCCTCCCCCCCGTACGTCACTGTCCACCATTTTGTGAGCAGTGACGTCAGGGGTTGGAGTCAATTCTTTTATAATTGGGTACATTGAATCTCTATGAGACAAGGGGAGACCTCAAGACCTAACCCGATATAAAATCCTGGCTTGTGTTAAATGAGGGAAGCCCACTCTAACTCGTTGTTAAGTCCGTATGGAGCTACTGAGTTTAAGCGGTAAATCCACCGCTGCTCAAGCACGTTAAGCCTCTGTTCCCAATCCCCTTTTAGTTCGTTCACTTCCATATGGTCTATAACTCTCCATTTTAATTGGTGGATTCCGTGGTCTTTATCAATACAATGCTGGACTATCGGAGCTTGTATAGCTAATGTTGTAATCCGCGATTTATGTTCGTTAAGACGAACATTAATCGCTCTCTTGGTACGCCCAACGTACACTAAATTGCAAGGGCATACAATCACATAGATGACTCGAAGAGACTTACAATTGGTATTAGTCCTAGCATTGATTACGTACCCCGACTGAGGGTCAGTCCATTGGGGGCCCTCCAGTGTCAAATGGCACCATTGACACTGTTGGCATTTTTCATGGCCCTTGATCTTACTAGGGTCCATTCTCACCCTTTCAGATTTGAGGAGTACTTGACCAATGGTCCTACCCCGGCGGTGGGAAAACAGGGGGAGTTCTGTAAAGATTTCATGTAAACTCAGTATAGGCCAAAATTGTTTGATGTAGGAGATTAATACTCCTGATGCTGCAGAGTAGGGCAGCACACAAACGAGACGATCTTCCTCTTTATCCCTAGGTTTTTCTTGCAATAAAAGATCTCTCTGGGCATACCTAGCCCTAAGATAAGCTTGTCTAACAGCTTTTCTAGGGTACCCCCTTACTAGAAATCTTCCCTCCAGATCTTTGGCGACCCTTTTGAATTCAATTAAGGTCGAACATACCCTTCGTATTCTCAGATATTGACTGATCGGTAAGTTATATCTAAGATGGTATGGATGGTAACTATTGAAATGAAGAAGAGTATTCCTCGCTACACCTTTTCTATATAGGGTGGAATATATCCCTGTATCATCCTTATTAATAAGGATGTCAAGAAATTCAATTGTAGTTTTGCTGTGGTGAGCAACAAATTGAAGATGTGGATTTAAGGTGTTAATCCATATGCAAAACTTCTCCAAATCTTGTTCCGACCCATCCCATAATATAAAAATGTCATCCAAAAATCTTTTCCAGACCTGGATGGACTGGAAAAATATCGAAGGGTATATGAATTCGGTCTCAAACTTCCCTACGTATAGGGTGGCTATAGATGGGGCCACTGTTACTCCCATTGCAACCCCCTCTGTCTGCTGATATGTAATGCCCTTATACTCAAAGAAACTGTTTTTAAGAATCCATTCAGCTAATCTTAAGAGAAAAGAGTTGGAAATTCTCTGATGTTCAGTTCTATTCTCTATGGTGTCTTTAATAATAGAGAGAGCTTCATTCTGGGGGATCTTTGTATATAAAGACACTACATCGAGAGTAACAAGAATTGATCCGTTATGGGGAGCTATTTCCTGGAGGGTCCTCAGAAAATGTGAGGAGTCTTTCAAGTAAGATTGTACCTTTGCTGCTTCTGTCCTTAGGAATACATCTAGAAATTTCGAGAGTGGTTCTAGTAAGCTGGTTCTAGTATTTACTATGGGTCTCCCAGGTGGCCTAATGATGCTTTTATGTATTTTCGGCACAAAGCGGATAGTCGGGGTTCTAGGATGTTTTTCCAAGAGAAACTGGTACTCTTTGGTGGTAATGTGGCCTTGCTCATAATACTGGGTAATAAATGAAAAAATTTCTTTCATTAATGGGCCTGTCGGATCTTGTGAGAGGACCTTATAAGCTGTCTTATCCTGTAATTGCCTATCTGCTTCTTCCTGATAATTTTGAAGATCTTGAACCACTATTGCCCCTCCCTTGTCCGCTTTGGTGATAATGATGTTATCCATATCCCGAAGTTGGTGGAGTGCTTGATATTGTTGGTAAGTAAGGTTATATTGCATGTCAGAGGATTTAAACCTTCTTTCATATTTAGTTAGCCCATCCAGTACTAGTTCTTTAAATGTATGTAGTGCTGGGTCTAACTGTCCCGGAGGTATCCACTTGGATTCTTTTTTAACGATGGACAACTCTTCATGGTCGGAAATAACCGTCTGTGTTTGGAAAAATAACCTGATGTTTAGTTTCCTTATAAATTTATGGAAAGCTATCTTAAGAGTGAAGAAATCTGGTCTTTCCTGGATCACATAACCCAAACCCAACTGGAGCACAGAGTTTTGGCTTGATGTTAGTGTCGTGGAAGATAGATTAATTACTAAAGATGTTATTTCATCCTCGTTGTTCTGCCCCGAGTTTGGCCCCTTCCTCTGTTTCTGGTCTTTGTATTTGGGGCTCTGATGAATTGTTGTTGAGGTTCTTCCCCCGACGTCTTCGAGACCGAAGTCTCTCCTGAATCACCACTCAGTGCTTCAGAATCAGTTGAGGATGCATCAAATGCTATTTTCTTTTTAGTTTTGATTTGTGTTGGAATATTTCTTTTGTTCCAGGTATAGACCTTTCCTGTGGTGTAATCCCTTTCATCACGTTTCCATTTTTTTATTTTAGTTTGTTTGACTGAATCGCGTAGGTCTTGTAGCATCACATCAAGTTCTTTTCGTTTGTTGTCATATTCCTCCTTCTCCATTTTCCTCTGCAGTTCTTGTTCCATATCAACACACTTCACCTTCAAGTCATGTTCGATCACTGTCGTGGTCTCCACCAACAGGATCATCAAGTCTCGGGAACATCTGTTTAAAATAGCGGTCCACTTATCCATGAAAGACTTATCCATGCCCATCAACATGGGTTCTTTAAGGATCCGTAATCCTCGAGGTATCATAGCACTCTTTAGGTATTGAACAAGAGTGCTCCCATGTAACTCCGCCCTTATTAGTCTCTTTTGTGTAGATTCCCATTCTTGCCAGCGAGTTAGAGTGGGCTTCCCTCATTTAACACAAGCCAGGATTTTATATCGGGTTAGGTCTTGAGGTCTCCCCTTGTCTCATAGAGATTCAATGTACCCAATTATAAAAGAATTGACTCCAACCCCTGACGTCACTGCTTACAAAATGGTGGACAGTGACGTACGGGGGGGAGGGAGCCTATAAATCATGTGATTTTAAGCCGGTCCGCCATTTCGCTTAGGCGCTTTGGCGGCCGAATGTCTATGAGCGGTAAGAATGATTTAAACACGTTTTGGATAATTATACTTGGCAACAGTGCTTTAATAAGCTGGGAAGGTGGATTAGCATAATTTAGACTTGCATTTTATATCTTACAGGGAGTTGGAACCTTGAGAAAGCCCACTAATATACACGGGCGAAACATGTTGGTGTTTTCGTAAAAACTCCCAAGCACAGCGTCTTGCTAACAAGCCAACAGCTTAAAGCTAAGTATCCGCAGTAGTGAATAACACACCTATAATATTGCAAATAAGTATAAAATTATAAAATAAATTGGCTCCAATGAGGAGGGTGAGCATAAAGCCACGTACTATGAGAGTAATCGAGTATGTGGTGGCCCGCTGAGGAACCATGAATTATTAATGAATATAAAACTGAATGAAGGTAATTAATGCAGTGAGATAATTTCTCCCTGTTGAATTATATTTGTACATCAGCGTCACTTTGCATTCAAATTGATTTAAATATAGTGCCGAAGTTTACATTTAAAGCACAAAATAGCACATAAAAATAAAGAAAAACAAACTGCAAAACAATAAGGTCATCAATGGTGAGCATTTTGATGATCACAACTGGCGTTATTCATGGATATTCAATTCTAGGCCACGTCCAGGCTTTAGCACGGAATAAACAATTTATGTGGAGCCGGTTAAAACATAGTTGAACTTAAGCGGCTATGGATTATCACATAGAGATAGGATTATATTTATGCAGTCCCCTTTAAGCAGTTATCCTAGCTAGTTAAGTTCTGTATCTCATAACTTAATTGGCCAACTGCTGACTCTACCCTTAGAATGTCCCCAAAATAGCCTGTTTTCACAAGGGTCAGTGGCTGCTTCTGGCAGGTTAAATGCTTTTAAAATCGACCAGTAAATATTTACTTCTCTATCTATTCCTTTTTTATGTGAATGATATATTTAATTAAAGAAAATTATAACCCACACTATCTAAAAATTCAAGACGGGGTACAAAAAGCACCGTTACTTACCGTAACAGGTGTTATCCAAGGACAGCAGGCATATATTCTCACATGTGGGTAACGTCATCCACGGAGCCCCGATGCGAGCAGCCTCACAAACAGACTTGCTTGTAGAACATTAGAAAGTTTGCGACTGCCGCACCGCACATACGCAAGTGCCTTACCGCCCAACCAAGGGGGCGTCTCCTCAGTTCAGATAGCTAAGAAGCCAACCAGGGGAGGTGGGTGAGTTGTGAGAATATCTACCTGCTGTCCCTAGATAGCACCTGTTACAATAACCGTGCTTTAACCCAGGACAAGCAGGCAGCATATTCTCAACATATGGATGACTTCCAAGCTAACCAGAATGAGATGATGGGAGTGTTGGCAATTTAGGAGAATAAATTTTGTAAAACTGCCTGTCCAAAATGGCCATCCCGTCTGGAAAAGGAATCCAGACAATGAAGATATGAACTGATGACCAAGTGGCAGCATTGCAGATTTCCTCAATAGGAGTAGATATAAAGAAAGCTACTGACGCCGCCATGGCTCTGACTTTATGGGCTGTGACTCGACTCTGTAGATGCAGTTCAGCCTGAGCATAGCAGAAAGAAATGCAAGCAGCTAACCAATTGGAGATGGTGCACTTGGAAATCAGATGTCCCAACTTGTTTGGATCAAAGGAGACAAAAAGTTGAGGAGCAGATCTGTGTGGCTTAGTTCTTTGCAAGTAGAAAGCCAAAGCTCCATGAAAAACTGAGAAGATGCTGAGGAGACGTGCCCTAGGTTGGATGGGAAGGCACTCATGTATGCGCGGTGCGGCAATTGTGAACTTTCTAAAGTTCTACAAGCAAGTCTGCTTGCGAGGCTGTCCGCATCGGGGCTCCGTGGATGACGTCACCCACATGTGAGAATATGCTGCCTGTTTGTCCTGGGATAAAGCACAGTTACTTACCGTAACAGGTGTTATCCAGGGACAGCAGGCATATATTCTCACATGTGAGTGACGTCATCTATGGAGCCCCAGCGCGGACAGCTTTTCAAGCAAACTTGATTGAAGTTTCAAGTTTGCTATGCTGCACCACGCATGTGCATGCCTTCTTGCCCACTTGAGGGCGCATCCCCACCTCGTGGTCCTCAGTTCCATAGTCAGCAAAGAAGCCATCCCCGGGGAGGAGGGCGGGTTGTGAGAATATATGCCTGCTGTCCCTGGATAACACCTGTTACGGTAAGTAACTGTGCTTTATCCCAGGATAAGCAGGCATGATATTCTCACATGTGGGTGACCTCCAAGCCAACCAAAAAAGGGCAGGTGGGAGGATGGCAATTTAGGAAAACAGGTTACGTAAAACCGACTGGCCAAACCGGCCGTCGCTTCTGGACAACGAATCCAGACAGTAATGGGAGGTGAAAGTATGAACCGAAGACCAAGTGGCAGCCTTGCAGATATCCTCCACCGGAGTAGACCGGAGGAACGCCACAGAAGCTGCCATCGCTCGGACCTTATGTCCCGTGACCCGACCATGAAGCTCGAGACCAGCCTGAGCGTAGCAAAAAGAAATACAAGCAGCCAACCAGTTGGACAAGGTGCGCTTGGAAACAGGACGTCCCAACCGATTAGGATCAAAGGACAAAAATAATTGAGCAACCTTCCAATGAGACTTGGTGCGTTGAAGATAAAAAGCCAACGCTCTCTTACAGTCAAGCGTGTGAAGCGCCGCTTCCCCAGGATGAGAGTGGGGCTTCGGAAAAAACACCGGAAGAACAATGGACTGATTGAGATGGAAATCAGACACAACCTTAGGTAAAAATTTAGGATGGGTGCGAAGAACCACCTTGTCATGATGGAACACAGTAAAGGGCGGGTCCGCAACCAAAGCCTGCAGCTCGCTAATCTGACGAGCGGACGTGAGCGCAAGCAAGAAGATCACCTTCCAAGTGAGAAACTTAAGAAGAGATTTGTCAATAGGCTCGAAGGGAGGCTTCATCAGTTGAGCCAAAACCACATTAAGATCCCAAACTACAGGAGGAGGTTTCAGAGGAGGATTAACATTCACTAGACCCCTCATGAAACGAATCACCAGAGGATGAAGAGAGAGAAATCGACCCTCGAGATGCCAATGGAAAGCAGCAATAGCACTGAGATGCATCCTAATGGAAGTCGTCTTCAGTCCAGACTTGGACAAATGCAATAAATATTCCAGAACCGAAGACAACGGAATCGAACTCGGATCCAAATGGTTCGAGGAACACCAGGAAGAAAATCTGGTCCACTTCTGGGAATAACAAAGCCTAGTCGAGACCTTGCGCGAGGCCTCCAGAACCTCGCTCACAGACTGAGAAACCTGTGAAGTCAAGGGGAAAGGAACCAAGCCGTCAGATGTAAAGACTGAAGATTGGGATGCAACAGCGAACCCCGACTCTGAGACAGCAGAGAGGGAAAAACAGGCAGAAGCAGAGGCTCCCTGACACTGAGTTGAAGGAGCAGGGAGAACCAGTGCTGACGAGGCGCAATGAGAATCATAGTGGCTCCGGACGACTTGAGATGAACCAACGTCCTCAAGATAAGAGGGAAAGGAGGAAACGCATAAAGGAACCTCCCTCCCCAGTCGAGAAGAAAGGCATCGGCCTCGAGACGGTCTGGGGAGTACATCCGAGAACAATAGAGGGGCAGTTTGTGAGTCTCCGGGGAGGCAAACAGATCCACCTGAGGAGTCCCCCAGCGGTCGAAGACCTCGTGCAGAACTCGGGAGTTTAGCGACCACTCGTGCGGCTGGAGAAGACGACTGAGTTTGTCGGCCAGACAATTCTTCTCTCCCTGAATGTAAACTGCACGCAGGAAGATGTTCTGGGAAACCGCCCATTCCCAAAGGCGCAGGGCTTCCCGGCACAGGGACCAAGAGCCCGTTCCCCCTTGTTTGTTCACATAATACATGGCCACCTGGTTGTCCGTCTGCACGAGGACTATCTGATCGTGTAGCAGGTGGCAGAATGCTCTAGCAGCCAGAAAAATGGCACGAAGCTCCAACACATTGATGTGACAAAGACGGTCCACCGCTTACCATAGACCTTGAGTCCGCAGACCGTCGAGATGAGCCCCCCACGCGTACTCCGAAGAGTCCGTGGTCAGGACCTTGCGATGCGGAGGGACGAGAAAGAGCAAATCCCGGAAAGATTGGAAGAGTTGGTCCACCAACGGAGCGAGCGTCTCAAGGACGGAGTCACTGTTATAGGGGAGGAGACTGGGTCCCGATCCTGATGCCACTGGGAGGCCAAGGTCCACTGAGGAAGCCTCAGGTGCAAACGGGCGAATGGAGTGACATGGACCATCGATGCCATGTGGCCTAGCAGAACCATCAGGCGCTGTGCCGAAACTGAGGGCAGCAGCGAAACCTGGCGACTCAATCGAAGCAGGGCCTCCAACCGTGGCGCGGGGAGGAACGAACGGAGGCGAACCGTGTCCAGCACGGCCCCGATAAACTGAAGGGATTGAGCCGGGCACAACTGAGACTTGGGGAAGTTCACTTCGAATCCCAGACGTTGAAGGAAGGTGATAGTCTGTTGGGTCGCTGAAATAACACCTTCCTTGGAGGACGTCTTGATCAGCCAATCGTCCAGGTAGGGAAAGACCTGCAGCCCCCGAGATCTCAGGGCTGCTGCGACCACCACCATACACTTCGTGAAGACTCGAGGGGACGAAGCCAGCCCAAAGGGGAGGACCCGATACTGGAGATGCAACCCCCCCACCTGAAACCTGAGGAACTTGCGGAAGGCGGGATGCACCGGAACATGAGTATATGCCTCCTTCAGGTCCAGGGAGCACATCCAGTCCCCCGACTCTAACAGAGGGTACAGGACTGGAAGGGACAACATACGGAACTTCTCCCGAACAAGGAACTTGTTGAGCCTCCGGAGGTCCAGAATGGGGCGCAAGTCCCCTGTCTTCTTCGGGACCAAAAAGTAACGGGAGTAAAACCCCCGTCCCCTTTGGTTCGGGGGCACCGGCTCCACCACCCGAAGGCTCAACAAGGACCTGGCTTCTGACAGGAGAAGAGGAAGCTGGTCTCGACAGCCCAGAGAAGCCCCCGGCAGATGATCTGGCGGCGTGGCTAAGAAGTTTAGCGAGTAACCCTCGGAGATGATCCGGAGCACCCAAGCGTCCGACGTGATCCCGGCCCAGGCTGGAAGAAAGGCCTGCAATCGGCCCCTGATGGGAAGGGGGTCATTCGACAGAGCGGAGGGGGCCCGCTCCCATCCACGCATCACGTCAAAAAGACGGAGCCGGTTTAGACGCCCCTTGCGCCTGAGGCTTTGGTTGGGACTCTCTGCCCTGCGGAGAGGGACGCCGGGGCGGAGGCCTCGAGAAAGCCGGCGTCGATTTCTGCGGGTATCACCGCGGAGGAGGTCTAAACGGCTTCTGCGGCGGGGCCCGGGGTTTAGGACGGACCAATGAGGCGATAGAGCGCTCATGTTCAGACAAGCATTTGGTCGCCGCCTCCAAGGACTCATCGAACAACTCTGAGCCAACACATGGAAGATTGGCCAGATGTTCTTGCAAGTTCGGGTCCATATCCAGGGTACGGAGCCATGCGAGGCGGCGCATCGCCACCGCAAAGGCGGATACACGAGAGGCCAACTCAAACGCGTCGTAAACTGCATGAAAAAGGTAGAGACGCAGCTGAGACAAATTGGCCATAAAGGTACCAAAATCCCCCTTATGGGAATCTGGCATGACCCCATAATACCGGGGCAACGCCTTCACCATCTGCCTTAAATAGGACGAGAAGGTGAATGTGTAATTAAGGACCCTGGCAGCCATCATTGAATTGGAATAGAGGCGACGACCAAACTTGTCCAGGGTCCGTCCCTCCCGCCCGGGGGGGACTGCAGCAGAGACCCTAGAAGGCTGGGACTTCTTCAACGCCGACTCCACCAGTAACGACTGGTGGGACAGCTGTGCTTTATCGAAGCCCTTGCAAGGGACTGTGCGGTACTTAGACTCCATCTTCGATGGAACCGCTGTGACTGTAAGAGGAGAGTCCAAGTTCCTCAGGAAGGTCTGGTGGAGAACCTTATTGAGAGGGAGCCGAGGAGTCTCTCTGGGGGGAGAGGGCAAATCCTGCTCCTCCAAAAATTCCTTTGTGTATTGAGAACCTGACCTCAGATCAAGGTCCAAAGCCCTCCCCATATCAAGCACAAATCTAGAAAAGGAGGAGGGCTTCGAAGGCGGAGAGGGAGATCGAGAAGTCCGCGTCGCCAAGAAGGAAGGAGAAGCCTCACGGGAGTAACGAGGTTCCTTACCCGTGCCAGACCCCGAACCCCAAGAAGCCGCACCGAGCGACCTCGACGGAGTCGGGGACCGCCCATGCCCCGAGGAACCCCTGCGGGAAGTCCCCGGGGTATGGGACACCGAGACACGCCCCTTCCGTCTCGGCGAAGAGTCCCTCGAACACTCAACCTCGGAGGAACGGAAAAGCCTCGGATTATCGAGGCGGAGCTCGGAGAACCGCAGAGTCTCCACCCCGGTCGGCGAGGAGCAACCACGTCGTCGAGGAGAGGCCCGTTGACGTTTGGGCTTCCTCGACCGACGCTTCACCCGAGGCCGACCCAAGGGCGAGGAGCCCCGGGAGGACCTCGAAGAGGAAGAGATCCTCCGAACCCTCCGCGCCTTGTCCCGAGGCCGCACGCTCCGCTCAGGCTGGTCAACCGAGGTCGAGGGCAAGGTCGGGGCCGAGGCCGCAGCCCCCCCGGGGGCCGAAGTCGAGGGTACCGAGACCGAGGCAGCCGAAGCCGGGGCAGACGAGGCCGAAGTTGGCTGGAGGTGCACGAGGGCACCGGACAGCTCCGAGGCAATGAGCGCACGGAGTAAGTCCTGGAAGACCGGAACCCCATCATAGCCGACAGATCCTGGGCCGGCGGGTGCTCCCTCGAGGGCGACCTAGGTCTCGAGTATTCCCGCGGGGCACCCGACTTCGATGCTCGGGGCGGAGCCGAGGACCCACCCGCCCCCGTCGATGAGCCCGAGGATGGCTTTTTCGAGGCTGGAACAGAAGAAGGAAGTGAGGACTTACCCTTCGTCGACTTCGGGGTCGAGGACACAGGCTTCGACGAAGCGGGCTCTCGGGGCGAGGTCGAGGGAGTCGAGGCCGAGGTCAAGGCCGGGGCCGACGTCGAGGCCTTCCCCACCGCGGGGTCCACAGCAAAGAGCTCCGCCATACGAGCGCGACGGCGACGGAGAGCCCTCGGCTGAAAAGTAGAGCACCGAGTGCAGGAGTCGGTCGGGTGCTCAGGACCCAGACAAAGTAAGCACCACCGGTGGGGATCGGTGATCGAAAGGAGCCGATCGCACCGGGAGCACTTTTTAAAGCCCGTCAAGGGACGGGACATGGACACAAAAAACGGCCGGGAACGAACGAGGTCCCGCGGCCACCGGGAGCCCCCGGAGCCGAACGGAAAATCTTTTTTTTTTTTTTAAAGACGAAAACTGATACACAAACAAATAAAAAAACAAATTAAGCACAGCGACCGAGAAAGAAACACTCAGCCGCGGTGTCAGAAGGCAAAATCGAAGAGAGCACAAATTCCACAGGGCTTCTGGCTCCGCGGAAAAAACTGAACTGAGGACCACAAGGTGGGGATGCGCCCTCTAGTGGGCAAGAAGGCATGCACATGCGTGGTGCAGCATAGCAAACTTGAAACTTCAATCAAGTTTGCTTGAAAAGCTGTCCGCGCTGGGGCTCCGTAGATGATGTCACCCACATGTGAGAATATCATGCCTGCTTGTCCTGGGATAATAAAATATACACAATAGTAAAACATACCATAAATAAAACAATTCACAATACTATATAAACATTGACACCCTCCCCCAAAATAAAAAAACAACCTACACACACTTTTACAAAAATGTAGTGCACTTTTCAATGCCTATCACTAATATATCTAAAAAATGTCTTCTCCCAGTTTTACCGTCAGCTATTTTTTTTCTTCCATTTGTATCCTTCCTTTCCTGCCTACACAACCAGCCTCTCTTAGCTTATCCAGATATTTTTGTCTGTCTTTCTCTTCCTGTGATCTTTTGTAGTTTATGAAAGCTAACTCCTTATTCCTTACCTTCTCAGCTATTACTTTTGAGAACCAAAGCAGCTTTCCTTTTCTCTTACTTTTACTTACTTGCCACACAAAAAGGTTTATCACTCTTACAATTACTCCTTTCAGTTTTGCTCACTGCATTTCTACTTCTTTCAGACGTAATCCCCCATCCGAACAAAGTTAGTTTTTTTTAAAGTCTAGACCTTTGCTTTTGAATAAGCCCTCTCTATACCCACCTTAATATTAAACTGTACCATGTAGTGATGACTGGATGCCAGATGATCACCCACTATAACACTTTTCCCGTTTGTAAGCACTAAGTCCAGTATGACCCCTTCCCGAGTGGGTTCCATTACCAACTGCTGGAACAGTTCTCCTTGTAGAGAATGCAGGATCTCCCTACTTGTAGAAGACCTTGCAATAGGGATACCCCAATCAACATCTGGCATGTTAAAATCACCTATTAATAAAACTTCCCCTTTTTTAGATATATTCTGAATGTCTACTATTAAATCTCTGTCCACTTTTTCAATCTATGAAGGAGGCCTATATATCACACCAATGTAAATATATTCATCATTCCCTCTTTCCAAATTGATCCACAGTGCCTTTTCCTTGCTATGCAGATCCTGCAATTGTGTGGCTTTAATATGATCTTTAACATATAATGCTACTCTTCTTCCTTTTCTTCCTATAAGTTTCAAGTTTATTTCAAATTTACTTTACCAACCACTCGAACCTTCTGGGCAGTGTACAAAATACCTTAATATTATACCAATTAAAAAAATAATTTAGGCTAAAACAGACCAGGGGGAGAAGAAAAAAAAAATCACAAAATGATTTAGACACGGACGAACAGGACCAAAAGGGAAGAAGGGATTGGAAATTACAATTGATGGAAAAAGAGAAAACACTTAAAGGGAAGAACAAAAGGTTGGGGAAACAGAATGGAAACATTACTTAAAAATAAATCTAAGTTGTCCTGAAAAGGACAGTTTAGGTTACAAAGGCATCTCGGAAAAGGAATGTTTTTAACATGACCTTGAATTTGATCAATGTTGTATTTTCCCGCAAGTAGTTGGGTATGCTGTTCCAGAGAAAAGGTGCATTAACAGAAAAGCACAGTTACTTACCGTAACAGGTGTTATCCAGGGACAGCAGGCATATATTCTCACATGTGGGTGACGTCATCTACGGAGCCCCAGCGCGGACAGCTTTTCAAGCAAACTTGATTGAAGTTTCAAGTTTGCTACACTGCACCACGCATGTGCATGCCTTCTTGCCCACTAGAGGGCACATCCCCACCTCGTGGTCCTCAGTTCCATAACCAGCAAAGAAGCCATCCCCGGGGAGGAGGGCGGGTTGTGAGAATATATGCCTGCTGTCCCTGGATAACACCTGTTACGGTAAGTAACTGTGCTTTATCCCAGGACAAGCAGGCATGATATTCTCACATGTGGGTGACCTCCAAGCCAACCAAAAAAAAAGGGCAGGTGGGAGGATGGCAATTTAAGAAAACAGGTTACGTAACACCGACTGGCCAAACCGGCCGTCACTTCTGGACAAAGTGTCCAGACAGTAGTGGGAGGTGAACGTATGAACCGAAGACCAAGTGGCAGCTTTACATATGTCCTCCACAGGAGTAGACCGGAGGAAAGCAACAGAAGCTGCCATAGCCCGGACCTTATGCCCCGTGACTCGACCATGGAGCGTGAGGCCAGCCTGAGCGTAGCAAAAAGAAATACAAGCAGCCAACCAGTTGGACAAGGTGCGCTTGGAAACAGGATGTCCCAACCGATTAGGATCAAAGGACAAAAACAATTGAGGATCCTTCCGATGAGACTTGGTATGTTGGAGATAAAAGGCCAACGCCCTCTTACACTCAAGCGTGTGAAGCAACGCCTCACCAGGATGAGACTGGGGCTTCGGGAAGAACACCGGAAGAACAATGGACTGATTGAGGTGGAAATCAGACACAACCTTAGGTAAAAATTTCGGATGGGTGCGAAGAACCACCTTGTCATGATGAAACACAGTAAAAGGTGGAGCCGCAACCAAAGCCTGCAGCTCACTAATCCGACGAGCGGATGTGAGCGCAAGCAAAAAGACCACCTTCCAAGTGAGAAACTTAAGATGAGATTTGTCGATAGGCTCTAAAGGAGGCTTCATCAGTTGAGCTAATACCACATTAAGATCCCAAACTACAGGAGGAGGTTTCAGAGGAGGATGAACATTCACGAGACCCCTCATGAAACGAGTTACCAGAGGATGAAGAGAAAGAGACCGACCCTCGATATGCCGATGGAACGCCGCAATGGCACTGAGATGCACCCGAATGGAAGTCGTCTTCAGCCCACACTTAGACAGATGCAACAAATATTCCAGCACCGAAGACACTGGAACCGAACTCGGGTCCAGATGGTTCGAGGAGCACCAGGATGAAAATCTGGTCCACTTCTGGGAATAACAAAGCCTAGTCGAGAGCTTGCGCGAGGCTTCCAAAATCTCCCTCACCGACTGAGAAACAGGAACCGAAGTCAAGGGGAAAGGAACCAAGCGGTCAGATGTAAAGACTGAAGATTGGGATGTAACAGCGAACCCCGACTCTGAGACAGCAGAGAGGGAAAAACAGGCAGAAGCAGAGGTTCCCTTACACTGAGTTGAAGGAGCAGGGAGAACCAGTGCTGTCTGGGCCAACGAGGCGCAATGAGAATCATAGTGGCCCTGGTCGATTTGAGATGTACCAACGTTCTCAAGATCAGAGGAAAAGGAGGGAACGCATAAAGGAACCTCCCCCGCAGTCGAGAAGGAAGGCATCGGCCTTGAGACGGTCCCGGGAGTACATCTGAGAACAATAGAGGGGCAGTTTGTGAGTCTCCGGGGAGGCAAACAGATCCACCTGAGGAGTCCCCCAGCGGTCGAAGACCTCGCGTAGAACCCGGGAGTTCAGCGACCACTCGTGCGGCTGGAGAAGACGACTGAGTTTGTCTGCCAGACAGTTCCTCTCTCCCTGAATGTAAACCGCACGCAGGAATATGTTCTGGGAGACCGCCCATTCCCAAAGGCGCAGGGCTTCCTGGCACAAAGATCAAGAGCCCGTTCCGCCCTGTTTGTTCACATAATACATTGCCACCTGGTTGCCCTTCCGCACGAGGACTAGCTGATCGTGTAGCAAGTGGCAGAACGCTCGAGCCGCCAGAAAAATGGCCCGAAGCTCCAACACATTGATGTGACAAAGACGGTCCTCTGCCGACCATAGACCCTGAGTCCGCAGACCGTCGAGGTGAGCCCCCCACGCGTACTCCGAGGAGTCCATGGTCAGGACCTTGCGATGCGGAGGAATGAGAAAGAGCAAACCCCCGGAAAGATTGGAAGAGTTGGTCCACCAACGGAGCGAGCGTCTCAAAGAAGGAGTCACCGTTATTGGACGAGATACTGGATCGCGATCCTGACGCCACTGCGAGGCCAAGGTCCACTGAGGAAGCCTCAGATGCAAGCGGGCGAACGGAGTAACGTGGACCGTCGATGCCATGTGGCCCAGAAGAACCATCATGCGCTGAGCCGATACTACAGGCATCAGCGAGACCTGGCGACTCAATCGAAGTAGGGCCTCCAACCGAGGAGGGGGGAGGAACGAACGAAGGCGAACCGTGTCCAGCACGGCTCCATTAAACTGAAGGGATTGAGTCGGGCACAAATGAGAATTGGGAAAGTTCACTTCGAACCCCAGACGTTGAAGGAAGATGATAGTCTGTCGGGTCGCTGAGATAACCCCCTCCCTGGTCGACGCTTTGATCAGCCAATCGTCCAGGTAGGGAAAGACCTGGAGCCCCCGAGATCTCAGGGCTGCAGCGACCACCACCATACACTTCGTGAAGACTCGAGGGGACGAAGCCAGTCCGAAGGGGAGGACCCGGTATTGAAGGTGCAACTCCCCCACTTGAAACCGTAAGAATTTGCGGAAGGCGGGATGCACCGGAACATGAGTATATGCTTCCTTTAAGTCTAGGGAGCACATCCAATCCCCTTCCTCCAAAAGAGGATACAACACCGGAAGCGACAACATACGGAACTTCTCCCGGACTAGGAACTTGTTGAGCTTCTGGAGGTCCAAAATGGGGCGTAAGTCCCCTGTCTTCTTTGGGACCAAAAAGTAACGGGAGTAAAACCCCCGCCCCCGTTGGTCGGGGGGTACAGGTTCCACCGCCCGAAGGCTCAACAAGGCCCTCGCTTCCGCGAGAAGAAGGGGAAGTTGGGTTTGGCTGAATGGGGAAGCAGCCGGCGGATGTTCCGGCGGCGTGATCAAGAAATTGAGCGAGTAGCCCTTGGAGATAATCCGGAGCACCCAAGCATCTGATGTGATCCCGGTCCAGGCCGCAGAAAAGGCTCGGAGTCGACCCCCTATAGGAAGGGGGATCGGCGAGAGCGCGGAGGGGGCCCGCCCCCATCCGCTCTTCCCGTCAAAAGGACGGCGCCGGCTTGGGCGTCACCTGCGCCTGAGGTTTTTGTTGGCCTCCCCTACCCCGCTGCGGCGGGCGGCGGGGCGGAGGCCTAGAGAAGGCCGGCGTTGACTTCTGGGGGTATCGCTCGGGGGAGGCCGAAAGGGCTTCTGCGGCGGGGCCCGAGGTTTAGGACGGACCAAGGAGGCAAGAGAGCGCTCCTGTTCCGACAGACGTTTGGTCGCCGCCTCCAGGGACTCATCAAATAACTCAGAGCCAACACAGGGTAGATTGGCCAGACGTTCCTGCAAGTTCGGGTCCATGTCCAGGGTACGTAGCCAAGCCAGCCGGCGCATCGCCACGGCAAAGGCGGATACCCTGGAGGCCAGTTCAAATGCGTCGTAGACAGCGTGAAACAGGTATAGACGCAGCTGAGATAAGTTGGACATGAACGTGGCAAAACCCTCCTTGTGGGAATCCGGCATAACCCCTTGATAACGGGGCAAGTCTTTGACCATGCCTCGAAGATAAGAGGAGAATGTAAAGGCATAATTAAGGACCCTGGTAGCATCAATGAGTTGGAATAGAGGCGACGACCAAACTTGTCCAGAGTCCGCCCCTCCCGTCCTGGCGGGACCGCCGCCGAAACCTTAGCGGGCTGCGACTTTTTCAGCGCCGACTCCACCAGCAACGACTGGTGAGACAGGGGGAGTGTGTGGCGCAGTGGTTAAAGCTACAGCCTCAGCACCCTGGGGTTATGGGTTCAAACCCACGCTGCTCCTTGTGATCCTGGGCAAGTCACTTAATCCCCCCATTGCCCCAGGTACATTAGGTAGATTGTGAGCCTGCCGGGACAGACAGGGAAAAATGCTTGAGTACCTGAATAAATTCATGTAAACCGTTCTGAACTCCCCTGGGAGAACGGTATAGAAAAAATTGAATAAAAAAAAAAATAAAAAAAAATTATCGAAGCCCTTCCATGGTATGGTTCGGTAATTTGACTCCATCTTAGAAAGCACCGCTGTGACTGTAAGAGGGGAGTCCAAATTTCTCAGGAAGGTCTGGTGGAGGACCTTATTGAGAGGCAGGCGAGGAGTTTCTCTCGGGGGAGTGGGCAGGTCTTGTTCCTCCAAAAACTCCTTCGTATACTGAGACCCAGCAAGCAAGTCCAGGTCCAAGGCCCGCGCCATATCCTGCACAAATTTTGAAAAGGAAGAGGGCCTCGCTGGCGGGGAAGGAGTACGCGAGGTCCGAGCCGCCAAGAAAGAGGGGGAGGCCTCGTGGGAATACCGAGGCTCCCTACCAGACCCCGATCCCCAGGAGGCCGTGCCGAGGGACCTCGAAGGGGTCGGGGACCGCCTATGCCCCGAGGAGCCCTTTGGAGAAGTCCCCGGGGTATGAGGAACCGAGGTCCTTCCCCTGCGCCTCGGCGAGGAGTCTCTAGAACCCCTTCCCCCAGGGGTGCGGAAGAGCCTCGGATTGTCGAGGCGGAGCTCCGAGACACGCAATGCCTGACCCCCGGTCGGCGAGGAGCGACCGCGTCTCCGAGGGGAAGCGCGAGACCGCTTAGGTTTCCTCGGCCGACGCCTCGTCCGAGGCCGACCCGAGGGCGAAGAGCCCCAGGAGGACCTCGAGGAAGAGGACGTGGAAGAGATCCTCCGAACCCGACGCACCTTGTCCCGAGGCCTGACACTCCTCTCAGGCTGGTCAACCGAGGTCGAGGTCGAGGGCAAGGTCGGGGTCGAGGACGGTCGACCCCCGGGGGGCCGAAGCCGAAGGCACCGAGACCGAGGCCGCCGACGCCGGGGCAGTCGAGGCCGGAGCAGTCGAGGCCGAAGCCTGCTGCAGGTGCGCGAGGGCCCCGGACAGCTCCGAGGCAATCAGCGCTCGGAGCAAGTCCTGGAAGACCGGAACCCCCATCATGGCAGGCAGGTCCGGGGCCGAGGAGTGCTCCCTGGAGGGCGACCTCGGTCTCGAGTATTCCCTCGGGGCACTGGGCTTTGCAACTCGGGGCGGGGCAGAGGACGACCCACCCGCAGTCGAGGAGCCTGAGGATGGCTTCTTCGCTGACCCTGGAGTCGAGGAAGGAAGAGAGGACTTACCCAAAGCAGGCTTGGTCGAGGCAGCAGGCTTGGAGGAAGTCGAGGGTCGAGGCGAGGTCGGGGGACCGGAGGCTGAGGTCGAGGCCGAGGCCAACGTCGAGGACTTCCCCGCCGCGGGGTCCGCAGAGAAGAGCTCCGCCATCCGGGCACGGCGTCGGCAGAGAGCTCTAGACTGAAAAGTTGAGCACCTATCACAGGAATCGGTAGGATGCTCAGGACCCAAACACACCAAGCACCACCAGTGAGGATCGGTAATTGAGAGCAACCGATCGCACCGGGTGCACTTTTTAAAGCCCGTCAAGGGACGGGACATGGACACAAAACCCGGCCAGGAACGAACGAGGTCCCGCGGCCGCGGCTACTGGGAGCCCCCGGAGCCGAACCAAAATACTTATTTTTTTTTTTTCCGACGAAAACTAATAGAAAAGAGAGAAAGAAAAGCAAATTAAGCACAGGGACTGTGAAATAACGCACAGCCACGGTGTCAGAAGGCTAAATTCGAAGAGCACAATTTCCACAGGGCTTCTGGCTCCGCGGAAAAAACTGAACTGAGGACCACGAGGTGGGGATGCGCCCTCTAGTGGGCAAGAAGGCATGCACATGCGTGGTGCAGTGTAGCAAACTTGAAATTTCAATCAAGTTTGCTTGAAAAGCTGTCCGCGCTGGGGCTCCGTAGATGACGTCACCCACATGTGAGAATATCATGCCTGCTTGTCCTGGGATAAAAATTGTATTCTTCATAGTACTGATCTGTTTCAATGAGGGAACGATAAGAAGATTTTGTGCAGTGGATCGTAGAGACCTAACTTGAGTATGAGGGATAAGCAAATTATTAATAAATTCTGGCTGGCTATTTGCTTTCATTTTAAAGGTTAGGAGTAAAATTTTGTAAGTTATCCTATGGTCTATAGGCAACCAATGAGCTTTATGAAAAAGAGGCGTAATATGATCATATCTTTTTGCGTTAAATAAGATTTTTATTGCAGTATTTTGAACCATTTGGAGCCTTTTTATTTCTTTTTTTTGTAGTGCCCTTGAGAAGGGCATTGCAGTAACCCAAACAAGAGATAACCAGTGAATGGATTAAAATGGATTCAGGGACGCGGGCTTTAACAATTTTGCTAGGGCTTTGATCATGTGTAACCGATAAAAGCAACATTGGACCACCGTGCTAATATGTTGGTGATAAGTAAGTTTGCCATCAAGTATGACTCCTAGTAATTTTAGAGAAGGAACAGCTTTGATAGGGAGATTTTTGAGCTTAAGGGGAGATAATAATGAAAGGCCATCTTTGAAAGGAAAAATCATTAGTTTTGATTTGTTTATATTCACGAAGACCATAAGTGCATCGAGCCAAGAATTAATCTTTTCAAGTTTGTCGTTGATAATGATAATTTCATTCGGGTTTTTTAAAATCTATTGGAATTGGGCATCGTCCGCATAGGCAAATGTTGTGAAACCAATGGATTGGCCTAGCGTTAGTAAAGGCACTAAAAAGATATTAAAAAGCATAGGGGATAGAATTGAACCTTGCGGTATACCATAATCTGTTGTGTAAGAATCCGAGCTGTAAAGAAAGAAGAGAACCAGTCTAGAATTTGATCTGTAATGCCAAATGTCTTTCCTGAATAGATTATTGCCCGGTATAACTACATCCTAATCATGATTCTCTGTGTGTGTATCCAGGCAGGAAAAAACATTGAGAGCTGGCTCCCTATCCACAGAGGGACATCGACCTTCTGGCTTTCTGGAGGACGGTGCATAATGGGAGGTGGAAGGCTAGGAATGCCTGTAGCCCTCATAGCATCGTCTGGAGAATTGTGAAAATCTCTGTGACGTAGCAAACACATACAGTCTGAAGCGCCATGAAAATTAGAATGACCAGAACCCCAAGAGGGTTTGTGTCCACTATCAGGCATGGGCTTAGGGCAATGGTCCATCACAGAATCCATGGGATCATCCAGGCCTTTGCCAAGAACAAGTGCCTCTTAAGAGGCAACCTAGCTAATATTGCCTTTAAAGTCAGCACTAAATTGTCATCGAGGTCTATCAGAGCCAGAAACGAACTACAAGTGGCACGGACCTCAGATTTTTAAGGACATGCTGTTTTAGATCCGTGAGGTCCATCAGGTCCGCGTTTTGCCCCTTCCCCTCATCACCAGAGGATGAAGTCAATGCTCCCACTAAGGCCTGAAAGGATGCTTGAAAATTTATTTTGTGTGAGCATGCTCAAATGCTCAAAGCCTAGTCCAGCCCGGCGCAGGAAGAAGGAGGATCTCTCCTGCACCGCACCGCCCAGCTCAGCCCAAACCAACCCAAATCAACGAGGGAGGATCTTCGGGCACTGGCACATCCTGTGCATTGGTGCTGGTGCCGGTGCCCAATCGGGTAAGACATGTTTTGCGGTGCTGGGGGGGATGTAGGATCACGGGGGAGGGAGGGTGATGTGAGTGGGGGGGAGGATGCCGGTTCACAGGGGGGATGCCGATCGGATTGAAAAAAAAAGTTGTAAAACGCGCTCACACGTATAACACGCACGGTTATGCACGGTTTGTAAAATCGTGTATAATGTGCGCGTTATATGCGTGAAAATACGGTACTCTTATTGAGATGTAGTCTTACCCCTGGTATAAGCTACCATCAGAAATTGTTTCAGAGGGGGGTATAGATCCAGGACATGCCAGTACTTCCTGATGATCTAAATAAATTGTCCTGCTGTTGGAGAATATGGGATAACACATACTAGACTATCCTGAGCATTCTCCTCCTCCCCTTCTCTTTCATATAATAAGAGTTCACGCTGTGCAAAGCGTGCTCTCAAAAATGCCAATCTAATGGACTTCTTAGGGTAACCCTAAGAAGCGTTTTCGACAACGGGGTTACCCTAAGAAGTGGGGATGGAAGGTAATATGGAACAAGTTTTAAACTTTAAAGAGCAGGGTTGGATTCACCGATTGGGTACGGTGGCTCCAAATGGCCTAAATTCTGAGGTCGAATGGGCCACATTGATCTTGTTCCTCTATGGGGGAGGGGCGTTAGTCACTGGAGGAAGTACTATAAAAAGATCTCTTAAGTGAGCCGCCCCCATCTTGCAAAAAACTTTGAGTAAGATGGTGGACACAATTGCTCTGGTAAGCACTGACGGGGGTTAGTGTGATAAGGTGGAAGGTATTAGGAGTTTGGGTTGAGTTTGTTTAGTATGATATAAAGCATTAAGAACATAAGAACATAAGAAGTTGCCTCCACTGGGTCAGACCGAGGTCCATCTTGCCCAGCGGTCCGCTCCCGCGGTGGCCCATCAGGTCCGTGACCTGTGAAGTGGTTTCTGCCTATTTCTATAAGCTACCTCTAGTTTCTGCCTATTTCTATAAACTACCTCTAGTTATATCTGTACCCCTCTATCTCCTTATCCTCCAGGAACCTATCCAAACCCTCCTTGAACCCCTGTACAGAGTTCTGGCCTATCACATTCTCTGGAAGCGCGTTCCATGTGTCCACCACCCTCTGGGTAAAAAAGAACTTCCTAGCATTTGTTTTAAACCTGTCCCCTTTCAGTTTCTCTGAGTGACCCCTAGTGCTTGTGGCTCCCCACAGTTTGAAAAATCTGTCCTTATTCACTTTCTCTATGCCCTTAAGGATTTTGAAGGTTTCTATCATGTCCCCTCTAAGTCTCCTCTTCTCCAGGGAGAACAGCCCCAGCATTTTTAACCTGTCAGCGTATGAAAAATTTTCCATACCATTTATTAGTTTAGTCGCCCTCCTCTGCACTCCCTCGAGTATCGCCATGTCCTTCTTGAGGTACGGCGACCAGTATTGAACACAGTACTCCAGGTGCGGGCGCACCATTGCGCGATACAGCGGCATGATGACTTCCTTCGTCCTGGTTGTAATACCTTTTTTGATGATGCCCAGCATTCTGTTTGCTTTCTTTGAGGCTGTCGCACATTGCGCCGATGGTTTCAGTGATGTGTCGACCATCACCCCCAGGTCCCTTTCAAGGTTACTCACCCCTAGCAGTGTTCCCCCCATTTTGTAGCTGAACATCGGGTTCTTTTTCCCTACATGCATGACCTTGCATTTTTCTACGTTAAAACTCATTTGCCACTTTTTTGCCCAGTCTTCCAGTTTCGTTAGGTCCCTTTGCAGGTCTTCACAGTCTTCCGTGTTTCTAACCCTGCTGCAGAGTTTGGTGTCATCAGCAAATTTGATAACCTCACATTTTGTCCCTGCCTCCAGATCATTAATAAATATGTTGAACAGTAGAGGTCCCAGCACTGACCCTTGTGGAACTCCGCTCGTGACCCATTGCCAGTCAGAGTATTGGCCTTTTACTCCAACCCTCTGCTTCCTGCCAGCCAACCAGTGTTTGATCCATCGGTAGATATCCCCTTGCACCCCGTGGTACCACAGCTTTTTAAGTAGCCGTTCATGAGGTACCTTGTCGAAGGCTTTTTGGAAGTCAAGGTAAATGATGTCTATGGATTCCCCCTTATCCATCTGGCTGTTTATTCCCTCAAAGAAGTACAGCAAGTTCGTGAGGCATGACCTTCCCTTGCAGAAGCCATGTTGGCTCGCCTTCAGTTGTCCATGGTTTTCTATGTATTCGCATATTGTGTCCTTTACCATTGCTTCCATCATCTTCCCTGGAACCGAGGTCAAGCTCACAGGCCTGTAGTTTCCCGGGTTACCCCTTGATCCCTTCTTAAAGATGGGCGTGACATTCGCTATTTTCCAGTCCTCTGGGATCTCCCCTGTTTTTAGGGAGAGGTTACATATTTGGCGAAGTGTCTCTGCTATTTCGTTTCTCAGTTCTTTTAGTACCCTTGGGTGGATGCCGTCCGGGCCTGGTGATTTGTCGCTCTTTAGTCTGTCTATCTGTCTGAGGACATCCTCTTTGCTCACCTCTAGTTTTACCAACCTTTCATCTTGTTCTCCGTTTATAATCTCCTCGGGTTCCGGAATATTGGTTGTGTCCTCTCTGGTGAAGACTGACGAGAAGAATTTGTTTAACCTGTCAGCTATCTCTTTTTCCTCCTGTATCGCTCCTTTCCTGTCTCCGTCATCCAGTGGTCCCACTTCCTCTCTGGCTGGTTGTCTCCCTTTCACATACCTGAAGAAGGGTTTGAAGTTTCTTGCTTCTCCTGCCAGTCTTTCCTCATATTCTCTCTTTGCTTTCCTGACCTCTCGATGACATTCTTTCTGGTGTCTTTTGTGCTCTTCCTGGTTTTCCCTTGTTGGTTCCTTTTTCCATTTCTTGAAGGATGATTTCTTGTCGCTTATAGCCTTTTTAACTGCAGTTGTTATCCATGCTGGGTTTTTAGTTCGATTTTTTTTGCACCCTTTCCTAAACTTTGGGACGTACAGGTCTTTTAATATTTCACAGGGGGATCCTTGATAAAGCAAATTGTTGCCAAACATGTCGGATCATGTAACCCAGTAGCATGATAAGCTAAGTATATAACTTATTTTAACATTTTTAAATAAAATAATCTCAAGGAAACTTCTAAAAAGAGCACGGTGGGTTAAAAAGTTTTTTAAAAAGTTTACTTGAGGGGGCGTGGCTTGAAGTGCAACAAGATGGACGGGTGATCAAGAAGCTCTCTAACCCAGGCATACACATTTGGTAATATTGACTTCCAGATGGCTGTTTTTTACATTTTCGCTGGTGATCCTTAAAAATAAGAGATGGCATCGTGAAAACAATTAATGATTAATGTCATTCCCTGAGACATTCGTTGGTGAAGAGCTGTGGTAGATGAAACAGCTAACAGAACAGCGCTTCTCCAGAAGGAAATAGTGGGAAAACAAACAAACAAACAAAAGCTACTGCTGACAGCTTCTCAGATTAATCAAAACAATTAATTAATAAACTTGATAGTAGGAGAAAATCTAATTCAGGAAGTGTAATCTAGCCTGCCTAGTGAGCTGGTAAAGTTATAACTAACTAAACGGAAGCTGCAGCAGAGGCTATAGCGGACTGAAAAACTTATCTCCTGAGGGGGACGAAGAAAGAATAAATTTTTTTCAAAAGTCAGTTTTTGAAGAGATTTAACCAAATACATTACATTACATTAGTGATTTCTATTCCGCCTGTGCCTTGCGGTTCTAAGCGGATTACAAATTAGAAGAGATCTGGACATTACCGAGAGAATTACATAACAATGATTCATGTAAATTACATGATACGGTAGAGAATTACAAATTAGAAGATATCTGGATTTTTCCGATAGAATTACATAGCAAAGATTCAAGTAATTACAGGATACAGTGGAGAATAACAATATATTCGGGTAACAGAAGAAAATTACCTAACATTGAAGGAAGAAGTTTATTGGATACAGATGGTAGATGCTTATTTAGGAATCTGAATATTTTTGATAGGTATGGTTCGAGGAGTTGACTAATGTGTTATTCACGGGGGAGAAAGCATGTGCGATTGGGGAGGAGATTAGTAAGTAGCGACGTGTTTTTTGAATAGAAATGTTTTGATTTCTTTTCGAAACACTTTAATGTCTGTAGTTTTGATCATCAGTTTGGTGATGGTGGGGTCAATTTTCGCTGCCTGTGTCGCTAGAAGGCTGTCGTAAAGTTTCTTACGTCGGGTACCATTATGAGGGGGGAAGGTGAATAGGTTCTGAGTTCTCCTTGATCTGGGTGAGCGGTAGCGATATAGGCGGTTGTTTAGGTAACTGGGGGCAGTACCATGGGTTACTTTAAATAGTAGACAATAGAATTTGAATTGAGTTTTTGCTTTTATCGGAAGCCAGTGAAAGTCTACATAGGCGGGGGTGATGTGGTCAAATTTGCTAAGAGAGTAGATGAGTCTGATGGCTGTGTTCTGAACAGTCTGTAGTTGTTTTATCATGTTGTTTGGGCATGGTAGGTAGAGGCTGTTGCAGTAATCTAAGGTACTAAGTGTGAGGGATTGTACAATGATCTTGTAGTGTTCTTTGGTAAAGAATTTTCTTATTTTTCTTAGGTTTCGCATGGTGAAGAATGCTTTTTGTATGATTTTGTGGATTTGTGTCTGCATTGTGCAGCATCTGTCTAATTGTATTCCCAGAATTTTGAGAGTGCTCTGTATTGGATATTTGATTGCGTTTATTTCCAGTTCTGTTAGGGATGGTTTTTGTTCCTTCTCTAGTAGTAGGAATTTGGTTTTCTCTACATTCAGTTTCAGCTTATGGTTCATCATCCATTTTTCTACAGTTTCCAGTGTTGTTTTCAGGCGTCCATTGGAGATGGGGTCTTGGATGTCGAAGGGGAGGAGGATAGTTATGTCATCCGCGTAGCTGAAAGATGTTATATTTAGGGCGTCTAGGGCTGTGCCTAAGGAAGCTATGAAGAGGTTGAATAGTATGGGCGATAGAGGGGATCCTTGTGGTACTCCGCAGGGGCTTGTCCAAGGGTCGGATAAAAGATCTTTTGACTTAACTCTGTATGATCTTGTTTTAAGGAATCCTTGGAACCAGTTGTGAACTTTACCTGATATTCCTATGGCATCTAGTATCTGGAGTAGTATGGGATGGTCTACTAAGTCGAATGCTGCTGAAAGATCAAGTTGGATGATTAGTAACTTGTTTCCTTTGCTGAGGTGCTGTTCGGCTATATCTAGTAAAGATACCAGTAGTGTTTCTGTGCTGTGATTAGCTCTGAATCCAGATTGAATTGGATGCAGAATGTGGTGGTCTTCTAGGTAATTGGAGAGATATTGTGCTACTAGACCCTCTATGAGTTTGACGTATAGTGGGATAGAAGCGATTGGTCTATAATTTGTTGGGTTGTCTATTGGGCCTTTGGGGTCTTTTAGTATGGGAGTGATTATGATTTTGCCAAGTTCCGGAGGGAACTGACCTTCCCTGAGGGTGGTTTGCAACCATAGCGTGAGACAAGCTATGAATTTAGTGGACGCTGTAGCTAGTAGATAAGGAGGACAGTTGTTCAAATCACAAGAAGATTTGCTGTATTTTTTGTACAGCCGGTCAAGGTTTGACCATTGTGTCATTGGGAAGTTGGTCCAGATCCTATCTGCTGAGATGGCTTCGTCTATTGTGGGTTTTATTAGTATCTCTTCTATAATGTTTTGAGAGTTGTTGAATGTGGATCTGATTGTGATGATTTTATGTTTGAAGTGGTCCGCTAGTTGAGAAGCTGTTGGAGTCTGGGTTCCTTGGGTGGCGAGGAAGGGTTTGGTATCAGTGAGGTTTTTTACAATGCTGAAAAGTTTTTGGTGTCCGGTTTTTCGGTGCCAATGAGTTTGGAGTAGTAGTCTTTTCTGATGGTCTGCATATTTTGTTTTTTGTTTTTAGTGGTGCTAGTTTGTTCAAAGTGGATTCACTTGTGGAACGCCAGGTGTTTATGAATTCTTTGGGGTTGTTTAAATCTATTGCTGGGTCTACTGTGTCCCAGAATGTGGTAGGTTCGATTTTCTGTCTGGACTTGAAGCTTGTTATGCGTGGAGTAGGTTTGATGTTATTATGCACCCAGTTGATAGTGAAGGTGTACTTGTAGTGGTCAGACCATAAGGTAGGATGCCATGAGCCATTGGTGATGTGGATGTTTTGTGTGTTGAGGTTGGGAGATGTGTAAGCGGCAATATCAAGTTGATGGCCCTTTTCATGCGTGGGTTCGGGATTGAGTATCTGGTAAGATAGGGTGTTGAGGAATGAAAGAATATCCGCTACTTGTTTGGAAGTGTGGTCTTCTAAGTGGAGATTAATGTCTCCTAGGATCAGGTTATGTGTGGAAGAGAGGGAATTCTGGAAGATAAATTCTTCGAGTTCTTGTTTAGAGGTGTTCCATTTTCCTGGTGTGACATAGCAGAGAAGGCAGTTCAGAGTTCCTGTGAGAGAGTTGTCAGAGAGTTGGCAGGCTAGAAGGTCTAGGTGAGGGGTGGAGTGCTTGGTTAGGACTTTAATGTTGAGGTTGTTTTTTACAATGATTGCTAGACCTCCACCTCTTCTGTTTTCTCTGCATACTAGCTCTAGTTTGCATCCGTTTGGGCAGAATTCAGTAATGTGAGGGTCTGAGTCGGAAGTGAGCCAGGTTTCGGCTAGGAAGAGGCAGCCTAAATTATCTTTGATCAGCCAGTCTTTGATTAGTTCTATCTTTGGGCTGATAGATCGTATATTCATATATGCGCATGCTATTGATGTGAATTTTGTGGGAGAGTGAGAAGTGAGTGTATTGATAAGTGTTCTAGATGGTGTTTGAAGTTTTTGTGAGCTTGCCTTAGTTTTTGTTGGTGGTCTTTTTCCCCAGATTGTGGGAATGTTTTCGTGGTTGGATGATATAATAATAATAATAATTTTATTCTTATATACCGCCATACCCAGCGAGTTCTAGGCGGTTTACATCAATTAGATTAGGATCTGCATAGACAGGCAGATTTACAAATATTTATCAGAATTACAGCTTTAATCGAACTAGACAGAGGATGTGGAAAGTAGGGAAAAAGGGATGGCCTCATGAGGGAGGCGAAGGGGGGAGGCGGGGGGGGGGGGACAATTTGGGTCTTGTTTGCTGAATAGGTAGGTTTTAAGTAATTTTCTAAAGCCGAGGTAAGTGGGGGCCTCAAGTATCATTTGGGCTAGCCATGGGTTCAGCTTAGCTGCTTGGAAGGCAAAAGTTTTGTCCAGGAATCTTTTGAGGTGACAAAGTTTGAGCGAAGGGAAGGCGAACAGCTGAATACGACGGGATTTCTTGTTGGTGCGATAGAGGTTGAAGTGGGGGTTGATATAACTTGGTAAAGAACCATTTGCAGCCTTGTAACAGAAGCATGCAAATTTAAAAAGGACTCTAGACTCAAATGGCAGCCAGTGAAGTTGGTGGTAGAAAGGGGTGACGTGTTCCCATTTCTTTAGGCCAAAGATGAGGCGCACGGCGGTATTTTGGATAATTTTTAGTCTCCTGGTTGTTTTCTTCGTGGCGTTAAGGTAAATGATGTTGCAATAATCTAGAATGCTGAGGATGGAGGATTGTACAAGAAGGCGGAAAGAAGTGTCATTGAAGTATTTTTTTTATGGTGCGAAGTTTCCAAAGTACAGCGAAGCTTTTCCGGACGATGAGGTCAGTGTGATTTTCTAAGGAAAGGTTTTTGTCCAGCGTGACTCCCAGGATTTTTAAGGTTGGTTCGAGGGGGAAGGTCATTCCTTTCAGTTGAATTGTAACTTCCTTGATTTTGTCATTGGGGGTGGCTAGGAAGAATTTTGATTTGTCGGGGTTTAGTTTCAGTCTGAATGATAGCATCCAGCGTTCAATCTGGTTGAGAATGTTTGTAATGTGGTCGAGTATTTCTTGTGAGAAATTGGTTAGTGGGATGGATATTGTGATGTCGTCTGCATAAATGAAGAATTTGAGCTTGAGGTTATGAAGGTTACCTAGGGAGGCCAGGTAGATGTTGAATAGGATGGGGGATAGGGGGGAGCCCTGCGGGACCCCGCAGGTGTTGTCCCAGCTATAAGAGAAAGAGTTGTTCTTGCATACCTTGTAGGATCTGTTTCTTAGGAACCCCTGAAACCAGTTAAGGACCTGGTCTGAAATGCCAATGTGAGCCAGGCATTCAAGGAGAATGGTGTGGTCTACCAGGTCAAAAGCGCTGCTCAGGTCAAGTTGTATGATCAAGGCACTTGAGCCCTGACTAAAGAGTGTGTGGAGGTGGTCGAGAAGGGAGGCTAAGATGGTTTCAGTGCTGTGGTCCGTGCGAAAGCCTGATTGATAGTTGCTTAGAATGTTAAATTTTTCTAGGTATGCAGAGAGTTCCGCCTTTACCAGCCCCTCCGCTATTTTGGTGAATAAGGGGATACTGGCGATCGGTCTATAATTAGATGGGGAATTAGGTGGTTCTTTTGCATTTTTTATAGTAGGGGTGATCATAATATGACCTTGCTCAGATGGGAAGTTTCCTGAGGATAATAGGTAATTAACCCATGTCATCATTTTTGCTTTGAAGTGGGAGGGGGGTGCAGTTTTCATGATATTTGGTGGGCATGTGTCCAATTTGCAATGGGAGTGTGTATATTTGTTGTAGTATGTATTGAAGGTTTGCCAGTCGATTACTGCAAATTGTTTCCAACTAAGGTCTACTCTGGCTCCTAGGTCTGGGTTTGATAAATACATGTCTGGGAAAATGGGGAACAGCTCGAGGGGATTGGGCCTGGTGGGTAGTGTTAATCTTAATTTTTGAATCTTGGTGTTGAAGAAGTCAGCAAGGGAGTTGGCAGTTAAGGTGGATTCTTCGTGTATGTTTGTGAAGGTCTCTAAGTTATATAGGTCATTAACCAGTTTGAAGAAATTACTGCTATTGGTTTTTATGTTTCCGATTTTGAGGGAGTAGAAATTTTTTCTTTTTTCATTAGTGAGGATTTTGTAATTTTTTAGTTTTAGTCTCCAGGCCAATCTGTGTTCTGGGGATCCGGATTTTTGCCATAGTCTTTCAGCTTTTCTGAGATCTTTCTTGCATAGCAGCAATTCAGGGTCGAACCAGCCTTCTTGGTTGGAGGTTCTAGTTCTGCGGGTTTTTGGGGGGGCAATCTCGTTTAGTATGTTAGTACTAGTCTGGATCCAGGAGGTCATGAGTTGTTCCGTTTCTTCGGTTGGATTGGTGTTAATTTCGAAGTGGGACCAGAATTCCGTTGGGTCAATCTTTCCTCTGGTAGTGTGGGTTTTGATGGATCTTGTTTTGCTGCTTTTCAGGGGTTTGTGTTGGCATCCAATGGAGAAGGTACATAGACGGTGGTCAGACCAAAGGGAGTCTGACCAGTTGCCTTGTTTCCAATAAAATGTGGGGTTGGTCTGTTCCTTGGAGGAGAGAGTCACCAGATCTAACTGATGACCTCCTTGGTGGGTTGTGACAGGGGGGTGTTTGTCATAGCCTAGTTGGGAGAGCAGTGACCAAAGATCAGCGATTTCTGGTTGGTCCGTTTTTTCAAGGTGTAAGTTGATGTCCCCGCATAGTAGGTTATAGGGGCTTGTTAGAGAGTTGGTTAGGAGGGACAAGGTTCTGGGGGTTTGGAATTTCCTATTGGGTTGAACCAGTCTGTGTGTTGTTGTGAGGATAGGTATAGAATGTGTGTGGTATCCTGCTGTTTTCCATTTATCTATGAGTAGGGAGAGCAGTAGTAGGACTAGGATGAGTTTAAGTGTGAGTGTTGCCATTTTTTTGTGCGTGGATAGGGGTGTTAGTTCTGGAGTTCTTTGCTCTGTTGGTGTTAGCTGTCTTTTTGGAGGGCCTATGCCTATAAGTAGGGTTCGTGTAGGAATTTTGAGTAAGTTGTGTGAGTGGGTGTTGGGACTTGTTCTTGGTGCTCATAGATGTTTAAACAGGATAGTGCAAGATGTCTATCAACAATTAAGTATAACAAGGTATACCAAGGTATACCAACTATTAAGTATAACAAGGTATACCAACAATTAAGTATAACAAGGTATACAAACAATTATGTCTAACAAGGTACAACAACTAGTTAGTAGTGGGTAAAGCTAAATGATTACTTGTTCTTGGAGGGGGTTAGGCTTTTCTCACTCACCACTCTGTTGGAAGAGATTCAATTATCGATTCAGCTATAGTTCGGACTGGATTTTTGTTTTTATACCACTGTTTTGTTAGCTTCAGAACCCTACGGTCGTCACTGCAGGCGCTTCACAAAGGCGCGCACTAAGGCGCATCGGCGCGCCGTTGGCACTTCAATCTTTTATATGTTCCCTCGCGGCCAGAGAGAGGGGCGGAGCAGAGCTCCCATGCTGTCCTCTCCTCGGGAACGCGCTGGTCTTGCCGCCTCCTGCTGGTGGCCAAAAGGGGGCCCGAACAAGAGGCTTCAATCTTTTATATGTTCCCTCCCGGCCAGGGAGAGGGGCGGAGCAGAGCTCCCACGCTGTCCTCTCCTCGGGAACGCGCTGGTCTCGCCGTCTCCCTCTGGTGGTCAAAAGGGCCAAAATAGTTACTGTTTGATAGAAATCTTCCAGTAGAGCCTGATTTAAGTACTTTTACAACTGGTTATGGAACAAAGTTAACTGTCAAGGTAAATACATGCTGGGATCAAGGAACTAATTGACATTTATAGCTGGTGCCACGGTGTTTAAGGAAACAAATCACTATCAATATCTTTTACAGTTCCTGTTTCTTATTTACTTGTTCCCGATTGGATTTGAGGCTTGAAAGGAGGTGGTTTTATCAAGCCAGGAAGAATCAGAGTGGCAGTATTAGGAATAAATGCAAAACAAACAATGGTTTTGACAGTTTAAAGTTTAAAGCTTGAGCAGAATCCTGCACTGCACTGCTGGACAAGTGCCAAATTTAATCACCATCTTCAGGGGGCGTGGCTTTCGAGGACTGCCTAATGGACATGTAACTAAATAGCTCCGTCTACTCAGGAAACTTTTTATAGATTTTCAGTCGTGGATATCAAGTTTCAAAACAAAAAACTAACCTTCTGTAGTAACTATGGCTGCTTCTAAACAAACTAATATAGAAGAAGCGTTTTTGGGTGGAAAATCAAAGAGAAGCAAGCAAGATCTTTCAACTCCGTCCAGAGTACCGTTGCCTGAAGATTCACTGGATAAAACAAGTATAAGAGAGGATTTAAAGAATATCCAGGCATTATTACAGTGCAATGCAGAAAAGCTTTCCAAGGTAATTGAAGAGGTAACAAGCTTATCTCAAAAAATGGATGTCATCACTTTAAGGATGGATAATGTGGAAAATAGATTGGAAAAAACAGAGACAGCTGTTATAACGTATCATAAAACATGCTTAAAAAGTCAGAAAATACAACAGGAGTTCACTGCACAACTTGAAAATCTTGAGAACCGGGCAAGAAGACGAAATATAAGACTCTTAGGTTTACCAGAAAATGTTGAGAGGAAAAATCCGGTAGCATTTATAGAAATGCTTATTCCAAAATTAATACCACTGACATCTAAATTTCCTTTCAATTCCTATAAAGAGAAATACTGGATTTAATGGTCCAAGACCTTTAATTTTCTGTGTATTGCGCTATCAGCAAGCATTTGAAATTCTTCAAGCCGCTAAGCAAAATAAAAATTTGAACTATAAGGCTGCAAAAATCCTGTTGGTACCGGACTTTGCAAAGAAAACTGCAGATACCAGGAAGCAGTTTCTTCAATTAAGACCTCAGCTTAAACAACTAGGGGCTCAATATGGTCTTTTTTACCCAGCTGTTATTACATTACATTACAGATTTCTATTCCGCCATTACCTTTCGGTTCAAAGCGGATTACAAAAAGAGTTATGGAAGAAGGGTTACAACGTTAGATCAGAGAAGGTTTCCAAGAGAGGGAAAAGTAGGATCTGGGGTTAGGGAGGGGATGGTAAGAGGGGGGTTAAGCTTTATCATGGTATTAAGCTTTATTAAGGGATTTTTTGAAGAGTATAGTTTTTATTTCCTTTCTGAACATCTTGTAGTCTGGGATTGTTGTCAATAGGTTGGAGACTTGGTTGTCTATCTTCGCTGCCTTATGCGGGTAACCTATCAAAATAAATCTTTACATTTTCAAGATCCAATAAAGTTAAAAGAATTCATATCACAGCAAGCTATGCCAATGGAATGAGAATTCTTATTTAATTTAAAAGTACAACATGATGGACCTGTTGATGCGTTTTCAATGAAAAGGCTTTATTAATACTGACTTTGTTGTTTTGAACATATCGGACTTTGAAATGGCTGGGTCTTAATAAATGGAGATGATTTGTCTTTAAAAAAATGTTCGCTGAAGAAGAAAGGGTTAAATTTTTTACAGTTTAACTGCTAAACTTTAAAATGGAGTCTTCATATGTGGCTATCTGATTGATCAATTTCCTTTGATCCCGCCTCAATGTATATTTCCGATGAGGACGTCACTTAGCACGATACAACTGAATATATTATTTTAATCGGATGAGCAACGGTGGCTTCGAAGAGTTCAATCCGGATGTGCATGAACTGGTTTTGTACTGCTTTCTGGATGTTGGGAGAGAAGAGTCGGTGGAGTTGGTCCTGCGAGTGATCGGATGTTTCAGATCTGGGCGCTGAGGCAGATGAAACATGGCGCATTGATAAAGGAATAAGATGGAACGATTCAGTGGAAGTGCGTGCCAACCTGAGTTACGACGCCATAATGATGCAGTACGAGGAAGGGACGTAACAGTTGCTTTGTGCTGTATGCCTTGACTTTAAGAGGTGTTTCCTTTTTCTACATAACTGAAAGTTTTGTGAATCTTTATTTTTTATTAATTTATTACCTTGGTTTCAACTTTGGGTGAGGTTTCTTTAACCCTTTTCTGAACATTAGCTGAATGAGTTTGGAGACATGATGTTAATTGAGATATAACATAACTTGTCCTGATATTTTATTCTTGAATTTTGTCTTTTTAGTCATCTTTTAGTTGATTTAAAGGACTCAAATTTCAACAAATGGTTACACAAATACTTTATTTTAATTACATTAAGGTAATATATAGTACTAAAATAAACTAAAATTACATTTTTATATTATTTACAATCCATTTCTTGAGTTCACATATAAAAAAAGAATGTTGCATTTACAATAAGTACCTGAAGAAAGTAAAGTGCATTGTTTGAAGTTTCTTTAATTTCTAACAAATTGATCTGAATTAATTGTTTCTTCTTAATTTATGAACATAATTTCTATATCATTTAGGGTTGGTAAATGACATTAGATGAAATACATAATAGAAGTTTTTTGGTAAAAGTAAATAATTTAATTTGATGATTGTTATAAAAGTAATGTTTGATCTTTTTATATATAATTATTCTGTGGAATTCTCAAATTTTATATTAAAGTTGGGAATGATAGGAACTTGCTTTTAGAAGGACATAATTGGTTATTAACTTATTAAATACTTTTATTTGATTTATAATTATATGTTATAATTAATTGAAAGGTCTTTGATTTAATTAATGAAATAATATTTAAAGATTATAATTTATATGATGGTTTTATATTCTACCCTGATCTGTTTAGATATAAGGTATGTAATAGGTTAGGATACTTATCTAGTAAACTATTTTGTCAATTAAGTTAATTCAATTAGCTGTCACCATTGAAAATGACGAAAATCTTTCATTTTTTTAGTATAATTATTTATATGTGCCTGGGGGGAGTTTTTTGGGTGCTAAGTCCTGATAAGCGCTTTCAAGTATTCGTATCATTTAGTGGTTTGGGGGGAGGGTAAGCGAATAGGGGTTGGGTGGGGAGAAATATGGATGTGTATGAAAATGGTGTCTATTTATATTAAATTTAATATCTATTATATTTAATAATAAATATCTATGTTTGATCAAGTGTCTGAGATTTGGAATCTATAATGGAGATTAAAATTTTCTCATTAAACGTCAATTGCCTTAATCATCAAATAAGAAAAAAATGCTTGCCTTTTTAAAACAGCAAAATGTTGACATATATTACATACAGGAGACACACCTATCATTGGTGGAGTCAAAAAAGCTCAAAGGGGTTTGGGTAAAACAAAGTTTCTTTACCCCTGCAGTTGGCAAAAAAGCAGGAGTTGCTATACTAGCAAATAAAAAATGTACAGCTAATTTTAAATTAATTGATTTTGATCCCTTGGGAAGGTGGGTACATGTGGAAATGAGCATGGGAAATAATACCCTGGAATTGTTTAATGTGTATGCCCCAAATACTAATCAAATTGAATTTTTTAATAAATTACAACAGTTCTTACTTCCATTGGCTGCTTCTAATTTAGTAGTGGCAGGAGATTTCAATGCTGTTATGGATACAATAATGGACAAAAAACCAAGTAGGATTATGAAGTCGTTAGGATTAGATAATTTGGTGAATTCTTGTGATTTAAAAGATATATGGCAGATATTTCATTTTGATGATCGGGAATTTTCCTTTTGCTCACAAGTTCATAAATCCTTTTCAAGAATAGATTATATTTTTGTCTCGAATCAAATGGTACAACAAGTAACAAAAGCTGCCATAGATTCTATCATTTTATCTGATCATGGTGGAGTATGGATTGAATTTCAATTTGATGAGCAAGATAATAGTAGGTCTGTATAGAGATTCGATAATACATTGATTGCGGATTCAAATTTCCTTGAAGAATTTAACTTAAAAATGATGGAATTTTTTCAATTTAATATTTCAGAAGATATTACCATAGAAACTTTATGGGATGCATTTAAGGCTACCATGAGAGGTAATATTATTTCATATTCAGCTTATATTAGAAAACAAATTAAAAAACAATTTTCTAATTTGGAAAAAGAAATTAAACATTTGGAAGCTAAATTAATTGACAAATGGGAGCAAAGTACCCTACAGGCTTTATTAAAAGCAAAAGGTAAATATAACGAGATATCTTCAAAATTGGTAAGGAAAGATTTGTTTTCTCATCAAACTTTGTATTATGGAAACTCAAATAAGGCGGGAAGACTATTGGCAAATTATCTTAAAGCAAAGAAAAGAAGAACAAAAATTATTGCTATAAAGGATGAGAAAGGAGATACACATACTAGAATTGGAAATATTTTAAATCATAGAAACATAGAAATAGACGGCAGATAAGGGCCACGGCCCATCTAGTCTGCCCACCCTAATGACCCTCCCCTACTTAACTCTGTGAAGAGATCTCACGTGACGATTCCAATCAATTTCTAAAATTTTATAAAGACCTATATTCTTCTGAGCCTTATGATGATAAAGAAAAAGATGGTTTAGAATTTTTGAATCTAATTGTTGGGCCGAAAATTCCTGAGCACATAAAAAAAAAGTTTAGATGAGCCTATATCATTAAAAGAAATAGAAATAGCATTGAAGTCTCTTAGAGTTGGATCCACTCCAGGTGGTGATGGTTTTACTGTTGAATTTTACAAATCATTTCAAAATACACTATTTATTAAATTTATATCAGTATCAACTAACTAAAGGTTGTATCACAGGTACTATGGCAGAATCATTAACAATCATTTTACCAAAGCCAAATAAAGATTCAACTTTGGCTTCAAACTACAGGCCTATTTCACTAATTAATGTAGATGGAAAACTTTTAGCTAAAACATTGGCTTTACAGTTGGCTAAGGCTCTCTCTTTTATTATTGATATGCACCAAACTGGATTCGTTGCAAAGAGGCATTCCTCTAGTAATACCAGGTTGGCTTTTCATATGTTAAATTTAACAAAAGCCATGAATGAACCAGCTTTCTCGGTGTCCTTAGATGCAGAGAAAGCTTTTGATCGGGTGGAATGGACCTTTATGTATCAAGCTCTAGAATGGTTTGGTATAGGTTCTGGATTTATACAAATGATTCAATCATTGTATAACTCCCCAACTGCAAGATTGTATATTAATAATAATTTATCAGAGTGTTTTAACTTGCGGAGGGGGGTTAGGCAAGGCTGTCCATTATCTCCTTTGCTTTTTGATATTGTATTAGAACTCTTGTTATTAGCTATTCAACAAGCAAAGGGGATACAGGGTATTCTTCGTACAGACTGGGAATACAAAGTCTCTGCCTATGCAGATGATATTATACTGCTTTATTTGAGGAATCCAGAAACTTCCATTCCATGCTTGCAAATTTGGAAAATTTTCAGGATATAAAATCAATTGGAGTAAATCTGAAATTCTGCCACTTAATGTGCACTGTACTAAAGGTCTATTTGACTCATTTTCCTTTATATGGAAAGAAAATGGATTAAAATATTTAGGTATTTGGATTAAAAATACACTTGATGACACGGTAAAAGAGAATGAAAAACTTTTATTAAAAAAAGTAACAGAAATGTGTGAGCAATGGAATCCTTTGCATCTTTCTTGGTAGGGGAGAGTTTAAAATATTAAAATGATGATATTGCCTGTGGTTTGTTACCAAATGAGTATGATACCAGTTTTTTTTCATGGGACCTTTTATAAAAAGTTAAATGGTATTCTTACAAAATGTATTTGGCTGGGTAAAAGGCCTAGAATTGCTTTAGTATCTACAAAAATCAATTAGGGAGGGTGGGGTAGATTTCCCAAATTTTTATAGGTATCATCAAGCCTATTTTCTACGCCAGGGTATGTATTGGGTCCTCCCAGAGCTCATGGAAAATGCCCCAGATTGGTGACTCATGTTCCCTTTACATTTATGTCATGTTCTCAGTATTAAGATGCCTAGATTATATAAAGATAATAGAATATTAATGGACATGTGGAAAACATTCAGATATGTCAGTAATTTAACACCTAACCCAATACTAAAATCAACAAATCAATCTATATGGCTTAACTCCAAGATTCAAATTGGCAGATTTAAAGTCGTCTGGAAGCATTGGATTATTGCAGGCATACGGGTTTTAAACGATGTTATTTTAAATGATAAACTGCTTGATTTTTCACAGTTGCAGCAAAAATATGGTCTTAATAAAACACAAAGTTTTAAATGGTTGCAACTGAAGCAGGCTATTCAGGAGGGGGTTCCCTGAATGGAAGAATCTTAATCAATATAGTCTGGAATTCTTGTGCTTTCAGGCGGACTTCTTGACAACAAAACCTCACTATGCATCAACGAACTCAATTACCCTATTCAGCCCACCTTAAAGATACTAGGGGGTAACCCTGGATCAATGCCTAACCATGAAAGACCAGGTGGACTCCGTAATCAGGAAGGGTTTTTTCACTCTCTGAAAACTCAGATCCATTAAATCTTATTTCAATACGTCAGCATTCAGAATCCTAGTGCAATCCCTCGTCCTAAGTCAACTTGACTACTGCAACATAGCCTATTTAGCAATCTCCCAAAAGAATATACAACGTCTTCAAATGATGCAAAATGCTGCAGTTAGACTTATCTTCGGGCTGAAGAAATTCGATCACGTGACACCTTATTACCGACAATTGCACTGGCTGCCGACGGAAGCACGTGTAAAGTTTAAATTTGCCTGCCTCTGCTTCAAAGTACTATATGGACTAGCCCCCAAATACATAATTGACCTTTTCTCCTTTTCCACCAACAAACATAAGAGAAGCACACATTCAAACTTCTTTTCCCCTCCAATTAAAGGTTGCAAACTGAAAAAACACCATGATTACCTTCTCTCACACCAAGCAGCCTTATGGGGTAAAGACCTAGATCAACTGCTTTAGCCCACTACCTACGAGGAATTTAGGAAGCGCCTAAAAACACACCTGTTCCTGAAATACCTAAACAACTGACCTGCTCTTCCCTCTCTCCTCAATAACGGTCCTCCCGACCTCTTACCCTTTCCCTCTCTCCCCTCTTAAGTCCGCATAGAACTCTTGGTTCTGTGATATATACAAATTGTTATTATCATATCGTAATTTTCGCTGTACTTTCAGAATTGCACATAGAACTCTTGGTTCTGCGACATATATAAATTGTTATTATCGTAATTTTCGCTGTACTTTTTGAATTGCATGGCTTTCTCCTAACAGGCCCACTTGGAAATTTCTTCCAATCTGTATACCTTATACTCTCGCTCAGCAAATTGTATATCTATAATTTTGCTTCCTAAATGTTTCTGCACTCTGTATTTCCTCTATCTGCAGATTGTAACTCGCTGAATGTCCAGCTCTCTTGATTGTAAACAGCCTAAAAGTTGCAAGATTGTGGCGGTATAGAAGAATAAAGTTATTATTATTATTCTTGGGACACGAAGCCGCACAGTGGTATAAATTGATAACAGGATTTATAAATAAAAAACCAAAGACTGGCCTCAAAGATATTTGGAGCATTGAGATTAAGCATCAAATTTCTGCATCTCAATGGCCACGAATTTGGTCTTGGAGGATGAGGTGTACAGTGTCTGCATCTATGAGACAAACTTGGTTCTTTGTGTTGCATAGAGCATTTTGGACCCCAGTTCGATTACAAAAGTTAGACAGCTCTAAAACTAATAGATGCTGCATTGTAAACTTGAAGCAGGGACTCTAGATCATTTATTATTCTATTGTCCCTTTATCATGGCCTTTTGGAAATCAATTTGGTCCCAAATTAATTGTTTATTAGAGAATCATGTAGCATTATCATATGATACGATTCTATTCGGTACATCAATGAGAAGAAAAAGTCAGATTTCATCAAACAACAATAAACTTTTTTTTTTTTTTTTTTGATTCTTTATTTAATTTTATAGTTTGACATAATAAACAGTCAATTCAAAGAAATATTCCAATACCAGTCTCAACCATTGTTAACATAATAATCAAAAGGGAAAATTAAATGGGAAAAAAAAGATAAACAAAACAATAGTATAGTACAATAGGAAAAATTTTCCCTTAAAATTCTAAGTATACTGGATTGGAAAAATTAGACCTCAATAAAGGGGGAGAAAGCTACTTTTGCTGAATTTTCAATCAAACATTACTAAGAAAATACAGATGGTATTGAGTAGAGGCAAGGAACCTAATTAAACTAAGCGGGTTGTAACTACAATTCTCTCAGGAATATTAAATTTGCTCTTTTGCAGAAATAAATTTTATTAACTGCTGAGGTTCAAAATAAACATGTCTATTCCCCTGATAGACCATCACACATTTACAGGGGTATCTGAGTACGAACGTAGCACCCAACTGTATGACCGTCGGTCTCAAAATGAGAAACTGTTTTCTTCTCTTTTGGGTCAACCTTGACACATCAGGATACATTCTCACAGTTTTTGTCATAAATGGTATGTCCTTAAACTTAAAAAACATCTTAAGCATCCATTCTCTGTCAGAGTCTATAGCAAACTGTACTAGCAGCGTCGCAGTTGCCGGTGGCTCATTATCCGACCTCTCGAGGAAATTTGTTAGGTCCAAACTATCAGCAGACAAATTCGGCTGACCTGGTTCCTGACCAAGAGTCCTAGTTGGCAAATAATATATTTTAGTGAGAGGTGGATATGAAGTTTCGGGCACTTTCAAAATCTCTTTCAGGCTCTTCTCTCTGGAGAAAAGGAGGCTCAGGGGAGATATGATAGAGACCTTCAAGATCATGAGGGGCATAGAGAGGGTGGATAGGGACAGATTTTTCAGACTGAAGGGGACAACAAGTACGAGGGGGCATTCGGAGAAACTGAAGGGAGATAGGTTCAAAACAAATGCAAGGAAGTTTTTTTTCACCCAAAGGGTCGTGGACACTTGGAATGCGCTACTGGAGGAAGTGATCAGGCAGAGTACGGTACAAGGATTCAAACAGGGATTGGATGGATTCCTGAGGGATAAAGGGATCGTGGGATACTGAGGGAGGAGCTGGGATGTAACACAAGTATAGGAAGTTAACCAGGTAATGAGTATAAACCAACCTGGTCATGCATGTGCAAGACCGGAGGGCTAGGACTTCGATAGGAAGGCAGGACTTAAATGAGAAACCAAGGTGGCAAGGGAGCCCCTTCTGATGATTCAGACAAGTCTTGACCTGTTTTTGGGCCACCGCGGGAGCGGACTGCTGGGCAGGATGGACCTGTGGTCTGACCCGGCAGAGGCACTGCTTATGTTCTTATTTCTTAAACATATCTTGTGGAGAAATAGTTGAAAGTTTTGGAAAATTTATAATCCGAAGATTATATCTTCTGGTCATGTTTTCCAGCATTTCAACTTTAAAATTAAGATTTCCACTATCCCTGACCCACACCGAGGCCTGGGACTCCACAGATTTTATTCTGGTCTCATGTCCATCCACTTTTGTTTCCACACTAGTCTATTTTTCAGTTCCATATTTTCAGAAACAACAGTTGTATATCTTGTGGTAAATTGTTGCATTTGAGATCCTAAAGAGAGTTGTAAAGTAGATATTGCTTCCCATAATGTTTCCATAGTGAAAACTTTGGGCCTCTGCATAGGAATTAGTTCAGACCCCTGACCCTCTGTTGCAAATAAGTTACCTGAAGCCTCAGCTGGAGATACATTCAATTTCAAGAAATCCTGAGGAATTTGCAGTTCCAATTTCTCCAAGTGCTCAGATGATCCATTTGGCTTCCCTTCTCCGCCCACCAAGACGTTCCCCGATCTCGGTTGCGCTTGTGAGGGAACACCCTGGGGCGCTCCAACCTCCATCTGCTGGTCTAATGCCCCCGGGCGACTCGGAGGACTCCGCTCCTCCGGAGACAACGATGTTGCTTCGAGGAGAGATCTGACGCCTCAGCCTGCGCGTCTCTCCCTGCCGAAGAAAACTCCGGTTGACTCATTCCAGCCCCACGCTGGAGGAAAGCATCCATCGGGCCCGCAGCTGCCACCGAAGATTCCTCCGGGAAAACCCGGAGCTTAGACTTTCGTTTAACCATCAGGTAAAAACTAACAGCACAGAGCCTTCGTGAGTGCTCAACGCCAGCTACTCGCGTTGTTTATGACAGGGGTTGCCATTCAAAATATCACAAGTAATTGGAAAAACTGCAGTAGATTAAATTATACCTTCTGGTGGAATTCGTTATGTCACATTTATAAAATGGAAAGCATAATTGCTATTCAAAAAGGGTATTATAATAAATTTAAAAAGATCTGGGGGCCATTGATGACTTACTGTAATGAGTAGACACCATTTTCTATTGAAAGTATATTTGCAAATGGAGGGAGGAGGGTGAATTAAAGTTTTACTATAGGTTTAATCAATAGTAAAGAATATTTATATTTGTATATTTTTGATTGAATGCTAAAGGAAAGGGTGGGTGGGAAGGGAATAAATTTACTTATTTGATGTTATACTAGAAATAAATTCAAGTGATGTATTTAATTTTAAATGTTTTATTATTTGTACACTTGTAAGATTAAAAAATGAATAAAGAATTTAAAAAAAAGTTTACTTAAATAATTGAAAAAAAAGAATGTGAGCCAATGAGGAATGAAAACACTGGTATTCCCACCGATATTGAACACTACTAAGGGTGGAGGAGGTGTACCTGAGGCCACATTTTGTTACATTTGAAATATATGAGAGTATGTTTAACAATTTGTAATTCTATGGAGGGGAACGCTGGATATTTTGGAGGTTGGGTAAAGTATTGGAGAGTTGAGTTATATGATTCCCAACCATAAATGAAACAGATTTAAATAGTGCCATCTTTAATGTGAGTGCTATTTAAGATGGACACTAGCCCCAGCTGCATGGTCTGGCACAGATAGTTATAGCTAATCAGAAACTATTGCCAGACTGATATTGGAAATTAACAGCAACTCCGGTCTCCAGTCGCTCTGCCCCACACACCATATTTACCATTATTTCAAACAGTTTACAAAAGATAGAGGTACTTAACACCAATAGATTCTATTTTTAAAACAAGTCTCAAACTTATAAATATGAGGTGAAATCCTTTCACTCTCTCTCTGGAACCTGGACCACCTCCCTTCTCTCTTTCCTCTGGGCTCTGGCTCATATCCTTGTCTAATCACAGATACAGCCTCTCATTTACCCAGACACACATTAATGCAGATAAACTGTCCTTACCCTTTCACACACACACACCAGCAGTCTATTTGAAAAGCTTATTTCTATTTCTTTCTGAACATTTGTAACCCAGTATACGCTTGATATCTCTCTAAACATTGCTTTTCTGTAATATTAAGCCTATTTATGCACATTATATTCTTTATACAATCAATCTTGGCTGTCCTTGTCACTAATTTCACTTCCTACTGAACCAGGACTTTGTAGGAAGCCTAAAACTTTAGAGACTTAAACCTCTCCACCTCATACCTTAACACAGTGCAAGTTCCTCAGTCAGTCTTAAAGCAGCCAGGAACTTCTGTAGAGGATAACAAGAGAGAAGGGAACGGGGAAACTCCCCGGCAAGTAAATCAATTCTGCTCTTATCAACAAATGAAAAACAAGAGAAAAGGTTATGAAACATTGGAAACCTGAACGGCAAAAGAGTGCTATAGGGAGAGACAGCCCACACTGTCAGAAGGGGATGCCTGAACCAGGGAGCCACCCAAACTAAGTGCTAAACCCATTCTGATGGCACTCTTATAAAGGCTAGTCGGAAAACAGAAATCCAGCTTACCAGTACTTGCAAACGCAGATTATTGGTGAATCACCAAGGTATAGGGTGGGTTCCCGGAATGAAGTGTGGATTTCACAAGAAAGAAGATTAGCAAAGGTTAAGAACCTAATCTTTCGTTTTTGCACAATCTCACTTTATTTCGGGACCAGTGGGACGTAACAGAGCAGTCACGAAAAATAGTTTATATAATACATTGCAATTTGATTGTCCATGTGGACCAGGAGGACATACTGCCAGCTTTTGATTTCCGTAGTGTGGTGCAAGCATTAATCCTGAGTAGAGTGGATTATTGTAATTCACTTTACTTGGGAGTTGCTAAAGGGAAGATGAAGGCATTCCAAATATTAATTAACTCTGTCACAAGATTAATCACAGGGGTTTCAAGGATGTCACATATAACTCCAGTGTTTAAACAATTACATTGGTTGCCTATACAGCAAAGAGTGCACTTTAAGATTATTTCAATCATTCATCAGACCTTGTATCATGCTTTCCCGAAGGTATAATAAGAGTTTTTTGAAATTTACTAACCCAGAAGATATCTAAGATCAGAAAATAGTATGAAATTGAGTCTGGAGGGTAAGATGTCAATTATGCATATAAGGATTAGATCAACAATGATGTCTCTCTGACAGGTGTCAAACTTTGGAATGCCCTGCCCAGTATTTTGCAATTTTTTGCTAGGAGGATTAATTAAGAAAATGTTGAAAACACAATTGTTCGCTAATGTCTTCCTATGTTAATACTTTCTATGGTAATCCCTCTTTATGTGCTTTACTGTGTTTCTGAACTCTTAAGATTTATTTCTCAAGAATATTTTGAGATGAATTTGCCCATTATTGTTTTACTGTTTTCTATTGCTGAAACTTGACCTTATAATGTCTGCTTATGTTTTACTGGAATTTTGTGATCCTGTTTGTTTGCTTGTACCACATTTGTAGTGATTATAGGGTCCACAAGATGATGTGAATTTAACTTGTAAACTACATAGCTAATATGCGGTATATCAATTTTTAAATAAATAAATAATTGGATATATTGTACTGGAAAGTCTTCAGAGCATTGCAAATTGATCTGAATTCCAAGAGGTTTATGTGGACCTTCTATTCTTGCTTAGACCAGTGACTTTGCGTCCGGAGACCGTCCAGGTGAGTTCCCCAAGCATACATATACGAGTATGTGGTAAGGATCTTCTGATGTGGAGGTGTTTGAAACAGCAGCCCTTTGGAAAGATTTGACAAATTCATCCACCACTAAAGAAACTGACGCAGCAATGTGACAATAATTTTCTGTAAAAATGAAATAAAGTTTGAGACCATTGAGACGCCAGGGACCACTCAGCTGCTCTGAGATGAAGTCTCGCAAAGGGGGTAACGGACTGTAGATGTCATATAACATAATAGTCTCATCATTTATTTGGCTGAGATAGACGGAAGATGGTATACTTGATTGCAAAGTTGAATCACATAGTCCTGCCTTTGTTGAGGTAGAACGCCCTGAGTTGAATGGTATCGAACAGGGCTCCAATAATCTGTAGAGTTTGAGAGAGTTGAAGTTGGGACTTTGGAAAGTTTACTTCGAACCCTTAGTGCTGAAGGGATAGGATTGAGACTGTGTTGCTGAGCGTACTCCCTGAGGAGAGATGTCTTATGAGCCAGTCGTCAAGATAGGGGAAACTTGAAACCCCTGATCTCCTAAAGCTCCTGCCAATACTACAAGGCATTTGGTGAACACTATTGGAGAGGAGGCCAAGCCAAAGGGCAGAACTTTGTATTGAAAGTGTTGATGGGCAATTTGAAATTGCAGAAACTTTCTGTGGAAAAGATGAATTCGAATTTGGGTATAAGCCTCTTTTAGATCTAGAGAGCACAGCCAATCATTTTGAACTAATAATGGGTATAGAGTTCCTAGAGATAGCATTCAAAACTTTTCTCCGATTAGGAACTTGTTGAGGACTTGGAGGTTGAGAATTGTATGTAGACCTCCCGTCTGAAGCACAGACTCTATTTCCAGAAGAAGAAGCGATGTCTGCAGCGGGTTGAAAGAGGACTCTATTGGAGGATGATTTGCAGGTAAGGTGACAAAATGAAGAGAGTATCCCTCTTTGATGACTTTGAGAACCCACAGGTCAGTTGTTATTAGAGTCCAACGTTGATAGTAGATTTGTAGATGATCTATGATTGGATGAGGAAGAGGTTGAGATAGGGGAACAGCAGCTATACTCTCGAGAAGCATGTCAAAAAGACTGAGTAGGCTTTTAGAAGCTGCCGCCTGAGCTTTCAGAGACAGCTGTTGCTTCTGCTTCTTTTGTGGCAGCGGTAAACAGAAGGCTTAGTAGTATATTGCCATTGATATGAATAAGAAGCTTGGCCACCTGTCTTGAAATCGAAGACTTAGTCTTAGTTCTGACCAAAGCATTCTAACTCGTTTCATGCAGAGTTAATATTTGTGTGGCTGCCTCGATGGACTCGCTAAAAAGCAAATCCCCTAAGAATGGAATATTGGCTAATCTGTCCTGAAGATCAATATCCATATTAGAAACTCTTAGCCAAGCCAAATTTCTCATAGCTACTGACATAGCCAATGCCCTAGATGACATCTCAAAAGAATCATAGGCTGACCTTGCTATATATTGTTTAGACTGAAAGAATACCCATAATCTATTGATATTGCGCAAAGTGCTGTGAAGGAATATACTGGTCAAAGCTAGGCAATTGTTTTACCAGTTGTTTTAAATCAGTGTTCTTCAACCGCTGGTCCATGGACTGGTGCTGGTCCGCAGAAATTTCCTGCCTATCCACAGGGCTGGCACGTGCTTCGGGCCCCAGACAGTGCTCTTCAGCCACCGGTCCACAGTGCGATCAATGTGGCGATGTCTTCGGGCCGGCTCCCTCTTCCTCAGTGCTGCAGTGCACAAAGCCGTGGGCAGAGGCTCCTAACCGTGTATTGCGCCTGAAACGTAAGCCTTCTCTCTGACATTGTAACGTTAGAGGGAAGGTTTCCAGATGAGGCATGGGATGCAATGGTGTTACAATTAGTACTATTATGGAGGAGGGGTCTGGGGGTGGAGATGGGCGGGGTCTGGCTCACGACTTAGCCCAGTGTCCTTCAACTGCCGGTCCGTGGACCTGTGCCGGTCCACAAAATAATTATTTTATTTCTGCCGGTCCATAGATGTCAAAAGGTTGAAGAACACTGTTTTTAAATAACAGGAAATATAGAAACTGTAATTAAGAATTCTGTTCGATAGCATGGAATTCTGCTAAAGGTGCTGTCAAATTTGTCCATAGTACAGCTTTCATGCCCTGGAGGTGCCGAAGTATAATCCTTTGCATTGGAAGATTTCTTAAGGGTTGATTCCACCACTAAAGATTAATGTTGAAGCTGTTGTTTATCAAACCCTGGACAATCAAACCCTGCCCATTCTACAGGGAATAAACTTCTCTCAGAGCTACTGTGATAGTTAAAGGCGTTTCCCAATTTTTGAAGTCTCTCTTTAAGAATGCTATGTAACAGTACGTTCTTTGGGAGGTTCATCATAATCCAAGGCCTCCAAGTACTTCCACACTGTGACCAATATCAGCTTCCAATTTAACAGTTAGGTCTTTGCCTAGCTGCCTAATGTATCAAGTAAAAGAAAGTTTTTCTGCAGGAGATTTTCTTCCAGGAGGCATTTTTTGTGGTGACTGTTCCAAAGGAATGCCATAAGACTCAGGTGTAGATAAAGTAGGTGAACAGTCTGAGTCAGAACATAAATCTGAATCATGTAGAAAGCTTGGAAACACTGCATCGAGGAGAATGTTGTCTACGAGATTTTTGACTTCTTCGGTACCGATCTGATGAGGGTGAAGAAGAGGACCGATGACTCTCTTACTTCGAAGTGTGAGATCGATACATTGAGCAGCAATGATATCTTGAAGTCGAACACCCTGAAGAAGAGTGTCGATGTTTCAATGAGGAGCGTCAGTGAGACAAGCAAGAACATTGGTGTGAAAATCGATGTCTAGAAGGTGAATGTCGTCGAAAAGGGGAACAATGGTGTCTCACAGGAGATCCCTGAGGAGTTCAATGCTCTAATGGATAGCTGACAGCAGTACCTTGAGGCTTTGTAATGCTATGCTCAAACAGGGCCAGAACCAAGGGAGTTGATGCTAGCACCGGCATGCAGTGCAGTTTAAATATATTACCAAGCTCTCTCTGGAAGAACTCTTCAAGTTTCTCCCTAAAATAAGGCACCGATACTGATGGCCCAACAGCTGGTACCACCGGTGCAGCAGGTAGTCTCGGAGTTGGTGACCTCGATGAGGATACACACCATGTAGGAGAGACAACCTGCGAAGCTAGAGAGCGGTGGCATCGTTGTTTGATCTGCATCAAGGGATTCGATGCTGTAGAGACCTGTGAAACTTGTTGGAAGCGAGTGTCTTCTTAGATGGCTTCCCCAATGCTGGAATCTCTTGTTATGTCGATGTCGAAGCTGAAGATTTGGCGATATCCATGGGAGTGCCAAACAAATGCTCCTGCTGAGCATGATGGACTTTAAGAGAGCGAGACTTTAAAGTTGAGCAGCGATAACAAGTCTCAGTTTTGTGTTCAGGGCATAACCATTGCAGATACCAATTATGAGGGTCTGCAACAGAAATAGACAGCTGACACATGCCACACTTTTTAAAACCCATCAACAATTTCAACATAGAAGGAAAAACTACTTCAGCAAGACTGAACTCAATTGTCGCTGAATTTGACAAGATAAAAGAAAAGAAAATTATTCTCCCTTCCCTCATTGTTTCTGAAAAAATAAAGAACTCTTAGAAATTAATTTCAGGCTCAGATGTTGGAACTTAGTTTTCCTAAGATTTTTGCAAGTTTTGGGGGGGGGTTTCATTCTAGTAATCAAGGATCTCAATTATTATGTGGACTTGAGATGCATTAGCTTATGTGTTTTCTTTCTAGATATAGATTGTATTATTTGTTTTAAGCTAATACTTTCTTTTCTGTACATGACTAATTCTTGATACTGTATGTTTAAAATTGATAAATAATAAAGAATTTTAAAAAAAGACTATTACGTGAAAGCTGGAAAGCACACTTAGGCTGAACAGAGTGCAGCCAAACAGTACATCTTCACTCCATGGAAAACGAAGAACTGAGGTACCACGAACCTCAGAGGACAGGAAGGCAGTCGCGCATGTGCAGTGCAGGCAATCACGAAGTTTCTAAAAACTTAAAGTGACAGTTCACTTGTCAAAAGGTCCGATTCTGGCTCTGTGGATGATGTCACCCATATGTGAGAATATGCTGCCTGCTTGTCCTAGGATAAACAACCCCATGCAGATGCAGCATTCCCCTTTTTGTTCTTGTTCCTATGCTCCCTTCTATGCCTACTATCTCTCCTCTTTGTTGTATATATCTATGTGTCCAGCTTATCCCCTCTCTTACACCAATGTGTCTAGCTTATCCCCTCTCTTACACCAATGTGTCTCTCACACTCTTTCTTTCCTCCCACCCTCCACTATGTTCAATATTTCACTCACTCTTCCTTCATCCCCTTGGTTCAACTTTTCTCTTTCCCTTTCCTTATCTCTCTTTCTCCCTACAGGGCCTGCACCTCTCTCCCTTCTCTCTAGAACTCTTCTCATGGGTACAACATTTCTATACTCTCCCTTCAGAACCTAGGTGTGGGTCTGGCACCTTTACCTTCCCTTCAGCTCCACTCCAACGACCACAGGGGCCCAGCACCTGTTTTCTCTTCCTCCTAATCCCCAGACCAGATCCAGCAACTGCTCCCTTCCCTTCAGCTCCAGCTAGTCAAGTAGCCCAAACAACTCCCTCCCCTCTTCAAGGGTGCAGCAGCAGCCCCCTCGCAAGTCCACAGCCCCTTCCCTCCTTATCGCAGGTTCAACAACCCCCCCCACCCTCGCTCTTGATGGCCTGCGGCAAAACAAACAAAACAACAAACCTGCAACTCTCCTAGATCGGCTGCTTTGCGTCTCCTGGGGCAGGCCTACCAGCCTATTAGAAGCTTCCTGCAGAAATGGTTGCTCCGGCCAGAAGTTACATCAGAAGGAGGGACTCAGCGGCAAGAAGGTTCTATTTGAAGCAGCCTTACATGCAGGAAGCTTCTAACAGGCTGGTAAGCCAACCCTGGGAGGTGCGCAGGGGCTGACTCAGGAGAGTCGCAGGTTTGTTGGATTTTCCATGGGGTGTTATGCCGCCTGCCATCAGGAGGGAGAGAGGGTGCGAGAGTGGGGTGCTGTTAGAACTATGATAGGGAGGGAGCTGCTGCTGCATCGGCAATCGCAAAATGAGGATGATGGACGCACAATCGTGAGGTGGGCTACAGACCAGGAGGGGTTGGGAGGCAACTAGCAGCAGATACTTTACTGCGGGGACAAGGCCATTCACCACTCTACAGGGCAGTGAATGGCTTTGTCCCCGTACCCATGGAAACCAGTCTTTTTTAAACTCCATTCCTGCGGGTTACCTGCGGGTTAACTGCCACCGTGTCATTCTCTAGACAGAAATAACTCACTGGTCCCAGAATAAAATGGAATTGTACAAGAAGGGGAAATATATTTAAAAGTATTGTCACTACAAATGAATGTCTACTGCAATACCAGTTAAACATAATTTTCCACTTTTTTAAAAAGATATATCATAAGCATGATATTTACATGTGTTCAATATCTACCTCTCCTATCTTATAGCAGGTATCAACAAAGCAAACCAAGAAAATTTACCCAAAAAATGCCACAGGAAAATCCAAGCACAAAGGAATCGCTGATGTGGAATCGATGATCTTGATTCTATAATCAGTTTATTAAAAAGTCACATTAAACATCCATACCACCACATTCCTACTATGTATTATTGGATTATTTTATTGAACTGCACCATTTATTGTGAAGATGTTCAGGTATCAACAGACCATTCAAGTAGAAGACAGCCAGAATTATATCTAAAGAATTGTTTGATTGATATCAAATTCAGAAAATAAATCCCCAAAATGTGTACATTTATCCACTTACTTGTCAAACCAAGCCTTCTTTGGAGGTGCTCCAGTTTCCCCAGATCCAATTGATCTTTGCCGTGATTCTGAATCCACAACTATCCTCACACTGTTATTGTTAGATGGTTTTTCTGTATAAAATAATTTGATTTCAATAAAATAATTGTCTGCTTTTCAAGAATTAAAGGCAAAGGGTGGTTACTTTTTTATAAAATATTATTTGTACATGGACTTGTATTTTTTATTCAAAGGACAAAAAAATTCAATCATCTGCTAATTAGTGATGAGAGTTTTTCAGGGCTAAGCAGCTAAGCACCTTTCCTATGCTTCCATTCTCATTGCATCCTACACTAGGTGCCTCCAAAACCTCTTTTCTTATCTGATTACTTCTCCACTGCCTGAGAGATTAGCTCATGGGCAGAGTGGCTAGAAAACAGATATCTCAGCTCTTGCTACTTTTAAATGGCAGCTACAAATTCAAAGAACACAGAGGCTATTGCATTAGATTCCTCTCCACCCATGCAGGCTATGTAAATGGGGGAATCCACCTCCCGCTCAGTTCTTAATTTAAAAATGATTAAGGAAGATGACACAAAATGAATATTTTTAAATGTTTTTCTATACAAAACTTTTATAGTCATATATATATATACACACACATATACAATCATGTGGAAAAAATTAGGACACTCCATGAAATATTAAGTTCTTTCTTAAAAAATGTTTACATATCAGTGTTAAATCTATTTTTTTATTTATCTCTGGAAAAGAAAGTGACTTAATTGCAGGTAAACAACAAAATGTTTCCTTGATTTACTCATGAAACAAAAGATATCCACAAAAAAGCACAGTTACTTACTGTAACAGGTGTTATCCAGGGACAGCAGGCAGATATTCTTAACTGATGGGTGACGGCACCGACAGAGCCCCGGTATGGACAATTTTAGAGTGATTGCACTCTAAGAACTTAGAAAGTTCTAGACAGTCCGCACCGCGCATGCGCGAGTGCCTTCCCGCCCGACAGAGGCGCGCAGTCCCCAGTTAAGATAAGCCAGCTAAGAAGCCAACCCGGGGAGGTGGGAAGAATATCTGTCTGCTGTCCCTGGATAACATCTGTTACGGTAAGTAACTGTGCTTTATCCCAGGACAAGCAGGCAGCATATTCTTAACTGATGGGTGACCTCCAAGCTAACAAGAGGGATGAAGGGAAGGTTGGCCATTATGAAAATAAATTTTGTAAAACAGATTGGCCGAAATGTCCATCCTGTCTGGAGAATGCATCCAGACAGTAATGAGAAGTGAAAGTGTGAACTGAGGACCAAGTAGCAGCCTTGCAGATTTCCTCAATAGGTGTTGTAAACCGCCTCAAACTACTATGGCTTTGGCGGTATATAAGAAATAAAATTATTATTATTTTATTATTATTAGATCTGAGGAAAGCTACAGACGCTGCCATAGCTCTAACCTTATGGGCCGTGACAGAACTTTCCAGTGCCAGTCCGGTCTGAGCGTAACAGAACGAAATGCAGGCAGCAAGCCAGTTGGAAAGCGTTCGTTTAGAAACAGGATGACCCAGCCTATTAGGATCAAAAGAGAGAAAAAGCTGGAGAGACGATCTGTGAGTTTTGGTGCGCTCCAAGTAGTAAGCCAAAGCACGCTTACAGTCCAAAGTATGCAAAGCCTGTTCTCCGGGATGAGAATGAGGTTTAGAGAAGAACACAGGCAAAACAATGGACTGGTTAAGGTGAAAGTCAGAGACAACTTTAGGCAAGAACTTTGGATGAGTACGGAGAACCACCTTGTCATGATGAAAAACAGTGAAAGGTGGGTCAGCCATTAGGGCATGTAACTAACTGACCTCCTGGCAGAGGTGAGAGCAATAAGGAAGACTACTTTCCAAGTGAGAAATTTGAGATGAGCTGTGGCCAATGGTTCAAATGGAGGCTTCATTAAAGAAGAAAGGACAACATTAAGATCCCAGATGACAGGAGGAGGCTTAAGAGGTGGTTTCACATTGAAAAGACCCCGCATGAATCTGGAAACCAAAGGATGAGCAGTGAGAGGTTTTCCGTGGACTGGCTCATGAAAAGCAGTAATTGCACTGAGGTGGACTCTGATAGAAGTAGACTTGAGACCGGAGTCAGACAAAGAGAGCAAATAGTCCAACACCTGTTCTACTGCCAGTGAAGTTGGATTATGATGATGAAGAAGACACCAGGAAGAGAACTGAGTCCACTTCTGTTGATAACATTTGAGAATGGCCGGCTTCCTGGATGCATCCAGAATATGACGAACAGGCTGAGAGAGAGATATTTGAGCGGAACTCAACCCGAGAGAAACCAAGCTGTCAGGTGTAGAGATGACAGGTTGGGATGTAGAAGGGATTGCTGATGCTGACTAAGTAGAGTAGGAAACACTGGTAGAAGTATGGGCTCTCTGGAACTGAGCTGAAGAAGAAGGGAGAACCAATGTTGCCTGGGCCACCGTGGAGCAATGAAAATCATGGTGGCTTTCTCTCTCTTGAGTTTGAATAGAGTCCTCAACTTCAAAAAAGGGAATTATGATGCCATGAGGAAAATGGTGGGAAAGAAACTCAACAACACCGCAAGGAAGATGGAGTCTGTAGAAAAAGCCTGGACCCTACTTAAGGACACGGTGCACGAAGCACAGACCCTGTGCGTCCCCAAGTTGAGGAAAGGGTGCAAGAAGAATAGAACTAAAAACCCAGTGTGGATAACAAATGCAGTGAAAAAGGCGATAAATGACAAGAAGGCATCTTTCAAAAAATGGAAAAAGGATCGATCAGAGGACAACCAAAAGGAATGTCACCGAGTGGTTAGGAAAGCAAAAAGAGAATATGAAGAGAGACGGGCAGGGGAAGCAACAAACTTCAAATCATTCTTCAGGTACGTCAAGGGGAAGCAACCGGCAAAGGAGGAAGTGGGACCCTTGGATGATGGAGACAGAAAGGGAGTGGTAAAAGAGGAAAAGGAGATAGCTGACAGGTTAAACGAGTTCTTCACGTCAGTCTTCACGAGAGAGGACACAACCAACATTCCGGAATGACCTGGAGGCAGGAACAAAATGTGAGGTTATTAAATTTGCGGATGACACTAAACTATACAGCAGGGTCAAACCCATGGAGGACTGCGAAGATCTCCAAAAAGATCTGACAACGCTGGAAGAGTGGGCCAAAAAGTGGCAAATGAGCTTCAACATAGGGAAATGCAAGGTCATGCATGTAGGGCAAAAGAACCCGATGTTCACTTACAAAATGGGGGGATCACCGCTAGGGGTGAGTAACCTTGAAAGAGACCTGGGAGTGATGGTAGACACATCATTGAAGGCATCAGCGCAGTGCGCCACAGCCTCAAGGAAGGCGAACAGAATGTTGGGCATCATTAAGAAGGGTATCACGACCAGGACGAAGGAAGTAATCCTGCCACTGTATCATGCAATGGTGCGCCCGCACCTGGAATACTGTGTCCAGTACTGGTCGCCGTACCTCAAGAAGGACATGGCGGTACTTGAGAGAGTCCAGAGAAGAGCAACTAAGCTAATAAAGGGTATGGAAGACGCCTCATGTACCGACAGACTGAAGAAGTTGGGGCTTTTCTCCCTGGAAAAGCGGAGACTTAGAGGAGACATGATAGAAACCCTTCAAGATCATGAAGGGCATAGAAAGAGTGGACAGGGACAGATTTTTCAAATTACGGGGAACCACAAGCACAAGGGGGCACTCGGAGAAATTGAAAGGGGAAAGGTTTAGAACAAACGCCAGGAAGTTCTTTTTCACTCAGAGGGTGGTGGATACATGGAACGCGCTACCGGAGGATGTGATAAGCAGAAGCACACTACAGGGCTTCAAAGAGGGTCTGGACAGGTACCTGGAGGACAAAGGGATTGAGGGGTACAGATAGTAGTAGAAGTAGGTAATAGGGATAGGATTAGAGGATTAGAGACAGTTACAAAATTAGTCATGGACACTGTTCAGGCAATTAGACCTGATGGGCCGCCGCGGGAGCAGACCGCTGGGCAGGATGGACCTCTGGTCTGACTCAGCGGAGGCAACTTCTTATGTTCTTATGTAGAGGCAGAGGCGGAAAGGCATAAAGAAACCGATCCGTCCAATTGAGGAGAAACACATCTGCTGCCAGACGATGAGGGGAGTAGAGTCTGGAACAAAATTGGGGCAGTTGATGGTTGTGAGGAGCCGCAAAGAGGTCCACCTGAGGAGTGCCCCATTGAGCAAAGATGGACTGAAGAGTGACAGGATTGAGGGTCCATTCGTGAGGTTGAAGAATTCTGCTGAGGTTGTCTGCCAATGAATTCTGTTTGCCTTGAATATAGACAGCCTTCAGGAACAGACTGCGAGCTGACGCCCAAGACCAAATCCGTTGAGCCTCCTGACATAACAGAAGAGAGCCCGTCCCACCTTGCTTGTTGATGCAGTACAGGGTGACTTGGTTGTCTGTGCACAGAAAAAGAACCTGGGGACAGAGAGGATGCTGAAACACCTTGAGAGCATAAAACATCGCCCGGAGTTCCAGGAAATTGATGTGATGTTGACGTTCTTGGACCGTCCAAAGACCCTGAGTTTGGAGATGGTCCATGTGCACTCCCCAGGCATACGGGGAAGCATCCTTGGTGATGATCATGTGATGAGGAGGCAGATGGAACAGAAGACCTCTGGAAAGACTGGATGAATTCAACCACCATTGCAGAGACTGCCAAAGAGACGATGTCACATATGTGTGTCGTGAACAAGGATCTGTCGCTTGGGACCATTGAGTGGCAAGGGTCCACTGAGGAGTACGCAGGTGGAGACGTGCGAAGGGGGTTACATGAACTGTCGAGGCCATGTGGCCCAAGAGAACCATCATCTCTCTGGCAGAAATGGTGCATTGTAGGAGCACTTGATGACAGAGCCGTAGAAGGGTCTGAAGACAGTTGGATAGAAGAAACGCTCTCATGAGATTGGTGTCCAGGACCGCTCCAATGAATTGTAGTTGTTGAGTGGGAATGAGATGCGACTTCGGGTAATTGATCTTGAAACCCTGAAGATGAAGAAAAGAGATGGTCTGGGTTGTGGCTTGAACCTCTAGCTGAGATGAAGGAGCTTTGATCAACTAGTCATCCAGATAAGGAAAAACCTGGAGACTGTGAGATCTCAGAAAGGCAACCACCACTATGAGGCATTTGGTGAATACCCTGGGAGGCGAGGCTAAGCTGAAGGGTAGTACCTTGTATTGATAAAGCACAGTTACTTACCGTAACAGGTGTTATCCAGGGACAGCAGGCAGATATTCTTGACTGATGGGTGACGGCACCGACGGAGCCCCGGTACGGACACTTTTAGAGTGATTGCACTCTAAGAACTTGGAAAGTTCTAGAGGCCGCACCGCGCATGCGCGAGTGCCTTCCCGCCCGACACAGGCGCGCGGTCCCCAGTTATGATAAGCCAGCTAAGAAGCCAACCCAGGGAGGTGGGTGGGACGCAAGAATATCTGCCTGCTGTCCCTGGATAACACCTGTTACGGTAAGTAACTGTGCTTTATCCCAGGACAAGCAGGCAGCATATTCTTGACTGATGGGTGACCTCCAAGCTAACAAAAAGAGGGATGGAGGGAAGGTTGGCCATTAGGAAAACAAATTTTGCAAAACAGATTGGCCGAAGTGTCCATCTCGTCTGGAGAATGCATCCAGACAATAATGAGATGTAAAAGTATGAACTGAGGACCAAGTGGCAGCTTTGCAGATTTCCTCAATAGGAGTGGAACGGAGGAAAGCTACAGATGCTGCCATAGCTCGGACCCTATGGGCCGTGACAGAACCTTCCAGTGTCAGTCCGGTCTGAGCATAACAGAATGAAATGCACGCTGCCAGCCAATTAGACAACGTACGTTTAGAAACAGGATGTCCCAATTTATTCGGATCACAGGACAGAAAGAGTTGGGGAGATGATCTGTGGGGCTTAGTACGGTCTAAATAGTAAGCCAGAGCCCGCTTACAGTCCAAAGTATGCAGAGCCTGTTCTCCAGAATGCGAGTGAGGTTTCGGAAAGAAGACAGGCAGAACAATGGACTGGTTGAGATGGAATTCAGAGACAACCTTAGGGAGAAACTTTGGATGTGTACGCAGAACCACCTTGTCATGATGGAAGACTGTAAAAGGTGGATCCGCAACTAGTGCATGTAGCTCACTGACCCTCCTGGCAGAGGTGAGAGCAATAAGGAAAAGTACCTTCCAAGTGAGAAATTTGAAAGAGGCGGTAGCCAAAGGTTCAAATGGAGGCTTCATTAAGGCGGAAAGAACCACATTGAGATCCCAGATAACAGGAGGGGCTTTAAGAGGTGGTTTCACATTAAAAAGACCCCGCATGAACCTGGACACCAAGGGATGAGCTGAGAGGAGTTTTCCATGGACTGGCTCATGAAAAGCCGCAATAGCACTGAGGTGGACTCTGACTGAAGTAGACTTGAGACCAGAGTCAGATAAAGAAAGAAGATAATCCAACAAGGTCTCCACTGCAAGGGAAGTGGGATCATGATGATGGAGAAGACACCAGGAAGAAAAACGTTTCCACTTCTGATGGTAACAGTGCAGAGTGGCCGGTTTCCTGGAGGCATCCAGAATTGAACGAACAGGCTGGGACAAAAGAGTATCATGAGAAGTCAGGCCGAGAGAAACCAAGCTGTCAGGTGCAGAGACTGGAGGTTGGGATGTAGAAGGGTCTCCTGATGCTGTGTAAGCAGAGAAGGAAACAGTGGAAGAAGAAAAGGTTCTCTGGAACTGAGTTGAAGTAGAAGGGAGAACCAATGTTGTCTGGGCCACCTCGGAGCAATCAGAATCATGGTGGCTCGTTCCCTCTTGAGCTTGAACAAGGTTCTTAACATGAGAGGCAGAGGAGGGAAAGCGTACAGGAACCGATTGGACCAATCGAGGAGAAATGCATCTGCTGCCAGACGGTGAGGAGAGGAGTCTGGAGCAGAATAGGGGCAGCTGGTGATTGAGAGGAGCTGCAAAAAGGTCTATCTGAGGAGTGCCCCACTGAGCGAAGATGGACTGCAGAGTGAAAGGATCGAGTGTCCACTCGTGAGGCTGGAGAACTCTGCTGAGCTTGTCCGCCAAGGAATTCTGTTCTCCCTGAATGTAGATAGCTTTCAGGAATAGATGGTGATCTGTGGCCCAAGCCCAAATCTTCTGGGCTTCCTGGCACAAGCTGCGAGAGCCCGTCCCTCCCTGCTTGTTGATGTAGTACATTGCAACTTGATTGTCTGTGCATAGCAGGAGGACTTGAGGAAAGAGAAGATGTTGGAAGGCCTTGAGGGCATAAAACATCGCTCTGAGTTCGAGGAAATTGATATGATATTTCATCTCCTGGGCCGTCCAAAGTCCTTGAGTTTGGAACTCGTTCAAATGAGCTCCCCAGGCATAAGGGGAGGCGTCGGTGGTGATGACAAGTTGATGAGGAGGTAGATGGAACAGAAGACCTCTGGATAGATTTGAGGATGTCAACCACCATTGTAGAGACTGACGAAGAGATGATGTTACAGATATGTGACGTGAGCAAGGATCCATCGCTTGGGACCACTGGGTAGCTAGGGTCCATTGAGGAGTGCGCAGGTGCAGACGGGCAAGTGGTGTGACATGAACTGTGGAGGCCATGTGACCCAAGAGTATCATCATTTGCTTGGCAGAGATGGAACGTTGTGGAAGCACCTGCTGACATAGAGATTGAAGCGTTTGAAGACGGTTGGATGGCAGAAACGCTCTCATGAGGACTGTGTCTAAGATTGCTCCAATGAATTGAAGTCTCTGCGTGGGGATGAGATGAGATTTGGGTAGATTGATCTCGAACCCCAGCAAACGTAGAAATAGGATGGTCTGGTTGGTGGCCTGAAGAACTGTCTGAGATGAATTGGCCTTTATCAACCAATCGTCCAGGTAAGGAAACACCTGAAGGTGGTGGGAATGTAGAAAAGCAGCCACCACAATCAGACATTTGGTGAACACTCTTGGAGAGGAGGCTAGGCCGAAGGGTAGCACCTTGTACTGGTAATGACAATGATTGATCATTAAGCGTAGGTACTGTCTGGAGGCCAGATTGATTGGTATGTGAGTGTATGCTTCTTTGAGATCGAGGGAACATAGCCAGTCGCCTTGATTGAGAAGAGGGTAAAGAGTGGCTAAAGAGAGCATCCTGAACTTCTCTTTGACTAAGCATTTGTTGAGATCGCGAAGATCTAGGATAGGTCTGAGATCTCCTGTTTTTTGGGGGACTAGGAAATAACGGGAGTAGAAACCCTGCCCCTTTTGCTCCGGAGGAACTTCCTCTATGGCGTTCAGAAGGAGGAGGGATTGAACTTCCTGAAGGAGCAGGGAAGACTGGGGAGTGTGCAAAGCAGACTCTTTTGGTAGACTTGTGACTGGGAGGGTTTGAAAGTTGAGAGAGTAGCCGTGGTGGATGATGTTGAGGACCCATTGGTCCGAAGTGATAACTTCCCACCGGCTGAGGAACAAAGAAAGACGACCTCCTATGGGTTGAGGTAGGAGTGGTGAAGGTTGGATGCTGGCTATGCCCTGGAGAATCAAGTCAAAAGGGCTGAGTCGGTTTTTGTTGCGGAGGCTGCTTGACAGGTTGCTGCTGCTGCTGTCTAGGTGTTTGCCTCTGCTGCTGCCGCTGCCGCCTAGGTTGTTGAGGAGCAGACTGTAAGGGACGAGCCACATAACGGCGTTGGTAAGCCGATTGCTGTCTGAAAGGACGTGCTGGTGGAGGCTTCTTCTTGGTTTTAAGAAGGGTATCCCAGAGTGTTTCATGAGCGGAGAGCTTTTGGGTAGTTGAGTCCATGGATTCTCCAAACAGCTCATCCCCTAAACATGGTGCATTAGCTAACCGGTCTTGATGGTTAACATCAAGTTCGGATACCCTTAACCAGGCTAAGCGGCGCATGGCCACAGACATAGCCGTTGCTCTAGAGGTAAGTTCAAAGGTATCGTATATAGATCTTACCATAAATTTTCTGAGCTGAAAAAGAGAAGAAGAGCATTGGTGAAAGGCCAAACGTTTCCTCTCAGGCAGGTACTGCTCAAAGGAAGCCATGGTGGTAAGGAGATGCTTTAAATAAAAAGAGAAATGAAAAGCATAGTTGCCAGATCGATTAGCGAGCATCGCATTCTGATAGAGACGCTTACCAAATTTGTCCATGGCTTTGCCTTCTCTACCAGGAGGGACAGAAGCATACACACTAGCTCCTGAGGACTTTTTAAGTGTGGATTCCACCAGGAGAGACTCATGTGGGAGCTGGGGTTTATCGAATCCTGGAATGGGGATAACCTTATACAGGTAATCCAATTTGCGGGGAGCTCCCGGGACAGTGAGAGGAGTCTCTAAATTTTTGTAAAAAGTCTCCCTCAAGATGTCATGAAGAGGGAGTTTCAGAAATTCCTTTGGAGGCTGGTCAAAATCAAGAGCATCTAGAAAGGCTTTAGATTTCTTAGACTCAGCCTCCAAAGGAATGGACAGAGATTCACACATGTCTTTTAAAAAGGAAGAAAAAGACGTGGAATCATGTTTGGAGGAAGGGTCAGGAATATCAGGCTCATCCTCCCCCGAAGAACACTCACCTTCTGAAAGAAAAGGCTCTTCGGAATCACCCCACAGATCAGGGTCTCGAATATGGGAACTACGGTCCCGAGACTCAGGGGTGGATGGTTCCAGGTGTTGGGACTTGCGTACCGACTTACCCGACCTCATCGAAGCGGTACCGGGAGATGTTACCGGTTGCATCGGAGCCGAGGTCTGTACCGACTGGTGTTGAGTTGTCGGCTCCGGTGCAAGGATTGGCATCGACACCGATGAGGCCGAGTGTAGCGGTACCGAAAGAGAGGAAGTAGATAATATAGGTCGTTCCACTCTCGGTACCGGCGGCTCAGTCGAGACCGGCACCGGAAGGTTCGGTGTCAGGATAGCTGGAAGGAGTTGTTGGAGCTGCTCCTTTAGCTGTACCTGTAAGATGGCCGCAATGCGATCATCAAGGGAGGGCACCGGTACCGCCTTTTTCTTTTGCGGTACCTGCGGTGCCGCTCTACACCCCGGAGATGAGGAGCCCGATGTCGAGGGACTCACCTCAATAGGGGCAGAGCGCTTCCGCTGGCGCCTCACGGTCGGCAGGACTGGACTCGCTGCAATGGAGACCGGAGGGCGTTCCAGCAGGGAAGGCTTCTTAGCTGGCTTACCTGGGTGCTGCGACGCCGGCACGGTGTCGCGCGGCGTCGACGAGGAGGGTGCCGACTGGGTAGGAGCCGATGCCGGTGCCGATGTCGCGGGGTCGGACATCTCGGTACCAAAAAGTAAGCGCTGTTGTATCTGGCGATTTTTCAATGTTCGTTTTTTCAGTGTGGCACAGCGGGTGCAGGTGGAAGCCTGATGCTCTGGACCCAGGCACTGTAAGCACCAGTTGTGTGGGTCCGTAAGGGAGATAGGCCGTGCACACCGCTGGCACTTCTTGAACCCTGGCTGAGGGGGCATGAACGGAAAGACGGCTTCTGCCAAATCGAAGGCCGAGGCCTCGATGGTGGCAGTAGGCCCCGCCGGGGCAGACCGAAAAACAAAAAATAACTCGATGAAGAGTAAATTTTTTTTTTTTTTTTTAAACAACACAAAAGAAAAGAATAAAAGGGCAAAAAGACCCGAAAAAGTATTCGCGAGCGGGAAGGCGTAAGAAAAAAATTTTCAACAGCCGTTGAAAAAGCGACTTCTTAGCTCCGCGGAAACTAAGAAACTGGGGACCGCGCGCCTGTGTCGGGCGGGAAGGCACTCGCGCATGCGCGGTGCGGCCTCTAGAACTTTCCAAGTTCTTAGAGTGCAATCACTCTAAAAGTGTCCGTACCGGGGCTCCGTCGGTGCAGTCACCCATCAGTCAAGAATATGCTGCCTGCTTGTCCTGGGATAATGACTGCGATGGATTAGAAATCTGAGGTACCGCCTGGAATTCAGATGGATAGGAATGTGAGTGTATGCCTCTTTGAGATCCAGGGAGCATAGCCAGTCGCCCTGATTGAGAAGAGGGTAAAGTGTGGCCAGGGAGAGCATTCTGAACTTCTCCTTGACCAAACACTTGTTGAGGTCCCTGAGATCCAAGATGGATCTCAGATCTCCGGTCTTTTTGGGAACCAGAAAGTACCGGGAGTAAAAACCCTGCCCCCTCTGATCTAGAGGAACTTCCTCTATAGCATTCAGAAGGAGAAGGGATTGAACCTCCCGTAACAGTAGGGAGGATTGGGATGTGTTTAAAGCAGACTCTTTTGGAGGACTGTCTGGTGGAAGAGTCTGAAAATTGAGAGAGTAACTGTGGCGAATGATGGATAGAACCCACTGGTCTGAAGTGATGAGTTCCCAACGGTTGAGGAAAATCTGACGACGTCCCCCTATAGGCTGATGAAGAGGAGATGAAGGGGGAAGACTGGCTATGTCCTGGAGAAGCATATCAAATAGGCTGAGCAGCTTTAGGCGGAGCAACTGGCTTCACAGGCTGCTTTTGTTGCTAATGAACGTGCTGTTGTTGTTGTTGACGTGGCCTCCGAGGTTCTTTATGAGGAGGTTGGAGAGGACGAGCAATATGATGTCTTTAATATGAAGACTGTTGTCAAAAAGGGCGAGTAGGTGGAGGTTTCTTTTTGGTCTTCAATAAAGTATCCCACCTGGTCTCATGAGCCGATAATTTCTGAGTGGTGGTATCTAGAGATTCTCCAAATAATTCATCACCCAGGCAAGGTGCATTTGCTAGACGGTCCTGATGGTTGACATCCAGTTCTGAGACCCGAAGGAGTATATTGCTGGAAGTATATATTTTACGTTCCGTTAGATACTTTTGAAGTGTAGAAACCTGCTGAATCAAATTCTTCAGGTAGAAAGAAAAGTGAAAGGCATAATTACCTGCTTGTCCTGGGATAATGTATATTCTGAGGAATAAATTAGGACACCCTACACCCTAATAGCTAGTGTTACCCCCTTTGGCTGAAATAACTGACTAAACTGATCAGTGATATAGTCCAGAGGCAGAATGAAAAATCTGGAGTAGATTCCTTCTGCAGCCATGCGGACTGTGTAGAACTTTCTAAGTTCTTAGAGTGCAATCATTCTAAAATTGTCCGTACCGGGGCTCCGTCGGTGCCGTCACCCATCAGTTAAGAATATGCTGCCTGCTTGTCCTGGGATAATGTATATTCTGAGGAATAAATTAGGACACCCTACACCCTAATAGCTAGTGTTACCCCCATTGGCTGAAATAACTGACTAAACTGATCAGTGATATAGTCCAGAGGCAGAATGAAAAATCTGGAGTAGATTCCTTCTGCAGCCATGCGGTTAAAGGGAAATAACCCTACTGTCTGAATGTCTCACCTATTGCACTGGAAAATTAATTTTAACAATGTTGTATTCCTCTGATATTATGAAACCTTTGCTGTTACAATTCTATCAGCAATTATCTCCTGTAATAAAAGCCTTAGCGCACATGCGCACTACAAACTCCGTGTGTCCGCGATCCATGACTCCATGCCACGCATGCGCAGTGCCTGCATCAGCTGATTTCCTGCCCCGATCTCCGACACCGGCTGACTTTCTGCCTTTTGACGACGCTGCTGGGACGCCTCTTCTTCTCACCCCCCAGAACAGCAGCGGCAGCAACCGCAGGGCATTTGCTAGGCCGGCCCACTTCAATAATGCAAGGCAGGCCGGCATAGCAAAAGCCCCGAGGCTGCCCGGGCTAGCAAATGCTGGACAGGGGGAGCAAGGAAGGGAGAAGGGGTATTACTGGAAAGGGGGGAGCAGGGAAGAGGTGCTGATAGACAGGGGGGAGGAAAAAGGAAAGAAGAAGGGCTACTGCTGGACAGGGGGAGCAGGGAAGGGATGTTGCTGGACAGCAGGGAGGTAAAAGGAAGGGAGAAGGGCTACTGCTGGACAGGGGGGGAGCAAGGAAGGCTTGCTGCTGGACAGGAGGGAGATAAAAGGAAGGGAGAAGGGCTACTGCTGGACATGGGGAGAGACACAAAGAAAGACAGACAGGGAGTAGGGAGAGAGACAGAAATAAGGAAACACAAACAGATAGGGGACCAGGGAGAGAGACAGAAAGAAAGACAGACAGGGGGCAGGGAGAGTAACAAAGAAAGAGACATACAGGGGGCCAGGGAGTGAGACAGAAAGAAACAAAGACAGACAGACAGGGGGCCAGGGAGTGAGACAGATAGAAAGGGGACAGGGAGAGAGAAAGAAAGACAGACAGACATACAGAAAGAAAGAGAAAGAAAAAAATGCCTAAACTACACATCTATTCTAGCACCCGTTAATGTAACTAGTATAACATATTAAGTATATTTACATTAACTAATCAGGTGTCTTATAAAATAGAGAAATCTTACTACAACTTTTGAGTTATATGACCTAATGGTAATAAAAGTCCTGCTTCCTCTAGTTAATACTCTGGTTTTGATAGTAAATTGCCACATTAATTATAGCAAGTGAAAGCGGTGCCTGCCTACAAAACAAACACCTGCCACATGTAAATCACAGACAGGCGTTGCTTCTAGAATCGCGATGAGCAGGGACCCTAGGCATCAGAAAAGCACAGTTACTTACCGTAACAGATGTTATCCAGGGACAGCAGGCAGCTATTCTCACATATGGGTGACGTCATCGATGGAGCCCGGATGCGGATGCCTCACAAGCACACTTCCTTGAAGAAACTCGAAGTATCGAGTCACCCGCACCACGCATTTGCGAGTGCCTTCCCACACAGCGCAGGGCGTGTCTCCTCAGTTCAGATAGCTAACAGAGAAGCCAACCAGGGAAGGTGGGTGGGTTGTGAGAATAGCTGCCTGCTGTCCCTGGATAACACCTGTTACGGTAACTGTGCTTTATCCCAGCACAAGCAGGCAGGTATTCTCACATATGGGTGACCTCCAAACTAACCAGAATGGGATGGTGGGAGTGTTGGCAATTTAGGAAAATAAATGTTGTAATACTGTTGGGCCAAACTGTCCATCCCGTCTGGAGAAAGTATCCAGACAATAGTGAGAAGTGAAGGTATGAACCGAGGACCAAGTAGCAGCTTTACAAATTTCCTCAATAGGTGTAGATCTGAGGAAAGCTACTGAAGCTGCCATAGCTCTGACCTTATGGGCTGTGACTTTACTGTGAAGGGATAATCCAGCCTGGGCAGAGCAGAATGAGATACAAGCCACCATCCAATTGGAGATGGTACGCTTAGAAATAGGATGGCCCAACTTATTTGGATCGAAGGAAACAAAAAGTTGAGGAGCAGTTCTGTGTGGTTTGGTGCGTTCCAAGTAGAAGGCCAAAGAACGTTTACACTCCAGAGTATGAAGAGCTGATTCTCCAAGGTGAGAATGAGGCTTTGGAAAAAACACTGGAAGAACAATAGATTGGTTGAGATGAAATTCTGAGACTACTTTAGGGAGGAATTTCGGATGAGTACAAAGAACCATTTTGTCATGATGGAACACCGTGAATGGTGGGTCAGCAACTAAAGCTTGCAGCTCACTGACTCTTCGGGCAGAAGTGAGGGCAATGAGAAACACCACTTTATAAGTGAGATACTTCAGATGAGCCTTATCAATTGGTTCAAATGAAGGCTTCATTAGTTGAGTAAGGACAAGATTGAGGTTCCAAACCACAGGAGGCGGTTTGAGAGGAGATTTGACCTTGAAGAGTCCTTTCATTAATTTGGAAACCACTGGATGAGCAGAGAGGGGTTTCCCTTCAATAGGCTGATGGAAAGCCGCAATTTCACTGAGATGGACTCGGATAGATGTAGACTTGAGGACAGAAATGGATAAGTGCAAAAGGTAGTCCAAAACAGAAGATAAGAAGGAAAGCAGAGGTTCCTTATGATGAGAAAAACACCACGTAGAAAATCTAGTCCACTTTTGGTGATAGCATTGTCGAGTGGTAGGCTTCTTAGATACTTCTAAAACATCTCTTACAGATTGAGAAAACTGAAGAAAAGTTATGTTGAAAGGTACCAGGCTGTCAGGTGTAGAGACTGCAGGTTGGGATGAAGCAGAGATCCTTGACTCTGTGTAAGCAGGGAAGGAAAAACCGGTAGAAGGTAGGGCTCCCTGCTGCTGAGTTGAAGTATAAGGGAGTACCAAGGTTGTCTTGGCCACCGAGGAGCAATTAGAATCATGGTGGCATGATCGTTCTTCAACTTGACCAGAGTTTTGAGAATGAGAGGTAATGGAGGGAATGCATAAAGGAAAAGTTTTGACCATTCCAGAAGAAAAGCATCTGCCTCGAGGCGATGAGGAGAGTATATTCTGGAGCAGAACTGAGGCAGTTTAAAGTTGTGGGGAGCTGCAAAGAGGTCTATCTGAGGCATTCCCCATTGTGAGAAAATGTGATGAAGAGGGGCGGAATGGAGTGTCCATTCTTGAGGTTGCAGGAAATGACTCAAGTTGTCCGCTAAGCAATTCTTTGCCCCTTGGATGTAGGCAACTTTGAGGAAGGTGTTGTGGCGGATTGCCCAGTCCCAAACTTCCAGAGCTTCTTGACATAGGGAGGCAGATCCCATTCCTCCCTGTTTGTTGACATAATACATGGCGACATGGTTGTCCGTCCTGATGAGGACTATCTGGTCGTGAAGATGTTGAAAAGCGTTGAGAGCCTTGAAAATCGCTCTGAGTTCTAACAAGATTGATGCAATATTGACGATCCGTACTGGTCCAATGGCCTTGTGTATGGAGACCATCGAGATGAGCGCCCTAAGCATAGCTCGAAGAGTCTGTCGTGAGGACCTTCTGATGAGGGGGGCGTTTGAAAAAGCAAGCCTCTGGATAAATTGGAAGAGAGCATCCATCAACGGAGAGACTTCTTCAATGATGGAGTGACTGAAATGTGTCGAGAGGGAGGGTCGCAAACTTGCGTCCATTGAGATGCCAGGGTCCACTGAGGAATTCTGAGGTGAAGTCTGGCAAAAGGAGTCACGTGTACTGTAGAGGCCATGTGACCTAGAAGAACCATCATGTCTCGTTGAGATGGAAGATCGGGAAGACACCGTTTGACAGAGTTGAAGAAAAGCTTCCAGTCGTTCTTGTGGAAGGAATGCCCTGAGTTGGATAGTGTCCAGAACAACTCCAATGAATTGTAGAGTCTGTGAGGGTTGAAGCTTAGATTTGGGAAAATTGATCTGAAATCCTAAACTTTATAGGAACCAGGTATTCTGTCGGGTCGCTACAATAACCCCTTGAGACGTGGAGTCTTTGATGAGCCAGTCGTCGAGGTAAGGAAATACCTGAAGACCATGATTCCTTAGAGCTGCTGCTATCACTACCAGGCACTTGGTGAACACTCTGGGAGATGAGGCCAGGCCGAATGGTAGTACTCTGTATTGATAATGCAGATTCCCCATACGATATCTGAGGTATTGACGGGAGGCTGGATGAATGGGTATATGAGTGTAGGCCTCCTTGAGATCCAGAGAGCATAACCAGTCGTTCTGCTCGATGAGGGGATAAAGGGATGCCAGGGACAACATTCAAAATTTTTCTTTGACTAGAAATTTGTTGAGAACCCTGAGATCCAGAATGGGTCGCAGATCGCCCATCTTCTTCGGAACAAGGAAGTGTCTTCTTTGGAACAAGGAAGTAACGGGAGTAAAACCCCCTGTTCTGCTGTTCCAAGGGAACTGGTTCGATGGCATAGAGACGAAGCAGAGCTTGAGCTTACTGAAGAAGAAGGGCGGTCTGGGAAGGATTGGAAGGATACTCTCTTGGAGGAAGCTCTGGTGGAACCTGAGTGAAGTGAAGAGAGTATCCTTCCCTGATGATGGGAAGGACCCAGAGGTCGGATGTAATTGATGTCCATCGGTGGTAAAAATGATGGAGATGACCTTCTATAGGGGGAAAATGAGACAGAGACAGACGGTGGAGGTTATGCTCTGTTGTAAACAGTCAAAAAGGCTGAGAAGCCTTAGGTGCAGCAGAAGGTTGAGGTTTCCGTTGCTTCGGATGTTGCTGTTTCTTAAGAGTAGGGCGAGTATAAGGAGTCGGCTCTGGAGCAAAACGCCATTGATTGATAAGCGCAGGGCGTGCAGGTTTGGCAGGAGCTGGCTTTGGCTTAGGTCTGACAATAGAAGCAAAGGATTTTTCATAGTCAGACAATTTCTTGGTGGCTGCCTCGATAGATTCATCAAAGAGGTCATTGCCCTCACAAGGAATATCAGCTAAGCGGTCTTGAAGATTAGGGTCCATGTCAATGGTATGAAGCCAGGGAAGACGACGCATAGCTATGGAGCAAGCAGCTGCTCTGGCAGACAACTCAAAGGCATCATAAGATGACTGGAGGTGATGCAAACGGAGTTGAGACAAAGAAGCAAGGACTTCTTGAAATTCAAAGTGCATTTGAGTATCCAAATAATTCAAAAACTTTGGTAGTAAAGAAATAAGGAATTCAAAATAAGTGATGAATTGAAAATTATAGTTGAGGATTTTGGAGGACATCATAGCATTTTGATAGATGTGACATCCAAATTTGTCCATAGTTTTCCCTTCCCTTACAGGAGGAACGGTGGCATAAACCTTGGAAGGATGGGACCTCTTTAAGGAGGACTCGACAAGCAGGGATTGATGAGATAACTGTGAGTTGTTAAACCCTTTGCGATGCACAGTTTTATACCTCGAGTCCAATTTGCCTGGAACAGCTGGTATGGAAAAAGGTGTCTCCGTGTATCGACCAAAAGTCTGATTCAAAAGCTTATGAAGAGGAAGCTTAAGTGACTACGCCGGAGGTTGAGGAAGATGCATGACTTCGAGATACTCCTTAGAGTATTTAGAGCCAGTGTCTAATTGAAGATCCAAGTCTACAGCCATCTAATGAAGGAAAGATGAGAAAGATAGCTGATCCGCCAATGCTTTGCCTCGAGAAGGACTCTAGGACATCGAGGCAGCTTGGGTTGAAGATGAAGCCTCGGCAGGAAAAAAGGCATCGAAGGAACATGGTGACTTGGACGAGGAAATCGAAACCGGGATATCCTCGAGGTCCGGCATTGGAGACCTCAAACGAGGAGTCGGTGGTCTAGTCGAAGTTGGGGTAGATCGAGACTTATTTGAAGAAGGTCGTTCTTTAGAAGAACTATGCCTGGAAGGATGCCTCGATGAAGGCCTCGATCGTCGATGAGAACTTTGCCTGGAAGCAGATCTCGAGGATCGAGGAGACTTCGCCTCGGAGACGGAAGCAGCCGATGCTATCAAAGAATGGATAGGACTGGAGGCTGTAGATCAAAGCTCCAGAAGAGTGATGGAGGAACCTCGATGCACTCCCAAAGACTCTACTCCTTGTATAGAGTGTGAGGATTCCTGTCGAGGCACTTGCAAAGAATCTGCTCCTTGTTTCACGTGCTTGGATACCAGACCAGACACTCGCAGAGACTCTGCTCCCTGCAAAGTGTGGGTAAGCTCAGACTGATGTAAAGGAAGCGGCTCGACCTTGCGGGAGTCTGTTGAATGCCCAGGCTGGATAAGAGGAAGCAGTTTGGGTCCAATATTTGTAAGGAACTGAATAAACTGCTTCTCTAACATAGTCTGGAAAGAAGCCGGCATTGATGGATCCATGTCTGAAACCGGACCACCTGCCTTGGCTGGAGGTTCCTTCCAGGTAGTGTGAGTGTGCACTTTAATCACTACCGGTGGAACCGACTGCTGAACTGTCTGACCTGAGGAAACAGGGAAAGATAGAGCAGATGTCGTCGAAGAAAGAGCCGCTGCAAACGATGAAGGTCTAATGAGGCTCAAGGTGGAAGCAGTAGAAGCAGGAGGAGCCTCGGTAGGAGTCAAGGCTGAAGTAGCCTTCGAAGTCGAGGGATCAGTAGAAGACTCCATCCCGAAGAGCTGGTCCACCAAGGTACAACGACGATTGAAAGCACAAGGCTAAAGAGTTTGACAAGGCAGGCACAACCTAGGATGATGATTCGGCCCAAGACACTTGAGGCAGCGACGATGTGGGTCCGTAAGAGATATAGTGCGCTGACATTTGCCACACTTCTTGAAGCCCATAACAGACCGGAGCATAGAAGAAAAAATAGCTGCCGCAAGATCAAAGCCCTTGGGCTGCGGCCGGGCGGCCTGTCCTGGAAAACGAACGGAATAAATTTTTTTTTTTTTTTTTTTTTTAAAGAAAGAAATAAAATAAAATAAAAGAAGAACAGCTATTCGTGAGAAAAAGAAGTACAAACCGCGGTTCAAAGAAGACACTAAGTAACAAAGTTCACGCAGAGAGTCAAAGACGGACTTCTCGGCTCCGCAGAAAACTGAGGAGACGCGCCCTGCACTGGGCGGGAAGGCACTCGAGCATGCGCGGTGCGGACGACTCAAAACTTCAAGTTTCTTCAAGTAAGTCTGCTTGTGAGGCGTCCACATCCGGGCTCCGTCGATGACGTCACCCATATGTGAGAATACCTGCCTGCTTTTCTTGGGATAATGTAGGCTAGGATTTAATAGGCCTACATTTCCGGTGCCTTGGATCTTGTCAGAATTGTGGCCAGCGGTGCACAGTGATGACAAGTCCGGCGCTGCCCCTAAATATGGCCACAAATCTCCAGTTCTTTGCGGTTGCCTGTCAGTTCCATCATATTAATGACTGGTTCCAGAACCTCTCTAAATCCTCATTTACAGCGGCAGAAATCACTATATTACGTCCTTATCATTTTAGTACTTTACTTCATGCATTTCTAAAACACTTTTGGCACCTCACGCATGTCATTCCAGTATACTTGGCTATGAGAGGAGCTTGTCGGTGGTTTTGCACTTTCCTAAAATTCTGTCCTGAACTCTCGTCCTTGCTTCTTATCTGTGGTAATCCTAATTTTGAACCAGGGAGGACATCTAAGACATTTCAAACCTGGGCGGCTCAGGGTATACTCTACATATTTCATGTACTGGAGATGGATGGATCACTTAAGCCCTTTCAAGGCCTCTGACAGTTATGCATATTGGCAGCTGCGACATTACATTCACACTTCTGCCACATTCTACCTGGACATCACAGTTTCTTGAACAATTTAAAGAGATTCTTTGCCTGGAGGCCCAAATCGATATACCTTTACATTTTTATCATCGTGATTTACTGGACTTGCATCTGGAATATGATTACATGGGGCTCAGGGCTCACTGGTTCGTTGACCTGGGGATGATGCTCCCTGAAGGTAAAATCAAACAGTATCTCCGTATGAAGTCCCATCTGAATTTGCCAATCTCCCTCTGGGAAATTGGATATGAGATGGCAATGTGACTTTATATTTCACCCGTTTGGGCTCAAAAAATGGCCATTCGCCAGGACTCTGCTTGTCCAAAGTGTCTTTGTTCCAATGCTACTCTAGGCCACATGCTATATTCTTGTCCTCATATAACTCGATTTTGGAGGAGGATTTTAGAACATATTTCAGATCTCTGGTGAGTGCGATGTCTCCTTAACTCCATTATTACTTTTTTCTAGGTGCCTAGTCATAACCCCAGTACCCAGGGGTCTGCGAGACTTTTTGAAAATCTCTCTTTTGTTGGGTGTGAAATCTATTTTGTTGTATTGGTTAGACTCTGAATCCCCTACACTGGCTCAGTGAAGGGTGCTGCATATACACCATCTCCAAATGGAGCAACTGTGAATCCCTGACTTGGATACTCCTGAAGGGCGAAAATTGCATATACATGTGGGAACCATTTTACAATTCTCTAACTCCTGTTTCCCGGAGTAGACTGTTGAACTTGTGACTATCCAGTTGGCGACTGTTTCTGATCAGTTTTTCTTCATTGGAGCTATCATGTACTTTGAGGGCGGGGGGGAGGGGGAGGGAGAAAATTTGAAAAGCCGCGTTGGCTTATGTGTATTCATGATGGTTACTATGCTGTGCTTGCTATGGTATTCTCTTTCTTGTGCTGTGATATTTTTCAATAAAGTATGGTAAAAACAAAAACGAAAAGATCTCAGTGGCTGTGTAGTAGCAGCTATTTTTTCTTTTTAACATGAGTTTAATTGGGTTTTAATGGCACAACAAATTATCACACTACTTAAACTTATGTTAGGTGCTGGAAGGTGCTTAAAATAAGACTGCTTATTTGTGAATCTGGGCCTAAGTGCCCATAATAACAGAACCACTAACAAAGTAAACAGTACATGACAAAGAGAAAGAAAATTGGATAGAATAGATTGCCTAACAGTAGGTTATAAAATTCTTTGTGCATTTGTCAGCACTGAATTTTATGTGGTCCTTCATCATAAGGCGTATGAGGACAGACTTAAAGATAAGAACATAAGCAGTGCCTCTGCCGGGTCAGACCACAGGTCCATCCTGCCCAGCAGTCCGCTCCCGCGGTGGCCCAAAAACAGGTCAAGACTTGTCTGAATCATCAGAAGGGGCTCCCTTGCCACCTTGGTTTCTCATTTAAGTCCTGCCTTCCTATCGAAGTCCTAGCCCTCCGGTCTTGCACATGCACGACCAGGTTGGTTTATACTCATTACCTGGTTAACTTCCTATACTTGTGTTACATTCCAGCTCCTCCCTCAGTATCCCACGATCCCTTTATCCCTCAGGAATCCATCCAATCCCTGTTTGAATCCTTGTACCGTACTCTGCCTGATCACTTCCTCCGGTAGCGCATTCCAAGTGTCCACGACCCTTTGGGTGAAAAAAAACTTCCTTGCATTTGTTTTGAACCTATCTCCCTTCAGTTTCTCCAAATGCCCCCTCGTACTTGTTGTCCCCTTCAGTCTGAAGAATCTGTCCCTATCCACCCTCTCTATGCCCCTCATGATCTTGAAGGTCTCTATCATATCTCCCCTGAGCCTCCTTTTCTCCAGAGAGAAGAGCCCCAGCCTATCCAGCCTCTCGGCGTATGAGCAGTGTTCCAGCCCTCTTACCATTTTCGTTGCTCTCCTTTGGACTCTCTCAAGTACCGCCATGTCCTTCTTGAGGTGCGGCGACCAATACTGAATGCAGTATTCCAGATGTGGACGCACCATCGCTCGATACAATGGCATGATGACTTCCCGTGTTCTGGTTGCTATGCCCTTCTTTATGATGCCCAGCATCCTGTTAGCTTTTTTCGAGGCTGCTGCGCACTGTGCAGATGGCTTCAGTGATGCATCCACCAGCACACCCAAGTCTCTCTCGAGTCTGCTGTCTCCCAACAATACCCCCCCTAATTTGTAGTTGAACAACGGGTTCTTTTTCCCTATATGCATGACCTTGCATTTGTCCACGTTGAAGCGCATTTGCCATTTGTTTGCCCAGTCTTCCAGCTTGTCCAGGTCCCTTTGTAGGTCCTCACACTCCTCCCTGGTCCTAACTCTGCCGCACAGTTTGGTATCGTCTGCAAATTTTATAACCTCACACTTTGCCTCCTTTTCCAGGTCATTGATGAATATGTTAAAGAGTAAAGGCCCCAGCACCGATCCCTGTGGCACACCGTTCGTGACTCCCCGCCAGTCAGAATATTGACCCTTTACTCCAACCCTCTGCAGTCTACCCGACAGCCAGTGCTTGATCCATCAGTGCACATCCCCTCCCACCCCGTGGTTCCACAGCTTCTTAAGTAGCCTTTCATGTGGCACCTTGTCGAAAGCCTTTTGAAAGTCGAGGTAAATGATGTCTATGGGCTCCCCATTGTCCACCCGACTGCTTATTCCCTCAAAGAAGTACAGAAGGTTCGTTAGGCACGACCTTCCCTTACAGAATCCGTGCTGGCTTGTTCTCAGTAGGCCATTCCTCTCGATGTGCTCGCAAATGCCGTCCTTGATCATAGCTTCCACCATCTTCCCTATAATTGAAGTCAGGCTCACCGGCCTGTAGTTCCCGGGGTCACCCCTCGATCCCTTCTTGAAGATGGGTGTGACATTTGCCAATTTCCAGTCCTCTGGCACCTCACCAGTTTTCAAGGATAGGTTGCAAACATGTTGGATTGTGCCCGCTATTTCCTGTCTTAGTTCCTTCAGAACCCTTGGGTGGATCCCGTCCGGGCCCGGTGATTTGCCGCATTTTAACCTGTCTATCTGTTGGAGGACATCCTCCCTACTTACCTCTATGTGCTCTAATTTTTCAGCCTGTTCCCCACTCATGAGCTCCTCTGAGTCTGGTATATTAGATGTGTTTTCACTCGTGAAAACCGACGAGAAGAACGTGTTCAATCTCTCAGCTACCTCTTTATCCTCCTCAATCACTCCCTTCCTGTCCCCATCGTCCAACGGCCCTACCTCCTCTCTCGCTGGTCGCTTCCCCTTAATGTAACTGAAGAATGCCTTGAAGTTTTTCGCCTCCTTGGCCAGCCCCTCTTCGTATTTCCCTTTTGCTTCCCGGTGGCATTCCTTTTGGCATTTCCTGTGCGCCTGGTGATTTTCCTCTGTTGGGTCCTTTTTCCATCTCTGGAAAGATACTTTTTTGTCCTTTATCGCCCTCTTTACTTCTATTGACATCCAAACCGGGTCCTTTGATCGCTTGTTCTTGCAGCCTTTCCTGAAATTGGGGACGTACATTCTCTGTGCTTCCTGAAGGGTGTTCCTGAATAGGGTCCAGGCGCTTCCCACAGTCACCATCCCAAAGATGTTTCTGAGCTTCCTCCCCACCATTTCCCTCATAGCAACGTAGTTCCCTTTCTTGAAGTTCAGCGCAGTTGTTGCGGTCCTCCTAACTATGGGTGTCCCTCTTTCTAATGTGAATCTGATCGTGTTGTGATCACTGTTGCCTAGTGGTCCTCCCACTTCTACCCCTCTTGCAGGCCCCCCTAATCCGTTTAGGATGAGGTCAAGAGCAGTGTTCCCTCTAAGCGGGCGGGTGTTGTGAGCAAACTTTTTTCACCGTGAGCCAAAAATATCGGGCGCCAGCAAGTTATGAGCCAACTCGCCCGATTCTCCTCTCGCCGCCCTGCCATCTGCCGTACGCCTCTTCCGATTGTGCGCTGTGACGAGAAACGTGTGCGCTGCGATGTAATATTTTGTGCGCCAGCGCAGCTTAGCGGGAACACTGGTTCAAATGGTTTTATTTATTTCCCCAAATTTATTTTTGTTATACGCATTGAAAATATTTGATATTGCGTTTAAATCAAAATCTCAATAAACTTGAAACGAGTGCCCGTGAGATTGTGGGAGGGTTAAATACTCAAAACTTAGAAGTTTTTGCTACGCCAGCTTTCTGGTATCTTTACATACAGTGGCGTACCTAGCATATGTAACATCCGGGGCCCATCATTTTTTGGCACCCCCCCCATCTGTAAGAAAAACATGATTTTTAGTAACAAACCACACGTCACACATGAGTACCTAGGAAAAGGCAGCATCTTACATATTGCAGTGAGCAGTACATCAATACACCCATTGTAAAACTAAACAAGCCAGACCAGCACAGATCAATCCTACACCGTCAATCCTAACAGAAAACACACAGAACACAGAAAACACCTTCGCCTAGTAAGGAATATGTAATCACAAACTAACCCCTCCCTCTTTTACAAAACTGTAGTGTGGATTTTAGCTACGGAGGTAACAGCTCTGATGCTCATAAAATTCTGAGCATCAGAGCTGCTACCACCAAGGCTGGTGCTAAAAACGCTTCACAGTTTTGTAAAAGGGGGGATAAAATAAAAATACATAGACAAAGGTTAAATTGAACCAGCAAGAAGCTGGACTCTGCATACAATGCTTCACAGAAACAGTGACACATGTCTCCTAAAGCAATAAATAAATAGAAATTTTTTTCTACCTTTGTCTTCTGTGGTTTCTCCTTTCCTCATCTTCTTGTAACTCTCTTCCTTCCATCCACTGTCTGCCGTCTCTCTTCCCCTATATGGCATCTTCTCTCCTTCTATGCCCCTTCCAGAAACTGTATGCCTCCCCCTTCCATCTCTCCTTTCACCCCATTGGTCTGGCATCTCTCTCCTCGCCTTCCCTCTCCCACACCTCTCCTCATAGTCTGGTATCTCCCCTTCCCTGATTCTCTGGCATCTCTCTCCTTTCCTTTTCTTCCATCTTTCGCTCCCCCTCCATGCTCTCACATCTCCCCCTTCCTTTTCCCTTAGACTGGCATACCTTCCTCCTACGCTCCAAGCCCTGGCATCTCCTTTAATTCCCTCCCTCATCTTCCTTCTCCCTCCAGCTGGGTACCGCAACACTCTTCCCTGCAGCTCTGCACTTCCCCACAATTGCCATGCTTCGGTTCCTCTTCTTCCTTCCTTCCTCCCCCCCCCCCCCCGCGGGACCCTGCGGCACCATCAACTCTTACTCCCTCTAATGTCGGCCCTGCAGCTCCAGACTTCCTCGCACCTTCTCCCCTCCCCCTTTGGATCGCTATTATTTTAAATGTTATAGCCGCGGAGCTGTATCCATCAGTGGAGATGTCTAACCTCGGCCTGCCCCGGAACTCTTACTGCAACAGTGACTTCCTGTTCCTGCCTAGACGGGCGGCTGCTGCAGTAAGAGTTCCGGGGCAGGCCGAGGTTAGACATCTCCACTGATGGATACAGCTCCGCGGCTATAACATTTAAAATAATAGCGATCCAAAGGGGGAGGGGAGAAGGTGCGAGGAAGTCTGGAGCTGCAGGGCCGACATTAGAGGGAGTAAGAGTTGATGGTGCCGCAGGGTCCCGCGGGGGGGGGGGGGAGGAAGGAAGGAAGAAGAGGAACCGAAGCATGGCAATTGTGGGGAAGTGCAGAGCTGCAGGAGCTGTTATAGCCGCGGAGCTGTATCCATCAGTGGAGATGTCTAACCTCGGCCTGCCCCGGAACTCTTACTGCAGCAGCCGCCCGTCTAGGCAGGAACAGGAAGTCACTGTTGCAGTAAGAGTTCCGGGGCAGGCCGAGGTTAGACATCTCCACTGATGGATACAGCTCCGCGGCTATAACATTTAAAATAATAGCGATCCAAAGGGGGAGGGGAGAAGGTGCGAGGAAGTCTGGAGCTGCAGGGCCGACATTAGAGGGAGTAAGAGTTGATGGTGCCGCAGGGTCCCGCGGGGGGGGAGGAAGGAAGGAAGAAGAGGAACCGAAGCATGGCAATTGTGGGGAAGTGCAATCCCCCCAATGCGTCCCCTTACCTTACCTCCCCTTACCTTTGCGACGCGTGTGTGCGCTGTGAAGAGAAACTTGTGCGCTGCGATGTATTATTTTGTGCGCGAGCGCAGGCCAGCACAGCTTAGCGGGAACACTGGTCAAGAGTAGTACCCCCTCGCGTCGGTTCTTTGACTAGTTGCTCCATGAAGCAGTCCTTCACAGCTTCTACAAATCCTGTCTCCCTAGTGCATTTGGAGTGACCCGTACTCCAGTCTATCCCTGGGTTGTTGAAGTCCCCCATCACTGTTACACTTCCAGTCCTGCACTCCTGTCTCAATTCCGCTTCCAAGTCGTGTCCAACTCCCTCTGGCGTACCAGGTGGTCGATAGTACAGCCCCAATTTTATGCCCGCACCTTTGTTTCCCGGTAATTTGACCCATAGCGATTCCAGCCCCTCTGCCTTCGTTGCCATATCCATCCCGACCGAGTGGATAGAGTCCTTTATATATAGTGCTATGCCTCCCCCCTTTTTGTGGGTCCTGTCCTTCCTATAGAGCTTGTACCCCGGCAGCGCTACATCCCATTGATTTTCCTCTGTCCACCAGGTTTCTACAATTCCAATTATATCTAGGTCCTCCCCCTTGGCGACGACTTCTAGTTCACCCATCTTGGCCGTGAGGCTTCTTGCATTTGCGTATAAGCACCGCAGGTCCCGTCGTTTTTCTTCCACCTCTGCATTTACCTGGGCCACTTGCCCTTGGATTTCTGGCAGTTTTCCCGCTCTCTGTGTTTCTGCTTTACCCTCAGCCTTTACCCTCTTAGCTTTCAGCTTCCCCACATTCCTGCCACCCCACTTTCCCGCTTTTCCTCTGGGATTTCTAGCCCTACCGGCCCCCTCCTGTGCTGTCATCCCTTGAGCCTCTGTTTGATCCCCCTTGCCTTGTGGTACCTCTATATTACCCTCGGCTTTCGCCCTTATGCCACCCAGTCCCCCTGTGTCCCCATGCCCCTTAGTCTTCTCCCAGCAAGCTCCCTTTACCTGATGTTTCCTCGCTGTCTGATTTGTAGATCTTCCGGTCCCTCTGTTTCCTCCCTGCAGTCAGCCCGTTCAGCATCTGTTCTGGATGCTGTTGTCCGAAGCGTCAACATCAGATCAGCTGTCGGCTTTCCCCCTCTCTTCAGTTTAAAGCCCTCTCGATCTCCTTCCTCAAATTGGTTGCCAGTAGTCTGGTTCCCGCTGTGCTCAGGTGCAGGCCGTCCCGCCGGTAGAGCTTGCTCTTTCCCCAGAAGGACGTCCAGTTCCTCACAAAGCGGAAGCCCTCCTCCTGGCACCATCTCCTCAACCATGCATTCACAGCTTGGAGGTCTGCCTGCCTCTTTGCATCTGCTCTCGATACAGGCAGGATCTCCGAGAATGCTATCCTCCGTGTGCTCCGCTTCAGCTTTCGTCCCAGGACCCTGAACTGGTCAGTCAGTGTGTCCATGCTGAAGTTCCTCCGCTCACATCGTTTGTTCCGACGTGGATTATTACCGCAGTCTCCTCTGTCTCTGCTCCGTCCAGGATCCTCTCGATCCTATCAGTGATGTCTCGTGTCTTGGCCCCTGGGAGACAAGTCATAGTAACATAGTAACACAGTAACATAGTAGATGACGGCAGATAAAGACCCGAATGGTCCATCCAGTCTGCCCAACCTGATTCAATTTAAATTTTTTTTTTTTCTTCTTAGCTATTTCTGGGCGAGAATCCAAAGCTTTACCCGGTATTGTGCTTGGGTTCCAACTGCCGAAATCTCTGTTAAGACTTACTCCAGCCCATCTACACCCTCCCAGCCATTGAAGTCCTCCCCTGCCCATCCTCCTCCAAACGGCCATGCACAGACACAGACCGTACAAGTCTGCCCAGTAACTGGCCTAGTTCAATCTTTAATATTATTTTCTGATTCTAAATCTTCTGTGTTCATCCCACGCTTCTTTGAACTCAGTCACAGTTTTACTCTCCACCACCTCTCTCGGGAGCGCATTCCAGGCATCCACCACCCTCTCCGTAAAGTAGAATTTCCTAACATTACCCCTGAATCTACCACCCCTCAACCTCAAATTATGTCCTCTGGTTTTACAATTTTCCTTTCTCTGGAAAAGATTTTGTTCTACGTTAATACCCTTTAAGTATTTGAACGTCTGAATCATATCTCCCCTGTCTCTCCTTTCCTCTAGGGTATACATATTCAGGGCTTCCAGTCTCTCCTCATACGTCTTCTGGCGCAAGCCTCCTATCATTTTCGTCGCCCTCCTCTGGACCGCCTCAAGTCTTCTTACGTCTTTCGCCAGATACGGTCTCCAAAACTGAACACAATACTCCAAGTGGGGCCTCACCAATGACCTGTACAGGGGCATCAACACCTTCTTCCTTCTACTGACTACGCCTTTCTTTATACAGCCCAGAATCCTTCTGGCAGCAGACACTGCCTTGTCACACTGTTTTTTCACCTTTAGATCTTCGGACACTATCACCCCAAGGTCCCTCTCCCCGTCCGTGCATATCAGCTTCTCTCCTCCCAGCATATACGGTTCTTTCCTATTATTAATCCCCAAATGCATTACTCTGCATTTCTTTGCATTGAATTTTAGTTGCCAGGCATTAGACCATTCCTCTAACTTTTGCAGATCCTTTTTCATATTTTCCACTCCCTCTTCGGTGTCTACTCTGTTACAAATCTTGGTACCATCTGCAAAAAGGCACACTTTTCCTTCTAACCCTTCAGCAATGTCACTTACATACATATTGAACAGGATTGGCCCCAGCACCGAACCCTGAGGGACTCCACTAGTCACCTTTCCTTCCTTCGAGCGACTTCCATTAACCACCACCCTCTGGCGTCTGTCCGACAGCCAGTTTCTGACCCAGTTCACCACTTTGGGTCCTAACTTCAGCCCTTCAAGTTTGTTCAACAGCCTCTTATGAGGAACTGTATCAAAGGCTTTGCTGAAATCCAAGTAAATTACATCTAGCATATGTCCTCGATCCAGCTCTCTGGTCACCCAATCAAAAAATTCAATCAGGTTCGTTTGGCACGATTTACCTTTTGTAAAGCCATGTTGCCTCGGATCCTGTAACCCATTAGATTCAAGGAAATACACTATCCTTTCTTTCAGCAACACTTCCATTATTTTTCCAACAACTGAAGTAAGGCTCACCGGTCTGTAGTTTCCTGCTTCATCCCTGTGACCACTTTTATGAATAGGGACCACATCCGCTCTCCTCCAATCCCCAGGAATCACTCCCGTCTCCAGAGATTTGTTGAACAAGTCTTTAATAGGACTCGCCAGAACCTCTCTGAGCTCCCTTAGTATCCTGGGATGGATCCCGTCTGGTCCCATCGCTTAGTCCACCTTCAGTTTTTCAAGTTGCTCATAAACACCCTCCTCCGTGAACGGCGCAGAATCTACTCCATTTTCTCGTGTAACTTTGCCAGACAATCTCGGTCCTTCTCCAGGATTTTCTTCTGTGAACACAGAACAGAAGTATTTGTTTAGCACATTTGCTTTCTCCTCATCACTCTCCACATATTTGTTCCCAGCATCTTTTAGCCTAGCAATTCCATTTTTTATCTTCCTCCTTTCACTAATATATCTGAAAAAATTTTTATCTCCCTGTTTTACATTTTTAGCCATTTGTTCTTCCACCTGTGCCTTCGCCAAACGTATCTCTCTCTTGGCTTCTTTCAGTTTCACCCTGTAGTCCTTTCTGCTCACTAGTTGGTCCTCCCTTCCTCCAGCTACGTGACTGTCTACCTCTCTCAAGATCGAGTCTACCACCACAATAGCAGACTTCCCTTTCCTCAGCAACCTCCTCTGCCTCAGGTCCGTGTCCTTGGTGTAGTGTGGTGTCTCTCCCTCGGGGTCCTGGTGAGTCGCGGTCTCCTCCTCTTGCGTTGTCCCTCCGCTAGGTCCTTCCCCGGTATCGCCTTGTGGATCCTGGGTCTCGTCTACCGACATCCGTCTGTGCTGCTACTGATCCCGTTCCTCCACCGTCCTATAGGCTTCCTCAATGAATCTCTCGAGGTCCCTCACCTGGTCCACAATGGGGCCTGCTCCGTCTGTGTTCTGGGTAGACCAGCTCGTCTCCTCTGTGGTGCGCAGTTCCTCCAGTCCCTCTAGCTCCTGGACCCTGACCCTCAATCTGCCGACCTCCATCCTCAGGCTTTCCAGTTCCTGACACCGACTGCATATGTACTCCCGCCTTCCCAAAGGGAGGTAGTCGTACATATTGCACTCTGTGCAGTATACCGGAAAGTACCTCTGGGATCCTGGGTCCTCCATCGCTCTTGTGAAGTGCTGGTGTGCTCCTGCTGTGGGTAAGAGAGAGAGAAAGAGAGAAAGGAAAAAGAGAAAAGAAGAGAAATGTGAATTACTTGGCGTTTCTGGCTCCCTCGCAAGGCTCCTTCGCAAAGGCGCTCTCGCTAAGGCGAGCGCCTTTGCCGCTCGCCTTCGCCGCGTGCCGAACGGCTGGGCGCCGTTGGCTCCCTTCTTCTTAAAGGGGAGCCCGGGCGCCGACGCAACCTGTGACGCGGTGGGGGTGGGCGGAGCTACCTCTCGCCGCGACCCCGGTTCCTCCTGCCTGCTCTGCCTTCCTCCCCTGGCTACCTCCTCGTGGCTTCCTCTTCCTGCCCTCCGCCGCTGAAAAACACAAGGCAAAAAAGAAGAAAGGACACTGCAACAGGTCTGCTTCGTGCCCTGGCTTCCCTTCTTAAAGGGGAGCCCGGGCGCCGACGCGACCTGTGACGCGGTGGGGGTGGGCGGAGCTACCTCTCGCCGCGACCCTGGTTCCTCCTGCCTGCTCTGCCTTCCTCCCCTGGCTACCTCCTCGTGGCTTCCTCCTCCTGCTCTCCGCCACTGAAAAACACAAGGCAAAAAAGAAGAAAGGACACTGCAACAGGTCTGCTTCGTGCCCCGGCTTCCCTTCTTAAAGGGGAGCCCGGGCGCCGACGCGACCTGTGACGCGGTGGGGGTGGGCGGAGCTACCTCTCGCCGCGACCCCGGTTCCTCCTGCCTGCTCTGCCTTCCTCCCCTGGCTACCTCCTCGTGGCTTCCTCCTCCTGCCCTCCGCCGCTGAAAAACACAAGGCAAAAAAGAAGAAAGATCTCAATCTGTATACTTTGGAGGAAAGGCAGGAGAGGGGAGATATGATAGAGACGTTTAAATACCTACGTAATGCAAATGCGCATGAGTTGAGTCTCTTTAATTTGAAAGGAAACTACAATGAGAGGGCATAATGGAAGTGTTGCTGAAAGAAAGGATAGCGTACTTCCTTGAATCTAATGGGTTACAGGATCTGAGGCAACATGGCTTTACAAAAGGTAAATCGTGCAAAAAAAGAACCTGATTGAATTTTTTTGATTGGGTGACGAGAGAGCTGGATCGAGGACATATGCTAGATGTAATTTACTTAGATTTCAGCAAAGCCTTTGATACAGTTCCACATAGGAGGGCTGTTGAACAAACTTGAGGGGCTTAAGTTAGGACCCAAAGTGGTGAACTAGGTTAGAAACTGGCTGTCGGACAGACGCCAGAGGGTGGTGGTTAATGGAAGTCGCTCGGAGGAAGGAAAGGTGAGTAGTGGAGACCCTCAGGGTTTGGTGCTGGGGCCAATCCTGTTCAATATGTTTGTGAGTGACATTGCTGAAGGGTTAGAAGGAAAAGTGTGCCTTTTTGCAGATGATACCAAGATTTGTAACAGAGTAGACACCGAAGAGGGAGTGGAAAATATGAAAAAGGATCTGCAAAAGTTAGCGGAATGGACTAATGCCTGGCAACTAAAATTCAATGCAAAGAAATGCAGAGTAATGCATTTGGGGATTAATAATCGGAAGGAACCGTATATGCTGGGAGGAGAGAAGCTGATATGCACGGACGGGGAGAGGGACCTTGGGGTGATAGTGTCCGAAGATCTAAAGGCGAAAAAACAGTGTGACAAGGCAGTGGCTGCTGCCAGAGGGATGCTGGGCTGTATAAAGAGAGGCGTAGCCAATAGAAGGAAGAAGGTGTTGATGCCCCTGTACAGGTCATTGGTAAGGCTCCACTTGGAGTATTGTGTTCAGTTTTGGAGACCGTATCTGGCGAAAGACATAAGAAGACTTGAAGCAGTCCAGAGGAGGGCAACGAAAATTATAGGAGGCTTGCGCCAGAAGATGTATGAGAGACTGGAAGCCCTGAATATGTATATCCTAGAGGAAAGAAGAGACAGGGGAGATATGATTCAGACGTTCAAATACTTGAAGGGTATTAACGTAGAACAATCTTTTCCAGAGAAAGAAAAATGGTAAAACCAGAGGACATAATTGAGGTTGAGGGGTAGTAGATTCATAAGCAATGTTAGGAAATTCAACTTTATGGAGAGGGTGGTGGATGCCTGGAATGTGCTCCCTAGAGAGGTGGTGGAGAGTAAAACTGTGACTGAGTTCAAAGAAGCGTGGGATGAACACAGAGGATCTAGAATCAGAAAATAATATTAAAAATTGAACTAAGGCCAGTACTGGGCAGACTTGCACGGTCTGTGTCTGTATATGGCCATTTGGTGGAGGATGGGCTGGGGAGGGCTTCAATGGGCGAGAGGGTGTAGTTGGGCTGGAGTAGGTTTTTAACTGAGAATTCGCCAGTAGGAACCCAAGCACAGTACCGGGTAGAACTTTGGATTCTTGCCCAGAAATAGCTAAGAAGAAAAAAATTAAAAAATTTAAATTGAATCAGGTTAGGCAGACTTGATGGACCATTTGGGTCTTTATCTGCCGTCATATACTATGTTACTATGAAGTGATAGGCTCCAGAGTAATCTAAGGAAATACTTTCTTACAGAAAGGGTAGTAGATGCATGGAACAGTCTCCCAGAAGAGGTGGTGAAGACAGAGACTGTGTCTGAATTCAAAAGGGCTTAGGATAGCCAAGAGGGATGAACTGGGGTAGCTGCGGACGGCTTCGGGCTTTGGACTGCAGGTTGTTTTGGGCTGCAGGCTGCTTCAGGCTTCCCAACACCAGACACACCTACGTGTAAAGGAGGAGAAACCTAGAAGAAAAAAATTTTGAACCAAATTTTTTTTTTTTCCTCCTCTACAAGTGGGTGTGTCTTATGGTCCGAAAAATACGGTACATTATCATAAGCATCCTTAAATAGTTTCATAGTTTATTAAAAATTTGATTAAACGCTAAACATAAAGTTCAAAGCGTTGTACATTAAAATAATACTTAAAACTGAAGGGGGAACATCAAAAGACAGACAAAATCTAACAAGGATCAAACACAACATAGGGTCAGATAGAAAACAGGAGGAGAGGAGGGAAAACTACAATTTTTGAAGATAAAGAAACAAAAAAGGAGAAAACATGAAGGAAGGAAAGGAGAGATAAAAAGATAAAATATCAGAATGGTTAAATTACTCATAGGCGTCCTTAAAAAGGTAGCATTTTAAACTGCCCTTAAATTTATATTTTGTTCCGCTCTGATATGTGATGGGAGGAAAGAACATCCTGGGACGACGCCTGGCTCATTTGCTCCAGAAGGCTTTAAACTAGGTAAGCTGGGGGAGGGGACCCACTCTAACTCAAGTTGGGTAAGTAACCCAGAGGTAAGTAACCGCGCAAATACTAATGGGGACAGAGGGAGGGAGGAAGGTAGAGCGAGAGACTCGGACTTATTATCTGAGGTAAGCATTCAAGTTGGTAGAGAGGGAATCAGAGGGGGAGATGGAGACTCCATCTTGGGGCCAAGAGGGATAAAAAAATCGCATGGACAGGGGGTCAGAGGGGAGAAGTCTCACGGCCACTGATGGTGACAGAGGCAATAGTAAGAATGACAAAGGCAAAATTGAAGGCATGATGGAAGGGGGAAACGGCAAGAATGAAGGGGACGTTGAAGGAGATAAAGGTAATAGCAAGAATGACAAAGGCAAAATCAAAGGCAAGAATGAAGGGGATGAAGGCAAAATTGAAGGCAAGATTGAGGGGGAGAAAGGCAAGAAGGAAGGGGACAAACTATCTCAGTCAGAAAAAACTTCGTGCAAAAAGATAGAATGGACAGCCATGTATGCTAACGCCCGTAACTTGGGCAACAAAATACTGGAACTGGAAACAGAAATGAGAAACGCCGACCTTGATGTAGTGGCGATAACAGAAACGTGGTTCTCAGAGTCCCACAGATGGGATATGGTTATACCAGGCTATAACCTACTCCGTCGAGACAGAGAGGGCAAATCAGGCGGAGAAGTAGCTCTGTATATTAAAGATGACATCAAAGTCACTAAAATCAAAGACATCAAGTATACGGGAGAATCCCTCTGTGTGAACCTTGCCAGGGGCAATAACAAATGCCTATATCTTGGTGTTGTATACAGACCACCAAGACAAAAGGAGGATGCAGACGATGAACTAATGGATGACATTGAGACCATCACACTGCGTGGAGATCCAGTGCTGGTGGGAGACTTTAATATGCCCGATGTGAACTGGAACAAACCTTGCATTACAACCAGCGGCAGCAAGAGGCTACTTGCCTCCATGCAAGGAGCACACCTCTAGCAGATGGTACTGGAACCCACCAGGGACCAGGCAATCCTGGACCTGTTGCTCACCAACGGAGACAGTGTCACAAAGGTATCGATGGGGGACACCTTGGCATCCAGCGACTACAACATGGTTTGGTTCCACCTCAAGATAGGATCCACTAGGCCAAGCACATCAACTAAGGTCCTAAATTTTAAAGGAACTAACTTTCAGGGCATGGGGGACTACGTCTACAGAGTGCTGCAGAACCAAAACACAATAAACAATGTAGAGGAACTATGGTCGACTCTGAAATCTACCCTGCAAGGAGCAACCAACATATACATCAAAACCCAGAACAAATGACGCAGAAAAAATAGACCACAGTGGTTCTCCGCGGAGATCTCCAAACTAGTAAGACAAAAGAAAAAAGCTTTCGTGAACTACAAACTATCACAACGACCGGAAGCTAAAGAAACCTATCTGGCCAATTCCAGAAAAGTTAAAATTACAGTCAGAGAAGCCAAACTCCGAATGGAAGAAAACATAGCTAAGCAGGTAAAGAAAGGAGAGAAAGCCTTTTTTAAATATGTTAGCAACAGGAAGAAGAACACAAGCGGTATTGGGCGCCTAAAGAAAATTGATGGCAACTTTACAGATTCGGACGCAGACAAAGCAGAACTACTCAACAATTACTTCTGTTTAGTCTTCACCTGCGAAGCACCAGGATCCGGTCCTCAGTTACAAGTAAAGGGGAATTTGGAGGACCCTTTCCGGGACATGAAATTTACTGCGAATGAGGTCTACCAAGAATTATCAAAATTAAATCACACCGACCTCATCGTCCGGAAAAGCTTCGCTGTACTTTGGAAACTTCGCACCATAAAAAAATACTTCAATGACACTTCTTTCCGCTTTCTTGTACAATCCTCCATCCTCAGCATTCTAGATTATTGCAACATCATATACCTTAACGCCACAAAGAAAACAACCAGGAGACTAAAAATTATCCAAAATACCGCCGTGCGCCTCATCTTTGGCCTAAAGAAATGGGAACACGTCACCCCTTTCTACCACCAACTTCACTGGCTGCCATTCGAGTCTAGAGTCCTTTTTAAATTTGCATGCTTCTGTTACAAGGCTGTAAATGGTTCTTCACCAAGTTATATCAACCCCCACTTCAACCTCTATCGCACCAACAAGAAATCCCGTCGTATTCAGCTGTTCGCCTTCCCTTCGCTCAAACTTTGTCACCTCAAAAGATTCCTGGACAAAACTTTCGCCTTCCAAGCAGCTAAGCTGAACTCATGGCTAGCCCAAATGATACTTGAGGCCCCCACTTACCTCGGCTTACTTTCCACATCCTCTGTCTAGTTCGATTAAAGCTGTAATTCTGATAAATATTTGTAAATCTGCCTGTCTATGCAGATCCTAATCTAATTGATGTAAACTGCCTAGAACTCGCTGGGTATGGCGGTATATTAGAATAAAATTATTATTATTATTATTATTAAAAGTAAACAAAGCTATGGGCCTGGACGATCTACACCCTAGAGTACTTCGAGAACTGAGTGATGTCCTGGAAGAACCGTTAGCGAGGGAAAAGTTCCCCTGGACTGGAAAACTACCAATGTTATCTCACTCCACAAAAAGGGATGCAGATCAGAGGCTGAAAACTATAGACCTGTGAGTCTCACATCAATAGTGAGTAAACTCATGGAGAAGTTGATCAAGAACAGATTGGACACATTTCTGGATGATGAAAGATTAAGGGATCCCCACCAGCATGGCTTTACAAAGGGAAGGCCTTGTCAATCCAACTTGATAAACTTCTTTGACTGGGTAACAAAAAAAACTGGATGAGGGTGAGTCCCTGGATATCGTGTATTTAGACTTTAGCAAGGCTTTTAATAGTGTTCCACACCGTAGATTATTGAACAAGATGAACTCGTTAGGACTATGAAAAACACTGACAGCATAGGTACAGGAGTGGCTCAGCGGCAGACTCCAAAGAGTAATGGTGAACTGTATTCCCTCAAAAATGTCAAAAGTGACCAGTGGTGTCCCACAGGGTTTGGTCTTGGGCCCGATGCTATTCAATATCTTTGTTCGGGATCTAACTCAGTGACTTCGAAGCAAAATTACATTATTTGCTGATGATGCTAAACTATGCAACATTGTGGGCAGAGCAATAGAACCTGATAACGCGACCAGGCCCAGCACTATGGAACAGGACCTGCTTATGTTGGAACAATGGTCAAGTACTTGGCAGCTAAACTTTAATGCCAAAAAATGTAAAGTAATGCACCTTGGGAGCAGAAACCAATGCAGAACATACACCTTGAACGGTGAAATCTTAGCAAGAACCACTTCAGAAAGGGACTTGGGAGTTCTCATCCAGGAAGATATGAAAGCTGCCAACCAGGTGGAGAAAGCTTCAGCAAAGGCAAGACAAATGCTGGGTTGCATCAGAAGGAGCTTTATCAGCCAAAAGCCTGAAGTCATACTATCGTTGTATAGATCCATGGTGAGACCTCACCTGGAGTATTGTGTCCAGTTTTGGAGGCCACATTATCAAAAGGATGTGAAGAGAATGGAGTCGATCCAGAGAATGGCCACTAGGATAGTCTCAGGACTTAAGGACATCCCATATTAAGAACATCTGACCAGATTGCGCTTATATTCTCTCGAGGAGCGCAGAGAAAGGGGGGACATGATAGAGACATTCAAATACATCACGGGTCGCATTGAAGTGGAGGAAGAAATTTTTTTTTTTACGGGTCCCACTGCAACAAGAGGGCATCCGCTAAAACTTAAGGGGGAAGATTTCATGGTGACACCAAGAAGTACTTCTTCTCCGAGCGGGTGATTGATCGATGGAATAAACTTCCACGGCAGGTGGTCGAGGCTAGTAGCATGGTCGACTTCAAAAATCGATGGGACAAACAGGTGGGGGTGCTACAGGGTTATGCCTAAAAGATGGGTAATCCAGAGAGGGAGGGGTTTTGAGTGGCAGACTATACAATGGGAGGGATATTATTGAATAAGAGTACCCAGGAAAGGGACTTCGGGGTATTGGTGGACATGACAATGAAGCCGACGGCACAGTGTGCAGCGGCCGCTAAGAGAGCGAATAGAATGCTTGGTATAATCAAAAAGGGTATTACAGCCAGAACGAAAGAAGTTATCCTGCCGTTGTATCGGGCGATGGTGCGCCCGCATTTGGAGTACTGCGTCCAATATTGGTCGCCGTACCTTAAGAAGGATATGGCGATAGTCGAGAGGGTTCAGAGGAGAGCAACACGTCTGATAAAAGGTATGGAAAACCTGTCATATGCTGAGAGATTGGAGAAGTTGGGTCTATTTTCCCTGGAGAAGAGAAGACTTAGAGGGGATATGATAGAGACCTATAAGATCATGAAGGGCATAGAGAGAGTAGAGAGGGACAGATTCTTCAAACTTTCGAAAAATAAAAGAACAAGAGGGCACGCAGAAAAGTTGATAGGAGACAGATTCAAAACAAATACTAGGAAGTTCTTTTTTACCCAACGTGTGGTGGACACCTGGAATGCGCTTCCAGAGGACGTAATTGGGCAGAGTACAGTACTGGGGTTCAAGAAAGGATTAGACAAATTCCTACTGGAAAAGGGGATAGAGGGGTATAGATAGAAGATTACTGCACAGGTCCTGGACCTGTTGGGTCACCGCGTGAGCGGACTGCTGGGCACGATGGACCTCGGGTCTGACCCAGCAGAGGCATTTCTTATGTTGGGCCGCCGGCCCTCTTCTGCCGTCATGTTTCTATGGGATCTCTCGGAGAAAGAAATAATGGTTAATGCGGATGTGCAGACTAGATGGGCCATTTGGCCTTTATCTGCCATCATGTTTCTAAGCGCTTATATTTCTGAACATATTTAAAAAAGGTACTGTAAGGTATGCAGAAAAAAAAGGATGTTTATGAGTCAATCACATTAGTTAAATTAGTAAAGAGAACTGGAAAAAAGATAAATTATCACAACCAAGTAAAAGCAATCTTATTCATTACCTCTTGGGAGTAAATCCATATCTCCTGATGTAAGTCCTATCAGGTTGGACCTCTGGGCATGAACTCTATGCCTATATAAAGGCCTTGAAGTATTTGTTATACTTGGAGCTTCTGGATTATAGCCATCTGTGTCATACGTTTCTAACAGTAAAAAATAACAAATAAAAAAGTAAGCTGAATGATTGTGCATCATGGGGAAAACAAGAATACAGAAATAAGCTTCTTTTATTACAAAACATCAGCATTTTTATTTAAGACACTCCAATAAGGTTTATGGTAAGGTAAATGAGGGTGGGGCCCAGAACCCAAGACAGACAGACCCACATGGCAATTGCAGACAAAGAAAAAATAGCATTTATTAAAACTGTAGGACACGTGGGAGAAAAAGGCAACATAAAACTAATCCATAATACAATAATATACAGTGAAACCTTGATTTACGAGCATAATTCGTTCCAGAAGCATGCTCCTAAACCAAAATACTCGTATATCAAAGCGAGTTTCCCCATAGGAAATAATGGAAACTCGCTTGATATGTAAACACCCCCCCCCAACCAGCACCCCCACCCAAACAACTTGAAACTTACCCCCCGTCTGGCACCGGCACGCAATCCACAGGACGTGTTGGTGCCGCTTTAAGAACTTCCTGCCTCTGCCGGGCCTTGAGCATGCATCTGCGCATGCTCAAGGCCTTCTCATTCAGCAAGAGGGAGAATGAGAAGGCCTTAAGCATGCTAAGATGCATGCTCAAGGCCCGGCAGAGGCAGGAAGTTTTTCAAGAGGCATCGGCACGTCCTGTGGGCTGCGTGCCGGTGCCAGACTGGGGATAAGTTTCAAGTTGTTCAGGCGGGGGGGGGTGCCAGTTTGCGCGGGGTGGGGGGGGAGGTTCGAGCGGGGGGGAGAGATGCCGGTTCTCGGGGGGAAAAGATGCCGGTTCTCAGGGGGGGAGGGGGTGCTCGCACATCAAGTCAACACTCGGTTTGCGAGACAAGTTTTGCGAAAATGTTTTGCTCGTCTTGCAAAACACTCGCAAACCGGGTTAGTTGCAAACCGAGGTTTGATTGTATACTGTATTTTTCGCTCCATAAGACATACCTAACCATAAGACGCACCCTAGATTTAGAGGAGGAAAACGAGAAAAAAAAAACATTCTGAACCAAATTCTCTCTGCCAGGCTCTGTACTCTGTCGTCGAACCCCCCCCCCCCCCCTCGGTGGTCTAGTGATAGGCTGGCACAGGGTGGGCAAGCCTAGTGGCCTAGTGATAGGCAGGCAGGCCTAATGCCCACCCCCACCCCCCGGTACCTTTTTAAAGTGGCGGTGGTCCAGCGCAGTCTCCTGCTGGACGGCTGTCTCTTTGCAGAGTGATGCACAACACCTGGTCCCACGCCGCTCTGTGATTGGCTTTGATTGGGTGGTTTAACGGCAGCGGCACACAGGTACCTTCCCCGCCCCCACCCCTCCAGCATTAGTAATTTTTGCACGTACGTGCACCCGCACGCACTGAGAGGGAACCGGCAGTGGCTATGAGCGCATAGGACACTCAGAAGTTAAAGGTAGCCGACCTGCAGACCAAGCTCCAGCGTTGTGGCCTAGACTGCCGCGGGCTGAAGGCCAAGTTCACACAGTGGCTGCAGGAAGCACTGGATGCTAAATTGTTAGCGGGAGATTCTGGCGAGGAGGAGACAACAGGACTAGGTGGAGAGCCGATGAACGACAAGCTGGGTGACAAGAATCACAGCACGGCGGAGGAGGAGGATGACAGAGAGCCAGCGTTTTGTCTAGAGGAAGAAGGCCAGGAGCTGGAGCAGATCGTGTAGAAGCTCTGAATTCAGAAAAGGGCACAGAGGACAGGAAATCAGAGCAGGCTGCAGGGGAGTGTGAGCCAAATGGAGAGACGAGAGAGAGGAAACCAAAGGACTGGACACAATCCCCTGCTAAGCTCAAGGCTTGTCTGACACAACCCCTGGGGCAGCGTGATCCGGGCATGAATGGTGGGCAGGAAGCAGAGAACTGGCCCAGAGAGGAGGCACAGTGAGGAAGAGAAAGATGCAGAGGAGATAAGCATTAAGAACATAAGAACATAAGCAGTGCCTTTGCCGGGTCAGACCACAGGTCCATCCCGCCCAGCAGTCCGCCCCCGCGGCGGCCCAACAGGTCATGACCTGCCTGAATCACCAGAAAGAGCCCCCTTGCCCCCTAGGTATCTCATCGAAGTCCTATCTTCCCATCAAAGTCCTAACCCTCCGGCCTTTCACCTACACGACCTGGTGAGCTGTCTATACTTATGCAACACCCCAGCACCTCCCTCAGTACCCCACGATCCACTTATCCCTCAGGAATCCGTCCAATCCCTGTTTGAATCCCTGTACTGTACTCTGCTGGATCACTTCCTCCGGGAGCGCATTCCATGTGTCCATGACCCTTTGTGTGTCGCTATGCAAAGAGGCAGCCATCCAGCAGGAGATCGCGCTGGACCACCGCCATTTAAAAAAGGTACTGGGGGGGGCTGCGGATGGCTTCGGGCTTTGGACTGCAGGTTGTTTTGGGCTGCAGGCTGCTTCAGGCTTCCCAGCACCAAACCCCCAGACACACCAAATTTTTTTTTCTTGATTTTTCCTCCTCTACAGGTGGGTGTGTCTTATGGTCCGAAAAATGCGGTACATCATCATAAGCATCCTTAAATAGTTTCATAGTTTATTAAAAATGTGATTAGACGCTAAACATAAAATTCAAAGTGTTGTACATTAAAATAATATTTAAAACTGAAGGGGGAACATCAAAAGACAGACAAGATCTAACAAGGATCAAACACAATATAGGGTCAGATAGAAAACAGGAGGAGAGGAGGGAGAACTACAATTTTTGAAGATAAAGAAACAAAAAAGGAGAAAACATGAGGGAAGGAAAGGAGAGATAAAAAGATAAAATATCAGAATGGTTAAATTACTCATAGGAGTCTTTAAAAAGGTAGCATTTTAAACTGCCCTTAAATTTATATTTTGTTCCGCTCTGATGTGTGATGGGAGGGAGTTCCAGATCGTAGGAGCCGTGACAGCGACAATAGAGGCTCGGCGGGTACCAATAATTTTTAAAGAAGGGACGTAGAGTGTCTGTTGAGAGGCAGATCTTAGAGTTCTACGAGGCTCATATGGAATCAGAAGTCTATTAATGAATGCAGGCTCAATGGTCTTTTGAGATTTGAAAGTTAAGAGAGCAATTTTATACATAATCCGATGAGGAATGGGTAACCAATGTGCCTTCTTTAGCAGGGGAGTGATATGATCATATTTTTTTTAAATTCATGATGATTTTAATGGCCGTGTTTTGAATCTATTGAAGACATGTGATATCCTTTTGACATAACCCTTTCTATAGTGAATTACAATAATCGATTTTTGAAATAACAAAGGAATTGATCAGAATATTGAGACAAAGAGTATCTAAAAGCAGAACTAAAGACCTTATAATTCTGAGTTTGAAAAAACAGTTCTTAACAAGGGCACTGATTTGGGGAAAATAGATTAGTTTGTTATCAATAATGAATGATACTCAAGATTTTAATTGAGGAAAATGATTCGATTGGAGTATTTTGAACAGACAGAGGTGCTGGAAGTTGAAGGTCATCTTTCCATGGGAAAAGAGCACAGCTTGTTTTTGTGATACTAAGAGAAAGAATATTGGTGTTTAACCAATCTCTGATTTTTTTCTAATTTAGAATTGATAGAAATGTCATTAAGATTAGGGGATCAATGGTGTAGAGAATTTGAAGTAGAGAGTTGCGCGGGGACAGAAATCCCACCCGTCCCCGTGAGGAATCCCACCCGTCCCCGCGAGGAATCCCCTCCGTCCCCACCCGTCCCCTCGAGGAATCCCCTCCGTCCCTGCCCGTCCATATAAACTTCAGAAATAGTTATTTCATTTAATTATGCTACTGAATTAAAGGCTCTGGTAGAAACCCATTTACAAATAAGCAAAAAGACTTTATTAATTTGAAAATATTAATTGGGAAGAATACATACTTTGCAAATGGGTTTCTACCAGAGCCTCTAATGTTTATAAATTTTTATCGTTTCAATTTTTTGTTTATGTGTTGTCAGCTTTGTTTTTGGTATACATGACCTGGATGTTTCCCTACTAATAACTAGATTTTACAAAACGTATTTTTCATATATTTATTAACCATTTTGTTTTGACCTTAATAAATTGCTAGTTGTATAAATTTTTATCAACACAACTAATATACTACTTTATCCTGAAGCAAAATTAAAAAAAAGAAATATAATTCTTTTCCTACCTTTGTTGCCTGGTTTCTGCTTTCCTCATGTTCTCATTCAATTCCTTCCATCCACTGTCTCTCTTCCTTCTGCATCTTCCATTTGCTCTGTTACTGTGCCTCTCCCTTTCTTCCCCCTTCCAAATTGGTCTGGCACCCATCTTCTTCTCTCCGCTCCCCCCATAGTCTGGCATCTGTCTTCTTCCCTGCCAGCGTCTTCTCCCTACTCTCTCGTCCCCATTTCCTTTCAGCGTCCTTCTCCCCCCATCTTCCCCATGTCCTGTAAGCGTCCTTCTCCCCCCTCTGTCTTCCACATGTGCTTTCAGTGTCCTTCTCCCCCCTCTGCTTCCCCATGTCCTTTCAGCGTCCTTCTCCACCCCCCCCCCGTCTTCCCCATGTCCTTTCAGCATCCTTCTCCACCCCTTTGTCTTCCCCATGTGCTTTCAGCATCCTTCTCCCCCCTCTGTCTTCCACAAGTGCTTTCAGAGTCCTTCCCCCCCCGCCCTTCCCATGGCCTTTCAGCGTCCTTCTCCACCCCTTTGTCTTCCCCATGTCCTTTCAGCGTCCTTCTCCACCCCTTTGTCTTCCCCATGTGCTTTCAGCATCCTTCTCCCCCCTCTGTCTTCCACAAGTGCTTTCAGAGTCCTTCCCCCCCCGCCCTTCCCATGGCCTTTCAGCGTCCTTCTCCACCCCTTTGTATTCCCCATGTGCTTTCAGCGTCCTTCTCCCTCCTCTGTCTTCAAGTGCTTTCAGAGTCCTTCCCCCCCTCCTCCCGTCTTCCCCATGGCCTTTCAGCGTCCTTCTCCCCACTCCTTCTCTACCGCCCCGGGTGCAGCACAGCCGGCCAGGTCCCCTTACTTTTGTGGCACTTCCCCAACCGACTGACAACAGCCCCGGTCTGACAAACCTCCCTGCCCTTAACTGCGAATCTAAATTACCTTATTACAGCTGCTGTAAGAAGATAATTTAGATTTGCGGCTACAGGGCAGGGAGGATTGTCGGACCGGGGCTGTTGTCGGTCGGTCGGTCGAGGAAGTGCCACAAAAGTAAGGGGACCTGGCCGGCTGTGCTGCAACCGGGGCGGGGTGTGGCGGAGCGGGGTGTGGCGGGGCGGACCGCCCCCTCCCTTGGTAGCGACTCGAACCGCGAGGCTACTCTCCTCCTTACCTGCACTGCCTGCAGCACAGAGCCAAACGGAAGTCTTCCCGACGTCAGCGCTGACGTCGGAGGGAGGGAGGGCTTTGTTTAAGCTGACGTCGGGAAGACTTCCGTTCGGCTCTGTGCTGCAAGCAGAGAAGGTAGGGAGAAGAGCCGCGCGACTGAGTACATCCAGCCCCGCAGGAACCCCGCGACCCTCGGAGGCGTCCCCACGGGATCCCCGCGACCCTAGGGGGCGTCCCCACGGGATCCCCGCGACCCTAGGGGCGTCCCCACGGGATCCCCGTGACCCAAAGGGGGAACCCGCGGGATGCCCGCGGGTCCCGCGGGATTCCCGTCGTCCCCGTTCCCGTGCAGCTCTCTAATTTGAAGGTCATCGGCATAGGCAAAAACTGAGAAGCCGATTGACTGACAGAGGTTAATAGCGGAGTGAGATAGATATTAAAGATTAATGGAGATAAAATAGACCCTAGCGGAATGCTGAAGTTATTTTGAAAAGGGGAGGAAATGGAGTTATTGAAATGTACCATAGAGGTCCTGCAAGAGAAGGAGGATCTGAACCATTCAAGAAATTAGTCAGTGATATCAATAGAGGCCAGTCTTTGGTAAAAGCTGGTGATCTATGGAAATCGAATGCCACTGCAAGGTCCAAAGAAATAAGAATAGGAATGTTTTAGATTTGTTTTGAATTGATCAGTGTATGTCTCTTCCCGAAGGTGCAGGGGTAGAAAGTTCCAAAGTGTAGGGGCAATGAATGAGAAAATACTCTTTCTGGTGGTATCATAAAAGAGATGGCGTAGAGAAGGGATATTTAGGAGATGTTGGTTACTGGATCGAAGGGTCCTATAAGAGTAGTATGGAATGAATAATCTATCAATAAATCCTGGGGGAGGGGGTGTCATTATTGTTTTGAATGTAAGCAGTAAGATTTTGTAAGTGATTCTATGGGTAATTGGTAACCAGTGGGATTTTATTAGGAGTTGAGTAACATGGTCAAACTTTTTTGCTTTGTGTGTTTTGGATGATTTGTAACCTAAAGTTCTTTTTGGGTTATTCCTTGATATAAGGAATTACAGTAATCGAGTTGAGAGATCACAAGGAAGTGCAATAGAATGTTGAGTGATGAGGGTTCTAATGGGTTAGTGACTCATCTGATCATTCTTAGTTTGTAGAAACTTTTTCTAATCACTGAGCTTATCTGTTGGTGGAAAGAATTTATCAACAATCATAACTCCAAGTATTTTAACTGAGGTAATAATAATTGTATTCTTATACTAGCATTTATTAACAGATGCTAGAATAGATTTGTGTGTCTGTCTTTCTTTCTTTCCTTTCTCTCTGCTTGGCCGCTTTCTGTCTGTCTTTCTTTCTGTCTCTCTCTTTCCTCAGCTGTCCACCACCACCCCTTGCCTGCTCCCCCTGTTCAGCAGTAGCCCTTCTCCCTTCCTTTTACCTTCCCCGTGTTCTGCAGCACCCCTTCCTTGCTCCCCCTGTCCAGCAGCAGCCATTCCCATTCCTTTTACCTCCCCCCTGTCTAGAAGCACCTCTTCCCTGTTCCCCCTGTCCAACAGTAGGCCTTCTCACTTCCTTTTACCTCCCCCCCTGTCTAACAGCACCTCTTCCCTGTTCCCCCTATCCAGCAGTAGGTTTTCTTCCTTCCTTTTATCTCCCCCGTCTAGCAGCACCTCTTCCCTGTTCCCCCTGTCCAGCAATAGGCCTTCTCCCTTCCTTTTACTTCCCCCCTGTCCACTAGTACCTCTTCCCTGCTCCCCCTGTCCAGCAGCACCCCTTACCTGCTCCCTCTGTCCAGCATTTGGCTTCCTGGTCGTTCGTGTCTGCTCTCCTCTTCAAAAAAGCCTACTGAGGATCACGGCCAGCTGTAGCAAACCTTGTAAGCGCTATGTACCTCGGTAGCACGTTCCCTCTGACGCGATCTGGTGCGTCAGAGGGAACATGCTATTGAGGTGCAGAGCGGCCTCGAGGTTCGCAACAGCCAGACGCTATCTTCAGTAGGCTTTTTTGAAAAAGAGGGCAGACAGAAAAGCCGCTTCGGTGGACTGGATGGAAGACTGCCGCTCGATGCCTGGAGGAGCTGGAGAGCAGGGAAGTCGGCGCTTTACAATTTCTCTGCCAGTAGCGCACATGCGCACTCTTGCCTGCCACAGACATACGGATCATGGATCACGCAGGTAGGAGTGCGCATGTGCACTTAGCGTTTTATTATTATAGATACCGCCTAGAGAAGTGAAAGGGAGTTGATTTGAAATAAAGGGGGGTAACTAAATTTTTTTGTTATTCCACGAAAAGATCATCCCATTTGACTTGGAGGGGTTTAAAAATAGCATATTAGTGATAAGCCATTGACTGATTTTCTCAAGTTTGGCATTAATGTTCTGAATATCTATGGGTCATTTGGATCGATTGAGTGCATTAGTTGGATATCATCAGCAAAGCTATAAACCGTGAAGTCAATTGCACAACAGCAATTACCAGAGAAGTGCAAATATTAAAGAGAAGAAAGAATAGATCCTTGAGGGTAACATTCCCCAACCTCTTGTTTCTTTACCTGTCCCTTTTTATTTGTTTTTGAAGTGTATTTAAGCAATTTTTTTTCTCCTCCCTTTTTCAAATGTATTATTTTATTACAATCAGTACTAATTGTCTTGTTTTCTGATTTATATCTTAAACTAAATTTTAGCCAAATGTAAATCGTATTGGACTTGGATTTTGCGATCAAATCAAACATATTAAATAAACTTGAAACATAGTCTAGTGTAAAGATGTCTGATGATGATTGTTCGATAACCACTTTGGAAGTTCAGTTGGAGAAAAAAGAGGAAAACCTCTCAAAAGCTGTCTCTGATAGTCCCAAGGATGTTAATCGAGAAAGGGAAAAAATAGCTTGGCACTAAAGTTGCTGCCATCATAATGCCGCTCTGATGAAACCTCCTGGAGGAGGTCAGGCTGAAGGGTAGAACTGTGTATTAAAATTGTTGGTGGTTCATCTGCCAATGCAGTTGTAGGTCACAAAGGTCAGGTGAACAAAGACTGAACATCTAGAACTTCTGATGCTAACAGAAAGGTTGAGGAAGAGGCAAAGAGAAATCTACTAGGCTTGTCAGAGGCAGATGAAAAGGACTGAGCATATTAGAAGGAACTGCAATGTGAATTTTCTGAGGCTGCTGCTAAATTTACTGGTTTTACAGCAAGACCAAATGCAGAGATCCGCGGAAGAAGATGCTGCTGGAAACAGCTGATGAGGGTCTGAAGGAACATGGCTGTGAATTTAAGCAAGCTAAGTTGATTTTGATATTATTCTGCTGCTATGCTATGCTGAATGTTTGGGGACATACTGCCTGCATTTCTTACTGAAGCTAATGAAAAATGTTTGCTATCAATTGAAGAATCATTTCAAAAACTATATGACTAAAATTAGCAGAAGCTTGGGAGTTTTTTTGCCCATGAAGCTCAATTGAGGCCTTTTTCTCCCAACATAGGGATTGTTACTGATCAGTTATTAGTTTGAGAGTGTTAGGTAATTTGAGAAACTTACTCTTTCTCCAATATATATTGTGATAATTGAAATCACCCATTATTATACCATTGCCCAATTCTCCAGCTTTCCTAAACTCGGAAAACATTTCTTCATCTGTCTGCTCATTTTGTCCCGGGGGACAGTAGTATAACCCTACCTTTATATTCCTTCCCTTCACACAAATAATTTCTATCCATAAGAATTCTCAACCTTTTCAAGCCAAGCACCCCCTAAGCCTAACAAAAACCAAACGAGTACCCCCGCCCAGCTTTCCTAATCTCGGAAAACATTTCTTCATCTGTCTGCTCATTTTGTCCCGGGGGACAATAGAATAACCCTACCTTTATATTAGAGAATGACACAGTGGCGGTTTACCCGCGGCCACCGCGTTTAGCCGCGGGTGACCCACCGAAACGGGGAACGAAAACTAGCAGTCGCTGCGGCGACGGGGACAAGGCTATTCACCGCCCCGTGGAGTGATGAATGGTCTTGTCCCGCAGTGAGGCATGAAGGATCGCGCGGTCCCCGCAGCCCACACCCGCCTGCCCAATCGATCCTAGTGATTAGCCAGCTCTCTCCCTTCTCCTCACCTTAGTTTGTAGGTTTTCTTTTTCGGCGACCCGCACGCTAACAGAGAGCTGCGCACCCGCTGCTGCTCAGTTTCGATCTGCTCTGACGCAACCGGAAACAGGAAGTTGCAGCAGAGAAGATTGAACACTGAGCAGCCGCGCGTGCGCGGCTCTTTGGGAAAGCGTGCAGGTTGCCGAAAAAGAAAACCTACAAACTAAGGTGAGGAGAAGGGAGAGAGCTGGCTAAACACTAGGATCAATTGGGCAGGCGGGTGGTGGCTGCGGGGACCGTGCGATCGCTCGTGTTCCCGGCTCAAACTGGAAGGAGGGAGTGAAAGGGAAAAGGATTCTGGGTCAAGAGGATGAAGACGGAAAGAAAAACCCACAGCAGGAAAGAAAGGGAAGGACAGGCAGGTGAGCCAGATGCTAGAAGCAGGGGGGGAGGGAAGAAAGAGGGAAAAAAGCTAGATGGGGTTAAAAAGAAGAGACACACTGGTATGGAAGAGGAAGATAGGGGAAATCTGGACACAGGAAGGTAACAGAAAGAGGGGAAATTATGTGCATGGGGCATAGGGACAGAGACATAAAGGGGACATGCCATGGGGATGGTATATGGACACAGGGGGGGAGGGGCAATGGCAGATACATAGGGGTGATATTAGAAATGGGGAAAATAGGAGCACAGAAGCGAGATGGTTTGTGGGGATGGGACAGGGACCGAGCTCGCAGGCTCCAGTGACTTGCACAAATTACATTGTAACGTGCCATGAAAATAAGAGGGAGGAAGGTAGATAGATAGGCCACGCGAGAGGAGCTGAAGGGTAGTAGAAAGGAACAGATGGTAAAGGAGGGAAGGAAGGGTGGTGGTGGAAAGGAATAGGACAGACATTGAAGGAGGGTGGAGAGGAACAGACCCCGAAGGAAAATGTGAAAGACAGTGGGAAGAAGACAGATGCCAGACTATGGGGGAGCAGAGGGAAGAAGATGGGTGCTAGACCAATTTGGGGGGGGATGAAGGGAGAGGCACAGTAACAGCAAATGGAAGACGCAGAGAGAAGACACACAGTGGATGGAAGGAATTGAATGAGAAGATATGGAAAGCAGAAACCAGACAACAAAGGTAGAAAAAAAAATTATATTTATTTATTTATTTTTTACTTTAGGATAAAATAGTATATTAATTGTGTTGATAAAAATTTATAAACAAAGCCCTGCCAGCTGAACATCTCTTTCTCTAGTTCAGCAGCAGGAACTTTGATTTATAAGAAAGGAATAAGCTAAATATTACAGTACTAAGGCTTATATGGATGCAGCGGGGACGGTGACGGGGCGGTGAATGGGATGGCAGTGGCGGTGACGGGGCGGTGAAAGGGATGGCGGTGACGGTGACGGGGCGGTGCAGAGGATGGTGGGCCGGGGACAGGGCGGTGACGGGGACAGATTTTTTCCCCGTGTCATTCTCTACTTTATATTCCTTCCCTTCACACAAGGAATTTCTTATTTTTTTTTTTTTTTTTTTGGCAATCCAAAGCGAATTTTATTTTGTCAGCAGCATAAATGAAAGAGTCATCATGAAGTAAGTGAGGCAGTACAAGGAATTTCTATCCATAAGAATTCTCAACCTTTTCAAGCCAAGCACCCCCTAAGCCTAACAAAAAACAACCGATTACCCCCGCCCAAGCTCCACTGCTGACTCCCACCCCCTAATAATAGTACTAATTGTAATGCAATTTCTTCCATCCATTTTTCATATACACACAATATAATCTTATTAATGTAATGTAATGTAATTTATTTCTTATATACCGCTATATCCGTTAGGTTCTAAGCGGTTTTCAGAAAATATACATTAAAATTATAAGTATGAAAGGTACTTAGAAGTTCCCTAACTGTCCCGAAGGCTCACAATCTAACTAAAGTACCAAGAGAGCTGTAAGGGAGTGAAAAGTAAGAAAAGAGAAAAGATGAAAAAATAAACAATCTAACTGAACATTAATACATAATGGTAACCACAAAATTAAAAAAAAAACACAAAGCATACTGTACGCACAGAAAATGTTAATTATCATTTATATTTGGGGGGTTTTCAAAGAGGTCAAGGCAGATGACTTTAAAATATGCAATGTCACCTCAGTAACAACTACAGAAAAATAGACAAATATAGTGCAAAATATAGAAAGCAGATATAAATTCTTAAAACGAACACATTTTGATCACTAAATCGAAAATAAAATCTTTTTTCCTACCCTTTGTTGTCTAGTGATTTCATGAGTCTCTGGTTGCACTTCCTTCTGACTGTGCATCCAATATTTCTTTATTTCTTTCTGCCTCCTGTATGCTTCCTCTCCTCCAGACCTCATTTCATTCCCCAACCAATATCTCTCTCTGTCTCTCCGAGTCTAACTTTTTCTTCCTCTCTCCCTGTCTCCTTGCCCCATCCCCAAAACCAACCCTGCCACCAGTGTCTCCATTCCCACCCCCGTACCACCGCAGCAACATGGACAGACCAGGCGTGCACAGCGATTACACACAGTCAGCCCACAAGTCTTCCCCCAACGCCAATTCTGATGTCGGTGAGAAGATTCCTGTCCAGCCAGGCAGTGGTTGGCTGACCTGGAACCTTCTGTCCGATGTCAGAATTGGTGTTGGGGGAAGACTTGTGGGCTGGCCATGTGCAGTCACTGTTGCTGCGGCGGCGCATGGGGTTGGGAATGAAGCATGTCAGGTGGCAGTCGGCTTCGGGGGTGGAGCAGGGAGGAATCAGCGGCGGTGGTTTCAGCGGGGGGAGGGGGTGCAGGCAGGGAAAGATCCCAGGAAATGGCCAGCCCATGTACCCCAACAGGCGGCCCATATACTCTCTGAGGTGCGCATACCGCAGGTTGAGAACCACTGATCTATGCCAGTCAGAATGTTTATTTTATTGGATTCAATTCTCTCTTTAACATATAGCACAACCCCTCTCTAATTTGATCTATTCTATCCTTGTAATATAATTTGTACCCAGGTAATACAGTGTCCCACTGATTGTCCTACTTCCACCAAGTCTCCAAGATGCCTATTATATCTACCTCATCATTCAGTGCTATATACTCTAACTCTTATTTTATTTTTTAGGCTTCTAGCATTTGTACACAGATACTTCAAATTGTGTTTTTTTCCTTTTAACTACAGGCTGCTGAGAAGAAAGGGAAAATTTGAGTCTTTTACTCTACCTTATTCTTAAACCCTCCTAGCTTTTTTTCACCATTGTTGGAACCTCTCTATTGGGACTCCCTAAATATCCTGTTTCAATAGTATCCTCCAAGGATACCTCATACTGAGCCATCTGCTCCCGGGCGACTGTCGACTTTCCCCCACATCTCAGTTTAAAAGCTGCTCTCCCTCATTTTTAAATGTTAGCTACAGCACTCTAGTTCCATCCCGGTTTGGAGCCCATCCTTTTGGAACAAGCCCACCCCCTTTCCCAGAAGGTTGCCAAGTTTCTAAGAAATCTAAATCCCCCATCCCTGCACCATCGTGTCAACATAAGAACATAAGAATAGCCTTACTGGGTCAGACCCATGATCCATCAAGCCCGGTAGCCCATTCTCACGGTGGCTAATCCAGGTCACTAGTACCTGGCCTAAACCCAAGGTGTAGCAATATTCCATGCTACCAATACAGGGCAAGCAATGACTTCCCCCATGTCTTTCTCAGTAACAGACTATGGACTTTTCCTCCAGGAACTTGTCCAAGCCTTTTTTAAAACCAGCTATACTAGCCGCTCTTACCATATCCTCTGGCAACGTGTTCCAGAGCTTAACTATTCTCTGAGTGAAAAAAAATTTCCTCCTATTGGTTTTAAAAGTATTTCTCTGTAACTTCATTGAGACTTCAGAGCTCTACCTGCCTCTTGGGTCCTGCGCGTGGAACTGGGAGCATTTCTGAAAATGCTACCCTGGAGGATCTGGATTTCAGCTTTCTACCTAAAAGCCTAAATTTGGCTTCCAGAACCTCCCTCCCACATTTTTCCTATGTCATTGGTACCAAGACAGCCGGCTCCTCCCCAGCATTATCTAAAATCCTATCTATGTTCGCCTGCATAAATTTTGATAAGGGTGACAAAGTTATTAATGTACTAGGGTTGTGTAGATTTGAACCTATGACCTTTGGAAGAGAGAAGCAGTGCCTTTAACTACTGAGCCACAGGTGTTTCCCTGCAAGAATGTATGTGGATCCAAAGATCAGATGGAATCTGCCTGTTACGCAAAAATAAATTGAAGCACTGTTCCAAACTTGTAGGAACCCAGCAAGTAAGAGTTTGAAACTTAAAGCAGAACTGTGCTGAGTTTGTCATATATCCAGGAAAGAAAAGATCTATTGAAGAAGATCTAGTGCTGGGAAGAAATTCCTTGTAAAGACAGTTCTAAAAGAATGCTGGAAGAGTCGAAGAGTCAGTCATAGGTAAAGCCAAAGCAAAGCCTGAATGAAAGTTAAAAAGTTCAGTCTTTGAGTAAAAAAAAGATGCAATAGAGAAGAGTGTGTTAATGAGAAGAACCAGAAGGTCGATATCTGGTCGATAGGAAGTGCCCAGAAAATCCACAAGTAAAAGCTCTGATCGATAGCTAACCCTAGTACTTAAGAGGCATTGTGGTGAAAATAGCTGCAGGCTGGTACCAAGGGGAAGTATGCTAGCCTCAGTATGTTGTACCAAACTTCCTTCTGTAAGACTCATGTAGGCTTGTCCTGAAACATGTACCGGTATCAGTAAGTGAATATTCGGTACCATCAATGCAAAAGGCTGTCTCGATGTACATAGAAAACTGAAGAAACAGTGGTGTCGTTGAGTGGTCTGCATCAAATAACTGGATGGCACCTTGAAGTATGCACCGGTTCTAATGGCTGAACAGGCGATACCCTCGGTGCAGCAGGTTGACTCAGAATGGATTACTTCAATAAGGATACATACTGAAGAGGAAAGTCAACCTGTGAAGCTGGAATGCAATGGCATTGAAGTATGGTCTGCATGAAGACTCGATGCTAGTAAGACCTTTAACACCTTGAAGCATGCACCAGTACTAAAGGCTCCAAAGCCAGTACCATTGGTGCAGCAGGTTGTCCCGGAATGGCTAACCTCGATGCACACCATAACGGAGAGACGACCTGTGAAGCTGGGGAGTGGCAACGTCGATAAGCGGTCTGCATCGACTTACTCAGTGCTGTAGAGACCTGCAATGCTTATTAAAAGATGAAGTATGCACCCATACTATAGGCTTGACAGCCAGTACCATCGGTGCAGATGGTTGTCCTGGAATGGTCAACCTTGATGCACACCATGAAGGAGAGATAACATGCGAAGCTGGGGATCAATGGCGTTGATGTGTGGTCTGCATTGACTGACTCGATGTTGTATTATAAGCTCAACAGCCAGTACCAACCATGCATCAGGTTGTCTCGGAATGGTTGAACTCGATGCATACCATGAAGGACAGACAACCCGCGAAGCTGGGTTGCGATGTGTGGTCTGCATCGACAGACTTGAAGAAGTAGAGACCTGAAGTATGCACCAATACTATGGGCTCAACAGCTGGTACCATCGGTGCAGCAGATTGTCTCGGTATGGGTGATCTCGATGAGGATGCACACCGTGAAGGAGAGACAACCAGCAAAACTAGGGAGCACTAGCGGCGGCATTTGGTCTGCATCGAGGGACTCAATGCTACAGAGACCTATGATGCTTGTTGGGAAGCGGATGGCCTCTTCGCTGACTTCAAGAATGCTGGAACTGTCCATGCTCATGCCGAAGAACTGTTCTTGACAGAAAAAAAGGGGTGTGGAAGAACCAAATTATTTTAAAGAAATAATTTAAAGAAGTGTTACAGAAGAATGCCGCACATACTTTAGATTGCAAATATGCTCTAGCATACTACTTGGATCAGACTAAACCTCATAGAAATTATTCCCAACAATTAGTGGCCTTCAATCTTAACAGTCTCGGAACACTTGTTACCAAGAGATCTCTCTCTACTTGGCTAGCAGACTTTATCTCCTTTACATATACTCAGGCTAGGCTAATGCTACAGGGCCGTGTCACAGCCCACAAAGTAAGGGCTGTGGCAGCTTCAGTGGCACATTTCTACTCTACATCTATTGAGGACATATGCAGAGTTGCCACGGTCTTCAATTCATACCTTCAGTTTACACTACTGTTTAGAGCAGTTGTTCCCAACTTTTGCTTGCCTTACAAAAAGGTTTGCTATCTTTACAATAACTCCTTCCAGACATTCCCATCTACATAACAATTTCTTGACAAAATCCCACATCTGAACAAAATTAGCTTTATCCCACTTCTGAACAAAGTTAGCTTTTTTAAAGTCATTCTAGAACCTTTACTTTTGAATAAGCTCTTTCTATATCCATCTTAATATACTGTAAAGCACAGTTCTTCAACTGCCGGTCCGCGGACCGGTGTCGGTCCGCAGAAAATTTCTGCCGGTTCGCACAGGGCCAGCGAGCTCCAGTCGGCAGTTAAATTTCCTGCCGACTGCGGTTCCTCCTGACTAATGTTCCTCCCAGCCTCAGGCGATCAAGACAGGCTGCCAACGTCGGGGCTTTCCCTCTCTGAGTCTCGCCTGTTAGGAAACAGGAAGTTGAAACAAAATAGGCGGGACTCAGAGAGTGAAGGTCCCGATGTCGGCAGCCTGTCTTGATCGCCACCCCTGCCGAGTTGCTGAAGAGGGCCGCGGGGAAGTCGCAAGTAGAATGGAGAGAGCTGCAGATACAGGTGTAGGTGGAGGGAGATGGTCAGCGTGTGCGAGCAAGATCCTGGGGAGCCTTCACAGTGGCTGTCTCCCCTCCCACCAGCTCTCCTACTTGCCAGGGCAGTGATTTATCGGCAACTTCCTGCAGGCAAGTACTGAGAGCTGCTGGAAAGGGAGGAAGCCACTGTAGGAGGCTGAGAAGCTGCTGGATAAAGGGAGAGTTGTTACTGGACTTGGAGAGAATTAGAAGGAGAGATGCTGCTGGGAGGGGAGTAGGGAAAGGGATGGGAAGAGAGTTAATGTTGGATAGAGGGAGGAGGGAAGGGAGAAGAAGGAGAGATGCTGCTGGAAGGGGAGGAGGGAAAGGGATGGGAAGAGAGTTAATGTTGGATAGAGGGAAGAGGGAAGGGAGAAGAAGGAGAGATGCTGCTGGGAGGGGAGGAGGGAAAGGGATGGGAAGAGAGTTAATGTTGGATAGAGGTAGGAGGGAAGGGAGAAGGGAAAAAAAGGAAGGAGGGAAGGGAAGGGAGAAAGAAAAAAGGAAGGAAACAGCTGGCAGGGAGATTACAGGAGGGGAAGGGGGTCAGGGTGGAATGGAGAGATCAGATGAGGGAAAGGGGAGAGAGAGGAATGAGAAAGTAGAGAGACATTGATGCTGAAAATAGGGTCAGCAGAGAAATGAGAGAGGGATAAAGATGCTAGATCTGGTGTAGGAGAGATAAAAATGAAGAAGGCAGTGAAGCTGGAATGAATGATGTAAAAGGGAGAGAGGAGGAACAGGCTGGATGGACAGGGACGAGGGGCATAGAAAGAAGTCAGATACATATGGAAGGGGGAGAGGGCAGACATTGGATGGAACGGGCAGATGCTGGAAGGAAAAGAGTGAAAAGAAGATGAAAGCTGAAACCAGAGACAACAAAAGGTAGAAAAAAATAATTTTATTTCTATTTTGTCATTAGAATATATCAGATTTGAAATATATATCCTGCTAGAGACATAACTGGGGACTGCAGTATTCTGTTAGCATGATATTTCTATGTAGCATTCTATAATAACTTGGCTTGTTCAGTTTTCTTGATAGTAGAGGGGATATATGTGAAGGGGAGGGGAGACAGGGGTTTTGTTGGTCCGTGCTCTGTATATTTGTATTTATAAAATCACAATTGTTCAGAATATTGTTTCTTTTTATACTTTCAATATAAATACGTTCAATATAAAATCATAATTGCGGCTTGTGCAGATGGGATCAGATGGTTTGCGGGGACCGAGCTCGCAGAGATGGGGCGTAAACGGGGTTTTTAAATTTTAGGCCTAGTAGTTTGCCGGTCCACAAAATAATTATTTTATTTCTGCCGGTCCACGGGTGTAAAAAGGTTGAAGAACACTGCTGTAAAGCATTGTAAATACTAAAGGCTAGATTCACTAAGCCCACTGATCAAGTCTCGACCACTTAGTGACCCGAACCCAATATACTAACCTGCCTCTCGATCTGATTCCGAACCGCGCATGCAAATGAGGGGAAGGACATCCAAAAATAGGGAAGGCAGCGATTCACAAAAACAAGTAAGCAACTCTGACTGGGCTGGCCGATCACAAAAGAAGCGACTGGTGAGGACCAGTTGCTCATGTCCTTGCCGACTGTTCTGCAGCCCTGAAATCACTTCACATAACACCCTGCTCGCTGCCTCTCTGCTCTGCAGCCGTGAAATCTACTTCCTCCAAAGCAACCTCCAAGCACAGTGGACACCGCTACCCAGGGGATGCTGCCTGCTCCGGTGTATAGGGAGTAACATCGTCAGGTGACGAGCACGGCTGGAGACAGCAGCAGCGGAAATAGTAGCCAGGAAAGCAGGGGGTGGGAGAGACACGTTTGGTTCCAGGTTCCCATGAATCCACACTGTGACAGTGACCCTGAGCAGCATAGTGGGGATCCTTTATTCAGTGCCCTGGAGGTCCCTGTTACTGCCTTTAAGCAGAGATTAAGCCTGGAAATGCCCCAGAGCATAAAATTACAACTCCCAGAATTCCCTAGGTTTATTCCTCTCCCTTTAAGAGGTAGTATTTAGAACCCATGTTAAAAGGTAGATGGTTCCTTTAAGATTCTGCCTGAATTAGCAGAGAGGGTGGGGCAGGGTAATACAAGGCCCTTTATCTCTGATAGCTTGCCAAGTAGGGGGGGAGCCCAGAGAAAGGAGAAGCTGAAGAAGCAGCAGGGAACCCTTGAAGGCTCTCCCACACCAGCTGGTTGATTGGGAAAGGGAGGACGTCAGTCCAGAGTCAGAGATTCCTGCAGAGAAAAGTTGCCAGACGCCACCATGCAGTGGGAAAGTAGCTCACCCTTGGAACCAGAGGGCGAGGACGACATGGAGCTGTAGTCACAGCACGGCAGGTGGGAAGTTTCTTACTTTAAAAGTTATTACAGTTTGTTTTCTGAGTGTGCTGTGCAAGCACCTGGGAACAGGAAGAAAAGAAAGCCTGTTTTGCCTTTTTGTTTTGTTTGGAATTTTTGCTTGGGAATTGTATGGCCCAGAGAAGTGGCTAAAAACCAGAAACTGGACTTTAAAACTGAAATATCTGCAGGACTGGAACTCAGGTGGGTTCCAGGGAAAAGGGAAAAGTTTTGTTTGTTTGTTTTTTTTCCCCTCTGTGGTCAGAACTGCTTATCCCAGGACTGTTCTGTAAAAGATTATAACATTGCAGAGGGGGAGTAATCTTTCTGTTTTGTTTCTGCTTTATTTTTGTTTTCCTGGAGAGTAGGACAAGACAGTAAGCCCAGGGCGGAGCTGCTGCTGTGGAACAGTGTGAGGAAAAAAAAAGATTGTTTTTTAAAAAATTTTTGGAGAAAAGATTGTAATGTTGCCAGAGCATGGAAAAATGTGTTCTAATCTCAACTGTTGAGAACTTTACTGAACAAGAGTTATTTTTGTGAATTACTGGATTTTTGGCCATCTGACATGAACTGAGTTTAATGAAAGCACCTGAATTAAACTGAGAAGTTTTTTTTGAAAACTTTGTGTGGTGAACTTTTTTTTTTTTTTTTTTTTTGCATACAGCTAAGAGAACAGAGCCAGAGCACATCAGTGAATGTGGGAGCCACGGGCAGGTTACAGGTCACATACATCAGTTCGTTGTGGCAGAGATTCTCATGAGATCGAGTCTCATGAGAATCTCAGAGAGGGTGAGATCCAGAAAGCCTTGAGCATGCGCAGATGCTAAAGGCCCAGCAGCAGCCCAGCAGAAAACTGGCAGCAGGCACTTTCTAACACCGGCGGCGCATGGGTAAGGGCAGGGCCGGTCAATGGCAGGGGGAGGAGAGGAGGCGATTGCGAAGGGAGCAGCGACGGTGGCCTCGGAGGGAGCAATATTGCCGGTTCCCGGGGTCGGGTCGGTTCGGGTGGGGGCTGGCAAATCGAGTCAATGCTCGGTTTGCGAGTTACAGTTTGCTCAAGTGTTTTGCTTGTCTTGCAAAACACTCGCAAACCGCATTACTCGTAAACCGAGGTTTGACTGTATTCTGAATTAAATCTCTGTCCACTTCTTCCGTCTGTGAAGGAGGCCGGTATATCACACCATTGTAAATATATTAATAATTGCCTTTTCTAAATTGATCCACAGTGCCTCTTCCTTGACCTGCAGATCCTGCAATTGTGTGGCTTTAAAATGATCTTGTTTGAAATAGCTCTGGCGGTGCAGTGTTAAAACTTCATGGTTGTAAAGATAGATAAACAGACAACTTATCTCTCTTATTAGTTTGACACCATTGTTATGGTGTCTTTGTATGACGTGGTTTGCTTTCCTGTTATCATTTCCAGTTGTGATGTCAGTGCACCAGGAAAGTTAAATTCATGCTAAGATTGTGGTCGGCCACCTTAAAATGCATGGAGATGCAGTTATTGTGTTCCACTTGAAAGGTACATTTCCTTTTATTTGCCTGGACTATGCGGATCAAATATGGAGTTTTTACAATAAATCCAATACCGTTGTTCATTTTCCAAACATTGATAAGTTGTATCACACCCTGAGGCAGCAGAATTGTGAAATGCTGGCCACCAATGGTGTGCTGATCTTCTTTGAGAATAAGTTGTCTGTTTATCTATATTTACAACATGAAGTTTTAACACTGCATCGCACACAGCTTTTTCAAACAACATTGGAGATTTTTTATGCCAGTGAGGTTATTACCCCAAACACCTAGAACCACTTTTATGAGGAGGAAGGGGCTAGGCTCTGAGGCTTTTTCCTCCTCTGAGATTTTTGCTTAAGCCTGTGTGGTTGTATTAAAACTGTTTATTGCTTCATTTTCTTAGTACACCTAGCACTGTTCATGTGGAAGAGTTATTTATTGATATTATTGGATTTTCACTATACTTGTGTCACTAAGGTTTAATATGATCTTTAACATATAACAGTACTCCCACTCCTTTTCTTTCTACTCTATCTTTTCTGAACAGATTATAGCCCGGTATAACTAAATCACAGTCATGGCTCTCCGTGAACCACGTCTCCATGATCGCCACTATATCCAATGCATCTTCTTCCATCACAGCTTCTAGAATCCAGAATCTTGTTTCCCATACTTCAAGCATTAGTATATACTGCTATCCAGACACTGTCCCCTTTACCCATCCATGTAGAGCAGGGGTCTCAAAGTCCCTCCTTGAGGGCCGCAATTCAGTCGGGTTTTCAGGACTTCCCCAATGAATAAGCATGAGATCTATGTGCATGCACTGCTTTCAATGCATATTCATTGGGGAAATCCTGAAAACCTGACTGGATTGTGGCCCTCAAGGAGGGACTTTGATATCCATGATGTAGAGGTATTCAGTGATTTACTTACCTGAGGGCTTATACTCACCTGTGGGCTTTGATCACCATACCCCATCGTTTCTAGTTTAAAGCCTTCTTCACTAGATTAGCCAATCTGCTGCCAAAGACACTTCTTCCCTCTTTTGATAGATGTACAGTTTACCATCCATGCTTAGCAGCCCTTGAAATATCATCCCATGGTCCAGGAAGCCAAAATGTTCTAAACAACACCATCCAGGTAGCCACGCATTCATCTTCAGGATGTGAGATTCTCTGCCCTGGCCTTTAACCTCAACAGTGAGGACTGACGAGAATACACCTGCGTACTTTCTCTCTCAGAGTCACAAAGTCACTTTTGATATGTTTGCAGGGGTACCTGGCAGTATCATTAAGTGCTAATGTGAATGAGCAGTATTGGATAATAGTAATCAGACTTGATGAGTTTCAGCAAGCTCTCCGTAACATCTTGGATTTTGGCACCAGGCAGATAGCATACCTCCCGGGACATCATGTCTGGTCTGCAGATGAACACTTCTGTAACCTTCGAAAGGTCCTTCCTCTCCCTGGGATGCTCTCATTTCCTCCAATTCCAGGACAGCATACCGTTTTTTTAGTTCAAGGGTGGGTGGAGTTATAGTACCAGTCTTACAGGGTTCTGTAATCTGAGTCCAGCTGTCTTCCCTCAACACAGCCTCTTCTTCCCCACTGCTGAAAATCTTTGACATCTCATGAACCATTTCATCGATGTACCTCTCATTTTCATGTATGGCTTCTCAGTCTTGCCACCTCCTCTCTCAGTTCCTTTAATTCCTTCATGAGGGATTCAAGCTGAAGACACATGGAACTACTCCCTCTGTCTGGGTAACATTTTCTGTCTGCACAGAGACAAAAGCTGTAACCTGAGCAGCAGCTTTGGTGACATGATATTTCCAAGTCATACTGTGGTTGCAGAAGTACTTACATCTGGAAGAAAAAAGAAAGAGCAGAAACATCCCACCAAAGCAATGCCCTATTCCTGGTTGGCTGAACAGCCTTTAAATAAAAAAAACCTCCACCTTGGGGTGGGCAAGAGGGAATTAATACCAAACAGAGACTTTCTTCAATAGCTATTTGTGCCTAAATCTGATCTTATGCCCTGAAATGCAACCTAAAATACTGATCTAGACTAAAACACTGTTTTATATGAAACCCTAACAGAGACTCTAAAGGCTACACTATTGCTTAACTGATTTTGATGCGCTATAAAAGAGAACTACAATGAAATAACCTACTGAAACCCAAGTTTACCTTTCCCATGTTTGAATGCCAGAAGGCAAGATATTCCAAAGGATGTTTCTTCTCCTTAGCAGAGCAGATCCACCCTCAGAGTCTCTACAACCTCTCTCGTAGAACCAGGCTTACTGAGGATTAGGCACTAGGCCAGTATTCCTCCCTTCAAGGGTCACCTGTGGAGTCTGATCTCTAAGAAAGTCCTCAGAGTAGAGTATCAGCACTGCGTTGACCACAATGCACGATGCCACCGATGCAGTGTTGATGCAGATTGTCCAGATATCTATACCAAGCTCACAGGAAGTTGAGCATTAGGTTCTGAATCCCCAGCCATGTTTGATGCTGACAGTACCAAAATGTTTTTCAAATTTAAGTTTGCAGGCTATCAGTGACCTCCTTTGCATACAGAAACAGAGGACACAGTCAATGTCCCAATATTCAGGATCTAGGCACTGGACACACCAATCATACAGATCGGAGTCTCAGAAAGTCCTACTGAATGAAGAGCATTTCTTGAAGCTGTTTTATACCAATTTGGACATGGAAGTGAAAATAGCCGATACAAAGTCAAAGGGCTTAATAGCTCGGGGAGCTCAAGAAAGAAGCAACCTAAAAAGGGTTAATGCTTGAGCAGTAGTGGCTTGTGGCCAATAGGGGGTGATGTCTATGCGACGGTAATGGAATAGACGTCAGGACATGATAGTGCAGTATTTTATGGAATTTTTCTATAAAAGAGCCTGTTTTTCGTATGATTCTGGGTAACTCTAGTTAGATACAAGCATATGTGTTAGTTAAGGCCACACCCAATAGAAGCGTACGAAAAATTGGTGAATAAAAATCTGAATATGGATGTAGCCAAGGCCAGAAAAACACACTACACATTAATATTAAGGAAAAGCATAATAATATTATTTTTATGTACTTTGCTATTAAGCTGGATCATGGAGGAAATCAGGATATACATGGACTCCATTTTGTTCTCTGTCTTTCTGTATCTTCTGCTTGGTTTTTACTCCATTTTGTGTTCAGCCTATATCCCTGTCTTTGTTCAGGTTTCCCGCTTCTAGCATCGTGGTTCTAATTGATACCAGATGTGCCTCAGGCTGCTTAGGAAAAGTATATCAGATTTCATATTCTAAACTGAGATATAATATGCATTAAGAATGAATGAAAATACATGGTCTGAATGTATGGATATGGGGCCCCTGAATGTGTGGTATGAATGATTTGTCAAAGAAGGGGTACTAAAAATGAAATGGTTTATAAAAACACTAAGGAAAAATCCTAAAGCAGCATCTGGAAATGAGTATCAGTGAAATTTGAAGCTGTCAGCTCAGGGAGAGGGGGAAACAGCCCCTCCTTCTCTTCCAGGATGGAGCTGAGAACATTTCAGCAGCTTGCTTGATACATAGACAATGTCTCAGAAATAAGGTTTGAGAAGGACAAAAAGAATATTGAATATGTTATAAAATGTTAATGTATATTCAGAAATGAATGTAAACAAACAAATATGATTTCTGAAACTTTTAAACATGTAGAGGAATTTTCTTTGTCTAACTTTGAAGACCACCTCTGTTAGTTTTGATTGGCCCACACGGCCAATGATGTCATACTGGACTAAAGGTATATATTGGGGAGCTTTGAAGTATCGAGTTGAGCTCTTTATCAGAAGGCCAGCATTTTGGCAACTATAACGACCTCCCGCTAATGCACCTAGTCTTTTGAGTTTCATGATGGAAAAATAAAACAATAAATAAAAATTATACTTTGGTGAACCTTGCGTTATGCGTTCATTTTCCATATTTTTGTTATTTTTCACACCTTGAGTGGAAGCTAGCAGCTTAATTGGCAACTGCAGCTCTATGAGTGCGCTGGCGTCCAATACCTATGCTCATGCTCCAAGGTGGATAGAAGGCTTGAGGTGGACTGAAAGCCAAAACCTAAAAAGTTGTTAAAAATAAACCAAAGTTGGTAGACCTAGAGAAACTTGACAAAAATAAAGAATGATAATAAAAACAAATAATGATGAAAAGGTATAGTGCACTGGGGAGAACAAAGCTTCTCAGCTCCATGGAAAACAAAGCTTCTCAGCTCCTGCAAAATTGGGCGATACGTGTGGAATGGGCACTGTCTTAAAATTTAAAGTAACAGTACACTTGATGTGTGTCAGTACTGGGTTCCATGGATGATGTCACCCACATTTGCGATTATTATATCCGCTTGTACTTGAAGAAAGGCAAAGAGCTCTCTTCTTCTAAGATAAGCTGCCACTACAGTTAGGACTTTTGTGAATACTCTGGGAGCAGAGGAAAGTCCAAATAGAAGGACCCTGTATTGGAAATGGAGATCTGGAATATGAATCAAAGGTATTTCCAAAGAGCTGGGTGAATTGGGATGTTAAGAGTGTTTCAAATCTAGGCTTCTCACCCAAGAATTGTGATGAGTGAGAGGCATAACTGTTTGCAGAGAGTGCATTCTGAATTTTTTCTTTTTGACAAACCTATTGAGATGTCCAAGACCTCCCGATTTCTTCGGAAGCAGAAAATAATGGGAATAAAAGCCATGAAATCTGTAGCATGGTTCTATATTGCCTGGGCTGATATAATAGAGATAGAATTTCTTCATATAGAATGGTAGAATGATGGGTTGTTGTCTTGTCAAGAATAGGATGGAATGGGAGAGGAATGTGTGTGAAATTTATTTTGTAACCGTATGTCACCTTTTTCCAAGCCTTGGTGAAAAAAAAAACTAAGATGACACCCCTGGTCAAAAACTAGGGGTGGATTTGGACAGCAAAGCATTGAAAGATGAAATCTTTCATTCTCGTGGTCTAGATCTCTGAAATGATAGTTGTTGGGAGGATCTAGGATGCTGTCAAGAATAAGGTTGAAATCTTTTATATGAAGGTTGATTCTGGTAATTTTTTTTTTTGATAAGTGGATGAAAACCAGTGTTAAGAAGAGGAGGATGTCTCTGAAGTAGAGTTAGAGAATTCCTTAAATGTGGAGCAATCCACCGTAACTTAAGAACATAAAATAATTGCTATACTGGGACAGAACAAAGGTCCATCAAGTCCAGTATCCTATTTCCAACAGTAGTCATTCCAGGTCCCAAGATCCCAAGGAGTAAAACAGATTTTATGCTGCTTATCCTAGGAATAAGCAATGGATTTCCCCGTCATCTCAATAATATCCAAGCCTTTCTTAAACCCCGCTTAGCTAACTGATTTCACCAAATTCTCCGGCAACGAATTCCAGAGTTTAATTACACGTTGTGTGAAGAAATATTTTCTCCGGTTTGTTTTAAATCTACTACAGTGGTACCTTGGATTACGAGCATAATCCGTTCCAGGAGCATGCTCGTAATCCAAAATGCTCATTTATCAAAGCGAGTTTCCCCATAGGAAATAATGGAAACTCGCTTTGATACGCTAAGAAATGTAAGGTCATGCATCTTGGTACTAGAAATCCATGCAGAACTTATACCTTGAATGGAGAAACACTGGCTAAGACTTCGGAAGAACGGGACTTAGGAGTAATCATCAGTGCAGACATGAAGGCTGCCAAACAAGTTGAGAAGGCCTCATCTAAGGCAAGGCAAATGATGGGATGCATCAAAAGAAGTTTCATTAGCCGCAAACCTGAAGTCATAATGCCACTCTACAGAATCATGGTGAGACCTCACCTGGAATACTGTGTGCAATTCTGGAGGCCACATTACCGTAAAGATGTGCTTCGGGCTGAGTCGGTCCAGCGGATGGCCACTAGGATGGTCTCCAGACTCAAGGGTCTCTCATACGAAGAAAGACTGGGCAAGTTGCAGCTCTACACTCTAGAGGAGCGTAGGGAAAGGGGTGACATGATTGAGACGTTTAAGTACATCACAGGTCGTGTCGAAGTGGAAAACGACTTATTTTTTCCCAAGGGACCCTCGGTCACAAGGGGGCATCCGCTCAAACTCAGAGGAGGGAAATTTAATGGCGACACCAGGAAGTATTTTTTCACAGAAAGGGTGGTAGATCACTGGAACAGACTTCCAGTGCAGGTGGTCGAGGCCACCAATGTGCTCGACTTTAAGAATAAATGGGACATCCACGTGGGATCCCTACGAGAGCTAAGAAACTAGGTCATCAGCATTCAGACCTAATGGGGTGGGAAAGTGGGGTGGGCAGACTTGATGGGCTGTGGCCCTTTTCTGCCATCATCTTTCTATGTTTCTATGTTCTCCCCCCCCCCCCCCCCCCACCGTGATCGGGCACACCCCCGCCGCTTCTTACAGTCATCTGGGCACTGGCACCGGCATGTCCTGTGCTTGGTGCCGGTGCCCGAAGATCGTCCTCCTCTTCTGCTGGGCCTTGAGCATCTGCGCATGCCCAGATGACTTTAAGAAGCGGCGGGGGGGGGGGGGGTGCCCAATCGCGGCGGGGGGGTTGCCCGATCGCGGAGGGGGAGGTGCCGGATCGTGGTGGGGGGTGCCGGATCGCGGGGGGAATGCTCATAAATCGAGCCACACTCGGTTTCCGAGGCGCCAATTTTGCAAATGTTTTGCTCATCTTACAAAACACTCGCAAACCGGTGCACTCGTAAACCGAGGTACCACTAATCTAATCTAATCTAATCTAAACCTTAAGTTTATATACCGCATCATCTCCATGAGAATGGAGCTCGACACGGTTTACAAGAACTTAAAATAGTGGGTAGAGAAGAAGAAAAAGGATTACATGAACTTATGTGTAGAAGGGGGGAGAGAAAGGGGGGAAGGATAGAGCTACAATTTGCTGAAAAGCCAGGTTTTCAGTTGTTTGCGGAATAACTGAAGGGAGCTCAGGCTCCACAGCGGGGTGGTGAGGTCGTTCCAAAGACCTGTGATTTTGAAGAGAAGGGATTTTCCCAGTTTGCCTGAATAGTGGATGCCGCGTGGAGAGGGGAAGGCTAGTTTAAGCCTTTGGGCAGTTCTGGAGGAGTCGGGACTGGAGGAGTTGAAAGACAGTGGGATAAGAGGAGGCAGGATTCCGTGAATGATCTTGAAAGATAAGCTTATATCTGATCTGAAGGATTACCTTCCAAAGCCAATCCAACCATGCTCTAATTAGTCCAATAAAAAAGGTGTCGCTTGGATTCTTTTTATTCTATTTTATTTCTACATATTATCTTATACCACTGTACTTAGTAGCTTCATCACATGTCCCCTGATCCTAGTATTTTTGGAAAGAGTGATCAAGTGATTCACATCTGCATCCTTGACTTTATCTTCAAAGAGATTGTCTCCCAGCCACAGGCCATGTGTCAGTCAAACATGTAAATCATCTCTTAGGCTAGAGGCCTGCAACTGAACTATTCATCTAACTGCGATAGATATAGCCCCTAAGCGTGAAGTGGTATCAAAGATCATAAGTATTCATTATTAGATAGAAAATGTTTTTTGTTCCAATGAAGTGGAGTGCAGGAATTGCCTAGAGGTTGGAGTTGTTGACTCAGCACCCTAAGGTTGCAGGTTCAATCCCAGCACCACCCCTTATGACCTTAGGCAAGTCACTTAACCCTCCACTGCCCCAAGTATCATAGTTAGATTATGAGCCCACAGAGATAGATAGGGAAATTACTTAAGAGTACCTATTTAATATTCAATGTATTGTAAACCACCTTGATATGCGCAGAGGAAAGGTGGTATGTCAAATAAAGATACCGTATTTTTTGCTCCATAAGACGCACTTTTTCTACCCCCAAAAAGGGTGTGGAAAAGTGGGTGCATCTTATGGAGCGAATACACCTTCCCCCCTCCCCCCGGTACCTCTTTAAAAGTTGCGGTGCTCTCCTGCCAGCCGACTGTCTTTGGATGCAGAGCAGAGCGGTGCGATGCAGGTGCGTGACCTTTGCGCTTCCTGCCGGGTCACGTGCCGCTCAGTGATTGGCTGAGGTCAGTTCTCATTCTCATTGTGACAATTCAAGTCACAAGTACCTGGCAAAAACCCAAATAGTAACTATGTCCTTGCTACCGATCCCAGGGCAAGCACTGGTTTTCCGCATGTCTGTCTCATTAGCAGATTATGAACTTTTCCTCTAGGAACTTGTTCAAGCCTATTTTAAACCCATCCACATTAACCACTGTTACCAAATCCTTTGGCATAACAAGTTTCAAGTTTTATTAAGGTTTGTTGTACACGCAATGTCAAATACTTCAATGTGCAGAACATTTTTAAAATAGGGGACAGAAACAGTTTTATACAATTAAATACCAAGTATATACGTACAAATAAATAACTGGTACAGAAGGTGAGGGGGATGAACTACAATCTTTAAAGAAAGAGAAGAAACATTTAGGGAAAAACACATATGGTAGGTAACAAAAGAAAAAAAAAAGAGGTATAAAAGCAGAAATAAGCATAGAAAAAAGGAAAATAAATTTGCGACCTATGCGTAGGTCTAATTAGGATCTAAGAGATTTAATGATTGGTAAGTTATACTATCTATATCTCAAATGCATCCTTATACAGGAAACTTTTAAACTATTCTCCGAGTGAAAAATAATTTCCTCCTTTATGAAGTGGGCTGCTGTGATAGGTGCTTCAAATTACTCATATTTATAGTCTTTTTTGAGAGCAGTTGAAGTGTGTTGGTAAGTTGTACCTTAAGCTGTGGAGTGGATTCCCAGGAAAGCGTAAATGAATTGTGTCGAAGCCATCTGCGAGACTGGCTGAGAGTGCACCAAGTTTGCGGTTGGCGTCAAATAAATTGTTTATGCTTAATGAACTGCTCCCTCTTTAGGAGATTTTCTCTTCTGAGCTGTAGAAATATTAGCATTGTGAGCCAGAGTATGTGAAACAGTCCCCTGAGGAGCAAGCTCAGTGGTGCCCACAGGATTAACAGAAGTTGAAGCAGTTCCTAAAAGTAAGCCTGTAGGTACCAGAATTTGACCCTTTGGGTCAGCACTGTTCTGTTCCATCTTTGAAGACATAAGGGTACAGAATGCAGAAAAAAAAAGAACTGACAAGCAGGATAAAATTCTCAGATCAGGAAGGTGATTTCCGTATCCTATTGATTGCTGCAGCTGTTTCAACAAGCTAGGGACAGCACGTACAGACAGGCAGCCTGCAGAGAAGGTTACCAAGTGTGTCTAAATAATCATATACAACATAGCTTCCTCCTGCAGAAAAATCTAATAGGGGATTCCTCCCCTTCCTCAGAGAAAGGGGAGGAATCTGGGAAAAAAAAGACTGCATAGGGAACTCACCTTTCCATGGAAAGCTCAGACTGGAGATTGAAGCACCTTCCAGAACCCACTAGCCACTCTAGGATGCTTATCTAGTCAGCTGCTCTGTTGTGAGTACCATCCGAGGACCTCCTTCCCTGCTTCTCACCTCCCTCAGGTAGGGCGGGAGCCTACAATTGTGCCAGGTACTCCCATACACACATGGGTCTCTCAGGGCAATTGTAAAAGTAGAACATGCCACCCAGCTAACCAAATACTGAGTACGATTCACCAACAAGAGTCATGTAGTTTGGTTCCAAACTGGTCATTGTTCTCACCCAAGAAATCTCCATGGGAACATATGCTGCTGAAAATGGAATCCTCTCCAACTCTTGATACACAGAAGTACCTCAAAGGTGCAAGCAGCCACCTCTCATAACATCTCCCAAGTACATTTAGGGTACAAGGAGCCTGCTGCATTGCTATTTTTCCAGCTTCCATAGACTCTACAACACTCACCCTGTTTTCAGGCATGACCTCCTCTCACTCCTGAACTGGTATGCACCCAATAACAACTGCCACCAAGATTCCTTGCACTTCAAACTCAGATTTCTTTTGAGCTGTCTCTGCCTCCCCTAGAATAGCTCACCTTTACAGATAATTACTTTTTTTTTAAACTACTATTATTAAGAATCTAAAACTTGAAATTCTAGTTTTATACAGATAAAGCCTTAGGGTTTCAGGCCTTGAGTAGCAATAATTTTTAAAGGACCATAAAATGATAGTTCAACTACCAGGAGGACCAGACCAAACTCAAAAATTCAGATCCAACCACTACCCTGGAAATAAGAGAACTTACCAATATCTAGATTATGTTTCTCTACCTTTTCCCTACACCTGTGTCTCTCATTTCCCTTCCCTTCTAGTCATCCCCCACGCCATGTTTTTACTACCGCTACCAAAAATAAATACTTGATCCAGTGGTGTAGGGCAGTGTTCTTCAACTGCCAATCTATGGACTGGTGCCGGTCCGCAAAAATCTCCCGCCGGTCCGCAAAGGACCAGCGTCCCCCACAAGCACCGAGTTAAAAAGGTGGCTCACTGCAAACACCTCGTGGACCACCCAGGCAAAAACACCAGTGCAGCTGTTCTCCAACACCTCCAGGCAGTGCCAGGGCCGCTAATGGGGAGCTCGTACGAACCTGGTGCAGTGGCCGATGGACAACTCTGGTTCAAAGGCCACTGGAGAGCTGGAGGCGTGCGAAGTGGGCGCCACATGGCGAGTCCGCTGACTGTGCTGCCCGAAGGCATCCGCTGTGCATGCACAGAAAGCCACCGCTTCCCCAGCCAGCGCTCTCCTCTCGGTCCTCCCTGGAAGGAGCAGAAGGTCCCCCCGCTCCCAGACCCAGCCAAAAGGAATGAATGTCCCACTGCTGCAACACGCGGCACGGAACCGGAGCAGCAAGACAGAGCGCGAGACGTGACCTCCCAAGCCCCAGGTAGGCTGAGGAGAAGCCTCCTAATAGGAAAAGTCACCCCCCCCCCCCTTGGCAGTCCAGTAGCGATACCCGAGCCCACACTAGCACTCCTGAACCGCCGGTCCGCAAAACAATTCCTCCATTTCTGCCAGTCCATAGGTACAAAAAGATGAAAAAACACTGGTGTAGGGGACAGGGGGATGTTTCGCTCCATTGCCATCTTAGAACATAGAAACATGATGGCAGATAAAGGCCAAATGACCCATCCAGTCTGCCCATCCACAGTAACCATTATCTCTTCCTCTCTAAGAGATCCCACGTGCCTATCCCATACTTTCTTGGTGGGGGCACTGGCACCTCTCTGCCCCATTCCACACTCATGCACTTCCTTCCTCTTTAAATCTTTGCCAGCATAACTTCTCATGCCTGCTGCTTGTCCCAGCCTGGCTCCCCTCTGAAATCACTTCTGGGTTGCAGGGCCAGGAAGTGACATCAGAGGGAAAGTAAACACCAGCAAGAGCAGTAGGCCAGAGAAGCTGCTTGCACTGGTGAAGATTTAACAAAGTACAGGAGGGAGGGGGTGCAAGTGTGGCATGGAGGGCAGGGGAGGAGCGGGGAGATGGGGCAGAGAGGAGGACGTGGGGAGGGCACCTCCTATCCTTGCTTTGCTACTGGCTTGATCTCCCCTCTACCCACATTGCCTGAACATTTACTGCTTTTCTTCCTTCTCCATCCCTCCACTGATGACTCTAAGTCAAACTCACCACCACAACTATCCCTCCCTTATCTAGTACCTTCTCTTCCATTCTTAGCCTCTTCTGACTTCTTTGTTATCTACTTCTGAAACTTTCCCCCTTTTTACCAGTCTCTTGCTCTGCTCATTTTTCTTCCATATCTTCCCCTCTTCTCTTTCTCACATTTTCACCCTTACCATTCAACTCATTTCTTGCCATCTTTTCTAAATACCTAGGTTTGTTATCAAACCATATTATCAAATTTCATCAAGTTAAGGGCAAATAGTGCACTACTACTGTAAAAAACATTCTTTCATTCAACATATTTGTCAATGCCCATGACCCTATTCAGAAAACGCTGATGTTTAGGTATTAAGTATTCAAACTTCATTCCTTTCACCTCAATTCCCCTTAAGAGGGGTGCTGAAAAGTTCTCAGCCCAACCAAGAAGAGAATGACATGGAACTAAGAAACGTACAAGTTATTCCACATATTCACCTTTAAGTTCAACACATTTGGCACATTGTGTCTGAAGTTTCTGTAACCCTGCTCTGCTGCTGCAATCGCCTTCGAATCACTCAAAAACTGATGCCCTTTAAAGCACTTTTTAAGGTTTGGAAACAGAAAATAGTCAAATGGAGCATGATCTGGTGAGTAGGGTGGATGGTCTATGCACTGAAACCCCAACTGCATCAAAACATCCACCGTTGTGCCAGTCTAGTGAACAAGAGCATTGTCTTGCAAAAAGAGAACTCCTTTCTGCAGCTTCCCTCTCCTTTTTTCTTTCAATGCCACCTTTAATTGGCACAAGTTACAGTAGTAGTCTGCATCAACTGTTTGGCCCCATGGAAAATAGTCATTACAACACCTTCATGATCCCAAAACACTGTGGCAATGATCTTTCCTGCTGATTTTTGAGTCTTGAATTTCCTTGGCCTTGGAGAACCTGAGTGCCGCTATTGTATGTACTGTTGTTTTGTCTCAAGATCATAGTGGTATAACGATGTTTCACCAACAGTAACTAATTGTTACAAAAAGTTGGCACCAGCTCGCTAAATGTTGCAGAATCAACTTGGAAGTGTCCATTCAATATTGTTTCTCATCAGCTTTCAAACATTTGAATAACCATCTGACTAACAGCTTCTGCAAACCCAACAGTTCTTGGATTATACACCAAACACATTCCCTGAATATCTGTAGTGTCTCAGCAACTATTTTAACTGATATTCGCCGATCTACCAAAATCAGGTCATGGACATAGAGTCAACTATTTCAGAAGTTATTTATTTATTCATTCATTCAATTTTCTATACCATTCTCCCAGGGGAGCTCAGAACAATTTACATGAATTTATTCAGGTACTCAAGCATTTTTTCCTGTCTGTCCCAGCGGGCTCACAATCTATCTAAAATACCTGGGGCAATGGGGGGATTAAGTGGCTTGCCCAGGGTCACAAAGAGCAGAGTGGGTTTGAACCCACAACCTCAGGGTGCTGAGGCTATAGCTTTAACCACTGCGCCATACACCATTTGAAGCCTCCCAGACTTTGCTGCATCTTCAGTCTTGAAATTTCCACACTGCACACCACTTCTTCACTGTGAAGTATGATGGGCATTTGTCATTCAATGTTTGCATCATACATTCGTGGATTTCCTTTAGAATTTTCTTCTGTAGAAATAGGAACTTCATGACAGCTCAGAGTTCCATACTTTTCATTGTCAAAACACAGCATTACGATTCTGAAAATTGGCACTTTGCAAAATAAAACAACACTCTTTTCAGCTACAGTGGCATATTAATGCTCAGAATTTAGAAGTTGGATGGGCTGATAACATTTCAGCACATCCTCGTATGAATATACTATTTGAATCTGTGTCATGCCCCTTGTTCAAAAATAGGCTAAAAGCCCACCTATTCAAGATTAACTTCAACACATAACCCTCTTACTCTGCTCATCACCCTAGCCAGCAATTTAACCATCACTCGCTAACTAACTCCTACTATAGCATCCTGATTGTCTGTCTTGACTGATTAGATTGTGAGCTCATTCAAGCAGGGACTGTCTCCTTCATGACTATGTACAGCGCTGCGTATTTCTGGTAGCGCTCTAGAAATAATAGTAGTAGTAGTAATTTAATGAACAAAACTGTTAGCATAAAACCCAAAACTAATAACACAGACGCACAGCAGAAAAAACGACATCTTTTCAATTCACTTGCAGAAGGAGGAGCTGAAAAAGTAGATGCCTTCTGCAATCCTTGTGGGTGAAGGGAAGAAATCTATTTGTCAAGACTACTGTACCCTTTGCACTAGACATTACATTAGAAAGAGAAAGTCTGATGGTTTACATATTAAACAGATGATGCTGCCAAATTAGTAGTAATTTTTGATCCAAAAGTTTGATTTGTATACCTGCAGTAAAGAGAGGTGGTGGTGGTCCAGGAGGAGGGTGATGAATACCTGAAGTTACCACAGTAGGAACAGAGCTGGTTGCTGAATTTGGGGGTGCATCCATTCCAGAGGGCTGTAAAGGTGGAAGTGGAGGTGGTGGTCCTACGAAAAGCATAAAACAAAAGGTTCAAGTTTTGAAATGCCACAAAAGTTACATTTTCTTAACAAGACACTGCCATGATAAATGAAACTAGAAATACCAATATTTCAAGAGCAGTTTCTCAACATATGGTACACGAGCCACTTGTTGGGAGTACACGGCACTGCACAGTTCTTCCACCCCCTTCCTCTTTAATGGATGCCGCTGCCACCGGGAATATCATGTCCTCCTTACTGCCCTCCAGCTGCATGCCCCCCTCTACCAACCCAGAAGGCTTCCCTCCGATGTCAGAGCTGACATCATAGGGAAGGCTTCCAGGTCAGCGGGGGATTCCAGTTACCTCCTTCCAGGTAGAATGCTCCTTCCTGCCTTCAGCAGCACTTGATGCAGGAACACAGACAGCGGCTCTTGCACCTTGCATGTGGATGACCTGCAAGCCATTCTCCAACGTTGAGAACTGATATCAGAGGGAAGGCATGTGGGTTAACTACATGCAGCGTGTAAGAACTGCTACCCAAATCCCTGCAACAAGTACCTCTAAAGGCAGGAAGGGCAACCCAGCTGGATGGCCCTGAAGGATGCGAGCGAGCGAGTTGTAACAAGTAAGGGAAAGAGGGGACATGATTGTGGGAGAAAGGGGGGACAGCGTGTTGGGACAGGGGGGGCAAAAATTTGGGACTAAGGCTGAAAGGCATGGAGGGAGGCACAAACTTGGGACACAGAAGGAAGGGGGGCATAAACATGGGACACAAAGGGAGAAAGGGGGCACTAACTTGGGACATAGGAGAGCATGAGTATGTGAGTAAGAGGGAAAGAGATGGTGCACATGGGGAAAGGAAGAAAGGAGAATTGTTGGGCACAGACAGAGAGAGAGGAGTGAGGTAGAGATGCATGGAGAAATATGGGATATGGTGGTGGAGAGGAAACAGAGGGAAAGACTGAAGGGGATGCAAGGGGGAAGAATGTTGGACATAGTGATGGAGGGAGAGATGTGGCATGGTGCTGGAGAGGGATGACAGAAAGAGAAATGGGCATAGGGCTGGTGGTCAGTGGTGAAAAATGTTGCACATGATCCAGGGGATGAGCGAAGGAGAAATGCTGGATGTGGCAGTAGAGCAAGTAGGAGAGATGCACCCTGGATCTCTCTCTCTCCACTCCATTTGCAGCAAGGGAAGGCAGAGAAAAAGGCAGATGGACAATGAGAGAGAGGGGGAGACATGTTGCCAATAGGGGTGTGAGAGAGAGGAAGAAAAATTGGACTCGTGGAGAAACAGAGAGAATGTTGGTTGGGGGAAGGGAATGAGGTCCAAAGGAGAGTAAGCATACAGGAGGCAGAAAGAAAGAAATATTGGATGCAGAGTCAGAAGGAAATGCAACCAGAGATTCATGAAATCACCAAAGGTAGGAAAAATGATTTTATTTTCAATTTAGTGATCAAAATGTGTCAGTTTTGAGAATTTATATCTGCTGTCTATATTTTGTACTATATGTCTATTTTTCTATAGTTATTATTGAGGTGACATTGCATATTTTAAAGTCATCAGCCTTGACCTCTCTGGAAAAAAAAAATATATATATATATAAATAATTAACATTTTCTCTGTGTACAGTGTGCTTGGTGTTTTTTAATTTTGTGGTTACCATTATGTATTAATATGATTATATTGGGTGTATATTACATTACATTAAATTAATGACTTCTATTCCGCCCGTACCTTGCAGTTCTGGGCGGATTACAAAAGAAACTAGCTGCACATTTCCAGGAAAATTACAATTTAGGGTTTTGGATTACAAAAAGATGACTGGACAGTTCCAGAAAATTTACAGTTTGGGGAGCTGTTTACATGGTTGAGACTTTGAGGAGAAAGAATTACGGAGAGGGAGAGACTTTGAGGGGGAATTTGTAAGGAAGGAGGAGAACAGGGGGTAGAGTTAAAACATCTGGATAAATTTTTTGACTAGCAGGGTTTTAATTTCTTTTTGAAATGATTTGAAGTCGCTTCGTTGTTAATAGCAAGTTGGAGATGGTGTGGTCAAGTTTTGCTGCTTGCGTCGCTAGTAGGTTGTCAAACATCTTGCGCTGAGTGCCTTTGAATGGGGGGAAGGTAAATGGGGTCAGGGTTCTCCTTTGTCTAGTAGTGAGGTTTTGATTTAGGCGGTTGTTTAGGTAAGTGGGGGCAGTGCCATTTATTGCTTTGAATAATAGACAGTATAATTTGAATTGAATTCGTACTTGTATTGGTAACCAGTGTGAGTCTAGGTAGGCAGTGGTGATGTGGTCAAATTTACTTAGCGAGTAGATCAATCTGAGAGCTGTGTTTTGTACTGTCTGCAATTGTTTTATCAAGTTTGCAGGGCATGGTAGATAGAGGATGTTGCAATAGTCCACTATACCTAGGACTAGGAATTGGACTATGAGCCTATATTGTTCTTTGTTGAAAAATTCAATTTTTGGTAAATTGCGCATGATTAAAAATGCTTTCTGGGTAGTATATGAAAAATGAATGGAAGAAATTGCATTACAATTAGTATTATGGGGGTGTGGTCAGGAGCAGGTCTGGGGCAGAGCTGCAGCAGAGCTTGGGTGGGGGATACTCAGTTGATATTTGTTAGACTTATGGGGAGTACTTGGCTTGAAGAAGTTGAGAAACACTGTTCCAGAGTACTTATTCATGTCTATTTGTTTACGTCAATCTTTCAGATAATACATTCTTTATTTTAGGGGCATGATAAGCTGAAACTGATATCCATTTCTGGCTCAGTATACAAAGGTCAAACTGAAGCAAATTTAGTTGCAGCTCCTCAGAAACAAACTCAGCAAAAAGAGAAAATTCTTATGCTACCATCAACATACATGTGCTGCTGTATCACAGTTTTAAGCAAATGTCAGTCATTTTCATACATACCTTTATGAACGCCCCTCTCTATTTAAGCATGATACAAAGAAAAAAGTTTCATTCTAAAGCAAAAGCAAGAAACTAATTGCCGTCTTTGTCAGTTTTGCTATTTACACCAAAATGTTTTACAAAAGGTAAGAAGCATAAAAAAATTAATTCTGCTCATATCAACAAATGTAAAACAGCAACAATGAAAAACGAAAGAACAGGTAACAAAACACGAGAAACCTGAATGTTAAAGCAATGCTATAGAGAGACACAGTCTGCACTGTCAGAAGAGGTACCTGAACAAGGACACCTCCTCTCCCTCCCCCCAAACTAAGTGCTAAAATCCATTCTGATGGCACTCATATAAAGGCTAATTAGAAAACAGAAATCCAGCTTACCAGTACTTGTAAAGGCAGACAATCGGTGAATCAGCAAGGAATAGGGTGGGCTCCCAGAATAAAGTGTGGATTTACAAGAAAGAAGATTAGCAAAGGTAAGAAATTAATCTTTCGTTCTTGTACAATCCCACTTTATTTCGGGACCAGTGGGACGTAACAGAGTAGTCCCAAAAACTCAGGGTGGGAATGATAAGCCCGCTGCCAAAACAAAGGCACCAAACATTGGCCGCCACATTGATCCTGTAGAACTTGGCGAACCAAGTAGAGGACCAAGTAGAGGCCCTGCAAATCTCATCCAGAGAAGCAGCCAACGACTTTGCTCAAGAGGATGAAACACCTCTGGTTGAGTGAGCCCATACCGTGAGGAGGGGCTTCTTTTTAGCCACCATGTAAACTGTGGAAATGGCCATGCAAATCTACCTGGAAATGATAGCCTTAGAAGTTGGCCTACCTTTGCGGGCAGGGCCGCCAGAACAAACAAGTGGTCAGAGAGGCAAAACTCGCTGGTTACCTCCAGGTACCGGAATAAAATGTTGCACATCTCTAAGGACTGTAACACCCAGTACTGCTCCCTCGAGCCAGAGGAAGCAAAAGCAGGAAGACGGACTTCCAGATTCACCTGGAAAGTGGAAACTACTTTCGGAAAAAAGGAAGAAACAGTACAAAGCATCACAGTGGAATTCGTAATATGCAGAAAAGGAACCCTGCAGAAAAGAGCCTGAAGCTCTGAAACTCTGCGGGCTAAGGCAATAACCACTATGAAGTCTATCTTGATTGTGAGATCCATCAAAGATGCCTGATTCAGAAGCTCATATGGCAGACGAGCCAGAGAGTGAAGAATCAGATTAAGATTCCAGGTTGAATAGGGAAGGCGCAATGGAGGCCAAAGTCACAGAGTGCCTCACAGAAAATGAGCTACATATGGATAAGCTGCCAATGAGCCCCTCAGAGCTGCCATCCTGAAGAAACTCTAGGACCCGAGGAATCAAAGGCAGAGACCTGTCTCAGGGAGCACCAGGACTGGTAATACCTTCAAGCCTTCGCATAGGCCGCTACTATGGACTTCCTTTTACTGTGAAGCAATGTGGCAATCACAACCAAAGACCAGCCCCGGCTAGTTACGGCCACATGCACAAGAGCCATGACAAAAGACGAAAGCAGTCCAGATCCCACATCGCAATCGGACCCTTTGTGATGTAAAAATAACAAGGTATTTAGAGTCACCGATCCTGCTGGAGCCAAACCAAGTAGGCATACCAAAGCCACTTTAGCTAATCGGGTGCAAAAAGAATAAACAGACCTTTGTGGCCACTATTCGTCTCAATAGACGTCCTATCATTGGCTATGGGAGAAAGACATAGAAGAAACCTTCCCATGGCCAGGGCTAAACCAGAGCATTCAGGCCAATGCTGTCGGTCTCTCAATGCCAATTGATGAACTGAATCGGCTTTCTTGTTGGCCACAATCACAAAGAGGTCTACTGAGGGGCACCCCCACTGATCCACTACAGAAACAAAAACATGATGGCACATAAAGGCCAAATGACCAATCCTGTCTACCCATCCACAGTAACAATTATCTCTTCCTCTCTCTAAGAGATCCAAGTCTCTAGGACTATCCCACATTTTCTTGATTTCAGACACAGTCCCTCTTCTCCACTACCTCTTCTGGGAGACTATTCCAAGCATCAGCACCCTTTCTGTAAAAAAAGTATTTCCTTACATTACTCTTGAGCCTATCACCTCTTAACTTCATCCTATACCCTCTCAAATAAATGAGGCTCGACTCATATGCATTTATATCACGTAGGTATTTAAATGTCTCTATCATATCTCCCATTCTCCCGCCTTTCCTCCAAAGTATACAGATTGAGATTTTAAGTCTGCCCCATACGCCTTATGATGAACACCATGCATCATTTTAGTAGCTTTCCTCTGGACCAACTCCATCCTTTTTGAAGGTGTGGCCTCCAGAATGGTACACAATATTTCTTATGTAATCCGCCTATATATCTTGTAACTTCATAACAATTCTTATGTAATCTGCTTTGAACTGCAAGATAATGGCGGAATAGAAATCATTAATGTAATGTAATATTATAAATGAGGTCTCACCGGAGTCTTATACAGGGGCACCAATACCTCCTTTTTCCTACTGGCCATAACTCTCCCTTTGCACCCTAGCATCCTTCTAGCTTTCACTGTCAGCTTTTCAACCTGTTTGGCTATCTTAAGATTATCACATACAATCACATCCAAATCCCACTCTTCTGTTGTGTACATAAGTTCTTCACCCCTATACTGTACCATTCCTTCGGGATTTTGCAGCCAAAATGCATAACCTTGCATTTCTTAGCATTAAATTTTAGCTGCCAAATTTCAGACCATTCTTCAAGCTTCACCAGGTCTTTCTTCATGTTATTCACACCATCCTGTGAGTCAACTCTATTGCAGATTTTGGTATTATCCGCAAAGAGGCAAATCTTACCCGACAGCCCTACTGCAATATTGTTTACAAAAATGTTACAAAGAATAGGCCCAAGAACATCCTTTTCCTCAGAGCGATCTCCATTGATCACTACCCTCTGTCGCTTTCCACTCAAACAGTTCTTGACCCAGCCCATCACTTTGGGACCCATCCCAAAAGCACTCAGTTTATTTATTGGACGTCTGTGTGGAACACTGTCAAAGGCTGTGCTAAAATATAAATACACCACATCTACCGCACTCCCTCTATCCAATTCTCTGGTCACCCAGTCAAAGAAATTGATCAGATTTGTCTCACCAGACACACCTCTAGTGAATCTATGTTGCCCCTGGTCCTGTATTCCACAGGATTCCAGAAACTTCACCTTTATTTATTTTGAAAGCGTTTCCATTTATTTGCTTACCACAGAAGTCAGACTTACTAGCCTGTAATTCCCTACTTACTGGCCTGTAATTCCCTACTTCTTTCTTATTTCCACTTTTGTGGAAAGGGACCACATCCGCCCATCTTCAGTCCTTTGGTACCACTCTCAGCTCTAGAGACTCATTGAAAAGGTCAGTCAGCGGAGCCACCAAAACTTCCATAAATTCCTTCAACACCCTCGGATGTACACCATGCATCTCCATCACTTTGTCTACCTTTATTTTAGCTAGCTCCTCACGAACACAATCCTCTGAAAATCGATCAGGGTCTACTAATCCTCCATCCCTATTCATGTTTGTCTTCTATGGTCCCGTTCCTGGCGCTTCAGCTGTGAACACAGAACAGAAATATTTCTTAAGCAACTTAGCCTTTTCTGTATCAGTCTCTACATATTTCTCTCCTTTAACTTTGAGTCTCACAATGCCACTTTTGTAATTCTTCCTATCACTGACATATGTAAAAAATGTTTTGTCTCCCCATTTTACCATGTCAGCTATTTTTTCTTCCATTTGTATCTTTGCTTTCCTAACTTCTCAACCAGCCTTTCTTTCGATACCATTGATAATAGCTTATTACTATCCCGTCTTCATGAAATAGGCATAACAGGTCAAGTCATGGACTGGTTCACCTCTTACTTTTCAGATAGATCATCCAAGGTTATTTTTAACGATACATCATCCGAGCCTTCTTCCACAAAATATGGAATTCCACAAGGCTCGATCCTGTCACCGCTACTTTTTAACATCTTTTTGTCCCCTCTTCTGACTATAGGTCAATCCATCGGCTTCACCACATTTGCTTATGCCGATGATGTGCAATTAGTTCATCCTATTGACCTTAATAACATCGAGGATGTTGTTTCCATCAACCACAAACTTGAAAAAATCAAATTATAGTTAGATTCAAATAGGTTGTCCCTCAACATCAATAAATCTAAACTAATGATTTTTCCCTTTAAAGAAAGAATAACTTCAGGCTCCCTTGAAATTTGAATCCCTCCCAATTAAAATTGTACCCACTCTAAAGCTACAAGGAGTCACCTTTGACTGCAAATTCTCTTATCACAACCATATTAGCACGGTGGTCCAGAAATGTTTCCACCGCCTTAGAATGATACGATCCTTTTCCAAACTATTAGACTCACCATCTTTGAATACACTAATCCATTCTTTGGTAATTTCTTGTATAGATTATTATAATGCCCTCTATAAGGGCATTGTTAAAAAGGAAATAAGACGCCTTCGGATAGTACAAAATACTGCTATCAAGATCATTTATGGCACAAAGAAATATAACCATGTTTCTCCTCTTTTAATCAATGCACATTGGCTACCCGTCGAACATAGAATTAGTTATAAAATTCTGCTATTAACTTTTACAACTCGCTCAAATAATCAACCAGAGTTTGATAGACTCCTAATTCCCTATTATCCCACTAAATCTCTTCGTTCCACATCACAAAATCTTCTCGTTGTACCATCATTAAAACTAATTAATATGTTGAGATTTAATAACTTTGCTGTCACTGCACCCTCTCTTTAGAATTTGCTGCCTAATCATTTATGGATCAAATCCATGACAAAGCAATTCAAAGCAAAACTAAAAACATTCTTATCTGAAGACGCTTTTGGCTAAAACTGTCCTTCTTAGGACTAAATCAACTACAGCCTCTACCCTTACCTATTGTTTCTTCCCTAAGTGTGCCTTTTCTTAAATATTGTAGTTCCATCCTTCTTTCCCAATTGTGTGCAGTTCTTATATATGTTTTTGTACATGTCTACTAACCCAACATGGTTTTGTATAATATTTTAACTCTAATTATTTTGTTCCTTTAAAGATATTTCTTTTTATTATTGTTGTACACCGCCTAGAAATTTGAATAAGCAATATAAAATTTTTTTTAATAAACTTGAAACTTAAACTTTTAATAAACTTTTTTTAATAAACTTGAACTTTTCCAGATATTTTTGCCTGCCTTCATCTTTCTGAAATATTTTGTAGTTTATGAAAGCTAACCTCTTATTCTTTATCTTTTTAGCTACTACCAAAGCGGCCTTCTTTTCCTCTTACTTACATGCCTCAAAAAAAGGTTTGTCTCTCTTATAATTACTCCTTTCAGTTTTCCCACAGCATTTCCACTCCTTCCAGATGTTCCCATCCAGACAATTCCTTGGCATAATCCCCCATCTGCTCAAAGTTACTTTTTTAAAGGTCTAGAACCTTTGTTTTTGAATGAGCTCTCTCTATACCCATCTTAATATTAAACCCTATCAATTTCTTTGACTGGGTGACCAGAAAATTGGATAGAGGATATGCGCTAGATGTGGTGTATTTAGACTTTAGCAAAGCCTTTGACAGTATTCCACACAGACGTCTAATAAATAAACTGAGTGCCATTGGGATGGGTCCCAAAGTGACAGGATGGATGAAGATCTGGTTGAATGGATGTTACCAGTGGTGTTCCTCAAGGGCCTGTTCTTTTTAACATTTTTATAAATGATATTGCTGAAGGGTTGTCGGGTAAGATTTGCCTCTTTGCAGATGATACCAAAATCTGCAATAGAGTAGACACGCCAGATAGTGTGAACAATATGAAGAAAGACCTAGCGAAGCTTGAAAAATTGTCTGAAATTTGGCAGCTAAACTTTAATACTAAAAAATGCAAGGTCATGCAATTCGGCTGCAAAATACAGACGGAACGGTACAGTTTAAGGGGGCCTGGGATAGGCACGTTGGATCTCTCGGAGAGAGAAAGAGATAATGGTTACTGTGGATGGGCAGACTAGATGGGTCATTTGGCCTTTATCTGCCGTCATGTTTCTATGTACCATGCAGTTATTACTAGATGCTAGATGATCACCCATCAGAAACACTTTCTTCATTTGTAAGCACTAAGTCCAGTATGTTCTCACTAAGGTAGAACGATGGACTACACAATTCAGACTAAAACTAAACCCAGAAAAAAACAAGCTTTTCCTGGCAAGTCCTAACCACAAGCTAACGAATACCTCTTTGAAATTAAACGGGTTAATTTACTCAATCAATTCTACCATCAAAATCCTTGCAGTCATCCTTGACTGGTGCCTGACTTTTGAAGACCATATTAATGCTCAGGTTAAAAAATGTTTTTGCACCCTCTGGAAACTTCGTACCATCAAACACTATTTTGACTTCCTCTCTTTTCGACTGCTGGTTCAATCTCTAATCTTAAGCACCTTAGATTACTACAATATCATATACTTGGGATCCTTTAAGAAAATCATCAAACGATTGAGAATCATTCAGAATACTGCTGTCCGCCTCATTTATGGTCTCAAAAAGTCAGATCATGTAAGCCCGTATTACAGAAAACTACACTGGTTGCCGATGGAGGCAAGGGTCATCTTCAAGTCTGCCTGCCTCTGCTTCAAAACCATAACAGGTTCATCCCCAATATACCTGACGCACCATTTTGAATTTCCAGGCACCACTTGCACACGTAATGCCTATCTGTTTGCCTTCCCCTCCCTGAAGGGCTGTATCTACAAGAGATTCCTTGATAGATCACTGCCATTCCATTCAAATTCATCCTCCTACCAATCCTTCAGGAAATCAATTAAAACCTACCTCTTTGATAAATTTCTCTGACTTCTTCCTGCCTCATTGTATCTCTGAAATGCTTCCGGATATACCTAACTACTCTTGGCTTACTAATGTAATTTTAAAGTTTTTTCTGCAACATCGCTGTCTGTGTACAGTCTCTTCTTCTGTAAACCACTCTGAACTGCTTGTGATATTCAGGTATACAAAATAAAGTTGTTGTTATTATTATTATGATCCCTTCCCTAATGGGTTCCATTACCAACTGCTGGAACAGTTCTTCTTGTAGAGAATCTAGGATCTCCCTACTTCTAGAAGGCCCCGCAATAGGGATACCCCATTCAACATCTGGCATGTTAAAATCACCTATTAGTAAAACTCCACCTTTTTTAGATATACAGTGGCAAATCGGCACCTCGGAAACCGAGCGTGCCTCGATTTGCGAGCGGCACCCCTGCGATCCGGCACCCCCCCCCCCCCCCCCCGCTTCTTACTGTCATCTGGGCCTGGGCACCGGCACCGGCATGTCCTGTGCGTTGGTGCCGGTGCCTGAAGATCGGCCTCCTCTTCTTGCTGGGCCTTGAGCATCTGCGCATGCTCAAGGCCTGCGAGTTCACGCTCTCTCTGAGATTCTCGGAAAGAATGTGAACTCACAGGCCTTGAGCATGCGCAGATGCTCAAGGCCCAGCAAGAAGAGGAGGCTGATCTTCGGGCACTGGCACCAACGCACAGGACATGCCGGTGCCGATGCCCAGGCCCAGATGACAGTAAGAAGCGGCGGGGGGGATGCCGAATCGCGGAGGGGGGTACCGAATCGCGGGGGGTGGGTGCCGGATTGCAGGGGGGGCCTTTGGGGGGAGCAATACCGGTTCTTGGGGGGGGGGGATAGAGCAGCGCCGCTGGCCTCGGGGGATAGGAACCAATCAAGCGAGTTTCCATTACTGTCTATGGGGAAACTCGCTTTGATATACAAGTATTTTGATTTACAAGTGTCAGCCTAGAGGCCTCTGGGAGATTATATCAATCTGACCCTGGCATGGGAAGACAGATAGACCCTTAGTGCAGGGAAACTGTTTTAAGTAGCCCTGATTGATATATTTTAAGTTTCAAGTAGCCCTGCTTGAATCATGGCTAGCTAAAAGGTGTTAATGTCTGATTAAGAGGGTGCTTTGGACAATGGTGCACAGATCAAGCCAGAGACTTAATCCCATCACCATGCTTACAGGTATCTCACCCTCCTTAGCAATTAAATTAACCATTGTTTCAAACAGTTTACAAATTCTAAACAGAAAGATACTGGGGCATACAGGTTTCTATATTGAGCCAAGGTATAAAAGCCTGCTCTCTGCAACACACAGCTCTCTCTCTTTTTCTATGGAGCTATCAGGAGAGGGGTCTTCACTACCTCTCTCTCTTTCTATCTAACTACCTCTTGGCTCTTTGCTTGGCACTCTGGTTCTGTCTTGGCTCCCCCTCTCTCGGTCTATCCTTCCCTTTATCTATGGAACACGAAGCTTCCTAGAACTACAAGCTTCTATGTCCCTCTTTACCTCTGACCTCTGTAAGGCAGTGAGACTGCTTGCTCTCTGCTTAAGTGTAATGCTCTCTGCTTAATTGTAATGCTTATAAATATTACTTTTCTGTAAGACTATTTCTATAATATATTCTTTATATAATCACCCCTGGCTGTGCTTCTTATTTGATACTATCCCTAATGAAACTTCTGTGAAGGAACTGAACCTGGGACCTGGCGTTTGTCAGTACGCCTTTCACTTAACCCCTACCACCTAATATTGTGGGGGCCACTTTCAAACTGACATTTTGGGGGCTCTGTCTCGGTCCTTCCTGATGATTTCCTTTGGGTAAGTAGAATTTAAGTTTTTTTTATGCACTGTGCAATAGGATTATGTATAGACAGAGTGATATAGAAATCAAAAGTCCTTGGAAAACCCTTAGATTGATTGTACGTTAGACTGGATGACACACTGTTGAAAAGTTCCAGTAATATTGTGGGGTTTTATACTTGGTGAGATTTTATTTCAATTTTTGATTGATAGACAGAGTGAGATAGAAATCAAAAGTCCTTTTGGAACCCTTAAATTGTTTTAGACTGGATGACACAATTGTGAAAAGTTTCAGTAATATTTTGGGTTTTATATTTGGTGAGATTTTACTATCAAAAGTCTTTGTAGTTTACCTGTGCCAGTTTGCATTGTATGATTTGCTATTATATGCTTGCTAGGGTGTTGCATGTAAGAATATTTGAGCTGCTCTGAAGAAAAGCAGGGTTCAAAGTGAAAACAGTCACTCAATTAAGACATGCCACATCTGTACTAATAACTTTTACTTTTGTTACCTTGTGCTTTTAATTCTATTTCTTGTCAGTCTCTGCCCTGGTGAAAGGCCCAGTGCACACTGGACTGGAACTGGCAGCTGACACCTCTGCTCTTCTATATTTTATCCTGCTAAACTTCTGCCTGTAAATTTCAGATAGTAACCAGTGTGGGCAAGTGTGGGCATAAGTGTATTATTTATGCCAATGACTCTTGCCTAACACGCTTTACCTCGCTTTTCTACCTACTCAAAGGCTACACACAGACAGGGACATTTAGAAGCCCATTCTCTCTGCCCACGAACCAAGGCAGACTTCTGCAGCCTCAAATATGAACCCTTTTGATTTTCAAGAACTCACAGATATTGTACACAAATATTTTGACAAGAAAGGGGGTCCATATGAGGGTAATTTTCCAGAACACACATGGCACGATATTCAGAAACAAATGGTTTCTCATTCTCAGGAGTTTAGAAAGAAAACAGATAAACGCAAATGCCTTTTCATTCAGGGCTTATGTAGAGGACTTATTAGCCTAAGACAAGATAATACTGACTTGAACACTCAGTGCCATCAGCTGTCCAAAGACTTAGATGAGGCACAAATTAATATATCCATGCTAAGAACCCAAATTGTTCAGGCCACAAATACCTTTTTAACTGTAAATGAACAATTAGAAGAGGCCAAGGCAGAATTAAAGTATTTAAAGTCAAAATGTGCCTCACAGGGACAGGCTAATGCTGTCTCCTTACAGATTCTGCCATCTGCACCTGTGCCACCATCACCATATAATCCATGTAGTCAGAAAACCATTTTTGTAGCAGGTCAGAGAAAGGGTAAACTAGCTACAGATGTAGAACAGGAAGAAGACCCGACAAACGAAAGTGAGGAAAATTCATTACCAGGCCAGAGCAATACCAATAGTACCCCTATAAGTGACACAGCTCCAGTAACTGTAGTGCTGCAGGGACATATGAAAGATAGTGACATTGAAAGAATAGTGGAGAAAGTGGGCCCTATGCCTTTTAACATAAATGAATGGTGCAAATGGGCTATTGACATACTGATTCACTGGGGTCTAGGGAAATACAAAAGGAACAATGCAGATTTTGATAAGCTTATGCACCTAGCCCTGGGTCCACATTATTATAAATTTGGATCTCTTGTTCATCCATACCAATTTGTAAAGATGGGCATCGAAAAACTCTTTTGCTGCACCTCTTTGCAAGTACTTAGAACTCTTTCACCCCTGCCAAGTGATACACCAGAGCAGTTTGCATATAGAGTGTGGGTAATCAACGCGGTACTTAACGAACATGAACATTGGCCCACTTCCTCAGATTATGGCCAGAGAGAACATAAAGAATTCCTATTAGAATTATTATCTCCCGAGATTACTAAACACCTTCTGTTGTTCTCGGAGAACCCTAAAACTACGCCTTTTGACACTTTACTGCTCAGGATTGGGTCTGTGTGGAAGACCCAGCCAGCTCAAATTATTTCAGTATCAGAAGCTAGAAGGTGGCGTGCTGAGGGAGCACCCCAATACAAGAAAACACCACACACAGGAAATAGAGGGCATGGCAGAGGTAGTTACAGCAATTCCTCCACTTACATTCCTTTCCATGAGCTCAGAGCACAGACAGAAGCATTAGAGAAAGAGAAAAGGAAATGGGAACAGGATCGTCACACAATGCAGATAGAATTGGACAGAGTAAAAAGTGATTTGACAGCCAGGAAAAACAGTGCTAGTCCATAGGGATGTCCTGACTCTCTGTGTCCGAATGCCAAGGTGACTCAGGCCTTCACAGCTCAGCCAGACTTCTTTCACTTACCTGTGGACTCACTTTTGGAGACGCAGGATAAGGGAAAGATGTCAGACTCAGAATTCAGCTTGAGGTATGTTGCACCTTTGATTTTGGACACTTCCGATAGCCCCAATGTTAATACTACCATAGAGGGTCAGGATAAATTAACGTTAATTGATACAGGGGCTAGATTCAGTTTCACAGATAGAGCGCCTCCTACTGGAGATCAGAAAAACGTGGAAATTTGTGAGATTCAGGGTCTAAATGACAAAGCTTCAAAGTGTGTGTCTATCCCACAAAAGGAACAAATGAAAGATATTGTAGAAACTACTGCCAGCACGAGTGAGAATACAGGCAAAGAAATAGTTGAGGTGACTGGTCTTGCATTAGGTACAGGAATTCTAAATGCTTCTAAACCTTTGGTTCACAAGGTTATTCCTGTGCAGTTAGCCACACAATGCTGCCTGCCAGTGCAGAAGCATGATCATAGTGTAACTCACTCAGAGGCTGTAGATCTTTCAGTTTGGGCACAAGATTGGGGGAAAAGGTACACAGAAATTTTGTTTGAGGGCAAAGATCCTGCACCACAAACACAGCAACCAGTACTTCCTCCAGCAAATGAACTGGTGCCTAAGATGGAGGAGAGAGGTCTGAGTGGACCTATCTCTTTAGCATGTGGCTCTCCAACTGGGTCATTTGCTAATTCAGAGGGCTCTGTTAGGCTCACTATACACTCTCAGGCCCTAACTAAGACTTCAAAGCCCGTAGTACCAGTGGCAGCCTCTCACTCTGAAATGACTGTGACATTTAACCCTAAATGTGCATTTTTCTCTGTCCTAGACATGACTAATGATTTTCGGAATTTGCCCCTTGCCTCTGAATGCCAGGACACAACAGTGCAGACAAAAGAAAACAAATCTAGCCTGCACCTGACTTCTGCACCGCAGTGCCCATTCCTCCGAGTCCAGTGGGACCCAGGTGGCAGACATGTGGTCCAGGTCGGCCTGAATGGAACATGGACAAAGTTTGCTCTAAGTGACCTTGAGGTTGCTGCTAATTTAAAATGTTTTTTTCTTTTTCCTAGCAGCAGTTCGGATATAGCCATCCCAGACCAATTTTGGCACAAAGATATTTCTAGTGTTTTCCAAGGTTCCTCTTTATCACTGCAGAGATAAAGATGTTCCAAAGAAGATATTAGCTTTATGCCTTTTCTGAATATGAGATGGTTATGATATGCATTATTTGTACGACTCAGGGGTTCATCTTTGCTGTGTTTTTCTATAACAATGTGTTTATTTGCAGAGTTAAATTCAGCTCTGAACACTTGACAGATGGAAGAATAATGCCGACGCCTCAAAATTTGTGTTTTATGTTGTCTGTGCTATGTGGTCTGTCTTTTGTCTATTTGTTTTAGTTTAGGGGGTACCCCAGGATACATAACATTGGCCATTTCTAGAGCTCTTTTCCCCAATTTTTTTTTTTTTTTTTTAACGAGCCCAATTGCGCAATGTTCTTTTTTCCCTAAATGTAGCTTAGTTAGGGGTTATATTTTTAAGAAAAGGTTTTATTCTATATCTACACCATGTTTATTCTATGCTCCTCATTAGATTCAGTACACATTTCTGACATAATTTTTTTATATATACATTCAGTACAGAATTATGGTTTCTCTGAATTGCCATAAGTTATATGCAGCACACAAAAACATATCTTTTTGGAATGTCTGCTTAAGAACCTTAATTACCTGATTATTGTCTGTCTTTTGCCATAACTATAACAAGTAAATGCATTAATATTGTTACATGTTGCCACATTCAGTACAGGCAACTAGTCTCTCCCTCTCTCTCTATATATATATTTATACATTCAGTACAGGCAACCTGGTTTCTCTCTCTCTACATTCAGTACAGGCAACATGTTTTCTCTTCCATTTTCTATCTCTTATTTGGATCACACTGGAGTACAGCTGCTGAATGATATCGGGACTCTTTTCAAATCCCTCCCGGTATGCACAGACATCATTTCATCTCAAGGGCAAACACCACCAGTTTCCAGTGACTTGACAGATCCTGTGCAAACATCAGATCCTGTGCAAACATCCTTTCATTTCAAGTGTGAACCTCATCAGTTTAAAGAGACTGCCGGTTCCTGCTGGACTAATTCATCTTCATGCACCCTGACTGCAAAGACTTTTCCACACATGCTGTACACAATGTTTCCTGTTCATCGGATATAGCCACCTTCCTAAGAACGCTTTGCTGTACAATTCCTCCTATTTAACCTATTCTATGGACATTCCAGACTTTATTTCTTATGCTGTACATCCACTACCTCTTGGAATGGGGAATGAGACATTCCACAAGCTGCTGAACTTTACTGAACTTCATACTTACATTGAACAACTTAAGAAAACTTCCAAAGAAGTGATTCATACTACAAGACGCTCATGTCTCAGTTTGGGAACTTTTCTTTGGGTATTCGCCCACTGCAAACCACGTATTTAATGTTTTAATTCACCCTATCATTATCTTAATTATTGTACAAATTTTGTTATGTATTATTATGCTTTTTCTTTGCTGTAAAGTGAAACACATGTACATTTCTTTACAACGCTTATCATACAAGCTTCCTTCTAACTTTTAAGGCAGTTATACATGTATTTCCAGTATCTTTTCTGACACTTGCTAATTTGGTCCTAATTTGGTTTTAATTTGGCATGGCCTATTGCATTACCATTACCAGGGTCAGATATAATATTATCCCATATCCCATACTTAGATACTCTCTCTTATGACATCTTGGTACCTTTATACCTGAACCTCCTGAAAAAGCTTCATCCATTATGCACCGTTCACTCACTCAACGACGGGTAAGATATAGGCATACTGGGATCCCCGCCCAGATTATGGCCTATACGACCTAAGACAGAGGTTTGAACTCGTAATGGGAACTGTTTACAACCTATCTTCATAGCTTGGAGATTCTGCAAGACAGGGGACGTACTGTTGGAGGTAAGCGAGGGTACCACAAGCTTGCCCTCATTTCAAAGAATAAAAATAAAAATAAAAAAATTATGGGAGATGTCAGCCTAGAGGCCTCTGGGAGATTATATCAATCTGACCCTGGCATGGGAAGACAGATAGACCCTTAGTGCAGGGAAACTGTTTTAAGTAGCCCTGATTGATATATTTTAAGTTTCAAGTAGCCCTGCTTGAATCATGGCTAGCTAAAAGGTGTTAATGTCTGATTAAGAGGGTGCTTAGGACAATGGTGCACAGATCAAGCCAGAGACTTAATCCCATCACCATGCTTACAGGTATCTCACCCTCCTTAGCAATTAAATTAACCATTGTTTCAAACAGTTTACAAATTCTAAACAGAAAGATACTGGGGCATACAGGTTTCTATATTGAGCCAAGGTATAAAAGCCTGCTCTCTGCAACACACAGCTCTCTCTCTTTTTCTATGGAGCTATCAGGAGAGGGGTCTTCACTACCTCTCTCTCTTTCTATCTAACTACCTCTTGGCTCTTTGCTTGGCACTCTGGTTCTGTCTTGGCTCCCCCTCTCTCGGTCTATCCTTCCCTTTATCTATGGAACACGAAGCTTCCTAGAACTACAAGCTTCTATGTCCCTCTTTACCTCTGACCTCTGTAAGGCAGTGAGACTGCTTGCTCTCTGCTTAAGTGTAATGCTCTCTGCTTAATTGTAATGCTTATAAATATTACTTTTCTGTAAGACTATTTCTATAATATATTCTTTATATAATCACCCCTGGCTGTGCTTCTTATTTGATTCTATCCCTAATGAAACTTCTGTGAAGGAACTGAACCTGGGACCTGGCGTTTGTCAGTACGCCTTTCACTTAACCCCTACCACCTAATATTGTGGGGGCCACTTTCAAACTGACAACAAGCATGCTTCTGAAACGAATTATGCTCGTAAACCAATGTACCACTGTATTCTGAATGTCTACTATTAAATCTCTGTCCACTTCTTCCATCTGTGAAGGAGGCCTGTATATCACACCAATGTAAATATATTCACCATTCCCTCTTTCCAAATTGATCCACAGTGCCTCTTCCTTGCCCTGCAGATCCTGCAATTGTGTGGCTTTAATATGATCTTTGTATACACCAAAAACTTCAACAGGACAGAGAACCCACGGGTATAAAACAGTACAAAAGGAAGTGGGAAAGGACAATGAACACTCCACTAAAGATCACTTATGTAAAACCAATTTGTTTATTTCCTAAAAGGACACAAGCAGAATTGTGGACCCGACACAGAACTGTGTTTCGGCGTTTGAGGAACACCTACATCAGGGGTCACTGTGGCGTATATGTTCAAAGATGACAGGTCTGGGATAAAACAAAGCTCGGTCCAACTAACATGCCAGAGTAACCAAAATCACTAAAAAGCTATGGAAGCATTTTCAAAAATGCTTCCATAGCTTTTCAGTGATTTATTCATTTTTCTATACTGTTCCCCTAGGAGAGTTCAGAACGGTTTACATGAATTTATTCAGGTACTTTTAAGCATTTTTTCCTGTCTGTCCCAGCGGACTCACAATCTATCTAATGTACCTGGGGCAATGGGGGGATTAAGTGACTTGCCAGGGTCACAAGGAGCAGCATGGGTTTGAACCCACAATCCCAGGGTGCTGAGGCTGTAGATTTAACCTCTGTGCCACATTCTCCCCATTGCTCAGAAGGGAACTGCCAACTACCACTGCCTTATGCTTCCTAGTGGACACTCTTTGGGACAGGGACCACTCTCTAGGTTCTAGCGCCTGACGATTGCAAAAGTCTGCTTAAACGTTGTCCACTCCTGCCAAGTGTACTGCTGAAAGTGCCACAAAATGCATCTCTGCTCACCAGAAAAGAAGCTGAGCCTCCACGCTCAGAGAGGGGCTCCTTGTACCCCCATGCCACATGACATAAGCCACTGCCTTGGCATTATGCAAGAAGACATCGGCTTGATGACTGAGACGACTCTCGAAGCAGAGAAGAGCTAGTTGAATTACCCAAATCTCCAGATGATTGATCAACCACTGGCCCTGAACAGGGATGGTCATACATACCATTCCCCAGTCTTTTAGACAGAATCACCTAATCCAAGATCCGGAGGGGAAGGCCCCTGAAAAGCGAGAGGTGTCGCAACCACCAAGACTGTTCCGTACCACAGTCGTCCAGGGAAAGGGTGCATGTAACGGGTCCTACTGGAATTCCAGCGCGAAAGCAGAGCATCCTGCAGCGGATACAGCTGGGCTCGGGCCCAAGAGACCACATTGATCGTTGCTACCATGATACCCAGAACCTGAAGATAATGCCATGCTGTCGGAACCAGAGGCTAGAAGATCCCTGACAACCTGTCAAAGCTTCTCCTGATGGAATAAAGGCGGAACTTGAGGATCCAAGATGGTGGCAGCATTAATTTGGCGTCTCTGAATTGCACCTGTTGCTGGATCACCTTGACGCACACAATCTGATGAGGACCAGCCAGCACGGCTTCAGCAAAGGAAGATCTTGCTCGACATACTTGCTGCACTTCTTTGAGGGAGAAAACAGGCAGATAGACAAGGGTGACCCGGTCAACATTGTATATCTGGATTTTCAGAAGGCGTTCGACAAGGTCCCGTATGAACGACTACTTCGAAAAATTGCAAACCATGGAATCGAGGGTGAAATACTCACGTGGATTAAAACCTGGCTAGCGGATAGGAAACAGAATGGGGGTAAATAGACAATACTCGGACTGGAAAAGCATCATGAGTGGAGTGCCGCAGGGTTCGGTGCTTGGATCCGTGCTCTTCAACATATTTACAAACAACCTTGAAATTGGTACGACGAGCGAGGTAATTAAATTTGCAGACGATACAAAGTTATTCAGAGTAGTGAAGACACAGAAGGATTGCGAAGACCTGCAACATGACATAAACACTCTCAAGAAATGGGCCGTGACATGGCAAATGATGTTTAACATGGATAAGTGTAAGGTGATGCATGTCGGTAACAAAAATCTTATAAACAAATACAGGATGTCTGGTGCAATACTCGGAGAAACCCCCCCAGGAAAGAGACTTGGGAGTACTTGTCGACAAGTCAATGAAGCCGTCTGCGCAATGTGCGGCGGCGAAAAGGGCAAACAGAATGCTAGGAATGATTAAGAAGGGGATCACAAACAGATCGGAGAAGGTTATCATGCCACTGTATTGGGCCATGGTACGCCCCCACATGGAATACTGCGTCCAGCACTCATCGCCGTACATGAAGAAGGACACAGTACTACTCGAAAGGGTCCAGAGAAGAGCGACTAAAATGGTCAAGGGGCTGGAGCAGTTGCCGTACAGTGAAGGGCTGGAGCAGTTGCCGTACAGTGAGAGAGTAGAGAAACTGGGCCTCTTCTCCCTTGAAAAGAGGAGACTGAGAGGGGATATGATCGAAACATTCAAGATAATGAAGGGAACAGACTTAGTAGATAAAGACAGGTTGTTCATCCTCTCCAAGGAAGAGAGAACGAGAGGACACTCTCTAAAGTTAAAAAGGGATAGATTCCGTACAAACGTAAGGAAGTTCTTCCTCACCCAGAGAGTGGTAGAAAACCGGAACGTTCTTCCAGAGGCTGTTATAGGTGAAAACACCCTTCAGGGATTGAAGACAAAGTTAGATAAGTTCCTGATGAACCAGAATGTACGCAGGTAAGGCTAGTCTCAGTTAAAGCACTGGTCTTTAACCTAAGGGCTGCCGTGGGAGCGGCCTGCTGGGCACGATGGACCACTGGTCTGACCCACCAGCGGCAATTCTTATGTTCTTATTTCCTAAGTTTTTCCCTGCAGAGTGGTAATTATGCCATATACCAAATACAAGGGAAATGTTCCAGACGATTCCCTTGTGGCTCGAACATCTACTTGAGACTCTGACCACCATCGGGATAGAGACCGCTATAAAAGTCTCAGGTAACGGTGTGCCCCTGGTACTACCTCCAGAGATGCCTACATGACCTCCAGAGATACCAAAATAGAGCTGAGAACTTGAACATAATCCCAAACTTTCGACCGTAGAAGAAGAGAGGGAATCAGAGAATGTCTGGGGCAATTTAGGACCCAACCCACAGATAGGAGAAGAGAGAACACCCTTCGGGTTACCTGCAGACCCTCCTAACCAGAGGACGCCCGACTCAATCAAATCCCCCAAGTGTGAGTGCCCCCAAATTCAATGTCTCCAAAGGAAAGCCGTCACTACCACTATCACATTGGAATATTTATTTATTTATTCAATTTTCTATACCGTTCTGCCAGGGGAGCTCAGAACGGTTTACAAGTGGAGATGCGGCAAGGCCAAAAGACCAAGCGCAAAAGTGAAAATACTGTCATAGAACACCCAACCAATGATAGCGCCGAAGCGGCGGTCTGATGAGAATGCACAAGTACATTTCCTTGAGAATAAGCATCATGAAGTAAACGGACTAACATCCCTGACCCATTTACTCTGGAGGAGCAGGGACTACTACCTCTAATTCCAAAAGGAAACAAGGGTGCTTCACACTGACTCTGCCTTGTCTGCCCCTGAACCCAGGAAACCCAAGAAAAATCTGTGACGGGAGAGGAGAATTCCAACTTGGAACTGTTTTGAATAACCTCTAACACCCACTGATCTGATGATCTCTGGGCCCATTCCACCAGGAAGGAAGACAACTGCCCCCCCCCCTCCCCATTAGAATTGATGGAGGAAGCCAGGACCCCGAACCTGTGGGTCATGTGCAGCTTAGGAGGCAGCCGCTTTTGGAGGGATGAAAATAACTACAATATCGGCTCAGAAAGGTATGACCCTGAAGCGGTTACTGGGAGAAGGAGACTTAAAAGGAACTCTTAGATGCGACTTCCAGCAACATTGAGATTTGGAATCCCCAAAATCCCAAACAAATTTCTCCAATTCCTCTCTAAATAACCAGCAACTCTCAAAAGGTAGCTGTACCACATGGAGTTTTGAAGCAGCATCCGCCGCCCAGTGGCAAAGTCTCCACGATCTCCCAGAGACCATCAGAAGAGGCATTTGATTAGTCGGCTCACGAATGACAGCATATAAGGCAACTACCAGATATGTCATCCCCATCTGCAATCTACTGAATCCACTGAAGACAAGCAAGAGCCGCATACAAACTACACACGGCAGCCTATAAAGTCAAAGTTGCAACCGCAAACAACAATTTCAAAGAGGACTCCAGCTACCTATCCTGAGTGTCCTTCAATGTCACCCCTCCCTCCACAGGCAAAGTGGTATACTCGGTAACTGCAGCCACCTGAGCATTCACCTTAGGAAGCTGAAAGGTATCCCATTTGTCCTGAGCTACTGTATACAACTGGCCCATTGCTTCCACCACCCAGAGATCCACCTCTGGCATGGACCACTGAGCCGAACTAGCTCCCGCCTGACACAGAGGACCAGAGATACCTCAGGAGGCTTTTAAGTACCAGCTATGAGAGGGTTTGTAGCCACTGAAGACTGCGTTCCAGCTATAGGAATAATAAGCCTTTGTAAAATCACTGTAAAGCCTTAAAAAAAAAAAAAAAAAAAAGCTCAACTCCTCTCTATAGAATAGCTCCTCCACCAGGACCTTCCCTAAAGCCAGCTCCTGCAAATGCATCACTTCCAAGGACCCAGAAAAAGAAAGGAGAGAAAATCTGCCTCTGCAAGGGGTTTGCTCTCTGCTGAGGACACCACCCTGCGCCACATAGTCCCCAGCCGACAATGCTTAGGTCCAGAGCCATTAAGGTAGCTGAGGCCTGAGTCCATGCATCCCCAAGACTGCAGAGAGGCTGAGAAGGATGGCCATCACAGAGCATCAACTCTACGTGTAACTCAGGCACTAAGTTAGGAGAAAAAGGCAAAGACAAATTAGTATACTGCAAGTATGTGATGCTTCCTGCACCTCTGCTGACTTCCAACACGCCAAAAGGTCAACCTTTGCATCAGCAAGTCAACACATGGAGCGAAAGGAATAAAAGAACACGAGGCAAGGACCATATGTACGCACTGCAGCTGTGTGGGAACACGATGCCCTCTCTGGCACCAAAACGGAAACCACAACCAGCAGAGATCTGCGAAAATAAAAGGAGCCGCTGTGAGGAAATGATCACATGCACGCACTTCATCTGCATGGGAAAACGGCACATTCTCTGGCGCCCAAATGATACCTCAATGGTCCCAACATTGCAGCCCGTAGGAGTTTGCCTCAGTCCACAGCGCAAACATTGCACAACTGACTGCCACAAAGAAAAAAATGCCCCGAAGCACAAAAAGCGCAGCTAAAATAACCCCCGACAGCAATAAACTTTAAAATGAAAACACACACACTCACCCATTCGACGAATGCAGGATTGGGAATAGTGGTAGTTGCAGCTGTTAATGGAATGACAAAACAGCACTCCCTTACCCAAGATTGGTCTTTTTTTTTTTTTTTTTTTTTACAAGGGAAAGAAGAAATCATGCAGAGACACAGCAAACCCCTGGGTCAACAGGGGGAGGGTGGGAAAGGGACTGGGGAGGCCTAGGTGTAACCCCTAAAGCCAGCACTGCTCAGCCAGATACCCCAAACTCAACTGAAGAAACAACAGGAGTTAATAGCATTTTTCCATCGATGAAGCCAGGAGCTAGAAGAACGGCATCCATCCAGCCTGCTGGAGATAGAGCATACTGATTATCCAGTAGAAGTTCCATCCAAGAGGAGCACCTGCAAATCAGTTCTCTAACTCCACCTGCTAGTAGATGTGTGCCATCTCACTAGTCTCTGGATTCATCTGCTGCTGCTGCTAAGGAACTGTTATTTTACATTGACTGCAGTTGCTCTTTGCTGGTCCTCATAAATAATGAAGGGCCAGCACTGAAGATAAGATTTTAAAAGGATTATATTATGTTTCCAAAAATATGTACTCATATTCTTTATCTTTTTATGACCAAAGATGAACTAAAAATAAAAAAATAGTAAAGGTTGGTTACTTTACCTGTCACAGGAGGAAGACTGGGTGGCAAAGGTCCTGGAGGTGGCACAGGTGGTCTAAGATTCACAGGTGGAGGAGTCAAAATAGGTGGAGGGGGAGGGATCCCAGGTGGTGGTGGTCCTTCAACAACCGGGGGTTGTCCAGGAAAGGGAAGAATGCCAGGAAGATTCACATCTTCTACAACTACAGGGTCACTTCCGTGATCAAATGGACACAGATCACCTCTCATACAGAATCCCTGCTCTGGAGAAAAAAAAAATACAGTTAAACATTACACAATTTAAACACTAGATATTTAAAACTGTAACACATATCAGTTAAGAGTTTTTGATTTTCCAAGTAACTGAGGGGAACATTTCTGTCCAAGCAAACTACATCTAATAAAAAAAGAAGGGATATGGATAAATCTCACTATATGGTTACAACCACAGCATTTGTTGTACCCACCTCTCCCAAAGGTGCCAAAAAATGGTATGGCCTATGATCAGTATCAGAATGATGTAAAGATGCACAAAACTCGCACAAAAAAAAGAAGAAACAGATTCAGACAACATAAATGTAGTTGATCCGTATAAACAAAAACAAAACAATGAAAAGACCAAAAAAACCTCTAAAAAATTAGATCCCATTAAACTCTGGCAGTCTTCATAAAAAGCACAGTTACTTACCATAACAGGTGTTATCCAGGGACAGCAGGCAGATATTCTTAACGCATGGGTGACGTCACCGACGGAGCCCCAGTACGGACATTTTTCACTAGAAAGTTCTAGTTGGCCGTACCGCGCATGCGCGAGTGCCTTCCCGCCCGACAGAGGAGTGCGTGGTCCCCAGTTAAGATAAGCCAGCTAAGAAGCCAACCCGGGGAGGAGGGTGGGTCGTAAGAATATCTGCCTGCTGTCCCTGGATAACACCTGTTACGGTAAGTAACTGTGCTTTATCCCAGGACAAGCAGGCAGCATATTCTTAACACATGGGTGACCTCCAAGCTAACAGAGAGGGAGGAGGGATGGTTGGCCATTAGGAAAATAAATTGTGTAATACAGATTGGCCGAAGTGCCCATCCCGTCTGGAGAAGGTATCCAGACAGTAGTGAGTAGTGAATGTGTGAACTGAGGACCAAGTGGCAGCCTTGCAGATTTCCTCGATGGGCGTGGAACGGAGGAAAGCCACAGAAGCAGCCATAGCTCTGACCCTGTGGGCCGTGACAGCACCTTCCAGTGAGAGACTGGCCCGAGCATAACAGAACGCAATGCAGGCAGCAAGCCAGTTGGAAAGCGTCCGTTTGGAGACAGGACGACCTAGACGGTTAGGGTCGAAGGACAAAAGGAGCTGAGGAGATGAGCGGTGAACCCTGGTACGGTCAAGGTAGTAAGCAAGGGCACGCTTACAGTCCAGCGTGTGCAAGGCCTGTTCCCCAGGATGAGAATGGGGCTTAGGGAAAAAGACAGGCAACACAATGGACTGGTTGAGGTGAAATTCCGAGACCACCTTGGGAAGGAATTTAGGATGGGTACGCAGAACCACCTTGTCATGGTGAAAAACAGTGAAAGGTGGGTCGGCAACCAGTGCATGCAGCTCACTAACCCTCCTGGCAGAGGTGATGGCAATGAGGAAAAGCACCTTCCATGTAAGAAATTTGAGTGAAGTTGTGGCAAGAGGCTCAAAACGGAGGTTTCATGAGTGCTGATAAAACCACATTCAGGTCCCAGACGACTGGAGGAGGCTTCAGAGGTGGTTTGACATTGAAGAGGCCTCTCATGAACCGGGAAACCAGGGGATGAGCCGTAAGAGGTTTTACGAGGATAGGCTCATGGAACGCAGTGATGGCACTGAGGTGGACTCTGATTGAGGTAGACTTGAGGCCAGCGTCGGAGAGAGAGAGCAAATAGTCCAGTACGGTTTCCACCGCCAATGAGGTGGGATCGTGATGATGAAGCAGACACCAAGAGGAGAACCGGGTCCACTTCTGATGGTAACACTGGAGGGTGGCCGGTTTCCTTGAGGCATCCAGAATACGACGGACAGGCTGAGATAGATTCTCTGGAGAGGTCAGCCCAAGAGAAACCACGCTGTCAGGTGGAGCGAGGACAGATTGGGATGCAGTAGAGACTGATGCTGCTGTGTAAGAAGAGTAGGAAACACAGGAAGAGGAATGGGCTCCCTGGAGCTGAGCTGGAGTAGGAGGGAGAACCAGTTTTGGCGAGGCCACCGAGGGGCGATGAGAATCATGGTGGCTTTGTCCCTGCGGAGTTTGAATAACGTCCGCAACATCAGAGGCAGTGGAGGAAAGGCAAAGAGGAACCGATCCGTCCAGTCGAGCAGGAATGCATCCGGGGCCAGACGATGAGGAGAGAAGAGTCTGGAACAGAACTGGGGCAGCTGATGGTTGTGAGGAGCTGCAAAGAGGTCCACCTGAGGGGTGCCCCACTGAGCAAAGATGGAGCGGAGTGTGGGGGGATCCAGAGTCCACTCGTGAGGTTGAAGGATGCGGCTGAGATTGTCGGCCAGGGAGTTCTGTTCGTCCTGGATATAGACGGCCTTGAGGAAGAGACTGCGGGCCGTGGCCCAGGTCCAGATGCGGATGGCCTCCTGACAGAGGAGGGGAGATCCGGTGCCGCCTTGCTTGTTTATGTAGTACATGGCGACTTGGTTGTCTGTGCACAGGAGAAGAACCTGAGGGTAGAGAAGGTGCTGGAAGGCCTTGAGGGCATAGAACATGGCTCTCAGTTCCAGGAAATTGATGTGACGTTGACGCTCCTGAGGGGTCCAGAGTCCCTGAGTGCGAAGTTCTCCCAGGTGAGCTCCCCATGCATAGGGGGAGGCATCTGTGGTTATGATCATGGAGTGAGGGGGTAGATGAAAGAGTAGACCCCTGGAAAGATTGGATGAGTTCAACCACCATTGAAGAGATTGCTGAAGAGACGATGTCACAGAGATGGGATGAGAAAGAGGATCGGTGGTCTGTGACCATTGGTTGGCTAGAGTCCATTGAGGTGTCCTGAGGTGGAGTCGCGCCAGAGGAAGCACATGGACCGTCGAGGCCATGTGGCCCAGGAGGACCATCATCTGCCGAGCTGGAATGGAGTGATAAAGGAGCACCTGGCGGCAGAGGTGGAGCAGGGTCCGTTGGCGGTCGGAGGGGAGAAACGCCCTCATGAGAGTGGTGTCGAGAACGGCTCCAATGAACTGAAGTCGCTGTGTGGGAAGCAGATGCGACTTGGGGTAGTTGATCTCGAACCCCAGGAGATGGAGGAAGGAGATGGTGTACTGAGTGGCTTGTAGCACAAGTGGAGACATAGGTGCTTTTACCAACCAATCGTCCAAGTAGGGGAACACCTGGAGGTTGTGAGACCTGAGAAAGGCCGCCACCACAATAAGGCACTTGGTGAACACCCTGGGCGATGATGCGAGGCCAAAGGGCAGCACCTTGTACTGATAGTGGCGGTGCTGTATCTGAAATTGGAGGTAGCGACGTGAATTCAGATGAATTGGAATGTGAGTGTAGGCCTCTTTGAGGTCCAGGGAACATAGCCAGTCGTGTTGAGAGAGAAGAGGATAAAGCGTGGCCAGGGAGAGCATTCTGAACTTTTCCTTGACCAGACACTTGTTGAGGATGGGACGAAGGTCTCCTGTCTTCTTGGGAACCAGGAAGTAGCGGGAGTAGAATCCCTGACCCCTTTGTTCTGTGGGAACCTCTTCGATGGCATTGAGGAGAAGGAGGGATTGGACCTCCCTTAGGAGGAGAAGGGACTGGGAGGAGTGGGACTCAGACTCTATAGGAGGGTTGTCTGGTGGAAGAGTCTGGAAGTTGAGAGAGTAGCCGTGGCGGATGATGTTGAGGACCCACAGGTCTGATGTGATGACCTCCCAACGGTTGAGGAAGAGTTGGAGACGTCCTCCGATTGGCTGAGGAAGAGGTAATGATGGTGGAAGACTGGCTATGCCCTGGAGAAAGGAGTCAAAAGGGCTGAGATGGTTTTGACGGAGGAAGAGGCTTGGCAGGTTGGTGAGATTGAGAGCGAGCCTGACTGTGTTGTTGTTGACGAGGTCTGCGAGGCTGCTGTTGGGGCGGGTTGAGAGGCCTGGCTGAGAACCTGCGCTGGTAAGAGGACTGTGGTCTATAAGGACGAGCAGGTGGAGACTTCTTTTTAGGTTTTACCAGAGTGTCCCATCTGGTCTCATGTGCTGAGAGCTTCTGGGTGGTCGAATCCAGGGACTCCCCAAAAAGTTCGTCCCCAAGACAGGGTGCGTTAGCTAGGCGGTCTTGGTGGTTGATGTCAAGATCAGATACCTTCAACCAGGCCAGACGTCGCATGGCAACAGCTATGGCAGACCCTCGGGAGGTCAGCTCAAATGAATCATAAATAGAGCACACCATGAATTTCCGCAGTTGAAGGAGGCTGGAAATTTGTTGTTGAAAGAGTGGAACTTTGCGTTCAGGGATGTATTTTTGTAGGGCGGATAGTTGTTGTACGAGATACAGTGGTGCCTCACACAACGAACTTAATTCGTTCCAGGAGCAAGTTTGTTATGCGAAAAGTTCGTTATGTGAAACGCGTTAAGCGCAGTGACTAATGACTGCCTGCAGTGCCTGCGCGGAAGGATTCAATACATCGGCAGCGATCGTGGAAGCTCGGGCGACTTCGTTGTGTGAAACGAAGTTCGTTGTATGAATCAAGACATGAAGTTCGTTGTGTGCAGCGTTCGCTGTGCGAGGCGTTCGTTATGCGAGGCACCACTGTACTTCATATAAAATGAGAAGTGAAATGTGTAATTATTCGCCCTATTGGCTAGCATGGCATTTTGATAAAGGCGTTTGCCAAACTTATCCATTGTTTTGCCTTCTCTGCCAGGAGGGGTGGAGGCATAAACACTGGAGCCCTGAGTTTTCTTTAATGTAGACTCAACTAGGAGAGACTAATGGGACAATTGAGGTTTGTCAAAACCCGGAATTGGGATGACCCTGTATAGGCTGTCAAGCTTACGAGGAGCTCCGGGGACAGTGAGTGGATTTTCCCAATTTTTATAAAAAATTTCCCGCAGTATGTCATGGACGGGTAACTTGAGGAACTCTTTGGGAGGTTGTTCAAAGTCTAAGGCATCCAGAAAGGCCTGGGACTTTTTGGAGTCGGACTCTAAAGGAATAGAAAGAGCCGCCGACATCTCCCTGAGGAATTTGGTGAAAGAGGATTGCTCAGGCTTGGAAGTGGTATCGGGCACTGAGGGTTCCTCGTCTGTGGATGATGCGTCCTCCTCGGTACCGGGTGGGGATTCTTCCCATAAGTCCGGGTCCCTGATATCAGTGTGCGCACGCCGAGATGTGAGGGGGCATGAAGGGAAACACGGCCTCCACAAAATCAAAGTTGGAGGCTTGTATGATGGCAACAGGCCCCGCCGGGGCCGGCCTGAAAAATAAAGAAAAAACAAAGTTTTTTTTTCTTGTTTTTTTTTTTACTATTTAGAACGGAAAAGAAACCCGAAGGGAAAAAGAGAAAAAACAAGAAAATAATGCGAGCGGGAAGGCAAAAAGGAAGTTTTCAACGGCCGTTGAAACCACATGCGTCTTCTTCGCTCCGCGGAAACGAAGAAACTGGGGACCACGCACTCCTCCGTCGGGCGGGAAGGCACTCGCGCATGCGCGGTGCGGCCAACTAGAACTTTCTAGTGAAAAATGTCCGTACCGGGGCTCCGTCGGTGACGTCACCCATGCGTTAAGAATATGCTGCCTGCTTGTCCTGGGATAAAATAGTAATACATCAACATTTCAGGAATTAAATGTTTGACTGTCTATAAAACTGTCTGTCCATTTAGAGTTAGATGGTCAAGTACGGTACAAGAAGCCCAAAACAAACAAGTTCAATCTAATTTATTATTAAATTCACCAAACATTTTGTACATGATCCTGACATATATTACTCTTGGCAGAATTCTGCCCAAAGTTTTTGAAAATTCTGACCACAATATTTCAAAATGTTGCAGTTTATTTGTAGTGTTTTACATAGAATTCTCCTATCCTGCAGTCTGAAATTCCTTCCTGCCTTTTCCTCTCTCATGTACTAACCTCCTCAGTCACCCTCTCTCATACCAATTGCAGTTCTGTCTTCCTCTAAATCCCACCCCTCTTCTCACTTGCTCCCTGAATCCCCTACTGGGCTCCCATAGTCTGACATCTCTTTATCCCCATCTCCACTGGCTAAGAAACTCTTCCTCCCTCCCACCCCATTTCTTGTCTTGGTCACTCTTTCTTCCTCCCCCCAACCCCCCTTTGCATGTCCAGCATCCATGTCCCCTCAACCCACTCACCATCTCTCTTGCTTGCACCTTGAATCCCTTCCCCACTCCCCATTGTCTGGCTTCTCTCTCTCTCTGCTCTCTTTCTTTATGCATATCTTCCTTCTCACCACCCTTTCTGGCCTGGGTTTCCTCCTCATCCCCATTCCCCTCTACTTACTGGCCTATCATCCATGTCCCCTCCCCTCATCTCCCTGCAAGTTTAGCATCCATGTTCCTCCTCCCTCTCCCACTTGAAGTCCATAATCCATGTCCCCTCCCCTCCCCCCAACCCTACTTGAAATCCAGGATCCATGTCCTCTCCCCCTCATACATTTCCCCTCCCCTACATGGGTCTGGCCTCTTTCTGACTGACCCCCCCCCATTCTGTGAAATCCAACATACCAGCAGGCCTCCTAAAGTAGCAGTAGTGGTGGCAGCTGACCGGCAAAAGTAGAACAGCCAGCTTGCAGAAAACTCCAGCGGGGCCTTACCTATTCCGTGTCATCCATCTACAGGAAAAGATGCATCAGAGGGAAGGCCCTGGCAGAGCCTGGCCACAAGCTGCCTGTTCATCTCTGCCTCTGCCAGTCATCTCCACCAGTCATCTCATGCCACTGCTGCTTCTTTGGGAGGCCTGTAGGCATGTCAGATCTCACGGCGAGGGGGGGTCGATCGGAGGGAGAGAGGCCAGACCCACATGGGGAAGGAGGGGAGAACAGAGGCAGAACAAAAAATTTGTGCAGAATTTTGTACAGCATGTGCAGAATGCTGTGCTGCACAGAATTTCATCAAGAGTAATATACAATACTACTCTAAGCCCATTACATTAACAGGTGCTAGAATAGATGTGTGTCTCTCTCTTTCTTTCTCTCTCTCCTTGGACGCTGTCTTTCTTTCTTTCTGTCTCTCTCTTTCCTCGGCTGTCCACCACCACCCTTTCTTGCCTGCTCCCCCTGTCCAGCAGTAGCCCTTCTCCCTTCCTTTTACCTCCTTCGTGTCCAGCAGCAGCCCTTCTCCCTTCCTTTTACCTCTCCCCCTGTCCAGCAGCACCCCTTCCTTGCTCCCCCTGTCCAGTAGTACCTCTTCTCCTTTCCCTGCTCCCCCTGTCCAGCATCCGCTAGCCTGGGCAGCCTTGGAGCTTTTGCTAGGCCAGCCCACCTCGCATTATCGAAGTGGGCTGGCCTAGCAAATGCTCCGCGGCTGCAAGATGAAACCGCGGCTGCTGCGTTTGCTGGTCCGAGGGTGAGAAGAGGCAGCGGTAGCACAGGAAGTCAGCCGGCATCGGAGATTGGGGCAGAAGGCAGGCAGTGCGCATGTTCGGCATGGAAGCACACATCGCAGCGGCAGGGATCACGGCATCGTAAGTGCGCTTGCGCGCTTAGGGTTTTATTATAGAGGATACTGTATATGGCTGCTCAGCAATCTATGGGCCAGTCTAAGCACAGCTGAAAAATGTCTTTCAGACCAGAAATACATGCAAAAAAAAAACAAAAACCCCTGATACAATACTTAGTTTCTCAGAATAACCTAACCCACAACTTAAATCAATAATAATAAAACCCTAAGCGCGCATGCGCACTTCTGCCTCCGTGATCCCTGCCTCCGTGGCAGTGTTCGACACATTCAGCGGTTTGTATGCGATGGACCCTTTTCCTTTTGGTTTAGTTTTGGCGTGTGGCAGCAGCGGTGTAACGGAGATGGGGGTTTGAAGTGGCGGTAGGCCAGACGGTAGGTAGCAGCAGTGAGGGCCGGTACGGGAGGGAGGGGCAGGCTTCGGCGCTGGAGGGAGGCAGTCAGGCTGGCTTTAGCGTGGCAGATAAGGAGGGAGGTAGGCTGGCTAGCTTCAGGGGAGGGGAGTGGGACAAAGGCTGGAAGTCAGTGAGGGGGGGACATAGGAAGAAGCACTGGGGACACTAAGGACATGGGAAGGGGCTCTGAGGACATAGGAAGGGGGCACTGGGGGCACTAAGGACATGGGAAGGGGCACTAAGGACATGGGAAGGAGGCACTGGGGGCACTAAGGATAGGAAGGGGCACTAAGGACATAGGAAAGAGGCACTGGGGGCACTAAGGACATGTTCAGAGTGGTCAGAGTGGACATGTTTAGAGTGGTCAGAGTGGACATGTTTTGGGATCACTTTAAGATGCTAAATTGGCACCAATTTTTAAATTTGTTCAACAAATATGCTAAATCAAATTGTTTACTGGATGAATGTCCCTCGATGATTATGAAAACAGCAACACTTGATTTTAAAGTAGATCTATTTAATTGGATATCTGTTGCACTGGCCAAGGGACTATTTTATGATGAAATGGGACATTTTGATTACACCTATCCCCAAAGATCAGAAGGTATCAATTCAATTACTCTGAAATCCAATTATAGGCCAATAGCGAGTATTCCTTTATTTTCCAAACTTTTGGAAGGTTTGGTTAATTTAGAGTTAGTGAATTACTTAGATAAATTCAATATCCTTAATGAACATCAGTCAGGATTTAGGAAAGGTTTCAGTACAGAGACAGTTTTAGCCTCAATCCTTGACTACCTTCATGGTCTTTTCAGTAAAAATATTAGTGCCTTGATTCTGCAATTGGATTTTAGTAGTGCTTTTGATTTGGTAGATCATGAAATATTGTTGAGATGCTTGGATACGATAGGGATTTCTGGAAGAGTTAGGAACTGGTTTCAAGGTTTCTTTTTTTTTTTTAGTTCAATCATTTTTATTAATATTTTTGTTACAAAATATGACAGTGACCACATAGCTATGATATAACCCAGCAGATTGTGTATACAATCGGTCAGTGATATAGCTTCAAATACAGAAAATAAAGAGATAACAGAACAAAACGGTTCGTAGACAAAACCGCGGAAGACAAAGGCACGCGCCGACAACTGAGCGCAAGATGGAGGTGCGCGCCGAAGAAAATGACAGTTTTTAGGGGCTCCGACGGGGGGTTTTGTTGGGGAGCCCCCCACTTTACTTAATACAGATCGTGGCGGCGTTATGGGTGATTTGGGGGGTTGTAACCCCCCTCATTATACTGTAAACTTAACTTTTTCCCTGTTTTTAGGGAAAAAGTGAAGTTTTCAGTAAAATGTGGGGGGTTACAACCCCCCAAACCCCCCACAACGCCCCCCACAATGCGGCGCGATCTGTATAAAGTAAAGTGGAGGGTTCCCCCACACACACCCCCGTCGGAACCCCTAAAAACAGTTATTTTCTTCGGCACGCGCCTCCGCGCTGCGCTCAGTTGTCGGCGCACGCCTTTGTCTTCCGCGGTTTTGACCTGACACCGAACAAAACATAACCCAACTAACAAACTGATCAGCTGTGTGTACAGATCATTAATGTTCACATGAGATTAAGAGAATATAAGACCACTAAAGAGTATCACTGAGAGTTATGATAAGGTCTATAGAATTATAGAGACTAAGAAGATGAAACAAGAAATCAGGCCATGAGTTCAGGGGTTCTGGCTCACCAGGACAGCACACGGTAAACCAATTGCCCCATCGCACAACAATGGTGCCCACAGTTTTGTAAACTTCCGAAGCGAATTATTGCGTTCAGCAGCAACTCTTTCATACCTAGCATACAAACAAACAGTATTCCACCACTCATTATATGAGACATTAGAGAAATCTTTCCAATTGGATAAAATGATGCGAGTAGTGATTAGTAAAAGTAATTGTATTAAGTGGGACATCTCTGAAATAACTGATTCACGCATGAAATGTATGGTAGAAATCAGGTACGAATATGTGAATGGAACATTACTACCCATCAAAGAGCAGTGTTCTCCCTAGGGCCTTTTAGCCGGGCGATCCGCCCAGCTAATTTAGATGAGCGCCCGGCTATCATCCGCTCGTGAATTCTGCTGCTGCCCGCTGCTCAACATTAAAAAACAAAAGAAAACAAATAAAAACCGCTTGGAGATTTCACGCCTTAGCCCGTAGCAAACTTATGCTCCAGGGCTCTAACGTGTGCGTGCCGGCTTCCCTTCTCTTCCCTCCGAAACCGGAAGTTATGTCCGGGGGGGGGGGGGGGGGAAGAGAAGGGAAGCCGACACGCACACGTTAAAGCCCCAGAGCATGCGTTCGCTACGGGCTAAGGCGGCACTAGCCTGCAATTTGTATTTGGTGTGTGAATGCGATGGGCGGCTCCCGTTCCCGATCAGGAAGACGGGCCTCGGGAGGTAAAAAATTGCTTTGGGGAAATGCAGCGCCAGCATGCTTCCTGCCTTCCTGCTGCCGCTGTTATTTTCTATTCTCTATACCTTGGACTAGCAGCAGCACTGCTCTCTCCTAATAAAGAAAGTAACCCCCTCCCCCCCAAAAAAAAAACAGGCGATTTTCAAACCCTCCCCGTAACACTAGCCTGCAATTTATATTTTGTGGGTGTATGCACTGGGCGGCTCCCATTCCCAATCAGGAAGACGGGCCTTGGGAGGTAAAAAATTGCTTTGGGGAAATGCAGCGCCGGCATGCTTCCTGCCTTCCTGCTGCCGCTGTTATTTTCTACCTTGGACTAGCAGCAGCATTGCTCTCTCCTAATAAAGAAAGTAACCCCCCCCCCTCCCCGAAAAAAACAGGCGATTTTCAAACCCTCCCCGTAACACTAGCCTGCAATTTATATTTTGTGGGTGTATGCGCTGGGCAGCTCCCATTCCAGATCAGGAAGACGAGCCTGGGGAGGTAGAAAATTGCTTTGGGGAAACTTGTTTCAAGGTAAAAGAATGTAAAAACGTCACTTATCAACTCGAGGCTACTTCTGTAAAGGAAATTAAATGTTTCCAGTGGATTTGGATCGCCTCTCCTTGGCACTTTTACTTTGGCGTGCGCTTCCCCCCTCCCCCCCCATGATATAGTTTTTCTTCATGTCTTGAGAGGCCAAACGTTTTTCACCCGCCCTGGCTTTCTTGCGTTTACCTGCTTGTGAAGTAAATCTTAAAAGTAGTGCCCCTTGCTTTCCCAGGCAGGGGAAAAAGTTAAAAACCAATGATGTGGAACTGTTTGTATGTTCATTTTCAGTCCCTTAGTACAGAGGTGCCCAACACGTGATATGTAGCGCCAGCAAGCTTCCCGCCTTCTTGCTGCCACTGTTATTTTCTATTCTCTATACCCTGGACTAGTAGCAGCACCGCTCTCTTCTTATTGTAATTTGCCTGACAGCTGCAGTAGTGTTATCGAATCGATTCCCTTCTGCAGCCTCGGGGATTTTGCTAGGCCGCTCCACCTCCAATGATGTAACTTCCTTCTTCCTCGGAGGCCCCGAGGCTGCTGGAGGAAATTTACTCGCTAAAGCTATGGCAGCAGTCAGGCAAGTTACAATAGAGCCTGTTAATCAGGAGGGGGGAGTGGTGCCAATGGACCTGAGAAATAAGAGGGAGGGGTGCTGATAGAAGGAGATGAAAAGAGGAGAGGAGGGAGTGGTGCTGCTAGACCTGGGAGGTGAATGGGTAAGGGAAGGGAGAGGAGCCCTGCTAGTCAGAGAGGAGAGGTGTTGCTGGCCCTGGGGGTGGAAAGGAGAGGTGCTGCAGCTAGACAGTGGGGGAAACGGAAGTAGAGGGAAGGGAGAGGTGCTGTTGGAGCTGAGTGGTGGAGGGAGGTAAGAGGGAGAGGTGCTGCTGGATTGGGAACAGAAGAGAGTGCTGCTGGACTTAAAATGGAAGAGGGAAAGCGGCAGCAGGACTGAGGGGAGAGCAGTAGAGGAGGAGAGTGGATAGGGGATAGGTTTATTACTTATTTTGAATTCCTCATTTCTCTCTTAACAAAGTTCTTGACTTATTTGGATACTCAAAAGTACTTTGAATTTCAAGAAGTCCTTGCTTCTTTATCTCAACTCTGATTGCATCTCCTCCAGTCATTTTATGATGCCTTCGAGTTGTCTGCCCGAGCAGCTGCTTGCTCTGTAGCTATGCGTTGCCTTTCCTGGCTTCGTACCATTGACATGGACCCTAATCTTCAAGACCGTTTGGCTAATATTCCTTGTGAAGGCAATGACCTCTTCGATGAATCCATCGAGGCAGCCACCAAGAAATTGTCTGACCATGAAAAATTATTTGCTTCTATTGTCAGACCTAAGCCAAAGCCAGCTCATGCCAAACCTGCACGCCCTGCTCCTTTCTATCAGCGGTGTTTTGCTCCGAGGACGGCTCCTTATAATCGCCCTCCTCTTAAGAAACAGCAGCCTCAGAAGCAACAAAAACCTCAACCTTCTGCTGCACCTAAGGTTAGAGGAGGAGGAGAGTGAGAGGGAACGGGGAAGAGAAATGCTGCTGCTGCACCCAACTGAAGAGAGACAGGGAAGGAAAGAGAAGAAAGACCAGGAAGGGAGAGGAGAGAAAAGAGAGATGCCAAAACCATGGGAAGGAGGGAAAGGAAAGGCGATACTAGACTATGGAGGGAGAGATGTCAGGGCATGGGGGGAGGAGGGAGATGCCAGACCAGGGGAAAGGAAGGAGGGAGGTTGAGAAAGGAAGAAGAGGAGATGCCAGATAATGAAGGGGGAAAGGAGAGAGATGCTAGGGCAAGGAGGAGGGAAGGGAAACTAAGAAGACAAATGTCAGACCAGAGGGAAAGGAAGGAGAGGAGGTGCCAGAGCAGAGAGGGAGAGATAGGAGAGGAGAGAGATGCCAGAGCATGGGGGGGAGGAAAGGGAAGGAGATAGAGATGCCAGACCATGGGGTGGAATGGGCAGGAAAGAAGGAAAGTAGAAGAGAGAGATGCCAGAGCATAGGGGAGGGAGTGGAGACAGAAAAATGGAGAGGGGATGAAGCTGAAATGAATCATGTATAAAAGAGAGAAAGGGCACAGGATATACAGTTTATTGAAGGGACATAAAAAGAGGGAAGATGCTGTATGGAAGAGAGAGGGCGGACACTAGATGGAAAGGGCAGAGAGAGGGTGGACATTGGATGGAAGGGGCAGAGAAAGGGTGGACAGTAGATGGAAGGGGTAGAGAGAGCAGAGGCTGGGTGGAAGGGACAAAGATAGAGGGCAGATGTTGCATCAAAGGGAGAGAGGACAAACACTGTATAGAAAGAAAAGAGCGAAGAGAAGATGATTAAAGCAGAAACTACAAAAGGTAGAAAGAGATATTTTTTTGTTGCTTTACATAGAATCAAGTAGTATTATAACTGTATTGATAAAACTTTATAAACAGGAAATGGAAATAAGGCTATTTCTTTTGGACTAAACCCCTTTCCTCAGGTCAGGACAGGATATCATAACAGCTGCATACTGTACTGTCTTGAAGAAAGTTTTGGCCTCTGAAAGCTAACTGAAAAATGGATTAGTCCAATAAAATTGTATTTTCTTATTTCTTGTTATTTGTTTTATTTCTATTTGGTTTTTAAAGTGGTGATTGTTATGTATCAGTTTTTTTCAAATTTACATCTACTGTCTTTATATTTTGTACAGTATTAGGGGACATTTGTCACTGTTTCTGTGGTGTTGCATTAATTTAACTTTTGTCTACATATTTCTATTTTTAATTTGTGATTATTCCATATTGGGTGAGGGTGTTTCTCTGTTCTGTGTGTATGAAAAGGACATGGTTTTCTGTTAGCACTGACTGTACAAAATCAATTGACTGTGCAGGATCTGACTGTATGTTGGTGCTCTAGTGCAGTGTTCTTCAACCACTAGTCTGTGGAACGGTGCCAGTCCGCAGAAATTTTCTGCCAGTCCGCAGGGCCGGCACCTTCATCGGGCCCAAGACAGTGTTTTGCAGAGATCAACGCAGCGTCTTCGGGCTGGCTCCCTGGGTGCTACAGTGCACAAAGCCGTGGGAAAAGGTTCCTACCCACATCCTACACCTCAACTAGAAGCCTTCTCTCTTGTCATATACTAGGTACACCACTGGATTTAATGACCCTATTCTAACCACCAAATTTCCCTGTCCCACCCCACCCGGCTACTTTTTCATACCACCCGGCTGGAAAAAAATTCTGGGGAGAACACTGAAAGAGGTTATGTGATACCAAATCTTGTCCCAAAAGTCCTTCAACAAAGGGCACTCAAAAATATATGTTTCAAACTAAACTAAACTAAGCCTTAAGTTTATATACCGCATCATCTCCACGGAAGTGGAGCTCGACACGGTTTACAAAGCATAAAAATATAGGAAGAGAGAGGAGAAGGATTTACAAAAGCATGTAAAAAGAGGGATGTAAACAGGAGAAGAGATGTTATATGCTAGAGAAAAGCCAGGTTTTCAGTTGTTTAAAGATCCCAAAGCTAGTTTGCAGGACCAGCAAAGGCCCTCCCCTTTTATATGCTGTAATTTTGATAGTTTTTGTGGCGTCCAATACGCTCTGTATAGTAAAAAAATAGTAAGATTGGTTTAAAGCAGCTAAGCTAGTAATTTTATACAATATCGTCCATATATCTTCCCAATCATCTACCTCCAGGACAGAATCTAACTCTCCATGCCAAATATTCATCAACTTATCTGGAAGATGTATTTTATGAAGTCTTAAGACTTTATACCAATTTGCAGCCTCTTTTTTATGAAAGGCAATTTTACTACAAAGGGGCAAGAGGTCTGGAACTATCCATGATCTATCCTTTGAGTGTATAAGGTTGTGAAGTGTGTGCTTGAGTTGCAACCATTGGAAAAAGCCTGAAGGCGGCAGTTTATACAGAGAGCACAATTTATCATAGGGTATCCAATTATTCTCGTCATAAATATGATGTAGAGACCAAATACCAGAAGATGTCCAAGTTTTCCAATTTACGACATGGTGTTGTATTTTAATGTCAGGGTTGAACCATAAAGGTAAATACATAGATCTATTCCATTTGGTATTCAAAAGATCTTCTACATTTTGAATAGCTAGTTTATAGGAATCTAAGACATAATCCTTAGTCTGTAACCTCCCAGCAGTCGATACAAAAGGCAAATATGACAATTTTGTCCACCCATATAATTCCTGGTCTAGCTCCATCCAGGGTGCAAGGTACTTAGTTTGGTCAGAGTGAAGTATCAACCGTGAACCCTGCCTGAGAAGGAAAGCATAATGATAATCCCTAAACTTAGGAAAATTCACCCCTCCATTTTTACATGACTGTTTCAATTTACATAACGCTATTCTGGGGGTTTTGTCATTCCATAGAAACTTAGTCAATATTTGGTCAATTTTATTGTAAAATGTTTTTGGAAAAAGAATTGGGAACATATTTAGAGGATACAGGATTTTAGGCATGATTACCATTTTAATCGACTCTAGTCTCCCCCACCATGTAAGATTCAATGGCGACCATCTCTTTGTCAATCTAGTGATGTTATCTATAATATCAGTGGATATAAATGTTATGGTGTCTTCAATTGTATTCCCGAAATGCAGTCCTAAATACTTTAATTTGTCATTGGTCCAGCGAAAATTGTAGTCCACCATATCATTTTTAGTAACAAATTTATTGAGAGGCATTAATTCTGTTTTCGAAGTATTCAATTTAGAACTAGAAGATTTGGAATAGGCTAATATAATCTCCAGCAACTCCGGCCCTGAATGCAAAATATGGGTTTCAAGGTTTCTTGACAAAAAGATCATATTGAGTGGTTTGTGACGGTAATTATTTTCATTCTTGGAGTAATCCATCTGGGGTACTTCAGGGCTCCTCGCTGTCACCCACGTTGTTCAATATTTATATTTCATCCTTAGGACATCTTTTGCAAAGTTTGAATTTAAACTTTTATATATATATGCAGATGACACTTCCATTTTAATTCCCTTAAATCATTTTACTACTGACATTTTACAACAAATATCTCATATCATGACTGTGATAGAGCAGTGGACAACTAATTTTAAATTGAAACTTAATACAGAAAATACTAAACTTTTTTTGGCTAGCCCAAATGATAAAATAACTAAACCATTACTTCACTTGAATGGCTATGACTACCCGATTTTAAACTCTATAAAAATATTGGGAGTCGCATTACATTGCCATCTAACCATGACAGAACATACGGATTCAATGATTAAAAAAATGCTTTTTTGCACTATAGACATTAAAGACCATAAAAAATTATTTTGATCCGTTATCCTTTAGACTACTGGTGCAAGCTTTGGTTTTATCTATACTGGATTATTGCAATATTGTCCATTTGGGTGCTCCAAAGAAAGTATCGAGAAAATTGAGAATAGTACAGAATACGGCTGTTCGACTAAAATCTGGATTGAAGAAACATGACCATATCAGTCCTTACTATTGTTTGCTGCATTGGCTGCCGGTGGAGGCGCGAGTACTATTCAAATTTTCTTGTATCTGTTTTATGTTGATTTGGGGATTGGCCCCAACTTATATTTTATCTCATTTTGTGTTGTATAGTCCTATAAGGAAAACTAGGAATTTACATTTATTTGCTTATCCAAAAATTACTGGTTGCAGATACAAGATTTTTTGGGATAAGACTCTCGCATTTCAAGCAGGTAAACAGCAATTTTGGCTGGGTAAATACATTGGTGAAGCTATGTTGTCTTATGGTGCATTTCATAAAGAAATTAAGTTAGCGCTGTTTGACAAATTTATTTCTTAAATGTGAGTACTATTGTTAGCAAAACTCTATTTTGAGTATATCTAAGTAACTGTTGTATTAACTGTTGTAGTTTTAATTATTTGTATTTCGCTGATTGTCCAGCCTTCTTCCGTGTAAACCGCCTAGAAATCGTTTGGTTATGGCGGTATAGAAGAATAAAGTTATGTTACATGTTATGGGAAGGAGGCACTGGGAGCACTAAGGACATGGGAAGGAGGCACTGGGAGCACTAAGGAGATAGAGATAGGAAGGAGGCACTGGGGGCACTAAGGACATAGGAAGGAGGCACTGGGGGTACTAAGGACATGGGAAGGGGCACTAAGGACATAGGAAGGAGGCACTGGGGCACTCAGGACATGGGAAGGGACACTAAGGACATGGAAAGGAAGCACTGGGGCACTAAGGACATAGAAGGGGCACTAAGGACATAGGAAGGAGGCTCTGTGGAGGAGCCGGCCCGGTGTCTCTGAACACTGCAAACTGCAGGTTCAGGAACTTTGTGGCACCCTACACTTAAGTTTCCATGAAGACAATGTCTCGCTCTTTAGATATACCTCATAGGATCGCAGCGATAGGAATTTACTAAACCAATTCAAAATTGCTTGGTTTAAACCTATATCTGATAAAGCACATTTACTTACCGTAACAGGTGTTATCCAGGGACAGCAGGCAGCTATTCTCACATATGGGTGACGTCATCGATGGAGCCCCAATGCGGAAGCCTCGCAAGCAGACTTGCTTGTAGAAACTAGAAGTTTCGAGTCAGTCGCACCGCGCATGCGCGAGTGTCTTTCCGCCCAGCAAAGGGCGCATCTCCTCAGTTCAGATAGCTAGCAGAGAAGCCAACCAGGGGAGGTGGGTGGGTTGTGAGAATAGCTGCCTGCTGTCCCTAAATAACACCTGTTACGGTAAGTAACTGTGCTTTATCCCAGGACAAGCAGGCAGCCTATTTTCACATATGGGTGACCTCCAAGCTAACCAGAATGGGATGGTGGGAGTGTTGGCAAATTAGGAGAATAAATTTTGTAATACTGTCTTGCCAAAATGGCCATCCAGTCTGGAGAAAACATCCAGACAATAGTGAGAAGTGAAAGTATGAACCGAGGACCAAGTAGCAGCCTTGCAAATTACCTCAATAGGTGTAGATCTGAGGAAAACTACTGAAGCAGCCATTGCTCTGACCTTATGGACTGTGACTCTACTATGTTGGGGTAATCCAGCCTGGGCATAGCAGAAGGAGATACAAGCAGCCATCCAGTTGGAGATGATACGCTTAGAGATAGGATGTCCCAACTTATTTGGATCAAAGGAGACAAAAAGTTGAGGAGCAGTTCTGTGTGGTTTGGTACGTTCCAAATAGAAGGCCAAAGCACACTTACAGTCAAGAGTATGAAGAGCTGATTCTCCAAGATGAGAATGAGGCTTTAGAAAGAACACTGGAAGAATAATGGATTGGTTGAAATGAAATTCCAAAACCACTTTAGGTAGGAATTTAGGATGAGTACGGAGAACCACCTAGTCATGATGGAACACAGTGAAAGGTGGATCAGCAACTAAAGTTTGCAGCTCACTGACTCTTTGAGGCGAAGTGAGGGCAATGAAAAACATCACTTTCCAAGTAAGATACTTCAGATAAGCCGTAGACATTGGTTCAAATGGAGGCTTCATCAATTGAGTAAGAACAACATTGAGGTCCCAAACCACTGGAGGTGGTTTGAGAGGAGGTTTGACATTGAAAAGTCCTTTCATGAATCTGGAAACCAACGGATGAGCAGAAAGGGGATTTCCTTCAATAGGCTGATGGAAAGCAGCAATTGCACTGAGATGGACTCGGATCGATGTAGACATGAGGCCAGAGGTGGATAAGTGCAAAAGGTATTCTAAAACAGAAGATAAGGAGGAATGTTGAGGCTCCTTATCGTGAAAAAAACACCACGTAGAAAATCTAGTCCATTTTTGGTGATAGCATTGTCTAGTGGTAGGTTTCCTAGAAGCCTCTAAAACGTCTCGCACAGATTGAGAAAACTGAAGAGGAGTTATGTTGAGAGGTACCAAGCTGTCAGGTGTAGAGACTGCAGGCTGGGATGAAGCAGAGATCCCTGACTCTGCGTAACCAGAGAAGGAAAAACTGGTAGAAGGTATGGCTCCCTGCTGCTGAGTTGAAGTAGAAGGGAGTACCAAGGTTGTCTCGGCCACCGAGGAGCAATCAGAATCATGGTGGCATGATCATTCTTCAACTTGACCAGAGTCTTAAGAATGAGAGGGAATAGAGGGAATGCATAGAGGAAGAGATTAGTCCATTCCAAAAGAAAAGCGTCTGCCTTGAGGCGATGAGGAGAGTGTATCTTGGAGCAGAACTGAGGCAGTTTGTAGTTGTGGGGAGCTGCAAAGAGGTCTATCTGGGGCGTTCCCCACTGTGCAAAGATTTGATGAAGAGGCGAGGAATGGAGTGTCCATTCGTGAGGTTGCAGAAGATGACTCAAGTTGCCAAGCAATTCTTCGCCCTTTGGATGTAGACAGCTTTGAGGAAGGTGTTGTGGCAGATTGCCCAGTCCCAAACCTTCAGAGCTTCTTGATAAAGGGAGGCAGATCCCGTCCCTCCCTGTTTGTTGACATAATACATGGCGACTTGGTTGTCCGTCCGAATGAGGACTACCTGGTCGTGAAGAAGATGTTGAAAAGCGTTGAGAGGATAGCTCTGAGTTCCAACAGATTGATATGACACTGACGATCCGTACTGGTCCAGTGGCCTTGTGTACGGAGACCATCGAGATGAGCGCCCCAAGTTTAGGTAGAAGAATCTGTCGTGAGGACCTTCTGATGGGGGGGCGTTTGAAAAAGCAAGCCTCTGGAAAGATTGGAAGAGAGCATCCATTAGCGGAGAGACTGTCTCAATGAAGGAGTGACTGCAATGTGTTGAAAAAGTGGGTTGCAAACTAGAGGTCTGCACGGGAACGGGTATCGAGGGAATCCCACGGGTCCCGCGGGAATCCCCCCTAACCCAAGGGACTCTCACAGGGACCCCCTTCTGTCCCACGGGGACCCCCCTCTAGCCAACGGGACTCCCACGGGGATGGAACGCTTTGGAAGCAGGGTTTGTCCATATAATAGACACATCAGCCTTAGTAAAAGAGGGGGTTTATAAGTTAATTACCTGAACAGAAAACAAAAAAAGGGTTTCACCAAAGAGATTCTACAAGGAAAACAGAAGCGAAAACACAAAAGAAACTGTGGAATTGATGATCCTGTCAGAAGTAATTGCTGCTTTTTATGGGGACGGGTGGGGATGGAGGTAATTCCTTGCGGGAATGGGTGGGATTTCTGTCCCCACACAACTCTATATTGCAAACCTGAGTTCACTGAGATGCCAGGGTCCACTGAGAAATTCAGAGGTGAAGTCGGAGTCACGTGTACTGTGGAGGCCATGTGACCCAGGAGTACCATCATGTGTTTCGCTGATATGAAGGAGCGGGAAGACACTGTATGACAGAGTTGAAAGAGGATTTCCAGACTTTGTTGCGGAAGGAATGCTCTGAGTTGGATAGTATCCAGAACAGCTCTGATGAATTGTAGATTCTGAGAGGGTTGAAGTTGGGATTTGGGAAAGTTGATTTTGAATCCCAAACTCTGTAGGAACCACGTAGTCCGTTGGGTCGCTACAATAACCCCTTGAGATGTTGAATCTTTGATGAGCCAGTCGTCCAAGTAGGGAAATATCTGAAGACCATGCTTTCTGAGAGCTGTGGCTACCACTACCAGGCACTTGGTGAACACTCTGGGAGATGAAGAACACTGTATTGATAATGCAAATTCCCCACCCGAAATCTGAGATATTGGCGGTAGGCTAGACGAATGGGAATATGAGCATAAGCCTCCTTGAGATCCAGAGAGCATAACCAGTCGTTCTGATCTAGGAGGGGATAAAGGGATGCCAGGGATAACATGCAAAATTTTTTTTTGACTAAAAATTTGTTGAGAGCCCTGAGATCCAGAACGGGTCGCAGATTGTCCATCTTCTTCGGAACAAGGAAGTAACGGGAGTAAAACCCCCTATTCTGCTGTTCCAAAAGAACTGGTTCGATGGCACGGAGAAGAAGCAGAGCTTGAGCTTCCTGAAAAAGAAGGGCGGTCTGGGATGGACTGGAAGGATACTCTCTTGAAGGAAGCTCTGGTGGCACCTGAGTGAAATGAAGAGAGTATCCTTCCCTGATGATTGACAGCACCCAGAGGTCAGATGTGATTGTCTCCCATCGGTGATAAAAATGATGGAGACGACCTCCAATAGGGGGAAGATAGTTCAGAGATAGAACTGTGGAGGTTATGCTCTGTTTTAAACAGTCAAAAATGCTGCGTACCCTTAGGTGCAGCAGAAGGTTGAGATTTCTGTTGCTTCTGATTCTGCTGTTTCTTGGGAGGAGGGCAAGTGTAAGGAGCCGCTCTCGGAGCAAAATGCCTCTGGTAAATAGGAGGAGGGCGTGCAGGTTAGGCAGGCACTGGCTTTGGCTTAGGTCTGACAATAGAAGCAAAGGATTTTTCATGCTCAGACAATTTATTGGTGGCTGCCTCAATAGATTCATCGAAGAGGTCATTGCCTGCACAAAGAATATTAGCCAAGCTGTCCTGAAGATTAGGATCCGTGTCAATGGTACAAAGCCAGGCAAGGTGGCGTATTGCTACAGAACAAGCAGCTGCCCTGGCAGACAACTCAAAGGCATCATAAGAAGACTGAAGTAGATGTAATCTGAGTTGTGATAGAGAAGCTATGACTTCTTGAAATTCAAAGTGCTTTTGAGTATCTAAATAACTGAGAAATTTATGCAAAAGAGCAAAGAGTAACTTAAAATAAGTGATAAAATGGAAATTATAATTAAGGACTTTAGAGGACATCATGGCATTTTGATATATGCGACGTCCAAATTTGTCCATAGTTTTCCCTTCCAGGAGGAATGATAGCATAAACTTTGGAAGGATGGGACCTTTTCAAGGATGACTCCACAAGTAGGGTTGGTGAGATAACTGTGAATTCTCAAATCCCTTGCAATGGAGAGTTTTACATCTGGAGTCTAATTTGCCTGGAACAGCTTGAATTGCATAAGGAGTCTCCAAGCATCTGATAAAGTCTGAGACAAAAGCTTGTGAAGAGGAAGCTTAAGTGACTCTGTCGGAAGTTGAGGAAGATGCATGATTCGAGATACTCCTTAGAGTATTTGGAACCAGCATCCAATTGAAGGTCCAAGTCAATAGCCATCTGACGAAGAAAAGAGGAGAAAGATAGCTGATCCGCCAATGCCTTGCATCGAGAAGGATAGGAGGTCGTCAAGGCATTGGTGTCAAGGGTTGAAGATGAAGCTTCGACAGGAAAAAAGGCATCAAAGGAATAGGGAGACTTGGACAAACCAATAGAAACCGCTGAGTCCTCGAGGTATGAAAGTGGAAACCTCGATAGAGGAGTCGGTGGTCTAGTAGAACTGAAGGTGTAGATCGAGGCTTAGTTGAAGAAGGACGCTCTTTGGAAAAAGAGCTATGCTTGGAGGAAGGCCTCGATCGTCGGTGAGAATGGTGCTTGGAAGCAGATCTCGAAGATCGAGGAGACTTTGCCCCGGAGATGGAAGCAGTCGATACCACCAAGGAATGGATAGGGCTGGAAGCTGTGTATCAAAGCTCCAGAGGCTTGATGGAGGAACCTTGATGCACTCCCAAAGTCTCTGCTCCTTGTATGGAGTGTGAGGATTCCTGTCGAGGCACTTGCAAAGAATCTGCTCCTTGCTTCACGTGCTTAGATGCCAGACCAGACACTCACAGAGACTCAGCTCCCTGCAAAGAGTGTGTAGGCTCAGACTGAGGCACAGGAAGAGGCTTGACCTCGCGGGAGTCTGCTGAATGCCCAGGCTGGATTAGAGTAATAAGCTTCGGTCCCATATTAGTGAGGAACTGAATTAATTGCTTCTCCAACATGGTCTGTAAAGAAGCCAGCAAGGATGGATCTGCGTCTTAAACCGGACCACCTGCTTTGGCTGGAGGTTCCACAGAGGCAGTGGAAATGTGCTTCAACTTGGAAGTCTTAGTCACCTTAAGCACCACCGCTGGAACTTTCTCCTGAGCTATCTGACCTGAGGATACAGGGTAAGATACAGGAGATGTCATCGAGGAAAGAGCCGCTGCAAACAAAAAAGGTCAGATGAGGCTCGAGGTCGAAGCAGGAGGACCCTCGGTCGAAGGTGAGACCGAATTTGGCTTCGGAGTCGAGGAAGTGGTTGAATCCATCCTGAAGAGCTTCTACACTGAAAGTAGACGACTTTTAAGGGCTCGAGGATGAAGAATAGCACAGCGCTCGCACGACTTCGGGTGATGGTCTGGCCCAAGGCACTTGAAGCACCTACTGTGTGGGTCCGTGAAAGAAATCGCACGTTGACACTGGCTACACTTCTTGAAGCCTGTTGCTGGCCGGGACATAGGAGGAAAAACAGCCGCTGCAAAGTCGAAGCCTTTGGGCTGCGGCCGAGCGGCCTGCCCCGGCTGCCAAATGGAAGAAATATATATATATTTTTTTTTAACTATAAATAAAAGAAATACAGCGATTTGTGAAGAAAAAGAACACAAACCACGGTGAGAGAAGGCACGAAGTAAGTAAGTTGAACGCAGAGAGTCAAAGATGGACTTCTCGGCTCTGCGGAAAACTGAGAAGATGCGCCCTGTGCTGGGCGGGAAGGCACTTGCGCATACACGGTGCGGCTGACTCGAAACTTCTAGTTTCTACAAGCAAGTCTGCTTGCGAGGCTTCCGCATCAGGGCTCCGTCAATGATGTCACCCATATGTGAGAACAGGCTGCCTGCTTGTCCTGGATTAACATACAAATCAAGATAACATGATGGACAACATCGAAAGCAGCTGACAAATCAAATTGCAACAACACTTCATATTTATTTTACGTCTGTAATTTCGGAATCTTTGAAAATAATGACAGTAGGAGGGTTTCTGTGCTAAAATTTGGTCTGAACCCATGTTGGAATGTTAATAAAATGAAGAATTTATCCAAATAGTTGGAGAGTTGGCTAGAAATTTTTTTTCCATCAATTTTGTCAACAAGGGTATATTCGCGATTGGGCGATAATGGGAGGAAACCAAGGGGTCCAGATCGGCACTTTTTCAGGTCTCAGGATTATATTACCCATATTCAACGAGAAATGGCTATTGCCAAGGAAATGATTTAATAATAAAGGTCAACCATGTGATAGCCTGGGGGGGGATTATCCCTAAAAAGGTAAGATGGGAAAGGATCTAATTTACAACTACACTTTTTCAATTTTTCATATAGTTTTACAACTTGAGATTCCAGAAACTGGGTCGACGACATTCTAAAAGCAATCCACTGGGGCTTCTATTAGCCCATTAGAGCCTTAAAAAAAATCATCAGGGTTTATAGCAGGAAATGTATCCCTAATGAGTCATCGCGGGACTTTGCAGTAACTCCCCACTCGCCTGCCTCCCCCGAGTCCGAACTGCTTCGCTCCTTCGAGGTTCTGGGGCATAAGGGGGAGGGAGGAGGGAGGGCCGACAGAGTCTCAGCTCCTTTCACTCTCTCTCCTGCCTCCAATCTCAGAGACAGGAGCCCCAGGCTCGGAGGGCCTGCAGCGTGTGAAGAAGGAGAGCAAACACTCTTTCTCTCTGGCTTCGGAGGAGGGAGGACCGTGCTATGGAGATGTTGGACTCCCCACTGAAGAAGAGGGGCTTCCGTTTGGCAGGGAAGTGGAGGGAGCTCTCAGAGCATTGGTATTCAGTGCTGGCTGCTCTTGCAGCAGGAGGAATCCTGATCAGCTCCTCAGTATGCAGGTCTCAGCACAGCTCCTCACACCACGAATGGGCGGTGGGGAAGGGAGGGAAGGGGTAGGCCGGTGCAAACAGCATTCAGACAATTCCCGGAGAGAGAGGGCAGTGGAGGAAGAAAGGTGAGGGTGGGGGTTAAGGTTAGATAGAGATGGGGGGAGGGAGAAATTGGTAGGGAGAGAGAAGAAAGAAAGAGTATGCGGGTTGGGGCTAGATGGAAAAGAGGGGAGGGAGAGGTGAGGGTCAGAGATGAACAGGGTGTGAGAGTGGAGCACAATTCCAAAATAAAGGGAGAGCAAATAAAATGCAAGAGCGAAGAGGGGTGACATGAGAAAGAAGGGGAAGGGTCATCCATTCCCAGAGTAAAGGAGGGCAAGACCTGTAGCTTATATCCCGCTCCCAGAGGAAGAAGTAAGAGTAAATTTAACAAGGGAAGATAGCGGGGCCCCATGCTGGCATTAGGGGGGGAAAGTAGGAGGTGCAGACCTAGGCAGTGCCAGAAAGAGGGTGGTAAGGAGCCTCTGGACCACGTAAGCAAAGGGGCGAGGTAAGAAAAAATATGGGGAGCTTTGTACGAACACAAGAGCTGGAGGAAGCGGCAAAGTACAATTCAAGTCCCGCTTTAACTTAGTGAGAACATGGCAGAAAGAGAAAAGAAATCAGTGAAGCTCCCTTTGAATGAAGGCACTGCTTCATCTTTCTAATAAATTTAAGGCTATTGGAATCCCACTGGCACAGCACTTCTGAGGAAGCTCACACTGCCATATTCACTCAAGGGCTCACATTTTTTAAATATTTGAAATGTTGCTTCTTTATTGGGCAAAACGCCATTTCTTATGAAAATAATCCTAATTGGGGTACATAGAACCAAAAACAAGAACACTGTAATGCTGGAGCATGATGTGAGTGAGCAAGAAAAGATTAATCAAAGAACTAGGGACAGCCCCTGCTTATTTCTGGTGCTAAAATAGCATGGATTCTTGCTACTTGTCATCGGGATTGGCTACTGCTAGGAAACACGATAGTAGGCTTGAGTCCTTTGATCTGACCTAGTATGTGACCCAATTGGGGAAAGAGAGGGAAGGAGGGAGAAGGAAGACAAGGGAACGGAGAGGAGAAAGAGATGCCAAGACTATGGGAGGGAGGGGAAGGAAAAGAGATACCAAACCATGGAGGGAGAGAGAAGGGAAGGAGATATATGACAGACCTAGGAGGAGGAAAGGAGGAAAGAGGCAGATACCAGATCTGAGGGGAGGAAAGGAGGAGAGAGCTATGCTAAAATCTACTGGAAGGGAGGAAGAGATGGAAGGGAAGAAAACAGATGCCACACCATGGGGGGAGGGGCGGACAGAAGCAGATGGATACCACACCAATGGGGGAAGGGAGAGATGGAAGGGAGATACAGACAGTTTCTGGAAGAGGCATAGAAAGAGAGCAATTTATGTCATATAGAAGAGGCAGAGAGAGGGCAGACAGTGGATGGAAGGAAGAGAAGGATGAGAAGCTGAGGAAAGCAGACAACAAATGTAGAAATGTATTTATTTATTTTTGTTTTAGGATAAAGTATTTTTGTAGTTGTGTTGATAATCATTTATTAATAGAAAATGGAAATAAGGTGATCCTGTTTATTGGACCAATTTTAACACTTTTTTTTTTTTTTTACTAATTCAGAGACCATAACTCCTTTCCTCAGGTCAGGACAGGGATACTGTAACAGCAGTATAGTTTACTGACCTGAAGAAAGAGGTTTTAACCTCTGAAAGCTAATTGAGAAATGTATTAGTCCAATAAAATGACAGGCACTAAATTTTCTTCCTATCATGCCCCTTGCTTCCTACCCAAATGCAAAAATATAAATTGGTGGACTTCCCAAAGCCCTGCCAAATGAAGATCTTTTCCTCTAGGAAATCGCAGACTGTAGAGTAAGCCTGGTCTTTATTCAATGACACCGTGAGCGAGGCGCAAAAAGCACAGTTACTTACCGTAACAGGTGTTATCCAGGGACAGCAGGCATATATTCTCACATGTGGGTGACGTCATCTACGGAGCCCCAGCGCGGACAGCTTTTCAAGCAAACTTGATTGAAGTTTCAAGTTTGCACACTGCACCACGCATGTGCTAGCCTTCCTGCCCACTAGAGGGCGCATCCCCACCTCGTGGTCCTCAGTTCCATATCAAGCAAAGAAGCCATCCCCGGGGAGGTGGGCGGGTTGTGAGAATATATGCCTGCTGTCCCTGGATAACACCTGTTACGGTAAGTAACTGTGCTTTATCCCAGGACAAGCAGGCATGATATTCTCACATGTGGGTGACCTCCAAGCCAACCAAAAAAGGGCAGGTGGGAGGATGGCAATTCAGGAAAACAGGTTACGTAACACTGACTGGCCAAACCGGCCGTCGCTTCTGGACAAAGTGTCCAGACAGTAGTGGGAGGTGAACGTATGAACCGAAGACCAAGTGGCAGCTTTACATATGTCCTCCACCGGAGTAGACCGGAGGAAAGCAACAGAAGCTGCCATAGCCCGGACCTTATGCCCCGTGACTCGACCATGGAGCGTGAGACCAGCCTGAGCGTAGCAAAAAGAAATACAAGCAGCCAACCAGTTGGACAAGGTGCGCTTGGAAACAGGATGTCCCAACCGATTAGGATCAAAGGACAAAAACAATTGAGGAACCTTCCGATGAGACTTGGTACGTTGGAGATAAAAGGCCAACCCCCTCTTACAGTCAAGCGTGTGAAGCGCCGCCTCACCAGGATGAGAGTGGGGCTTCGGGAAGAACACCGGAAGAACAATGGACTGATTGAGGTGGAAATCAGACACAACCTTAGGCAAAAATTTAGGATGGGTGCGAAGAACCACCTTGTCATGATGAAACACAGTAAAAGGTGGATCCGCACCCAAAGCCTGCAGCTCGCTAATCCGACGAGCGGATGGGAGCGCAATCAAAAAGACCACTTTCCAAGTGAGAAACTTAAGATGAGATTTGTCGAGAGGCTCAAAAGGAGGCCTCATCATTTGAGCTAAGACCACATTAAGATCCCAAACTACAGGAGGAGGTTTCAGAGGAGGATGGACATTCACGAGACCCCTCATGAAATGAGTTACCAGAGGATGAAGAGAGAGAGATCGACCCTCGAGATGCCGATGGAACGCCGCAATGGCACTGAGATGCACCCGAATGGAAGTCGTCTTCAGTCCAGACTTAGACAGATGCAACAAATATTCCAGCACCGAAGACACGGGAACTGAACTCGGATCCAGATGGTTCGAGGAACACCAGGATGAAAATCTGGTCCACTTCTGGGAATAACAAAGCCGAGTCGAGACCTTGCGCGAGGCTTCCAAAATCTCCCTCACCGACTGAGAAACAGGAACCGAAGTCAAGGGGAAAGGAACCAAGCGGTCAGATGTAAAGACTGAAGATTGGGATGTAACAGCGAACCCCGACTCTGAGACAACAGAGAGGGAAAGACAGGCAGAAGCAGAGGTTCCCTGACACTGAGTTGAAGAAGCAGGGAGAACCAGTGCTGTCTGGGCCAACGAGGCGCAATGAGAATCATAGTGGCTCTGGTCGATTTGAGATGTACCAGCGTTCTCAAGATCAGAGGAAAAGGAGGGAACGCATAAAGGAACCTCCCCCCCCAGTCGAGAAGGAAGGCATCGGCCTCGAGACGGTCCCGGGAGTACATCCGAGAACAGTAGAGGGGTAGTTTGTGAGTCTCCGGGGAGGCAAACAGATCCACCTGAGGAGTCCCCCAGCGGTCGAAGACCTCGCGTAGAACCCGGGAGTTCAGCGACCACTCGTGCGGCTGGAGAAGACGACTGAGTTTGTCTGCCAGACAGTTCCTCTCTCCCTGAATGTAAACCGCACGCAGGCATATGTTCTGGGAGACTGCCCATTCCCAAAGGCGCATGGCTTCCTGGCACAGAGACCAAGAGCCCGTCCCCCCTTGCTTGTTTACATAATACATTGCCACCTGGTTGTCCGTCCGCACGAGCACTACTTGATCGTGCAGTAGGTGGCAGAAAGCTCGAGCAGCCAGAAAAATGGCACGAAGCTCCAACACATTGATGTGACAAAGACGGTCCTCGGCCGACCATAGACCCTGCGTTCGCAGACCGTCGAGATGTGCCCCCCACGCGTACTCCGAGGAGTCCGTGGTCAGGACCTTGCGACACGGAGGAACGAGAAACAGCAAACCCCCTGAAAGACTGGAAGAGTTGGTCCACCAACGGAGCGAGCGTCTCAAAGAAGGAGTCACTGTTATCGGACAAGAGACTGGGTCGCGATCCTGCCGCCATTGAGAGGCCAGAGTCCACTGAGGAAGCCTCAGATGCAAGCGGGCGAAGGGAGTGACGTGGACCGTCGATGCCATGTGGCCCAGAAGAATCATCATACGCTGAGCCGACACCACAGATCGCTTCAAAACTTGGCGACCTAACCGAAGCAAGGCCTCCCGCCGAGGAGGGGGGAGGAAAGAGCGGAGGCGAACCGTGTCCAGCACGGCTCCGATAAACTGGAGAGACTGAGACGGGCACAACTGAGACTTGGGAAAGTTCACTTCGAACCCTAGACGTTGAAGTAAGATGATAGTCTGTTGGGTCACTAAGATAACTCCCTCCTTGGTCGGGGCCTTGATCAGCCAATCGTCCAGGTAGGGAAAGACCTGTAGCCCCCGAGAGCGCAGGGCCGCCGCGACTACCACCATACACTTTGTGAATACCCGAGGGGACGACGCCAGACCAAAGGGAAGGACCCGATACTGAAGGTGCAAATCTCCCACTTGGAACCGTAAGAACTTGCGGAAAGCGGGATGCACCGGAACATGGGTATATGCTTCCTTCAAGTCCAGGGAGCACATCCAATCCCCTTCCTCCAACAGGGGGTACAAAACCGGAAGCGATAACATACGGAACTTCTCCCAGACCAGGAACTTGTTGAGCTTCCGGAGGTCCAAAATGGGGCGTAAATCCCCGGTCTTTTTCGGGACCAAAAAGTAACGGGAGTAAAAACCCCGACCCCTCTGGTCGAGAGGGACAAGCTCCACTGCCCGTAGGCTCAACAAGGCCCTGGCCTCGACCAGGAGAAGGGCCAACTGGCTCCGATTGGACGGGCACGCGTTGGGTGGCATGTCTGGAGGCTGCGCTAAGAAGTTGAGCGAATAGCCCTCGGAGATGGTCCGGAGCACCCATGCGTCGGATGTAATCTCCGTCCAAGCCCCGTAAAAGGACCTGAGTCGACCCCCGATGGGGAGGGGGTCCGGTGATACTGCGGAGGGGGCCCGCCCCCAACCGCACATCCCGTCAAAAGGACGGCGCCGGCTTGGACGCTCCCTGCGCCGGGGGTTTAGACTGACCTCCCCTACCCTGTTGGGGTGGGCGTCGGGGCGGAGGTCTCGAGAAGGCCGGCGTAGATTTCTGCGGGTATCTTCTCGGGGGTGGCCGAAAAGGTTTTTGCGGCGGGGCCCTAGACTTAGGGTGGACCAGGGAGGCAAGAGAGCGCTCCTGCTCCGACAGACGTTTGGTCGCCACCTCCAAGGAGTCGTCAAACAACTCAGAACCCACGCAGGGCAAATTCGCCAAACGCTCCTGCACATTGGGGTCCATCTCGAGGGTATGGAGCCACGCCAGCCGGCGCATAGCCACCGCACAGGCCGATACCCTCGAGGCGAGTTCAAAGGCGTCGTACACAGCATGGAATAGGTACAGGCGCAGTTGAGAGAGATTTGACATAAAGGTGACAAACCGTTCCCTATGGGAATCCGGTATGACGTCCCGATAACTGGGGAGGTCCTTCACCATGTTACGCAAGTACGAAGAAAATGCAAAGGCGTAATTTAAGACCCTCGTCGCCATCAGAGAGTTGGCGTAGAGGCGACGACCAAATTTGTCGAGGGTCCGCCCTTCCCTCCCAGGCGGGACCGCTGCAGACACCCTGGAAGGTTGCATCCTCTTGAGCGCCGACTCCACCAGGAGGGATTGGTGAGAGAGTTGTGCCCTCTCGAACCCCTTAGGAGGAATGGTCCGGTATTTCGACTCCATCTTGGACGGCACCACCGCGACCGTAAGAGGGGCTTCCAAATTTCTGAGAAAGGTCTGATGAAGGACCTTATTTAGCGGAAGGCGAGGGGATTCCCTTGGGGGAGTAGGAAGATCCTGCTCCTCTAAAAACTCTTTGGTGTAATGGGAACCTGCCAACAAGTCCAAGCCCAAAGCCCCCGCCATATCCTGCACAAACCTGGAGAATGACGAAGGTCTGGCAGGCGGAGAAGGAGACCGAGATCTCCCCGCCGAGCAGAAGGGGGAGGCCTCGCGGGAATACCTCGGCTCTCTACCCGACCCCGATCCCCACGAGGCTCGCTCCCGGGACCTCGAGGGGGTCGGGGACCGATCATGCCTGAAGGAACCCTTGGGGGAACCCCCCGGGGTACGAGGTATCGAGGCCCGTCCCTTCCGCCCCGGCGAGGAGGCACGGGAACTCTCTCCGACAGGGGAGCGAAAAAGACTAGGGTTATCCAGGCGGAGCTCCGAGACCTATAAGGTCTCGCCCCCGAGCGGCGACGAGCGACCGCGCCTCCGAGGCGAGGCCCGAGATCGCTTGGCCTTCCTCGGACGGCGCCTCGCCCAAGGCCTGCCCGAAGGCGAGGAGCCTCGCGAGGACCTCGAGGAAGAAGTGGACGAGAGCCTCTGCACCCGGCGCATCCTGTCACGGGTCCGCATGCTACGCTCAGGTTGGACCACCGATGCCGGGTCCGAGGGCAAAGCCGGGGTCGAGGTAGTACGAGCCTCGGGGGCCGAAGCCCCAGTACCCGAGACCGAGGTCGCCAACTGCGGGGCAGCCGAGACCGATGCAGTCGAGGCCGAAGCCTGCTGCAGGTGCTCAATGGCCCCGGACAGCTCCGAGGCGATCAAAGCCCAGAGCAAGTCCTGGAAAGCCGGGATCCCCATCCCAGGCGGTAGCACCGGGACCGGTCGATGCTCCTCAGAGGGCGACCTCGGTCTTGAGTATTCCCTCGGGGCAATCGATTTGGACACCTTGGGCTGGGCGGAGGCAGACCCTCCCGCCGTCGAGGAGCCCGAGGATGGCTTCTTGGTCGATCCCGGAGCTGAGGAGGGAAGTGAAGACTTACCCGAGGCAGGCTTGGACAAGGCAACAGGCTTCGATGGGACCGAAGGCCGAGGCGAAGTCGAGGGGCCCGAGCCCGAGGCTGAGGTCGAGGCCGAGGTCAAGGCCGGGGCCGAAGCCGAGGCCGAACTCGAGGCCTTCCCGGCCGGGGAATCAACGGCGAAAAGTTTCGCCATGCGGGCCCTGCGGCGTTTGAGAGCCCTTTTCTGAAAGGTGGCACACTGGGAACAAGAGTCAGTCGGGTGCTGAGGGCCCAAGCACCGCAAACAGCACCGGTGAGGATCTGTAATAGACAAGAGTCGGTCGCACCGACTGCACTTTTTAAAGCCCGTCACAGGACGGGACATGGGCCCAAAAAGCGGCCGGGAACAGACGAGGTCCCACGGCCACGGCTACTGGAAGCCCCCGGAGCGACGGAGAAAAATAAAACATTTTTTTTTTTTCCCGACGATAACTGAAAGAACAAAACAAAAGAACAAGGAAAAACGCAGCGACCGCGTCGAAAACAGGACACAGCCGCGGCGACAGAAGGCAATTTGAAGAGCACAATTTTCCACAGGGCTTCTGGCTCCGCGGATGAAATTGAACTGAGGACCACGAGGTGGGGATGCGCCCTCTAGTGGGCAGGAAGGCTAGCACATGCGTGGTGCAGTGTGCAAACTTGAAACTTCAATCAAGTTTGCTTGAAAAGCTGTCCGCGCTGGGACTCCGTAGATGACGTCACCCACATGTGAGAATATCATGCCTGCTTGTCCTGGGATAATCTATATATCCCCAGAATTAGAAAAGGATGCAAAAAGAGTCGAACAAAAGACCTGGCGTGGATAACTAAAGAACTGAAGAAAGCGATAGGAGATAAGAAGAATTCATTCCGGAAATGGAAAAAGGACAAAACCGAGGAAAACTGGAAAGAGCACAGGAAGCATCAAAAAGAATGTCACCGCGTGGTTAGAAGAGCAAAAAGAGAATATGAAGAGAGGCTAGCCAGGGAAGCATGAAATTTCAAACCGTTCTTCAGATGTGTTAAAGGGAAGCAGCCGGCAAGGGAGGAGGTGGGACCGCTGGATGACGGAGATAGGAAAGGAGTGGTGAAGGAGGAAAAAGAAGTGGCGGATAGACTAAACATGTTCTTTTCTTCAGTATTTACAAAAGAGGACGCATCCAACGTGCCGGAACCTGAAAAAATCTTCATGGGAGATCAAGCAGAAAAATTAACATCCATAGAGGTAAGCCTTGAAGACGTACATAAACAGATAGATAGATTAAAAACTGACAAATCTCCGGGTCCGGACGGAATCCACCCTATGGTATTGAAAGAACTAAGGGAGGAAATAGCAGAACTATTACAGCAGGTTTGTAATCTATCCCTGAAAACAGGTGTGATCCCAAATGTTAGCAAATGTTACGCCCATCTTTAAAAAAGGATCGAGAGGTGACCCGGGGACCTACAGACCGGTAAGTTTCACTTCAGTTCCAGGGAAGATGGCGGAAGCGCTGATAGAAGACAGCATAGATGAGCATCTAGAAAGGAATAAACTGATGAAAACAAGCCAACATGGCTTCTGCAAGGGAAGATCATGTCTAACAAACTTATTGCACTCCTTTAAAGGAATTAACAAATGAATGGACAAAGGGGACCCCTTAGACATCATATACTTAGATTTTCAAAAAGCCTTTGACAAGGTACCCCATGAACGCCTACTATGGAAACTAAAGAACCATGGGGTGGAAGGAGACGTACATAGATGGATCAAAAATTGGTTGGCAGGTAGAAAGTAAAGGGTAGGAGTGAAGGGCCACTACTCTGACTGGAGGAGGGTCACGAGTGGTGTTCCGCAGGAGTTGGTACTTGAACCGCTGCTGTTCAATGTATTTATAAACGATCTAGAAACAGGGGCGAAGTAATAAAATTTGCAGACGACACCAAACTATTTAGTGGAGTTGGGACTAAAGAGGACTGTGAGGATTTACAAAGGGACCTGAACAAACTAGAAGAGTGGGCGACGAGATGGCAGATGAAGTTTAATGTAGAGAAATGTAAAGTCTTCCATGTAGGAAACAGAAACCTGAAGTACAGCTATACGATGGGCTGGTAATGGGTGAAAGTACCCTAGAAAAGGACTTGCGGGTAATAGTGGACAAGACAATGAAGCCGTCGGCACAGTGCGCAGCGGCCTCTAAGAAGGTGAATAGAATGCTAGGTATTATCAAGAAAGGTATTACAACCAGAACGAAGGAAGTTATCCTGCCGTTGTATTGGGCGATGATGCGCTCGCATCTGGAGTACTGCATCCAATATTGATCGCCGTACCTTAAGAAGGATATGGCGATACTCGAGAGGGTTCAGAAAAGAGAGACGCGATTGATAAAAGGTATGGAAAACCTTTCATATGCTGAAAGATTAAAGAAACTGGGGCTCTTTTCCCTGGAAAAGCGGAGGCTTAGAGGGGACATGATAAGAGACTTACAAGATCATGAAGGGCATAGAGAAAGTGGAGAGGGACAGATTCTTCAAACTTTCGAAAACTACAAGAACGAGAGGGCATTCAGAAAAATTAAGAGGGGACAGATTCAGAACCAATGCTAGGAAGTTCTTCTTCACCCAGAGGGTGGTGGACACCTGGAATGTGCTTCCGGAGGGTGTGATAGGACAGAGTATGGTACTGGGGTTCAAGAAGGGATTAGATGATTTCCTGAAGGAAAAGGGGATAGAAGAGTATAGATGGAGGATTACTATACATGCTGATGGGCCGCCGCGTGAGCGGACTGCTGAGCATGATGGACCTCTGGTCTGACCCAGCAGAGGCACTGCTTATGTTCAGAGATGGTTGGAGGTTGCATAGAAGAAAAATTGTACACTGGCACTGGTATGGTAATCTTTGCTGTTTGTTTTGAATTTTAAAATAAAAGAAATAAAGTGGAAATAAAGAAGCAAATAAGAAAAAGGGGGCAGGGCATGGTGGGGGCGGGTATGGGTGAGGCAGGGGGGGGCCCAGTGGACTTGTGTGCCTAGGGGCCCTCGACGAATTAATCCAGCTCCGGGGAGAACTGCTAGCCAGAAGAAGCAGTGCAGCCATGAAAAAAATTGTCAAGTAGGTTTAACAGCAGCCTTTGCACACTACTTTGAATCAGAAGTTTGGTTTCATTTTCATTGTAATTATGTTTTCTTTTCCTTCTTCCTCCTCCTCTTCTGAAGGGGCTCTATGAGCGAATGAGGAGGAGAGATGTTGACTCTTCCACAAATTGATAAGGGGAAATCCTCATGCAAGCTCAGGGAAGTCTAGATTCTAGACCAGGGTTACCCACACTTTTTTGGTGTACGAGCTACTTTTAAAATGACCAAGTCAAAATAATCTTCCAAAAATAAAATTTAAAAAAACACAAAAGTACACTGTACACAGAGAAAATGTTAATTATAATTTATATCTGGGGTTTTGTTGTTGGGGTTTTTTCCAAAGAGGTCAAGACAGATGACTTTAAAATATGCAATGTCACCTCAATAACAACTATACAAAAATAGACAAATATGGGGGCGTGGTTTAGCTAGGCATGTGAATGGGCGTGTCTGGGTGAGCTCCCGCAGGGCCTACTAACATTTTTACAGTAAAATTTGTTTTTGCATTCTTATTCTGCCATTGTCTCTGCTTTTATCGCTGATAAAGTGATGGCACTATTTAAAAAGCAGCGTATAGATGCGGCTTTCACTGCCTTGCAGACTGCTAAGCGTTCGAAACCGGACCCTAGTGCTCAGCTGACCCCAATGATGTTGGGGAATTTGCCACAATTAAAGAAATGCTGAAGGACAATCGGCAAGCTTTACAAGATCGGCAGGCTGGAGTTCAATCGCAAACAGAGCAGATGCAGGCGCTCTGCCAGAAAATGGAGTCTCTGGATGCTCGCACCACAAGGTTGGAAACTAAAGCCGCCATTACTGATTCGCAAGTGAAACTGATTTCCCGTCTTCAGTTGGAGGTGGAGGATTTGGCAAATCAAAGTCGCAGAATAACCTGCGGATTTTGGGGATTCCAGAATCTGCTGAGGCTGATGACCCGATCCAGTTTTGTGTTAAATTTATACCTGAACTGCTTAATCTTTGCTTTGATCCACCAATGGAGATTGAACAGGCCCATCGGGTTCCGTCAAATCGCCTACGTAATTATAGATATCTGCAGCCTATGGTGTTAAAGCTTCTCCGGTATCAACAGGTCTTGGCTGTTTTGAAAAACGGCACCCTTGAAATGGCAGGAGCACACTATCTTGATTCTACCTGATTTGGCTAAATCTACTACATTTCGGCATAAGCAATTCTTGGCAATGAGGCTAGAACTCAAACGTCTGAAGGCATAATATGGGCTTTTCTATCCAGCCCGTATGCGGGTCACTTTGAATAATGTCACCAAGAATTTTGATTACTCTGTGGATGTACAAGAATATCTACAGCAACAGGGCCTCTCAGATATGGAAAAGCAAGTCTCTGCTCCATCTTGACTGTTTGAACACTTTTTCTGATTTTTCTCACTGACTTATACCGGATGGTATTTCTGTTACCTGTGATGGTACAGTGGTACCTTGGTTTACAAGCATAATTCATTCCAGAAGCATACTCGTAAACCAAATTACTCGTATTATCAAAGCGAGTTTCCCCATAGAAAGTAAGGGAAACTCGCTTGATTTGTTCCCCCCCCCCTGAGGCCAGTGGCACTGCTCTACCCCCCAAGAACTGGCATTGCTCTCCCCCACTCACGAAGGCCCCACCCTGCGATCCGGCACCCCCCTACGCAATCCGGCACTCCCCCGCTCACGTCACCGCCCCCCCGCCGCGATCTGACATCCTCCCCGTACCCATCACCCTGCATCTGGCACCCCCCTGCGATCCGGCACCCCCCCGTTCACGTCGCCGCCACCACCCCCCCCCCCCCCGCCGCGATCTGACATCCTCCTCGTACCCATCACCCACCCGAACACATTACTTATCCCCCATCTGGCACTCGGCACCGGTACCAACGCACATGACATGCCAGTGCCGGTGCCCGAAGATCTGTCCTGTTTGCTGGGCCTTGAGCATCTGCGCATGCTCAAGCCTTACTTCCTGCTCAACTCGGAGAGAGCAGGAACTAAGGCCTTGAGCATGCGCAGATGCTTAAGGCCCAGCTAACAGATCTTCGGGCACCGGCACCGGCATGTCCTGTGCGTTGTTGCCGGGTGCCAGATGGGGGGTAAGTGATGTGTTCGGGTGGGTGATGGGTACGGGGTGGATGCCAGATCGCGGGGGGGGGGGGGGGGGGCGACGTGAGCAGGGGTTGCCGGATCGCGTGGGGGGAGGCGCTCGTACATCGAGGCAAGCTCGGTCTACAAGGTGCTGATTTTGCAAATGTTTTGCTCGTTTTGCAAAACACTCGCAAACCGGTGCACTCGTAAACCGAGGTACCACTGTATTTTTTTTTGGGGGGGGATGGTATTCTTTAGCTGCTATTTGGATCTTGTTCTTATTTTTTTCTTTCCCTTTTGGGATACTGTGCCACATGTACTGGTTACTATTTTTTTCTACTCATCTATAGTTTTTGGTATATTTAGCTGACGCTTTTGTGTTTAGGCTTCTGTGGGGATTTCCCAGATCCCTGATCATGTCGGCTTCACTTCCCTTACAAGTTCTCTGTTTTTGAGTTTGCTGGATGTGGTTTGCAAACCCGTTTGTTTGTGGTACCTGGAATTTTTATCTTGGTGTTTTTTTTCTGTTACTATTCAAATTTGTGCTTTTTTTTTTTTTTTTTACTTTGTTTGACCTTTATCTTTTACACTGGTATGCTTATGTAAATCTCTGTGAGCCTTCTTTCTCAATTTACTATGTCAAGGGATAAGGATTTTCATTGTGTTTCTCCTAATGTGAATGGTCTCAACAATGTGATCAAGCGTAAGAAAATTCTCACTTATTTAAAGTCTTTTCACCCTTCTCTAGCTATGATTCAAGAAACTTATTTAAGTGTTATTGAATCTGTTAAATTACAGAGGGATTGGATTGGCCAATGCCTCTATGCCCCTGCTGTGGGGAAGCGGGGTGGTGTAGCTATATTGATCCACAAAAATTCCTCAATTACTGTTCTCCATCATAAGGCCAATCCTCAGGGTAGATGGGTTGTTGCCTAACTTTTATATCAGGGTAATAGGCTTAATTTGGTTTCCCTATACGCTCCTAATAAAGAAGATCCACAATTCTTTAAAGATTTGTTTAATTTGCCTGAATTAGTTAGTGATATTCCTTTATTAATTGGTGGAGATTTTAACATTCATATTGATCCCTATTTGGATAAGTCTAATTCTGGAAGGTTTTCCAAATCTGTATCTAGAGATACTTTGGTTTCTCTTATGAGTGATTTAGGGATATTGTTGATCCCTGGCGCCTTCTCAAACCAACTGGCAGGGATTACTGTATTTTCACGCATATAACGCGTGCGTTATACACGATTTTTACAAACCGTGCGCGTTATACGTGTGAGCGTGTTTTATAACTTTTTTTTTTCAATCCGATCCGGCATCCCCCCTGCGAACCGGCATCCCCCCCCGCTCGCATCACCCCCCCATCCCCCGCGATCCTACATCCCCCCAGCACCGCAAAACATCTCTTACCCGATTGGGCACCGGCACCGGCACCAGCACCAATGCACAGGATGTGCCAGTGACAGTGCCCGAAGATCCTCCCTCGTTGGGTTGGGCTGGGCTGGGCGGTGCGGTGCGAGAGAGATCTTCCTTCTTCCTGCGCCGGGCTGGACTAGGCTTTGAGCATTTGCGCATGCGGGCTGGACTAGGCTTTGAGCATTTGCGCATGCTCAAAGCCTTCTGGTCTCGCTCTCTCCGAGATTATCTCGGAGAGAGCGAGACCAGAAGGCTTTGAGCATGCGCAAATGCTCAAAGCCTAGTCCAGCCCGGCGCAGGAAAAAGGAGGATCTCTCTCGCACCGCCCAGCCCAGCCCAACCCAATGAGGGAGAATCTTCGGGCACTGGCACATCCTGTGCATTGGTGCTGGTGCCGGTGCCCAATCGGGTAAGAGATGTTTTGCGGTGCTGGGGGGGAAGTAGGATCGCGGGGGAGGGGAGGGTGACACGAGCGGGGGGGGGGGAAGGATGCCGGTTCGCAGGGGGAATGCCGGATTCGAATGAAAAAAAAAATGCTCCCTCGGGTAAGCGAGCGGGGGGGAGGATGCCGGTTCGGAGTAGGCGGGAGGAGGTTTTAGCATGCGTGGCATACGCGTGTGCGCGCTATATTAAATTTTTTTTACATAATTTTGTGTTCCCCACATGCTATACCCGTGTGCACGTTTTACACGGGTGCGCGGTATATGGGTGAAAATACGGTACACCTGTTTTTCTGCGGCTCATGCCTCTTACTCTAGGATTGATTTTTTTTCTTTTGTCTAAAATCTTAGTCTCCAAGTTGTCTTCTACTAAGATCCATCCAATTTTGGTTTCTGATCATGCTGCTGTTAGTTTAACCTTGCATAATGATTTGTCCATACATCATTCTCCTCGATGGCGGTTTAATTCCTCCTTATTATTGGATCCTAGTTTTGTTACTGCTGTTGAAACATTTCTGGGGATTATTATTCTTTTAACACTTTGAATGATACCTCTTTACAAGTACAGTGGGACGCCATGAAGGCTGCTCTTCATGGCTTTATTATACACTATGTTGCTAAAAGTAATAAAATAGAATTGGTTCTGAGATTCCAATAAGAATCTCATCTTAAAGTTCTTGAACTGCAACATGCAGCCTCTCAGGCTCCTGAACTGTACACTGAGATATTAAAGCTTAAATATTCTTATAATACTAAGTGTTCAGAAGCATCTGCCGCTTTTGTGTTCAAGGCCTCTGCTAAATATTATGCTGAAAGGAACCGATCTGGGAGACTTTTGGCTTCTTTTCTTAAATCCAAGCAACAAAAGCAACATATTGCTGGAATTAAATCACCACCAGGGGATATGTATCATTCTGCAGGCAGAGGAAGGTGGAAGAAGGCTTCCATTTTGTCCCTCCTTCCTCAGCCCGACTCTGCAGCACAGCATCGACATCGGGCCTGACTCCGCCCACCCAGTTCTCTCTTCTTCTGACCTGTTGTTCAGGGCTAACAAACCACCGTTCCTGCTCTTCTGCAGGTAGAGGAAGGTGGAAGAAGGCTTCCATTTTGTTCCCTCCTTCCTCAGCCCGACTCTGCAGCACAGCATCGACATCGGGCCTGACTCTGCCCACCCAGCTCTCTCTTCTTCTACCTTGTGTTCAGGGCCAACAGACCACCATTCCTGCTCTTCTGCAGGACTTAAGCTTCTCTTCCTTTCTGCCTTACCAGAAGCAATTTAGTTGATAAGTGTTCTTTAGTTTTATCACACCAAAAGCAATTTAGTTGCTACGTGTTCTTTAAGTTTTATCTTACCAGTTTCAATGTCGCCTGCAGGACTTAAGCTTCTCTTCCTTTCTGCCTTACCAGAAGCAATTAAGTTGCTAAGTGTTCTTTAGTTTTATCATACCAAAAGCAATTTAGTTGCTACGTGTTCTTCAAGTTTTATCTTACCAGTTTCAATGTCTTACCATCTGCCTTTACCATCTGGACTAGGCCACACAGACAGGACCTTTAGACGATAAGTATTCCTCCTCCTTTCCTTCTTTTGTTAGACTGTTTTGTCATCTCTATTATAACTTTAGTCAATAACCCAATCTGTTTACGGTAAGATCTGTATCATGGCCTGCCCTAATTCTCAACTGTGCTTACTACTATTCCTACTCTACTTGATAAGCTTCAGAATCTGCTTAATCAACTCACTTAACCCCGCCCCTATCCCAGTCCTTTGCTCCACATTTCGTGCAGTAAAGACCAAAACCTCTACAATCTCTCACCGCGCATTATATGATTACACAGAGGCACTGACGTCGGGAAGACTTCCATTCGGATCTGTGCTGCAGGCAGGGCAGGAAAGGAGAAGAAGAGTAGCCTCGAGGCTCGAGTGGCGTACCAAGGGAGGGGGCGGTCCGCCCCAGGTGCAGCACAGCCGGCCAGGTCCCCTTACTTTTGTGGCGCTTCCCCGACCGACAACAGCCCCGGTCCGACAAACCTCCCTGCCCTGTAGCCGCGAATCTAAATTACCTTCTTACAGCAGCTGTAAGAAGGTAAAGCCCTTTTTGCTCGGGGCTTTAACTATGCTTCTGGATCAATTTTCTTTGATTTCAGGATACAAAGTTAATAAGGATAAGTCTGATCTTTTGCCGCTTAATGTTTATTGTGTACAAAAGGACTGTGCTTCCTATTCTTTCCATTGGACGCCTGTTCAACTTAAATAATTAGGCATTCTTTTCTCTTCTTCTTTTGATTCTATTATTTCTCTTAATCGGCGTCGGGTTCTTGACTTGGTCGATCGTCAAGTTCAACAGTGGTCTCCCCTATACCTTACTTGGTGGGGTCTTCTGGAGACAATCAAAATGATGCTGCTTCCACTTATTAATTATACATCTATGATGCTTTCCAGCTTTTTGGATCATGCTTATTATAGGCTCTTGGAGCCTAAACTTTCTCATTTTTTGTGGCACTCTAAACCGCCTAAAATTGCCAAACGTCATTTATAACGTAGTAAGCATTTTGGTGGAGTTAAATTTCCAAATTTATATCAATATCATCTTGCTTTTATGCTCCGCCATACCTGGCATTGGGTTCAGACTCCTGATACTCTCCTTGCTCCTAATTGGATTGAGATTGAGCACCAATTGCTTCTCCCTTTTTCTTTTTTTTCTGTGCTTAGTGCTACCTTACCTTCTCAGATTCTATTACATCCTATTCTACGAGACTCCACTCGGTCTCTCTTAGAGTTGGATGCTTTGTTTAAAGTTCGTATTAGAGACACTCTTTTTCAATCTCTCTGGTATAACTCCTCTTTTCGTATTGCTCCTGCCAGTATTTTTTTGCTCTCTTGGAGTAGTAGAGGTATTCTTACGCTTGATCAACTCTGGGATACTCAGATTCTCTCCTTTACAGTTTTGCAGATAGATTTCAGTTTTCAGACTGTGAATTTTTTCATTGGCTTCAGTTACAACAATGTTTAACTAAGAATAAGTTTCAGTTATTGTCTGTGTTGCCTCGTATCTGCAGATATTTTTCTGCATTAGTAGATCCTCGTCATCTCTCTTCTAAAATATATCATCATCTTCATACTGCTATGGACTCTCCTTTATCAGCGTTACATTCTGTGTGGGAACAGTATCTACAGATGCAGCTGACGACGTCTCAATGGTCTACCTTCTGGTCTACTTCCCTGATGTCTGTCCGTCCAAGCAAGTTGACCCCCAGTGCAGACCGCAAGATGCTAAAAGAAGTCTCCAAAAACCCTAAAATGTCATCATGGGACCTAACAGCAGGCTTTTGCTACAATCAGAAAGAAACTGCACAAATTTAACTTGCATGGGAGGTGTGCAAGGAGGAAACCTTTGCTCTCTAAGAGAAGCATCAAGGCCAGACTGAAGTTTGCCAGTGAGAACGTAAACAAATATCAGGACTTCTGGAATAGTGTTCTATGGACAGATCGAGTCTAAAATTGAATTATTTGGACACCAGAAAAGAAGACATGTTTGACATCCACCAAATACAGTATTTCAGGAAAAGAAGCTCATACCAACTGTGAAGCATGGAGGTGGAAGTATGCGAAACTGGACCCTGCAATGTCTACCAAGAACTGTCAAAACTAAAGGTTAACAAAGCTATGGGCCTGGATAATCTACACCCCAGAGTGCTTTGAGAATTGAGGAATGTCCTGGCAGAGCCGTTAGCCGAGATTTTCAATCTTTCCTTTAGCAAGGGAAGAGTTCCCTTGGACCGGAAAATTGCCAACGTTATTCCACTTCACAAAAAGGGATGTAAGTCAGAGGCTGGGAACTACAGACCGGTAAGTCTCACATCAATAGTGTGTAAACTAATGGAAACAATGATCAAAAACAGATTAGATAGGTTTCTGGATGAGGAAAAATTAAGGGACCCCCCACCAATATGGCTTCACGAAGGGTAGGTCCTGTCAATCCTACCTGATAGGGTTCTTTGACTGGGTAACAAAAAACCTGGACGGGGGTGGGGGGAGTCCCTTGACATCGTGTACTTGGACTTCAGTAAAGCTTTTGATAGTATTCCACACCGCTGGTTATTGAACAAAATGAACACGATGGGACTAGGAGAAACGCTGACTGCATGGGTAGAGGATTTGCTCAGCGGCAGACTTCAAAGGGTGATGGTAAACGGTACTCTCTCAGAAACGTCAAGAGTCACCAGTGGAGTACCGCATGGCTCGGTCTTGGGACCGATGCTATTTAACATCTTTGTAACAGATCTGACTCAAGGACTTCGAGGCAAAATTGTGGTATTTGCCGACGACACTAAACTGTGTAACATTGTTGGCCGGGCAACAGAACCTAACTGCGCAACCGTGCAAAACACTATGGAACAAGACCTACTTTTACTAGAACAATGGACCAGTACTTGGTAACTAAATTTCAATGCCAAAAAATGTAAAGTGATGCATCTCGGTAGAACTGAAGCAGAAAGGGACTTGGGAGTAATCATCCGTGTAGACATGAAGGCTGCAAATCAGGTGGAGAAAGCCTCAGCAAAGGCTAGACAAATGCTTGGCTGCATCAGAAGAAGCTTTATCAGCAGAAAGCCCGAAGTTATAATGCCGTTATACAGATCCATGGTGAGACCGCACCTGGAGTACTGCATCCAGTTTGGAGGCCACACTACCAAAAGGATGTGAATAGAATTGAGTCAGTTCAGAGAATGGCCACAAGGATGGTCTCAGGACTCAAAAATCTTCCATATGAAGATCGTCTGAGCAGGCTGCGCTTATACTCGCTTGAGGAGGAGGAGGAAATCTTTACTCTTACGGGTCCCACGGTGACAAGAGGACATCCGCTAAGACTTAGGGGAGGGAGATTTCATGGGGACACCAGGAAATACTTCTTTACTGAGAGGGTGATTGATAGATGGAATGGTCTTCCACGTCAGGTAGTCGAGGCCAATAGCATGCTAGACTTCAAGAGAAGATGGGGCAAGCAGATGGGGTCGCTACAGAGGTATAATAGAGGATAGTTTCTCGAGGGTGGGAGGGATCTTGATTGGGCAGACTTGTTGGGCTGCCGGCCCTTTTCTGCCGTCATATTCTATGTTTCTATGTAATGACCCAAAACATATCAGTAAATCCTCCAAGGACTAGCTGAAAACTAAGAAATGTAGAGTCCTTGAGTGGCCGAGTAAAATCCCTGATCTTAATCCTACATAGATGCTGTGGGGTGATTTGAAAACAACCTAAATTCATACAATGTGTCAGCAACATAATCTGACCCAGCCAAAAAAGGTTGAGGAGGAGGATCCACAGCCTCACTTATCAGCGTGTGCTGTCGAGAGGGATAGACACATATGACAAAAGATGCCGCCGAAGCAGCTTTTATGCCTAAAGCAGCTGCATCGAAGAATCTCTTGAGGACCACATCTACAAGATGGTCCTGCACATCTATAAGCAACATACCACCTTCACTGTGTGGAGAGGTGCGCTTAGTCACCTGTGCAACCAAAGAATCCACCATAGGCTAACCCAGAAGCTGCTGGCACTCTTGTGCCAGAGGATACAAGTGAGACATGGCTCTTGCTATCATAAGAACACCTTCCAGAGAGTCATACTGCTTTGATCTTAAACGCTCATATCAGGATGCCAGGGAAAGGTAGCAGATGGCGAACGCACAACACAAAGCCAGGAGAAAGAAGTGGACGGAGCCAGCTGAATGACTAAAATCAACTCCTGCAAAGAATCAGAAATAAGATCTGGCAAAACCGCAGACTTAAATAAAGGCAGAACCATGGGATCGTCCCCAGGTTCCAAAACCCCCGAGGGATCCGCATATCTGGCACACAGTTCCTGCACCCCATCCCGGAAAGTGCTGTTCCTGTAAATAAGGGTTCAGCTAGCTGGTCATCAACATAAGAATCGTCCCGATCAGGATCAGGCAGTGCAAGAACAGGGGCTGACTTAGATGAGGACATGCACATAGAAGCAACGCCAATAAGAGATTAATTGGAGGTGGAGCGGGATAGCGCAGGGGAAGAATGCCAGCTTTGAAACTCCTTCCACAAATGTTTCATAAACTCTGAGAAAGCTTCCAGCTCCAGAGGGTCTGCAGCCAGGTGCACAGAACTAGCAGTGGTGCCAAGCACCAAAAAATAAAGAAGGCCGCCCCACCAGGATAGCCAAGTGTTTTGTCACTTGCTTAATCATGGGAGAGGATAAGAATGGCACAGCTATCTTTCCCAGCTACACCACACGGCACAAGGTGCAAGGATGCTCTTGAGGCACTAGATCTGCGTAATCTTGGCAAAAATTCACATTAGGAGAGCCCAAGGAATTCCATCCCAACAAGTTTTGAGGCAAAAACTGCAGTCTTGGAGAAGCAGGGAGGTTTAGAAAAAAAGATTGCTAAATATCCAAGATGGATACTGCTAAGAAATTTGTGCCAAAATCACAATATTTTTCACATTAAACAAAGCACAAAAATGGCGATTTTAGACTGGCTGACAGGTTCCAGGGATTGGCCTGACAGCTGCAGACCGAAGGTAGAGCTGAATTATTGTTCCGAGAACAAGAAACCCTGAAAAAGGGACAATAAAATAAACACTAAATAAAATAATAAAATGGAGAGCAGAACAAATACACTCCTGCTGTAGAAAGAAAAAACTGTAGGTGGAGCTAATGAGTCCGGTGAAGTACAGAGAAAAAAATCCAGAGTGGATTCATTCTGCAGAAGGCACGCGCCCATGGGGACACACCCACTTGTCTGCTGAACCAGAATATACGCAGGTAAAGCTAGACTCAGGGCACTGGTCTTTGACCTAAGGACTGCCGCAAAGAGGGACCTAAACAGGAAAGCCCCACAATCTGGACACAGAGAGAAAAGACCATCATACCCTTCCTGAGGCCATCCAGTAGGAAGTCCAGAACATGAGCCACAGTACGACGGGGTCCACCTAAACCCCCGCACACCAAGCCTGAAAGCACCTCAACGCTTTTGCATAGGCCGATACAGTTGATTTCCGCTTGCTCTGAAGGAGTGTGGCGATAACCGCAGAAGAATAACCCCTGGCCGTCAATGCCGCTCACTCAAGCGACAAGCTGTAAGACAAAGCGGTCCGGATCTTGAAGTGCAATCAGGCCCTGCATGAGCAACCTCCGATGGCAAGGAAGATGCAGACCCCTCTCCGAGCTCAACCTCACAAGGTCTGCTTATCAAGGTCTTCTGGGCCAGTCCAGAGCCACAAGGATCACTAGAGCCCTGTGAGAGGACACCCGGCGCAGCACATGCCCTATCATGGGCCACGGGGAAAGACGTATAGAAATTCCCCTTCGGGTCAAGGTTGAACCAGAGTGTCGAGTCCTTCGCTGCCGACCTCCAGTCAGCGGCTGAAGAATCTGTATACCTTCCTGTTCTTTGATGAAGCCATCAGATCAAATATGGGACGACCCCCAGCGGCGCACTAAGGCATCGAACGCCAGCCCGGACAGGGACCATTCTCCCTATTCCAGAGTCTGACGACTAAGAAAGTCTGCCTGAACGTTGTCTACGCCAGCCACATGAGCCACAGACAAAGCCAAGAGATGACGCTTCACCCAAGTAAAGAGCATCTGAGCCTCCATGCCCAGTATGGGACTCCTCGTGCCCCCGTGACAGTTGACATAGACAACTGCCGTTGCATTGTCTGAGAACACACGGACAGCCTTTCAGTGGACATTCCCTTAAAATCTTAGCAGAGCTAATCGAATCGCTCACAGCTCCAGTTGATTGATCGACCATCTGCTTCCCCTCGGCGTCCAGCAGCCCTGGACCGGGGCAGAAAAGCAAATTGCTCCCCATCTGGAGAGACTCGCGTCCATAGTCAGGGTCACTCAGTCCACGTCCCGTAGAGGGAGCCCCTTGTTCAGAGTGACCAGGTTCAACCACCACATCATACTGCTGTGCGCTGCTGCCAACCAAGGCAGCTTCTCCCCCAGCGCATCTCTCCGGGGATTCCACCGCGTCAGAAGGGAGAACTGAAGAGATCAAAGGTGAGCTCTCGCCCACAGAATCACATCTATGGTCGCCACCATAAGACCCAACACCTGCAGGTACTGCCAGGTCATCGGTGCTGGGACCGCTAGCTTGTGCCGAATCGCATACCTGAGTTTGAGTTTTCTGGATTCTGGAAGAAATACCCGGTTCAGACCTGTATGGAACCAGATTCCCAGGTTCTTCAAGTCCTGGGTTGGCTCGAGGCGACTCTTCTTCAGATTGATCACCCATCCGAGACATTCCAGCAACGAGACCACTTGGCAAACCGCCAAGTGGCCCTGCGCCAGCAAGGGAGCTCTGATCAGCCAGTCGTCGAGGTACGGATGCACAAGCACACCCAGAGATCGCAGATGGGCAGCCACCACCATCATGATCTTGGTAAAAGATCTGGGCGCCAATGCCAAACCGAAAGGGAGCACCGCAAACTGGAAATGCCTCCCGAGAACATGAAACCTTAGGAACCTCCGATGATCTGAGAATATCGGGATGTGGAGATGCCCTTCCATGAGATCCAAGGAAGCCAAAAACTCCCCGGATGCCACTGCTGCTATGACATAATGCACCGTTTCCATCTGGAAACACGGAACTCGCAAGAATGTGTTCCCTGCTTTCAGGTCCAAATTGGTCTGCAATCGTCGGAGTCCTTCTTTGGCATGATGAAGTAAATCGAGTATCTCCCAGAGCCCAAGTCATCCCTTGGGATCGGCTCTACGGCCTCAGTTCCAATAACCGGCGCACCACAGCACACACCTTGCTGGCCCTGTGCGGATTTCCCTTGGGAGAAGACAGGAAGAAGTCTGCCGCCAGCAGGAAGAACTGCAGTTGAAAACCGTCCCTGAATACCTCTAGGACCCACTGGTCCAAGTATATCTTTAGCCATTCTGGAAGGAAGGCCAAAATCCACCCCCACCCCCAATTGGGGGCAGCATCGCCAAAGACCTGGCGTCATAATTTTCTCTTGGTAGGGACAGAAGGTCGAGAGTTGGAAGGCTGTTGACGCGCTGCACCTCCAAAGCAAGGTCTGTAGGATGCTCCGAAACACTGTCCGGCCACAGAGGGTCTGGCGTACTGTGAGGTTCTCCGGTAGGGACAAAAATTCGGCTGACCCATCTCCCTGGTTGGATGAGGTCTAGAGCCAGGAAGTGCCTTAGGTTTACGGTCCTGCACACTTGACATTAGGTCATCCTAACCCTGGCCAAATAAGAGCAAACCTTTGAGGGTAATTTGCTCAGCATAGTCTTGGATGAAGAATCAACTATCATTGGCGAATCCATAACATTCTCCTAGCAGAAACTGAATAAGCTCCCAGCTTAGCAAAAACTTTCAAAATACTATAGTATGTGTCTGCCAAATAATTCACTCCAGAAACCAGGAAGTCGAGATCCCGAAGGACAACCTCCCTCAGGATCCTGAAGAAATTTGATATGATATGCCCGGGCCACAAAGGAATTGGCCACTGCAGTTCACACTCCCATTCTAGCGGAATCAGAAAGACGCTTCATGACAAAATCTAGTCTTCAGTCCTAGACATCCTTCAGGACAACCCCTCCATTCGAGGGCATAGAGGTATGTTTAGTGACCTGAGCCACCGCCGAATCCACCCTCGGTGGGACTAGACGCTTGGAAAATTCCAAAGCCATAAGATACAATTTATCCATGGTCCTAGCGCACTTCAGGGGACCCTCCGGGGCCTCCCAAACTTCCAAGAGCATTTCTGCCAAATCCGCGTGATCCAGAAATGCAGCGGAAAGTGGGGGCTTAGAACTCATGACAGAACACTCTGTCTGAACCGATGAGTCTGAATCAAGATCAGGAAGGCGATTGGACTTAAAGAGCCTGCCCACCATCTGATCCTCTCCAAGATTGCGGAAATCAGTATTCTGGGAATCCCCGAGATCTGTTAGGCTAGCCACCTCAGTGGAACCCACCAAACAGCTGTGCGACAGCAACGGCATATAAATTGACACATGCACCGAGGCAATAGAGGGAAGTTGCCGCTGGCTTTCAGGCGGACCAGCAAGGGAGCAGATTGACATGTTGGAATCCAAAGGCTGCCCAGACTGCCGTACCGGAGTCTGAGAGGGAGACACAGGCATAGCTCGCTTTCTCATGAAAGCCTGATACATCAAATCCACAAATTCCGGCGGAAAATAATTCACGGCAGCCAGAACCGATCTGCGGGATTCAGAGTTGGAATGTTTTGAAGACTTATGAGACTTTTCCCCGGAACTGAGCTTACGTTTCACGGAAGCGCCCTCCTCGCTCAAATTTGGCGTCCCGGACACTATAATCATGTCTCCGGCAGAATCGAAGGAAAGCAGGGCCACCCCGGAGGATAGTGTGGGATACACGCACAGTTCATGCCCCTCTTAGGCGGTGGCGTACGTGATACACAGCTGCGAATCCGTCAGCCATCCGCCACATTTACGGCATGAATCCATGCCATCCTGTTCAGAGGTGGCCATCTGTGAAGTTTGAAGCAAAAACAAAGCTTCTAAGACCAAAAAATATGCTTTTAAAAACTTTAAAGGAAATCCAAGATGGTCCCCGTGGGTGCCAATTTTGCCTAAAAAGCACTCGTTAAAAACGCAGGAAAACACAAAAAACAGCAATTTTAAAATTTTACAGATATGGGGGGGACCAGGGCATGTAGGGAAACCACCCCAAACCCTGATTTGAGCACCCCCAAAAATCGGCAAACTCTGTGACTCATACATACCACAGAGACATGTGCTGCAATGAAAGTCTATTGCAGCCTGCAATACACAGTATAAGCAAGATCAGTATCTCAGGAGCTGATTAAACTGGATTTTTCAGGTCTTCTGACCGCCTCACCTTCCCTGTCACCTCAGATCACGACCACCAGGACCCCTCAGGGAAATTAGGGAAGACACGCGGTATGGTTCCGATCCCGGCGTACCTCCACAGAACTGCAGCAGCCTGCGCTCTATCCCTTTGTTGCCAAACCAGGGGAGAAATGGCTCCCGATCCTGAAGACTCGTCCAATCTGCAGGCTGTCCAGAGGGCTTACTGCAGTTTAAGCTTACAGAGCACCCTCCAGAAACAGACAAAATGTAAAATGTCTGCAATCTCCCGCCAAAGGATCACTTGCACAGAGTTGATCCGCAGCACGTGGGCAAACCCGCAAAATAAATTTTAAAAAAGACTAGGAACTGAAAACAAATCACGAGCAGAATAGACCGATTTCAACCATGCAGAGAAGCTGCAGGTACAAAACTGAGCATGACAGGAAACTTACAGGGGAGGGATCAAGTTTTAGTAGCCCTGCAGCAGAAGCTACCAGACATACAAAAACCCACGAGTTCAGCCTCCAGAGGGATTGTACAAGAAGCAAGGCTTATGCAATCAAGATTGTCTGGGTGTGTTTGACAAGGTGTTAGGAAGAACAACAGAATCTAGATAAGGAGTATGTGGCACAGTGGTTAGAGCTACAGCCTCAGCACCCTGGTTGTAGGTTCAAATCCCATGCTGCTCCTTGTGTCCCTGGGTAAGTCACTTAAGAACATAAGAATTGCCGCTGCTGTGCCAGACCAGTGGTCCATCGTGCCCAGTAGTCCACTCACCAGTGTCCTATTTGAGTCTAGCCTTACAAGCGTACGTTCTGGTTCAGCAGGAACTTGTCTAACCTTGTCATGAATCCCTGGAGGGATTTTTCCCCTATATCAGCCTCTGGAAGAGCGTTCCAGATTTCTACTACTCTCTGGGTGAAGAAGAACTTCCTTATGTTTGTACAGAATCTATCCCCTTTTAACTTTAGTGAGTGCCTTCTCGTTCTCTCCACCTTGGAGAGGGTGAACAATCTCTCTTTCTCTAAGTCTATTCCCTTCATTATCTTGAATGTTTCGATCATGTCCCTATTGCCCCAGGTACATTAGGTAGAGTATGAGCTTGCCGGGACAGATAGGGAAAAATGCTTGAGTACCTGACTGTAAACCACTTAGACTATAAGTGGTATATAAATACTAAAATAAATAAATAAAAATAAAGTCACATTATTTCCCAGATCCAAATGCAACTTCATTTCCCAATAATGTTTTGGTTGACATCCATTCTTTGCATCGTGTCCTCTATAAACAGAATACCATAACATATCCCTGCTCTTTTTTATTCTACTATACTTTAGTATTGTCATACATTCATTAGAGTTAACAGGCCCTTTTTCCTGCTCCAGAGAATAGGTGTTAAATGTGTGTCCTAACCGAATAATTTCCACACTAAAGTTTTACACATCAGGGGGCTATTTGGGAGGAGATAAGAAAGAGCTAGGGGAATCCACATATTCTACATACAATTATACTATATAACCTTTTGATTTTCCATAAGACCCAATGGATTTTCAAAACATGTCAAGTGGACATGAGGGTTTTAACAGAAGTATTCCATATAGCAGGCTCCTGTGCAGAACTTCTAGCTGTTCTGAAATAACTAACTTCAACACAGAACTGAAGAGCACAATGACTACTGCTTTCAAGTTCCAAGACTTACCATCATAGTCTCTGCAACGTTTCTTTGGTGGTGGTGGTCGTCCATAAGAACTGTGGTCCACCTGGTCTTCATGGAATTCAGACCAGTTTTCAGTAGTACTGTTACCATGATGTGATGGAGCAATAACTGTAATAGTGCTACTCAGTGTAGGTACAGGATAATGGGAAGATGCAATATTTGACACAGAAGATGCTGCAGTGTAACTGTTTTCTAAAGGATCAGCTCTGTCCAAATCATACTTTGACTTTCCAGAATCCCTTTCTGAAATAAAATAAAAAAAAGAAGAAATCATCGGATACGTTCTATTTCTGTTAAACTACATATACATGTATAAACTTATTAATATTCTAGTGTTTCTAAGATTAAAGGAAGCTTCTCAGAAAATCAGCTTTAAGACTGAAAAGGAATCACAAGGCACCAAAGTTTGGAACTCATGCATGCATGCTCAAGCCATCTGTGCTCATAAAACTTGGACAAGTCCCTGGTGAACAAGAAGCAATGTGGAAAAAAGTTCAGCATAGTTCAGCATAAATCAGGGTTGTCCAACCTTTTGGCTTTCCTGGGCCACATTGGTTGAAAAAAAAATTTTCTGGGGCCGCACAAATGCTGCAGCAAGATAGAGGAGGGAGCCGGCAAGACGGTAAACACCCGGGGGCAGCAGAGGAAAACACTGCATCGCCCTCGACCAGGGCTGCACAAAATACTTCACGGGGCCACATGCGGCCCTTGGGCCGCAGGTTGGACACCCCTAGTTCAAATCTTTATGTTATTTATTAATCTGAGCAGCAATGTTATACCATTGTTTTGTGAAAGATATCAAAGCAATTTACAAAAACTAGTTAATCAGCAGGCTATAAACGTAAAATAGGAAGGATGAGAACAAAGTACAATTTAAAAGTAGGGCTGCACGTCAATCATGATTAACATGTTAATCATAAATTGCAATTAATAATTAATCATTTGCTGCCCATCTCTGCCTGTCCCCTACCCTCACAGGCCTACCCACAGCTTGATTTCAGGTTCCCCACCCCCATCCTCGGTAACGAACGGGAGATATGCTGGACTGCATGAAGGGGAGGAGAAAATAGGGAGATGCCAAGGGGGAATTGGAGGGAGCGGAGAAAGAAAGAAAGAAGAGCTGATCTTGGAGGGGGGATTGGGAGAGAGGAAAGAAAGAAATATAATGAACCTGGGGGTGTGAGAAAGGAAGGTATTGGGTCTTTTATCAGTGGCATAGCCATGGGGAGAAAGGAAGTCTTGGAGACCTGGGCATTCCACTTTGAACTCAGGCCCCCTCCAAAGCTGTAGAATCTGTTCAATGGCTGAACCCCCACCAGCCAAAGATATGCACTGCCTGAGTCGCTCCCTTCCTCCTCGTACTGCCTCAAGAGTGAGGAAGTCAGCAGCATGCCTACAACAACCAACACTTGCAGAACCCAAGCATACCCAGTTTGTGCATGAACTGAGCTAGGAAAGTGCTGGCATCAGCAGATAGAGGCAACTCACTGATTTCCTCGCTCCTGAGATAGTACACAGAAAGGGCCATTTTGGCAGTGGATTTCTTTAACTAGAGGAGGTTCAGCATCCCCCACCAGCAAAGGTATGATGCCTAATGTCGGGGTGGGAGGGAGAGGAAATGCATGCTCCCCCAGTCAACCCCAGGGTCTCCCTCTATGAATTGTTGGCTATTCCCAACCTTTTATCACTTGATTACAATTTTTATTCAAAATGCAGCCTTATCTACAAGGTTTTAAATTTTTCAAATGATAATTGAAGCGACCAGGTCCCAATTTGTATTAGCCTCATTCTGCTGTCCTCACTACATATGCATCTTTAGAAAGAAAACACACACACACACAAACGCACATGCAAATATCCAAAGTGATGTCTCCTTTATTCAGAGTACTGCATACATATTTATAGTATTTCATATGGGTCAGTTTTTTCAGCATATGACTGTAGGAAAGACCACATTTGGTAACAGGATACATAAAAGCAGCTAGAAAGAGGTAGCAAACATAAGAGGAGGGGGTTAGTGGGAAGTTTCCATAACCATAGCACATAATACTGTCTTTTTGTCTAAGTTAAGGGCAAATGTTTCTTTCTTAGCAAACCTTAGCAAAACTAATTAGCTTACAGAACAAAATGAGGACATAGAGCTCAGAACACAAAGAGAACCTTCTAACTTTTTAGCAAAATGAAAACTGTTTCAGCAGTTCCTTTTTTTATATGCTACACAAGCAGGAATAGAAAAATTTACAAGGAATATATGTGCCTTTTCAATAATCATTACATTTCATTCATTTATTTATTTATTCAGTTTTCTATACCATTATCCCAGGGCAGCTCAGAAACAGTTTACATGAATTTGTTCAGGTACTTAAGCATAGTATGACATCTCTTTACTCATATTTAATTTTTAATTTTGACACAACTTTCCCAAAAAGTCTGTCTTCTTTTCCACTCCTAAGCCATTTCCAGGATTTTAACCCATACATGAACTTCTGCTGACTTAAACTCTTTCAAACACCTTCTTTTTCTGCATTTTTCTATTTCCTGTCCATCCAAGTTCTTTAATATTATTCTACTATGCTCGCTCCTTCTCTTTCCTTTTATATAACTCTGCCAATTGCGGTGTTGTGCAATAGCATGTTAGCTGCATCCAGCTTTCATTGTTTCACATTTCAACTATTGCTGTTTCATATTTATAAAATAAACATACAGAATTCCACCAAAATAGAAAATTAACTTTTTTTTGTTCAAACATTTTTATTGACAAAACATGTCATACAAGAGACAGCAGAATGCAACAATATATACCAAGAGCAAGTGCAAAGTGAAGATGGACCTGTAACACATGGCCCCCTTCATATGCATCCCAACAGCAGAATCAAAACAAAGAGACATGACTGCCATGTTAACTTTATATAATAACTCTCCCCCTCCCCCTTTATACACCAAAGGATTGGAAATAGCTTTAAGGTGTCAAAATCAGAATAACATGTCAAATCATTGAGTATCAAACTTCTGGCTCCATGTGCTAAAGAACAAAGATATGGAAATTGCAATTGCAGGAAGGCTCACCTATACTTTACAGACAGACAGGCTTCCATAGCCTCAAATAACAACAACCTATGGAACTGGTTTCGACACTGCCAGAATCCAGGTGGCGAATCTTGTGACCAACACTGCAGTAAACATTTATGGCCTACCATACAAGCCTTCTGGAAAAGCAAATTTCATCCCTTTCCATAAATACCACAGCCAGCAGTTCTCCCAAACAGAACCCTCCGCGGGGACAAAGAAACATGGGTACCCCCATAGCCTTCTTAAATAGCATATTTGATTCCAAAAGGATTTAATCATAGGGCAACTCCATAAAAAGTGGGAAAAAGTATTGGTTTCTTGGGAACACTTTTTGCATAAGTAAGTCGTGGTTGACCCCAAATGATAGGTCTGTATCTTTGTAAAGTATACTCTATGTAAGATCCTATAGGTGCATTCTCTCCATAAAGAACTAGTGATGAATGTGAGTATACGTACAATTGCCTGATGAATATGAAGTTCCCGTATAGGCACTTCCAACTCCTCTTCCCATCGATTTAGGGCAGTGTTTTTCAACCTTTTTACACCTATGGACCAGCAGAAATAAAAGAATTATTCTGTGGACCGGCATCGGTCCGTGGACCGGCGGTTGAAGAACACTGGGCTAAGTCGTGGGCCAGACCCCACCCATCTCTACCCAATCTCTACCCCAGACCCCGCCCCCATAATAGTACTACCGTGTTTCCCCGATGGTAAGACACTGTCTTATATTTTTTGGAAGGCCAAAATATGCTCTAGGGCTTATTTTCGGGGGGATGCCTTATTTACCCTTTCATGTCCCCTCTGTATCTCTATCCTTATTCAGTAGGTCCTGCTTACCCTTTCTCTTCTTTGTGTCACTATCTCCATTTTCAGCTTTCCCCCCCTTTTCCTTTGTTACTGCACCCTGTAGCTAGAATCTTTCCACCCTCCCTCCACTCCGGCCCAGCCCAGTATGAAATATTTCCTTTTGTTTCCCTCCCCTCTCTCTTTCTCTCTCTCTTCTGCTCCCTCACCCACGAGTCCTGCATCTGGCCCTCTCCCTTCTACCTGCACCTGGCAACACCCCCCTGCTCCGCGGCTCTCTTCAGCAACTTGTCAGCAGCGGTGATCAAGACAAGCTACCGACATCGAGGCCTTCCCTCTACGAGTCCCGCCTTTGTGGAAAAAGGAAGTTGAAACAAGCGGGACTCGCAGAGGGTAGGCCCCGACGTCAGAAGCTTGTGTCGATCGCTGCTGCTGAGTTGCCGAAGAGAGCCGCGGAGCAGGGGATGTGGCCGGAAGCAGGTAGAAGGGAGAGGGAGATAAGAAGGCTGTAGATCTCCGGAGCATGACACCGACCCCGGCCAGGATGATTTCTTTTTCAGGCGTGCATCTTACAAGTCCGGCGTCGCGGCGGGAAATAGCCATGCTGAGCAGTGAGCTCAGCACTAGACAGATGAAAGCCTTGCTTGCTGATTGGTCCGGCGGCATGGCCGCCGGACCAATCAGCAAGCAAGGCTTTCATCTGTGTACGTGCTGAGCTCACTGCTCAGCATGGCTATTTCCCGCCGCGACGCCGGACTTGTAAGTTGCATGCCTGCGTGACACACTACCGGAGCCACAGCAAAGGTGGAAAAGAGCCGCATGCGGCTCTGGAGCCGCGGGTTGCCGACCCCCGCGGTAGACGGAGGGACCACACGGAGTCACCCACTGTACCACCCGATTCGGGTAAGCGCAGGTATCGGTGGGTGGCTTATTTGCGGGGGGGGGTGCCTTATTTTACAATTTTTTCTAAAAAGGGGGGGCTGTCTTATTTGATGGCCCTGCCTTATCATCGGGGAAACACGGTAATTGCACCTTGCACTTCCAGTGCCTCATCTGGAAGCCTTCCCTCTGGCGTTGCAAAGTCAGAGAGAAGGCTTCCGGTTCAGGCACAGGATGCCCGTGGCTTTGTGCACTGAATCAGTTAGGAAGAGGGAGCTGGCTCGAAGATAACGCCGCATCGATCGCACCGTGGACTGGCGGTTGAAGAACACTGTTTTGAGCCTGATGCACGTGCTGGTCCTGTGGACCAGCAGGAAATTTCTGTGGACCGGCACTGGTCCATGGACTGGTGGTTGAAGAACACTGATTTAGGGGGCATTATGCTCCATATAATTTTGTGTAAATGAGAGACAGACAATGGGATCCCAGTAGTCTCCGCAAACAGTTCCTGTAACCTCTTAAGGACCCCAAAAGAGAAGCCAGAAGCCCACAAAGCTGCCACTTAGTGTGTCAACTGAATATAGCCATAATAAGCTCCCGGCTCCTCTGCTACAGTATCCAGAATCACAGGGTAAGACAAAAGCACACCCCCCTCATCCAGGACCTTAGCCAAAAAAGTTATCTCAAGAGTGCCCCAACTCTTAAAGACCCTCAAATTCAATCCCGGTGGAAATTCTAAATTCCTGTAAAGGCAGCACGTCTGTGGCTCTAGGGTTATAATGTAACATCTTTATTAACTTGCGCCAGGCTAATCTCAAAGGTCTCACCAACATGCTAGTACGTGCTATAAGAGGTAGCTTAAAGGGGTGTGCATGTAGCAAATAGGTTGGCTGATACGGGTGAAAAAGTGACTGTTCACAAAGTAATGGGGTAAAAGCATCATCTCTAAATATTCAGTCCCTAAGATGCTGGAGTAGGCAGGCCCAGTTATAGGATCGCAGGTCAGGCAGCCCCTTACCCATTCATACCAGGGCCCAACAATCTCTCAAACTGAATTTTTGGCATTTTTGCCAACCCTACAATGTTTAGTGATCTCACGCCGGAGACACCTCCAGTCTCCATTACTCAATCACAAGGGGAACAGTAGAATGTATAGCCATTTAGAGAACAAGATCATTCGGAAAAGGGCAATACATCCTCATAGAGACTACGGGAACTGGCAGCCATTTTTGGATGAGTGATCTGCACAAGGCAGGAGCATAGGAAGATCGCTCCTGCACCGAAGACCGCTAGACCACCAGGTAAGGTCTGGGATGCTGGGGGGGGGAGGGGCAGGGGGGGTCAGAGTCAGCCCAAAAGTTATTCGCAAATTTTCAATATTTGTGGGCCGGCTCTACCCTAACCCCCACAAATATTGATGGAGGAGTGTACTGAATATCACATCTAAGTTTTCCCATTTAAGTAGTGCCTATGGTTTGGTTCTGTCCTGTATTATCTTTTTGTGCCTGTTTAATCTAACTTTCTTTACTCATCATGTTTCTTAGCAGAGGCCATTCTTTTAATTGGATCCTGATAGATAGACCCAAGGTCGGATTTTTGTCCCATCAGTTGGATTTTTGTCCATCAGATAGCTGTTTATTTTGCCCCAAAATTATCATGCTAGACCTCGTAGAACTGTCCTTAGGTAATGTGCATCTAGCTCCTCCTAATTATTCTTTAGCCCTGTATTTTCTCTCTCTCTCATATTCACTGTGAGGACCTTATTTCTCTATGCCTGTGTATGTCCTTGGGCCAGACACCAAGGGAAATCTCTCCTTCCTATCCTTGCTTATTTCTACTTTATATACTGATAGGAATATTTCTTTCCAGTCTGCTCTAAGTATGCCAAACTTTTATTTGTGCAACTTTCTCAGATGTTTTGGAATTGTCCTCCTACTGTGAGTGTGTGACACACTTTACTTCCTGTCTGCCTTTACTGTCTGCTCTGCAGATTTTGAGATAAAGGCATTCTTTCAGACTTTTCTCCGCTTTCTGAGACTTGTATAAGCATCTCTCACCCTGTACTTTGTGATGGTACTATAGTGATAATACATAAATTGGGTTATATGAGAGAAGAGATATAGGGGGTTATTGTCTAAACAAAAAAAAAAAAAAACAAGAACTTTTACTGAGAATCTATTACAAGTGAGGTAAAAGACAGAGAGAGGAAATGTATTAATGGGAAATGTGACTTATAGCAAGACACTAATACAATGTTAATGTGTTTAACAAGAGCAATTGGGGTACTGTACCATGGTTACTATATCCTTAAAAAACAATTTTTGTCATATGTGTTTGGGGCGTACAGATTACATAGTACTTGTTCTACTCCATTAACTTTAACTATGATGTAACTCTCCAAAGGATCTATGTGAGTACTCGATTGTTCCTGTAAACCTTGTGATACTCAGATTATGCCAGCTAGCTATGTCCCTCCAGAAGCATACACTGAGCAGCCTGATACTCATTCTTTTTCTGAGTTTAAAACACCTTTTAAGCAGGCTGTAGATCTACCAGCAGCTACCACCAGAGTAAGCAGACACACAACACTGACATCACCTCTCAAGAGCATGGCCTCTACACACGTGGGGGAAGGGACTAACTTAATTAGAGAGTTCCCTACACCCGATAGTGAGTGACATGCCTTTAGGTGGATGAATAGGCAAACTATACTTTTTGAACAGAAAAAGGCTAAAGAAAGGGAGATGAACAGGCTGGAGGGGCTGAGAGCTCTGGATGGAATAGAGTTGCCTCAAGCCATGGAACTAGGGCTGCCTGAGCAGATGCATCCTCAGATTGGAGCTCAGAGTGAGCAACTTATGCACATTGAGCCAGCTGGAGTATCTGATAAAATGGAGGTTTGTTGCTCTACTAGAGCCAGCCAACAGCCATGAGAAACTAGAGAGCCTTTGCAAGCTGTTTAGGTTGTGGGACTATTTTTAAAGCACTGTTAAAGCTGGTAACCCCGGTGCAAAATCTACAGGATTTACAGAGGCAGAGAAAATTTTTCTCTTGGTTTTTTTTTTTTTGTGCTGTTCTGTTTTCCTCTGCGAGTGTGTGAGTGGGGGTGAGGCACTGGCTGCCTGTTTGCAGCAGGAAGAGTGAGGAAACTCTGCTTTGCTTCAGTGGTGGGTTTAAGTGAGATATTTAGAGTCACTCTTCACCAGCAGTTAAACTGCTGGCAACCAGTGTCCTAACACTAGAACAAGCTAGGCAAATTGCCATATAAGCCTATCTCATATCAAAGAGGAATTGATTATTGTACTGTTAAGAACAGTTACTTACCATAACAGGTTTTATCCAGGGACAGCAGGCAGATATTCTCACACATGGGTGACATCACCAAAGGAGCCCCAGTACGAGCACTTGAAAAGTGAATCGCAACTTTAAGGTTAGAAAGTTTCGATCAGCCCAAACCACACATGCGCGAATGCCTTCCAGCCCAGAGGCATGCGGTCCCTTTAATTAAGATAAGCCAGCTAAGAAGCCAAGAAGGGGAGGTTGGAGGTTTGTGAGAATACCATATTTTTCGCTCCGTAAGACACACTTTTTCCACCCCCAAAAAGGGGATGGAAATAAGGGTGCGTCTTAAGGGGCGAATGTTAAAAAAAAACAACAAACAAGACCCATACCTCCTTTTGGTGTCCTGGCAGTCCAGCGCGCTTTCCGTGCTCCTGCCTGGGATCCGCTGCTCTCTTCCGGCAGTGGCACAAGAGACAGGCGCGCACTTTTTCCATGCCTGCTTGGTCCCTTCCCTGAGCTCCGAATGGCTGCCTGTCAGTTCTTGCGGGATGAGAACTGACAGGCACCCATTCAGAGCGCAGGGAGGGACCAAGCAGGTACGCAAAAAGTGTACGCCTGCCTCCTGCACCGCTGTGCTGCTGACGCTGCCAGAAGAAAGTAGCAGAACCCAGGCAGGAGTGCAGAAAGCGCGCTGGACCGCCAGGATGCCAAAAAAAGGTACCGGGGGAGAGCCTGCCTGCGCCTTTGGGCTGGCTGGCTTGGGACTAGCTTGCCGGGTTAAACTGGGCCTGGCTGGCTGGGTTGACTGGGGGTTGGCTGGTTACTTTTGGGCTGGCTGGCTGGCTTGGGGTGGGTTGGCTGGTTGCCTTTGGGCTAGCTGGCTTGGGACTGGCTAGCTGGCTTAGGGATGGCTGGCTGGCTTGGGATTGGCTATCTGGCTTGGGGTGGGTAGGCTGGTTGCCTTTGGACTGGCTGGCTGGGGACTGACTGGCTGGCCGGATTGACTGGGGGCTGGCTGGCTTGGGGGTGGGTTGGCGGGTTGGCTGGCTGCCGTGGGGCTGGCTGGGGGTTTGGCAGCTGGCTGGCTAGCTGCCACTAGACGTGCCTACCATTAATTTCAAGTTTAAGTTTCCAAGTTTATTAAAAAAAATTTTAGACTGCTTATTTGAGTTTCTAAGCGGTTGACAATGTAAAATTACATAAAAATGAGTTATAAAATAACAATAAAACACGAAAATGGGGGATATAGACTAACGTCCTAACATACAGACCGCTTTGATCAAAAACATACAAAATGAAACAATAGGATAGTGGGAGAGAACTACAATTCATATAGGAAAGGTGAAACATTAAAGGATAAAACAATAGGTTAGGATAGAAATGACAATTGATTAAAATTTAAAAAAATAATTTTTTAAACTTTGCCCTTAAAAGGACAGTTATTAACCAAAGGCGTCTTAGAACAAAAATGTCTTTAGTTTGATTTAAATTGTTTTATATTGGATTCATAGCGCAGGTGGTTAGGCAGTGAATTCCATAGAATGAGAGCAGTGACCGCAAAGTTGTTGGAACGCAGTGTATTTATCAATTTTAAAGAGGGTATGACTAAAAGATTCTGAGAAGTTGAGCAGAGAGATCTTGATGTATTATGCGGAATTAGAAGTCTGTTAATAAAATCCGGTTGATTATTTATTTTTGTTGTAAATGTTAAAAGTAGAATTTTATAGCTAATTCTATGTTCCACTGGTAACCAGTGAGCATTGAACAGAAGGGGAGAAACGTGATCGTATTTTTTTGCGCCACAGATGATCTTGAAAGCCGTATTTTGCAAGATTTGAAGCTGTCTAATTTCCTTTTTTGTGATGCCCTTGTAAAGGGCATTGCAGTAATCTATATAAGAAATTACCAAAGAGTGAATTAGTGTGTTAAGGTGAGCCGGTTAGACGTGTCCACCACTAGATGTGCCCTGTCCCAGCCTACTACTAGACTACCAAAGGGGAGGACAAAGCACAGCACACACCATTTGGTTCAGAATTTTTTTTCTTCATTTTTCTTCCTCTAGAGGTGGGTGCGTCTTATGGTCTGGTGCATCTTATGGAGCGAAAAATACGGTATCTGCTTGCTGTCCCTGGATAACACCTGTTACGGTAACTGTGCTTTATCCCAGAACAAGCAGGCAGCATATTCTCACACACAGGTCGTGACCTGTTTGGGCCGCCGCGGGAGCGGACTGCCGGGCAGGATGGACCTATGGTCTGACCCGGCGGAGGCACTGCTTATGTTCTTATGGGTGACCTCCAAGCTAACTAAAATGGGATGGAGGGAGAGTTGGCCTTTAAGAAAACAAATTTTGCAAAACTGACTGACCGAAGTGCCCATCCCGTGGGGAAAAATTTCCAGACAGTAATGTGAAGTGAAGGTATGAACTGAGGACTAGTTGGCAGTTTTTCAGATTTCTTCAATAGGAGTAGATCTAAGGAAAGTGACAGAAAGCACAGTTACTAACCGTAATAGTTGTTATCCAGGGACAGTAGGCAGATATTCTCACATATGGGTGACGTCACCGACGGAGCCCCACAGTGGACAGCCTCAAAAGCAGACTTGCTTGAAGATCTTTATAAGAGCTTCCGAGTGCTGCACTGCATATGCGCGTGTGCCTTCCCGCCCGAACTATGGGGCGCATCTCCTGTGAGGATCCTCAGTTCAGATACCTAGCCAAGAAGCCAACCAGGGGAGGTGGGAGGGTCGTGAGAATATCTGCCTGCTGTCCCTGGATAACAACTGTTACGGTAAATAACTGTGCTTTATCCCAGGACAAGCAAGCAGCATATTCTCACACATGGGTGACCTCCAAGCTAAGTATAAAGGGACGGAGGGAGAATTAGCAATTTATGAAAAAAGATTTTGCAAAACTGATTGGCCAAAATGGCCATCCCTTCTGTAGAAAGTATCCAGACAGTAATGAGAGGTGAAAGTATGAACCGAGGACCAAGTGGCAGCCTTGCAGATTTCCTCAATAGGAGTTGATCTGAGGAAAGCTACAGATTCTGCCATCGCTTGAACTTTATGGCTCGTGACTCAACCCTGCAGAGGAAGACCAGCCTGAGCATAGCAGAAAGAGATGCAAGCAGCCATCCAGTTGGAGATGGTTCGCTTCGAGATAGGACGTCCCAACTTATTTGGATCAAAGGAGGCAAAAAGTTGAGGAGTTGTTCTGTGAGGTTGAGTGCATTGTAGGTAGAAAGCCAAGGCACGTTTGCAGTCCAAAGTATGAAGCGCCACTTCTCCAGGATGAGAATGAGGCTTTGGAAAAAATACTGGCAGAACAATAGATTGATTGAGATGTAATTCTGAACAACTTTAGGTAAGAATTTTGGATGAGTACAGAGGACCACCTTGTCATGGTGGAAAACTGTGAAAGGTGGGTCCGCAGCCAAAGCTTGTAACTCACTGACTCGTCGAGCAGATGTGAGAGCAATCAGGAACACAGCCTTCCAAGTGAGATACTTGAGGTGAGCTTTATCAATTGGTTCAAATGGAGGTTTCATCAGTTGAGCTAAAACAACATTGAGATCCCAGACCACTGGAGGCAGTCTAAGTGGCAGATGAACATTAAAGAGACCTTTCATAAATCGGGAAACCATGTGCAGAGAGAGGTTTCCCATCAAGAGGCTGATGAAAAGCAGCAATCGCACTGAGATGGACTCAAATAGATGTAGACTGAAGTCCAGATTGCGATAAGTGAAGTAAATAATCCAAAACAGAAGCCAAGGAGGTAGACGTTGGCTCTAACTGACGGGTAGAACACCAGGTAGAAAATCTAGTCCACTTCTGGCCGTAACACTGGCGAGTGGACGGCTTTCTGGAAGCTACTAAAATATCTTGTACAGACTGAGAGAACTGGAAAGAGTCGTTTAGGTTGAAAGGAACCAAGCTGTTAAGTGTAGCGACTGCAGGTTGGGATGGAGTAAGGAACCCTGACTCTGAGTAAGCAGAGAGGGAAAAACTGGTAGAAGCAGAAGCTCCCTGATGCTGAGTTGAAGTAGAAGGGAGTACCACGGTTGTCTGGGCCACCGAGGAGCTACGAGAATCATGGTTGCACGTGTTGACTTGAAGTTGACAAGAGTCCTGAGAATCAGCGGAAACGGAGGGAAGGCATAAAGAAACTGATCCCTCCAGTCCAGGAGTAAAGCATCTGCCTCCAGACGCTGAGGGGAGTATATCCGGGAGCAAAATTGAGGCAGCTTGTAGTTCAGGGACGCAAAGAGATCTATCTACAGGGTCCCCCAGCGAACAAATACTTGACGAAGTGTGGGAGAATTGAGTGTCCACTCGTGAGGTTGTAGAAGGCAACTCAAGTTGTCCGCCAGACAGTTGTGTTGACCTTGAATGTAGACAGCTCTGAGAAAGATGTTGCGATGAATCGCCCAAGACCACATCTTCAGAGCCTCCTGGCACAGGGAATGAGAACCCGTTCCTCCTTGTTTGTTGACATAGTACATGGCCACCTGATTGTCCATCTGCACGAGAACCACAATGTCGTGAAGAAGGTGTTGAAAAGCTTTGAGAGCATTGAAAATCGCTCTGAGTTCCAACAGATTGATATGGCAACGACTGTCCTGCGAAGTCCACAGACCCTGTGTACGAAGGCCGTCGACATGGGCTCCCCAAACGTAAGTGGATGAGTCCGTGGTGAGTACTTTCTGATGAAGCAGAGTGTGGAACTGCAAACCTTGGAAAGATTGGAAAAGAGCATCCACCAGTGGAGAGACTGCTTCAACAAAGGAGTTACTGTAATCTGTTGAGAAGGCGGGTCGATCGCCTGTTGCCACTGGGTTGCCAGAGTCCACTGAGGAATACGAAGGTGAAGTCTGGCAAAAGGAGTCATGTGAACTGTAGAAGCCATGTGGCCGAGTAGAATCATCATTTGCCTTGCAGAAATAGATGGAAGACGATACACCTGATGACAAAGGCGAATGAGGGTATCTGGACGTGATGGAGGTAGAAACGCTCTGAGGCGGACAGTATCCAGGGTGGCCCCAATGAATTGGAGAATTTGAGATGGGGTCAACTGGGATTTTGGGAAGTTGATTTCGAAGCCCAGACTTTGGAGGAATAGAATAGTCTGTTGGGCCGCTGCAATAACCTCTTGTTGAGAGGGGGCTTTGATTAGCCAGTTGTCAAGGTATGGAAAAACTTGAAGACCTTGAGTGCGTAGAGCTGCACCACCACCACCAGGCATTTTGTGAAGACTCTGGGGGAAGAGGTGAGTCCGAAAGGAAGGACTCTGTATTGTAGATGAAGATCTCCACCTGGAATCTGAGATATTTGCGAGAGGCTGGGTGAATGGGGATATGGGTATAAGCCTCTTTGAGATCCAGCGAGCACATCCAATCTCCCTGAGCAATAAGAGCATCCGAAACTTCTCTTTGACCAGGAATTTGTTGAGAGCTCTGAGGTCCAGAATGGATCGCAGATCTCCCGTCTTCTTTGGAACCAGAAAGTAATGGGAGTAGAACCCCAAGTTCCGCTGAGAAAGAGGAATCTCCTCGACAGCTCAAAGGCGAAGAAGAGCCTTAGCTTCCTGAAGAAGAGGAATTTGCGACCGATTGGAAGGACACTCTCTTGGAGGGTGATCTGGAGGTACTTGAAGGAAATGAAGAGAGTATCCCTCTCGCAGAATGGTGAGAACCCAGAGGTCGGATGTGATCATTTCCCACTGATGGTAAAAATGGGAAAGACGACCTCCTATGGGCAGAAGAGAATTCCGAAGCAGGGAGGTTGGAATGCTCAAGCTGGGAATGTCAAAAAGACTGAGCTGGCTTGATGGCAGCAGGAGTTTGAGACTTCTGTTGACGTTGCTGCTGCTGCGGATGACGAGGTGGAGGCCTGGAAAAAGCAGGAGTCATTTTCTGAGGGTAACGACGTTGTGTCTGTTTGTATGCCCGAGCTGGAGGTGTCATGGGCTTCGGTCGAATGAGAGAAGCAAAAGAGCGCTCATGTTCCGAGAGACGCTTAGTAGCCGCTTCAATGGAATCATCAAATAATTCATTATCCTGACAAGGTAAGTTGGCCAATCAATCTTGAAGATTGGGATCCATGTCAACAATACGTAGCCAAGCCAGTCTACGCATGGCTACAGCAAAGGCAGATACTCGAGATGATAATTCAAAAGCATCATAGGAAGCCTGTAGCATGAAGAGTCTCAACTCAGAAAGAGTCTTGAGGATTTGCTTAAACTCCGGAAGACGTGCTTTGGAATTGTCAGGATAAAAGGAAGGTAACAATTTCAAAAAATGGTTGAAATAGGTAGTAAAAGTGTAATTATAATTAAGAATCCTATTGGCCATCATCGAGTTTTGGTATAAACGACGGCCAAACTTGTCCATGGTGCGACCCTCCCTGCCTGGAGGTACTGCAGCATAAAGCTTGGAAGGATGAGCCTTTTTCAAAGATGATTTCACCACCAGGGACTGATTGGATAATTGAGATTTTTCAAATCCCTTGCAGGGAACAGTATGGTATCTGGATTCAAATTTGGATGGAATAGCCGCAATAGAATAGGGAGTTTCCATATTCCGTATGAAAGTTTGTTTAAGGACTGGAGTCATAGGTAATCTCAAAGTCACTTTGGGAGGATGAGAAAGTTCCATGTCCGCCAAGTATTCTGGAGTATACTTAGAATCAGAATGAAGATCCAGTTTGAGGGCCTGTCCCATATCAAAAACAAACTTAGCAAAAGAAGAAGATTTCGAGGTGGAGGACTCATCTGGAGAAGGAATATATGACCTTGGAGCCACAGAATAGGAGGGAGATGCTTCTCTAGAGTATTGAGACAAAGGTTCAGACTCGAGACGCATGGTAATTGAAGAAGCTGCACTATTTACCTGAGGTGGAGTCATCGAATGTTTGCGCTTCAGACTCCTCACTGGTGATGTTCCCAGAGTTCAAGGCACAGAAAGCAATGTTACTTACCATAACAGTTGTTATCCAGGGACAGCAGGCAGCTATTCTCACTAATGGGTGACGTGATCCAACGGAGCCCTGATGTGGACGCTTCTTTGAAGAAAAACTCGAAGTTTCGAGTTGCCCGCACCGCACATGCGCGAGTGCCTTCCCGCCCAGACCAGCGCGTCTCCTCAGTTCAGATAGCTAGCAGAGAAGCCAACCCAGGGGAGGTGGGTGGGACGTGAGAATAGCTGCCTGCTGTCCCTGGATAACAACTGTTACGGTAAGTAACATTGCTTTATCCCAGGACAAGCAGGCAGGTATTCTCACTAATGGGTGACCTCCAAGCTAACCATAGTGGGATGGTGGGAGAGTTGGCGCTTAGGAGAATAAATTTTGTAATACTGTTTGGCCATCCCGTCTGGAGAAGGTATCCAGGCAATAGTGAGAGGTGAAGGTATGAACCGAGGACCAAGTGGCAGCTTTACAAATCTCCTCAATCGGTGTCGATCTGAGGAACGCTACAGAAGCTGCCATAGCTCTGAACTTATGGGCTGTGATATTTTTGTCAAGGGGCAATCCAGCCTGGGCATAGCAGAATGAGATGCAAGCCGCCATCCAGTTGGAGATGGTGCGTTTGGAAACAGGGCGTCCCAACTTGTTCGGGTCGAAGGAGATGAAAAGTTGAGGAGCAGTTCTGTGAGGTTTGGTGCGTTCTAGGTAGAAAGCCAAAGCACACTTACAGTCCAGCGTATGAAGAGCGGATTCTCCAGAGTGAAAGTGTGGCTTCGGGAAGAATACTGGCAGAACGATGGATTGGTTAAGATGGAATTCTGAGACAACTTTCGGGAGAAATTTCGGATGGGTGTGGAGAACCACCTTGTCATGATGGAAGACTGTAAAAGGTGGGTCCGCAACCAGGGCTTGGAGCTCACTGACTCGTCGAGCAGAAGTGAGGCCAATGAGAAACACCACCTTCCAAGTGAGATACTTCAGGTGGGCCTTGTGAAGAGGTTCAAATGGAGGTTTCAGAAGCTGTGAAAGAACAACATTGAGGTCCCAAACCACTGGAGGCGGTTTGAGGGGAGGGTTGACATGGAAAAGTCCTTTCATGAATCTGGAAACCACAGGATGGGCGGAGAGGGGTTTCCCTTGAAGAGGCTGGTGGAAAGCAGCAATTGCACTGAGGTGAACTCGTATGGAGGACGATTTGAGGCCAGACTGAGACAGGTGCAAAAGATAGTCCAGAACTGAAGACAAGGAGGAATGTTGAGGCTCCTGGCACTGAGAAACACACCAAACAGAGAATCTAGTCCATTTTTGGTGGTAGCATTGTCTGGTAGAAGGCTTCCTTGAAGCTTCCAAGACATCCCTCACAGGTTGGGAAAACTGCAGAGGGGTTACGTTGAGAGGAACCAAGCTGTCAGGTGTAGAGACTGCAGGTTGGGGTGAAGGAGAGATCCCTGATGCTGCGTAAGCAGAGATGGAAAAACTGGTAGAGGGTATGGCTCCCTGCTGCTGAGTTGAAGTAGAAGGAAGTACCAAGGTTGTCTGGGCCACCGTGGAGCAATCAGGAAAATGGTGGCCTGGTCTGACTTCAGTTTGACCAGTCTTTTGAATGAGAGGAAATGGAGGAAATGCATAGAGAAAGCGATTTGTCCAGTCCAGGAGGAATGCATCTGCCTCGATGCGCTGAGGAGTGTAGATCCTGGAGCAGAAGTGAGGCAGTTTGAAGTTGTGGGGGGCTGCAAAGAGGTCTATCTGAGGCGTTCCCCACAGGGAGAAGATGTGATGAAGAGGCGCGTGAGGTTGTAGGAGACGGCTCAAGTTGTCTGCTAAGGAATTGTCCGCCCCTGAATGTAGACCGCTCTGAGGAAGGTGTTGTTGCGAGTCGCCCAATCCCACACTTTCAGAGCTTCCTGGCAGAGGGAGGCTGATCCCGTTCCTCCCTGCTTGTTCACATAGTACATGGCGACCTGGTTGTCTGTGCGAATGATGACAACCTGGTCGTGAAGGAGATGTTGGAAGGTCTGGAAAGCGTTGAAGATAGCCCTGAGTTCCAGGAGATTGATGTGGCACTGGCGATCCGTGCTGGTCCAGTGACCCTGGATGCGGAGGCCGTCCAGATGAGCCCCCAAGCATAAGTCGACGAGTTGATCGTGAGGACTTTCTGATGGCGGGGGGTTTGAAACAACAAGCCTCTGGAGAGATTGGAGGATAGCATCCACCAGCGAAGAGACTGTTGCAGAGCAGGAGTGACCTGGATGTGTTGAGTCAGAGGGTCGGACGTCTGAGACCACTGAAACGCCAAGGTCCACTAAGGCGTCCTGAGGTGAAGTCTGGCAAACGGCGTCACATGTACTGTAGAGGCCATGTGGCCTAGCAGGACCATCATCTGCTTTGCCGAGATGGACGAGAGGGCGAGAGGACACTGAATGGCAGAGGTGAAGAAGAGCCTCCATGCGTGGGGGAGGGAGGAACACTCGGAGTTGGGTAGTATCCAGGATCGCCCCGATGAAGGGGAGAGTCTGGGAGGGCTGTAAGTGGGATTTTGGGAAGTTTATCTCGAATCCCAGATGTTGTAGTAACCAAATTGTCTTCTGAGTCGAGAGGGCGACTCCCTGAGACGTGGAATCCTTGATGAGCCAGTCGTCCAGGTAAGTGAACACCAGGAGGCCGTGGTTCCTGAGTGCTGCGGCTACCACTACCAGGCACTTGGTGAAGACTCTGGGGGATGAGGCCAGGCCGAAGGGAAGCACTCGGTATTGAAGATGGAGATGTCCCACCCGGAATCTGAGGAATCGGCGTGAGGCCGGATGAATAGGGATGTGAGTGGAGGCCTCCTTCAGATCCAGAGAGCATAACCAGTCGTTCTGCTCGATGAGGGGATACAGGGATGCCAAGGTCAACATGCAAAACTTTTCTTTGACCAGAAACTTGTTGAGCACCCTGAGGTCCAAAATGGGTCACAGATCGCCCGTCTTCTTCGGAACAAGGTAGTACTGGGAGTAAAACCGCTTGTTCAGTTGGTCCCGAGGGACCGGCTCAACAGTGCCGAGCTGCAGCAGGGCCTGGGCTTCCCGAAGAAGAAGGGTGGTCTGTGTCAAGTTGGAAGGATACTCTCTTGGAGGATGTTCCGGAGGAACCTGGTGGAATTGAAGGGAGTATCCCTCCTTGACGATGGAGAGGACCCAGAGGTCGGTAGTGATGGTCGTCCATCGATGGAAAAAATGGAGGAGGCGACCTCCTTAGGAGGGGTTGCTGAAACAGGTAGAGCGACAGAGGTTATGCTCTCTTTGAGACAGTTAAAAGGGCTGAGGAGCCTTAGGAACAGCAGATGGTTGAGGCTTTTGCTGATGTTTCTGAGGATGCTGCCTCTTCGCAGGCTGTCGGATGGTGGGAGCCTGCTTCAGGGGGTAGCGCCGCTGGTAGATCAGCGGCGGGCGTGATTGACGAGGAGGAGCAGCCTGGGCTTCGGACGCAGGATGGACTGGAATGACTTCTCATAGTCCGAGAGCTTCTTGGTTACCACCTCGATGGACTCATCAAAGAGGTCGGAGCCAGCGCATGGAACATTGGCAAGCCTGTCCTGGATGTTTGGGTCCATGTCGATTGTCCTCAGCCACGCCAGCCGGCGTATCGCCACCGAACATGCTGTAGCCCGAGCCGCAAGCTCGAAGGCATCATAGGAGGACTGCATAAGCTGTACCCAGAGCTGGGATAACGAAGCCAGTGCCTCCTGGTACTCGAATTGTGCCTTGGGATCCACGTAGGGCATGAACTTCTGGAGTACGGACAAAAGGAACTCCAAATATGTTGTGAAGTGGAAGTTATAATTCAGGACTCTCAAGGCCATCATGGAGTTCTGGTAAACTCTCCTGCCGAATCGGTCCATGGTCTTTCCCTCTCTACCAGGTGGGACGGAGGCGTAGACCTGGGAGGGGTGGGACCGCTTCAGTGAGGACTCCACTAGCAGGGATTGGTGGGAGAGCTGAGATCCGTCGAATCCCTTCCGATGAACAGTGCGGTATCTGGTGTCCAACTTACCCGGCATCGCGTGGATCGAATAAGGTGTCTCGAGGCACCGTGCAAAGGTTTAGTCCAGTAGCTTGTGTAAGGGAAGCTTTAGGGACTCTGCCGGTGGTTGAGGGAGGCGTATAGTCTCCAGGTATTCTTTCGAGAATTTGGACCCCGTATCTAGAGGGATGTCCATGTCATCAGCCATCTGTCGAAGGAACGAGGAGAAGGACAGTTGGTCGGCTGTTGCAGGGCCTCGAGACGGGCTCGAAGAGGTTGAGGCCTCCGGATCCATTGGGGACAGGGATCGAGACGGTGAGAGAGATCCCATTGTGTCCTCGAGCTCTGGCATCAGTGGAGGAGTAGTGGAGGTATGCTTGCTTCCGATGAGGTGAGGCCTGCCTGGAAGAGTGCCTCGAGGAGTGCCTCGATCGGTGATGCGGACTGTGTCGAGAGGTCGGCCTCAATGGGCGAGGCGAGTAGGTCTTCGCTGAGGCCCCCAGGTAATGGATGGGGCTGGAAGCGGTTGATCGAAGCAGGGGTGGTTGCCGTAAAGGCTCGAACCCCGTCGGGGTGATCGGTTCCAATGGAGGCATTCGCAAAGACTCTGCTCCTTGCATCAATGGAATCGGCTCCAACGGAGGCACTCGCAAAGACTCTGCTCCTTGCATCAAGTGAATCAGCTCCAACGGAGGCACTCACAAAGACTCTGCTCCTTGCATCGAGTGTATCGGTTCTAATGGAGGCATGGGCAAAGACTCTGCTCCTTGCGATGCATGCATTGTTGCCAGACCAGACAATCGCAGAGACTCTGCTCCCTGTTGAGAGTATGTTCCCGCTGAGGCACTGGAGGGGGCTCGACCTCGCGGGAGGCCTCCATATGCCCAGTCTGGATTTGGGAAAGAAGGTGAGGCCCCATCGTGGTAAAGAGCTCGATGAATTGCTTCTGTAGCATGGTCTGGAATGAGGCCGGCAAAGATGGATTCGCATCTGAAATGGGACCACCTGCGCGGGCCTCGCGCTCCCTTGGAGCACTGTGTGAGTGCTTGGACTTCGAGGTCTTGGGCACTTTCAACACTACTGGGGGAATGGGCTGCTGAGCTACCTGACCTGAGGAGGTTGAGGAAGGCATCGCAGCAGGCACCGGAGTCTGAGCCGGGACAAACGAGGCGGGCCTGATGAGACTCGGCGCCGCAGTGGTGGTAGGCTGTGGAGTTGCGGATGATGTCGAAGGTGAAGGTCCCTTCGAGGTTGAGGACTCCATGAACAGCGATTCCCACAAAACGCAACGGCACTTGAAGGCACATGCGGTGAGTGTGGAACAAGGCCAGCACGATTTTGGGAGATGTTCAGGCCCGAGACACCGAATACAGTGTCGATGAGGGTCCGTTAGCGAAATCGCGCACTGGCACTTGGCACATTTTTTAAAACCGGTGATAGGCCAGGACATAGGCCGAAAAAGCTCCGCCGCAAGATCGAAGCCACGGGGCTGCGGCCACATGGCCTGCCCGGTCGAACGGAACGAAGAAATTTTTTTTTTTTTAACAATAAAACCTGACGAAAATCGGCGATTAAGATCAAATAAAACCAAAACCGCGGACATAGAAGGCACAAGGGAAGAAAACTTTGCGCAGAGAGTTGAAGACGGACTTCTCGGCTACGCAGAAAAGAACTGAGGAGACGCGCCCTGGTCTGGACGGGAAGGCACTTGCGCATGCGTGGTGCGGGCAACTCGAAACTTCGAGTTTTTCTTCCAAGAAGCGTCTGCATCAGGGCTCCGTTGGATCACGTCACCCATTAGTGAGAATACCTGCCTGCTTGTCCTGGGATAATGTGTCGAAGCAGGAGGAGAAGAGTCCCGTACCGTTGGCTTCGATGGAGGAGTCCTTGATTTTGAGAAACTCCGAGTCGAGGCCTCTCAGGATCGAGACTTGTGTTTCGCTATGGAAGAACGAGACACAGATGCCTCGGTATCCATAGAGGGAGAATAGCACACAGATGCCTCTGTACAAAGTTTCGAAGAAAAATGTCTCGAATGCCTCGAGCGATGCTTCGGGCGAGGCGGGAGAGACATCGATGGAGGCTCAGGCAAAGAGTCACTGGAAGAGAGTCGCTTCGGCTTACAAAAGCTGCCTCGAGGCACTACCACTGGAGGATCAGATTGATGCTCAGGCTGGTCCCTAGGAAGCAGGGTCGAGGACGGAAGAAGTTGAGCCACTATCGAGGAAATCTGTGTGGTTAAGATGGTCTTCAACATGTCCTTGAACATCGGCACTGAGACAACGGGATCCGGTCTTGTAGGTGCAACAATCTGCTCCAAAGAGGGCGACCTCGAAGATGAGTATTCCCTACTCTTGGAGGAACGCTTAGGAGGAGGTCTCAAGGAGGATTCTGGTGGCTTCTTAGGCACAGTACCTGAAAGAGAGACAGGAGACTTACCCAGCGAGGACATCTTCACCTGAGGCACCATCGAGGCCTTCAAGACCGAAGTCGAGGCCTTAACAGGAATGATAGCCGGGGTCGAGATCGAGGCCTTCGAGACCGAAGCTACAGCCAAAGCCGAGGTCGAGGCCTTCGAGACCGAGGCAGCTGTCGAAGTCAAGGGCGAGGCCTTCGAGATTGAGGCCGCAATGAAAGACGGGGTCTTTGAAACCGAGTCCGACCCCGGGGCCGAGGTCGAGACCTTGTCAGGGCTTTGCTCCATGCCACCAAAAATTTGTTTGAACTGGTCGCACCGACGAAAGGCCCTAGACTGAAGAGTCCAACAGCAGGAACAATCTTCAGGAGAATGAGAAGGCCCCAAACAACGCAAACACCGAGAATGAGGGTCGGTGATGGAAATTGTCTTTTTACACTGGCGACAGCGTTTAAACCCGGTAAGGGACTGGGACATAGAAAAAATAAAGTCCATGTCGAACGATGCGAGCGATTGGGCCTTGGCCCAAAGCCCACTGAACGGATGAAAAAAGAAGAAAAGTATTTTATTGATTTCTTTTTTTTTTTTTTATTTTGTTAAAGAAGAAAATAAATGCACAGCGACTGAAAAATAAAACAAAAATCAGCCGCGGTGAGAGAAGGCAACGAAGTTTGCTGCAGAGCGAAGATTAAGAGGACTTCTTGGCTCCGTGGAAAAGGTTGAACTGAGGATCCTCACAGGAGATGCGCCCCCTAGTTCGGGCGGGAAGGCACATGCGCATGCACGGTGCAGCACTCGGAAGCTCTTATAAAGATCTTCAAGCAAGTCTGCTTTCGAGGCTGTCCGCTGCGGGGCTCCGTCGGTGACATCACCCATGTGTGATAATATGCTGCCTGCTTGTCCTGGGATAAACTGCCATAGCTTGGACTATGTGAGCAGTGACACGACTTTCCAGAGGCAGTCCGGTCTGAGTATAGCAGAATGAGATACAGGCAGCCAACCAGTTGGAAACTGTCCTTCTGGTTACAGGATGACCCAACTTGTTAGGATCAAATGAGATGAAGAGTTGGGGAGATGTTCTATGAGGCTTTGTCCAATCGATGCGTTTACAGTCCAAAGTGTGTAGCGCCATTTCTCATGGATGAGAATGAGGCTTAGGGGAAAAAAAAATGGAACAACAATGGACTGACTGAGATGAAAGTCCGTAACCACTTTTGATAAAAACTTAGGATGCATGCGCAAAACTACTTTATCATGGTGAAAAACTATGAAAGGTGGATCGGCGACCAACGCCTGTAACTCACTGACTCTCCTGGCAGAAGTGAGTGAAATGAGAAAAACAACTTTCCAGGTAAGAAACTTAAAATGAGCTGTTGCCATTGGTTCAAATAGTGGTTTCATCAACCTGGAAAGCATCACATTAAGGTCCCAGACAACAGGCGGAGGCTTGAGAGGTGGTTTAACATTGAAAAGCCCTTTCATGAATCTGGAGAACAACGGATGAGCAGTGAGGGGCATTCCTTCAACTGGTATGTGAAAAGCTGTAATAGAGCTGAGATGGACTCAGCTAGATGTAGATTTAAGACCAGAATCAGAGAGATGGCAGAGATAATCCAACACCAATAACACTGACAAGGAAGCTGGATCATGATGATGACGGAGACACCAGAAAGACACCAGAGTGGACACCAGAGTCCACTTTTGTTGATAACACTGTTGAGTGGCCGGCTTTCTGGAAGCATCATTAATACTGCGTACAGGCTGAGAACGATATAATGATGTCAGCCTGAGAGATACCAAGCTGTCAGGTGTAACGATTGCAGATTGGGATGAAGAAGAGCGCCTTGATTCTGTGTAAGCAGAGTAGGAAATATTGGAAGAGGTATGGGCTCCTTGGTGCTGAATTGAAGCAGAAGGGAGTACCAATGTTTTGGGGGCCAACGAGGAGCTATGAGTATCATGGTGGCTAAGTCCTGTTTGAGTTTGAAAAGAGTTTTCAGGATGAGAAGAGTGGGAGGAAACGCATAAAGGAACATGTGCGCCCAATCCAGAAGAAACACATCTGCTTCCTGGCAGTGAGATGAGCAGAAATGGGGCAATTTGTAGTTGTGAGGAGCTGCAAATAAGTCATAGAAACATAGAAACATAGAAAGATGATGGCAGAAAAGGGCTACAGCCCATCAAGTCTGCCCACTCTACTGACCCACCCCATTAAGTCTGAGTGCTGATGACTTAGTTCCTTTGCTTGACCCTCGTAGGGATCCCACGTGGATGTCCCATCTATTATAGAAACATAGAAACAAGTCCACCTGAGGAGTGCCCCATTGTGCGAAGACGGACTGAAGGGTTGTTGAATTGAGTGTCCATTTGTGAGGCTGGATACATCTGCAGAGGTTGTCCGCCAAGGAATTCTGTTCGCCCTGAATGTAGACTGCTCTCAGAAAAAGATTGTGTGTGGTCACCCAAAGCCAAATATTTTGAGCCAAATGACAAAGGGGAAGAGAGCCCATGCCTCCTTGGTTGTTGATATAGTACATTGCTACTTGATTGTGCATGTGAAGGAGGACATGATCGCTCAGAATATGCTGGAAAGCTTTCAGTGCATAAAAAAAACATAGAAACATAGAAAAAAGCAGCAGAAAAGGGCTATAGCCCACCAAGTCTGCCCATTCCAAGTATCCCCTCCCCTGAATTTACTCCTTTAAAGATCCCACGTGAGTATCCCATTTTCTCTTAAAATCCATCACGCTGCTGGCCTTTATAACCTGGAGTGGAAGTCTGTTCCAATGATCCACTACACTTTCGGTGAAGAAGTACTTCCTGGAATTGCCATGAAACTTCCCTCACCTGATCTTCAGCGGATGCCCTCTGGTGGTCGAGGGTCTTCTGACTCGATGCGTCCCGTGATGTACTTATATGTTTCAATCATATCTTCCCGTTCTCTTCTTTCCTCAAGTGAGTACAGCCACAATTTTTTTAATCTTTCTTCATACGTGAGATCACTCTGAGCTCTAGCATCCACCAGTGAAGCGACTGTAGAAGAGATGAGATCACAGAGATATGCTGTGAGAGTGGATCGGTCGCCTGAGACCACTGAGAAGCGAGAGACCACTGAGGAGTGCGAAGATGTAATCTGGAAAGTGGTGTGACATGAACTGTGGAGGCCATGTTGCCTAGGAGAACCATCATGCTTCTCGCAGAAATTGTTTGCAGCTGAAACATCTGGAGACGTTGAGTCGGTAGTAGGTTGGACTTTGGGAAATTGATTTCGAAGCCCAAGGTTTAAAGGAAAGAAATGGTGTGAGTCGTCGCCAGAGCCACCTCCTGAGACGATGAAGCCTTGATCAACCAGTCGTCCAGATAAGGAAACACCTGGAGACCTTGGGATCAAAGGGCTTCGTGAAGACTCTGGGAGAAGATGCCAGACCAAATGAAAGAACTTTGTACTGGTAGTGACGACAACTGATTTGAAATCAAAGGTATCTCCTGGAAGCTGGATGAATTGGAATATGTGTGTAGGCTTCCTTGAGGTCCAAATAGCATAGCCATTCGTTCTGAGCCAATAGGAGATAAAGTAGGGCGATAGAGCATTCAAAACTTCTCTTTGACAAGCTATTTGTTAAAAAGGAGATTATCGCTGAAAAATAGCTGGAAAGCAATGACCACAAATGCTCACAGTCTAAGCAACAAAGTTCATGATCTGCAAGCCCTGATGTTAGAGGCAGATCTAGATATTGTCGCTATCACAGAGACATGGTTCAGTGAATAACATGGATGGGTTGCAAACATACTGGGATATAATCTTTTTAGGAAGGACAGAGATGGTCAAAAAGATGGAGAAGTAGCTCTCTATGTAAAGATCAATATCCAAGCAACCGATATGCAAGGGACCTGGGGAGAGGAAGAAGCGATATGGATTGCTCTGAAAAGAGAAGATGGAACTTCTATCTACGTGAGTGTAGTCTACAGACCTCCGACTCAATTGCAGCAAATTGATAAAGATCTGATTGTGGATATCCAAAAGTTTGGAAGGAAAGTGGAGGTTCTACTATTGGGAGATTTCAACCTGCTGGATGCGGACTGGAATGTTCCGTCTGCGGAATCGGAAAGAAGTAGGGAGATTGTGGATGCCTTTCAAGAGGCTCTGCTCAGACAAATGGTGACGGAACCCACAAGGGAAAAAGCGATATTGGATCTGGTCCTCACAAATGGAGAGAGTATCTCTAATGTTCGAGTGGGTGCTCACCTGGGAAGTAGCGATCATCAAATGGTTTGGTTTGATATGACAGCTAAAGTGGAGAGCGGCCGTACGATACTTAAAGTCCTAGATTTCAAACGTACGGATTTTAATGCAATGGGAGAGTACCTGAAGAAAGAGCTGTTAGGATGGGAGGACATAAGAGAAGTGGAAAAACAGTGGTCTAAGCTGAAAGGAGCGATAAAAATGGCTACAGACCTTTATGTGAAGAAAATCAATAAAAACAAGAAAAAAAGGAAGCCGATATGGTTCTCCAACCTAGTGACTGAGAAAATAAAGGCAAAAGAGTTGGTGTTCATGAAATATAAAAATACCCAAGAAGAGGAGAGCATAAAGGACAACAGGGTGAAACTGAAAGAAACCAAGAGAGAGATACGTTTGGCGAAAGAACAAATGGCTAAAAATGTAAAAAAGGGAAACAAAAATTTTTTCAGATATATTAGTGAAAGGAGGAAGATGAAAAATGGAATTGCTAGGCTAAAAGATGCTGGGAACCAATATGTGGAGAGTGATGAGGAAAAAGCAAATGTGCTAAACAAATACTTCTGTTCTGTGTTCACAGAAGAAAATCCTGGAGGACCGAGATTGTCTGGCAAAGTTACACGAGAAAATGGAGTAGATTCTGCGCCGTTCACGGAGGAGGGTGTTTATGAGCAACTTGAAAAACTGAAGGTGGACAAAGCGATGGGACCAGACGGGATCCATCCCAGGAAACTAAGGGAGCTCAGAGAGGTTCTGGCGAGTCCTATTAAAGACTTGTTCAACAAATCTCTGGAGATGGGAGTGATTCCTGGGGACTGGAGGAGAGCGGATGTGGTCCCTATTCATAAAAGTAGTCACAGGGATGAAGCAGGAAACTACAGGCCGGTGAGCCTCACTTCAGTTGTTGGAAAAATAATGGAAGTGTTGCTGAAAGAAAGGATAGTGTACTCCCTTGAATCTAATGGGTTACAGGATCCGAGGCAACATGGCTTTACAAAAGGTAAATCATGCCAAACGAACCTGATTGAATTTTTTGATTGGGTGACCAGAGAGCTGGATCGAGGACATATGCTAGATGTAATTTACTTGGATTTCAGCAAAGCCTTTGATACAGTTCCTCATAGGAGGCTGTTGAACAAACTTGAAGGGCTGAAGTTAGAACCCAAAGTGGTGAACTGGGTCAGAAACTGGCTGTCGGACAGACGCCAGAGGGTGGTGGTTAATGGAAGTCGCTCGAAGGAAGGAAAGGTGACTAGTGGAGTCCCTCAGGGTTTGGTGCTGGGACCAATCCTGTTCAATATGTTTGTGAGTGACATTGCTGAAGGGTTAGAAGGAAAAGTGTGCCTTTTTGCAGATGATACCAAGATTTGTAACAGAGTAGACACCGAAGAGGGAATGGAAAATATGAAAAAGGATCTGCAAAAATTAGAAGATTGGTCTAATGCCTGGCAACTAAAATTGCAGAGAAATGCAGAGTAATGCATTTGGGGATTAATAATAGGAAGGAATCGTATATGCTGGGAGGAGAGAAGCTGATATGCACGGACGGGAAGAGGGACCTTGGGGTGATAGTGTCCGAAGATCTAAAGGCGAAAAAACAGTGTGACAAGGCAGTGGCTGCTGCCAGAAGAATGCTGGACTGTATAAAGAGAGGCGTAGTCAGTAGAAGGAAGAAGGTGTTGATGCCCCTGCACAGGTCATTGGTAAGGCCCCACTTGGAGTATTGTGTTCAGTTTTGGAGACCGTTTCTGGCAAAGGACGTAAGAAGACTTGAGGTGGTCCAGAGGAGGGCGACAAAAATGATAGGAGGCTTACGCCAGAAGACGTATGAGGAGAGACTGGAAGCCCTGAAAATGTATACCCTAGAGAAAAGGAGAGATATGATTCAGACGTTCAAATACTTGAAGGGTATTAACGTAGAACAAAATCTTTTACAGAGAAAGGAAAATGGTAAAACCAGAGGACATAATTTGAGTTTGAGGGGTGGTAGATTCAGGGGCAATGTTAGGAAATTCTACTTTACGGAGAGGGTAGTGGATGCCTGGAATGCGCTCCCGAGAGAGGTGGTGGAGAGTAAAACTGTGACTGAGGTCAAAGAAGCATGGGATGAACACAGAGGATTTAGAGTCAGAAAATAATATTAAATATTGAACTAAGGCCAGTACTGGGTAGACTTGCACAGTCTGTGTCTGTATATGGCCGTTTGGTGGAGGATGGGCTGGGGAGGGCTTCAATGGCTGGGAGGGTGTAGATGGGCTGGAGTAAGTCTTAACAGATTTCGGCAGTTGGAACCCAAGCACAGGTCAGTGTAAAGCTTTGGATTCTTGCCCAGAAATAGCTAAGAAGAAAAAATTAAAAAATTTAAATTGAATCAGGATGGGCAGACTGGATGGACCATTTGGGTCTTTATCTGCCATCATCTACTATGTTACTACGTTTTAGTTCGGAGATCCAGAATGGGTCATAGTCCTCCAGTCTTTTTGGGAACTAAGAAGTATCAGGAGTAAAATCCTTGATCCTGTTGAAAGGGAGGAACTTTCTTGATGGCACTGAGGAGAAGGAGGGATTGAACTTCCTGGAAAAGAAGAGAGGTCTGCGTTGAATTTAAAGCAGACTCTCTTGGAGGATGGTACAGAGGGAGGGTGTGAAAATGAAGGATTTACCCTTGACAAATGATGTTGAGGAACCAACGATCAAATGTAATGAGCTCCCAGCGATTGATATAAATCTGAAGACGCCCCTCTATCGGCTGAGGTAGAGAAATTAGCAGAGGAATGTCAGCTATGCTCTGAAGGAGCACGTCAAAAAGGTTGTGCAGGTTTTTGAGGAGAAGCCAGTTGTTTAGGTTGTAGACATGGTTGTTGAGGATATGGGACACATACTGATTACTCCTATCCCTAAAAATCAAAAAGCTTCAACAGCACTAACAACCAATTACAGACCCATAGCAAGCACTCCCCTTTTCACAAAGCTACAGGAAGGATTGGTCAACCTACAACTAACAGACTACATAGACAAATTTAACACTCTCAGTGAACACCAATCAGGCTTCAGGAAAGGCTACAGTACAGAAACTGTCATAGCTTCCATACTAAACCACCTCTATGATCTTTTCAGCAAAGGCAAAAGTGCACTGATTTTGCAACTAGACCTTAGCAGTGCGTTCGACCTAGTAGACCACAAAATCATGCTACTGTGCCTTGACGCAATAGGAATCTCGGTAAAGGTAATGAAATGGTTCCAAGAATTCCTAACAAACAGATCCTACCGAGTAACCAGCAATGGAAATCACTCCAACTCATGGAAAAACCCTTCAGGGGTACCTCAAGGCTCCCCTCTATCACCCACATTATTCAACATCTACCTCGCATCCTTAGGTCACCTACTACAAAAACTAAACCTAAAGCACTACATATACGCAGACGATATAACCATCCTAATCCCCATAACTGACATCACAAATGAAACTATAGATAAACTCTCACATACTATGATAGAAATCGAAAAATGGACCACCAGCTTCAAACTAAAACTAAACACAGAGAAAAGCCCCAATGACAAAATAACGAAAACATCGTTAAAAATAAACGACCACGAATACCCAATCTCCAAAATCATAAAAATACTGGGTATCACTCTAGATACTCACCTAACCATGGCTGACCACACAAACCTACTGGTGAAGAAATGCTTTTACACGATGTGGAAGCTAAGGACTATTAAAAAATACTTTGACACAACATCCTTTAGATTACTGGTACAATTGCTGATCCTATAAGAACATAAGAAACGCCTTCACCGGATCAGACCAAGGTCCATCTAGACCGGTGATCCGCACACGCGGAGGCCCATTTAGGTGCTCCTTGTTGGAGACCCGGATTTCCCGTATCCCTCAATATGATTTGCAAGAAGGTGTGCATCCAACTTGCGTTTGAAACCCAGAACAGTATTCTCTGCCAGCACCTCCTCTGGGAGAGCATTCCAAGCGCCCACCACTCTTTGTGTGAAACAGAACTTCCTGACATTTGTCCTGAACCTGCTGCCATTCAGTTTCAGGCTATGACCTCTTGTCCGTGTCACATCTGAAAATGTCAGTAATGCTGCTTCCTGGTCAATTTGGTCAAATCCTTTTAATATTTTAAAAGTCTCTATCAGATCCCCACGCAGTCTTCTCTTTTCAAGGGTGAACAGTCCCAGTTTTCCGAGGCGTTCCTTGAAGCTTAAATTCTCCATGCCTTTGACTAGTTTCGTGGCTCGCCTCTGTACCCTCTCCAACAGAATTTTATCCTTCATAAGGTATGGACACAGTATTCTAAGTGTGGTCTGACCATTGTTCTGTAAAGTGGCATTATAATATCTTCTGACCTACTCGTGATCCCTTTCTTAATCATACCTAACATCCTATTTGCTTTCTTCGCCGCCGCCGCACATTGAGCCGACGGCTTTAGGGTTCTGTCTATCAGAACCCCCAAATCCCTTTTTTGTTCGCATTTGGCTAATGTCACTCCTGACATCTTGTAATCATGTTCTTTGTTTTTCTTTCCCAGATGCATCACCTTGCATTTGTCTATGTTAAAATTCATCTGCCACTTTATTGCCCACTTTTCCAGCTGATTTAGATCCTTTTGAAGATCCTCACAGTCCCTTTGAGAGCCAACCGCCCGACATAGTTTTGTATCATCTGCAAACTTGATTATATTGCTTTATGTTTCCTCTTCCAGGTCATTTATAAAAATATTGAACAAGATGGGCCCAAGAACCGAGCCCTGGGGCACGCCGCTAGTCACCTTTTCCCAGTCCGAGAATTTCCCATTTATGGTTACCCTCTGCGTTCTGTTCTCTAGCCAATTTCCGATCCATCCGTGCACTTTTCCTCCTATTCCATGACTTAGTAGTTTACTCATAAGCCTTGCGTGCGGAACCTTGTCAAACGCTTTTTGGAAGTCCAAGTAAATTATGTCCACTGGATCTCCACTATCTATTTGCTTGTTCACCTTCTCAAAGAATTGAAGTAAATTTGTCAAACATGACCTCCCTTTCCTGAAGCCGTGTTGACTAGCTCTCATTATGTTGTGCTTTTCCAAGTGTTGTACAATGCTATCTTTAATTAGTGCTTCGATTATCTTCTCAGGAACCGATGTGAGACTCACCGGTCTGTAGTTTCCTGGTTCACCTCTTGATCCTTTTTTGAAAATTGGGATGACATTTGCTATCCTCCAGTCGTCTGGTATTTGCCCGGTCCTAATTGACATGTTAGCTACGGATTGTAATGGTTCCCCAATTTCTATCTTAAGTTCCTTTAATACTCTCGGGTGAATCCCGTCCGGTCCAGGGGATTTATCACTTTTTAGTTTGTCAATCTGAAAGTAAATCATGTCCAGCTCCACATTTATTGTTGTTAGGCTCTCCTCTATGCCTCCGGTGAATACCCTTCCCAGTGTCTGGCATTATTGTAGTGTCCTCGTTTGTGAAGACAGAGGCAAAGAATGAATTTAACCTATCGGCAACCTGTTTGTCTTCTTTGATTGATCCTATCCTTCCTTGATCATTGAGAGGGCCCACTGTTTCTCTTGCTGGTTTCTTTCCTTTTATATATCTAAAAAAGGGCTTAAAGTTTTTGTTTTCTTGCGCTATCTTTTCTTCATAGACCTTTTTGGCTTCTCTTACCGCTTTATGACACTTTTTCTGGTCGATTTTGTGACAGTTCCAGGCCTCCGTCGTTTTTTCCCGCTTCCATTTTTTAAACGAGTTCCTCTTTTCCCTTACTGCAACCTTCACCTCTTTGGATAACCAAGTTGGTTCACCTATGCTCTTTTTTCGCCTTCCTTTGGATGTCTTCGGTATGTAAAGATTCTGTACTTCAATGATGGTGTTTTTCAGTAGAGACCATGCTTGATCAACTGATTTGATTTCTGCTTTGCCCTTCTTGAGCCGTTTTCTAATCATGGTTCTCATGCTGTCGTAATTCCCTTTTTTGAAGTTAAAGGTTGTGGCTTTAGTCTTGATTGGTTTCCCCTTTCCGATGCCAATGGTAAAATTGATCATATTGTGATCACTTGTCCCCAGCGGGGCCGTAACCTCTACATCTGCTGTCCTTCCAGTAATGCCATTTATAACCAAGTCCAGGATTGCGTTTCCTCTTGTCGGTTCTCCCACCATTTGTTCAAGGAAGCAATCTCCTATCATCTCCAGGAATTTAGTCTCCCTGCCGCAGATTGACGTTCCCAGTTTCCAGTCTATCCTCAGATAGTTGAAGTCCCCCATGATCGTTACATTTCCTGATTTACATCCACTGTTAATTTCCTCCATCATTTCTTTGTCTGTTTCTTCAGTCTGTCCCGGTGGTCGATAATAGAGGCCAATTTGTATATCTGATTCTTTTTGTCCAGGAATCTTTATCCATTCATTAGATATTTTATTTTTAACCGAAACATGGTTATCTGAAGGAGAAGAAGCATATCTCTCATTTGCTTGCCCCAATGGATTCTCTTTTTGTTTTAACCATCGTTTTAAGAAAAAAGGTGGAGGACTGGCAGTAATATTTAAGGATCTATTAATAACTCAAATAGACAAATCTACAGGTTTCTCGCCTATTGAATATTTGCAAATTACCATTCAATCAAAACCCAAAATAGATGTTTTATTAATCTACCTACCTCCTCCAATAAACTCAGATAATATTACCATTCTTCAATCTTTACTTTTTGAATTTGGGAGTTCTTCATCAAATCCATGGATCTTGGGAGATTTCAATATTCATTTAGATGAACAAAATAACAGTTTTACTAAAACCATTTTTTCCTTCATTAACCAACTTGATCTTTGTTCTTTAATAACCCAGCCAACTCACCAAGCAGGTCATACTATTGATACAGTTTTAATTCCATTATCGGAAAAGAATAATTTCACGATTAATCATTGTCTTCCAGTTCCATGGTCGGATCATTATCTGATTTCGCTAACCTTTGAAAATCCAAATATAGGAAATAAAGTCAAACAAAAAATAATTGCCGTCAGGAATTTTAATGAACTTTCTAGAGAAGCGTTACAAACTACATTTGATTTAGACTTTTCTGAATCAACTACTGAGACAATAGACGATTTATCTAATATGTGGAATAAGGCCATTCAATCCACTTTAAATACATTAATTCCAATACAAAATAAAATCATCTCAGCTCGTAAAATCTGTAACCCATGGTTTTCCACAGAACTTCTACTTCTAAAAAAACAACTAAGATCTCGAGAACGTATATGGAGGAAGGATAAAACTCATTTAAATTTAGTTACATATAAGGAATATTCTGAACTTTATAAAAAAAAAATAAATCAAACCAAAATGAAATACTATTCCGAAAAAATATTTAAGGCTAAAAACCCTTCTATTCTTTATTCAATCCTCAATAATATATCTCCAAGCAGAAATAAACATCTTGACTCAAATACTGTAATTCCAACAGCTCAAGAAATTGCTGATTATTTCACTGATAAAATTATCAACATTAAGAAATCATTTAAAAACTCACTGCTTCCAACTGATTTAGATCAAAGTCATCAAGATTTACTATCTTCAAAATGTTCAAAATTTAAAATACCAAGCCTAAAGGAGATTGAACTTATTCTAAAAACTCTGAACATCAAGGGTTCCAAAGCTGATCAAATACCACCTCTAATTCTTAAACAATATTTTGACATCTTTGGACCTAAGATTCTCGTACTAGTTACAGAAAGTTTAAACCAACACAGAGTGCCATTAGACTGGAAAAAATCATATATTCGACCAATTATGAAAACAAAAAATATTAGTCCAACTGATCTAACTAATTTCAGACCTATTTCAAACATTCCATTTTTGGCAAAGTTAACTGAAAAAATTGTCTTCAACCAAATTTCAGAGTTTATAGAACAAACCAATGTGTTACATCCAAATCAAACAGGTTTTAGACAGCACCATAGTACGGAACACTCTCTTATTGGTATGACAACTTCTATTCAATACTTCTTAGATCATCATCAATCGGTGCTATTAACCTCGCTTGATCTTTCAGCAGCGTTTGATACGATTGATCACCAATTACTCCTTGAAAGACTTCATTCTGTAGGGATTACAGATGAAGTTCTAGCTTGGTTTACATCATACTTTAAGGATCGCACATCCACAGTTATTTTCAATGAATCCTCATCCTCACCCTCACATATTACACATGGAGTTCCTCAGGGATCTATTCTCTCACCTTTGCTTTTTAATATTTTTTTGGCTCCACTACTGACACTATGCCAATCCATTGGATTTCATGTTTTTGCCTATGCCGATGATATACAATTATTGCACCCATTAGTTAAGAACAACATAAAAGAAATTTCGGCTATTAATGAAAAACTAGAGCAAGTGCATCATTGGCTAGACAAAAACAGATTAGCTCTTAATATTAAAAAAACTAATGTCATGATTTTTCCCTGGAAGGATAGTTTTTCTCTTATTACTCCTATTTCAATTTCAAACGTCCCTCTACAATTAGTTAAAAATATAAAAATTTTAGGAGTAATCTTTGATAACAAACTTAACTTTCACGATCATATCAGTAGCATTGTGAAAACTACCTTTTACAGATTGCGGAAAATTCGTTCAATTTCTAAATTTCTCTGTCCTAAAGCACTAAATATACTTATTCATTCTCTGGTGATATCTAAAATCGATTATTGTAATTCCCTATTTAAAGGAATTGCTTTACAAGAAATAAAACGACTACAAATCATTCAGAATGCATCAATTAAATTAATAACGAAATCCAAAAAGTTTGATCATGTAACACCACTCCTTAAAAAGGCTCACTGGCTTCCTGTTATGCACAGAATTACGCATAAATTATGTACAATTATTTTTAAAACTTTATATAATAAGACCCCAGCATTTTTATTTAGATTACTTATCCCTTATTCTGCAAAGAGAACCTTGAGATCTAGCGAACAAAATCTTTTATCTATTCCTTCTCTAAAAATTATCAATACAAGGAGACAATTTATCTTCTCTTGTACGGCACCGCAAACATGGAACGCCCTCCCTATGTTTTTACGGGAGGAGAAAGAGTTTGTAAAATTTAAAAACGAATTAAAAACTTTCCTTTTTAGAGATGCATTTGCAAGTTAATCTTTTATTTTATTGCTTTGCTTATTTTATTCCCCTAAATGTCTTATTACCCTTTTGTATTTCCCTTTGATGTCTCCTCTTTACTTTACAAATTGTATTTCATCCCTCCTTACCTTGTGTTAAACAATGTTAATTTTTAGTATAATAAGTTTATTTATTAATTGTATGGACTGTGTTGTTACCTAAGCTATGTAGCTTTTTAAATGTTCACCGCTTAGAAACTTTGTCTAAAGCGGTTAATCAAGCCATCTAATAAACTTGAAACTTGAAAACTTAAACTTGAAACTCTAGTTTACCATTAGCTTCCATCTCCCCTTCTCTAACAGACTCTATTTCCTCCTGGACATACAGGGCAATGCCTCCCCCTTTTTGCCCAATCCTATCTCTTCTGTATAGTTTATATCCTTGCAATGCCGTGTCCCATTCGTTTTCTTCATTCCACCATGTTTCTGTTATTCCTATGATGTCCAGTTGTTTACTCCTTGCTAGTTCTTCCAGTTCGCCCATTTTGTTTCTTAAGCTTCTGGCATTTGTGTACATACATTTAAAATCTGTTCGTGATAATTTCCTGGATTTAGTGGTTCTCACATCCCTTTTTGTATCCATTTGATCTTTTTCGTTTTCATTGCCTCCTGTAGTTTCATCTTGTTCTTCCCCTATATCTGTGTGGTTGTTTGAAGTTTCCTCTTCATGATATCCTGGTGTCCGGTCCATCGACTGGTTGTCGACTGTCGGCTCTCCCCTGATCTTTAGTTTAAAGCCTTCTCAATGAACTTCTTCATGTTCTCAGCTAGGACTCTCGCTCCCTGTTTGGTGAGGTGTAGACCGTCCTTTCTAAAGTACCTACTTCTTCCCCAGAATGTTGCCCAGTTTCGCACGAAGTCGAAACCCTCTTCTTCACACCATTGCCTCATCCAGGCGTTAACCTCTCTCAGTTCATCCTGTCGCATTACGTCCGCTCTCGGCACCGGGAGGATTTCCGAGAAAGCCACCTTCACATCTCTGACCTTCAATTTCCTTCCGAGTGAACGGAGCTGGTCCTTCATTACTTCCCTATCGTATTTCCGTCCGCTAATATCATTGGTTCCCACGAGGATAAGTACGGCGGTATCCTTTCCTCCTGCTCCGTCTATGATCCTGGAGATCCTGCTGGCCACATCCCTCACTCTTGCACCGGATTACTGCAACATCGCCTACCTGGGTATCCCCAAAAAAACAGTACAAAAATTAAGATTAGTGCAAAACACTGCAGTTCGCTTGATCTTCGGACTGAAGAAAAAAGACCACATCAACCCCTATTACAAAAAATTACACTGGCTACCAATGGAGGTGCGAATACTGTTCAAATTTGCATGTATCTGTTACAAACAAGTCTGCACAACCCCACACGTACAACCAGAAACAAAAACATCTTTGCATACCCAAAGATCACAGGCTGCAAATACAAATCCTTCCTAGACAGAACCTTCATGTTCCAAGCAAACAGACAGTAATCCAGGTTGGGAAACCACATAAATAAAGCCAGATAGACCTACAACACATTCCGAAAATCAATTAAAACCGCTCAATTTGACAAATTCCTTGCCTAATCAAATTACCTCTCTCAGATATTCTTTCCCCTTATAACCCCAATGTATTATGTAATTTCTTTCTCTCATGTATTCCTTCCCTATGCTTCCCTAATTATTATGTAACTTCCTTCTTCTTACATTGTGTAATTCGCTGATTGTCCAGAACTTCTTTCTATGTGAACCGCCTAGAAGTCAGTTTGACTATGGCGGTATAGAAAAATAAAGTTATTATTATTATTATTATTATTATTACGAGGCTGGGGAGGTGCAGGAAGGGTAGACTTGGCAGTATATCTACACTGGTAAGAAGAAGCATGCTTAAAAGGCCAAGCAGGTGGAGGCTTCTTTTTGGGCTTAACCAGCACATCCTATCTGGTTTCGTGAGCTGACAGCTTTTGGGTGGCAGTGGCAGTGGAGGCTCCAAACAGCTCATCACCAAGGCATGGAGTATTGGCCAGACGGTCTTGGTGGTTAACATTAAAGTCTGAAATGCGTAACCATGCCAGATGTCTCATCGCCACCAACTTAGCTGCTGCTCGAGATGAGAGTTTGAAAGTGTCATAAACTGATCTCACCATGTACTTTCAAAGTTGTAGAGAAGTAGATACCAGAGAATGAAATATGTTGGCTTTATGTGAAGGTAACAGGAAAAGAAAAAGGTATAATTGGATGCCCTGTTTGTCAACATTGAACTTTGGTACAGGTGTCTGCCAAATTTGTCCATTGTCCTATCCTCTCTACCAGGAGGACCGGACGCATACACACTTGCCCCAGATGATTTCTTTAATGCTCGAGTCCTGCGTTGAGGTTGTCTGCATCAGTGGAGTAGCAGTCAGAGGAGTGGTCGGTGCCGTGAGCAACTCAGACCAGATCAGCTCCTGTTAAAAGGTGAGCTGGTGCCAAGAGATTAAAGTGCTCTCCTAATTCCTCCCGAAGCAGGTTGTCAATCTTCTGTCAGTATCATTTGCTTATTTTTAGCCAGTACGGATGGCTTGTCAACACGGTCCGGAGATGATGAGGCCAAAGAAGAGCCACTCACCAATATCGGAGCCGTGTGCTTGTGGGACCTACGTGAGGTCGGCAGGACTTGATTTCCTGCAGCTTGGACCTGCATCCCGGAAGGGGTTACCTAGTAACATGGTGAATTGCGACACCGGAGTCAAAGTTGGTGGATCCACAGCAGTTGGTCGGCATGGACGGTGCTGAAGATGAAATAAGCTCCACTTCCATTGCGGCGCCGAAAAGCTGTTTTTGCTGACGTAACCTGTTCTTGAGAGTGCGCTTCTGGAGGGAAGAGCAATGAGAGCAGGATTTGGGATGGTGCTCGAGCCCTGGGCATTGCAGGCACCAGCGGTGAGGGTCGGTGACAGAAATGGCCCAAGCACAGTGACCACACTTTTTGAAACCCGTCAGCGGGTGAGACATGGATGGGAAGACCGCTGTAGAAAAATCAAGCTCAATGGCGAAAAGAGTCCAAAAGGCCCCGCTGGGCCAAAAGCCCGCAATGGCAAAGAAAAAAGGGGATTTTTAAAAAAAATTTTATATGAAAGAAAATAAAGAAAAAGTGTGACATAATGAAGTCACAATCCGTGACAGTGGGAAGGCAAGTGTTGAGAAGTGCGTCTTTCTAGCTTCGTGGAAACTAGAAAACTGAAGGGATCGCGCTCCTCTGTCGGGCAGGAAGGCATTCGCGCATGCGCGGTGCGGGCTGATCGTGAACTTTCTAAACTTAAAGTTGCAATTCACTTTTCAAGTGTCCCTACCAGGACTCCGTCGGTGACGTCACCCATGTGTGAGAATATGCTGACTGCTTGTCCTGGGATAACCTATGAAACTGTTCAGCTTATGAACTGCAGGCTCACTAGAGCCTAGAACTGCCCTAAACTTTCCAAGGGAACTGTTCCTGACTATCCCTATGAGGCCCAAATTGACTCCATAGGCTATTAAATTCTGTCATAGGTTTCCCCACAAACCATCGCCCTAAGGGGCCTATGACAACCTTTATGAAACAATATAATAACGCCAGCTTTCCTAGAGACAACAGGGGATTCTATAAAGTCACTCACCCACCAGGTGCAAAGTTTGCTACAGCTGTTAGGTGGGTTTCCTGTAACACTGCAATGGAGGCTTGGTGCCAGTTCAAACTTTGAAGGATTTTAGACCGCTTCATAGGCAATGAAATACCACCAAGATTCCAGGAAAATGCCTTAAGTGTCTTAGACCCTTTAGTCTCAACTAGTAACATAGAAATTCTGTGCTTCAGAATAATCAGAACATATGGAGACTGTCCCAGCCACCAGTCCCCAGTCCTGTATGTCAAGAGTCAGAAATAACAAACACCTCCAAAACAATACAAGATGCAGGCAAAGCCACTTCCAGTCCTGAAACCCACCCTCCCATCTCTACCCAACTAAACCTCTTCTCCCCAACCTTCCACTCCAGGACTATAGCCAAAATATTGGCCCAAGTCCAACCATGTCCCCCACCCCCCACAACCAACCCAAAAGAAAACTTTACAGCTTAGTTAGGACACATCAGCAAAAACTGAGTTAAGAGCTGAAGCACAGTGGACAACCGCCCCAGGCTTCCCATAAAAAAGTCTATACTGCAGCTGGTCCCTAACTTGAGAATAGAATGATATACGCTTTTGTCATCAAGAAAACCTCAGACAAACCTACTGTCGAGGCAAATTTCATTTTTTTTTTTTTTTAAATGCAGTTGAATCCAACAGAATAGTTGTAGCATAGTCAAGTTATTAATAGTTAATGCCTGAGCACTGCATGGCCAAGGTACCGGTATAAACATACCACCAGACAGAACTCTAACTCAGCTCCTGTCTACCAGATCAGGAACATAGCACAGAATGGTAGTCAATTTTTAAAGAACCAGAGTTACATGAGACCCTTGGCTATCACCATTGTGATCAAGTTCAATTCCCAAAAGCCGGAAAAAGCCAATTTAATAGTACCAAATATTCCAAACAAAAATTTTAAGGCAAGGCCATATACTTAGATTGTTTTCACTTGCCTTCAGATGTGTACCACCATATCGGGACAGGATGTATCGTCATACATTGTATAACAGTAGTAGTATAGTATGAAGATCCAATAACCCAGATAGGCAAAAGTTTTTAATCCAATCAAGAAGTGTCCCCATCTGGCAATATAATGATGAAGATTCAGAAGTGTTGTGCTTCAGAGCATTTTGTGAAAAAGTGAGGGCAACTCTCATGTGTGATGATCTGCAGTTTAGCCGAGAAAAGCAATGCAAACAAAATCTTTGCTGTGGCTACGCGTGAGCATAAAGGCGCAAATTCACGCTGCATTGTGGTAATTTTGCTGGAATAATCTTGGAAGCAAAATACCCATTGCAATTGATATTCCAAAGCGCCCCTCCACTTGCATAGAGCCTTTAAAATTATATATAGGACCGAAAGCCAATACTTCTCATACACCCATCCCAGTTTTTCCCTCATTAAAGGTAAAGTAGGTGCAATGGCACTCCACAAGTAGAGAGCCACAGTCAGCCTAGCTGTTGTGAACGCCAGCCAAGCCAACCTATCCTGAGTATCATCGACTCCTCCCAAGCAGCGCTACCTCCACCCTTGCCACTAAGGGTACCTGGAGTAACTTCCCCACAAAACAAAATACTTGCTCCTTCAATCCTTGAGCAGCTCCACCACATGTGGAAAAAAATTCCCCGCTGTCCACACCCTCTCCAGCACAGATCAGTGCTGGCAGTAGACATTTTACTCAAAATAACCAGGGTCATATACCATGCACCAAACGCTTAGAGCATTTTCCACCAAGACTGGTGCCACCGCTATGTGATGGATCCGGAATGTGATCCTTTCCCATTCAGCCTCCTCAAACACCCTCCCAAGATCCTGTTCCCAGGCCAGTAAATAAGAAGGTTTCCCTCCCCGATCTCAATGCCCCAGTATATACAACAGAGAGATACAGCCTCGTTCTACTGGAGTCCCTAACATCTGCTCAAATTTAGAGCTCTGACAGACAACAGGATCAACCCAATGAGCTCTCATTACATAATTGTTCACTTGCTGGTAAGGGAAAAGATCCCTAGAGTCCAGCTGATATAAAGTCCGAAGCTCAAGAAATGATCGAATGGAATCCCCCTCTTAAGAATTGGCCAAAGTACTGCAACCCTTTCTGACCCCACCTTTTAAAAATCTCCCCTTCACTGCCTGGTATAAAATCAGGTGCATAAGGGAGGAAGTGATGTCACATCACTGAATGGCTGCTTGAGCTGAGAGCTCCGTTGGGGCCGAGGAGTTAATCGTGCTAAATAGTCTTTCCAGTTGCACATTTGCTGAGTTGTGGTGCATTTTTATCCCTCCAATAATGGGAGCAAAAATGAACCTTGATAAATATTGCTTTCCTGCAGGGGAGATGAATCGGACAGATGGAGCAGGAGGTGGGCCGTCGACGAGTAAGAAAAAAAATGGCTCCATTGCTTTTGGAGGCCGAGGACGATGAGACCTATGCCGAATCCCTGGGAGAGGCAGAAATTACTCCGCAGATCATGCGGTCTTGGTTTCGAGATCTTAAAGCGAAGATGGTCAGGGCCGCAAAGATTTGAAAACAACCATAGCCAAAATTCGCTCAGAGGTAATCGAGCTGGGCGGCAGGGTGGCGGCCACGGAGGAGCATGTTTCGGGGCTCACCCAGGATTTAACAGCAGTTCGTGTGGCTATGGACCTGAATGATTCTACGGTGCAAGCATTATAAAATAAGGTGGAGGATTTGGAGAATTGTTCACACTGCTGTAATCTACGTTTTAAAGAAGTGCCTGAAGGAAAGGAATATAAGGACTGTGTCACACTGGTGCAAGACATATGTGTAGCTTTATTATCAGAGTCGGGGAGTTCCCCACTGGAGCGGTCTGTAATAGTTCGGGCTCACCGAAGTCTGGGGCCAGCACAGAGCGCCGGGCCCGAGGATATTATAGCCTGTTTTGCGGATTTTACTTTCAAAGAAACAGTGTTGCAAGCTGCACAACACAAACAGGACTTCAAGTGAAATAATATTGCAGTGGGAATATTCCAAGACTTGGCTTGGGCCACCTTGAAGAAGCGCAGTAATTTCAAGGTTAATCTAGAAAGGTCCAAGAAGTTGAAGAGGTCTTGGCAGCACTGAAGGAACTGGGTTGCAAGAATATACCTGAAACAATGGCACCGGCATCCAAGATGGCAGAGAAGATATCCACAGGACTGTGGACCACATTGACCCGTTCCAATACCAAACAGATGCGATCTAATACCTGATCTGCTCTGCTTGAAGGTCCTTGGTTCCTGTATCTTGCTGGTGGTGGTGCCAGATGTGGCCACTTTGGACTGGTGCCTGGCGACAAGCCTGGTGGAGAGTTCTCTCGTAACCAGTTGTTCACTGTGTTTCATGTTTTCTACCCAGTTTTAGCAATGCTGTCTGTTGGGGGAACTGGGTTATATGGTTGGTAAAAGCTTGAGGTTGGTTGTGTTGGGAGGGGGAGAGCTGTGAGGAGGGTGGGAAGGCAGACAGTTGGGGCTTTGGTTGCCTTTTGGGGCGGATTTCACTTCTTTTTTTTTTTCAAATTCTTTATTCATTTTTCATCTTACATCAATTACACAATATTACATCATTTAAAACTTTTACACATTGCTTGAATTTCTTTCTAATGTCATCGTAAATACATAAATTTATTCCCTCCGCAACCCACCCTTCCCACAAAAATTTCAATCAAAAATATCATATAAATATTGTATTCTTATCTATTGATTAAACCTTTAATAGAACTTTATATCATCCTCCCTCCCCCTATGTATAAATATACTGTCAGTGGAAAATGATGTCTAATCATTACAATAATTTGTCAATGGCCCCCAAATCTGGCACAACCAATTTCACCAGAATGTATAGCTAAGATTATTGTAATTTTTCCAGTTACTGGTGATATGTTGCATGGCGACCCCTGTCATAATCAATAGAAGTTTATTATTGCTTGATGAAATTTGACTTTTTGTTCTCATTGATATATCAAACAGAATTGTATCATATGATAATACTACATGGTTTTCTAATAAACAATTTATTTGAGACCAAATTGATTTCCAAAAGGCCATGATACAGGGACAATAAAATATTAAATGATCTAGGGTCCCTGCTTCGAGATTACAATGCCAGCATCTATTGGACTTAGAGCTATCTAACTTTTGTAATCGAACTGGGGTCCAAAGTGCTCTTTGTAACAAAAAGAACCAAGTTTGTCTCATAGATGCGGACACTGTGCATCTCGTTCTCCAAGACCAAATTCGTGGCCACTGAGACGCAGAAATTTGATGCTTAATCTTAATGCTCCAAATGACTCTAAGTCCAGTCCTTGGTTTTTTATTCATATATCCAGATATCAATTTATACCACTGTGCAGCTTGGTGTCCCAAGAAATCTGCCTGAAAGCATAAGAACTCCAGACTATACTGATTATTGAGATTTTTCCATTCAGGGAACCCCTCCTGAATAGCCTGCTTCAGTTGCAACCATCTAAAACTTTGTGATTTATTAAGACCATATTTATGTTGCAACTGTGAAAAATCAAGCAATTTACCATTTGAAATAACATCATTTAAAGTCCGTATACCTGCAATAATCCAATACTTCCAAACGATTTTAAATCCGCCAATTTGAATCTTGGAGTTTATCCATATAGATTGATTTGTTGATTTATTTATTGGGTTAGGTGTTAAATTACTAACATATCGCAATGTTTCCATCAATATTCTGTTCTCTTTATATTTCCTAGGCATCTTGATACTGAGAACATGAGATAAATTTAGAGGAAACAAAGAGTCGCCATTCCAAATACAACCAATCCGGGGTATTTTCCACGAGCTCTGGAAGGACCCAATACATACCCTGGCGTAAAATATAGGCTTGATGATACCTATAAAAGTTTGGAAAATTTACTCCACCCTCCGCAATTGGTTTTTGTAAAGATACTAAAGCAATTCTAGGCATTTACCCAGCCAAACAAATTTTGTAAGAATACCATTTAGCTTTTTATAAAAGGACCCTTGAAAAAAAACTGGTATCATACTCATTTGATAATAAACCACAGGCAATATCATAATTTTAATAGTTTGGACTCTCCCCCACCAAGAAAGATGTAAGGGATTCCATTGTTCACACATTTCTGTTACTTTTTTTTAATAAAAATTTTTCATTCTCTTTCATTGTGTCTTCAAGTGTATTTTTTATTCTAATACCTAAATACTTTAATCCATCTTCTTTCCATACAAATGAGAATGAATCAAATAAGCCTTTAGTACAATGCACATTAAGTGGAAGAATTTCTGACTTACTCCAATTTATCTTATATCCTGAAAATTTTCCAAATTTCTCTATCAACTCTAGCAAGCATGGAATGGCAGTTTCTGGATTTCTCAAATAAAGCAGTATATCATCTGCATATGCAGAAACTTTATATTCCCAATCTGTACGGGGAATACCCTGTATCCCCTTTGCTTGTTGAATGGCTAATACAATATCAAAAAGCAAAGGAGATAATGGACAGCCTTGTCTAACCCCCCTCTGCAAATTAAAATGCTCTGATAAATTATTATTAATATATAATCTTGCAGCAGGGGAGCTATACAACGTCTGAATCATTTGTATAAATCCCGGACCTATACCAAACCAATCTAATGCTTGATACATAAAAGTCCACTCAACCCGATCAAAGGCTTTCTCCGCATCTAAAGAGACAGAGAAAGCCGGATCTTTCATGGTTTTTGTTAAATTTAACATATGAAAAGCCAATCTGGTATTATTAGAGGAATGTCTCTTAGCAACAAATCCCGTTTGGTGCATATCAATAATAAAAGGGAGAGCCTTAGCTAAGCGTAAAGCCAATATCTTAGCTAGAATTTTACCATCAATATTGATTAGCGAGATAGGCCTGTAGTTTGAAACTAAAGTGGGGGTCTCTGTTGGCTTTGGCAAAACGATTGTTAATGATTCTGCCATAGTACCTGTAATACAACCTTTAGTTAGTTGGTACTGATATAAATTTAATAAATGAGGTAATAGGGTAATTTGAAATGATTTATAAAACTCTACTGTGAAACCATCACCACCTGGAGCGGATTCAACTCTAAGAGATTTCAACGCTGTTTCTAATTCTTTTAGTGAAATAGGCTCTTCCAAACTTCTTTTTATATGTTCAGGAACCTTCAGTCCAATAATTAGATTCAAAAATTCTAAACCATCTTTTTTCCTATCTTCATAAGGTTCAGAAGAATATAGGTCTTTATAAAAATTTAGAAATTGACTTAAGATATTTCCATTTGAGTATGTGTAACTCCTTTCTCATCCTTTATTGCAAAAATTTTTGTCCTTCTTTGCTTTAAGATAATTTGCCAATAATCTTCCCGCCTTATTTGAACTTCCATAATACAGAGTTTGTTGGGAAAACAAATCTTTCCTTATAATCTCTCCAAACTAGATTACTGCAACGCCATCTACTTAAATCTATCAAAAAAAAGTATTTTAAGACTCCAGCTAATCCAGAATACTGCAGCCAAACTGATCTTCTCAAAACGTAAGTCTGACCATGCCTCCCCACTCCTTGCCAAACTTCATTGGCTCCCAATAATCTCCAGAATCCATTTCAAATGTTCCTGCCTGGCTTTCAAGATCATTCATGGAATCCTGCCTCCTCTTATCCCACTGTCTTTCAACTCCTCCAGTCCCGACTCCTCCAGAACTGCCCAAAGGCTTAAACTAGCCTTCCCCTCTCCACGCGGCATCCACTATTCAGGCAAACTGGGAAAATCCCTTCTCTTCAAAATCACAGGTCTTTGGAACAACCTCACCACCCCGCTGCGGAACCTGAGCTTCCTTCAGTTATTCCGCAAACAACTGAAAACCTGGCTTTTCAGCAAATTGTAGCTCTATCCTTCCCCCCTTTCTCTCCCCCCTTCTACACATAAGTTCATGTAATCCTTTTTCTTCTTCTCTACCCACTATTTTAAGTTCTTGTAAACCGTGTCGAGCTCCATTCTCATGGAGATGATGCGGTATATAAACTTAAGGTTTAGATTAGATTAGATTATAAATTTTGAAGATATCTCATTATATTTTACTTTTGCTTTTAATAAAGCCTGTACAGTACTTTGCTCTCATTTATACACTAATTTAGTTTCCAAATGTTTAATTTCTTTCTCCAAATCAGAAAATTGTTTTTTAAGTTGTTTTCTGATATATGTCGAATATGAAATAATATTTCCTCTCATGGTAGCCTTAAATGCATCCCATATTGTTTCTATGGTAATTTCTTCTGGAGTATTAATTTGAAAAAATTCAATCATTTTTAATTTAAATTCTTCAAGGAAATTTGAATCCGCAATCAATGTATTATCGAATCTCCATACAGACCTGCGATAATCTTGCTCATCTAACTTAAGTTCGACCCATACACCACGATGATCAGACAAAATGATAGGATCTATGGAGGCTTTTGTCACTTGTACTATTAGATTTGAGACAAAAATATAATCTATTCTTGAAAAGGATTTATGAACTGCATGCAAAGTGATGTGCCTTAGGTCACAAGTGGTGTGAGGGGGAAAATTTGAATCCCAGCTTTCTTGTATCTCAACCCATTGCCCTACAACTCCACAGCTAACCAGGGTTGGAGGGAGAAGGTGTCTTTCTCTGATGCTGCTGTCACTCAATCTCTCTCCTGTTAAAACTTCCAAATGAAGCACAATTTTTCCAACCCCACTCATCTTCTCTCAACATGAACTATTGTAGTCATATCCACACAGCACTTCCACAATAGTCTTATGCACCATGTAGCTCTGACTCTCTGAGTTACATGGTAAAAGTATAGCATAGCACATCTAAAACTGTGGTTGTTGTTCCTAGTATGGCACTACCAACATACAACAGGAGAGGGCTGGTGAACTGAAGAAAGTAGGGGTAAAGACAGGTCAGTGAGATACATATATGGATGAGGGAGAAAGAGCTATAAGAGGGATCCAGTGTGCCGTGGGGTACAAACCGGAGTGAGAGATAATAAGTAGAGGAAACAAGCCAAAGTGAGAAAGAATTGCCTACTACCTTATGGTTAGGGCTTCAGAATTTTTTCCAGTGATATTACTAAAGCATCCCGCAAAGCCTAACACAGGCTCAACTTTCAGTGGCAAAGCAGGAACCCAATCACATCCTAAAGCTATCCTTCAGGGTGAGTTCTGGACTGGTCTAGTAGGACTCAAATAAAAGAAATCATCAGGTGAGAGTAAATTTCACCATCCTTATTATCCTGATAGATCAGTACAGACTAGTGGGATGTATCAAGCCTTATCCTTTAAGATAGCCCTGTCAAAACTACTGTCCCAGACATTGACATTATAATGTAGCCAGCCTACTAATGACTCTGGAATCACTGCTCTAGCTTCCACCAAATAAATCAATTAAGCTCTTGCTGAATGAACACAGAAACCTTGCAGAAGTACTTTCTGATTGAGAAAATGTGTGTTAAGTGCCATCAATTCATGTTTGAACCTTAGCGACAATGAATTACAGATCTAAAAAGAAATTGGTTTTGTGCAGTCCAGTAAGGTTCTCCAGTGTCCTCCCCATGGTTGTTTTCAACATGTCCAGCCATCTGATTGCAGGTCGCCCTCTTCACCTGGTTCCGTCAATCTTCCCAAGCGTGATGTCTTTTTCCAGTGATCTCTCTCTTCTCACAGTATGACCAAACTAAAACAATTGTAACTTCATTATTTGGGCTTCGAGTGACATAGCCAGTTTTATCTCTTCCAGAATCGATTTTTTAGTTCTTCTGGCGGTCTATGACATACACAAAATCCTACTCCAGCACCAAAACTCAAATAAGTCAATCTTGTTTCTGTCTTGTTTCCATAGTGTCCAGCTTTCGTATTAATTCACCACTGAGAAAATGAGTACATGGACAAGTCTGATCTTTCTTTGGAGTGTTATTCCCTTGCCTCTGAATACTTTGTCGAGAGCCATCATTGAAGAGAGACCAAGTACGATTCTGCAGAGTATTTCTTATCCCAGGACAAGCAGGCAGCATATTCTCTACATGTGGGTGACATCACCGATGGAGCACCCTAGCGGACGTTTTCGCAAGCAGACTTGCTTGAAGACCTTCAAGCTTGCAATTGGCCTGCGCATGTGCGCGAGCCCCTCCTGCCCGGTCTAGGGCATGCGTCTCCTCAGCATGTCCTCAGTTCTCTGTTTTCCGCGGAGCCAGAAACACTGCTCCCTTGATTCGCGCGTTATCGTTGTCCCTCTTGCACCGTGGCTTGTTTAGTTTAATTTGAGTCGCTGTGCTCACATTCGTGGTTTTATTTTTTCTTTTTCAGTTCATAATCTTTTTGACCAGGTTCCGGGTCTTACTCTGGCTGCCTGGCCTCGCAGGGCTGCAGCCGTCTTTTTTCTTATGTCCTGGCCTCGTTCCGGGTTTAAAAACTGTACTAAGTGCAACCGGGTTATCTCCATCACTGACCCTCAACGTTGGTGTGTGGAGTGCCTGGGTGCAGAGCACCGTGCGGAGTCGTGCCCTCATTGTGCGACTTTGCAACCACGGGCTCTTCATAGGAGGGTGGCCAAGATTCTCCAACTCTTTGGCCCATGAATCCTGCGGGACAAGCCTCGAGCTCGGCCTCGGCACCATCGGTGGTGAGCCATCTGGTCCCGACTTCGACGCCTCTGACCTTGGTCTCGACCCAGCCTCGGTCTGACCAGCCTGAGCGTCCCCTTGTTTCTCGAGGCTCTGCCCGCAAGACTCACCGGATTCCCTCGAGCGATTCTTCATCCCCCGAGTCACCTGTAACTTTTCAGGGATCCAGGCCAGGGGGCCGTTTTTCCCCAGCTACTTTGTCGAGGTTTGCTCCTCCTAAAAAGCCCCGGTCTTCTCCGCCCCTTCGGGGCAGGTCTCCGACCGTGAAACCTTCTAGACACACGCTTGTCCTCGAGTTGTACTCTAGATTGTGTTCCCCATCGAGGCAGCTACCAGCCTCTAAGGGGTCTTCTTTGAAACCGGTGGAGGACTTTTCCTTTACCCAGTCTTCCCCGAGGTGTCGCCAGCTAATTCCTCGGACCCCGGGTCTTCCTGGCCCACCTAGCACGGGGTTGTTCCTCGATGCCCCCCAGACACTTTAGTAGAGCCTCTTCAGTCTCCCATTCGCGGGACTCCGAGGCCTCGGCTTACAACTCGAGGGAAATTTCTCCCTCTTTCTCGCCTGCCCCAAGATCTCGCTCAGGGTCTCCTCAGGAGGATGAGTCTTCTTCTCGAAACTCCTCCTTTACTCGTTTCATCTCTGATATGGGTAGAGCCTTAAAACTGGACCTCCAATCTGAGTCTGGAGGAGATGGGTGTTGATCGTCCACCCCGCGAGGTGTTGTGCTTGCCACTGCACCAGGTTCTCCGGCAAACCTTTCTCCGGAAACTGGAGACTGCACATGTGGTCACGGCCATTCCCTCCAAGTTGGAGTCCCGTTATCGGATGATTCCGGTTAAGGGGTTTGAAAGTTCTCAGCATTCTCATCAGTCCTTGGTGGTTGAGTCTTCCTTGAAGAAGTCCAACCCCTCTAAGGTTTACGCTGCCGTCCCTACAGGCCGGGAGGGCCATACGATGGACAAGTTTGGTCGCCGTCTTTACCAAAACTCAATGATGGCGAATTGTATCCTTAACTATAACTTTATCTTCACGTCCTACCTCCGGTTCTGTGTGAACGCCCTCCGCTCGTTCCAGGAGGACTTGCCGGATTCTCAGCGTCAGGAGTTTCGTCTCCTCGAGGAGACCCTCTCCCAGCTCCGCCTCTATATGTTTCAGGTGGCCTACGACGCCTTCAAGTTGTCCTCGAGGGTCACGGCCTTTGCGGTTGCAATGCGTCGCCTCGCTTGGCTCCGCATTGTGAATATGGATACGAATCTACAGGATCATCTTGCCAATCTCCCGTGTGGGGGTCATGAGCTCTTCAATGATTCCATCGAAGCGGCCACCAAGCGCCTTTCGGACCATGAACGGTCCTTCGCTTCTCTGGTGAATCATAAACCGAAGGCCCCTCCAATTCGGCAATATAAAATTCCTTTCCGGAGGTATCCGCAGAAATCTATGCCTGCCTTCTCTTGGCCTCCTTCGAAACGGCCGCTGCAGCAGCGTCAAACTAAGACCCAGCCGCCGGCCCCGGCGAAACCTGGGCCGTCCTTTTGACAATTCCGGTCTGAGCCTTCGGGCTCCCTTCCTCCTGGATCCTTCCCCCCCTCCCCATCGGGGGTCATCTCCACCATTTCTATGCCCAGTGGGAAAGTCTTACCACCGACGGTTGGGTGCTTTCTATCATCCGGGACGGGTACTCCCTTCACTTCAGTCACATACCCCCGGACCTACCTCCAAGAGTTTCCTTCTGCTCGGTCTCAGCTGCCTCTCCTTTTGCAGGAAGCTCAGGCCCTTCTTTGCCTTCGGGCGGTCGAGGAGGTTCCCCCGGACCAGTGGAACACCGGATTTTATTCCCGGTACTTTCTGGTGCCCAAGAAGACAGGGGATCTGCGTCCGATCCTGGACCTCCGTGCTCTGAACAAGTTTCTGGTCAGGGAACGGTTCCAAATGCTCACTCTTCCTACTTTGTACCCCCTCTTGGACAAGGGGGACTGGCTATGCTCTCTGGACCTCAAGGAGGCGTATACGCATATTCCGATACATCCGGCCTCTCGCCGGTATCTGAGATTCTGGGTGGGGGATCTCCATTTCCAGTATGGTGTTCTTCCCTTCGGCCTGGCGGCCTCTCCGAGGGTCTTAACAAAATGTCTAGTTGTTGTAGCTGCGGCCCTGCGTCTCCACGGCCTGCAGGTGTTTTCTTACCTCGATGACTGGTTGATGAAAGCGTCCTCTCGCCACGAAGTTCTGCGAGCGACGAATCAAACCATCTTGCTCCTTCAGAGCCTCGGCTTCGAAATGAACTTCCCCAAGTCTCAGCTCTGTCCATCCCAGTCTCTGGAATTTATTGGAGCGGTCCTGGACACAGCTCATCTCCGCTCCTTTCTGCCTCGGCGGGAGGCCCTTGTTCGATTATGCCAGAGGGTGATCCATCTTCCCTCAGTCCCGGCTCGACTCATGATGGTGCTCCTCGGTCACATGGCCTCCATGGTGCACGTGACTACTTTTGCCAGACTTCACCTCTGTATTCCGCAATGGACTCTGGCATCTCAATGAAACCAGGATCGGGACCCTGTCTCTCGACTCATTGTCGTGACTCCTTTGTTGAGGCAGTCTCTTCGTTGGTGGATGCTCTCTTCCAATCTTTCCAGAGGTTTTCTGTTTCATGCTCCTCCTCCGCAGAAGGTCCTCACGACGGACTCGTCGGCCTAAGCTTGGGGGGGGCTCATCTTAACGGTCTTTGCACTCAGAGTCTTTGGTCCAGTGCCGACTACCTTTGTCACATCAATCTGCTGGAGCTTCGAGCGATCTTCCTCGCCCTGAAAGCCTTTTGTCACCTGCTTTGCGACCGAGTGGTGTTGGTCCGCACGGACAACCAGGTCGCCATGTATTATATCAACAAACAGGGGGGTACGGGGTCCCGATCACTGTGCCAGGAGGCGATGCGGCTCTGGAATTTGGCCATCCGCCGCAACATATTCCTTCAAGCGGTCTACATTCAGGGCCAGCACAATGTCTGGCGGACAATTTGAGTCATCTTCTACAGCCTCACGAGTGGTCCATCCATTCCTTGACTCTGCATCAAGTATTTGCTCGCTAGGGGACTCCGGACTGTTCACATCCCCCCAAAATCACAAGTTGCCCCGCTTCTGCTCCAGGGTTTACACCCCACTCAGACTCGAGGCGGATGATTTTCTGCTGGATTGGACGAACCTATTTCTGTATGCATTCCCTCCATTCCCTCTGATTCTGAAGACTCTCGTCAGGCTCAAGTCCACGCGTGCCACCATGATTCTGATAGCACCTCGGTGGCCCCGACAGCCGTGGTTCTCTCTTCTGTCGCAACTCAGTTCCAGGGAGCCTCTTCTTCTGCCTGTTTTTCCTTCTCTGCTTACGCAGAGTCGGGGTTCTCTTTTTCATCTCTGAACTCAACGGCTTGGTTCCTCGAGACTTAATGCCCTCTTTCCAGTTCTCTCAGCTGTACTGGATGTCCTGGAGGCGTCTCGGAAGGCGTTCACTCGCCAATGTTACCATCAGAAGTGGACCCGCTTTTCTTCCTGGTGTGCTACTCGACAGCAGGAGCCACTGTCTGCCTCCTTATCTGCTGTCCTGGATTATCTGTTACACTTGTCTGGCGCTGGACTCAAATCCTTTTCGGTTCGAATCCACCTTAGTGCCATTGCTGCTTTTCATCAGCCGATTGACGGGAAGCCTCTCTCTGTTCATCCTGTGGTTCATCCCAATTCATGAAAAAATTTTTCCACGTTCATCCGCCCCTTAAACCTCCTCCGGTGGTTTGGGATCTTAATGTGGTCCTTACTCGCTTGATGAAACCCCCATTCGAGCCGCTAGCGCGGGCTCACTTGATGTTTCTTACTTGGAAGGTTATGTTTCTTATTGCTCTCACTTCTGCCCGTCGTGTCAGTGAGCTTCAAGCCTTGGTTGCGGACCCACCTTTCACTGTCTTCCATCATGATAAGGTGGGTTCTCCGTGCCCATCCTAAGTTCTTGCCTAAGGTTGTTTCTGAGTTTCACATTAACCAATCCATTGTTCTTCCTGTGTTTTTCCGAAGCCCCATTCTCACCCTGGAGAAGTGGCTCTGCATTCTCTTGATTGTAAGCATGCGCTGGCCTTCTACTTGAAGCACACTGCTCCGCATTGTTCTGCTCCCCAGCTCTTTCTCTCTTTCGACCCTAATCGTTTGGGTCGCTCTGTTTCTAAGCGGACCATTTCTAACTGGTTGGCCGCTTGTATCTCCATTTGTTACACTCAGGTTCGTCTCTCCCTGCCATGTCGAGTCACAGGCCACAAGGTCAGAGCGATGGCGGCGTCAGTTGCTTTCCTCCGCTCGACTCCACTTGAGGAAATCTGTAAGGTTGCAACTTGGTCCTCGGTTTATACATTTACCTCGCACTACTGTCTGGATACTTTCTACAGGCGTGATGGCCATTTTGGCCAGTCCGTTTTGCAAAATCTGTTTTCCTAAATTGCCAACTCTCCCTCCATCCCATTCTGGTTAGCTTGGAGGTCTCCCACATGTAGAGAATATGCTGCCTGCTTGTCCTTGGATAAAGCACAGTTACTTACCGTAACAGGTGTTATCCCGGGATAGCAGATATTCTCACAACCCATCCACCTCCTCGTGGTTGGCTTCTTTGCTAGCTATCTGAATTGAGGACATGCTGAGGAGACGCATGCCCTAGACCGGGTGGGAGGGGCACACGTGCATGCACGGGCCAATCGCAAGCTTGAAGGTCTTCAAGCAAGTCTGCTTTCGAAAACGTCCGCTAGGGGGCTCCGTCAGTGACGTCACCCACGTGTAGAGAATATCCGCCTGCTGTCCCTGAATAACACCTGTTATGGTAAGTAACTGTGCTTTCCCTGATAATTGCTTCTTTGTTTATGAATTGAATTACTCATAATTCAATTGAAATACTCTATTCTATTGCCTTCAAGCTCAAAATCTTCATCATTTTCCGTGTTCATGATCTTCATCTTATATTCATTTCTAATCCCATGTTATTACACTCAGCTTTAAACAAACAAAAAAAGGTAAAGGGTAAATTTATTAGCATAAAAAGTCCTAGTATGTTTACTTGCAGCCTTTGTTGTATTATTTTCAGCAATATTTTGCTGGCATGCGGAATGCAATTGTTCTGTAGTTGTTACAGTCGGTATAAGTATGAATGGTGATCTTCTCCAATCAGTTGGTCATGTTTTTTTTTTCCTTCCAAATCTGTTGATACAGTCAAATGAGGGCCATGATAGCACCTTCTGAGTCTTTGATTAATTCAATTGGAATACCATTGATTCCAGATGACTTGTTTTTCGATAAAGCTTTAATTGCTGCTATGACTTTTCTTTTAAACTCCAAGCATTAGAAAAAATTCTTCATGGTGAAGAACCATTCTGAATGTCCCAAAAGCACCTGTCAGGTTTATAGTACAGGCAGACCTGGGTTAAGAATGAGTTACATTGTTTAAACCGTTCTTAAGTTGAATTTGTATGTAACTCAGATCTTGATTCTCTCCACAAAGCCGTGGGCAGCATTTCCTACATGCTGCCCCGGAAGGCTTCCCTCTGAGCATGTAGTAGTGGAAAATTTTCATTTTCCCTCCCAGTCAGATCCTACTATTCTTCCCACCTTCTCCACCTCCTTGAGGCCTCTCTTGCATCCCTTTCCACCCATCCCACTGTTCCTTCTCAACCACATTCAACATTTCTCCCTCTCAACTCTCTTCACTATGCATCTCTACTTCACTCCTCTCTCACCACCATGTCCAATAATTCTCTCTCCCTCCCTATGCCCAACAATTCTCTTTTTTCATTTCCCCATGTGCACCATCTCATTTTCCCTCTCACCCAGACACTCATGCCCAAGAATTCTCCCTTTCTATTCTCTCCCCCACCTCAGCATCTCTTTCCCTCACTTCCTCCATTCTTCCATCCTATGTCCCAAGTTCATACTCCTCTCCCTCCCTCTATTGTGTCCCAAGTTCATGCCCCCTCCCCTCCTTCCTTCCATCCTTTGTCCAAAGTTTGTGCTCCCTTCCTTCCTTCTGTGTCCCAACGTGCCTCCTCTCATATTCCAAAGTGCCCCAAGTTCATGCCTCCCTCCTGTTCTGGCTAGCTCCCTCCTCCTCTTTCCTTTCAGCCGCACATCAGAAGGAAGGATTCCGGGTCAGCCAAGAGCTGCTTATAGGAGCCATTGCCCACGGCTTTGTATAGAGAAACAAGTGTGCCTGGAAAGAAGGAGGAAAAGGGAGCCAGCCAGAACAGGTAAACACTCGCAGACGGGAGGCACGAACTAGGGACACAGAATAGGAGAGAGATAGGCACATTAGGATCCGGAAGGGAGAAGCAGGAACCCTGTTTGTAACTACAAATCCAAAATGTCTGACGTTCATAATCCGGGGACTGCTTGTTACTGCACTTGTAATTACCTCTACTTCTTGTTCGGCTTCTACTTCTGCTTCTGTCTCTATCCCTATCCCTCAGCCTCTCTTTGCTCCAACTTCGGCTCCGACTCCGACTCCTGCTGTAACTTCGGCTCCGACCTCGCCTCCTATTGTACCGGTCTCTGTAGGAATCTCTCCTAGGTGGGTTTCGGTCATAATCTCGCTTCCGTGAACGATCATCTTTCTTTCTGTCATCACGGTTCCTAAATAAAAACGAAAAATCAAGTCACTGAAAATGCACCATACTTTGACTACTGCCACCAAATATTTCTTTTTAACCAAATGCAATCTACACAAAGGGTTGAATTAACACAAGTCCTGAAACATTTTTTAATATGAAATAATGCACTCATCCATGTAAAGTAGTGTACATCTCTCACATTTACTGAGCCATTTGATCCAAGGATAAGAATTCAGATTGTAAACTCTTAAAAAAAGAGTTCCTAGGAAACTTAAAAATATGTATAGCAGAACAGATTCACAGATGGATGCGACTATGCAGTGAAGGAAGAACTGCACTTTTTTCTTAGGAACCAGGATGCTGTCTTAGGTACTGAGGCCAAGAACACAAAACTGTGTGTACAGGTTTCCATTTAAGAAACAGTTAAAAACTCAAGTTATTTGTTAATGCATTTTTGTCATTTATTAGTTGGCATTTGAAGAACAGAATCTGTTTGCTATTGTATTCCTGCGCTTTATTAGTTGACACTTGAAGAGAAGAAATTGTTAATTATGTAGATTTTATGATCTAGTTTGTCTTTTATGTATGCTTTTTATTGATGTAAACTGTTTAGTTTTTTTGCAAACAGTATTAAAAAGTTTTAAATAAATAAAATGGAACAAGATTCCTACAGTACATTGTCACTGGTTCTGCCAAGGCAATGTTATTCATGCTATTTTTTTGTAATTTTAGCCCCAAATCCTGGGAAAACATTCCAGATATTTTTAAAAGTATGCTTCTTTCCAAGGGCTCTCTATTCCCTATCCAGTCAAACTCACCTACAATTTGTTCCTCTATCCATAATTATATTTCCCAAGGAAACACTTTAATAGCTTGCATCTTCTGTACTCAAGTCACTTTTTTCCTGATTCAAGCATGAGCTATAGAAAGAAAATGTGCTGGCAGGCAGAGTCAATGGAAGATTAGGTTTATATCTTTGATAATCTTCTGTTACACCCTGGAGGATTCCATACACCAGGTATTCAATCGCAACCCGCAATCCGGGTGTTGCAGAAATCTACATCTTTTCTGAACACATGCTGCACTCCCCCTAGTGTGAGAATCAGTAAACAACCTTAGTTTAGTCCCAAAGTCAAGCACATACCAGCGAATTCAGGACAAGGGGGTACAGGGAAGAATCCCCATCAACATAAGTAATTCACAAACTGGTTTGCTCTGCAAAATATTAACAAGTAATAAACAGGTACAAAGGCAACTCAGAAAAACATTGAGGAACAATGTAGAACCAACCTGCCGTGTGCAATGAGCACCCCGAGAAAGGCCTTCAGTAACGAGCATACTCACAGAAAACTCCCCACAGGATCCGGCAACTGGCTGGAAAATGTTCAAGCCTATAAGGAGAATAACCGAGGCAAAAAGGAGCAGGCTATATAAACAATTGAATGTACACAGAAGGGCGGGTCATATGGAATCCTCCACGGACTAATAGAAAGAAGATTATCAAAGGTATAAACCTAATGTTCCATTCTGTTACATCCCTTCTGGATTCCATATGCTAGGTGATGTACCAAAGCCACTGCACCGCGGAGAACCAGCTTTTGATCCATACTGTTTTGGAAGATGCTCCTGAGTTTGCCCCTTACGAAGGACATGAAACGGGGCTCTGTAGGGCAATCAGCTGGCACTCCGCATGGAAAAACAAAACAGCGATTTGCAGATAAGTTCCTGTTTTTCAGCCATTTTATTAAAGGTTTAAAATTTACCAGGCTTTATAGAAACATAGAAAAAAGCAGCAGAAAAGGGCTATAGCCCACCAAGTCTGCCCATTCCAAGTATCTCCTCCCCTGAATTTACTCCCTTAAAGATCCCACGTGAGTATCCCATTTTCTCTTAAAATCCGTCACGCTGCTGGCCTTTATCACCTGGAGTGGGAGTCTGTTCCAATGATCCACTACTCTTTCGGTGAAGAAGTACTTTCACCAATGTCATTTAAAAGTGTTGTTGAATTGTTGATTGATTTATTTGAATCCTATTTAAATTCAATTCTCCACACTATATAGACACCAGGGTTTTGGGCGATTTATAACAATTCTTGCATTAATTTATAGCTTAAAGAGAAAAAATAAAAAAGCAATTTTTAAAAAAAATTTTGCACTATGAATTATAGATTTTTAGATTAGCCCACAGAGTGTTTTAAAATGATGTGAGTAGGTAATGTTTGCCAAGCACGTTTGTGCATTTGGCGGTGTTGAACCCTGGTGAACTCAGACAAAATCTTTCACACGAGTTCCCACCTACTGATTAAAACTCTGTTTGCAACATCCAAACAAACACTTGACATAAGGGGTTGTTAGCTCGAAACCCTTCAGGTGTCTGAAGAATAGAGAGCTGGTCTGGTTTTTGAAGTCCAAAGCCATGGTAACCAGAAAGGGACAGAAGAGCCTGCCCTCAAAACCAAGGTCCCGAAAACGGCATCAGAACTTGCCGCCACATCCACTCGATAAAACTGGGTAAAAAAATGAAGCAATGACCAAGTAGCCACCGTACAAATTTCATTAGGATAAAATGTGTGAGATTCCGCCCATGACGCAGCCACACTTCTCGTTGAGTGCACTTTAAGCAAGCTCGGTGGCTGCTTGCCACAGCTGATGTAAGTCACGGAAATGGCCATTCAAATCCATCAAGCGATCGAGAACTTAGTCTCCGGCCTACCATGGCGAGGCGCAGGAGTGAGAACAAAAAAGTGATCAGATAGCCTGGACTCATTAGTCTTTTCCAAATAATGGAGCAAAAACCCTCCTGACATCCAATTTGCATAAGATCTGATCTTTCCATTCTGAACCAGTTGGTTGAAATGCAGGCAACCTAATCTCCTGGTTGACATGAAAAGCCAAGACCACTTTCGGCAAGAAAGAAGGTACAGTAAGGAGAAAAACTCTCACCTCCGAAATACGGAGAAAGGGTTCCCTGTACAAAAGAGCCTGACACTCCAAAATAGTCTGCATCAAAACTAAGGCGACAAAAGAAACGGTCTTGATTGTAAGGTCCAAAAGAGAAAAATCCTTTGGGGGTTTGAATGGAGCCTCACCAAGGCCCTGCAAAATGATGTTAAGATTCCATGAAGGGAAAGGAAAATACAAGGGAGAATGCAGACGAAGCCCCCCCCCCCCCCATATGAACCTGGTCACATCCAGATGAGCAGTAAGTGAACAGGAACCCTTGCCCATTCTCCCGGGTACAGAATCTGTCAGCTGAGGAAATCTGCCTGAACGATATCGATGCTGGCCACATGAGCCGCTGAGAGCGACAGGAGGTGAGCCTCCGCCCACTGAAAGAGCATGCGAGCTTCTTAGCTCAAGCAAGCGCTTCTCGTGTCCCCTTGACAATTGATGCATGCCACTGTCATGGCATTGTCGAAGACAAGAAACGCTTTTCTTCCAGAAGGGGCTAGAGAGTGAGTAGTGCCAGCCAAATCACCTGAAGCTCCAGACGATTGATCGACAAACATTTCTGACGATGAGTTCACTGCCCCTGAATGGATCACTCCCCCCAGTGAGCCCCCCAACTCGACAGGCTAGCATCTGTCATAAGAGTCATCCACTCTGATATATGAAGAAGCCTGCCCTGAAGAAAAGCCTCTCCCTGAAGAAACGAGTTCAGATTGCTGCGAGCTGGCTCCGCCAGGGGAGCAGCATCAGAAGGGAATGATGCTCCGGAGACCACCGAGAGAGACGGGATTCTTGTAAAGGGTACATGTGAGCTCGGGCCCAGGGAACCACCTCCAAAGAGGCCACCATGGACATCAAAACCTGAAGATATAGTCAGGCTGTGGGAGCCGGTAGTCCAGAAGAGTTCTGATCTGCTGCTGAAGTTTCTGTCTGCATGCCTTGGGAAGAAAAACCCGACAGTTCTTGGTATAAAACAAGGAGCCCCAGATACTCCAATGTCTGGGAGGGCGTCAAAGTGCTCTTTTTGAAGTTGACAATCCACCCCAACATCTGCAACTGAGATACTACCGTTTCCACCGCACTCTCACACTCCGAACAAAATGGAGCTCGAATCAATCAGTCGTCCAGGTAAGGATGAACCTGAATCCACTGCTGGCAGAGAAATGCCACCACAACTACCATCACCTTGGTGAAAATGTGGGGTGCCATTGCGAGGCCGAAGATGAACTGGAAATGTTGTTGCAGAACAAGGAAACGCAGAAACCTTTGATGCTCCAGGTATATTGGAATATGGAGTTAAGTCTCTATGAGATCCAAGGATGCCAGAAACTCTCCTAGAGAGACAGCTGCTATGACCGTGCGCACAGTTTATGTCTGAAAATAGGGAACCTTCAAGAAGAAGTTTACCGACTTGAGATCCAGAATGGGCCTCCAGTCTTTAGAGCCATTCTTTGGCACGATGAAATATAAGGAGTATCTGACTAAGCCTGATTCTTGTTCTGCAACAGGTTCTATCACTGCAATGTCCAGCAGACGTTGCATGGTAGCGCAGACTCAGACTTCTTTTTCCAGCCGACACACCAGAGAATCCAGAAAGAGCTCCGGAGGCAGGCAAAAGAAGTCTATCTTGTGCCCCTTCTAAATGATGTCCAGGACCCATTGATCCAATGAGTCCACTCCCTCCAATTCAAGGAAGCTCTGACAGACTGGCGTCATTGGGTCTTCTGAGGAGTAGCCGCTGCTCGGGAGCTAGAGGCCTGAGGCCGCCTGGAAGGAGGTATTGATGCCCCTATATAGGACATTGGTGAGACCGCATTTAGAATAGGAGTAATCAAAGGAAATACTTTTTTACAGAAAGGGTGGTAGATGCATGGAACAATCTCCCGGAAGAGGTGATGGAGACAGAGGCTATGTCTTAATTCAAGAAGCCCGGGATAGATACGTGGGTTCTCTTAGAGAGAGGAAGAGATAATGGTTACTGTGGATGGGCCAACTGGATGGGCCATTTGGCCTATATTTGACATTATGTTTCTATGTTTCCATGAACTGGAATTGTTGAATCGAGGGCAGAAGCCCTATGAGTATCTCTGAGAAGAAGAGCTTGCTGAGTCCTGACGAAACCTGCGGGAGGAACAAAAATTACTACAATCCCCACCCGCTGGCCAACAAGACATATTCACAGGGAGAAGATTTAGGACAGTGTTCAGCCGCACTGGTCATAAGGTCATCCAGGCCTTTACCAAAAAGGAGCTGGCCCTTGAAAGGAAATTTGCTCAGAGTAGCCTTAGAGGAGGTGTCCCCTGTCCAATTACGGATCCAAAGAGTCCAATGCGTAGACACTGCATAGACACTGCATAAGCTGAGACCTTGCCAAGAATTCAAAAGAGATCATAAAGAGCATCCACTACATAATCCACTACATTATCCACCCCATCCATGATTAGTGGTGGACAAGAAGGAAGTTCTGCAGAGTCCTCGCAATCTGGAATGACAGGCATGCGGCGTAAAGGACATACTTATTCATTTATTATCTGAGATAGGACTTGATTAGAGAGTATTAAATTGATTCAAAGGCTTTCTAACTTTACGATCTTATCAGGTTTATGTTGACAGAAAACCATCTTTTGTTTGGAGATCAGTATGCAGAGTGCCACAGGGCTCCCCTTTATCCCCTCTCCTCTTCAATGTTTATAAGACTACTTTAAGAAAACTTAAGTTAATGAAATTAGAAACAATCTTTACATAAGATGATGATATTTTTATATGGCTAATTTTATTTGGCTTATTTTTATATTGCTAATTTATTTTTATATGGCTAATTTATCAACAAACATTTCAAGTATCTCTAGGCTTCAAGATTGGGCCCTATCTATTCGAATGAAATTAAATACTACGAAAACTAAATTATTATGGTTTGGCCCTGAAATAGATCTCTTACCTTCTTCAGTGAATTTGATGACCGGTGAATCATTAAAAATTGAACATTCTTCAAAGATCTTGGGGGGTTTTCTGGACTCTACCCTTTCATATCACTGTTAGAATAATCTATCTAAGAAGTGTTTTTTTAGCCTCCATATGTTAAGGAGGGTTCGTCATTTGCTCCATCAGCAGCATTTTGCCATACTGGTATAGGCTATAATATTAGCACAATTAGATTACTGTAACTCTCTTTGAATAGGTTACAGTTAATTCAGAATACTATGCCATGTTGATTTTTGAAAAGAAGAAATATGATCATATGTGTCCTCTTCTTGAAGCACTTCACTGACTTCCATTTTATTGTAGAGTTCAATTTAAATGTGCAACTATAACATTTAAAATTTTACATGGAATTTTTATACCCCTGGTAAACATCACTTTGAATTCCTCGCGGGCCTTAAAATCTAGCACATCTCAGATTTACAAACTGTCTTTTCCTTCCTTTAGAAGATCAAAAGTTACCAGTTACATCTCTCAATCCTTTCCATACTTATTTGTATCTATTTGGAATAAGCTTCCTGTTAAAATTAGAATATCTTTGTCCCTTCAAATTTTTAGAAAATAATTAAAAACACAACTTTTTTTACATTCTGAAAGTCATTAAACTCAATTGTATACTTTAGTTTGTAAGGTGGACTTGATTGGTCTCATATATGGAAGATGTATTAGTTGTTAGTTATTTCATCTTTAACCTTACTGTGAACCAAGTCGAGCTTTTGAATTGGAAGTTGACACGGTATACAAATCTAAGAATTAGATTAGATTAGAAGCGGCTACCACCGCCTTCAGCCCCAAAGTCACCACTTCAAAAATCTTTTTCAACATAATGTCCATTCTATGATCCTGAGAATCCCGAAGCATCACACCCCATCACTAGGGAGGGCTGTACGACTGATCACATGTACCGCAGTGGAATCCACTTTAGGCTGTTCTAAACCCTGCTAAACTTCAGGCACCAATGGATAAAGTTTCAACATAGCTTTAGAAGACCGCAAAGAGCTGTCTGGAAAGTCCCATTGTGCATGAAGCACTCCAAGAAGCTGCAGATGAGCAACAAAAAAGGAAACAGCACCTTATAATGGTCCAGGACCGAGGACTGAGAAGTGGAAGGAGGAGGATCCAGCTTAAACTCTTTGAAAATATCATCAATGAGAAAGGAAACAGAACTATGCTGAATGAGCCTGTGAACCATAGGGTCATCCCCAAATCCAGACTGGCAGGGCAACCAAGGCGACTAATCTCAGCAATGGTATCAGCCGGATCTAAATCAGAAGTGGTATCAAGAGACCACAGAGACATCACATCTGAATGGAAACTAATACAATTGAGGTCCACCATGGCCAGACAAGATAGCTCCTGAACAGGAAGCTTCACCACTGGCGTAACAGGCCTAGATGACTTCCTGCTGCGCTGAACATGCTGGGTCCGTAGAAAAAAACTTTCCATGGAAGCTGAATAAATTCTGGTGAAAGGTCACAGCCTGCGTCCATGTCAGGGAGCTGTTGAGATATGCGCTCCACTACAAAAGTCCCCAGACTCGGACGCCGGCGTTTTGCGCTAGAAGCCAGTAGAACCGCTGGATGAAATTCTTTCCCGAAGTCACAGACCAAGGTCGGCTCCCCAGCCCGTGAGACCGCGAAGGAGGCCAAATCCAAAGTTCCTGTACTACCCCCCACCTTGTGTACTATGGCATACGGTACATGGACACTGATCCAGCGCCAATCCGGTGCAATCATAGCACAAATTCAAGAGATTAGATGTTGGGGAGTCCATCCCAAATGATTTTTAATCAAATTGAGGGGTTTTGAGGCAAAAAAGCACAGTTACTTACCGTAACAGGTGTTATCCAGGGACAGCAGGCAGCTATTCTCACATCCGACGGAGCCCCGATTCGGACGCCTCACAAGCTTACTTGCTTGAAGAAACTAGAAGTTTCGAGTCGTCCATATCACGCATGCTCGAGTGCCTTCCTGCCCAGCACAGGGAGCGTCTCCTCAGTTCAGTTAGCTAGCAGAGAAGCCAACCAGGGGAGGTGGGTGGTTTGTGAGAATAGCTGCCTGCTGTCCCTGGATAACACCTGTTATGTTAAGTAACTGTGCTTTATCCCAGGACAAGCAGGCAGGTATTTTCACATATGGGTGACCTCCAAGCTAATCAGAATGTGATGGTGGGAGTGATGGCAACTTAGGAGAATACATTTTGTAATACTGTTTAGCCAAACTGTCCATCCTGTCTGGAGAAAGTATCCAAACAATAGTGAGAAGTGAAGGTATGAACTGAAGACCAAGTAGCAGCCTTGAAAATTTCCTCAATAGGTGTAGATCTGAGGAAAGCTACTGAAGCTGCCATTGCTCTGACTTTATGGGATGTGACTTTACTGTGAAAGGGTAATCCAGCCTGGGCATAGCAGAAAGAGATACAAGCCTCCATCCAGTTGGAGATGGTACGCTTAAAAATAGGATGTCCCAATTTATTTGGATCGAAGGAGACAAAAAGTTGAGGAGCAGATCTGTATGGTTTGGTGCGTTCCAAGTAGAAGGCCAAAGCACGTTTACGTCCAGAGTATGAAGAGAGGATTCTCCAGGGTGAGAATGAGGCTTTGGAAAAAACACTAGAAATACAATAGATTGGTTGAGATGAAATTCTGAGACCACTTTAGGTAGGAATTTCGGAAGAGTACGAAGAACCATCTTATCATGATGGAACACAGTGAATGGCGGGTCAGTAACTAAAGCTTGCAGCTCACTGACTCATCGAGCAGAAGTGAGGGCAATGAGAAATACCACTTTCCAAGTGAGATACTTCAGATGAGCCTTATCAATTGGTTCAAATGGAGGCTTATGAGTTGAGAAAGGGCAACATTGAGGTCCCAAACCACAGGAGGCGGTTTGAGAGGAGGCTTGACACTGAAAAGTCCTTTCATGAATCTGGAAACCACTGGTTGAGCAGAGGGGTTTCCCTTCAATAGGCTGATGAAAAGCCGCAATTGCACTGAGATGGACTCATATAGATGTAGTCTTGAGACCAGAATTGGATAAGTGCAAAACATAGTCCAAAACAGAAGATAAGGAGGAATGCTGAGGCTCCTTATTATGAGAAAAACACATTGTAGAAAATCTAGTCCATTTTTGGTGATAGCATTGTCTAGTTGTAAGCTTTCTAGAAGCTTCTAAAATGTCTCTTACAGATTGAGAAAACTGAAGAGGGGTTCTGTTGAGAGGTACCAGGCTGTCAGGTGTAGAGACTGCAGGTTGGGATGAAGCAGAGATCCCTGACTCTGTGTAAGCAGAGAAGGAAAAACTGGTAGAAGGTTTGGCTCCCTGATGCTGAGTTGAAGTACAAGGGAGTACCAGGGTTGTCTCGGCCACTGAGGAGCGATTAGAATCATGGTGGCATGATCGTTCTTCAATTTGACCAGAGTCTTGAGAATGAGAGGGAATGCAGGAAAAGCGTAGAGGAAAAGATTTGTCCATCCCAGAAGAAAAGCATCTGCCTTGAGGCGGTGAGGAGAGTATATCCTGGAGCAGAACTGAGGCAGTTTGTAGTTGTGGGGAGCTGCAAAGAGGTCTATCTGAGGCGTTCCCCACTGTGAAAAAATTTGATGAAGAGACGAGGAATGGAGAGTCCATTCGTAAGGTTGCAGGAGACGACTCAAGTTGTCCGCCAAGCAATTCTGTGCCCCTTGAATGTAGACAGCTTTGAGGAAGGTGTTGTGACGGATTGCCCTGTCCCAAACTTCCAGAGCTTCTTGACAAAGGGAGGCAAATCCTGTCCTTCCCTGTTTGTTGACATAATACATGGCAACTTGGTTGTCTGTGCGAATGAGGACTACTGTGTCGTGAAGCAGATGTTGAAAAGCATGGAGAGCTTTGAGGATCGCTCCGAGTTCCAACTGATTGATGTGACACTGACATCTGTACTGGTCCAGAGGCCTTAAGTACGGAGACCATCGATATGAGCGCCCCAAGCGTAGGTGGAAGAGTCTGTCGTGAGGACCTTCTGATGGGGGGGCGTTTGAAAAAGCAAACCTCTGGAAAGATTGGAAGAGAGCATCCACAACGGAGAGACTGCTTCAAAGAAGGAGTGACTATGATGTGTCGAGAAAGAGGATTGCAAACTTGCGTCCATTGAGATGCCAGGGTCCACTGAGTAATTCTGAAGTGAAGTCTGGCCAAAGGAGTCACGTGTACTGTGGAGGCCATGTGACCCAGAAGTACCATCATGTGTCTCGCTGAGATGGAAGAGCAGGAAGACACTGTTTGACAGAGTTGAAGAAGAGCTTCCAGACGTTGTTGCGGAAGAAATGCTCTGAGTAGGACAGTGTCCAGTAAAGTTCCAATGAATTGTAGATTCTGTGAGGGCTGAAGGTGAGATTTGGGAAAGTTGATTTCGAATCCCAAACTTTGTAGGAACCAGATAGTCCGTTGGGTCGCTACAATAACCCCTTGAGCTGTGGAATCTTTGATTAGCCAGTCGTCGAGGTAGGGAAATACCCGAAGACCATGATTCCGTAGAGCTGCTGCTACCACTACCAGACACTTGGTGAACACTCTGGGAGACGAGGTCAGGCCGAAGGGTAGAACTCTGTATTGGTAATGCAGATTCCCCACCCGAAATCTGAAGTTTTGACGGGAGGCCGGATGGATGGGAATATGAGTGTAGGCCTCCTTGAGATCCAGAGAGCATAACCAGTCGTTCTGCTCGAGAAGGGGATAAAGAGATGCCAGGGACAACATGCAAAATTTTTCTTTGACTAGAAATTTGTTGAGAGCCCTGAGATCCAGAATAGGTCGCAGATCGCCCGTCTTCTTCGGAAGAAGGAAGTAACGGGAGTAAAAGCCCCTGTTCTGCTGTTCCAAAGGAACTGGTTCGATGGCATGGAGATGAAGCAGAGCTTGTGCTTCTTGAAGAAGAAGGGCGGTCTGGGATGGATTGGAAGGATACTCTTGGAGGAATCTCTGGTGGAACCTGAGTGAAATGGAGAGAGTATCCTTCCCTGATGATGGTAAGCACCCAGAGGTCGGATGTAATTATCGTCCATCGGTTGTAAAAATTATGGAGACGATCTCCTATAGGGGGAAAAGGAGACAGAGACAGAATGGTGGAGGTTATGCTCTGTTGTAAACAGTCAAAAGGCTGAGGAGCCTTAGGTACAGCATAAGGTTGGGATTTCTGTTGCTTCTGAAGTTGCTGTTTTTTCAGAGGAGGGCAAGTATAAGGAGCTGGCTTTGGAGCAAAATGCCTTTGATAGATAACAGCAGGGCATGCAGGCTTGGCAGGAGCTGGCTTTGGTTTGGGTCTGACGATTGAAGCAAATTATTTTTCATGGTCAGATAATTTCTTGGTGGCTGCCTCGATGGATTCATCAAAGAGGTCATTGCCTTGACCAGGAATGTTAGCCAGGCGGTCTTGAAGGTTAGGGTCCATGTCAATGGTACGAAGCCATGCAAGACAACGCATAGCTACAGAGCAAGCAGCCACTCGGGCAGATAACTCAAAGGCATCGTAAGATGATTGCAGGAGATGGAGATGTAATTGAGAAAAAGAAGCAATGACTTCTTGAAACTCAAAATGCATATGGTTATCCATATAAGCCAAAAACTTTGGTAGAAGAGAAAGAAGAAATTCAAAATAAGTGATGAAATAAAAATTATAATTGAGGACTTTAGAGGACATCATAGCATTCTGGTAGATGCAACGTCCAAATTTGTCCATAGTTTTTCCCTCCCTTCCAGGAGGAACTGTGGCATAGACCTTGGAAGGATGGGATCTCTTCAAGGAAGATTCAACTAGCAGGGATTGATGAGATAACTGTGAGTTGTCAAATCCCTTGCGATGCACCATCTTATACCTCGAGTTCAATTTTCCTGGAACTGCTGGTATGGAAAAGGGGGTCTCCATGCATCGAGCAAAAGTCTGGTTCAAAAGCTTATGAAGCGGAAGCTTGAGACATTCTGCCGGAGGCTGAGGATGACGCATGACATCGAGATATTCCTTAGAATATTTGGAGCCAGTATCTAATTGTACATCCAAGTCTACAGCTATCTGTCGCAGGAAAGACGAGAAAGATAGCTGATCTGGCAATGCCTTGTCTTGAGAAGGACTCAAGGACGTCGAGGCAGCATGTGTTGAAGAAGAAGCTTCAGCATGGAAAAAAGCCTCATAGGAACCCAGTGACTTGGACGAGGCAATCGAGACTGGAATATCCTCGAGGTCCCGAATGAGGAGTAGGTGGTCTGGTCAAGGTTGGAGTATAGTGAGGCTTTGAGGAAGATGGTTTATCCTGCGAAGAATGATGCATGGATGAATGCCTCTATGAAGGCCTCGAACGGTGGTGAGAACTGTGTCTAGAACCAGATCTCGAGGACCAAGGAGATTTTGCCTCGGAGACGGAAGCAGCCGATGCCAATGTATGAATAGGGCTAGAGGCTGTAGATCGAAGCTCCAGAGCCTTGGAGGAGGAACCTCGATGCACTCACAAAGACTCTGCTCTTTGCTGAGAGTGTAGGGCTTCCTGTCGATGCACTCACAAAGAATCTACTCCTTGCTTTTCATGCTTGGATGGCAGACCAGACACTCGCAGAGACTCTGCTCCCTGCAAAGAGTGTGATTCCGACAGGGACATAGGAAGCGGCTCGACCTCGCGGGAGTCTGCTGAATGCCTAGGCAGGATAATAGGAAGCAGTTTAGGACCCATAATAGTAAGGTACTGAAGAAACTACTAAGTCGAAACACACTCACACTGCCTCGAAGGAACCTCCTGGCAAGGCAGGTGGTTCGGTTTCAGACGCGGATCCCACCTTGCCGGCTTCTTTCCAGACCATATTAGAGAAGCAGCTCTTCCCAAGCCCGTTAAATAAACTTTCCATAAAAAGCTGACAAAACGGAAAAGCTTTGCACCAGAGGTCCCAAGGACCCCTGGAGAATTAGGGCCTCCTCTACCACCATATGCTTGTATTTTACCCCCTCATTGCGTGTTACCTTTGAGCAGAATCTCTTCCCCACAGACCATTCTTTCTAGGGATTTTGTTGTTCCAAGACCCTGGAGGAATGGTTAGAGGCTCAGCCCGAAGCTCCCACCCCCTTCTTCTTACAGCACGTGGAACACAACTGCTCCTCATCCAGTAAATCTGTACAAAGAAGGAATTGGGACTAGATTGACATAGGGCTTCCATTACAGATGATCCCTAGGCAAAACAGGGGCTATGAGGCAGAAAAAAAGCACTTTGAAAAAAATTTATTATTTTTTTTTTTTTGGTTTGTTGGGGGTTTTTTTGCTAAAAATCCAAGATGGCCGCTGCCAAAAAAAAGTGTGACAAAAACAGCCTGTGGGAACTCAACTGAAAAATAAAAAATGTCATAAAAGGGGTTTTGGAGGTGAGGGATCCAATTCCTCAGAAAGCCTTGAATATGACTTTTTCCCTGTGAATGCAAACTTTACCCAAGCGCTTAACATGAAGGCCACTGGCCACAGACTGATCCCCCAGGGAGATAGCACTGAATAAATAAGGTTCAAATAACCAGGTGCCGAATCATCCAGAAAAACTGCCTGAGCAAAATGTATTTGTTTGTAACAAAGTGCAAGTATTCACACATAGAACCTAAATACTGATAATGAAAAATAAGCAAAGCTTATACAGGGAAAAAAGCAAAGCTTATACAGGAAAAAATATTTCTAAAGATTATTATTAATAGTGGTAAACAAACATGCAGCATTTTCAGGATAAGGCCACCATCTAAATTTGGGCTTGTTCAATTATCATCTTATTCCAAGGCCATGTTTTTAGATTTTGTTTTTTCTTGGATTGTTATTCATGTTCTTTGTTCCATTGTCTATTATGGTCAGGACAAACTTTTTTATACAGATATCTCTTAATGACACACTAACCAGTTGGTCTAGAAATGTTAAGATAATGGATGCTAAACTAACTTAAGAGTACCTGCTTAATAGTGTGGTCCAAACAATTAACACATTTCGTTTATCCACAAGGCTAATTTTATTCCTTTATATAAAAACTAGTGTTTAAGCCCGTTACATTAACGGGTGCTAGAACAGACTGCTGGCACTGTGATTTTTTGCAGTGTGGAGAGGATTAGATGAATTCTGGCAAAATAATGTGAGGCGCTCAAGAGGTTTTGATTTTTTGGTGGTTTTTTAATGTTGCTGTTCCCTGCTCAGCGGTTTTGTAGCAGTGTGCAAGCATTTGATTGTTGTAGGGAGGCACGGACGCAGCAATTACATTTTTCCGTTAATATTATTGTGCGCTCAGATGCTTCCCTGCTCGGCAGTTCTATTGTACTGCGCATGCGTTTTAATGTGGCACAAAAGCATGAAGGCACAGAGATTCAATTGTAGTGTGCATGCGCTAACTAAGGTATTATTATTATTTCGTTTTAAATTCTTTATTTATTTTTACACTTTCAATAAGTGAAAATAGTAAAGAATACATTTTATACATAAAACAGCACTTAATATTCTTACATGACTTATAAAGAGTTATAACCCTCCCCCCTACCCCACATTATCCATCAAGTTATCCATTAGTTATCAAAGTTTATAAGTAATCTATATGAAATATAACTTATCCACATATTAAACATTTATAAACCTTAAGAAACTGTTACATAATCCTTCCCCCCCCCCCTCTCAATCTCACAAGGAAGATAAGAATTCATGTAAAAACTTTATTCTCACCCTCCCCTTTCCCTGGATATGCAAATTAATACATCAATAAAAATCCAACTACAGTGATTCTAAATCCATAGGCCCCATATTAATTTGAAATTTTTTGTGTTCCCTAAGAACATAAGAAAAACCTTCACCGGATCAGACCGAGGTCCATCCAGTCCGGTGATCCGCACACGCGGCGGCCCCTTTAGGTACTCCCGAATGGAGACCCAGATATACCGTAGCCCTCAATATGATTTGCAAGAAGGTGTGCATCCAACTTGCGCTTGAATCCCAGAACAGTAATCTCTGTCACAACATCCTCCGGGAGAGCATTCCAAATTCCCACCACGCGCTGTGTGAAAAAGTACTTCCTGATATCCGTCCTGAACCTGCTGCCACTCAGTTTCAGTCTATGGCCTCTTGTCCATGTCACATCTGAAAAAGTTAGTAACGCTGCTTCTTGGTCTATTTTATCAAAACCTTTTATTATTTTAAAAGTCTCTATTAAATCCCCTCTCAGTCTTCTCTGTTCGAGGGTAAATAGTCCCAATTTCCTAAGGCGTTCTTTGTAGCTCAAATTCTCCAATCCCTTGACAAATTTCGTGGCTCGCCTCTGTACCCTCTCCAGCAGAGTTATATCTTTCTTGAGGTATGGAGATCAGTGTTGTACACAGTATTCCAATTGCGGTCTGACCATTGCTCTATAAAGTGGCATTATTACATCTTCCGATCTACTCGTGATCCCCTTCTTAATCATGCCCAACATCCTATTTGCTTTCTTCGCCGCTGCCGCACATTGAGCCGAAGGCTTTAGGTTTCTGTCAATCAGTACCCCCAAATCCCTTTCTTGTTCTCAATTTGCTAATGTCGCCCCCAACATCTTATACTCGTGTTCTATGTTTTTTTTCCCTAGATGCATCACCTTGCATTTGTTTATGTTAAAATTCATCTGCCACTTAGTTGTCCACGCTTCTAGCTTGTTCAGATCCTTCTGGAGTTCCTCGCAGTCCCTTTGAGAGTCAACCGCACGACATAGTTTTGTATCGTCTGCAAACTTTATTATATTACAAGTTGTTCCCTCTTCCAGATCATTTATAAAAATATTGAACAAGATCAGCATTCCTTTTCTCTAATTTATAAATTAAACATAATTTGCCAAAATGTAAAGTTAAGTCGATCCCAATTTTTCCAATTTTGTGTGATTATCATTGATGAAAAACACACAAAATTTTACATAAAAAAAGTTTAGGGGTCGCCCCACTTCGCTGTTTTTTTTTTTTTTTAAACTATAGGCTTAACAATATATTGTAATTATTTTGCAACTGACTATTAATCAACAATCTATGATATAAGAGCTGCCTTTGATGCAGAAGGAAAATTCTTTCAGAGGTTGGCCACTATTCAAAGAACAAATTGCTTCAGTTCTTCATCTTTTGCCACAGTATTGTTATATTTTTCAACGAGGCTTATCCCTCGTTGTGCTGCATCATTAACAGTCAGTCAATTTGGATGCCCGATTCAAAAGTTCCTTGAAAACTGGATCGTCAGTCCGTTCTGTGGGATGTTTCTTCAGTAATATTTTTGCTTTTGCTGATCCTTCTTCACTCAAGACATCAAAAAAATGACTGTGTTCTTTTTGTTACAAGACTTTCAAAGGTCACAGGTTCCATTTCATCTGTACACATGAGACATAAGAACATAAGAATAGCTTTACTGGATCAGACCAATGGTCCATCAAGCCCAGTAGCCCGTTTTCATGGTTGCCAATACAGGTCACTAGTACCTGGTCAAAACCCAAGGAATAGAAAAATTCCATGCTACCGATCCAGGGCAAGCAGTGGCTTCCCCCATGTCTCTCTCAATAACAGACTATGGACTTTTCCTCCAGGAAATTGTCCAAACCTTTCTAAAACCAGCTACGCTATCCAGTCTTACAACCTCTGGAAACGCGTTCCAGAGCTTAACTATTCACTGAGTGAAAAATAATTTCCTCCTATTGGTTTTAAAAGTATTTCCCTGTACTTCATCAAGTGTTCCCTAGTCTTTGTAATTTTTGACGGAGCAAAAAATCAATTCACTTGTACCCGTTTAACTCCACTCAGGATTATGTAGACTTCAATCAGCCATCTCTTTTCCAAGCTGAAGAGCCCTAACCGTTTTAGTCTTTCCTCATATGAGAGGAGTTCCATCCCAGTTATCATCTTGGTCGCTCTTCTTTGAACCTTTTCAAGCGCCACTATAACTCTATTCCAGTCCAGATTTTCAGGCCCAATGGGATATTCCCGTTGAGCTATTTTATAAAGAAAACAGTTGTGTAGTATGATTTGTTCACAGAGAGTGGGTTTGGTAATATGTTATTTAAATCAGTGTGATATAAATATATTTATTATGTGGTAATAAAATATAAAAAATGATAAGTGCAATAGAAAGCTTCTTAAAGTTAGTAGGTATTTACTATATCTTTCTTGAGTTAAGGAGACCAGAATTGAATGCAATACTCCAGATGAGGTTGCACCATGGAGCAATACAAGGGCATATAGCATTCTTAGTTTTGTTAACCATCCCTTTTTTAATAATTCCCAGCATCCTGTTTGCTTTCTTGGCTGCTGCCGCATTGGGCAGAAGGTTTCATCGTATTGTCTACGATGATAACCAGATTTATCATGGGCGTTAATCCCCCAAGATGGACCCTAGCATCCAGTAACTGTGATTCAGGTTTTTCTTTCCAATGTGCATCACTTTGCATTTGTCCACATTAAATTTCATTTGCCATTTGGACGCCCAGTCTTCCAATTTCCTAAGGTCCGCCTGCAATTTTTCACAATCCACATGCATTTTAACAACTTTGAACAGTTTACTGTCATCGGCAACTTTAATCGCCTCACTTGTCGTTCCAATTTCCAGATCATTTACAAATAAGTTAAATAGCATTGGTCCCAGTACAGACCCCTGCAGCACTCCACTGTTTACTCTCCTCCATTGAGAAAAACGACCATTTAATCCTACCCTCTGTTTTCTGATAACCAATTCCTAATCCACAACTGAACTTTGTCTCCTATCCCATGACTCTTTAATTTTCTCAGGAGCCTCTAGTGGGGAACTTTATCTAAATTTTCTGAAAATCTAGATACACTATATCAACCAGCTTACCTTTATCTACATGTTTATTCACACTTTCAAAGAAGCCAAGCAAATTTGTGAGGTAAGATCTTCCTCGGCTGAACCCATGTTGACTCTGTCTCATTAAATCATGTTTGTCTACGTGTTCCACAATTTTATTTTTTATAATTGTTTCTACCATTTTGCCCGGCACTGAAGTGAGGTTTACCGGTCTGTAAATCATGTGAACACCTTCCACAAATCTGAGATACATCCAAATGACAGACGCTCTCTTTATAAAGCTGTGTAGACCTCCTTAAGATCCATTGAAAACAGCCAATTAAGATTGAAGAAAAGATACTCAAGAAATTAACTTTTATTGAGGAATTTAAGTTTCAGGTGATCCAGGAAGAACCCAAATCCTCATTCCAGTGAGCAGTTTTGAGCTCTCATGAGGAACTTTAGCAAATGCTTTCTGAAAATCTAGATACACTATATCAACTGGCTCACCTCTATCCACATGTTTATTCACACCTTCAAAGTAGTCAAGTAAATTTGTGAGGCAAGATCTCCCTCGGCTGAACCCATGCTGACTCCGTCTCATTAAATCGTGTTTGTCTACGTGTTCCACAATTTTATTTTTTATAATTGTTTCTATCATTTTGCCCGGCACTGAAGTGAGGCTTACCAGTCTGTAATTTCCCAGATCTCTCCTGGAGCCCTTTTAAAAAATTGGCGTAACACTGGCCACTCTCCAATCTTCAGGTACTACAGACGATTTTAGCGACAGATTACAGATCACTAACATCAGGCCAGCAATTTCATGTTTGAGTTCTTTAAGTATCCTGGGAAGTATTCCATCCGGTCCAGGTGATTTATCACTTTTTAACTTATCGATTTGGCTTAGTACATCTTCCAGATTCACTGAGATTTCTTTCACTTCCTCTGCATCATCACCCTTGAAAACCATTTCCGGTTCAGGTAGATCTCTTACATCTTCTTCCATAAAGACAGAAGCAAAGAATTCATTCAGTCTTTCCGCTATGGCCTGAGCACCCCTTTTGCTCCTTGATCATCCAATGGTCCTATAGATTCCCTCACAGGTTTTCTGCTTCTGATGTACCTAAAAAAAATAGTTGAGTTTTTGCCTCTTTTGCAAGTTTCTTTTCATATTTTTTCTTAGCTATCTTTATCAATGCTTTGCATCTAACTTGCCAGTGCTTGTGTTTCTTCTTATTTTCTTCATTTGGATCCTTTTTACATTTTTTAAAGGATGTTTTTAAGGCTCTAATAGCCTCTTTCACATCACTTTTAACCACACTGGCTCTCGTTTCCTCTTTGCTGATACGTGGAATATATCTAGTCTGGGTTTCCACAATGGTATTTTAGTAACATCCAATCCTGGTTTACAGTCCTAACCTTTGCAACTGATCCTTTTAGCTTCTTTTTAACCATTTTCCTCATTTTATCATAGTCGCCCTTTCTAAAATTAAAAATGAATTTGAAATGAATAAAATTTGAAATGAATAAAAATACTAATTTTTTTTTTTTTTTTTTTAAACCCCAACAGTTTTATTGGTTTTGCAATCGATCCCTGACCCAAACCCGATTCACCAAACTGCTGCCAATCAAATAATCTACCCGATCCGATCCACCTATGCAAATGAGGGGAAATGGCATGCAAAAATAGGAAGCCATCAATTCTACAGTAATTTATTTTGCGATGTTACTCCCGGTATCAGCTCAAATTTAATCACGTTATGATCACTGTTTCCCAGCGTACCCAACACAGTTAACTCATTTACTATGTCTTGCATTCCACTAAGGAACAAATCTAAAATAGCACCCCCTCTTGTCAGTTCCCGGACCAGTTGCTCCAAGAAGCAGTTATTTATGACATCTAGAAATTGTACCTCCCTAGCATTCCCCGATGTAACATTTAACCAGTCAATGTTGGGGTAATTGAAATTACTATAATTTTCCTAACTTAACCACAATATATCTGAAGGATAAGGCAAAAACCCTGACAATCACTCCTGCAGTATCATTGGAAACCCAAAAATTGGGTGAAAAAAAGGCCTGTTATACTTCATATGGCCGTAAAAAAAACTCAGTCAGAAATGTTTGATTATTTTTACTTTTAAGTTCTCCAAAGCTGCTCATAACTTAGCGCTAGAGTTTAGACTTATCATTCAAAAATGCAGCATCAAAAAACAGAAACCAACACTTAGGGCTCCTTTTATCAAGCCGCGCTAGCAGTTTAACACACGTAATAGCACGCGTTAAACCGCTGGCCATTACCGCCTCCTCTTGAGCAGGCGGTAGTTTTTGGCCAGCGCGTGATGATATGTCACGTGCATTAACCCCGCTAGTGTGGCTTGATAAAAGGAGCCCTTAGCTTGTTCTTTAATTTGGTCTGTTCGTTAGTGCTTTCCTGCACAAGGCAACTTCAGCAGCGTTTCCAACAGCCAAGGAGCTGGTCTAAGCAATCAGCAGAGATCCAACAGGGTCATCCCCATTTCGTCCACCGGCTTCTTCAGGAATCTCCTGCAAGCTCCATTCCAATCTTGGGCACCATATCGCCAGAGCAAAAGCAAAATTAAAAAAAAAAAATAAAAAAACCACCCAAACACAGCAGCAAATGTAGCTTCAGAGTGGCACTAAGATCCACTCTCTCCTGGGCGGAAATACGATCTTCAGTCACAGCCCCATCCCTTCTCAACACTAAGCCAATATTAACTTCCCTCTGCCATATGGAACGAATTTAAAAAAGTTTCTTTAAAGATCTTCTTATTACAGCTTCGTCACCAAGTCCTCATCAAAGAACCATCATATATCCACCGCTGCTCCTTCTGCAGCAAGCAGCGCCGCCAATCACTGTGGGGTGGTGATTCCCCAACTCTCTCTAGAACCAGGCATCTCAGAACATTAAAGGTGTGCCGAAACTGTAAACGATGCCCCACTAGGGTTCCTCCATCTTGCGGGTATTTAAACAGCAACTGTGCTCTAACAATCTTTTCCTCAACTTGCGGGAAGTCTGTCTCATATACACCATCTTACAGGGACACCAGATCACTCCCTCTGTATTGCATGAGGTTTTCACTGTTAGTTTATACACCTTTCCTGTCTGAGGATTATACTTTTCCTTTAGTTTGCCAGTTTAAAACTTCTTGGATTTAAATGGAGGACTTGAGCTAATTTTACCATTATAATTACTCTTTTTTGTTTGTTTGTTTAAATCTTGATAAAGCATGGATTTACTATGCCTTGGCTTTGTAAATTTGTTTGGTTTAATTTGCTTTCTGTACAAGTTGTACTTGATACTATATTTGAAATGAATAAAAATACTAATTTTTTTTTTTTTTTTTTTTTAAACCCCAACAGTTTTATTGGTTTTGCAATCGATCCCTGACCTAAACCCGATTCACCAAACTGCTGCCAATCAAATAATCTACCCGATCCGATCCACCTATGCAAATGAGGGGAAATGGCATGCAAAAATAGGAAGCCATCAATTCAATAAGCAGAAGAAACACCAATTGGGTTTGCCAATCAGAAAGTAAGTGACTGCTGGGACAAAGTCGCTTACTATCCTTGCCGACTCTCCTGCCCTCTTCCACCCTTACAACCAAACTGTAAAATATCTTTAAAACCACAAGCTTTCAATGCACTTTTTGCAGAATATATAAAAAAGGAAATATTCCTTTTTTTATATATTCTGCAAAAAGCACATTGCGAGCCTGTGGTTTTAACCTAACAAAAGTGCCCCTCAAAAATATCCCCCCCCCCCCGATGCCCGCCGTCGTCACCCCTACCAAATTATGGCAGGAGGGATTTCCATTTCCTCCTGCCATTGGAAAAAAAACAAAACCAAACTTCCCCGACGCTGCGCAACCTCCTCCCCCTCCCGCGCGCAAATTAATAAGGCAGGAGGGATGCCAACTCCTTCCTGCCATCACAAACCCCCCACCGCCATCAGCCGTGCCAGTTCCGGCCTACCCCCCTCCCTGCACCTTTAAAAAGTTGGGAGCAAAAGGGGTGCTCAGTCCCTCCTGCTCTAGGCCTCTAACAATGATGAACTGCGGCCTTAGACCCCACCCTGGTGCATCATGTGATGCATGGGGAGGGGCTTAAGGCCCTGATTGGCTCAGGCGCCTCGGACTCTTCCCTTGATAGGGGCATGGGGCGCCTCAGCCAATCAGGAACTTCCTTAGGGAGGAATCTAAGGAAGTCCATGATGGGGAATCAGATTGCTCTTTCTGTAGGTCACAATTCATACCAGGTCCTACAGCACCTAGATCACTTGATACACCGCACGCCCACCCTCGATCAAAGAGGGAGCTCTAATCAGTCATCCAAGTAAGTGTGTACCTGCAGACCGAATTTCTGTAAGTAAACTGCCACGACCACCATCACCTTGGTGAAGGTACAAGGCGTTGTTGCCAGCCCAAAGGGCAGAACTGAGAACTGGTAATGATGTTCTAATACAAGAAACTGCAAGATGAGGGGCCAGAAATATCAGAATGTGCAAGTAAGCTTCTGTGAGATCCAGAGAGGCAAGGAACTCTCCTAGAGCCACTGCTGCAATGATCAAACGATCATCTCCATGTAAAAGCGTGGAACTTTGAGAGCCACATTCATGTGCTGAATATCCAGAATAGGCTTCCAATCTTCAGAGCCTCTCTTTGGCATGATAAAGTATATAGAGTTTCTGCATGAGCCCGAGAGGTCGGGTGGCGCTAGTTCCACAGCTTGAATATCCATCAAATGTTGAATACTACTACTACTGCTACTACTACTACTAGAAGCCCCTTGTTCGGTTAACGTGCGGGAGAGTCCACAATCCAATCTGTCAGAGGCAGGGCAAATTCCAGCTTGTAGCACAACCAAACAATGTCCAACCTACTGGTCAGAAATGCTGAGAGTCTTCCCCCTATCTGAAGTGGAGCATCCCTCAACCTGGTGTCATTGCGTCTTATTGGCAGAGGGTGCAGGACGAGAGGCGGAGGGCTAGGATTGTCTGTAGCCAGTATACTGGTACCGGGAGCCCTGGGAAAATCTCTGCAACATGGCACTCGCATGCATGTGGGATCGCCAGGAGCCCCAAAAATTAAAGCGATAAAAATCTCTAGAGGTCAAAGGTCTGCTATCAGGCAGAGTCTTAAGGCAACAATCCACCACAGAATTTATGAGGTCGTCAAGACCCTTGCCAAACAAAGTCTAGCCAAAGTAGTCTTGGAAGTAGATTCGCCAGCCCACTGTCTGATGTAGAGCATCCTGCAGACAGAAATGGAGTACGGCGACACTTTTACCAAAACCCACATAAGGTCATACAATGTGTCAGCAACATGATCTGATCCAGCCAGCGTGCACAGCCTAGAGAGACAGGCACGTGTGTTTCAAAGGACACCATTGACGCAGACTTTATGCCTAAAGCAGCTGCATTAAAAAGTCTCCAGAGGACCACATCCACACGGCAGTCCAGCATATCCTTAAGCACCACACCACCTTCACTGGGTAGAGAGGTGCGCTTAGTCATCTGTGCAACCAAATAATCCACCATAGGCTGACCCAGAGATGCTAACACTCCTGTGCCAGAAGATACAAGTAAGACATGACTCTTACTAACTTAAGAGGACCTTCCAGAGAGTCATACCACTTTGAGATTAGAACGCTCATATCAGGGTGCCAGGGGAAGGTAGCAGACTGCTAGCAGACACCACAAAGCCAAGAGGAAGGGGACGGTGCCAGTTGAGTAACTAAATTCAACTCCTGTAAAAACTCTGAACTAAGATCTGACAAAGCCACAGACTTAAATAAATACAAAACTGTGGGATCGGCGAGAATTAGCTCCGCCTACCCTCAACGTCGGCCATCAAAGCTCCCCCTTAAAAGGGGAGGGGCCAATGACCGGAGCACATTGCAAGGCAAGCAGGAGAAAGCAGAGGAAAGAGAGGATTTAGAAGGACAAAAGAAAGGGAGGCAAACCGAAGCTGAGAAGGGGAGAGAAGAGGCAGGAGACTAAGGGGATCGGCGAGCGTTAGCTCCGCCCACCCCCGACGTTGGCCATCGAAGCTCCCCCTTAAAAGGGGAGGGACCAACGGTGCACAGCCGTTCGGCGCGCAGCGAATGCCCTTAGCGAAGGGCCTCAAGAAGGGCAGAGTCAATACATCAAGGAAGGGCATCAAGGTAAGAAAAACAATAACACAGCAAAAAATCAATTAGAACATAAAAGCAAAACAAAGCAGACACAGAGGGCACTTACACACGTGACATCAGCAGGTCACACGTAAACTGTTAACTGTTATCTTAAAGTAGGAGAGTCAGCCAACACAGAACACCACAATACTCAACACTAGACAGACGTGACAAATTAGGAGTGAATACAGAGCAAAACACACAACAAAAGGAGTAAAGAATTAGCAAGCAGCAGACACAGAAGAACAGACACACTCACACAGGTATAAAAGAACCAGTGAAATAAAAGAGTACTTCGGAAAAACGTAAACAACAATGGAAGCAGAGGAAAACCAGAAGATGAGCTTTCCAGTGTTCTGCACAGACTGTCATATGTATTACTACCTCCACTTGGGGAGACAGTCATATGTATGTGGTCGGTGTCAGGAGCAGAAAAGCTTGAAGAAGGAAGTAAAGCGACTAGAGGGCAAGATACAGGAGCTAGAAGGACTTTACACTATGGAGGACCCAATCAGAACAGCTGAAGACTTCATGAACGAGAGACACATTGAGTAGGAAGTCAGGGAACTCGAGAAATTCATTGAGGATGCCTACAGGAGGAGGATGGAAGAGAACAAACTTCAAATGAAAGATGAAGATACACCAACACCAACATGGAAGGGAGAACAAGAAACAGATGGCCACAAAGAAGACGCCCACAGAGAAACACCGCACGAGGGGGAGAAAATGGCTAGTCGATGCCCAGAAGAAACAGCAAAGCACACCGAGGACATAGAAGAAGCAGCAAAGTACTCCAAGGACATTGACCTGAAACCAAAGCGAAAATTAAAGAAGGGAAAGTCAGCGATCCTAGTGGGAGACTTGATCCTGAGGCATGTGGACAGCCACATAGCAGGAGGGAGAGAGGAACAACTAGTAACCTGCCTCTCAGGAGCAAGAACCAAGAACATCATGGACAAAATTAGAAAGATCCTGGAAGGAGCGGAGAAGGAAGAGACCACAGCAATGATCCACATCGGGACGAATGATGTCAGCAGCAGAGACTACAGAAGTAGCACACTGATAGAACAGTTCAAGATTCTGGGAAGGAAGTTGAAGATGAGGACTCAGAAGATAGCGTTCTCAGAGATACTACCGGTACCGAGGGCAGATGTGAAAAGGCAGGAGGAACTACAATCAATAAATGCATGGATGAGGAGTTTCAACTTCGTGAGGAGCTGGACAACATTCTGGGACAAGAGCAAGCTCTACAGGAGAGATGGACCGCACCTGAGCACAGCGGGAACTAGACTTCTAGCAAACGTCATGAGGAAGGGGAAAGCCGACAGTTGACCAAGCGTCGACGATTTGAAAGAAGGTATCCCGTGAAGATACTAAGGGGGAAAAAGGCTGGGAAGAAACAACGGGCAAATTACAGGAGTTGACTAACCCAGAAGAGGAGGTTAGAAGGATTGTAGCACAAGAGAAGAAACTAAAGATCGAAGCACAGGGAAAGGAAATGAAGACAAGAAAATACCAGAATCTAAATTGCTTATATAACAATGCAAGGAGCCTAAGAAACAAAATGGGGGAATTGGAAGCCATGGCCAATGCAGAGGACATAGACATCATTGGAGTCTCTTAAACATGGTGGAATGAAGAAAACAAATGGGATACAGCACTGCCGGGGTACAAGCTCTATCGCCAGGATAGGTCAGGACAGAAACGAGGTGGAATAGCCATATACATAAAAGAAAGCATACAATTGACAAGAGTGGACACAGCATTGACAATCAACAATCTGGAATCGCTATGGGTTAAAATACCGGGAAGGAAAGGGCCTCAAATAAAAATGGGCCTCTACTATCGTCCACCCGGGCAAACTGGAGATATCGATGAAGAAATGGAAGCTGAGATAAAGCGAGAATGCAAAAGCGGTAACAGTTATTATGGGAGACTTTAACTATCCCAGGATAGACTGGAGTCTTGGAAGCTTAAAATGCGCTAGGGAGACAGAATTCCTGGAGGCTACACAACATTGCTTCATGGAGCAGCTTGTTAGAGAACCGACGAGAGGAAATGCCACTCTGGATCTAATCCTAAATGGGTTAAGGGGACGTGAAAGTAGTGGGACCGTTGGAAAACAGCGATCATAATATGATCAAGTTCAAGATTGAGGTAGGAATACCGAAAGGAAAGAGAACCATAGCGACAACTTTCAACTTCAAGAAAGGAAACTATGAAGCAATGAGGGAAATGGTAAGGAAGAAACTTAGGAATACTTCCAAGAAATGGCAGACAGTAGAACATGCCTGGTCTTTTTTCAAGGACACAGTGAGCGAGGCGCAAAATCTGCATATCCCCAGATTCAGAAAGGGGTGCAAAAAGAGTCGAACAAAAGACTCAGCGTGGATAACTAAAGTAGTGAAGGAAGTGATAGGCAATAAGAAAAATTCATTCAGGAAATGGAAAAAGGACAAAACTGAGGAGAACTGGAAAGAGCACAGGAAGTATCAAAAAGAATGTCACTGTATGGTTCAAAAAGCCAAAAGAGAGTATGAAGAGAGGCTAGCCAGGGAAGCACAAAATTTCAAACTGTTCTTTAGATATGTTAAAGGGAAGCAGCCGGCTAGGGAAGAGGTGGGACCGCTGGACAACGGAGACAGGAAGGGAGTGGTGAAGGAGGAGGAAGGGAGTAGCAGAAAGACTTAACATGTTCTTTTCGTCTGTATTTACAAATGAAGACACATCCAACATACTGGAACCTGAGCAAATCTTCAATGGAGATCAAGCAGAAAAATTAACATCCATGGAAGTGAGCCTTGAAAACGTACACAGGCAGATAGAAAAATTAAAAACTGACAAATCCCCAGGTCCGGATGGAATCCACCCAAGGGTTCTGAAGGAACTAAAGGAGGAAATAGCGGAACTACTGCAGCAAATCTGCAATCTATCCCTGAAAACAGGCGTGATACCGGAGGATTGGAAGATAGCCAATGTTACGCCCTACTTTAAAAAGGGATCAAGAGGTGACCCGGGAAACGACAGACCGGTGAGTCTGACCTCGGTTCCGGAAAAAATGACAGAAGCACTGATAAAAGACAACATTGATGAACATTTTGAAAGAAACAAACTTCTGATAACCAGCCAACATGGATTCTGCAAGGGGAGATCATGCCTAACGAACTTATTGCACTTCTTCACAGGAATTAACAGATGGATGGACAGAGGAGACCCCATAGACATCATATATCTAGATTTCCAAAAAAGCCTTTGACAAGGTACCCCATGAACACCTACCTCGGAAACTGAAGAACCATGGGGTGGAAGGAGACGTACATAAATGGATCAGAAATTGGTTGGCGGGTAGGAAACAAAGGGTAGGAGTGAAGGGCCACTACTCGGACTAGAGAAGGGTCACGAGTGGTGTTCCGCAGGGCTCGGTGCTCAGACCGCTGCTATTTAAAAGATTTATAAATGATCTAGAAACAGGGACGAAGTGCGAGATAATAAAATTTGCGGACGACACCAAACTATTTAGTGGAGCTTGGACTAAAGAGGACTGCGAAGAATTACAAAGGGACTTGAACAAACAGGGGGAATGGGCGACGAGATGGCAGATGAAGTTCAATGTTGAGAAATGTAAAGTACTACATGTGTGAAGCAGAAACCAAAGGTACAGCTAAACAATGGGAGGGATGTTATTGAATGAGAGTACCCAAGAAAGGGACTTGGGAGTAATGGTGGACATGACAATGAAGCCAATGGCACAGTGTGCAGCAGCCGCTAAGAGGGCGAATAGAATGCTAGGTATAATCAAGAAGGGTATTACAACCAGAACGAAAGAAGTTATCCTCCCTTTGTATCGGGCGATGATGCGTCTGCATCTGGAGTACTGCGTCCAATATTGGTCGCCGTACCTTAAGAAGGATATGGCGATACTCGAGAGGGTTCAGAGGAGAGCGACATGTTTGATAAAAGGTATGGAAAACCTTTCATACGCTGAGAGATTGGAGAAACTGGGATTATTTTCCCTGGAGAAGAGAAGACTTAGAGGGGATATGATAGAGACTTACAAGATCATGAAAAGCATAGAGAGAGTGGAGAGGGACAGATTCTTCAAACTTTCAGAAAATAAAAGAACAAGAGGGCATTCAGAAAAGTTGAAAGGGGACAGATTCAAAATGAATGCTAGAAAGTTTTTCTTTAGCCAACGTGTGGTGGACACCTGGAATGCGCTTCCAGAGGATGTAATAGGGCAGAGTTCAAGAAAGGATTGAACAATTTCATATTGGAAAAGGGGATAGAGGGGTATAGATAGAGGATTACCACACAGGTCCTGGACCTGTTGGGCCGCCGCGTGAGCAGACTGCTGGGCACGATGGATCTCAGGTCTGACCCAGCGGAGGCATTGCTTATGTTCTTATGTATCGCCCACTCCCAAATCTTCAGAGCTTCCTGGCAGAGAGACAGGGAACCTGTACCTTCTTGTTTGTTGACACAATACATGGCCACTTGGTTGTCTGTCCAAACAAGGACCACGTGGTTGCGAAGCAGATGATGAAAAGCTTTGAGAGCATTGAAATTGGCTCAGAGCTCCAACAGATTGATGTGACAAAGATAATCCGTGCTGGACAATGGTCTTGAGTACGGAGACTGTCAAGATGGGCCCCCCAAGCGTAAGCAGAAAAGTCTGTCATTAGGATCTTCTGCGGAGGGGGGGTGTGAAACAGCAAACCTCTGGAAAGATTGGAAGAGAGCAACCACCAGAAGAGAGGCCGTCTCAACAAAGGAGTCACTGTAATGCGTTGAAAGACCGGATCCCGATCCTGCCGCCACTGGGACACCAGGGTCCACTGAGGAACTCTGAGGTGAAGTCTGGCAAAAGGAGTCACGTGAACTGTTGAGGCCATGTGCCCCAGCATGATCATCATGTGCCTTGCGGAAACTGTCAAAAGAACCGACACCCGTTGGCTAAGGCAAATGAAAGCATCCTGATCTGGTTGAGGTAGGAAAGCCCTGAGCTGAAGCGTGTCCAGGAGGGTTCCGATGAACTGTAGAGTTTGAGAGGGACACAACTGTGACTTGGGAAAATTTATTTTGAATCCCAGACTTTGGAGGAACATAATAGTCCGTCAGGTCGCTACAATAACCTCCTGTTGAGACGATGCCTTAATCAGCCAGTCGTCGATGTATGGAAACACCTGAAGGCCCTGTGTCTGCAGGGCTGCGGCCACCATGATGCACTTCGTGAAGACCCTTGGGGATGAGGCGAATCCAAAAGGGAGAACTCTGTACTGTAGGTGGAGATTCCCCACCCGAAATCTCAGAAATCTGCAAGAGGCTGGATGAATCGGGATGCGAGTATAAGCCTCTTTGAGATCCAGCGAGCATAACCAATCCCCTTTGTCCATCAGAGGGTACAATGTGGGGAGAGAGAGCATCTGAAGAAACACGACATCTTTAGCTCATCCAAAACACTGCAATAAAACTTATATATAAACTAGGGAAATATGACCACGTCACTCCTCTTTTGAAAGAAGCACATTGGCTATCCATTACACATCGTAACACTTACAAAACTCTTATGTTGCTCTTTAAAATCAAATCTTCCCATCAACCATCCTTTCTTGAAAAACTTCTTATTCCATTTTGCCCATCACGGACCCTTCGATCTGCTGACCAAAATTTACTATCTGTTCCATCTATAAAGGAATTCTTCTATACTAGGAAAACCAATTTTTCTGTAGTAGCTCCTACTTTATGGAACGCCCTGCCATCCCAACTTCGTCAGGAAAAACTCATTGATAAATGCAAGACTAATCTGAAAACCTTCTTATTTCAAGACGCATTTTATTACTCATGATTCTTCCTTCATCATTCACCTAACCGCTTTAAAGAAGCGCCCTCCCTCCCTCTGTTCCTTCCCTCCCCCCTCCCTCTCACATTCAAACCTTTTTTTTTTTTCCATCACTATAATGTAACTTTTCCCCCTCCTCTCTTGTTAACCTCACTTTTATGTCTGTCATTGTCAAATGTCCTTAATGTTCACTTCCCCCATTATTATTTTTTTTTATTAATTTTATAATCTATAAATATAATTTTACCTTGATTTTAACTTTTATTGTAAACCGGCTAGATACTTGTTGATGGTCGGTATATTAAAAATCAATAAACTTGAAACTTTTCTTTGACAAAGAATTTGTTGAGGGCTCTCAGATCCAGAATAGGACGCAAGTCCCCGGTCTTCTTGGGGACCAGAAAATAATGGGAATAAAAACCTGTGTCCCATTGGCTCAAAGTAATCTCCTCTACAGCTCGGAGGCGAAGCAGAGCCTGGACCTCCTGAAGAAGAAGGGGAAGTTGCGACCTGTTGGAAGGAAACTCTCTTGGAGGAAGATCTGGTGGTACTTGCAGGAATTGAAGTGAGTACCCCTCCCAAATGATGGAGAGAACCCAGAGGTCTGATGTAATCACCTCCCACTGATGATAAAAGTGATGGAGACGACCTCCTATGAGCAGGAGAGAAGGCTGATGGACTTAGAGGTATGTTATGCTCTGACTGGGATTGTCAAAAAGACGACGTTGGTTTAGCCGCAGCAGGAGTCTGAGGTTTTTGGGCATGCTGCTGCTGCTACTGACATTTGGGCAGCAGATGGGAAAAAGCGGGAGTAGACTTCTGAGGGTAGCACCGTGGAGATAGCTTAGCAGAAAGAGCCTTCGCCTTAGGCCGCACCAGAGAGGCAAAGGACCTCTCTGCTCCGAAAGACGTTTAGTAGCCGCCTCGATAGAATCATCAAACAGCTCATTCCCCAAACAAGGGAGACTGGCTAGACGATCTTGCAAGTTGGGATCCATATCCACGATGCGCAGCCAAGCCAAGCAGTGCATGGCCACTGCAAAAGCCATAACCCTAGAGGACAACTCAAAGGAATCATGTGGTTCTTCAGCATACTAGGAACTACAAGAACAAGAGGACATCCGGAGAAATTGAAAGGGGACAGGTTTAGAACCAATGTTAGGAAATTCTTCTTCACACAGAGGGTGGTAGATACCTAGAATGCGCTTCCGGAGGGTGTAATAGGTCAGACTACATTATGGGGTTTCAAAGAGGGATTAGATAAATTCCTGAAGGATAAGAGGATTGAAGGTTACAGATAAAGGAAAAAGAAAGGGTATAGATAAAAAAGAAAAGGGGTTTGAAGGATATAAAGGATTAGGGAAGAACAGGTTCTAGACAAAAGATCACTTTACAGGTCATGGACCTGATGGGCCGCCACGGGAGTGGACCGCTGGGCGCGATGGACCTCTGGTCTGACCCAGCGGAGGCAAATTCTTACGTTCTTATATGTGGCTTGGAGCATAAAGAGACTAATCCTGAAGCTGTTGAAAAGCCGGCAGGCAATGGGCAGCCAAATCAGAATGGAAAGACGGCATGTTTTTAATGCAGTGTTTGAAATATGACGTAAAGTTGAAATTATAATTGAGGACCCTATTCGCCATCATTGAGTTTTGGTAAAGGTGACAGCCAAACTTGTCCATGGTACGTCCCTCCCTGCCCGGAGGGACAGCAGCATAGACCTTGGATGGGTGAGATTTCTATAAAGAAGATTCCACAACCAAGGATTGGTGGGACAGCTGTGCTTTCTCAAACCCCTTCCAAAGGACCGTCCAATAGCGAGATTCCATCTTGGAAAGGATGACTGGAATGGCATAAAGGGTCTCTACATTCCTGATGAATGTTTGTTTTAAGACAGGATTCAGGGGGAGACGCAAGGATTCCCTGGGTGGATGAGGGAGATCCATCTCAGCCAAATACTCAGGGGAGATCCAGCTGAAGAGCCTTACCCATATCAAAAACGAACTTGGTAAAAAAGGAGGAGGTCTTAGAAGATGAAGTCCCTTCAGGAGGCGAAGAGGATCTAGACCTTGGAGTAGAGAGTTGTGCGGGGACAGAAATCCCACCCGTCCCCGCCAAAGTCCCACCCGTCCCCGTGAGGAATCCCACCCGTCCCCACGAGGAATCCCCCGTCCCCACCCGTCCCCGTGAGGAATCCCCTCCATCGCCACCCGTCCCCGCGAGGAATCCCCTCTGTCCCCACCTGTCCCTATAAACTACAGAAATAGTTATTTCATTTAATTATGCTACTGAATTAAAGTCTCTGATAGAAACCCATTTACAAATAAGCAAAATTTGGAAATATTAATTGGGAAGAATACATACTTTGTAAACGGGTTTCTACCAGAGCCTCTAATGTTTATAAATTTTTATCAACACAACTAATATATTACTTTATCCTAAAGCAAAAAAAAAAAAAAAAATTGAATTTTTTTTCCTACCTTTGTTGCCTGGTTTCTGCTTTCCTCATGTTCTCATTCAATTCCTTCCATCCACTGTCTCTCTTCTCTCTGCATCTTCCATTTGCTCTGTTACTGTGCCTCCCTTTCTCCCCCCTTCCAAATTGGTCTGGCACCCATCTTCTTCCCTCCGCTCCCCCCATAGTCTGGCATCTCTGTCTTCTTCCCTGCCAGCGTCTTCTCCCCACTCTCTCTTCCCCATTTCCTTTCAGCGTCCTTCTCCCTCCCCCCGTCTTCCCCATGTCCTGTCAGCGTCCTTCTCCCCCTCTGTCTTCCCCATGTGCTTTCAGTGTCCTTCTCCCCCCTCTGTCTTCCCCATGTCCTTTCAGCGTCCTTCTCCCCCCGTCTTCCCCATGTCCTTTCAGCGTCCTTCTCCCCCCCCATCTTCCCCATGTCCTTTCAGCGTCCTTCTCCAACCCTTTGTCTTCCCCATGTGCTTTCAGCGTCCTTCTCCACCCCTTTGTCTTCCCCATGTCCTTTCAGCGTCCTTCTCCCCCCATCTTACCCGTGTCCTTTCAGCGTTCTTCTCCACTTCTTTGTCTTCCCCAGTGTTTTCAGCGTCCTTCTCCCCCCTCAGTTTTACCTTAAGCGTCTTTTCCTCTCCACTCCACCTTTCCTCCCTTTCTGCTTCCCTGCCCCTTATCTTTGTGGCACTTACCCGCCCGACTGACAACAGAACAGGCCTGGTCCAACAAACCTCCCTGCCCTGTAGCCACAAATCTAAATTACCTTCTTACAGCAGCTGGAGTATTGAAGCTGCTGTAAGAAAGTAATTTAGATTCGCGGCTATAGGGCAGGGAGGTTTGACGGACCAAGCCTGTTGTCGGTCGGTCGGGAGACCTGGCAGGCTGTGCTGCATCCGGGGCGGACCGCCTCCCGCCTTGTACCACTGCCTTTTCCCTGCCTGCCCTGCCGCAGCACACGAACGGAAGTCTTCACGATGTCAGCGCTGACGTCGGAGGGAGGGAGGGCTTTGCTTAAGCCCTCCCTCCGACGTCAGCGCTGACATCAGGAAGACTTCCGTTCGGCTGTGTGCAGGACAGGTAGGGAGACGAGCCTCGCGGCTGAATACATCCAGCCCCGCAGGAACCCCGCGACCCTCGGAGGCGTCCCCATGGGATCCCCGCGACCCTAGGGGGCATCCCCACGGGATCCCCGTGACCCGAAGGGGGATTCCCGTCGTCCCCGTTCAGCTCTCTACCTTGGAGCAGCCAAAAAGGAAGGAAAAGCCCCTCTAGAATATTGAGCAGGCATATCCGTATCCAGCAACAGAGACACAGAAGAGGCTCTACTATGCGACAGTGGAAGAGTCAGAGAGTGCCTACATTTAAGCAGCCTCAAAGGAGAAGACCCAGAAGTCCTCGGAGAAACGGAAAGAAGGAACTCTCCCAAACGGTCTCGAGGAGGGGGTTCTCAACCTCGACATGCCTCAATGCGGAGAGATAGGAGGCGAGGGAGGCAGCAGAGGTCGAGACCCATGCCCAGGCTGCACAGAGGCCTCGACGGACATCGAAAAACGAGGTACTGGAGACCGTCCCCTCCGTGGAGGGGACACCTTAGGCTTCTTAGAAGGCAAATGCCTTGAGGATGAGGCAAGCTTGGAATGGTGCCTCGATCGAGGTTTAAAGGATGGTGACTCAGGCCTGGAAGGATGAAGGAAGAGTCACTGGAAGACAATTGTCGAGACCTGCAAAGCTTGTCTTGAGGAGCTCAGGCTAGCTCGCAGGAAGCAGTGTCGAGGCAGGGGCAAGCTGGGCAAAGACCGACATAATTGTGTAGTCAGGATGGCCTTCAGCATATCCTCAAACATGGGCACCGAGACCAATGAATCTGGTTGGACAGGTGCAGCGCACACAGTGCGCTCCAATGAGGGCGACCACGAGGAAGAGTATTCCCTATGTTTGGAGGAAGGTCTCGTAGAGGCTGGCACAACTGCACTCGTTGCCTGGATTACCTGAGACTCAGTGGGAGGCTTCTTAGGTTGCGTACCTGTGTTTATTTGTGTTTATAAAATGACAATTGTACAGAATATTGTTTCTTTTTATACTTTAATAAAACAAGTTCAATATAAAATCATAACTATTCGAGCCTTGTGTGGATGGGATCAGATGGCTTACGGGGGACGGGGCGGAGAAGGGGACTGAGCTCGTGGGGACACGGCGGGGACCGAGCTCGCAGGGGACAGACAACGACAAATATTTTCTCCGTGTCATTCTCTACTCTCCAATAGAAAAGAACAGGGCCACTTTTGAGGAAAACTAATTTTTCTGTAAATTCCAATCCAATTTGGCCCATATACCCGATGAATATTTTCCGTTTTCCCAAACACCAAATTTGATTTCATTCCATTATTTTCAGAGTTGTTTTGCTCCCAGATAGACAGATCAGGCATTTTCGATCCATTATTTACGATTTCCTTCCAATATTTCAGTGAATTAAAGAGAACAACCATGGATCCCCATGTACTGTTAAGGGCAACATTTTGAAGACTCCCATCACTATCTACAATTCCAGAAGCCACACAGCTTTATAAAATATGTATCAATATTTTTATACAAATTAAGTGGAATCTAATCTGACTACTTCTACATTACCTGTTTTCTCTGTACCGAGAGCTAGACAGTGGAGGACTGTGATTCAATCTTCTGGAAAACTTTTTTTCACGTTCCTCCTCCTTAGTTACCTTCAACAAGAGTGGATTTACAACATTTGGAATTAACAGGAAAATTGTACATTTAACACTACTCTTTAAGAGACTCTGAAATTATGTCTAACTTAAAAAGCAAGGTAGATAACACAGTTCTCTAATTTAGCCCTTCTAGCTCTATACCATATTGCATAATTATAAACCACAAACTGAAACCATTTTGTGTTTTATAGCTCCAGGATGGGACATTAGTTCTCTGATTTTCAAAATCCTGCAAATTATTGCCTATTTGCTAATACTTAACGAAAAAACTAGAAGTGTGTGAAAGACTAAGAAAGATTAGGTTCTTACCTCAATAATCTTCTTTCTTGTAGATGTGTCTAATAGTCCTGAACACTAGGGTCTTGTATCTGAACTAGCAAGTTGATTGCACAAAACCGTTAAGCTTTCCAACTCCACCTCCTTCCCAGGGAGCTGCACCTGCCCCATCAGTTTGTACAGAAGTAATCAAGTAGCATCATAATAAAAGGCATAACAGAAAAGAGGAAAACAGGGAAAAATCTGACACAACAACGTTGTTCTGCTCTGTAATAAACATAAGAAATAACTTAACATCCAAATATGTACAACTAGCACAAATTATGTATAGAGCTCATAGCTACTCACATGACCTGCAAAGACTTAAACCAGAGTGTAATGGTCATGATGAATTATCTATATATTATCTTGCTTTATTTTAACCTCTCAGGGCTAAATGCTTAAAACTTTGCGGTAAAATCCAATGGGCCATTGTCGCAGCAATTTCAAAAGGTGAGTGATTCTCCAAAAACCTAGCATACAAATGAGGTTGACTGAGTAGCAAAGATTCACTAAATTTACATGTACCAATTGCTGGTGATAGCAAAGGGCATATGCGCAGAATAAATACAAAATTAGAAAAACAAACAAATTGAAGATTGGCAGATCCCACTGCTGAAGTCAAGCATCCCTTCCACATGGCAGTGAGAGAGATGCCCACTCCCTCCAATCGCCAAGCTATGCACTCCCAACACACACGTGCTTCCGAGGACCTCCATCTCCATCTCCCTTACCTTTTTTATAATGGCTGGCTGGAGGGATACCTACTCTCTCCAGCCAACAGGCCCATCTCTTCAAAATGGCGGGCATTCCCCTCCCTGATGCATCCTGGGACGCGCCGAAGGGACCTAAGACTCTGATTGGCCCAGGTTGTTTAACTTCCCTCTGGAGATGAACTAGGTCCATATATCTTGGTCTGCAAGGCTAATCAGGCACCACTAGGCCTATCATGCCAAGATGGATCACATTTCTACGAATGGCTAGACCGAACAAGGGCCATGGTGGAAACACATACAAGAGCTCGTTCTCCGGCCACGGTTGGACTAACATGTACAACCTCTTGTTTCTGAGCTTGGGTCTTTGGCTGTAAAAATGAGGCGTCATAGTGTTTACCGCAGAGGTCATCAGATCCCTATGTGGAGGCCCCACTGCCAAACTATGGCATTGAATGCCTGTAGAGACTAGTTCCACAGAACAAGAGTCTGCCGATTGAGAAAGCTGGAATGCACATTTTCATCCCTGCCACTTACATGACCGAGAGAACCAGCAACTGAGCCTCTGCCCACTGCAAGTTGAGCTTTTAGATGCAACAAGGTGTTTCTGGTGTCTCCTTGCCTGTTGACATATGCTACCACTGTTGCATTGTCCAAGGAATCTGACTGCCTTGCCCTCCAGAGATTTCTTTAGTACCTGAAGCACTAGACGAATGGCTCTGAGTTTCAGGCGATTTATGGACTACTTGTGCTGAGCCAGTCCAACATCTCTAGACTGGGTGTCCATTGCATTGACCCTCCTCCCCAACTATAAAAGCTGATCTGTATACAGGCATATTTGTTGCGTTTATTTGTTACCACCTTTTTATGGGACTGCTGAGGAAGACAGTGGTGATTGAAACACAGATCATGTCGGGTCCCATATTGCTATAAGTGGTTTATCTGTATGCAACAATTTGTTTATTTGTTCATAATAAATTTTGCCTGCATCTTGTACACCTGTCTGCATAAGAACATAAGAATAGCCTTACTGGGTTAGACCAATGGTCCATCAAGCCCAGTAGCCTGTTCTCATGGTGGTCAATCCAGGTCACTAGTACCTGGTCAAAATGCAAGGAATAGCAATATTCCATGCTACCGATCCAGGGCAAGCAGTGGCTTTCCCCAGACTATGGACTTTTCCTCCAGGAACTTGTCCAAGCCTTTCTTAAAACCGGCTACACTATCCACTCTTACCACATCCTCTGGCAATGCGTTGCAGAGCTTAAATATTCTCTGAATGAAAAAATAATTTCCTCCTATTGGTTTTAAAAGTATTTCCCTGTAACTTCTTTTCTTTGTCCTATGTATTATACAGTGGTACCTCGGCTGGCAAGTGCACCGGTTTGCGAGTGTTTTGCAAAACGAGCAAAACATTTGCAAAATTGGCACCTCGGAAACCAAGCGTGCCTCGATTTACGAGCGCCCCCCCCCCCCCCCCGCGATCCAGCACCACCCGCTCACGTCGCACCCTCCCCCCCCCCGCCGCGAACCGGAATCCCCCAGGCACCCACCCACCCGATCACATTCCTTACCCCCATTTGGCACTGGCATCAACGCACAGAACATGCCAGTGCCCGAAGATCTGCCTTCTTTGTGCCGGGCCTTGAACATCTGCACATGCTCTAGGCCTTCGGGTTCCCGTTCTCTCCGAGATTCTCGGATCTCTGAAAATCTCGGAGAGAACAGGAACCCGAAGACCTTGATCATGTGCAGATGCTTAAGACCCAGGACAAAGAAGAAGGCAGATCTTCGGGCACCGGCATGTCCTGTGCATTGGTGTCAGTACCGGTTCCAAATGGGGGTAAGAAATGTGATCGGGTGAGTGGGTGCCTGGGGGATGCCAGATCGCAGGGGGGGTGCGATGCGAGCAGGGGGGTGCTGGATCGCGGGGGGGGGCACCACGAGCGGGGGGATGGTGGATCAAGCGGGGGGGGGGGAAACGAGTGTGGGGATGGCGGATCACTCAGGGGGTCTTCATGAGCGGGGGGAGCAATGCTGGTTCTTGGGGGGGGGGGGTAGAGCAGCGCCGCTGGCCTCCAGGTGTGGGGGTGGGTGGAAACGAATCAAGCGAGTTTCCCTTAGTTCCTATGGGAAACTCGCTTTGATATATGAGTATTTTGGTTTACGAGCATGCTTCTGGAACGAATTATGCTCGTAAACCAAGGTTCCACTGTATATGTGAATCATTACACAAGTCTGTGACTAAAAAGCTGTTTGATTATTTTCATCTAATTTCTATATATTTTGGTGTGCTGAAAACAAATAAAATATTGAAAAAACTCCTAGACATCATGATTTGCCACAAAATGCAAAACTGTCTTCAATTTATCAATTTTTTTATATTATGGGTTTTTAACCAGATTTAAAGTCCAAATTACTATTAATTTAAGATATAAAATGCCAAAAAAACCTTAAAGGGGTTGTCCGAGTTAGATAAAAAAAATATAGCATTGTAAATCTGATGGTCAGCAATATATACATAAGCTAAGCAAATTTTAGGGAAAAAAATTATATTTCCTCATTTCCCTAGTTCTCTTCTGGCCCTTTGTTGTTATTTGCAGGTAAACAATCTCTGCCCCTCCCCCCGCTGCAAAGGGGGTGAATACAAGTGCTGCTCTGAGTGATATGTCTGACTACTGGGATACTCAGCAGCATGCTGTATGTGTAAGCTCAGCCCTGAGTCTGTGCTTTTAATGGTAGAAGGGGTTAATCTTTCCAGAAGAATCCAACGGGAGGGAGACTCAGGGCAGATAGCAGCAGCTCCAGTCAGTGCAGGGGTGTGTGGCCAGCATTGTGACGACTCGTATAAAGACAAAGAGCTGCTCTCTGCTGCAGTCCACACTTGTGCACAAATCATCATCAGGTTCTTGGTTCTAGGCTGTTAACACTTTTTTAATCGCAGTTCGTGTTAGCTCATCATTCTTCAACCGTTATGTTATGGCTCCGTGAAAGTGTATTAATTCGTCAGACAGTTTCTGTTTCATCTGTGGTGAATATACAGTGTTCAAGCAACAGCAGAATATTACAGACTTTGTGAAAAAAGTATACTTCGCATACTTTGGACTAAAAATTGGAGATCAAGATAAAGTTTGAGCGCCTCATAAAGTGTGCAAACAGTGTGTTGAGGACTTCTGAAACTGGTTCAAGGGTAAGAAAAAATCTTTCCATTATAGGATTACCTATGGTATGGCGAGAGCAAAAGAACCATAGTGACGACTGTTACTTTTATTCATGCGATGTGAAAGGGTTTAATTCCAAATGGAAGCATTCCATTTCATACCCAAATCTTCACTCAGCAATTTGTCCCATCCCCCATGGCACAGCTATACCAGTACCCAAGTCCCCTGCTACCTTGGAAGAGATACCTAGCTCCAATGAAGGTGAAGTCATACCTGAACCAGATGAATCAAATTCTTACTTTGAAGATGATACAAGACCAAAATTGTTTTCTCGGGAGGAGATGAATGATTTGGTAAGAGACTTGAATCTTCCCAAAGATGCCACTGAGTTACTCGATCAAGGCTGAAAAGCAGGAATTTATTGTTGCCAGGAGTGTCATCTTCATGGTTCAGACATCATGAAATGGAGTTCGTTCCTTACTTCGCCCAGGAAGACAAGTTGGTTTATTGAATCGATGTCAAAGGTCTGATGGGTCAAATTAAAATCCAATATGATTCAAAGCAATGGCGCCTTTTTATAGATTCTTCAAAAAGAAGTCTCAAAGCAGTTTTACTCCACAATGGTGTTTTTTACACCATACCTGTAGGTTATTCCGTACACTTGAAGGAAACCTACGAGAACTTGGAATTGGTTCTTCGTAAACTTAAATATGAAGATCATGGTTGGCAAGTGTGTGGGGACTTGAAGGTCTTGTGCATGCTGTTCGGGCAACAAGCTGGGTATACCAAATACCCTTGTTTTCTGTGTCTATGGGACAGTTGAGAGCGACAAAATCACTGGACCAAGAAGAGTTGGCAGCCAAGGGTGCTAACAGTCGGTGAAAAAAATGTCCTCCAAGAAACTTTGATACCTTCCCATAAAGTTCTACCACCTCTCCACATAAAATTGGGATTGATGAAGCAATTCGTAAAATCACTTCAAGAGATGGAGAATGCTTCAAATACTTGGTCACCAAGTTTCCAGGCCTGTCAGAGGCAAAATTGAAAGAAGGTGTGTTCGTCGGACCAGACATTAGAAGGTTTATAGTTGATCAAGAGTTTGTCAATACCATGACGGATCCTCAGAAAGAAGGGTGGATTGCATTTAAAGAAGTCGTACAGAAATTTTTAGGCAATAACAAAGATCCTCACTACAAAAAGATTGTCAGACGAATGCTGAAAGCATTTCAAGCTTTAGGTTGCCTGATGAGTTTGAAAGTGCATTTCCTCCAGTCCCACCTTGACTACTTTCCTGAAAATTTGGGAGCTGTGAGTGAGGAACAAGATGAACGATTCCATCAAGACATTAAAGAGATGGAAAGGAGATACCAGGGAAAATGGAGCATTACAATGATGGCAGACTACTGTTGGATGCTTCAGAGAGACATTCCAGATGCTACTCACAAGCGTAAATGCACCAAGAGGAGCCTCACAGGGAAGAAGAATTGAGTTTAGTGTGTGTAGGTGAGTTCCTTTCAGTTCAAAAAAGGATTTTCATGAAAAAAATTGTAATAAAACTTTAATTTTAGAAGTCTATTTCCATTTATTTTGAGATATTGCCTTATTTAACATAGTTACCTAAATTGTCAGGAAACGTGATGTCCTATGACAAAATAGAGGTCATTTTCGGATTCAGCGCACCAAAAAACATAAAGATTACGTGGAATAACCAAAACAGCTCTTGAAGAAATTTTTTTTGCAGACCTGTGTTATTGAAGCAAAGTGGGACTCTCTCCAGTAAGATTGTTACATTTCAGTTGAGACATCTCCATTGCACAAATAAACTTTGTGTGAGCCTTTCTGATGCAAGATTATTTTTGTCATTAAATGACTTTTAATAAACATTTTTGATTGGATATATATAATAGTATTTGGCAATTATTAAATTTGAAGCATTTGTTTAAACAGGATAATAGTGATCCTGTTTACACACCATGGGAGCCAACCTCTATAGTAGTTCCAAAATCTGCTTCAGTCTGCATAGCTCTGGAAGAAACACTTATCCCAAGGCCATGTTAAACCAGACTTCCAGGTACTCCAGGCACTGAGTTGGTTCCAGATGACTCTTCTTGAAGCTGACTATCCAGCCCAAGCTCTGGAGGAGTTGCAAAACATTTGAAATCACAAGCTTGCCTTCCTCCTTGTACGGAGCTCTGATGAGCCAATCAACCAAATAAGGGTACACCTGAATCCAAGGGCCTTGCGGAGGTGCACTGCTACCACCACCATCACACCTTAGTAAAGGTGTGAGGTGCCATGCCCAGGCTGAAAGGGAGTGCGGAGAACTGAAAATGCTGCTCCAGTACATGAAATCACAAGTACTTCCTGTGGGACAGGAAAATGGAATGTCACAATAGGCCTCCATCAGGTCAAGGGAGGAAAGAAATTTCCCTGGAGCCACTACCACTATGACCGACCAAACGGTCTACATATGAAATGTGGTATCTTCAGAGTCGCATTGATCGACTTGAGGTCTAGAATCGGTCTGCAGTCATCTGAGCCATTCTTTAGCACAATGAAGCATATGGAGTATCTGCCTGAACCCAAGTTTGCGTCAGGGACTGGCCAGCAGCTTTTTCACTGTAGCTTGAATATTGAGGGCTCTTTCCAGCCAGCCAGCGACGTTACAAAGCGGTCTGACAGGGGAGTACAGAACTCCATTTTGTACTCCTCCCAGATTATGTCTAGAACCCAGCAGTCTGTGCCAATCTGAGACCAGACCAGCCAACCAGATCAACCAAACCAAAAGGCCAACAGTCTTTGTGCTTTCTTAGTGGGTAGTGAGCAGTGAGAGCGCAAGGTTTGCTGTCTCCTGTCCCTACTGAATCTCTGACATGATCCCTGAAAGGGTCTTTGTGTCATCTGGCCTCCCAAATATATACAAAATCTTTGGAAGTCTCGAAAATTGTCCCGATCTGAACTCCGGGTCATCCAGGGTCTGCTCTCTGGTAAAGACATTGGGTGACAGTCCGTCACACTGGCCATCAAGACATCTAGGCCCTTGGCAAAGAGGATTTGCCCCTGAAATGGAAGCCTGCTTAGCGTGGCTTTAGAGGTAGTATCTCCCGAACATTGTCTGATCCACAGCATTCGTTGGGCAGAAATAGCATAGGCTAAGACCTTGCTCATAACTCTGATAAAATCATACAGAGAATCAGCAATATAATTCACCCCAGAAAGGAACTTTTGAGGATCTTCCCCATCTATCAGGTCAAAGGTCCAAGACAGACGAGTGTGACAAGCGCTGCGACAAAAGAAGACGCGACTGCCACTTTAATGCCTAGGAACAAAAGCTTCAAATTGAGGCTTAAGGAGCGTCCACTTTGTGGCCCTGAGGATCCTTTAACATCACTGATAAAGTGGACTTCCTCCTCAAGCGTCAATTTGAAGCTTTGGTCCTAGGGATTAAGTCAGCAGTCACGTCTTCCTGTGTGGAACATACTTGTCACACTCGCCTGTCTTGAGCTTTTGACCTGCTAGAAGGGGAAGATCTTCAAGAACTCCTCTATGGAGTGATTTAAATTGCTGATGCCAATTGGACCGAGGTCAGACTGAACCTCAACCATCGGAAAACTGCACCATGAAAAGGAGGAGAGGACCACGCAGCTGACCCACTGTTAGTCCCGGCCAAGCCAGGAAGGAGCCCATGCATGCAGCCTATGCTCAAGCTGCTGACCAAATAAAGAATGCGAGCAGCTATGCAGGGGATGGCCCCTGAGCTCTAAAAAATTCCAGCAGCAGGCTGGCTAGTTAGGTGTCCCCGAGGAAATGATCCTGCTAGCAGCAGACTTCCACTGTGCAAGTCTGTGTCTTCTCCGAGACAGAGGTCAAACAAAGTGGGAATCTCCAGGCACCAATCCTCTAAATAACATTTAGCAAAAATACCTGAAAATAATAAGACTGCTGAGCAGATCAAAAACACTTCAGAACAGCTTGCTTGCAGAAAACAAAATGAGGGGGTAGGAGCAGCTCACTGGGAAGGTGGAGTTGGAAAACATGATTGACAAGCAGCTTGCTAGTTCAGATACAAGACCACTAGACACATTGCACTAGAAAGGGGTTTTACTTCACTACAGCTGCAGTTGTCTTGCTAGGCAGCAGGAAGCGATAGACAGATATGGGAGGAACTACCTGTCCCAGAATGCACTGAGCTTTACAGTGCTGAGACTCATTAAGGAAGCAATTCAACCTTGCTGAGTCAGAGGGGCGGGACTCAAGCAGGAAGAAGGATATATGCCTACCTTAGAGGGATTCAGAGGTCCCGGGAAAGAGGATTCTCCGAGAGAGAGATTTCCAGTTCCCCTAACCGTGGGCCAAAGCAGAGTGACTGGGTTTTGCATGGCTGAATTAAGCCATTGATATACTGAAGGATGGACTCTTATTCCAGCTTTGGCTATAGCTATACCCTGTGCTGGGTGGACTATGTTAAACTTGTGTGTGAGGAAAATGTGAACTTTGTGAGATAACAAGACAGAAAAATAAAGCACTTTTTTGTTTATCTAAAAAGGGTGTCTTGGCTGTGTGTACACAGCCCTCTTTTTGCAATCCTACTTAGCCTGTCACATACGGTGTTTCTGCCTGGCTCTTAGCATCTGCTGCAAAAAAGCAGGACTCAGGTGCTTCAGGATTTGGGACCTCTACCCAGAAGTAGAGAATATGTTTTCAAAAGGCTAAAAAGAGCAAGATGGAAAACACAACAGCTAGTCAGTGCTAGACAAGCAGGATTTTTTTTCTGTGAGCTTAGAAAGAGTGAAAGTCTCCAGAGGGCTAAGCAGAATTAAGTAAGTTGCTGATTGCACCAAGGAGGCATGTAGCTTGTTGCTGAGAGCAGAGCAACAAAGAAACTCCAAGATGGGAATCTGGGAGCTATAATGGCAAGAAGCCTAGTTAGCCTTGCAGCAAAATCCTCTGAAGGTGGAGGATTACCAGCTCTGGTAGGGGGGGTACAGAGAAGGACTCACCTGGGTTAATCAAGAAGGCACCAGAAAAAAGGTAGTCTCCAAGAGGAAGCAAGCTCGGTGACCGGCTAAAAGTAACTGGGAGGCAAAATGTTAAGTGCCCTGGCGGGGGGGGGGGGGGGGGCAAAGGCCATAAGGCCCAAGGAGTTAAGTACCCTGGAGCCAGTAGTCCGCCAGGAGACAGACAAAAGGGTATGCCTACAGAGAAGAGAAGCCTCAGGAAAAATTTACTCAGAATCCTAAAGCCTTAGCCCAAAAGGATCAGCAGGTTACCAGAATGAAAAATCAGATGACCCTCATGGGAGCCTCTCTGGAAAAGCTGACAACAGAGCTAAAAGTGATGAGATGGACAGAGTGATGAGATACAGGAGCTCTGAGAGAAGAGGGCAGTGCTAGAAAGAGCACTATACAGACGCTGTATGACCAGTTGGCCTAAAGCCGAGCACAGCTGACCCAGATGAAAATCTCTAGGTAGAAGACTTTGAAGGAGTTGCAGTATATGGTTACTCAACACAAGAAGGATGTTTAGACAAGAGTTTGGTTGGAGAACCAGCATCAAGAAATCCAAAAGAGAATGACTAAGAAAAGGCTAGTACAAAGAGCCCAGGTTCTGGCCCAAACTCAAGACATGTCTCTGCAGGTGAAAGACTTACAGAGACGACTGGATAAAGAAAGTTAAGGAGGCCATGGTGGGAGCCTTACAGATTGCCAGCAGAGCACTGAAGTAGGTGCAATAGTAGCAGCAAAAGTCAGAGGCTAGGACTGGGCATCATGAAGCACTAACTCAGTGGCGAACCATGTGTGAACCAAGTAAACAATCGAGAACTGAAGGACCACAGTGGATAGAGAGAAGCATATCCTGTTCTCAGAAAGACGGCCAATCCACTAACACAAATTCTGGAAAGCCGTCACCAATAAGTCTGATGTGTTAAGTAAGTTGCTGCAGGACAATATGAAAGTCACCACGGGGCTGTTAATGGAAGATTAGGTTCTTACATTTGTTAATTTTCTTTCTGTTAATCTTCTCTGAAGTCCGTACAAATGATGTTCAATCCAAACCCACGAACCGGGTCTTGCAGAAGTTTGAGCCTCACAATTTCCAGCACCTCCCACATTGGCAATGGAGTACAGTGCTCCCTTAAGTTTTGTCCAGAACCAATCGATTACTACTGGAATAAAACACAAAGAAGGAATATGGGGAACTTCCCTACTGACATCATACAGTTCTGTTTTGCTCTGCAGCTTATAAGAAAACAATTAGTAAATAAATATGAAAACATGCAAAAAAACACAGCAGCAATAACAACCAACCTGCTGTGTGCAACAGACACTAACATCAAAGGAGCCAGTGGCTGAATAATACACTTACATATACAGGACAATCTTATACATGGCCATCTGGCGGAAAGGAGAAGAATTACAAGACTGGAAAAGAGAAATATCCGAGGTAGAAAAGCAGGTATTATCAAGGAAACAGAGGGTGCGACGTACGGACTCCAGAGAAGATTAACAGAAAGAAGATTAACAAAGGTAAGAACCTAATCTTCCATTGTTACATCTCCTCTGGAGTCCATACGTATGGTGACATACCAGAGCAATAGGCAATGTCTAGGGTAGGACAGAAGAGCCTGCTTACAATAAAGAGGCCCCAAAGGCGGTACCCTCACTAGGCACCACATCCACTCTATAAAACCTCGTAAAGATATAAAGACAAGACCAAGTAGCCAAATACAAATTTCAGCTGGAGAAACTGAGACTCAGCCCATGAAGCAGTTACACTCCTAGTTCAGTGCACCTTGAGAGAAGCCAGACGCTGCTTTCCAAAGGTGATGTATGTTGATCAGATGGCAATACAAACACATCTGGAAATAGAGGAAAAAGCACAGTTACTTACCGTAACAAGTATTATCCAGGGACAGCAGGCAGCTATTCTCACATATGGGTAACGTCATAGACGGAGCCCGGATGCGGACGCCTCACAAGAAGACTTGCTTGAAGAAACTCGATGTTTCGAGTCGCCCACATCGCGCATGCGCGAGTGCCTTCCCGCCCAGCACAGGGCACGTCTCCTCAGTTCAGATAGCTAGCAGAGAAGCCAACCAGGGGAGGTGGGTGGGTTGTGAGAATAGCTGCCTGCTGTCCCTGGATAACACCTGTTACGATAAGTAACTGTGCTTTATCCCAGGACAAGTAGGCAGGTATTCTCATATATGGGTAACCTCCAAGCTAACCAGAATGGGATGGCGGGAGTGTTGGCAATTTAGGAGAATAAATGTTGTAATACTGTTTGGCCAAACTGTCCATCCCATCTGGAGAAAGTATCCAGACAATAGTGAGAAGTGAAGGTATGAACCGAGGACCAAGTAGCAGCCTTGCAAATTTCCTCAATAGGTGTAGATCTGAGGAAAGCTACTGAAGCTGCCATTGCTCTGACTTTATGGGATTTGACTTTACTGTGAAGGGGTAATCCAGCCTGGGCATAGCCACCATCCAGTTAGTACGCTTAGAAATAGTATGGCCCACCTAATTTGGATCGAAGGAAACAAAAAGTTGAGGAGCAGTTCTGTGTGGTTTGGTGCGTTCCAAGTAGAAGGTCAAAGCACGTTTACAGTCCAGAGTATGAAGAGCTGATTCTCCAGGGTGAGAATGAGGCATTGGAAAAAACACTGGAAGTACGATGGATTGGTTGAGATGAAATTCTGAGACCACATTAGGTAGGAATTTCGGATGAGTATGAAGAACAACTTTGTCATGATGGAACACAGTGAATGATGGATCAGTAACTAAACCTTGCAGCTCACTGACTCGTTGAGCCGAAGTAAGGGCGATGAGAAACACCACTTTCCAAGTGAGATACTTCAGATGAGCCTTATCAATTGGTTCAAATAGAGGCTTCATGAGTTGAGTAAGGACAACATTGAGGTCCCAAACCACAGGAGGCGGTTTGAGAGGAGGTTTGGCATTGAAAAGTCCTTTCATGAATCTGGAAACCACCGGATGAGCAGAGAGGGGTTTCCCTTCAATAGGCTGAGGAAAAGTCGCAATTGCACTGAGATGGACTCGTATAGATACAGACTTGAGGCCAGAATTGGATAAGTGCAAAAGATAGTCCAAAACAGAAGATAAGAAGGAATGCTGAGGCTCCTTATGATGAGAAAAACACCATGTAGAAAATCTAGTCAATTCTTGATGATAGCATTGTCTAGTTGTAAGCTTTCTAGAAGCTTCTAAAATGTCTCTTACAGATTGAGAAAACTGAAGAGGGGTTATGTTGAGAGGTACCAGGCTGTCAGGTGTAGAGACTGCAGGTTGGGATGAAGCAGAGATCCTTGACTCTGTGTAAGCAGAGAAGGAAAACCAGGTAGAAGGTATGGCTCCCTGCTGCTGATTTGAAGTAGAAGGGAGTACAAGGGTTGTCTCGGACACCGAGGAGTGATTAGAATCATGGTGGCATGATCGTTCTTCAATTTGACCGGAGTCTTGAGAATGAGAGGGAATGGAGGAAATGCGTAGAGGAAAAGATTTGTCCATTCCAGAAGAAAAGCATCTGCCTCGAGGCAGTGAGGAGAGTACCGTATTTTCACGTAGATAACGCGCACCCATGTAAAACGCGCACACGGGTATAGTGCGCGAAAAACACACATTTATGTACAGAAATTTTTATATACCGCGCACACCCGTATACCGCGCATGCTGCCCAACTCTCCTTTCGCCCACCCCGACTCTCCTCTGGCCACCCCGACTCTCCTTTCGCCCGCCCCAACTCTCCTCTCCCCCTTGAAGTCCTGTCCCCACCCCGACGTCCGATTCAACCCCCCCCCCCCCACCGCAGGACCACTCGCATCCCCACCCCGAAGGACCGCTCGCACACACCCGCACCCCCACCACGAAGAACCGCTCGCACGCACTCCCACCTGCAACCCCACAGCCTCCCGACCCCCCCCATCATGTAGAAGATCCTACCGGTGTCCTGCTGCTTCCTCTTGGCGGTCCCAACTCCCGGACACGATCGGGGCAAGAGGGAGCTCAAGTCCTCTTGCTCCCCGACTCCCCGACACGATCGGGGCAAAAGGGAGCCCAAGCCCTCTTGCCCCGCCAACTCCCCAACTCCCCGACAATATCGGGCCAGGAGGGAGCCCAAACCCTCCTGGCCACGGCGACCCCCTACCCCCACCCCGCACTACATTACGGGCAGGAAGGATCCCAGGCCCTTCTGCCCTTGACGCAAACCCCCCCTCCCCCCAACGACCCCCCCCCCCAAGAACCTCCGACCGCCCCCCAGCCGACCCGCGACCCCCCTGGCCGACCCCCACGACACCCCCACCCCCCTTCCCCGTACCTTTGTGTAGTTGGCCGGACAGACGGGAGACAAACCCATCTGTCCGGCAGGCAGCCAACGACGGAATAAGGCCGGATTGGCCCATCCATCCCAAAGCTCTGCCTACTGGTGGGGCCTAAGGCGCCTGGGCCAATCAGAATAGGCCCGGGAGCCTTAGGTCCCTCCAGGGGGCGGGGCCTTGGGCACATGGTCGGTTTGGGCCCATGTGCCTCAGGCCCCGCCCCCAGGTGGGACCTAAGGCTCCCGTGCCTATTCTGATTGGCCCAGGCGCCTTAGGCTCCACCAGTAGGCGGAGCTTTGGGACGGATGGGCCAATCTGGCCTCATTCCGTTGTTGGCTGCCTGCCGGACAGGCGAGTTTGACTCCCGTCTGTCCGACCAACTACACAAAGGTACGGGGAAGGGGGGTGGGGGGTGTCGTGGGGGTCGGCCAGGGGGGTCGTGGGTCGGCTGGGGGAGCGGTCGAAGGTTTTTGTGGGGGGGGCGGTCATTGGGGGGAGGGGGGTTTGCGTCGAGGGCAGGAGGGCCTGGGATCCCTCCTGCCCGTAATGTAGTGCATGTTTGCTGACATAGTACATAGCGACTTGGTTGTCCGTCCGAACAAGAACTACTGTGTCATGAAGCAGATATTGAAAAGCATGGAGAGCTTTGAGAATTGCTCTGAGTTCCAACTGATTTATATGACACTGACGATCTGTACTGGTCCAGAGGCCTTGAGTACGGAGACCATCGAGATGAGCGCCTCCAGCGTAGGTCGAAGAGTCTGTCGTGAGGACCTTCTGATGAGGATGCGTTTGAAAAAGCAAGCCTCTGGAAAGATTGGAAGAGAGTATCCACCAACGGAGAGACTTCTTCAAGGAATGAGGGACTGAAATGTGTCGAGAAGGAGGGTCGCAAACTTGCGTCCATTGAGATGCAAGGGTCCACTGAGGAATTCTGAGGTGAAGTCTGGCAAAAGGAGTCACGTGTACTGTGGAGGCCATGTTACCCAGAAGCACCATCATGTGTCTCGCTGAGATGGAAGAGCGGGAAGACACTGTACGACAAGAATTGAAGAGCTTCCAGACGTTGTTGTGGAAGGAATGCTCCGAGTTGGACAGTGTCCAGAACAGCTCCAATGAATTGTAGATTCTGTGAGGGCTGAAGTTGGGATTTGGGAAAGTTGATTTCGAATCCCAAACTTTGTAGGAACCAGGTAGTCCGTTGGGTCGCTACAATAACCCCTTGAGATGTGGAATCTTTGATAAGCCAGTCGTCGAGGTAGGGAAATACCTGAAAACCATGATTCCTCAGAGCTGCCGCTACCACTACCAAGCACTTGAGGAATACTCTGGGAGACGAGGCCAGGCCGGAGTAGTACTCTGCATTGATAATGCAGATTCCCCACCCGAAATCTAAGGTATTGACGGGAGGCCGGATGAATGGGGATATGAGTGTAGACCTCCTTGAGATCCAGAGAGCATAACCAGTCGTTCTGCTCGAGAAGGGGATAAAGAGATGACAGGGAAAACATGCAAAATTTTTCTTTGACTAGAAATTTGTTGAGACCCCTGAGATCCAGAATGGGTCGCAGATCGCCCGTCTTCTTTGGAAGAAGGAAGTAACGGGAGTAAAACTCCCTGTTCTGCTGTTCCAAGGGAACTGGTTCGATGGCATGGAGATGAAGCAGAGCTTGAGCTTCCTGAAGAAGGGCGGTTTGGGATGAATTGGAAGGATACTCTCTTGGAGAAAGCTGTAGTGGAACCTGAGTGAAATGAAGAGAGTATCCTTCCCTGATGATGGTAAGCACCCAGAAGTCGGATGTAATTATCGTCCATCGGTTGTAAAAATGATGGAGACTACCTCCTATAGGGGGAAAAGGAGACAGAGACAGAACGGTGGAGGTTATGCTCTGTTGTAAACAGTCAAAAAGGCTGGGAAGCCTTAGGTGCAGGAGAAGTTTGGGGTTTCTGTTGCTTCTGAGTTTGTTTTTTCAGAGGAGGCTTTGGAGCAAAACGCCTTTGATAGATAAGAGCAGGGCGTGCAGGCTTGGCAGGAGCTGGCTTTGGTTTAGGTCTGACTATAGAAGCAATTGATTTTTCATGGTCAGATAATTTCTTGGTGGCTGCCTCAATGGATTCATCAAAGAGGTCGTTGCCCTCACAAGGAATGTTAGCTAAGCGGTCTTGAAGGTTAGAGTCCATGTCAATGGTACGAAGCCAGGCAAGACGACGCATAGCTACAGAGCAAGCAGCCGCTCGGGCAGACAACTCGAAGGCATCGTAAGATGATTGGAGGAGATGCAGACGTAATTGAGTGAAAGAAGCAATGACTTCCTGAAACTCAAAATGCATTTGGTTATCCAAATAAGCCAAAAACTTTGGTAGAAGAGAAAGAAGAAATTCAAAGTAAGTGATGAAATAAAAATTATAATTGAGGACTTTAGAGGACATCATAGCATTCTGGTAGATGCGACGTCCGAATCTGTCTATAGTTTTCCCCTCCCTTCCAGGAGGAACTGTGGCATTAACCTTGGAACGATGGGACCTCTTTAAGGAGGATTCAACAAGCAGGGATTGATGAGATAACTGTGATTTGTCAAACCCTTTGCGATGTACAGTTTTATATCTAGAGTCCAATTTTCTTGGAACAGCTGGTATGGAAAAAGGTGTTTCCATGCATCGACCAAAAGTTTGATTCAAAAGCTTATGAAGTGGAAGCTTAAGACACTCTGCCGGAGGTTGAGGAAGATGCATGACTTCTAGATACTCCTTAGAATACTTGGAGCCAGTATCCAATTGAATATCCAAGTCTACAGCCATCTGTCGCAGGAAAGACGAGAAAGATAGCTGATCTGCCAATGCTTTGCCTCGAGAAGGACTCGAGGACGTCGAGGCAGCCTGTGTTGAAGAAGAAGCTTCGGCAGGGAAAAAGGCATCAACGGAACCTGGTGACTTGGACGAGGCAATCGAGACTGGAACATCCTTGAGGTCCGGCATCGGAGACCTCGAACAAGGAGTCGGTGGTCTGGTCGAGGTTAGAGTAGATCGAGGCTTCGAGGAAGATGGTCTGTCATGAGAAGAAGAACAATGCCTGGAAAGATGCCTCGATGAAGGCCTCGAATGTCAGTGAGAACTGTGTCTGGAACCAGATCTTGAGGATCGAGGAGATTTTGCCTCAGAGACGTAGGTAGCCGATGCCGATGTATGAATAGGACTACAGGCTGTAGATCAAAGCTCCAGAGGCTTGGTGGAGGAACCTCGATGCACTCTCAAAGACTCTGCTCCTTGTTTAGAGTGTGAGGATTCTCGTCGAGGCACTCGCAAAGAATCTGCTCCTTGCTTTTCGTGCTTGGATGGCAGACCAGACACTCGCAGAGTCTGCTCCCTGCAAAGAGTGTGTAAGTTCAGACTGAGGCAAAGGAAGTGGCTCGACCTTGCAGGAGTCTGCTGAATGCCCAGGCTGGATAAGAGGAAGCAGTTTGGGTCCCATGTTAGTAAGGAACTGAATAAACTGCTTCTCTAACATGGTCTGGAAAGAAGCCATCAAGGATGGATCCGCGTCTGAAACTGGACCACCTGCTTTGGCTGGAGGTTCCTTCGAGGTAGTGCAAGTGTGTTTCGACTTAGGAGTCTTGGACACTTTAATCACCACCAGGGGAACTGACTGCTGAGCTATCTGACCTGAGGAAACGGGGGAAGATACAGCAGATGACGTCGAAACAAGAGCCGCTGCAAACGACAAAGGTCTAATGAAGCTCGGGGTGGAAGCAGTAGGCGCAGGAGCCTCGGTGGAAGTCGAGGCCGAACATGCCTTCGAAGTCGAGGGATCAGTAGGAGACTCCATCTCAAAAAGCTTGTCCACCAAAATGCAACGACGCTTAAAAGCACGAGGCTGAAGTGTTTGGCAAGCAGGCACCACCTAGGATGATGTTTCGGCCCAAGGCACTTGAGGCAGCGTCCGTGAGGGTCCGTAAGAGAGATCGCGCGCTGACACTTGCTACACCTCTTGAAGCCCGTAGCAGGCCGGGACATAGACGGAAAAATAGCCGCCGTAAAGTCGAAGCCCTCGGGCTGCAGCCGAGCGGCCTATCCCGGAAAACGAACGGAAGAAGAAAATTTTTTTTTTTTTTTTTAAACTAAAATAAAAGAAATAAAATAAAACAGTGATTCGTAAAGAAAAAAACACAAACCGCAGTTGTAGAGAAGGCACAAAGTGAACAAAGTTAAACGCAGAGAGTCAAAGACAGACTTCTCGGCTCCGCAGAAAACTGAGAACTGAGGAGACGCGCCCTGTGCTGGGCGAGAAGGCACTCGCGCATGCGTGATGCGGACGACTCAAAATTTCGAGTTTCTTCAAACAAGTCTGCTTGTGAGGCGTCCGCATCCAGGCTCCGTCGATGACGTCACCCATATGTGAGAATACCTGCCTGCTTGTCCTGGGATAATCACTGGTACTTTCTAATTAGTGAAGTAAGACTCTTCGCACATACAGTTTCTGTAATATCTTATCCTGCTTATCCGACCCCATGGATTGAAAATCAGGCAGACAAACCTTCTGGTTGACCTGGAAATAACTTTCGGAAGGAAAGATGGAACAAGAAGGGTTACTCCTGCCTCCGTGATCCTGAGAAAGGGCTCTCTACAAGAGTGAACTTGCAGCTCTGAAATGCATCTTGACGAGACGATCACCACTAGGAAAACTGCCTTGGCTGTAAGATCCAAAAGATATGAGCCTTGAAACGAGCTTTAGTAAGGTCCTTCAAAACAGTGTTAAGGTTCCATATTGGAAAAAAAAATGACGCTGTGCTGGCCTTAAACGAAACACACCTCTTAGAAATCTAGTCACATCCGGATGAGCTGTAAGTGAAACAGAACCATTTGTGCTCTGAAGCATGAGAGGCCTACCACTTGTACCTTGAGGGAAGCCACTGCCAGGCCTGTCTCCAGACCAGCTTGCAGAAAGGCAAAGACCACTGGAATGGGAGTACGAAGCAGCTCCACCTGGTCTCTGTCACACCATTGTTGAAGTGCCTTCCAAGCCTTGGCCACCATGGGCCAAGGTGAGAAGACACAGGAAATCCTGGCTTAGCCAGGGCTGAACTATTAGGTCCAAACCTAAGCTTTCTGGCTCTACTCTTCGACTGAAGAAGCACATAATTTTTAAGTTTATGGCAGAAGCCATAAAGTCCATTAACCGTTTGCCCCAAGACACACAATGAGCTGGAACACCTTTTGAGAGAGGGAGAGGGACCACTCCCCTGGGTCCAGGACTTGTCAACTGAGAAAGTATGCTTGAACATTTTCTACTCTAGTCACGTGAGCAGTGGAGAACACCTGAAGGTGCACTTCCACTCACCGGAAGAGCATTTGTGCTTCCAGATACAAGGGAGCATTTCTGGAGCCCCCTGTCAGTTCACATGTTACCGCTGTTGCGTTGTCGGAAAACACTAGTACCGCTTTTACCTCCAGGGCCTTTTCCAGAGTACGTAACACTAGCCTGATGATTCAAAGCTTTGGACGATTGATAAACCACCCATTTTGATGGTGAGTCCACTGGTCCTGGATGGAGCAGTCTCCATAATGGGATCGCAAGCCAAAAAAGCTGGCATCAGTCATGAAAGTCACCCACTCCACAATTAAGAGAGGCATTGCCTTCGACAAGGAATCTCTTTGAAACCATGAGCGTAAGATGCTCCTTGCTTTCCCTGACCATGGGAGCTGCATCTGAAAAAAATGACGCTGAAGGTAGTGCCAGGCTGTGGGGGACAGAAGTGCTAAAAGATCCAAGATTTGTTTCTGGAGCTTCTATTTGTGTCTCTCAGGAAGAAAAATGTGGATCTAGGCCATGTCAAACTGAATACCCAGATATTCCAAGATCTGAGTTGGTTTTAGCTAGCTCTTCCTGAAGTTGACAATCCAGCCCATCCTTTGCAGGAGAGCCTGCTCGCATTCCGGCTTAGACGGAGCTCTGATGAGCCAATTGTCTAGACAGGGGTGTACTTGGACCCCCATTTTTCAGAGATGAGCAGCCACTACCATCATTACTTTGGTGAAAGTACAGGGAACTCTCATCAATCCAAAGGGACATGAAAACTCAGATATTTCCTGTCCTAGGAAGATGGGAATATGAAGATAGGCTTCTGTTAAATCTAGAGATGCCAAGAATTCTCCTGGAGCCACCGCCACAATGATCAATCAGGCTGTTTCCCTGCAGAAATGTGGAATTTTCAGAAATGTATTGACTGCCTTGAGATCAAGGATGGGCCTCCAGTCATCTGTGCCTTTCTTGGGCACGATGAAATATAAAGAGTATCTGCCTCAGCCAAATTCGTCATCAGGGACTGCTTCTGTGGCATGAATGTCCAAGAGCTGCTGAAGCATGACTTGGATCCTGGCCTCTTTTTCCAGCCTCTCAGCTAGAGAATCTAGAAACAAATCAGGAGGGGGATGAAAGAACTCTATCTTGAGCCCTCTCATATGATGTCCAGGATCCAGTTGTTCAAAGTAATCTGTTCTCACGCTCTCTAAAACACCAACCACCCCCCACCCCCAATCTGTGGAGATACGGTTCCAAGTTTAGCGTCATTTCGACTTTTTAGAGAAAGGGTTGACATAAGACTCAGAGGTCTGTTGGCATCCGAGATTGTTATAGGGCTGTCTGTACCCTTGGAAAGATCACTACACAGAGGACCTTGAGTTATTTGGGCAAGACCAGCTGGAGATACAAAAATTACTTCAACTCCCCCCCAGGTGGGAAAGGGAGGACTGCTATTTGGCAGCAATTCAGGGTGGCAATCTGCTACATTGTCCATGAGTTCATTTAGGCCTTTGCCAAAAAGCACCTACCCTTTGAAGGGTAGTCTGCTTACGGTTGCTTTAGAAGCTGAGTCACTGGCCAATTGTCTGATCCAGAGCATCCTGCGAGCAGAGATCGCTTATGCCGAGACTTTTTCCAGGACTCTGATGAGGTCATACAAGGCATCCGCCACATAATCCACCCCTTCCAGCACCAACTGGGGACAGGTGTCATCCTCCATCTTGGCCCATGCAGCAAATGAGGTTGCTGCTGCTGCTGCATTGATACCCAAAGGTAACACCTCAAACTGCTTCTTTAAGACCTCAAACTGCTTCTTTAAGACCTCAGATAAGTAAATCACTGAACGCCTCTACACGGATGGAAAAAGGGGGCAATGTCTGGAAAGCAGTATATTCACTAATGCTCGAAGTATGGGAAACAAGATTCTGGATCTAGAACCTTTGATGGAAGATAATGAGTTAGATATAGTGATGATCACGGAGACATATTTCATGGAGAACTATGTAGTTATACCGGGCTATAATCTGTTCAGGAAAGACAGGGTAGGAAGAGAAGGAGAGGGCATACCCTCATATGTTAAAGATCATATTAAAGCCACACAATTGCAAGATCTGCAGGGCAAGGAAGAGTAACTGTGGATCAATTTGGAAAAATGGAATGGTAAATATATTCACATTGGTGTGATATACAGGCCTCCTTCACAGATGAAGGAAGTGGACAGAGATATATTAGCAGACTTTCAGCATATATCTAAAAAAGGGGAAGTTTTACTAATAGGTGATTTTAACATGCCAGATATTGATTGGAGAAGTAGGGAGATCCTGGATTCTCTACAAGAACTATTCCAGCAGTTGGTAATTGAACCCACGCAGGATAGGGTCATACTGGACTTAGTGCTTACAAATAGGGAAAGTATTTCTGATGTTATAGTGGGTTATCCATCTGGCATCCAGTGATCACTGCATGGTACAGTTTAATATTAAGATGGATATAGAGAGGGCTCATTCAAAAGCAAAGGTTCAAGACTTTAAAAACACTAACTTTGTTCGGATGGGGGATTACACCAATGAATTGTTGTCTGGATGGGAATGTCTGGAAGGAGTCAAAATGCAATGGGAAAAACTGAAAGGTGTAATTGTAAGGGCAACAGACTTTTTTGTAAGGCAAGTAAGTAAAAGTAAGAGGAAAAGAAGGCCATTTTAGTTCTCAAAAGTAGTAGCTGGCTGTCAAGGCTGCACGCTCAATAGCCATGCCATAAGACCAAGCGGTCCGGATCCTGCAGAACAATTGGACCTTGAGTGAGAAGACGAGGGTAGCAGGGAAGCTGGAGACCTTGATCGTGTCAGAGCCACACTAGATTGGCATACCAGGGTCTCCTTAGCCAATCTGATGCCACCAAGATCCATCTGGCATCCAGTGATCACTGCATGGTACAGAACGCAGAACGCGACCTATCATGGGCCATGGCAGAAAAGCGTAGAGGAGATCACCCCGAGGCCAAGGTTGCACCAGAGCATTCAGCCCCTTGCTGCCAGCCTCCCAACGGCTGTAAAATCTGTTCTTAGCGGTTGCCATGAGGTTGAACATTGGACTCCACCAATGAACTATGCACTCGAAAGCTCTCCGGGATCCAGAGTCTGTTGACTGAGAAAATCCGCTTGAATGTTTTCTACGCCCTCCATGTGTGCTGCAGACAAAGCTACTAGTTGCTTTTCCACCCAGGAAAAGAGTAGCCAAGCTTCAAGGCCTAGAAGAGGACTCCTGGTGCCTCCCTGTTTGTTGACATAGGCCACCGCCATTGCACTGTCCGAAAAAGACAGCTCGACGATGGAGATACTTCTGGAAATGCAGCAAGGCTAGGTGTATCGCCCTCAGTTCCAGACAATTAATCGACCACCTGCTCTCGGAGGGGCCCTGGACCAGCGCAGACATACAGACTGCTTCCCAACCGGAGAGACTCATGCCTGTGGAAAGAGTTACCCAGTCCGAGACCCTCAGTGGTAGACCTCTGGATAGGATCACAATGTTCAACCACCACTGCATGCTGCTACATGCCGCTGCCGTCCAAAACAGCGGCATTGTTAACGAGTCCTATTGCGGGCTCCACCGGGACAGCAGCGACTCCTGGAGGGGACGCAGCTGAGCCCTGGCCCATGGAACCACATCGATCATCGCTACCATGAGACCTGGGACCTAAAGATATTGCCAGGCCGTCAGAACTGGAACCGATAACATTACTTGAATGGTTTGTTGGATCTTCATTCTCCGAGACCCCAGAAGGCATACCTGGTTCCTGGCCATGTGAAACCGAACTCCCAGATATTCCCAAGTCCTGCGTTGGTTCGAGGTGGCTCTTTCTCAGGTTGATCATCCAGCCCAGGCGTTGCAGCAAATGGACCACTAGCTGCACTGCCCAGTTCCCCTCTGCCAGGGAGGGAGCCCTAATCAGCCAGTCATCCAGGTATGGATGGACTAGGATACCCCAGGTGGACGTGAGCTGTAACCACCACCATGATCTTGATGAAGATCATGGGCGTCGTTGCCAGGCCGAAGGGAAGAACCGCAAACTGGAAGTATTGACCCAGAACATGGAAACGCTGAAATTTCCTGTGACCTAGAAAGATGGGGATATGAAGATACGCCTTCGTGAGATCCAGGGAGGTCAAAAACTGCCATGGTGCCACTATAACCAATCTTAGTTTCCATTCAGAAGCGCGGGACTTTCAGTGCTGCATGGACCGCTTTCAAATCCAGAATCGGCCTCCAATCTTCAGAGCCTTTCTTTGGAATGATGAAGTATATCGAGTATCTCCCCAAACCTAAGTTGTCCTTTGGCATGGGTTTGATAGCCACAACATCCAGCAGTCTGTGAACCGTGGATTGCACCCGAAACGCTTTTTTGCGGGGTGCCCTGCAGGTGAATCCAGAAAGAAATCCGACAGAGGTTGGTAAAACTCCAGTTTGAGCCCGTCGCATAGGTCCTCTAGTTCCCAATGGTCTAAGGTCACCGTCTCCCACTCTGCCAAAAAAGACGAGAGACGCCCTCTGATTTAGGGGAGAGGGGCCAAAGGCCTGGCGTCAGAAATGCTTTATCGTGGGAGTGGAAGGACATCTGTTTGAGGACTGCTGATGGGCAGGGCCCCCAAAGTGGGGTCTGGACGAAGAATTGATTCTTTGACCCGATGTCTGGGGATCAGCGTACTGATGATGGCGCCTGAAGGGATGAAAATTAGGACGCCCTGCACCCCGGGCGGGGCGAGGCTTGTTGCCTGGCAGAACTTTAGGCTTACAGTCCTACACACTAGCCATAAGGTCATCCAGCCCCTGGCCAAACAAGAGAAGGCCTTTAAAGGGCAATCTGCTCAGAGTGGTCTTAGAGGAAGAATCCCCAGACCACTGTTGCATCCACAGCATTCTTCTGGCAGACATGGAATAAGCTCCCAGCTTGGCAAAAACCTTCATCGTGTCATAAAGGAGTTCTTTTCTGATGTGTGATTAAATTTTAATAATTCTATAAAAAGAATAAAAAGTACAAATGGTGCCATGGGGTACAGTCTCACCATGGCTCTAGCACCTTTCAAGGGACCCTCCGGGTCATCCCAAACTTCTGAAAGAATCCAGACTAGATCCGGATTATTAGGAAAGGAGGCGGAGCGCGGTCTTTGATCACTCATCAAGTAACATTCCGCCTGGGCAGACTGATCCCACTGCAGGTTTAATTCCTGCAGGGATTCCAAACATAGAGAATGACACTGTGGCTGTTACCCGCAGGTAGCTGCGGGTAACCCGCCGAAACGGTGAGAGAAAAAGTCGTCGTCGCCGCAAGTACAGGAACCAGGCCATCCACTGCCCCATGGAGCAGTGAATGGCCTTGTCTCCGCAGTTGGCGAAGGACGTAAGAAGACTTGAAGCGGCCCAGAGGAGGACGACAAAAATGATAGGAGGCTTGTGCCAGAAGACGTATGAGAAACTGGAAGCCCTGAATATGTATACCCTAGAGGAAAGGAAGGACAGGGGAGATATGATTCAGACGTTCAAATACTTGAAGTGTATTAACGTAGAAAATCTTTTCCAGAGAAAGGAAAATGGTAAAACCAGAGGACATAATTTGAGGTTGAGGGGTGGTAGATTCAAAGGCAATGTTAGGAAATTCTACTTTACGGAGAGGGTGGTGGATGCCTGGAATATGCTGCCAAGAGAGGTGATGGAGAGGAAAACGGTGACTGAGTTCAAAGAAGCGTGGGATGAACACAGAGGATCTAGAATCAGAAAATAATATTAAATATTGAACTAAGGCCAGTACTGGGCAGACTTGCACAGTCTGTGTCTGTATATGGCCGTTTGGGGGAGGATGGGCTAGAGAGGGCTTCAATGGCTGGGAGCGTGTAGATGGGCTGGATTAGGTTTTGACAGAGATTTTGGCAGTTGGAACCCAAGCACAGTACCGGGTAGAACTTTGGATTCTTGCCCAGAAATAGCTAAGAAGAAAAAAATTAAAAAATTTAAATTGAATCAGGTTGGGCAGACTGGATGGAACATTCACGTCTTTATCTGCCATCATCTACTATGTTACTATGAAACATGAGCAGTTACCAATCAGGCCTCTCCCTCCCCTTACTGTGGAGATTTTCAGGGTTTTTTCATCTCCCAGCTGCCTGAGCTGGCTTTGATCAAGTTGCATGTGGCTGCCGAAACTTCTCTGACGCAACCGGAAACAGAAGTTGTGTCAGAGAAGAAGTTTTGGCAGCCACACGTGACTTGATGAAAGCCGGCTAGGGCAGTCGGGAAACAAAAAAAACCCAGAAAATTGCCAAGGTAAGGTGAGAGGAAAGTCCAAAGTCTGCGATCTCCCGCCGAAACGATGTTCCCGCCGGGTATTTCCATAGCACAAGGGCAAAACCTGCGAAAAAGATCAAATTAATATACTAAAATTTAAGAAATGAAACACGAGCAGAAGAGATGAGATCCTACAGTTTGGCCTGTAGGAATACAAAACTGGGGTTTCAGGGCGCATGCTCCAGGAGATGTACTCAGTGGGAGCGGATGAATTTTGGTTAATTGGCTGCCCAAGATGAATAACTTCCAGCAGTCTAAAATAAAGAGGGATTGCACAAGAAAATGGTTACTGTGGGCAGACTCGATGAGCCATTTTGGCCTTTTTCTAACATCATGTTTCTATACCCATCCTGCGGACCCTGTAAATCCTTTAGCATCACTCTTCCTTCGCTAGAGAAGGCTCTGCGCCTGGTGACTTGAACCACTGCAAAGTCTACCTTCAGCTGATCAAACAGTTGATGAAACTATGGGGCCACGGGATAAAGTCTGGACATAGCTTTCACCAACTTTAAAGAGCCTTTAGGGATCTCCCACTGCTCTGTGCCAGAGCAGTGATATCCAGGTGTACTGGAAAAAAGGAGGTCTGAGTATTGGAGCAGCTCATGACTGTACAACTGAGAAGTGGAAGACTACTTCAGGTTTCAATTCCTTGGCTGCATCTGCAATAAAATGGTGGACCAAAACCAACTTAAATAGCCGGCGTATGGATGGGTCATCACGCTGATCAAGGGCAACAAATGAATCCTGCTTGACGGGGTCAAAAATGGAATTAGAGTCATCCAGGACTGAGTCAGTGCCCTGAGATACAAGAGATATGGAATCTGACTTACAACTCAGCCAATCTGGATCTGAGTGGTCTTTGGTAGTGGGAACCGGACTACTGGAAATGAAGACTCTCTGAAAACACTGTGATGGGCTGTCTGCAGAGTATGGCCCCGGTCAGTTAAAAACACTCTCCACATGAAATGGACAAATTCTGGGCTAAACCCTTGCACAAGGTAAATAACCAACACGAGAGACTTCTGGTGAGGCTTCTTGGGATTCACAGACTCCACGCCCAAGCGCTTCACGCCCTCACCAGTTTCAGATGGTGGGCAGACTTTTTTCCCCATCTCCCAGACCCAGGATGGTTCTGCAATCTTGGAAGCATGGATGGGGCTAAGCCCAAAGCTCCTGCCCCCTCCACATGCATGTCATGGCATGCGATACATGGACGCTTCTCCGTCGGCAATCCGGCACAACTGACAAATGAATTCATGTTAGCACATGCTGAGGAGTCCATCCCTATCAATTTTTTTTATAAATTGAGGAGTTTGGGGGCAGATAAAAGCTTTAGTAAAAAAGATAATTTAAAATCCAAGATGGCGGCCACCAAAAAAACTGTGGCAAAAAGTGCCGTAGAGACTTAATTTAAAAACGAAAAACTTGAAAATGGTTTTAGAGGTGAGACCTGAACTCTACCCTTGGAAACCTTAAAAAATGGCTTTTTCAGACCACTCCCCCCCTCCGCTTCAAAAAGGAAATAATGGTGTTGTTACTCGCAGTTATGTGGAATGCCTGCCTGTCAGATTTTCCCTGCAGCGCAAGTGAATGGAAAGGACTTTCTGCCTTAGGAACTTCTCTAAAGTACTTCAATCCTTGAATCTTTGGGTTACCAGTCGGAATGATCCCAACTGAGACTTCCACCCCCACAGAACCCTGAGCACAACAGGGGTGGGAAATACATAACTAGAACCCTGATTCACCGAGGGTTCTTATTCAAGGTACTTTCAGCCTGTGCATAAGCATCTGAAAAAAATTCAGTAGGCAAGTTGGCTCCCAGGGGAACAGAGCCCGAGCTCTGAAGTAGTACACAACAGGCTGGCTCCACAGGTCTACCTGAAGGTTTGCCCTGTGAAGTTGCAGTCTGGCCCTGTAGAACCTGCGTCCTTTCCCAGGTAGTGATCCCCTAAATAAGGGGTCTTAGAACATCAAAGCCACCCCAAAAAAAGAACTTTCGACAAAGAAAACAAAAATAAGCAGAGCAGATCAGAAACACCTCTGCACAGTTCACTTGAAGAATGACAATGTGGGCTATGCTGAAAGCTGCGAGGATCACACTTCTGAAAGACCTGGTTCGAGGGTTTCGACTGAACACCATACGTACGGACTCCAAAGGAGATGTAACAAAACGGACATTACAGTGAAGTTCTCAGTGAATGGGAACCACATAAGCTTCATGTTGGTGGTTCACCCAGAGCCAGATTAAAAGAGACAGAGGGATAACCTAAACTTGGCACTGATTCAAGAGGGCCAGAATTTGGAACCCCGAAAGCTAAGGATACAGGTGGAACTGGAAGCATCAGGTAATGTGGAGTGCAACCTGAATAACACTGGAGTGTTGTAAGGCAATGTTTCTCAACACGCAGAACGCGTACCCTTGGGGGTACGTGGGCCACCGCGATGGGGAATCCCTCCTTGCCTCCCTCCCTGCCTGTCTGCCTGCTGCACCACCCCTCACCCCCGAAGCCGACCCTGTTACTTTGTTGGAACCAGACTGGCATCCTCTTCCCCCAACAGCTCTCCATGCAAGAATGCAGGCAGCAACTTACACGCTGCGTAGCTGACCAGGAACCTTCTCTCCAATGTCAGAATTGAAGTCAGAGGGAAGGCTTGTGGGCCAGCCAAGTGCAGCATGTGAATCGCTGCATGCACCGTCCCTGCAGAGTTGCTGCTGGGGGAGGATGGAGCAAGTCCATCTTCAACAAAGTAACAGGGTCGGCTTCAGGGGTGGTGTGGAAGGCGGGCAGAAAGGCAGGCAGGGAGGGATCCTCAGAAGCGGCTTCAGCAGGAGGTGGGTTGGCTTGGCTTCAGGGGAGGGAGGTGCAAGTAGGCGGGGAAAGCAGGGATCCCCCATGTGCAACTTAATTTTGGAACAAAGCTGGAAGGCAGTGAGGGGGGAAGAAGCATAAACTCAACACAGAAGGAAGGGAAGGGGCATAAACATGGGACACAGAAGGGAGGGAATTAATGGGCATGAGTGTGTGAGTGAGAGAGTGGTGCACAAGGGGAAAGGAAGGAAAAATTATGTTCTTACCTGTTAATTTTCTTTCCCTTAGACGCAGCAGATGAATCCAGAGACCAATGGGATAGCCCACATCTACCAGCAGGCGGAGATAAAGAAACTGATTAACAGGTGGTCCTATTGGCTGGCACTCCTGCTGTCTCATCAGTATAGCTCCTTTCCCAAGCACACGTAACCCGCAATAGGCATAGCATGTAAAAAACTTCTTTCCCAGAACAAATCGCAAAAGGCAATGATACAGAATACCACTATCAACCACAACCAACCGCAAAAGTTGCACAAGAAAAAAACAACAAACAAGACCAGAAAGGGTGGGGCTCTGGATTCATCTGCTGCGTCTAAGGGAAAGAAAATTAACAGGTAAGAACATAATTTTTCCTTCCCTAGCAACAGCAGCAGATGAATCCAGAGACCAATGGGATGTAGCAAAGCAATCCTCAATCTGGGTGGGTAGCAAACGCCGCCTCCGCAACAACCAAAGCACTAAACACATCTACCGCATCTGTCCCCACATCCAACCAGAAATGCTGAGAAACAACACTCTCGGAAGACCAAGTAGCCGCGAGACAAAACTCCTCCAAGGAAAAAACCTCTGGACCGAGTCCAAGAAGTGGCCATCGCACTGGCGGAATTGTCATGAAGTTCGTTCGCCAATCGCTTTCCTGCCATCAAGTAAGCAGAATGTCCTCCTGGACCCATCGAGCAATGGCAGCTTTGGACGCCACCAGAAAATCGAGGCGTCCCGTGAATAATACAAAAACAGGTGATCTAAACAACCAAAAGGCATTAGAAACCTTGCTCTCGAAGAAAGCTATGCACTATCAAAAAAATGCAATGAATAAAAGCACGACTCCCTATTTTTCTCCTCCCAGGAAGAAGGAAGGAAAAGTGAGCTTGTCATAAAAGAAAGGATGACACCCCCTAGAAAGAATTGTGGTACCGACTGAACTGATACCCCAGATAATGGAAATCAGAAATAAGAATCCCCGCTGAACAAGGCCTGCAACCCGGAAAACTGCAGAGCCGAAACCAAAGCCACAAGAAACCCCGTGGTCAACGGCACAAGGAGGAAATGACGCCTACGGGAAACTGCGAAGAAGTACCGGAAGATTGAACTCCAGACAGGGCTTTTAAGAGGTGTACAAATATACCATGCTCCGTTTAGGAACGGAACTACATGAAGCTGAGAAGTAATCGAAGAGCAATATACCTAGCCCCGGTAAGCAGCTAAGAATAACACTTGAAGTTGAAGGGAATGGAACGCTAAGCCCTTGGCAATACCCCTGTGCCAAAAAGCAACTATGTAAGGGTGCAAAGTTGAGAAGTATCCAAAAGGAAGCAGAATCCACAGGTGAAGACGTCTGTAGCGCCAGGATAAGAGAAGAAACAACCCGCAGCGCATAACCCTTACACATCAGTCAGGACTTCTCAAAAGCAAGGTCGTAATATCAAAGTAGTACGAATATCCATGTCGATCGGACCCTAGGTGAGCAAATCCGGAGATACCAGGAAACGTCATAGTCCAGCTGTCGAAAGAGTCATCCGATCCGCATAGCAAGGATGGTGTAGCCAAGCCAGAATTCTACAAATACAGTGTCCGGAAAGCAAGACAATCCAAGCCATCATCAGCCAGGGGAAAACACTGAAAAAGAGAAACCAGAGGTGAGAAAGAAGCCACGCCATTTCCCCCCTCTAACTCTCACTCCCTAGGTGCTAGGAAGTATTGAATCGTGAGATGAGACCAAGAGGTCTAGTACCAGGAGATCTCACGTCCATAAAAAGAGCTGGAACGCCTGAGCCAAAATTCCCAATATCCAGGACGTAGAAGATTTCACTATCACTAACGTGCACACTTGCTAGAGCGTACACAGGCTGAACACTGTAACATACAAGAAATGGGTCATGGTCAGATTGCACGGAGAGAAAGTCTATCCAAACTCTCTTCTTGACCCCTAAAATGATCTGCCAACAGAAGAGGAAGATGAGGGTCTACCCATCGAAGTAGAATAACAACTGTACCCGGCAATGGAGTACAGCACCTACTGCCCAAGCTGTAGAGAAATACCCCCATCAAAATACCGACTGAAAGGCCCTCCGCGGCATTCCGGAAGAAGGGTCTGAAGCTCCAGAAAGGTAGCCTGACCACGCTCAAGAGTAGAAGAATGAACAAGTACGGAGTCGACCCTGAAGACCTGACTCCTGGAGCTGAGGATGGAAGGCACCGAGTCCCCCCAACCCAACAGCCCGGGATGTATGGGGCCATGAGCTAGTCCAGCAAAGACCGAGACATGCCTTTTAAAAGAGAAATCTCGCCGAGCCACCAAAACATACAGAGCAATGCATGAGAAGCCTATCAATGAATCGGAGCCCTGAGAAACAGGGCACCACCAGAACAAGGGCGACTGCTGTAGCGTTATAATGGGAAAGCAAGCCGAAGTTCCCAGTGCGGTCAACAAGAGAATTCCATACTCTGAGTCATGGAGACCAAAGAAGCCTGCAAACCTGAGACTGTGACCCATCGCCCAAGTTTCTGGGAATAACACATGTCTCTCCCATAGGAACAAAAAAAACATCTCCTTGACATACCTATAAATAGTACAGAAGAAAAGAGCGCTGTGCAAATTTCGAAGATTCACGTCCAAAGAACTGAGGAAAGAAATCACCCTGTTCGTGTCAGTCAAATGGCCCGACTGAAAGACGTCTGAATCCAGCATTCAGTCAAGAAGAAATTAGGTGAATCACCTGGTAGTGCCAAAACAGTACCTCTGGCCACATTTGCTAAAATTTTCTTGAACTTTGGATAGGAGAAATGGCACATGCCAAAATCGAAAGCGCTGCCCAACGAGAGACAAGCAACTAACTGCCAAGGTATTGAATCCATGATTGCCACCCCCCCATATAATATCATTAAATTGATGCTGTCTATCCCGCCAATACCTCTCAGTCTAGGCGGATTACAACAAGATGGTGCCTCGGCACTGCCATGGAGAATACATGGGTAAAAGAGGTATGTGGCGGGATCAGGGAGGGTCAATCAGGAATTGCTAGATCAATTTAACAAATGACAGGAAGAGAAACCGGAAAAGCATTCATCCGGGACACCGCTGCAATGACAGGTTGTCCAGAGTGAGGCGCTATCAATCCAATGGAGATATATCGGACACAATATATACCAGCAAGGCCACTAGACCATCCCAATTAGGGGCCAGATTGGAAAAGAGAGACTGCACGCCGCTTGGATACAGAAAGAATCGGAGCGGAGTAGCCTTCACCATGAAATAGGGGAACACCGGAAAGGCCTGTGCAATAGCGGAGGAACATGAAAAGCACAGGAAAGGAAGAAAGGTATTCCCCTTACCATAAGCGGATAAGTTCCGCCAGGGCACCTAGCACTGCCGCCCCAAAACTGAGTTCAGTGCCCCTCAGCGAAGGACATGTACCTGGCAGGCAGAAAGAGAAAACACCCTGTCCAAAATACACTGCAGGGATGATGCAAACTGACAAACAGCCCTGTCTCCCCTCTCAGAGAGCCGTTCATCACATGGCTACAGGGAACGACCCCGCGCATAACAATGCGAAGAGGGGAAAAAAGAAATAGGGGAGCTGATTAACCTATGTCAGGAAAGACGATAGCCGCACAAGGCTGTTGAGCATCCCGAAAAACACAGGACCCTGTGTTGATCCAGATACAAACAAAACCTAGTCCTGCCCGCTTGAAAAATGAAGGTGCCACCAGGTAACCCCACATTACTAAGAGCGCGTAGCCCCAACAGGAAACTCAGCACACCAGTACAAGGCGGTTTATTGTTATGTTATTTTGTTCTTTTTTTTTTTTTTGTAAATTCTATATCCCTTGTATTATCAGCAGTAAGTGTACAAAATCACTTAAACTCTCCAGCAATATAATAGACATACATATGACAAGGAAATATTGAAATAGCACCACCTGATACCAGCAGCGCGACCCCAAGGCGCAAATAAGAGGCAACAGCCAACAGGCAGAACTCTTACCATACCGGGACCCCGGGATGCAGGAGGAGAGATCCGAACCAAGACCGGGTATCCCTCCCCCGCCGCTGACCGTCCCAGCGGCAAAGCACCTCCTGCTGAGCCAGCGCCGTGACAAGCTGTAACCAAGGGGCCAATTGCCGAACGGACTCCCTCTCCAGCGCCCTCAGGCAAGGCAGGATGGCTCCCAGACCCCAAAGAAGCACTTCGGGAGAGAGTCCCACCGCCGCGTGAACAGCAACTGTACCTGCAACTCCCGACATAGTCAAGACCAGAACCGGGAGACTGGGGAGGTGCAGAGATAAGGCCGCAGCTGAAAACAGGCGCCAATAACGCAGTGGCTCCGCCGCCAGCGTTGTAACAGAAGCGCGAGCCACCCGCTCGCTGATAGGCACTGACTCCACAAGCACGACTCACTCGGCGGCTTGAACACCGCCGCGGCACCCATTGCACACAGGACAGCCCCAGCGAACAGACCGCAAAAGTCAGGTCTCTCCCGCCCACGCACAAAAAAAAGCTCGCGCCTCCCGCGCGCGGGAAAACACCGATTTGAACAACAGTGCCCAAGACACCAAACAGAAGACCTGAACTGAAAAAAGCACACATTGCAAATGAAAAACTCCCCATACTACACAGTGTTCACTGCCCTAACAAGGCATAGAAGATGAGGAAAGCTAGTTGGAAGGCACGCAACCGCACAGCTGCAGGTACTCCAGAACAAGCACAAAACCAACACAAATCCGTAGGTCCAAGACAACCGCAAAACAATATAACCCGCAGGGCAACGCAACAAAGGGATACTCACAACCAGGCTTACAGGACTGACAGACACCGGCAGAGCACCCCTGAGAATGCATAACTGCAAATAGCAAATGGTCTCTTCCTTTTTTTTTTTTTTCAAGGGAAAGAAGAAAAATTAGAGACCCAGCTAATCCCTCTATCACTGGAGGGAGGGTGAGGCAGGGACAAGGGGGGGCCCAAGTGTAACCTCTAAAGCTGGCACCGTCCAGCCGGACACCCCTGTCTCACTGAAGAGGGAAACCTCAACAGGAGAAATATAATTGCTGCCTCACTGAAGAGCAAACCTCAACAGGAGAAAATATTTATCCAGCCACAGCCAGAATCCAGGAGCTAGTGGAACAGTGACTTTCCCCTGCTGAGAGATAGAGCATACTGATGAGACAGGAGGAGTGCCAGCCAATAGGACCACCTGTTAATCAGTTTCTCTATCTCCGCCTGCTGGTAGATGTGGGCTATCCCATTGGTCTCTGGATTCATCTGCTGCTGTTGCTAGGGAAGAAAGGAAAATTGGGCATAGAGAGAGAGGAGTGAGGTAGAGATGCATGGGGAATAGAAGGGTGAGAGGGAGAAATGTTGGATATGGTGGTGGATAGGGCAGATTTAAGGGGATACAAGGGTGAGGAATGTTGAACATAGTGATGGATAGTGCTGTCCGATTCAGGAAAAAAAAATTTAGATTCAATTCAGCCTACTGAATTGGTTTTTCAATTCGATTTGATTTTCCTGCCCAATTGGGTGCTTTTTTCAAACATCCTGGTGGGTTTATTTTATAGCCTCTTCACCCCCTTTGCCTTCTCCTAACCACACTGGCGCTGTGGTGTAAACAAAATAAACAAACAAAAAAGACTTTTCCTCTCTCTCTTAAATCCTAGCTCACATTGGCGGTCTAACACCAGCTCTAGCAGGATACACGTTTCAAATCTGACATTTGCAATCACAAAAGGGAAAATAAAATTAGTTTTTCTACCTTTTGTTGACTGGTCATTCAAATCTTGTTGGTCCCAGGCTCTGGTTGTCTTCTGATAACTTGCTTGCCAGGGGCTGCTTCTTTCTCCGTTCTAACCATCCATCTGCCAACTCTGTCCTCCCCTTCCATTTCCCTTCCCTCCCCCAGAGGTCTGGCATCTTTCTTTTTTTTCATCTCCATCCATAGATCCATCTTTTCTAACTACCCTTTCATCCAGCATCTCTCTCTCCTTCCCCACCACCCCAGGGTCCACCATCTCTCCCTTTTTTTTTCCAACTACCCTCCTATCCAGTATCTCTATCCCCCCTCCACACCATCCCTTGTGTCCAACTTCTCTCCCTTTCTATTCCTTCCTTCCCTAAATCCCATTGTCCATCATCTCACTTCCTCTCCTCTATTTTCAGACCCATTATTTCTTCCCCTCAAAGTCTGGCATATGCACGTCTTTTTGAATCCCCCCTTCCCTCCCCCCCTCCCTCCATATACTTCTACACCAGGGCCCCCCTCCCCTGGTCTATCCCCCCTTGAAGGCCTGCACCTCCCTGTAAAGGCCTGTACCCCCCTCAAAGGCCTACATCCCCCCGAAGACCTGCCTGCCTGCCTGTCCCCCCTGAAGGCCTGTCCCCCCCACCTTTGAAGGCTTGCATCCCCCCAGAAGGCCTGCCTGCCTGTCTCCCCCCTTTGAAGGCCTGCATCCCCCCCGAAGGCCTGCCTGTCCCCCCTGAAGACCTATCCCCCCCTTTGAAGGCCTGCAACCCCCGAAGGCCTGCCTGTCTGTTCCCCCTGAAGGCCTGTTCCCCCCCTTTGAAGGCCTGCATCCCCCCCAAAGTCCTGCCTGCCTGTCCCCCCCTTTGAAGGCCTGCATCTCCCCTAAAGGCCTGCCTGCCTTTCCCCCCCTTTGAAGGCCTGCATCCCCGCAAAGGATGTCTGCCTGTCCTCCCCCCCTTTGAAGGCCTGACTATCTCCTCTGAAGGCCTGTACCCCCCCCCCCCCCGAAGGACTACACCTTCCCTCCAGAAGGAATTGCCTGCTGTCCCCCCTGGCCTCCAGAATCAATCTCCCTAACTTCAGTAGTCTGCAATAAGATCGCTGGCGCTAGCGATCTTTGCAAGCTGCTGAACGGCTTCGGAGCGTCTTCTCTCTGCCATGGTCCTGCCCCTTCTCTGATGTCAGAGAAGGGGCGGGACCGCGGCAGAGAGAAGACGCTCCGAAGCCGTTCAGCAGCTTGCAAAGATCACTAGTGCCAGCGATCTTATTGCAGGCTGCTGAAGTTAGGGAGATTGATTCTGGAGGCCAGGGGGAAGATGGAGAACACAGCAGAGGGTAAGCCACTTCCCGACTGACCCTCCCCACTCGCCCTCTAAAGCAGGAGCGGCAGGCCAGCAAAAGGTAGCGCTGCCGCTCCTGCTTTAGAGGGCAAGTGGGGAGGGTCAGTCAATGAATCGGGAGGCCGATTTTTTGGCGAGATAAATCGATTCAAATCGATTCACCCGAAATGAATCGGTGAATCGATTTGAATCGTGAATCGGGCAGCAATAGTGATGGAGGAAGAAATGCAGCATTGTGCTGGAGAGAGGGACAGAAGGAGAAAAGGGCATGGGGCTGGTAAGCAGTGGTGAAAAACTGCTGCACATGATCCGGAGGATGAGCAAGGGAGAAATGTTGGCTGTGGCAGTAGAGTGGGTGGGAAAGATGCCTGGATCTCTCAATACAGATGGACAGTGAGAGAGAGAGAGGCAGACATATTGCCAATAGGGGTGGAGGAGAGAGGAAGAAAAGTTGGACTTATGGAGGGACAGAAAGAGAGAGATGTTGGTTGAGGAAGGGAATGGAGACCGGAGGAGAGGAAGTGTGAAGGAGGCAGAAAGAAAGAAATATTGGATGCACAGTCAGAAGGAAATGCAACCAGAGACTCATGAAATCACCAGACAACAAAAGTAGAAAAAATAATTTTATTTTCAATTTAGTGATCAAAATGTGTCAAACCCTTCTTCAGGTATGTGAAAGGGAAACAACCAGCCAGAGAGGAAGTGGGACCACTGGACGACGGAGACAGGAAAGGAGCGATAAAGGAGGAAAAAGAGATAGCTGACAGGTTAAACAAATTCTTCTTGTCAGTCTTCACCAGAGAGGACACATCCAATATCCCAGAACCAGAGGTGATTATAAAAGGAGAACACGACGAAAGGCTGGTACAACTAGAGGTAAGCAAAGAGGATGTCCTCAGACAAATAGACAGACTGAAGAGCGACAAATCACCGGGCCGGACGGCATCCACCCAAGGGTGCTAAAAGAACTAAGAAACGAAATAGCAGAGACACTTCGCCAAATATGTAACCTCTCCTTAAAAACTGGGGAGATCCCAGAGGACTGGAAAATAGCAAATGTCACGCCCATCTTTAAGAAGGGATCAAGGGGTGACCCGGGAAACTACAGGCCTGTGAGTTTGACCTCGGTTCCGGGAAAGATGATGAAAGCACTGGTTAAGGACACAATCTGCGAACACATAGAAAACAATGGACAACTGAAGGCGAGCCAGCATGGCTTCTGCAAGGGAAGGTCGTGTCTCACGAACTTGCTGTACTTCTTTGAGGGAATAAACAGCCAGATGGATAAGGGGGAATCCATAGACATCATTTACTTTGACTTCCAAAAAGCCTTTGACAAGGTACCTCACGAGCGGCTACTTAAAAAGCTGTGGAACCACGGGGTGCAAGGGGATATCTATCGATGGATCAAACACTGGTTGGCAGGCAGGAAACAGAGGGTTGGAGTAAAGGGCCAATACTCAGACTGGCAATGGGTCACGAGCGGAGTTCCACAGGGGTCGGTGTTGGGACCTCTACTGTTCAATATATTTATTAACGATCTGGAGACGGGGTCAAAATGTGAGGTTATCAAATTTGCTGATGACACCAAACTCTACAGCAGGGTTAGAAACACGGAAGACTGTGAAGACCTGTAAAGGGACCTAACGAGACTGGAAGACTGGACAAAAAAGTGGCAAATGAATTTTAACGTAGAGAAATGCAAGGTCATGCATGTAGGGAAAAAGAACCTGATGTTTATTTATTTATTTAGATTTTTATCCCGTTCTCCCAGTAGCTCAGAACGGTCTACAGGTAAACATACACGATGGAGAGTAATTAGACAAATAAGAAGTACTATAGGTTAAGTGTTTGGACATACAGGACTGCGAAGTAGTTAAATACAGGGAGTATACAGCAAATTAAGAGAAGAGTTTAAGTATAAGTAGTTTAGTTTAGTATCAGTCGTTTAGTTTGGTATGAGTAGTTTAGTTTAGTACAAGTTTTTTGAGTTTAGATACAATTTATCCGAGTACAGACTAAGAGAGGACTGTACCGAAATTTAGGGAGAAGTTAGACAGGGGAGGGAAGAGAGAGGGGGGTTTAAGGGGGGTGTGGACTGAGGGTGACCTTTAATTGAAGAGGAGGGTCTTTACCATTTTACGGAATGTCAATAATGAGTTCTGTTGTCTGAGTTGAGGGGGGAGTTGGTTCCAGAGATGTGGAATGAAGTGGCTGTAGGTTTGTTTGCGGGCAGTTTCTGAGAGGAGGGACCTTCCAGGGGGAATGCGTAGGCGTATTTCCGATTTTGAGCGGAGGGTGCGAGTGGGTGTGTAGATGGGAAGCTTGGATTTTATGTAGGAGGGGGTGGTGGTATAAATTATTTTGTGGGCTATTGCTAGGGCCTTGAAAGCACAGCGCTGGCTAATTGGGAGCCAGTGTTCAGCGCGGAGTGCCGGGGAGACAGGATCATGGTAGTTGAGGTTGTGTAGGAGGCGGATAGCTGTATTTTGGACCTGTTGGAGGCGTTTGAGATTATTTTTGGTTAGGCCAGCTACAAAATGGGGGGAACACTGCTAGGGGTGAGTAACCTTGAAAGGGACCTGGGGGTGATGGTCGACACATCACTGAAACCATCGGCGCAGTGTGCGACAGCCTCAAAGAAAGCAAACAGAATGCTGGGCATCATCAAAAAGGGTATCACGACCAGGACAAAGGAGGTCATCATGCCGCTGTATCGCGCAATGGTGCGCCCGCACCTAGAGTACTGTGTTCAATACTGGTCGCCATACCTCAAGAAGGACATGGCGGTACTCGAGGGAGTGCAGAGGAGAGCGACTAAACTGATAAGAGGTATGGAAAATTTTTCATACGCTGACAGGTTAAAAATGCTGGGGCTGTTCTCCCTGGAGAAGAGGAGACTTAGAGGGGACATGATAGAAACCTTCAAAATCCTAAAGGGCATAGAGAAAGTAAATAAGGACAGATTCTTCAAACTGTGGGGAGCCACAAGCATAAGGGGTCACTCAGAGAAATTGAAAGGGGACAGGTTTAGAACAAATGCTAGGAAGTTCTTTTTTACCCAGAGGGTGGTGGACACATGGAACGCGCTTCCGGAGGATGTGATAGGCCAGAACTCGGTACAGGGGTTCAAGGAAGGTTTGGATAGGTTCCTGGAGGATATGGGGATAGAGGGGTACAGATAGAACTTGAGGTAGGTTATAGAAGTGGTCAGAAACCACTCCACAGGTCGCAGACCTGATGGGCCACCGTGGGAGCGGACCGCTGGGCGAGATGGACCTCTGGTCTGACCCAGTGGAGGCAACTTCTTATGTTCTTATGTTCTGTGAATTATATCTGCTATCTTTGGCTCTATATTTGTCTATTTTTCTATAGTTAATATTGATTGCGTATTTTAAAGTCATCTGTCTTGACTTTTTGAAAAAAGAACCCAAAAGCACAGTTACTTACCGTAACAGGTGTTATTCAGGGACAGCAGGCAGATATTCTCAACATATGGGTGATGTCAACCACAGAGCCCCGATGCAGACAGCGTCACAAGCACATTTGCTTAAAGAACTTTTAGGAAGTTCGCAACTGCCGCACCATACATGCGCGAGTGCCTTCCCGCCCTACGTAGGGCGCGCGTCTCCTCAGTTCAGATAGCTAACTAAGAAGCCAACCAGGGGAGGTGGGTGGTTTCTGACAATATCTACCTGCTGTCCTTGGATAACACCTGTTACGGTAAGTAACTGTGCTTTATCCCAGGACAAGCAGGCAGCATATTCTCAACATATGGGTGACCTCCAAGCTAACCAGAATGGGATGGTGGGAGTGTTGGTAATTAAGGAGAATAAATTTTGTAATACAAAGAATCCAGACAATAATGAGAGGTGAATGTATGAACCAAGGACCAAGTGGTAGCTTTGCAGATTTCCTCAATAGGAGTAGATCTAAGGAAAGCTACAGATGCCGCCATGGCTCTAACTTTATGGGCTGTGACTCAACCCTCTAGATGCAGTCCAGCCTGAGCATAGCGGAATGAGATGGAAGCAGCCACCCAGTTGGAGATGGTTCATTTTGACACTGGATTTTTCAACTTATTTGGATCGAAAGAGATAAAGAGTTGAGGAGAAGATCTTTGTGGCTTAGTCCTTTGCAAATAGAAAGCCAAAGCACGTTTGCAGTCCAAAGTATAAAGATCTGTGTCTCCAGGGTGAGATTGAGGCTTTGGAAAAAACACTGGAAGTACAATGGATTAATTTAGATGAAATTCTGAAACAATTTTTGGTAAGAATTTAGGATGAGTACGGAGGACCACCTTGTCATGAAGGAATAATGTGAAAAGAGGGTCCGCTACTAATGCTTGTAGCTCACTGACTCTGCGAGCAGATGTGAGAACAATGAGGAAGGCCACTTTCCAAGTTAGATATTTTAGATGAGCCGAAGACATTGGTTCAAATGGAGGCTTCAACTGAGCAAGAACCATACTGAGATCCCAAACTACCGGAGGCGGTTTTAGAGGTTTGACATTTAAAAGTCCTTTCATAAATCTGGAAACCACAGGATGAGCAGAGGGGTTCCCCTATAATGACTGATGGAAAGCAGCAATTGCACTGAGATAGACTCTAATGGATGTTGATTTGAGGCCTAAATGACATAAGTGAAACAGGTAATTCAAAATTGAAGACAAAGAGGTAGACTGAGGCTACTTGTGATGAAGAGCGCACCAAGCAGAAAACTGAGTTCATTTCTGGTTGTAACATTGTCTAGTGATAGGTTTTCTGGAAGCTTTTAAATGTCTGCCACAGACTGAGAGAACTGTAGGTTGGCAGTTACGTTGAAAGGTACCAAGCTGTCAAGTGTAGAGACTGCAGGTTGGAATGAAAAAGAGAACCCTGACTCTGTAAGCAGAGACGCAAAAACTGGTAGAAGTAGAGGCTCCCTGCTGCTGAGTTAAAATAGAAGGGAGAACAAAGGTTGTCTGAGCTACCAAGGGGCTATCAGAATCATGGTGGCATGTTTGCGTTTGAGTTTGACAAGTTTCTTGAGAAATAGAGGGAATGGAGGAAATGCATACAGAAATTGGTTTGTCCATTCCAGAAGAAAGGCATCCTCCTCCAGGCAGTGAGGAGAATATATCCTGGAGCAAAACTGAGGCAGTTTGTTATTGTGGGGTTGACACAAAGAGATCTATTTGAGGAGTTCCCAATTGAGAAAAAATGTGATGGAGAGGCGATGAATTTAGTACCCATTCCTGAGGCTGTAGAAGACAACTCAATTTGTCCGCCAGAAATTTTTCTCTCCTTCAATGTAGATGGCTTTCAGAAAGATGTTGTGAAAAATGGCCCAATTACAAACCATCTGAGCTTCTATGTAAAGGGGAAGGGATCCTGTTCCTCCCTGCTTGTTGACATAGTACATGGCTACTTGATTGTCTGTAAGAATGAGGACTACTTAATTGTGAAGAAGATGCTAAAAAGCTTTGAGAGCATTGGAAATCGCTCAGAGTTCCAACAGATTTATGTGACACTGACAATCTGTGATGGACCAATGCCCTTGAGTATGGAGACCATTGAGATGAGCCTGCCAAGCGTAGGTTGAGCAATCTGTCGTGAGGACCTTCTGCTGAGGGGGCGTTCGAAACAGTAAACCTCTGGAGATATTGGAAGAAAGCATCCATCAGTGGAGAGACTGTTTGAACGAAGGAGTCAGTGTAATGTGCTGAGAGAGAGGATCGGAAGCCTGCGCCCATTGAGAAGCCAGGGTCCACTGAGTAATTCTGAGGTGAAGTCTTGCAAAAGGAATCACGTGAACTGTAGAGGCCATGTGACCTAGAGAACCATCATGTGTCTCGCTGAGAGTGAAGTGAGGGGCAACACTTTGTGACAAAGTTGTACGAGTATTCTGACGTTGTTGAGGAAGGAATGCTCTGAGTTACAGTGTCCAGTATTGCTCCAATGAACTGTAGAGTTTGAGAGGGCTGTAGCTGGGATTTAGGAAAGTTTATTTTGAACCCCTAACTTTGGAGGATCCAAATAGTCCGTTGGGTCGTTACAATAATCCCCTGATATGTTGAATCTTTGATGAGCCAATCATTCAGGTACAGGAAAACCTGAAGACCATGGTTGACCAGAGCTGCTGCTACTACCACTAGGCACTTGGTGAAAACTCTGGGAGATGATGCTAGGCCGAAAGGTAGCACTCTGTATTGAAAATGATGATTTCCCACCTGAAATCTGAGAAACTTGCAGAAGGCGGGATGAATGGGAATGTGAGTGTAAGCCTCTTTGAGATCCAGAGAGCATAATCAATCGTCGTGATTCAGAAGGGGATATAAGGATGCTAGAGACAGTATCCAAAATTTTTCTTCGACAAGAAATTTGTTGAGAACTCTGAGGTCAAATATAGGTGGATCTCCCGTCTTCTTCGGGACAAGGAAGTAATGGGAGTAAAACCCCGTGCTCTGCTGTTCCAAAGGAATTTCCTTGATGGCACGGAGACGAAGCAGAGCTTGAGCTTCCTGATGAAGGGTGAGCTGTGACAAACTGGAAGGACACTCTCTTGGGTGGGGGGGGGGGAGAAGATCTGGTGGAATCTGAAGAAAATGAAGAGAGTAACCCTCCCTGATTATTGTGAGGACCCAGAGGCAGATGTAATCAGTTCCCATCGTTGATAAAAATGATGGAGACGACCTCCGATGGGAAGAGGGGAAGACAGAGACAGAAAGATTGCTCTGTATTAGATGGTCAAAAAGGCTGAGTAGACTTAGGCGCAGCAGGAGTCTGAGGTTTACGCTGCCGTTGCTGTTGTTGCTGCTACTTCTTAGGAGGCTGCCTTGAATAGGGTGCTGACTTCTGAAGATAACGCCTCTGATAAGATGGAGAAGGTCTATAACTCTTAGCGGTGGAAGGCTTCGGCTTAACTATAGAGGCAAACGATTTCTCATGCTCAGGCAAGTGCTTTGTGGCTGCCTCAATGGAGTCATCAAACAACTCATTAACCTGACATGGGATGTTGGCCAGTCAATCTTGCAAGTTTGGTCCATGTCCACAGTTCTTAACCAGGCTAGACGACACATGGTCACCGAAAATGGAGTAACTCTGGAGGACATTTCAAAAGCATCATATGCAGCCTGAACCATATGCACGCAAAGTTGACCTGGAGTAGAATGCATATGCTGGAACTCTGATAGCCGATGTTTTGGGAGATACTTGAAAAAAGTAGGCATAGCGTTGACCCAATACTTGAGATAAGATGTGAAGACAAAATTATAGTTTAAAATCCAATTTCTCATCATAGAATTTTGATACAGCCGACGGCCAAACTTGTCCATGGTCGTTCCCTCTTGGCCAGGAAGGACTGTGCCATAAACTTTGGTAGGATTGGTTCTTTTTAAAGAAGAGACCAAGAGAAGAAATTGATGGGATAGTTGAGACTTCTCAAATCCTTTGCAATGAACCATCTTATATCGAGATTCTAGCTTTGCCAGCACAGCAGGAATTGAGTATGGTGTATCTAGATTCCTCTTGAAAGTTTGACAAAGATTGCCATTCATCAGTAATTTTAAAGAATCCCTAGAAGGATTAGGCATACCAGTTCTTCTAAATACTCAAGAGTATTTTTAATCAGACTCCAAGACAATGTTGAGATCTTTACTCATTTGACACAGGAATTTAGTAAAAGACAAAGGGTCCGAAGAGAGATGACCCTGTTGAGGTGAAGATGAATGAGACCCCCTTAAAGTTCCTCTTACTACAGAGAAAGGTGAAGCCTCTCTGGAATATTGGTAGTGAAGATCTGAATCCATAGGTAAAGACATGGAGGAATGTCCACTTCTGGAAAGAACAGGAGAAGCAGAACATTGTTTTTTTTTATGAACATGCTGGTGAAGAAAATCTTGCAGGAGAAGAACTTGACTGTCAAGAATGCTGTTGAATATGAGATTCTACAATCCATTTCCTTGACAAGGGAGTTGGAGGCCTCGAAGAATCTTGATGCCTCGATGATGAACGAGGTCTACCTCGAGAAGAAGACCTGGGTTGAGACGAATGTCTGGACAGATGGTGTGGAGATGAACTATGCCTTGGAGAACGAGGCATTGATCGAGTCAAATCCAGCCTCGATGAGGAGTGGCGAGGTGTCCTCGTCCTGTGCCTCGAAGAAGGCAATGCCTCATGTTGTAGGGTAGGACTGGAGGTTGAAGATTGAGGTCGAGACACTTTCAAGGACTCGTCTCTTTGTATAGTGTTCAGATTCACCTCGAGGCACTCTCAAGGACTTGACTCCTTATGATACTGCTGAGTGCTCAGGCTGGACTGCAGGAAGTAGGGTCGAGGCAGGAGTTAATTTGGCAAGCATATTACCAAACTCCTGATGCAGAATAGCCTCCAACATGTTCTGCAAAACCAGCACTGAGACCACTGGAGCTGGTACAATTGGTGCGGCTATAGATTCCGAGGAAGATGATCTCGAGGACAAATGCTTCATCGACTTGGATACACACTTCTTGGAAAACCTCAAAGCAATGGATTCTATAGAGCTTGCTATTGGAGTGTGTTGTGACTTGTGACTCCTGAAGGGTTGGCTTCAATAGCTTACCTGAGGGAGACACTGAGGAGAGCGGCCCTTCCAGGGACGATTTTGCCTATTTCCCCGAAAATGAAGACTTCTTCATCGAGGGAGGCTTCAGCGAGGCCAAGGTCGAAGCTTTAAGTCCTGTAGAAGACTTTGGCACAGTCAAGATCAAGGTCAAGGTTGGAATCAAGGGTTTTGGAGGAAGATCCATGGCCCCGAAAATTTTTTCTATCTGAACTCGACGGCATTTAAGGGCTCGATTTGAAGTGTAGCACAGCGAGAGCACGACTCCAGACAATAGTCAGGTCCTAAATACTGAACACACCACTTATGTGGGTGAGTGATAGAGATCGCGCGTTGACACCGGCTACACTTCTTGAAGTTTCAAGTTTAATTAAAATTTCTTATACTGGCTAATCAGCCTTCTAGGCGGTGTACAAAATCATAAAAGCATGCAAATTTAAGAAAACAGGGGACGACAAAGACTTTTGGAGACATAAAACCATAACGAGTGGAAACAAGAGGATAATGGGCAAGAACTACCATTTTAAAGATAAAAGATAATTTAGGGGAAAACAGTAGGAGGGGAAATAGAAATAAAATCATTCTAGATCGCCCATAAAAGGGTAGTTAAATCTCAAAGGCATCAATGAAAAGAAATGTCTTTAGCTTTGTCTTGAATTGATTAAGAATTGATTCTTCACGTAAATAAGCTGGGATACTGTTCCAAAGAGAAGGAGCAGTCACGGAAAAACTGGAAGATCGCATTGTGTTTATGTGCTTTAGTGACAGAACAGAGTGAAGGCTTTGAGCTGATGATCAAAGGGTCTTAGAAGGGTTATGTGGGATAAGAAGATTATTAATGAATTCTGGTTGGTTATTTTGTCGGATTTTGAAAGTTAACAGAAGTGTTTTATAGGTAATTCTGTCTTCTACTGGTAACCAGTAAGCTTTATGTAAAAGGGGAGTAACATGGTCATGTTTTTTTGCATTAAGTATGATTTTTACTGCAGTATTCTGTACTATCTGAAGTCTTCTAATTTTTTTTCTTATGCCTTTGTAAAGGGCATTGCAATAATCTATACAAGAGATCACAAGGGAGTGAATCAAAATGTTCAAAGAGGCTGGTTCTAGCAATTTAGATAGGGCTCTGATCATGCGCAGCCGGTAAAAGCAACACTGGACCACTGTACTAATATGAAGGTGATAATTGAATTTGCTATCAAAGGTGACTCCAAGTAATTTTAATGAAGATACAATGTTGATAGATAGGGTTTTGAGTTATAAGGGAACCTGTAAGGAAAGTTCTTCTTTGATAGGAAATATCATCAATTTGGACTTTTTAATATTCAAAGAAAGCATGTTAGAATCAAGTCAAGAGTTGACTTTTTCCAATTTTTGGTTTATGAGTATTGCTTCATTTGGGTTATTTAGGTCTATTGGATGAACTAGTTGGACATCGTTCGCATAAGCGAACATCGTAAAACCAATGGATTGCCCTAATGTTAGGAGGGGCTAGGAAGATATTGAATAGCAGAGGAGATAATATTGATCCCTGTGGGATCCCATATTCAGTCGTGAATGAATCTGAGGATGTTCCATTAAAGACTATCTTGGCAGACCATTCAGAAAAAAAAGACGAAACCAGTCCAAGACCTGGTCTAATTTACCAATTTCACTCAGATGTAAAAGAAGGAGCTTGTGATCTATCGTGTCGAATGCTGCAGAAAGATCTAGGGAGATAAGAAGAACCGACTGATGGTGGTCGAGGTGATACAGTATTTTTGTGGTTAACCCAATGAGAGAAAGTCCAGTGGAGTGATGTTGACGGAATCCGGTTTGGTTGGGGTGAAGAACTTTGGTTTGTTCGGTGAAATCAGATATTTGGCGAAAAAATATTTTCTCCGTAAGCTTTGCCAAGAGTGGGATGATCGCTATGGGTCGGTAATTTGATACTTCGTGTAAACTGGGTTTGTAGTCCTTGATTATTGGGTAAATGATTGACTTTTTCCATATGTTGGGTAATGTTCCTGAGGTTAGACTAGTACAGACTAAGTTTAAGATGTCGGGACCAAAGAGCAAGAAAAAGCATTTCAGAAAGAATGGAGGAATATTTTCTGATATGGGAGCCTTTCGAGTTTAGTGAATTGAGACAACGCTGGATGTCCTGGAGAGTGGGTAGAGTAAATCTCGAGCATTTGGAAAGAGAAAGGTTTGATTTGGGGGTAACAAATTTTGTGCTGACAATGTTTTCTTGTGAGATTGAGCCTCTAATAGCTTGAATTTTGTTGATAAGGTGGGAGGCAATAGCTTGAGCTGAAGGTAATTGGGCAGTTGAATTTGGTTCAATCTTCTGTGTGGTTAATGATTTTGCTATTGCATATAATGCATGGCAATGGAATGGAAATGGCCGTGGCTAAATCGAGGCCCGCAGGCTGAGGCCACAGAACAGGCCCCACTGTGACATGGCCAAAAAAATTTTGTAAACTCTTTTTTTTTTTAAACACGCACACCACAGAGACTGTGAAAACAATAAACAAACACAAGCCATGGCGATGAGAATGCACGTAAAGAACTAATTCTCACACAGAGCCTTGAAACGAGGGCTTCTCAGCTCCGTGGAAAACTTAGAGCTGAGGAGACGCACACCCTATGTCAGGCGGGAAGGCACTTGCGCATGCGCGGTGCGGCAGTCGCAAACTTTCTAAAAGTTCTTCAAGCAAGTCTGCTTGTGAAGCTGTCCGCTCCGGGGCTCCGTGGTTGACGTCACCCATATGTTGAGAATATGCTGCCTGCTTGTCCTGGGATAATATAAATAATTAACATTTTCTCTGTGTACAGTGTGACTTGTGTTTTTTTAATTTTGTGGTTACCATTACGTATTAATAAGATTATATTGTGTGTATATGAAAAACGAATGGAAGAAATCGCATTACAATTAGTACTATTATTATGGGGGTGGGGTCAGGGGCAGAGCTTGGGCAGGGGTACTTGGTTGGTATTTGTTAGGCTTAGGGGTACTTGGCTTGAAGAAGTTGAGAAACACTGTTGTAAGGAACTGAAGTATGGAGTGTGGGCCATCAGAGAGACGGGCAAGTAGCAGTTCCTCGACACAGAGAGAGGGCAGCCAGAGTTGACACTGGGCCTTCCAGTTGTGGAAAGAATCTAGGAGTGTCAAGAATTAGAGGAAGCAGCTCCCAAGTGGATGTTGAACAGTCCAACCCAAAGATTGTAAGGCCATTGGTGTAACAGGGCCCAGTGGCTGCTGGGCTTATTCTGCTCTGTTCATGTGGGTATGTTTGCAATATGGAATGTGCCGGATGGTGATGTGGTTGTGGCCCTGGGGTTGGATAGGAGGTTCCTAGTAGTGATTAAGACCCTAGGTGTCCTAGGGGAATCTTGCCCTCTACCCATGGGATGGGACACAGGCAGGGAGAAGGATATATGCCTAGCTTAGAGTGATTCAGAGAGAGGTCCCAGGAGAAGAGGATTCTCCAAGAGAGAGGATCCAAAGAGGGAGAAAGAGATTTCCAGTTTCCCTAGTCATGGGCTGAAGCAGAGCCATGAGAAGCAAACTGAAGTAGAATGACTGTTTCTTCCATGGCAGAGGTAAGCCATTGATATAATGAAGTGTAGACTCTTATTTTAGCTCTGGCTATAGCTATACCCTGTGTTGGGTGGACTATGTTAAACTTGCATGTAACACCTGTGAGATAACAGTAGACTGAAAAATAAAGCACTTCTTTTGTTCATCTGAAATGGGTGTCTCGGCTATGTGTGTACAGACCTCTCTTTGCAATCCTACCTAGCCTGTCACAAAATGGTATTGATATTTTAATCAAAAATTAGTCAATTCATACCTCTTCCTTTTTTATCTCTTTTTCTTGTTGTTGAAGGAAGTCTAACTTTAAGCTTCCTGAAGGTGGCAGCTCTGGCTGAGGTAAGTAGCTCTTTGTATTCATAGCATCAAAAAGTTTGTCTACAAATGTCTGTGTCTCTAAAAATAAAGGGAAATACAATTAAAATTATGACACATTGAAAAACACAAAATATGTATGTTAACTTCAAATGCCTCACTATTAACTCAAACAGAAGCCATGGTGGTAGGGTACTCTGCTCAGTGATAAACCAGCCCAATCAAAACAAGGTCTCCAAAACAGACACTGTCTCTATTTTTTCTTTTATTTGGACAACAGGTGATAGAACATTAGGACAAGGGACTCTGAAGCAGAACCTCTGAATCTGAGCTTAGAAGAAAATATTAACTGATATAAATGTTCAGACATCTCTGCAAGTAAACAATTAATATCATGTGCCAGGAGGAGATGCATGATTAGCTGCATTCTTCACATATATGTACCAGCCCTGCACAATAACAGCAAATCTAAGTCCATGATAGGGTCAGTCCACTTTGTCTTTAAGGTCTGGATCAATCATAAAATACCAGCAAGGCTGCACCTAATTTCACCAGACAAATTACAAAACTGTCTATAGACACAAACCCCTATATAAATATGGAATTTCCTTGATACCAGCCAATTGAAGAAGATCACCAGTCTCAAGTAAAGGGAACGTGCCATTCAGGAAAAGGCCTCAGCCAAGAAAGGGCACAGAAATCTCACTCTAGTAAGAAAAGGTGAGAGGACTTCCAGAGTCAGAAAGATCTGCATTGCTTGGAAACTTGGGGAAAGATAAATTTAAAGTTAAATATATAAGCTCAAAGACATTATTTTAAGTACTGGCTGTGCCCAAGTTAAAGACGTGGTTGCGGCTTCATTTGATTTCACTGAGCAGTATTTTCAGTGGCAAAGACTCCAACACTTTTCCTGCAGCAGATTCAGGAATGATGCATGGCACATTAAGAACAGTATGTGGTTGCACATGCTGTACCTTAGAGCAGTGTTCATCAACCGCCGGTCCGTGGACCGGTGCCGGTCCGCAGAAATTTCCTGCCGGTCCACAGGGCCGGCACATGCATCGGGCCCCAGGCAGTGCTCTTCAGCCGCCGGTCCATGGTGCGATGGATGCGGCGTTTTCTTCAGGCCGGCTCCCTCTTCCTCAGTGCTGCAGTGCACAGAGCCGTGGGCAGAGGCTCCTATGCGCATCCTGTGCCTGAACCAGAAACCTTTTCTCTGACATCGCAATGTCAGAGGGAAGGCTTCCATATGAGGTACGGGACGTGCGAGGAGCCGCTGCCCACGGCTTTGAGCAATGCAGTACTGAGGAAGAGGGAGCCGGCCTGAAGATAACACGGGGGGAGGGGGACAGGCTAGAAGGCAAGGCACAGCAAGGAGGGAGGGAGACATCGGTAGGGAGAATAATTTTATTTTTTAATTTAGTGATTGATTTACATGTGCTGTCTGTTCAGGAAGAAATGCATGTTTCTCTTCCTCTGGGGTTGTACTGCATGCAGAGTCTTGCACCTTAGAGTTTGTTTGTATATATTAGTACTTTTAGTTTTTGGTCCCGTATTTGCATGAGGTTATCTGGGTTCTGGAGGAATGAATACTGAGAAGCATACAGTGTGTTTAGTGTAGTTTGTGTAGTTTGTGTTGTTAATACGATTATATTGTGTGTACATATATATGACAAATGAATGGAAAAAGTGGTGTTACAATTAGTACTATTATGGGGGCAGGGTCTGCAGGCAGAAATTGGGTAGAGATGGGAGGGGTCTAGCCTACGATTTAGCCCAGTGTTCTTCAACTGCCGGTCCACAAAATAATTACAGTGGTACCTTGGATTAAGAGCATAATCCGTTCCAGGAGCATGCTCGTAATCCAAAATGCTTGTTTATCAAAGCGAGTTTCCCCATAGGAAATAATGGAAACTCGCTTTGATAGGTTCCCCCCCTCCAGGCCAGCAGCGCTGCTCCCCCACCCACGAGAACCGGCACCCTCCCCCCCGCGATCCACAACCCCCCTGCCGCCATTGGGCACCCCCCCCCCGCCGCGACCTGAGGTCCCCCCAACCCACCCGAACCCTCTTCTTACTTTTCTGTAGCCTACGCAGCGGCACCGGCATCAGCATGTCCTGTGCGCGGTGCCGGTGCCTGAAGATCTGCTTCCTGTGCTGGGCCTGAGAGTTCACGTCAAACGTGAACTCTCACGTCGAACATGAACTCTAAGGCCTAACACATGAAGCAGATCTTCAGGCACCGGCACGCAATGGACATGCTGATGCTGGTGCCGCTGCGGAGGCTACAGAAAAGTAAGAAGAGGGTTCGGGTGGGTTGGGGGGACCTCAGGTCGCGGCGGGGGGGGCCTGATGGCGGCAGGGGGGTGCTGGATCGTGGGGGGAGGCGCTCGCAAATCGAAGCACGCTCAGTTTCCGAGGCGCCGATTTTGCGAATGTTTTGCTCGTCTTGCAAAACACTCGCAAACCGGTGCACTCGTAAACTGAGGTACCACTGTATTTTATTTCCGCCGGTCCATAGGTGTCAAAAGGTTGAAGAGCACTGCCTTAGAGGAAACACTGGTAGGGACAGCTGACCCTTTTCTCAGCTGGGAGCAGAGGTAAGCAGCAAGAACCTTAAAATCTACAAGTTCTGAGATACATACAAATCCGCCAAGAACAGCTTTAAAAATGTAACTTATTCTTTTTTTTTAGTTCCAATCTGTTTATTATTATAAAATCACACAGAAACAGAAAACATACATCAACTTGTACAGTTCACAAAAGTCATGGTGAAACTGAAGTACAATATAGCAAACAAATCAGATATTCAAAAGCAAAATATAATATACATATTGAAAGTATCATAAAGATTGAATATAAACATCAATGGGAGCCCAAAGAGATTGGGTCGATAGTTTCTGTCGTTGTGGCATTTTTTCAGCTGCATATTGTTCAAATCTTTTATATAGGCATAAGGAATTCCACCAAAAGGTGAAATTTAGACGAGACGCCGACTTCCAATTTTGAAGGACATGTTGAATACCTACTGAAATCATAATGTCAATCAGCTTGTCTTTGCATAGACTGGATTTAAAGCAGGGATGAAGAGAGCACTTAATAATAATATCAAAGGAGAGATCAGTAGTACATTTAGTAATATGACATATAAAGGACCAAATCTGCTTCCAAAAAGGTTTAATAAGAGGACATGAGAATAACATGTGACTAAGCGATCCTTGCGATTGTAAGCAATGCCAGCAATTATCATCAGTAGAGAGGTTTGCTTTCTTCTTTTTATATGGAGTCCATATCGCTCTCCACATTACAAATAGAAGTGATTGAGACATACTAGCTCAGTGTTCTCCCCAGCGCTTTTCAGCCGGGCGCTCCACCCAGCAAATTTACATTACCGCCCGGCTGTCATCTGCCGAATCCTGCTGCCACCACTGCTTAACGTGCAGCCTGAAGAGCCGCCAAAAGACTCCCGCCTGACTTTAAACAAAACAAAACCCAGCAAGCAACTCAAACCCGGCTTCCCTCCGAAACCGGAAGTTACGTCGGGGGGGGGGGGGGGGGGGGGTAGGGAAGAGAAGCCGGCACGGATCATTAGAGCCCTAGAGCATGTGGGAGATAGGCAAGCCACGGAGGGAAGCTTACTTGCTCTTGCTTACTTCGAGCCTTTCTCGCTGTCGGGTCCTGCCTACTTTCTGTTTCCGCAAAGGCAGGACCCGGCAACGAGAAAGGCCCGAAGTAAGCAAGAGCAGCAAGTTGTAAGCTTCCCTCTGTTGCTGACCTTTGGGAGATAGGCCAGTGACGAAGGGAAACTTGCAACTTGCCTTTGTCTGTAGCGAATCTGCCGGGTGTGTGAGACGGAGGGGGGGGGGGTGAATGGGAGGAGAAATGCTGCTGTACCCAATTAAGAGGGGATGGGGGAAGAGAAATGCTGGTGCTTCTGCTGTACCCAATTGGGGGGGTTTAAGAGAAACGCTGATGATGATGCTGCTGTACCCAATAGGGGGAGGGGGAAGAGTCATGCTGCTGCACCCAATTAGGGGGGGAGGGGGAAGAGAAATGTTGCTTCTGCTGTACCAAATTGGGGGGGAGGAAAGAGAAATGCTGATGATACTACTGTACCCAATGGTGGGAGGGGAAGAGAAATGCTGCTGCACCCAATTGGGGAAAGAGAGGGAAGGAGGAAGAAGGAAGATCAGGAAAAGGAGGAAAGAGATGCAAAGACCATGGGAGGGAGGGAAAGGAGATACCATAACATGAAGTGGAAAGGAGAGATGTCAGGGCATATGGGGGGGGGAGCAGGGCCAGATTAAAGGATGGGCACAGGCCTAGGGCCTGAAATGGTCAGGGGGGACCCGTCAGTGCTGTGCTTTGGGGCCTCACCCTTGCTGGATTCGCTGGCAGCAGCAGCAGCCTCATCATCATCCCAGGTGCCCCCCCAAACCCAATCCGACCCTCCTATCTCTCTCTCCTTCCCTCATCAGTGACATGCCAGAGGGAATCACGGCAGGAGAAAGCCCTGAAGCAGCCTGCTTAGAGTAGAGCAGTGCTGTTTAAAGTCTCATGATGGGAGGGAGGGAGAGATAGGAGGTTGTGGGGGGGGGAGAGTAGCAGTGCCCTGGGTGCTCGGCCTGGCGTCATGAACTTCTTCGGCTAGCAACAGTATTTACAATTCACTGCTGTTGCCAGCTTCAGGCCTTCCTCTCTGCCGGGTCCTGCCTACTTCTGTTTCTATGAAGGCAGGACCCGACAGAGAAGAAGGCCCGAAGCTGGCAACAGCATCGAATTGTGAATGCTGCTGCCTGAAGAAGTTCATGATGCCAGGCCTTGGGTAACAGAAGGAGCAAAGGGAGCAGAGGGGGAGAGACTTGCTGCACCCAACTGGAGGGAGAAAGAAGATGAGGGAGGGAATGAAACGAGATGCCAGGAATTGGAGGGAAGGAGGAAAGTATGCCAGACCAAGGGAAAAGAAAGGGGGAAAGGAAGGAGAAGATGTCAGAGCACGGAGGGGGAGGGAGAGATGGAAGAAAAGGAAAGAAGTGAGATGCCAGAGAATCAGGGAAGGAAAGATACCAGACTGTGGGGTGTGAAAGAAAGAAAGAAGAAGAGAGAGTTGCCAGAGCATAGGGGACGGGGTGTTGACAGAGAGAGAAAAATGGAGAGGTGGCAGAGCTGAAATCAATCATGTACAAAGGAGAAGAGAAGGGGCATAGGACAGACAGTTTATTGAAGGAGCATAAAAAGAGGGAAGATGCCATATGGAACGGGGAGAGGGCGGACAGTGGATGGAAGGGGCTGATGCTGCATGGAAGACAGAGCGGACAGATGCTGGCTAGAAAGAAGAGTGAAGACAAGATGATTAAAGCAGAAACGACAAAAGGTAGAAAAATTTTTTTTGGTTGCTTTACATAGAATCAAGTAGTATTGTATCTATTGATTAAAGTTTATAAATAGGAAATGGAAATAAGGCAGTTTTTTGGGGACTAAACCCCTTTCCTCAGGTCAGGACAGGATACCATAACAGCAGGGGTGTCTAAATGGTTGAGCGTGATCGACCAGTAGATTGCAAAGGCAATGTGAGTCGATCGCGTTGCCTTGGCAATCTTTTTCTTCCTGCCTCCCTGAGCCAGGCCAGACGCATACAAGCGCCGGACTCACAAGACTTCACCTCCGACATCAATTCTGACATCAGAGAGGAAGTTCTGGGCCAGCCAATCGTTGCCTGGCTGGCCTGGAACTTCCTCTCCGACATAAGAAATGACATCAGAGGTGAAGTCTTGTGAGTCCGGCGCTTTTACATTCCTGGTCTGGCTCGTGGAAGCAGGGAGAAATCGGCATGGTGGTTTAGGGGGTAGGGAAATAATCGGGAAAGTGGAGAAATTGGCACGATGGCTTGAGGGGGCAGGGGGAGAGAGAAAGAAAGAGAGACAGAAAGAAAAGGGGAGGGGCAGAAAGAAAAAAAATATTGGATTTATAGTCAGAAGAAGGAAGTGCAAACAGAGACTCATGAAATCACCAGACAAAAAGATAGGAAAAATGATTTTGTTTTCAGTTTAGTGATCAAAATGTGTCTGTTTTAAGAATTTATATCTGCTGTCTATATTTTGCACTATGGCCTCCTTTTACTAAACCGTAATAGCGGTTTTTAGTGCAGGGAGCCTATGAGCATCGAGAGCAGCACAGGGCATTCAGTGCATCTCCCTGCTCTAAAATCCAGTATTGCGATTTAGTAAAAAGGGAGGGGGTATATTTGTCTATTTTTGTATAGTTGTTCCTCAGGTGACATTGCATAGAATCATCTGCCTTGACCTCTTTGAAAACCCGCGGAATATAAATGATAATTAACATTTTCTCTGCGTACAGTGTGCTTTGTGTTTTTTTAAAAAATTTATTGTTGGTAGATCATTTTGACTTGGTCATTTTAAAAGTAGCTCACAAGCCCAAAAAGTGTGGGCACCACTGCTGTAGAGCCATTTCTTGTATGACTGGATGAGCTATATTTATCTTTTTTTTTTAGTTGTTTAAATTCTTGCAGAAATAAATGGCTAGATTGAACCTAATGACTTCATTAATGCCTTTCCCTTTTTTAAACCTCTATATCATTTGAAAGAGGGCAAATACTTCTTAAATTTAGTAAAAATACTCTGGCACAAGTGTCAAACCTTAAAAAAGGAAGTCATATTGAGCATTGGAAAATAATAATAAGAATTAACTAATAAAAATAGTATATATTTAGGGCTCCTTTTACTAAGTTACGATAGTGGTTTTAGTGTGTGCTTAGCGCGCGGAGGAATTGCCATGCGCGCTAGATGCTAACGCCAGCATTGAGTTGGCGCTAGTTTTCCCACGTAGCGCAGGGGTTTGCGCGCGCTAAAAATGCTAGCGCACCTTAGTAAAAGAGGGGGTTAATTTTCCCCACCACCAAATTTCCCCATCCCGCCCCACCCGGCTACTTTTTCATGCCACCCGGCTGGAAAAAATTTCTAGGGAGAACACTGTAGCTGATAATAAGGGTCTGTTAATTTTTGACCATAATCTACACCATTCCATATCAGTCAACACTCCATCTAAATCTTTGGACCATTTGTCAACAATGGCCGGGGATGATTTATAATAGAAATCTCTTAAGATCTTATAATAAAATGACATCGCTTTTCCTATATCTATAGTCGTAGTACTCCATATATAGATGGACGAGGTATCAGATAAGTGTATATTGGATAGAAGAGAGGATAGAGTTGACCATTGATGTTTCTTAGTTGAGAGAGATGGAAAGGATTCACAGAATTTGGAAAAGGGCAATAACTCAGATCCATTAAAAAGGGACCAAACTTGCCACACAGTCTGCATCTTTCCATTTCTTCCAGTTCAAACATCGTTTGTTTAGTTTCAATGACATATTGTTCCAGCGGGTCATATCCATGTGGGAAAAGATGGAATGTACTGCTACCTTATCAAATGCTCGAAGTGCAGAATGAGTCGCTGGGAAGAGAGGGAAATTCTTGAGACATTTATGCATAGTCATAGTAGGAAGAGCATATATAGGAATTGGTTTACTAATGGAAACTTCCAAGTTTAACCAAGAAGGGATTACAAAAGGATCATCTGACGCTCTATATGTTATCCAGTAGGAACCATATTTGGCTAAGGAGGCTAAATGATATTTATAAAAATCAGGAAAATTTATCCCCCCTAGGGATTTTGCTGCTCTCAATTTGCTGAGCACTATTTTAGGTCTTTTATGCTGCCATATAAAATAAGTTAATTGACTGTCTATCCATTTGTACAATTGTGGTTTACATAAGCTTGGAAGCATGATGAGTTTAAATAGAATTTGAGGGGATAGAGTCATTTTGATTGCGGAAATACGACCCCACCAAGTAATATATAGTGGAGACCATTGTGATAAGGTACTATTTATCATTTCTTTCAATTTAGTGATATTGAAGTCCATAACAACTTGAGGGTCTTTATGCACATATACACCAAGATATTTTATAGGCGAAGTGGACCATGAGAATGAAAAATTTTGTATGTCAGAGTATGAAGCATAGTCATTAAGTGGAAAGATGACTGATTTGCTCCAATTTACTTTATATCCTGAGAAAGACGAGTATATTTCCGTCAGGGGGATGGGTGCAAACAGAGAATCTTGAGGATTTTTAAGAAAAAGCATAATGTCGTCAGCATATGCTGCTGTTTTAACGTCTTGGGGTGTTGAAGGTATTCCTTGTATGGAAGGCGATTGTCTAATTGCAGATATCAAGGGTTCTAACGAAAGATTAAAAAGGAGAGGTGAAAGAGGGCAGCCTTGCCTTGTTCCCCTATGTAAAGTAATTGGATTAGAGAGTGAGTTATTGATTAAAATTCTAGAGTGTGGTTTCCAGTATAATGCGCGTATCCATGAAATCTTCACCAAAATGAAACCACTTAAGAACCTGTAGTAGGAACTGCCATTCGACCCTATCGAATGCCTTTTCAGCGTCTATTGCAAGTCCTACCACAGGTTCAGCTAATACTTTTGCACAACCCGAGATATTGTGAAAAATGCGTAAATTGTCTCCTATATAGCGTTGTTTGATAAAGCCTACTTGGTCAGGAGCTATGAGTAGATGTATAACTTTATTTATTCTGTTACCTAAAATTTTCGCAAGTATTTTATAATCCGAATTAAGTAAAGATATTGGTCTATAATTGCCCACTTTAGTGGGATCCCTATCTGGTTTAGGGAATATTATTATGTTGGCTTCCATGAAGTTATGTTGTAAATCGGGATGTGAATGTATATAATTGAAATATTTCAGTAAGTGGGGGCTGAGTTGTGTGGATAGGACTTTATAAAATTCACTAGTAATGCCATCCGGGTCTGGAGATTTATTAGATGGAAGTGTTCGGATAGTGGATTGATTTCCTGCACGGTTATCTGACTCTCTAGTTCCTCTTTGAGATGGGATGGCAAAGTTGGATGAGCAATTGTATTTAAGTACCATATTTTCACGCATATAACGCGCGCGTTATACACGATTTTACAAACCATGAATAACCTTGCGCGTTATATGCGTGAGCGCGCTATATAAAATTTTTTTTACATAGTTCCCACCCCGCCCGACGCCCGATTCATCATCCGGAAGGACCGCTCACACCCCCACCGCTCGCACTCCCACCCCGATGGACCGCTCGCACTCCCACCCGAAGAACCGCTCGCACCCCCACAGCCTCCCCCCCCCTCATGGAGAAGCTGTCTACCTTGTTTCCGGATGCCAGTGAGCCCAGCTGCTTCCTCTGCCGGCGGTCCTGCCCCTTCTCTGAGCCTTGCTGCGCTGCTTCCTCTTCCGGCGGTCCCGCCCTTTCTCTGATGTCATAACTGAGGCTTGTGCAGATGGGATCAGATGGTTTGTGGGGACCGAGCTTGCAGAGATGGGGCGAAAATGTGTTTTTTTTATTTCGGTCTTAGTAATTTGCCGGTCCACAAAATAATTATTTTATTTCTGCCGGTCCACGGGTGTAAAAAGGTTGAAGAACACTGATTTAGATCACTGAGAGGAATGTTGTCGCTGTAAGTAGCCTGCCGCCTCAGAGAGCACTCAGCGCGTCTGGTTGCCATGTCGGACAAGCCCCGCCCCCCAAAAATGTAACTAATTCTTAACCTGGGGACTGTCTGTACTCTGCCATAGCTCTGACCCTGTGGGCCGTGACAGCACCTTCCAGTGAGAGACCGGTCCGAGCATAACAGAACGCAATACAGGCAGCAAGCCAGTTGGAAAGCGTCCGTTTAAAGACAGGACGACCTGGACGGTTAGGATCGAAGGTCAGAAAGAGCTGAGGGGACGAGCGGTGAGCTCTGGTACGGTCAAGGTAGTATGCAAGGGCACGCTTACAATCCAGCGTGTGCAACGCCTGTTTCCCAGGATGAGAATGGGGTTTAGGGAAAAAGACAGGCAACACAATGGACTGGTTGAGGTGAAAAGCCGAGACCACCTTGGGAAGGAATTTAGGATGGGTACGCAGAACCACCTTGTCATGGTGAAAAACAGTGAACGGTGAATCGGCGACCAGTGCGTGCATCTCACTAACCCTCCTGGCAGAGGTGATGGCAATGAGGAAAAGCACCTTCCATGTTAGAAGTTTGAGCAAAGTGAGGGCTGATAAAACCACATTCAGGTCCCAGACGACAGGAGGAGGCTTCAGAGGTGGTTTGACATTGAAGAGGCCTCTCATGAACTGGGAAACCAGTGGATGAGCCGTGAGAGGTTTTCCGAGGATAGGCTCATGAAACGCAGTGATGGCACTGAGGTGGACTCTGATTGAGGTAGACTTGAGGCCAGCGTCGGACAGAGAGAGCAAATAGTCCAGTACAGTTTCCACCGCTAATGAGGTGGGATCGTGATGATGCAGTAGACACCAAGAGGAGAACCGGGTCGACTTCTGATGGTAACATTGGAGGGTGGCCGGTTTCCTGGAGGCATCCAAAATGCGACGGACAGGCTGAGACAGATTCTCTGGAGAGGTCAGCCCAAGAGAAACCAAGCTGTCAGGTGGAGCGAGGACCGGTTGGGATGTAGTAGAGACTGATGCTGCTGTGTAAGTAGAGTAGGAAACACAGGAAGAGGCATGGGCTCCCTGGAGCTGAGCTGGAGCAGGAGGGAGAACCAGTGTTGGCGAGGCCACCAAGGAGCGATGAGAATCATGGTGGCTCTGTCCCTGCGGAGTTTGAATAACGTCCGCAACATCAGAGGCAGTGGAGGAAAGGCATAGAGGAACCGATCCGTCCAGTCGAGCAGGAATGCATCTGGGGCCAGACGATGAGGAGAATAGAGTCTGGAGCAGAACTGGGGCAGCTGATGGTTGTGAGGAGCTGCAAAGAGGTCCACCTGAGGAGTGCCCCAGAGAGTGAAGATGGAGTGGAGTGTGGGAGGATCCAAGGTCCACTCGTGAGGTTGAAGGATGTGGCTGAGATTGTCGGCCAGGGAGTTCTGTTCGCCCTGGATATAGACGGCCTTGAGGAAGAGACTGCGGGCCGTGGCCCAGGTCCAGATGCGGATGGCCTCCTGACAGAGGAGGGGAGATCCGGTGCCGCCTTGCTTGTTTATGTAATACATGGCGACTTGGTTATCTGTGCACAGGAGAAGAACCTGAGGGTAGAGAAGGTGCTGGAAGGCCTTGAGAGCATAGAACATGGCTCTCAGTTCCAGGAAATTGATGTGATGTAGACGCTCTTGAGGAGTCCAGAGACCCTGGGTGCGCAGATCTCCCAGGTGAGCTCCCCACGCATAGGGGGAGGCATCCGTGGTGATGATCCTGGAGTGAGGGGGCAGATGAAAGAGGAGACCCCTGGAAAGATTTGAGGAGTTCAACCACCATTGAAGAGATTGCTGAAGAGACGATGTCACAGAGATGGGATGAGAAAGAGGATCAGTGGTCTGTGACCATTGGTTGGCCAGAGTCCATTGAGGCGTCCGGAGGTGGAGTCGTGCCAGAGGAAGCACATGGACCGTCGAGGCCATGTGGCCCAGGAGGATCATCATATGCCGAGCTGGAATAGAGCGACAAAGGAGCACCTGACGGCAGAGATGGAGCAGGGTCCGTTGGCGGTCGGAGGGAAGAAACGCCCTCATCAGAGTGGTGTCGAGAACTGCTCCAATGAACTGAAGTCGCTGTGTGGGAAGCAGATGCGACTTGGGGTAGTTGATCTCGAATCCCAGGAGATGGAGGAAAGAGATGGTGTGTTGAGTGGCTTGTAGCACAAGCGGAGACGTAGGTGCTTTCACCAACCAATCGTCCAAGTAGGGGAATACCTGGAGGTTGAGAGACCTGAGGAAGGCCGCCACCACAATAAGGCACTTGGTGAACACCCTGGGCGATGATGCGAGGCCAAAGGGTAGCACTTTGTACTGATAGTGGCGGTGTTGTACCTGAAATCGGAGGTAGCGACGTGAAGTCAGATGGATTGGAATGTGAGTGTAGGCCTCTTTGAGGTCTAGGGAACATAGCCAGTTGAGAGAGAAGAGGGTAAAGCGTGGCCAGGGAGAGCATCCTGAACTTTTCCTTGACCAGACACTTGTTGAGGTCCCTGAGATCGAGGATGGGACGGAGGTCTCCCGTCTTCTTGAGTACCAGGAAGTAGCGGGAGTAGAATCCCTGACCCCGTTGGTCTGGGGGAACTTCTTCGATGGCATTGAGAAGAAGGAGGGATTGGATCTCCCTCAGGAGGAGTGGAGTTTGGGAGGAATGAGAAGCAGACTCTACGGGAGGATTGTCTGGTGGAAGAGTCTGGAAGTTGAGGGAGTAGCAGTGGCGGATGATGTTGAGTACCCACTGGTCTGATGTGATGACCTCCCAACGGTTGAGAAAAATTGTGAGGCGGCCTCCGATAGGTTGAGGAAGAGGCACCGATGATTGGAGACTGGCTATGCTCTGGAGAAAAGAGTCAAAAGGGCTGAGATGGTTTTGACTGCGGGAGAGGCTTGGCCGGTTGGTGAGACTGTGAACGTGCTTGAGATTGGTGCTGCTGACGTGGTCGGCGAGGCTGTTGATGCTGAGGTGGGTTGAGGGGTCTGGCCGAAAACCTGCGTTGGTAGGAAGACTGCTGTTTGTAGGGGCGAGCAGGTGGAGTCTTCTTTTTGGGTTTGATCAGGGTATCCCACCTGGTCTCGTGTGCCGAGAGTTTCTGGGTAGCTGAGTCCAGGGACTCCCCAAAGAGTTCATCACCAAGACAAGGTGCGTTGGCTAGGCGGTCCTGGTGATTGATATCAAGGTCAGAAACCCTCAGCCAGGCCAAGCGCCTCATGGCGACAGCCATGGCAGAGGCTCGAGAGGTCAGTTCAAAAGAGTCATAAATGGATCTCACCATAAATTTCCGGAGTTGGAGTAAGCTGGAAATTTGCTGTTGAAAAATCGGGATCTTACGCTCAGGGATGTACTTTTGGATGGAGGAGAGTTGTTGCACCAAATGCTTCAGATAGAAGGAGAAGTGGAAGGTGTAATTATTAGCTCTGTTGGTAAGCATGGAATTTTGATAAAGGCGCTTGCCAAATTTATCCATCGTTCTGCCTTCTCTGCCAGGAGGTGTGGAGGCATAGACACTTGAACCCTGGGTTTTCTTTAAGGTGGACTCCACAAGAAGGGATTCATGGGGCAGTTGAGGTTTATCGAACCCCGGGATAGGAATGACCCTGTACAAACTATCTAGTTTTCGAGGGGCATCCGGTACCGTGAGGGGGTTCTCCCAATTCTTGTAAAAAGTTTCCCGTAAGATGTCGTGTACGGGTAACTTTAAAAATTCCTTGGGAGGTTGTTCGAAGTCCAGGGCGTCAAGGAAAGCCTGGGATTTCTTAGAGTCGGACTCTAAAAGGATAGATAGAGCTACCGACATTTCCCTTAGAAGTTTTGTGAATGAGGACTGTTCAGGTTTGGAACTGGTATCGACCATCGAGGGTTCCTCGTCTGTTGATGAAGCCTCATCATCGGTACCGGGTGGGGATTCTTCCCATAAGTCCGGGTCCCTGACGTCGGTGTGCACGGGGCGGGACGGTGGTGCGGACGGCTCAGTGTGGCGAGTCTTAGAGAGAGATTTGCCAGAGCGCATCGAGACGGTACCGGGGGAAGAAGACCGGTGCCGGTCCTGGTCACGGGGGGACTGTTGTCGGTCTCGATGTCGGGGAGGGTCTGCATCAGAGCGGGGTTGCACCGGAGGATGAAGTGGTTCAGCCGCGAGTACCGGCATGGAGGTGTTCAACGGTACCGATGGTGTCGACACCGGTGGTATGGTGCGAGGCTCGGGCCAGTCCGGTACCGGAAGGAGCAGGGCCAATATTGCGGGCAACAAGTGCTGGAGTTGCTGTTGAAGTTGTTCCTGCAATTGACTATGGAGTATGGCCGCAATGCGGTCGTCCAGAGGAGGCACCGGTACCGCTTTTTTCTTTTTCGGTACCTTAGATGCCGCTCCATGCCCCGGCGATGAGGAGGCCGATGACGAGGCACTCACCGAGATCGGGGCGGAGCGTTTGCGGGGTCGGCGTGATGCCGGGAGGACCGGCGTCGCCGGTGTGGCAGGAGGGCGCTCAAGGGAAGTGGAAGGCTTCTTAGCCGGCTTACCTGGTGCCAGCGACCCCGAGGATGGATCAGGCGGCATCGAAGTAGTCGGTGCCGACTTTTGTGGTGCCGATGACGGCGCGGCCGATTCCATGGCAGACCCGGTACCGAACAGGATGTTCTGTTGGATCTGTCTATTTTTTTAAAGTACATTTTTTAAGAGTAGCACAGCGGGTGCAGGTGTCAGCCCGATGCTCTGGACCCAGGCACTGTAGGCACCAATTGTGCGGGTCAGTGAGAGAGATCGGGCGTGCACACCGCTGGCACTTCTTAAAGCCCGGCTGAGGGGGCATGAAGGGAAACACGGCCTCCGCAAAATCAAAACCGGAGGCCTGTATGGTGGCAACAGGCCCCGCCGGGGCCGGCCTGAAAAATAAAAGAAAATAAAGTTTTTTGTTGTTTTTTTTACAAAAAAATAACGAAAAAGAAACCCGAAGGGAAAAAGAACAAAAAAGGAAGAATTTCGCGAGCGGGAAGGCAAAATCTGAAATTTCAACGGCCGTTGAAACACATGCGTCGTCTTTGCTCCGCGGAAATGAAGAAACTGGGGACCACGCTCTCCTCCGTCGGGCGGGAAGGCACTCGCGCATGCGCGGTGCGGCCAACTAGAACTTTCTAGTTAAAAAGGTCCGTACCGGGGCTCCGTCGGTGACGTCACCTATGCGTTAAGAATATGCTGCCTGCTTGTCCTGGGATAAATAATGTTACTTTACCCTGAAGCCCTCGTGTCAAGTCCCTTATGAATATGTTAAAAAGGAGTGGACCCAGGACTGAGCCCTGCGGGACTCCGCTGGTCACTTCCGATGTTTCAGAGAAGGTGCCGTTGACCACCACCCTTTGAAGTCTACCACTCAGCCAATCTTTGACCCAAGAAGTTAGTGTCTCACCTATCCCCATTGATTTCATCTTACTTAAAAGCCTGCGGTGTGAGACACTGTCAAAAGCTTTACTAAAATCCAAGTACACTATGTCCAGAGACTCCCCGGAGTCCAGCTTCATAGTTACCCAATCAAAGAAGCTGATGAGATTCGATTGGCACGACCTGCCCCTAGTGAATCCATGTTGTTTGGGATCCCTCAGATTCCCCTCCTCCAAGATCATGTCTAACTTGCGTTTAATTAGTGTTTCCATGAGTTTACACACTATCGATGTGAGACTCACTGGTCTGTAATTTGCAGCCTCTGCTCTGCAACCCTTTTTGTGCAGAGGAACGACGTTAGCCGTTTTCCAGTCCAGTGGGACTCTCCCCATCCGTAGGGAAAGATTGAAGAGCATGGCTAATGGCTCTGCCAGGACTCCGCACAGCTCTCTGAGCACTCTTGGGTGCACTTTGTCTGGTCCCATGGCTTTGCTCACCTTGAGTCTTGCCAGTTCGCTGTAAACGTCAGCTGGTGTGAACTCAAAGTTCTGAAATGGGTCTTCCACGCTTGGTTTTGCTGCCAGCTGAGGTCCGTGTCCAGGTGCCTCGCAGATAAAGACTGAGCAGAAGTATTCATTCAGTAGATTGGCTTTGTCGGAGTCCGCTTCTGCATAATTACCATCCAGGGTTCTAAGGCGTACTATTCCGCTGGTGTTCTTTTTCCTATCGTTAATGTACCTAAAGAAGGATTTGTCCCCTTTTTTAATGTTCTTTGCTAGGTTTTCTTCCACTTGTAGTTTGGCCTCCCTAACTGCTGCTTTGACCGCTGCAGACCTGGTCCTGTATTGACTGTTAGCTTCTCCTTTCCCCGTATGTTTGTATGAAAGAAATGCTCTTTTTTTCTCCTTGATGAGGTGCGAGATTTCATCCGTGAACCATTGAGGTTTCTTGTTTCTTTGTTGTTTATTTACCGATTTTATGTAACGGACAGTTGCCTCCTGTAGGATCAGTTTCAGGGTTGACCACATAGCTTCCGCATTATCAGTTTCCTCCTGATCCTGTAGTGTTTGCTGGACGAAGTCTCCCATGCGTGCGAAGTCCGTGCCCCGGAATTTGAGTACCCTCGTTTTTGTTTGTGATTTAGGGAAACCTTTCCTAAGGTTGAACCATACCATGTTATGGTCACTGGAGGCTAGCGTTTCTCCCACCGAGACCTCCGAGATGCTTTCCCCGTTAGTAAGAACCAGGTCTAGGATGGCCTGGGCCCTAGTGGGCTCATGTACCATTTGTTTAAGCCGTACTCCCTTCATGGACGTTAATATCCTCTTGCTCCCACAAGTTGTTGCTGAGAGAGTATTCCAGTCTACATCAGGCATGTTGAAGTCCCCTAACAGAACAGCGTCCCCCCGTAAAGTGATATTTTCAATGTCTTCAATTAATTCTGCATCCTTGTCCTCCGATTGTCTTGGAGGTCTGTATACCACACCAAGGTATAAACATTTTTCTCTGCCTCTGGCCAAGTTTACCCAGATGGATTCCCCGGTGTACTTGACATCGGTGATCCTGGTTGTTTTGATGTTTTCTTTGATGTAAAATGCAACTCCCCCTCCTAACTTACCCTCTCTGTCTTGGCGGAGCAGGTTGTACCCTGGTATGGTTATATCCCACCCATGAGAGTCTGTGAACCATGTTTCAGATATTGCCACCACGTCTAGGTCTGCATCCACTATTTCTGTTTCCAGTTCTAGAAATTTATTCCCTAAACTCGAATATATACTCGAATATAAACTGGGATTTTGGGGCCAAAAAATTGCCCCAAAAATGGGGGTCCCGGTTTATATTCGAGCCAATACACCCCCCCCCCCCCCCCTTCCGAAATTATTGCAGGCCGCCACCACCGCAACAAGGCATTGCACCCTGCTGTTTCCTCTGCCGTGGTCCTGCCCTTCCTTTGACATCAGAGGCAGGATCGTGGCAGAGGAAACAGCTCCGAAGACCTATAGCAGTTTGCAGAGATAGCTAGCACCAGCGATCTTCTCTGCAGGCTGCTGCTAGTAAGTAAATGGTGCATGGGAGGCAAAGGGGAACACGCAGGTCTTCGGGTGGGGGGGGTTGCGCAGTCCTTCAGGGGGGTGCAGTCTTTCGGGGGAGGGACAGGCCTTCAGGGGGGACAGGCAGGTCTTCAGGGGTGGGATGCAGGCCTTCAGGAAGGACAGGCCTTCGGGGGGGGTGCAGGCCTTCAGGGATGGTGGCACAGGCCTTCAGGGGAGACAGGCAGGCCTTTAGAGGTGGAGGCGCAGGCCTTCAGGGGTGGGATGCAGGGCTTCAGGAAAAGAAAGAGAGATATGGTGGACCCTGGGGTGGTGGGAAAGGAGGGAGAAATGCTGGATGAAAGGGTAGTTGAGAAAAGGTGGATCTGCTGATGGAGACGAAAAAAAGGAAAGATGCCAGACCTCTGGGGGAGGGAAGGGAAACGGAAGGGGAGGACAGAGATAGAAGATTGATGGTTAGCATGGAGAAAGAAGAAAGAAGGAGACCCTGGCAAGCAATTTATCAGAAGACAACCAAAGCCAAGGACCAACAAGATTTGAATAATGACCAGACAACAATAGGTATAATTTTATTTTCTGTTTTGTGATTACGTCAGTTTTGAAATGTGTATCTTGCCAGAGCTGGCGTTAGACCACAAATGTGAGCTAGGATTTAACAGAGAGAGGAAAAGTATTTTTTGTTTGTCTATTTTGTTTACACCACAGCGCCAGTGTGATTAAAAGAAGGCAAAGGGGGTGAAGAGGCTATAAAAGGGGAGAAGAGGCTATAAAATAAACCCATCAGGATGTTTGTAAAAAATAAAAAAAACACCCAATTGGGCAGGAAAATTAAATCGAATCAAAAAAATTGATTCAATAGGCTGAATTGAATCGAATCGAAATTTTTTTTCCTGAATTGGGCAGCACTAGTACAGAGGAAGATCTCCAGGAACATAAACAATTTCTGAACTGGTCTGCTCTGTAAAACATGAAACAAATAATAAACAGGCACAAAGGAAACCCAGAAAAACTTTGAGAAACAATGTAGAACTTAACCTGCTGTGTGAAACGCGCACCCAAATGAGGCAGCAATCAGTGAAGCATACTCACAGAAGTGGAAAACTCCCCACAGGATCCGGCAACTGGCTGGAAAATCTTCAAGCCTGCAACAAGAACAGAGGCAGAAAGAAGCAGGCTATTCCAAACAACTGAGCATACACAGAGAGGACAGGTTGTATGGAATCCTATAGGGACTAACAGAAAGAAGATTATCGAAGGTTAAAAACCTAATCTTCCATTCTGTTATGTCCCTTCTGAATTCCATATGCTAGATGACATACCAAAGCAATGATAGCATCTAGGGAGGGACAGAAGAGCCTGCCCATGACACCGTGATCCCAAAAACGGCATCCAAGTGAGCCACCATATCCACTTGGTAAAACCAGGAAAGATATAAAGATAGGACCAAGTAGCCGCCCAGCATATTTCAACTGGATGAACTGTGCAAGACTGCTAGTAGAATGGACCCTAAGAGAAACTGGCAGCTGCTTGCCATGGGCAAGGTAAGATGCGGAAAATGGCCAGTCGAACCCATTGAGCAATAGAGGACTTGAACACTGGCTGACCATGGCAAGGTACAGCAGTCAGGACAAAGAGGTGATCAGACAGCCAGAAATCATTAGTCCTCTCCAAATAGTGGAGCAAGACTCTATCCAACTTACGCAAGATCTGATCCTGTTGCTCCAAGCTTGAGGAAAGAAATGCAGGCAAACGAACCTCCTGGTTGACATGGAAGGCAGAAACCACCTTCGATAGAAAGGAAGGTACAATATGGAAAACAACTCCTACATTCGGAATACAGAGAAAGGGTTCCCTGCGTGAAAGAGCCTGAAGCACCAAAATATGCTGTGCCGAGACAATGGCAACCAGAAGGACAGTCTTGATCATAAGATCCAGAAGACTAGCTGCCAGCAGTGGCTTGAATGGGGCATCCCCAAAGTCCTGAAAAATGATGTTAAGATTCCACGAAGGGAAAGATGATGCAAGGGAGGCCACAAACAAACCGCTCCTCTCATAAATATGGGGACATCTGGATGAGCAGTAAACAAACTAGAGCCTCTGTTTGCTCGGAAGCACGAAAAACCTTCACCCTGAACTTCAAGGGACTCCACTGTGAAACCCTTCTCTAGGCCTGCCAGAAGAAAAGCTAGGGGTACCAAAATGGGAGCCCTCTCAGGTTCTATCTTGTCCATAGCACACCACTGTGGAAAGCCTACCAGGCTTTGGCATAGAAGCCATAGTAGAGGGCGTCTATAATTGCAACTGTCAAGTTGACTACATCTGAAGAGCCATGCCATAGGCACCGGACCCAGACTGAGAACGCAGCGACAAAGAGGGAGTTGGAGCCTCCTGTCTCACTGAAGTTGGACAAGATGTGCATACCTCAAACAACGAAGCCAGTCCGGGGTAACTAGAATCATTGAGGACGGCATCAACTGGCTCTTCTGGAAGTTGACAATCCAATCTAAACCCTGTAGCAGAGACACTACCGTCTCCACCACAGTTTTGCACTACTGTTGAAATAGAGCCTGGATCAACCAATCAGCCAAGCAAAGAGGAAGCAAGACATCCTGCCAGGGGAGCCACACAACTACTATCACTTTTGTGAAAACATGGGGTGTAGTCATTGAGACCAAAGGGCAAACTGCTGGGATGTCGAAGAGATGTTGCAAAGTAGTGCAAACCTTTGATACTTTTCCAGCTGAACTGCCGGTGAACCCAGAAACAAATTCGGGGGCAGGCAAAAGAAATCCTTCTTGTGCCCCTCCCTAATGATGCCCAGCATACATTTATCTGAGGACATGCAAGTCCACTCCAAGTAAAACTGAGCTAAACGGCCCTCTGAAGGGTTGTTTAGGAGCGTTAGTTGCCTGGGATCCGGATGTTGGAAGACAGCTGGAATAGGAAGTGTTGTCACAGGTACTGGATCCCTGATAATATCTCTGGGAAGAAGAGCCCGAGGATCTCCGCTGAAAACATCAGGAGGGATGAAAATTACCGTATTTTTTTGCTTAATAAGACGCACTTTTTTTCCGCCCAAAATTGGGTGGAAATTTCAGTGCATCTTATGAAACGAAGGTAACTTTTTTAAACACACCCCCCCACTCACCTTGGTGTACCTTTTTAACATGACCCACTCGTTGGGGGTACGCGGGCTGACTGCTGCTGCTCCCCGCCACTACACTCCGCTGGCCGCCGCAACTCAAAGAAGGGAAGGGCCAGTGTGCAGCGATTGCACGTCACCAGCCCACAAGCCTTCTCCCAACATCAGAACTGACGTCAGTTCTGAGGTCGGGCGAAGGTTTATGGGCCGGCGACATGCAATCACTGCACACAGGCCCTAACCTTCCCTTCTTTGAGTTGTAGCGCAGCAGCAGCGGACCAGAGCCAGAGGAAGAGGAATCCGCGGAGGGTAGGCAGGTTTTAGCATGCAGGGAGGGAGGAAGGCAGTTTCCGGCGCAGTGGCAGCAGACCGGGGCCAGAGGAAGAGGAATCAGCGGAGGGTAGGCAGGTTTCAGTGCGCAGGGGGGGGAGAAGGCAGTTTACGGCGCAGCAGGGAGGACGAAAAACAAAGGCTGGAAGGCAGTGAGGGCAAGGAGGCATGAACTCGGGACATGGGAGGGAGGGAGAACGAAGGACAAAGGCTAGAAGGCAGTGAGGGGGCACAAACTCAGGACATCGGAGGGAGGGAATAGAAAGGAACAATTCTTGGGCCTGAGTGAAGAAAGAAAGGAAGGAGACTCATGAAATCACCAGACAACAAAAGTAGGAAAAATTATTTTATTTTCAATTTAGTGATCAAAATGTGTCAGTTTTGATCATTTATATCTGCTGTGTATATTATGGGTATATGAAAAATGAAATAAACAGCATGGCAGGGAAGGAGAGACAGGGTGCAGAGCCTGGTATATATTGGTTCAGAATATTTTTTTTTCTGGTTTTCCTACTCTAAATCTAGGGTGCATCTTATAAAGCGAAAAATACAGTACTACCATTCCCTCCCAAAGCCGAGCAAAACTTGTTCACAGAGAGAGACATAGGGCGGTGATCAGCAACATTGGTCTTGAGGTCATCTGCCAAGAGGCCATGAGACCTGTCCTAAAGAAAAGCTGACTCTTGAAGGAAGTCTGTTGAATGTGGCCTTGGAGGAAGCATCTGCAGAACCAAAGAGACTGGCATGCAGTGGGACTTTCCCTGAAAAAAATCGGAAAAAGTTCCATTTTCTCTATAATGGAGGGTTTCAACCCCCCAAATCCCCCTCCCCCCCCCAACAGCAGCGCAAACTCTATACAGTAAAGTGGGAGGGTTCCCCACTCACGCCCTGCTTCAGAGCTCTTTAAAACTAAGTTTTCCCGCGGCGCGCTTCTTTCTTGCGCTGAATTGACAGTGCTCAATTGTCAGCGTGCAACTGAATATGAACCACTGTGTCTTCTGTGTCCGCCTGGTTGTGTGTCCTATGTGCCTGCTTTGTCCTCTGTGCCTGCCTGGCTGTGTGTCCTCAGCGCCTGCTGTGTCCTCTGTGTCTGCTGTGTCCTATGTGCCTGTTGTGCCCCCTGTGTCTTCCTGGTTGTATGCCTCTTTACCTGGTTGTGTGCCTCTGTACCTGCTGGGTCTGCCTAGTTGTGTGTCTTTGTACCTACTGGGTCTGCCTAGTTGTGTGTCTTTGTACCTGCTTTGTCCGCCTGATAGAATGTTCTCTGCGTCTGCTGTGGACTCCAAGTTTCAAGTTTCAAGTTTATTTGGATTTGATTAATCGCTTTATCTTAATTCAAAGCGATGTACAACTCAAAATTACAAGTTAAAAGTAATACAGATTAAGAGTGTGGACAAAACAAACAAAACATTTTTGACAGTACCAGAAACAATTACGGTAAGGGAGGGATAGAAGTTACATTTTCATAAAAAGGTGGGTAAAACATTTAGGGAAAGTACATAAGGGAAGGAAGAGAGCATAATCTTGAAGTTATTTTATAGTAAAATTATTGTTGACTTATAAAGGCGTCAATAAATAAAAAAGATTTCAGGTTACTTTTAAATTTTCCTAGGTTAGATTCTTGTCTTAAATAATAAGGTAAAGAATTCCAGGTTTGGGGTGCGGTAACAGAGAAAATATATTGACGTCGTGTGTTTATAATTTTGAGAGATGGAATTGTTAACAAATGTTGATCAGTGGATCTAAGAGTCCTATTTGTTATGTAAGGGATTAGAAGATTATAAATAAAGGCCGGAGTTTTAAAAGATAAAGATTTGAAAGTAAGAAGGCTAAGTTTATAGATGATTCTATGAGCAACAGGAAGCCAATGAGCTTCCTTAAGAAGTGGAGTTACGTGATCAAATTTTTTTGCTTTGAAAATGAGCTTAACAGCGGTATTTTGTATAATTTGTAAGCGTTTAATTTCCTTTTGGGCTATGCCTTTGAACAAAGCGTTACAGTAATCTATTTTTGAGATAATGAATGAGTGGATGAGAATATTGAGGGATTTATTATTGAGAAACTGAGCAACAGATCGAATTTGGCGAAGTCTAAAAAAAGATGATGTTATAATATAGCTAATATAATATAGCTAATATGCTCATCTTTAGTGGTGGCTCATCCCTTCTCAAGGCCCTTCAGAAGGGCGCTCTCGCTAAGGCGAGCGCCTTTAACGCTCACCTTCGACGCGTGCCGAACGTCTGAGCGTCGTTGGCCCCTCCCCTTTTAAGCGGGAGCTCCGGGTCCGCTGCAGGTGACATCAGGGGGTGGGCAGAGCTACCTCTCGCCGCAGCCCCTCACCCTCTGCCTCCTCTCCTGTTCCTTCCCTTCTGCCTTCTCAGTGCGTGTCTCCTCTTCTCTCCCTTCCTCCTCGCTCCTCAGCCTGACTTCTTCTGCCTGCCCCAATCTTGAGACAAGCTGGATCTGCGAGCCGTTGGCCCCTCCCCTTTTAAGGGGGAGCTCCAGGTCTGCTGCGAGTGACATCAGGGGGCAGATTCCGTACAAACGTAAGGAAGTTCTTCTTCACCCAGAGAGTGGTGGAAAACTGGACCACTCTTCCAGAGTCTGTTGTAGGGGAAATCACCCTCCAGGGTTTCAAAACTATGCTGGACAAGTTCCTGCTAAACTGGGATGTACACAGGTGAGCAGGACTCACTTAGAGCACTGGTCTTTGACCTGGGGGCCGCCCTGTGAGCGGACTGCCGGGCAGGATGGACCACTGGTCTGACCCAGCAGCGGAAATTCTTATGTTCTTATTTTCTCTATCTCCTTTTTAAATGTTGATGCCAGCAGCCTGGTTTCACCCTGGTTAAGGTGGAGTCCATCTTTGTGAAACAAGCTACCCTTTCCCCAGTATGTCACTCAGTTCCTAACAAACCTAAAACCCTCCACCCTGCACCATCACTTCATCCATGAATTGAGAATCCAGAGCTCTGCCTCTCTTTTGGGACCAAAGAAAAAACTGCAGTGGTAATGTACAGGACACCAAGTCTTTATTCATAAAAAAACATAAAACAGTTTGGGTTTTCTTTGTTCTCCGTTTTGTTACCTTACTGCAATTCAGTTGGATTTTCTGTCTGTTGTTGTCTTTTGGGACCTCCACGTACAACAAGGAACACTTCTGAAAATGCTAAGCAGAGCACATCAGAAACACTTCTGCAAAGCTCACTTGTAGATGAAAAACTGGGACACTGTGCTCCACCTCTATATGTGAGGTGCTCAAATCTGTATTTTCACTTCTGCAAGTCTAGTTCACGGGAACAGATAGATCACCTTATGTACGGACTCCGGAGGAAATTTAATAGAAAGTTGTCGTAGTATCTGTGCATTTTCTGATTTTATCTGCAGCTTCTTCAATTTTTTCCACAAGCAGATCATAAAGTTCAAGTTTCAAGTTTATTAAAATTTGATGACATGCAAATCATAATTCTAAGCGTTTTACAATATAAAATATAAAAAAGGGAGGACATTTAACATACTCATTATTGACTGAGACATATGACATATGACATACTTGATAACAGGAGGAAAGTGGGAGAAATACAAATTAAAAGAAAAGGAAACAAATAAAACAAATAACAGAAAAAACAGAAGGATGGGGAAGAAAGCCTTTAAAGGGAGATGATATAAAAGGGATCAATTCAGTTATCGACTAGGGAATATTGGAAAGGTGTTCTTGAACTGGTTTCCAGGTCCAATACTCGAAGCCAAGCTAGTCTACGCTCAGCTGCATCATGGGAAGAAAGGGCAGTATGGTATTGCCTGCATAAGGGTGGGAGATAATGAAGAGAATAGACTTAGTAGATAAAGACAGGTTGTTCACCCTCTCCAAGGTAAGGAGAACGAGAGGGCACTCTCTAAAGTTAAAAGGGGATAGATTCTGTACAAACGTAAGGCAGTTCTTCTTCACCCAGAGAGTGGTGGAAAATTGAAACGCTCTTACGGAGACTGTTATAGTGGAAAACACCCTCCAGGGATTCAAGACAAAGTTAGACAAGTTCCTGCTAAACCAGCAGGTAAGGCTAGACTCAGTTAGAGCACTGGTCTTTGACCTAAGGGCCGCTGCGGGAGGGGACTAGTGGACATGATGGACCACTGGTCTGACCCAGCAGTGGCAATTCTTATGTTCTTATGAAGTCCCTGAATGCTCTGGAGCAGTGATGCTTTGGAGACATGGAGAGTGATCAACAAGGTGTTCACACTTGTCTTGCGCAGATGATGCCAGCAAACTGCCAGCACTATGCCTAGAGAAGAAAATAAATATGTTCCCTAGCCTTTTTGTGTGTCTGGTCCCTCTATGTTCGATACACGAGCCCTCTATGTTCGAGTCATAGACAATGAGGACGTAGAGTACTTTTGCTGATACAGTACCGAATCCAATGCCTGGCACTCTTGATGCAGCATTGGTGCACCCAATGCTAATACCGATTCCACAGGTGGAAAAATATTTAGAGGACTTGAGCCGAGCCCAAACATTTACCTTTTCTGGTTCCTTGTAATGGCTTTGTTTCTTCTGTGATATTTGTTTCATTAATTTACTTTTCCTTGCTATTCTCTACCTAGAAATATTTCCTTCCCCACCTTTACATATGCCCCCCAACATCTCCTCCCCTCCCATGTATAGTCCAGGAGTAGTCATCCAGAATTAAAATGATGGATATAAAGTTATTAGAAGTATGAGTTCAAAGGTTCACACAAAAAACTCTTTGGATAATTCACATGTTGGTCCAAAGTATCCCCATAAGAAGAAAATCTGACTTTTTCTGAACCAATACATCCACTATTCTCAGATAGATATGGTGATTATTTTAACAGAAGAATATTTACTCAAGGTCTTCAGCTTGTTCTGAGATTGGGGCAGGCAGAGGAGGAGAGGGCTGAGGAGAGACGCAGAAGGCAAGAAAGAGGAGACACGTGGAGGCAGAAGGGAAAGAGCAGGAGAGGAGCCAGAGAGTGAGGGGCTGAGGCGAGAGTTAGCTCCGCCCACCCCCTGACATCACCTGCAGCAGACCCGGAGCTCCCTCTTAAAAGGGGAGGGGCTAAGGATCGCAGATCAGCTTGTCTTCAGCTTGTTCTGAGATCGGGGCAGGCAGAGGAGGAAAGGGCTGAGGAGAGAAGCAGAAGGCAGTAAAGAGGAGACGTGGAGGCAGAAGGGAAAGAGCAGGAGAGGAGCCAGAGGGTGAGGGGCTGAGGCGAGAGTTAGCTCCGCCCACCCCCTGACATCACCGGCAGCAGACATGGAGCTCCCCCTTAAAAGGGGCGGGGCTAAGGATCGCAGATCAGCTCAGCTTGTTCTGAGATCGGGGCAGGCAGAGGAAGAGAGGGCTGAGGAGAGAAGCAGAAGGCAGGAAAGAAGAGACACGTGGAGGCAGAAGGGAAAGAGCAGGAGAAGAGCCAGAGGGTGAGGGGCTGAGGCGAGAGTTAGCTCCGCCCACCCCTGACATCACCGGCAGCAGACCCGGAGCTACCGGCGCACAGCCGTTTGGCGCACGGCAAAGGCGCTCGCCTTAGCGAAGGAGCCTTGAGAAGGAGCCAGGAGCCCAGGCAGCCAAGCAGCAAATTCTAACTTCTGAAAAATAAACCACAGGTATTTTTCTTCTCTTCTCTCTCTACTCTTTGAGCTAGCTGCACGCCGGGCACCACTCCCACACACCGAGGGACTATAGGAACGAGAAAAGAGAAATGGAGGCAGTAGGAACCCAGCAGAGCTTCCCAGTATACTGCACCGAGTGTCATATGTATGACTACCTCCCCTCCGGGAGGCAGGCATACATATGGCATACATATTCAGTCGATGCCAGGAACTGGATAGCCTGAAGAAGGAGGTCGGGAGACTGCAGGTCAGGGTCCAGGAGCTGGAGGCACTCCGCACCGCAGAGGAACCGTGCTGGGCAACTGAGGATACCACCAGAGAAAGCCACATCAAGGAGCAAGTTAGAGAGCTCGGAGATTCATCGAGGAGGCCTGCAGGATGGTGGAGGCACAGGATCATCAGCAATTCGGAAGGGAACCAACAGATGGAGGACAGAATCCACCAGACGCCAGGGGAGAAGGACCTTGCAGAGGAAACGAGCAGGCAGAGGAGGCAGAGACCCATCAGAACCCGGAGGGTGGACTAGCGGACCGCGTCACTGATATAGACCCGAGACCAAAGAGGAAGCTGAAGAAGGGGAAATCTGCAATCGTAGTGGGAGACTCAATCCTGAGAGAAGTGGACAGTCACATAGCAGGAGGGAGAGAAGACCGACTAGTGACATGTCTCCCGGGGGCAAGAACGAAGGACATCACCGACAGAATTGAGAGAATCCTGGAAGGAGCTGAGACGGAGGAGACAGCAGTGATAATCCACGTTGGAACCAATGACGTCAGCAGAAGGAACTACAACAGGACTGCACTAACTGAGCAGTTCAAGATCCTGGGGAGTAACTGAGCAGTTCAAGATCCTGGGGAGGAAACTGAAGCTGAGGACAAGGAAGATAGCTTTCTCAGAGATCCTGCCAGTACCGAGGGCAGATGCAAGGAGGCAGACCGAGCTGCAAGCAATAAACGGTTGGCTGAGGAGATGGTGCGAAGAGGAAGGTTTCCACTTTGTACGGAACTGGACAACTTTTTTGGGGAAAAACAAGCTCTACAGGAAGGACGGTCTGCACCTGAGTACGGCTGGAATGAGGATGCTGGCACACAACATCCAGAACGGCATAGACATGGCTTTAAACTGAGGAGAAGGGGAAAGTCGATAGTCGATCTGACATCGACACATCGGACAAGAGTATGAAACAAGGATACTGAGCCGGGAACATGTAAAAGAGGTCTCGAGACTGAGTGGGAATTTTTGGAAAAAGGACCCAAAGATGCAATACAAGGGCCCAAGGAACAAATAAAACTAAAGAGTAGGAAGAAGAGAGAACAGCAGGAGCCAGAGGGACATCCAAAAATGGGGAAGCAGGCTGAGGACGAGATAGACACACCACAGGAGGAGGATGAGGACGAAACAGACATACCCACAGGACATAGACATAGACATACCCACAGGAGGAGGATGAACGAAATGAGGCTCGGGGACTGGCAGCCCATGAGGGGGTCGACAGGAGCACCAAACCAAGAGGAAAACCAACAGGGAAGGTAAACAACCGGGACTTAAATTGCCTATACACTAATGCAAGGAGCCTAAGAACCAAAATGGGAGAGTTAGAAGTCATAGCCAGTAAGGAGGACCTAGACATAATTGGAGTCACAGAAACATGGTGGTCCGAGAACAACAATTGAGATGAGGTCATACCAGAGTACAAGCTCTATAGGAGAGACAGGACATACAAGAAGGGTGGAGGAATAGCGCTATATATAAAGGACTCCATTCCTTCAACCAGGATGGAAACAACAGTAAGGGCGGACGGCTTGGAATCACTATGGGTTAAGCTACCAGGAGGAAATGGAGCAGACATAAAATTGGGACTGTACTATCGCCCGCCAGGACAATCAGAAGCAAATGACCAGGACCTGGAGGCTGAATTGAGGCAGGTATGCAAAAGCGGAAGTGTTGTGGTGATGGGGGATTTCCACTACCCTGGAATAGACTGGAGTATAGGACACTCAAACTGCACAAGGGAAACAAAATTCCTGGGGGCTATGAGGGACTGTTTCATGGAACTGGTCACGGAACCAACACGAGGAGATGCCACTCTCGACCTAATCCTCAACGGGCTAGGGGGACCCGCAAAGGAGGTGGTAGTACTAGCGCCACTAGGAAACAGCGATCACAACATGATCCAGTGCAAGCTAGCAATAGGAACATCAAAGGTGAAAAGAACCACAACGACAGCACTCAATTTCAGAAAAGGGAATTACAAGGCCATGAGGAAAATGGTGGGAAAGAAACTCAGCAGCAGCTCAGGGAAGATGGAGACCGTAGAAAAAGCCTGGTCCCTACTCAAGGACACGGTGGACAAAGCACAGAACCTGTACGTTCCCAGGTTTAGGAAAGGGTGCAAAAAGAATCAAACAAAAAACCCCGTGTGGATAACAAATGCAGTGAAAAAGGCGATAAGGGACAAGAAAACATCGTTCAGAAAATGGAAAAACCAAGGACAACCAGAAGGAGCACAAAAGACACCAGAAGGAATGTCACCGAGTGGTTAGGAAAGCAAAAAGAGAATATGAAGAGAGACTGGCGGGGGAAGCAAGAAACTTCAAACCATTCTTCAGGTACGTGAAGGGGAAGCAACCGGCCAGGGAGGAAGTGGGACCATTGGATGATGGAGACAAGAAGGGAGTGGTAAAGGAGGAAAAAGAGATAGCTGACAGGTTAAACAAGTTCTTCTTGTCAATCTTCACAAGAGAGGACACATCCAATATTCCAGAACCCTAGGAGATCATAAGTGGGGATCAGGATGAAAAGCTGGTCCAACTAGAGGTAAGCCAAGAGGATGTCCTCCGACAGATAGACAGACTGAAGAGTGACAAATCACCAGGTCCGGACGGCATCCACCCAAGGGTACTAAAAGAACTGAGAAACGAAATAGCAGAACACTTCGCCAAATATGTAACCTATCCTTAAAAACTGGGGAGATCCCGGAGGACTGGAAAATAGCAAATGTCATGCCCATCTTTAAGAAGGGATCAATGGGTGACCCGGGAAACTACAGGCCTGTGAGCTTGACCTCGGTTCCGGGAAAGATGATGGAAGCACTGGTTAAGGACAGCATCTGCGAACACATAGAAAACAATGGACAGCTGAAGGCGAGCCAGCACGGCTTCTGCAAGGGAAGGTCGTGTCTCACGAACTTACTGTACTTCTTTGAGGGAATAAACAGCCAGATGGATAAAGGGGAATCCATAGACATCATTTACCTTGACTTCCAAAAAGCCTTCGACAAGGTACCCCACGAACGGCTGCTTAAGAAGCTGTGGCACCACGGGGTGCAAGGGGATGTCCACCGATGGATCAAACACTGGCTGGTAGGCAGGAAACAGAGGGTTGGAGTAAAGGGCCATTACTCAGACTGGCAATGGGTCATGAGCAAAGTTCCACAGGGGTCGGTGCTGGGACTGCTCCTGTTCAATATATTTATTAACAACCTGGAGGCGGGAACAAAATGTGAGGTTATTAAATTTGCAGATGACACCAAACTCTGCAGCAGGGTTAGAACCGCGGAAGACTGCGAAGACCTGCAAAGGGACCTAACGAAGCTGGAAGAGTGGGCAAAAAAGTGGCTGATGAGCTTTAACATAGAGAACTGCAAGGTCATGCATGTAGGGATAGAAAACTGCAAGGTCATGCATGTAGGGAGAAAGAACCCGATGTTCAACTACAAAATGGGGGGATCATTGCTAGGGTTAAGCAACCTTGAAAGAGACCTGGGGGTGATGGTGGACACAACATTGAAAGCATCAGCACAGTGTGCGATAGCCGCAAAGAAAGCGAACAGAATGTTGGGTATCATTAAAAAGGGTATCACGACCAGGACGAAGGAAGTCATCCTGCCGCTGTATCGTGCAATGGTGCGCCCACATCTGGAGTACTGTGTCCAGTACTGGTCGCTGTATCTCAAGAAGGACATGGTAGTACTTGAGGGAGTCCAGAGAAGAGCAACTAAACTGATAAAAGGTATGGAAAACTTTTCATACGCTGACAAGCTAAAAATGCTGGGACTATTCTCCCTGGAAAAGCGAAGACTTAGAGGAGACATGATAGAAACCTTCAAAATCCTGAAGGGCATAGAGAAGGTAGACAGGGACAGATTCTTCAGACTGTGGGGAAGTACAAGTACAAGGGGGCACTAGGAGAAATTGAAAGGGGATAGGTTTAGAACAAACGCTAGGAAGCTCTTTTTTACCCAGAGGGTGGTGGACACATGGAACGCGCTTCCGGAGGTTGTGATAAGCCAGAGCACAGTACAGGGTTTCAAGGAAGGTTTAGATAGATTCCTAAAGGATAAGGGGATTGAGGGGTACAGATAGAAGTAGAGGTAGGTTATAGGAATAGTCAGGGACCACTTCACAGGTCATAGGCCTGATGGGCCGCTGCGGGAGCAGACCGCTGGGCTGACCCAGTGGAGGCAACTTCTTATGTTCTTATGGGTATCACACAACAGATCTGTATTTCTAGTTCAAATATATGTCACTTCTTTTCACAAAAAAGATATTATGTATTTACCCTGGTGGGCTCTTTTCCAGTGACAGGTGAGATATTCTAGACAGTAGGGTTATTTCCCTACAGACGTGTACTGCTGCAGAAGGAATCCACTCCGGATTTTTAACTCTGCCTCTAGTCTACTTCACTGGGCTCTCTAGCTCCACCTTTAGCTACTACCCAAGCACGTAGAGCCTCCCAATACACGTGAAGTAGAAGCACCTGTAACAACAGGCTTAAACAAACTGTTTGGCTCAAAGTAAATAGACAGTATCATTAACCGCCAACAATAGCTTCAAAGGAGCTCAGAAACTACTTCCTAATAAAATTTATATATATATATAATATACAAATTATTCCCAGCCCACATGGTTAACAGACATCCAAGAGTCAACTTGGAGAAGCATAAAACAGATTGAAACAGTAGACAGGCGCAGAAAGAACTGGGCAGTAGTCTAGAATATCTCACGTATCTACTGGAAAAGAGCTTACCAGGACATCTCTTTTTCCAGTGCAAAAGGAGAGACATTCTAGACAGTAGGGATGCATAAAATCAGTCCCCCAAAAAACTAGGTTGGGCTTGCTGTGCTGACTCTTAAGACCGAGGACCCATGCCATGTCCACTCTGTAGAACTTGGCAAACGTGTGAAGACCATGTTGCCGCTCTGCAAATCTGCTCAGGAGAGACAGATCTAGCTTCGGCCCACAAAGAAGCCACATTTTTTATATAATGCACCTTGATGGAAACAAAAGACTGCTTCCATGAAAGAATGTAGGCTGATGAAATGGCCCTATGGTTAAATGAATGAGTCAGCACAAACAAATGGTCAGAGACGAAATTCATGGGAGACCTCCTGAGAACACAGAAGAACTCTGCGCACATCCTGTCGGTTAAAAGGCAGGCTAACACACTTCCTGATTGACATGGAAAACTAAAATTACCTTCGGCAGGAAGGAAGGAACCAACAGAGTGAAAAACCCCGCCTCCAAAATATGGAGGAAAGGGTCCCTACAAGACAAAGCCTGCAATGTCAACACACGAAACACCAAAGAAACAGTGACCAGAAAAACAGTCTTGAGCATCAAGTCCAAGAGGAAAACATCTCGAAGAGGCTCAAAAGGAGCCTTGAGAAGGTTAGACTACACCAAGTTAAGGTCCCAGGAAGGGAAATGAAGCTGAACTAGCAGTCGGATACGAATAGCCCCCATCAAGAATCCAGCAACATCATAATGAAACGCCAAGGAAAACCAACACTCCCGGGATCTAAACAGGAGAGCCTGGCCACTTGGACCTTAAGAGAACTACAGCAAGGCCTTTAGTTGACCCAGTCTGAAGAAAGGTGAGAATTAGTAAGATAAGAGCTGAATTAGGGTCCACCTGGTCCTGGGCACACCAATGTTGGAAGGCATTCCACATCTTAGCGTAAGCCAACATTGTTGATGACTTCTTAGACTTAAGAAGAATATCAACAACCAGGGCAGAATATCCTTTATGATCCAAGACTGTGCTCAATAGCCATGCTGTAAGAGCAGAGAGACCCAGATCTTCAATAGAGACTGGACCCTGTAAGAAGGTCCGGAGAGGCACTCAGTCAAAGGCTGCAACCTCTGTGCAGACGCATCAGAATGATGAGGCCCGGATGAGCCGCGGGCCTCCGAATGACCCGAACGATCATTGGCCATGGAGGAAATACATCCAGGAGAATATTCTGAGACCACGGCTGCACCACAGCATCGAGTCCCACTCAGCTGGGCTTGTATCTTTGACTGAAAAAGTGATTTGCTTTCTTGTTTCTTGTCGTGGCCATGAGATTGAAGTGAGGCTATCCCCAGTGCCCCACAATTGTTGGAATGCCTTTGGGGATAGGATCCATTCGCCCAAATCCAGAGTCTGTCTACTGAGGAAGTCAGCCTGAACATTGTCTACCACCACCACGTGAGCTGCTGGCAGTGTCAGGAGATGATGCTTCACCAAATGAAAGAGAAGACGGGCTTCCTGAGCCAGAGGAGTACTCTTGGACCCTCCCTGGCAATTAATGTAGGCTACTGCCGTCGCATTACTGGAGAAGACCCTGACCACTTGGCCCGCCAGAGTTTTCTGCAATCTCATCAGAGCTAGCCGAATGGCCCTGAGCTCTAACTGGTTGACGGACCACTTTAAGTGAGAGGGCGTACAACTCCCTTGAACAGGAGAGCAATTGCAATGGGTTCCCCAGTCCCAAAGGTTGACATCGGACAGCAACACAATCCAGAAGGCAATGTGTATGTCCCCCACTGAGCGATTGTGGGAGAAGTCATCAGTCCATTCTTGCTCGGCCTTCAGCGTCCAAGGTAGATAGCCTTGCAAGGCATCCCTGTGCCAAGTCTAGCATGCAGAAGAGGATACTTGTGCGCCCTTGCCCAAGAAACCACATCTGGTGGGGCAACCATGGATCCCAGAAATTGAAGATAAACTAATGCCGACAGTCGGCCACTCTAGAAGGGGAGAAACCTGGGCACACAGGTCCCGCCAGTAGGTTACTGGTAGATAAGATGTGATCTGCAGTTGAGTAGAAGAGAATTACAGGTATTCCAGTGATTATGTGATTGTCAGTTGTCTTTTTTTTTTTTTCATGTAACTCGCCACAAAAATCATCACCTTGGTGCAGATCTGGGGTGCTGTCACCAGCCCAACAGGCAGAGCTGATAGTTGATAACACTGTTCCAGAACAAGAAACCACAAAAGGTTGCAGTGGGCCGGAATAAAGTAAATGTGCAAATATGCTTCCATGAGAGCCAGAGAGGCAAGAAACTTCCCTGAGGTCACTACTGCAATGACTGAAACCACAGCCTCCATTTGAAAGCGTGGAACCTTGAGAGCCGTATTCACGAGCTGAAAATCTTCTGAGCCTTTATGGGCATGAGAAATTAAGTAGAGTATCTGCCTGAGCCCGAGGGTTTGGGCGACCCCGACTCTAGAGCTATCTTGAATATCCTGGCAACGCAGAACGGTGGCTGGAATCTTGAGCATCGTAACAGGGAGACCTATAAGAGATTCCAGGAACCAATCTAACAGAGGCCGGGCAAATTCTTCTTGTAGGGGATGTGCACAGATGGATCAAGCACTGGTTGTCGGGTAGACTGCAGAGGGTCGGAGTGAAGGGCCAATATTCTGACTGACGGGGAATCACAAGCGGTGTGCCACAGGGATCGGTGCTGGGGCCGTTACTCTTCAACATATTTATCAATGACCTGGAAAAGGAGGCAAAGTGCGAGGTTATAAAATTTGCAGACGATACCAAACTGTGCGGCAGAGTTAGGTCCAGGGAGGAGTGTGAGGACCTGCAAAGGGACCTGGACAAGCTTGAAGACTGGGCAAACAAATGGCAAATGCGCTTTAACGTGGAAAAATGCAAGGTCATGCATATAGGGAAAAAGAACCCGTTGTTCAACTACAAATTGGGGGGGGCATTGTTGGGAGACAGCAGACTTGAGAGAGACTTGGGTGTGCTGGTGGATGCATCACTGAAGCCATCTGCACAGTGCGCAGCAGCCTCGAAAAAAGCCAACAGGATGCTGGGCATCATAAAGAGGGGCATAACAACCAGGACGCGGGAAGTCATCATGCCATTGTATCGAGCGATGGTGCGTCCACATCTGGAATACTGCGTTCAGTATTGGTCGCCGCACCTCAAGAAGGACATGGCGGTACTTGAGAGAGTCCAAAGGAGAGCAACGAAACTGGTAAAAGGGCTGGAACACTGCCCATACGCCGAGAGGTTGGATAGGCTGAGGCTCTTCTCTCTGGAAAAAAGGAGGCTCAGGGGAGATATGATAGAGACCTTCAAGATCATGAGGGGCATAGAGAGGGTGGATAGGGACAGATTCTTCAGACTGAAGGGGACAACAAGTACGAGGGGGCATTCGGAGAAACTGAAGGGAGATAGGTTCAAAACAAATGCAAGGAAGTTTTTTTTTACCCAAAGGGTCGTGGACACTTGGAATGCGCTACCGGAGGAAGTGATCAGGCAGAGTACGGTACAGGGATTCAAACAGGGATTGGACGGATTCCTGAGGGATAAAGGGATCGTGGGATACTGAGGGAGGAGCTGGGATGTAACACAAGTATAGAAAGCTAACCAGGTAATAAGTATAGAAACCCAACCAGGTCGTGCATGTGCAAGACCGGAGGGTTAGGACTTCGATGGGAAGATAGGACTTCAATGAGAAAACAAGGTGGCAAGGGAGCCCCTTCTGGTGATTCAGACAGGTTGTGACCTGTTTGGGCCGCCGCGGGAGCAGACTGCCGGGCAGGATGGACCTATGGTCTGACCCGGCAGAGGCACTGCTTATGTTCTTATGTTCTAAGCCCAACCGAAGAAAATCCAAGACTCACTTGTCGGACTTAATATGCATCTAAGCGGAAAAACAGACTTAAAACCAGCCCCCTATCTGGAGAAGAGCATCTCTCTGCCTACCGCCATTTTGCCTCTTTAGCATGGGGCGCAGAACTGGAGAAGAAAGATAGGGAACGCCTATAGCCATTATACAGTCATCGGTATTTCTGTGAAGAAATCTGTGTTGTGGCACCTGCATACGGTCAGATCGCTGTGAGTCACGAAATTAGAATGACCAGAAAGCACAGTTACTTACCATAACAGGTGTTATCCAGGGACATCAGGCAGATATTCTCTACATGTGGGTGACGTCTCCGACGGAGCCCCCTAGTAGACGTTTTCGCAAGCAGACTTGCTGTAAAACCTTCAAGCTTGCATTGGCCCGCGCATGCCCCTCCCGCCCGGTCTAGGGCATGCGTCTCCTCAGCGTGTCCTCAGTTCAGATAGCTAGCAAAGAAGCCAACCACGGGGAGGTGGGTGTGTTGCGAGAATATCTGCCTGCTGTCCTGAATAACACCTGTTACGGTAAGTAACTGTGCTTTATCCCAGGACAAGCAGGCAGCATATTCTCTACATGTGGGAGACCTCCAAGCTAACCAGAATGGGATGGAGGGATAGTTTAGAACAGATTTTGCAAAACAGACTGGTCAAAATGGCCACCACGCCTGGAGAAAGTATCCAGACAGTAGTGTGAGTAAATGTATGAATCAAGGACCAAGTGGCAGCCTTACAGATTTCCTCAAGTGGAGTCGAGCAGAGGAAAGCAACCGACGTCACCATTGCTCTGACCTTATGGCCTTGACTTGACCCGGCAGGGAGAGACCAGCCTGAACGTAACAAAAGGAGATACAAACGGCCAACCAGTTAGAAATGGTCCGCTTAGAAACAGAGCGAAAGAGAGAAAGAGCTGGGGAGCAGAACGATGCGGAACAGTACGCTTCAAGTAGAAAGGCCAGCGCACACTTACAATCAAGAGAATGCAGAGTCACTTCTCCAGGGTGAGAATGGGGCTTCGGAAAAAACACAGGAAGAACAATGGATTGGTTAATGTGAAACTCAGAAACAACCTTAGGCAAGAACTTAGGATGGGTAAGGAGAACCACCTTATCATGATGGAAGACAGTGAAAGGTGGGTCCGCAACCAAGGCTTGAAGCTCACTGACACGACGGGCAGAAGTGAGAGCAATAAGAAACACAACCTTCCAAGTAGGAAACTTCAAGTGAGCCCGCGCTAGCGGCTCGAATGCGGGTTTCATCAAGCAAGTAAGGACCACGTTAAGATCCCAAACCACAGGAGGAGGATTAAGGGGCGGATGAACGTGGAAAAGGCCTTTCATGAATCGAGAAACCACAGGATGAACAGAGATAGGCTTCTCGTCAATCGGCTGATGAAAAGCAGCAATGGCACTAAGGTGGACCCGAACTGAAGAGGACTTGAGTCCAGCGCCAGACAAGTGTAACAAATAATCCAGGACAGCAGATAAGGAGGCAGACAGTGGCTCCTGCTGTCGAGTAGCACACCAGAAAGAAAAGCTGGTCCACTTCTGATGGTAACACTGGCGACTGGACTCCTTCCGAGACGCCTCCAGGATATCCAGCACAGGCTGAGAGAACTGGAACGAGGGCATTAAGTCTCAAGGTACCAAGCCGTTAAGTGCAGAGACTGAAGGTTGGAATGAAGAAGAGAACCCCGACTCTGCATAAGCAGAAAAGGAAAACCAGGCAGAAGAAGAGGCTCCCTGGAACTGAGTTGTGACAGAAGGGAGAACCACGGCTGTCGGGGCCACCGAGGGGCTATCAGAATCATGGTGGCATGCGTGGACTTGAGCCTGACGAGAGTCTTCAGAATCAGAGGGAATGGAGGGAACGCATACAGAAACAGGTTCATCCAATCTAGCAGAAAAGCATTTGCCTCGAGTCTGAGCGGGGTGTAAACCCTGGAGCAGAAGCGGGACAACTTGTGATTGTGAGGGGGATGCGAACAGGTCATCGTCCGGAGTCCCCTAGCGAGCAAATACTTGACGCAGAGTCAAGGAATGGATAGACCACTCGTGAGGCTATAGAAGACGACTCAATTTGTCCGCCAGACAATTGTGATGGCCCTGAATGTAGACCGCTTGAAGGAATATGTTGCGGCGGATGGCCCAATCCCAGAGCCGCATCACCTCCTGGCACAGTGATCGGGACCCCGTACCCCCCTTTTTCTTAACATAGTAACATAGTAGATGACGGCAGATAAAGACCCGAATGGTCCATCCAGTCTGCCCAACCTGATTCAATTTAAATTTTTTAATTTTTTCTTCTTAGCTATTTCTGGGCAAGAATCTAAAGCTTTACCCGGTACTGTGCTTGGGTTCCAACTGCCGAAATCTCTGTTAAGACTTACTCCAGCCCATCTACATCCTCCCAGCCATTGAAGCCCTCCCAGCCCATCCTCCACCAAACGGCCATATACCGACACAGACCGTGCAAGTCTGCTCAGTACTGGCCTTAGTTCAATATTTAATATTATTTTCTGATTCTAAATCCTCTGTGTTCATCCCACGCTTCTTTGAACTCAATCACAGTTTTACTCTCCACCACCTCTCTCGGGAGCGCATTCCAGATATCCACTACCCTCTCCGTAAAGTAGAATTTCCTAACATTGCCCCTGAATCTACCACCCCTCAACCTCAAATTATGTCCTCTAGTTTTACCATTTTCCTTTCTCTGGAAAAGATTTTGTTCTACGTTAATACCCTTCAAGTATTTGAACATCTGAATCATATCTCCCCTGTCTCTCATTTCCTCTAGGGTATACATATTCAGGGCTTCCAGTCTCTCCTCATACGTCTTCTGGCGTAAGCCTCCTATCATTTTCATCGCCCTCCTCTGGACCGCCTCATCTTCTTACGTCCTTCGCCAGATACAGTCTCCAAAACTGAACACAATACTCCAAGTGGGGCCTTACCAATGACCTGTACAGGGGCATCAGCACCTTCTTCCTTCTACTGACTACGCCTCTCTTTATACAGCCCAGCATCCTTCTGGCAGCAGCCACTGCCTTGTCACACTGTTTTTTCGCCTTTAGATCTTCGGACACTATCACCGTCCGTACATATCAGCTTCTCTCCTCCTAGCATATACGGTTCCTTCCTATTATTAATCCCCAAATGCATTACTCTGCATTTCTTTGCATTGAATTTTAGTTGTCAGGCATTAAACCATTCCTCTAACTTTTGCAGACCCTTTTTCATATTTTCCACTCCCTCTTCGGTGTCTACTCTGTTACAAATCTTGGTATCATCTGCAAAAAGGCACATTTTTCCTTCTAACCCTTCAGCAATGTCACTCACAAACATATTGAACAGGATTGGCCCCAGCACCGAACCCTGAGGGACTCCACTACTCACCTTTCTTTCCTTCGAGCGACTTCCATTAACCACCACCTTCTGGCGTCTGTCCGACAGCCAGTTTCTGATCCAGTTCACCACTTTGGGTCCTAACTTCAGCCCTTCAAGTTTGTTCAACAACCTCCTAAGAGGAACTGTATCAAAGGCTTTGCTGAAATCAAAGTAAATTCTTGATATAATACATGGCGACATGGTTGTCCGTGCGGACCAGCACCACTCGGTCGCGAAGCAGGTGACAAAAGGCTTTTAGGGCAAGGAAGATCGCTCGAAGCTCCAGTAGATTGATGTGATAAAGGTGGTTGGCACTGGACCAAAGACCCTGAGTGCAAAGACCGTCCAGATGAGCACCCAAAGCATAAGCCGACGAGTCCGTCGTGAGGACCTTCTGTGGAGGAGGAGCATGAAACAGAAAACCCCTGGAAAGATTGGAAGAGAGGATCCACCAACAGAGAGACTGCCTCAACAAAGGAGTCATGACAATGTCGAGAGACGGGATCCCGATCCTGGTTCCATTGGGATGCCAGAATCCATTGAGGAATACGGAGGAGAAGTCTGGAAAAAGGAGTCACGTGAACCGTGGAGGCCATCATGAACCGAGGAGGACTATCATGAGCCGAGCCGGGACCGAGGGCAGATGAGTCTCCCTCCGGCATAATCAAACAAGGGCCTCCTGTCGAGGCCGAGGCAGAAAAGGAGCGGAGACGAGCCGTGTCCAGGACCGCTCCGATAAATTCCAGAGACTGGGACAGACAGAGCTGAGACTTGGGGAAGTTCATGTTGACGCCAAGGCTCTGAAGGAGCAAGATGGTTTGAGTCGTCACTCGCAGAACTTCGTGACGAGAGGATGTCGAGGTAGGGAAACACCTGCAGGCCGCAGAGATGCAGGGCCTGAGCTACCATAACTAGACATTTCGTGAAGACCCTTGGAGAGGCCGCCAGGCCGAAGGGAAGAACACGATACTGGAGATGGAGATCCCCCACCCGGAATCTCAGATACCGGCGAGAGGCCGGGTGTATCGGGATGTGCATATACGCCTCCTTGAGGACCAGAGAGCACAGCCAGTCCCCCTTGTCCAAGAAGTGGTACATTGTAGGAAGAGTGAGCATTCGGAACTGTTCCCTGACCAGAAACTTGTTCAGAGCACGGAGGTCCAGGATCGGACGCAGATCCCCTGTCTTCTTGGGCACCAGAAAGTTCCACTGGTCCGGGAGAACCTCCTCAACTGCCCGACGGCGAAGAAGGGCCTGAGCTTCCTGCAAAAGGAGAGGCAGCTGAGACCAAGCAGAAGAAAACTCTCTTGGAAGTAGGTCCGGGGGTACATGACTGAAGTGAAGGGAGTACCCGTCCCGGATGATAGAAAGCACCCAACTGTCGGTGGTAAGATTTTCCCACTGGGCATAGAAATGGTGGAGACGATCCCCGATGGGGAGGGGGGAAGGCTCCAGGAGGAAGGGAGCCCGAAGGCTCGGACCAGAATTGTCAAAAGGACGGCCCAGGTTTCGCCGGAGCGGCCGCTGGGTCTTAGTTTGACACTGCTGCTGCTGCTGCGGCCGTTTCAAAGGAGGCCGAGAGAAGGCAGGCGTAGATTTTTGCGGTTACCTCCGGAGAGTAATTTTCTATTGCCGAGCCGGAGGGGCCTTTGGTTTAAGTTTCACCAGAGAGGCAAAGGACCATTCATGGTCCGAGAGGCGCTTGGTGGCCGCTTCGATGGAATCATCGAAGAGCTCATGACCCACACACGGGAGATTGGCAAGACGATCCTGTAGATTCGGATCCATATCCACAATGCAGAGCCAAGCGAGGCGATGCATGGCAACCGCAAAGGCCGTGACCCTCGAGGACAACTGAAGGCGTCGTAGGCCACCTGAAACATATAGAGGAGGAGCTGGGAGAGGAAGACGAAACTCCTGATGCCATGAATCCGGCACGTCCTCCCGGAACGAGCAGAGGACGTCCATACAGAACCGGAGGTAGGACGTGAAGATAAAGTTATAGTTAAGGACACGATTCGCCATCATTGAATTTTGGTAAAGACGGCGACCAAACTTGTCCATCGTACGGCCCTCCCGGTCTGGAGGGACGGCAGCGTAAACCTTAGAGGGGTTGGACTTCTTCAAGGAAGATTCAACCACCAAGGACTGATGAGAAAGCTGAGAATTTTCAAACCCCTTAACCGGAATCGTCCAGTAAAGAGATTCCAACTTGGTGGGAATGGCCCTTACCGCATATGGGGTCTCCAGGTTCCAGAGAAAGGTTTGCCGGACTAAAGCAGTCAAGAAGGCAGTCAGAGAGGCCAAGCTCCGAATAGAGGAGAATCTAGCGCGGAACATTAAGAAAGGGGATAAATCCTTCTTTAGGTATATTAGTGACAGGAAAAGAAACAAAGATGGGATAGAACGACTCAGGAAATCGGACGGGAATTATGCAGAATCGGATTCCACTAAGGCCGAGCTACTAAATGAATACTTCTGCTCGGTTTTCACCTGTGAGGCACCGGGATCCGGTCCACTTTTACAGACAAGGGAAAGCCAGAAAGACCCGTTTCAAGACTTCAAGTTTACGCCCAGTAGCGTCTACTGCGAACTTTCAAGACTCAAAGTGAACAAAGCCATGGGACCAGACAACCTACACCCCAGGGTGCTCAGAGAGTTGAGTGAAGTCCTGGCGGAACCATTGTCTGTACTCTTCAATCTCTCCCTAAGCACGGGAAGAGTCCCCTTGGACTGGAAAACAGCTAACGTTATTCCACTCCACAAAAAGGGCTGCAGGACAGAGACGGCAAATTACAGACCGGTGAGTCTCACATCCATAGTATGCAAGCTTATGGAAACACTGATCAAACAGAAACTTGATACAATACTGGATGAAGAAAATCTACATGATCCCCATCAGCATGGATTTACCAAGGGCAGGTCCTGCCAATCAAATCTGATTAGCTTCTTCGACTGGGTAACAAGACAACTGGATGCCGGGGAGTCCCTGGACTTAGTGTATTTGGACTTCAGCAAAGCTTTTGATAGCGTCCCACACCGCAGGTTATTGAACAAGTTGAAATCGCTGGGATTAGGAGAAACACTAGCTGCATGGGTTAAAGATTGGCTGAGCGGTAGAATTCAGAGGGTGATGGTAAATGGTACCCCATCCAGAACATCGGATGTGACCAGTGGAGTGCCACAAGGCTCGGTCTTAGGTCCAATCCTATTCAACATATTCATAAGTGATATGACCCAAGGGCTCAGAGGAAAAATATCATTGTTCGCCGATGACGCCAAACTGTGCAACATAGTAGGTAAAAGCACTATGCCTGACAGTATGACGCAGGACCTACTACTATTAGAACAATGGTCATCGACTTGGCAGCTCAACTTCAATGCTAAAAAATGCAAAGTGATGCACCTGGGTAAAAGAAATCTGTGCAGGACTTACACGTTAAATGGTGAGACCTTAGTTAGGACCACGGAAGAACGGGATTTAGGAGTAATCATTAGTGAAAATCAAGTGGAAAAGGCTTCCTCCAAGGCAAGGCAAATGATGGGTTGTATCCGTAGAGGTTTTATCAGCAGGATGCCAGAGGTCATAATGCCACTGTACAGGTCCATGGTGAGACCTCATTTGGAATATTGTGTTCAATTCTGGAGACCACATTACCAGAAAGATGTGCTGAGAGTTGAGTCAGTTCAGCGGATGGCCACCAGGATGGTCTCGGGGCTCAAGGATCTTCCGTATGAAGTAAGGCTGAATAAATTGCAGCTGTACTCACTTGAAGAACGAAGAGAGAGAGGAGACATAATTGAGACATTTAAATATATCATGGGTCGTATCGAGGTGGAAGAGGATATCTTTCGTCTTATGGGACCTTCGTCCACCAGAGGGCATCCGCTGAAAATCAGGGGAGGGAAATTTCATGGGGACTCCAGAAAGTATTTCTTCACTGAGAGGGTGGTCGATCATTGGAATGAACTCCCACGGCAGGTGATTGAGGCCAACAGCGTGGCAGATTTCAAAAATAAATGGGATATTCATGTGGGATCTCTAATGAGGTAAGGGCAGGAGGTTGGGGGAAGGGTCACTGGAGTGGGCAGACTTGATGGGCTTTGGCCCTTTTCTGCCGTCATTTTTCTATGTTTCTATGTAACACCTCGCAGGGCGGACGATCAACACCCATCTCCTCCAGATATTCCCGTGTATAACGGGACTCAGACCGGAGGTCCAGTTTCAAGGCCCTATCCATGTCAGAGATGAAACAAGTAAAGGAGGAGTTTCGAGATGAAGACTCATCCTCCTGAGGAGACCCCAAGTGAGACCTGGGGGCATCCGAGAAACAGGGAGAAATTTATCTCGAATAGTAAGCCGGGGCCTCGGAGTCCCAGAAATGGGAGACTGAAGAGGCTCTACTAAAGTGTCTGGGGAGCGTCGAGGAATGACCCCATGCTAGGTGGGCCGGGGAAGACCCCGGGGTCTGAGGAATTAGCTGGCGACGCCTCGGGGAAGACTGGGTAAAGGAAAAGTCCTCCACCGGTTTCGAAGAAGACCCCTTAGAAGCTGGTAGCTGCCTTGATGGGGAACACAACCCAGAGTCCAACTCGAGGACAAGCATGTGTCTAGAAGGTTTTGTGATCGGAGACCTGCCCCGAAGGGGCGGAGAAGAAGGGGCTTTTTTGGAGGAGCAAACCTCGACAAAGTAGCTGGGGAAAAACAGCCCCATGGCCTGGATCCCCGAAAAGTTACAGGTGACTTGGGGGATGAAGAATCGCTCGAGGGAACCCGGCGAGTCTTGCGGACAGAGCCTCGAGAAACGAGGGGACGCTCAGGCTGGTCAGACCGAGGCTGGGTCGAGACCGAGGTCAGAAGCGTCGAAGTCAGGACCAGTTGGCTCACTCCTGAGGAAAGCTGTGTGGTAAGAATAGCCTTAAGCATGTTCTCGAACATAGCACCGAGACCAAGGATGGTTGGGTCTTAGGAGCAGTAGTGCGCTCCTTCGGTGGAGACCTCAAGGAAGAGTATTCCCTATGTGAGGAGGCATGCTTAGAGTGATGTCTCGAAGATGCCGACGAGGCGGCACTGACATAAGACACCGAGGTAAGCTTCTTCACCGGCACACCTGAGGAGGAAAGAGGAGACTTACCCGAGGCCGGAGCCTTCGAGGCCGACGGGGACTTCGAGGCCGAAGCACCAACAAGGGCGCCGAGGCCAAGCTCGAGGCCTGTCCCACAGGATCCATGGGGCCAAAGAGTTGGAGAATCTTGGCCACCCTCCTACGAAGAGCCCATGGTTACAAAGTCGTACAACGGGGGCATGACTCCGCGCAGTGCTCTGCACCCAGGCACTCCACACACCAACGATGAGGGTCGGTGATGGAGATAACCCGGTTGCACTTAGTATAGTTTTTAGACCCGGAACGAGGCCAGGACATAAGAAAAAAGACGGCTGTGGCCCCGCGAGGCCAGGCGGCCAGAGTAAGACCGGGAACCCGGTCAAAAAGATTACGAACTGAAAAAACAAAAAGAAAAAAAAAACCACCACAGATGTAAGCACAGCGACTCAAATTAAACTAACTAAACAAGCCGCGGTGCAAGAGGGACAACGATAATGCGCGAAGCAAGGGAGCAGTGCTTCTGGCTCCGCGGAAAACAGAGAACTGAGGACATGCTGAGGAGAATCATGCCTAAGACCAGGTGGGAGGGGCCCGCGCTTGCGCGGGCCAATCGCAAGCTTGAAAGTCTTCAAGGAAGTCTGCTTGCGAAAACATCCACTAGGGGGCTCCGTCAGTGACGTCACCCACATGTAGAGAATATGCTACCTGCTTGTCCTGGGATAACCCCAGGAGAGTCTGGGTCTGCTATAAGGCAGAATCTTAGGGTGACAGTCCATTCAAGAATCTATGAGTTCATCCAAAATAACTGCTCCTGCAAAAACAATCCAGGGTCAGGCAGCACAAGAACTGTGACCAGGTGACGCAAGGCCATATCTCCAAAGGAGCAACGCCTCTGAGAGACGCCATGGAGGCAGAATGATACTGTGCAGAGGAAGAACACTGGTTCTCAGATTCAGACCATAAAAATTTCAAAAGTCAGAAGAAAATGTTCAGCTCCTGCGGCCTAGTGGCACCCTTAGATGACTAAAATTTGTGTTTCTTAGGCAGTGAAGAATTGGCAGCCTGGCAAACAGAATTACCAGGCTTGCCAAGCCCTGAAAATCATGAAGGCTACCCCGCTGAGCTAGCTAAGCAATTGGTTACCTGGATGCTATGGTCCCCCCCTCCCCCCTGGAAGCGCCACAGGGCACAAGGCGCAATAACACCCTAAACATGGGAAATTTACATAATCCTGGCAAGAATACACATGAGGAGAGCCTAAGGACTTGAGCCTAGCAAGTTTCTAGGTAAAATTTGCCTCACTTGCAGTTTTGAAGAAGCAGGAAGGCTTAGGAAAAAAAAAAAAATCACTACACCGTTAACATAAACGGTACCTCATCCCCTCCCTGGAAGCCGATATGTGGAGTCCCGAAAGGCTCACCCCTCTCTCCTATCCTTTTCAATATTTACATGTCCTCTTTGAAACTCCTTTATATATCCCCCCTGGAAACTCTCTACACCTATGCTGACGATATCCTCATCCTCCTTGAGACCGACTCAAACCACACTAACCTTGCTGAGAATATACCCGCATGTATAATGAACCTTCATTCCTGGGCACATTCTGTACAAATGAAACTGAACAGTCCAAAACAAAACTACTTTGGCTCGGCCCAATATTAGGTCTTTTACCCACCTCCATCCCATTATCTTCCGGCTCCACTCTTCAGCTTGAGTTTTCAAGCAAAGTCCTTAGCATCATCATAGACTCCTCTCTCTCCTTCAATGACCACATAGTAACATAGTAGATGACGGCAGATAAAGACCCGAATGGTCCATCCAGTCTGCCCAACCTGATTCAATTTAAATTTTTTTTTTTTTTTTTCTTCTTAGCTATTTCTGGGCAAGAATCCAAAGCTTTACCCGGTACTGTGCTTGGGTTCCAACTGCCGAAATCTCTGTTAAGACTTACTCCAGCCCATCTACACCCTCCCAGCCATTGAAGCCCTCCCCTGCCCATCCTCCTCCAAACGGCCATGCACAGACACAGACCGTACAAGTCTGCCCAGTAACTGGCCTAGTTCAATCTTTAATATTATTTTCTGATTCTAAATCTTCTGTGTTCATCGCACGCTTCTTTGAACTCAGTCACAGTTTTACTCTCCACCACCTCTCTCGGGAGCGCATTCCAGGCATCCACCACCCTCTCCGTAAAGTAGAATTTCCTAACATTGCCCCTGAATCTACCACCCCTCAACCTCAAATTATGTCCTCTGGTTTTACCATTTTCCTTTCTCTGAAAAAGATTTTGTTCTACGTTAATACCCTTTAAGTATTTGAACGTCTGAATCATATCTCCCCTGTCTCTCCTTTCCTCTAGGGTATACATATTCAGGGCTTCCAGTCTCTCCTCATACGTCTTCTGGCGCAAGCCTCCTATCATTTTCGTCTGGACCGCCTCAAGTCTTCTTACGTCTTTCGCCAGATACGGTCTCCAAAACTGAACACAATACTCCAAGTGGGGCCTCACCAATGACCTGTACAGGGGCATCAACACCTTCTTCCTTCTACTGACTACGCTTCTCTTTATACAGCCCAGAATCCTTCTGGCAGCAGCCACTGCCTTGTCACACTGTTTTTTCGCCTTTAGATCTTCGGACACTATCACCCCAAGGTCCCTCTCCCCGTCCGTGCATATCAGCTTCTCTCCTCCCAGCATATACGGTTCCTTCCTATTATTAATCCCCAAATGCATTACTCTGCATTTCTTTGCATTGAATTTTAGTTGCCAGGCATTAGACCATTCCTCTAACTTTTGCAGATCCTTTTTCATATTTTCCACTCCCTCTTCGGTGTCTACTCTGTTACAAATCTTGGTATCATCACCTCAACTTCTTGGTAAAAAAATGCTTCTTTAGTCTTCATATGCTGAGGAAAGTGAGATAGTACTTTCATTATTCTCACTTCGTCGTCCTTGTTCAATCCACCATCCTCTCTAGACTGGATTATTGCAACTCCATCTATTTAAGCCTAACTAAAAATAAACTCCATAGACTTCAGCTAATCCAGAACGCCGCAGACAAGCTTATTTTCGCTAAAGGCAAGTTCGACCACGTCTCCCCACTCTTGTCCAAACTTCACTGGCTCCCAGTTCACTCCAGAGTCCTTTTTAAATGTGCCTGTTTAGCTTTCAAGATCCTACATGGCATCCTCCCTCCCGTTATCCCACTCTTTTGTAACTCCTCTAACCTTAATTCCACTAGATCCTCCCAAAAACTGAAACTATCATTCCCCTCTGCAAAAGGTATATCCCGCGTAGGAAAACTAGGAACATCCCTCCCCTTTAGAACCACAGAACTCTGGAACAACCTCACATCCCCGCTCAGAATTTCAAGCTCCCTTCAATCACTCCGCAAACACCTGAAAACTTGGTTCTTTTCAAAAATCTAACACCTCCTGCTCTTTGGTACCCTGTCCCTCTTTATCTTCCTAGCTCCTTTCCTATAACCCTTCATTGTAGCTCCTTTTCAATCTAATCCTGTACACCGTGCTGAGCTCTACGCTTGTGGAGATGGCGCGGTATACAAACCTAAGGTTTAGTTTAGTTTAGTTTAAAAATCCAAGATGGCCACCGTCAAGAAATTATCAATAAAATTGCAATATTTTTCACACTTCCCAAACTATAAAAATGGCAATTTTAGGATTTTTCAGGAGGGGGAACATCCAGAAACCCTCAAAACACCACTTTCAGCCTGTGTACTCACTGTGACCTGAGAGAAGCTGTGCAGTAACCTGCTTTCAGCTTTCTTACAGTAGCTAGATGAGAAATTTCACTGTCAGAATGCTAGGAATGGTAATGGAAAGCTGTTGTTCAGGCTGTCAATCAGACTCCTATGTCCGACTACACCTCCACCCTTGCAGACCACCGGATGTGCACTAGGACAGGTGGAATTAAGAAGATGCAGCCAGCACTCTACGAGACCCCACCGAGCCTCCTAAGGTGCCTAACAGCCTACATTCGATCCCTGATTAACAGGTGGTAAGACCACCTCAGGGATGGCTGGCTAACAGGTATCCCAGTGGGATTGGCCTGTCAGCTACAGACTGAAGTCTGTGAATTCTCAAGCAGGTTGAGCTTCAAATTCACTCCAAGCACTAAATTACCCATAAATGGGATGAAATTACATTGAATAATAAAATGGAGAAAGCAGAACAAACTCTCCTGCAGGCACATATGCAGAAGGAAAGAACTGAAGGTGGAGCTAGAGAGCCAAGTGAAGAGGAAAGAGTGAGAAATTCAGAGTGGATTCCTTCTGCAGCAGAATGTGGCTTTAGGGAAATAACCCTAGTGTCTAGAACAGGGGTGCCCAAAAGGTCGATCGTGATCAATCGGTAGATCGCGAAGGCAACGCAGGTCGATCGTGTTGCCTTCGCATTCTACTTGCTTCCCCACACAGAAGCGTCGGGCCGACTAGATTTCCTCTCCCCGACATCAATTGTTGCCTGGCTGGCCCGGAACTTCCTCTCCAACTTCAGAAATGACATCGGGGAGAGGAATCTGGTCGGCCCGATGCTTCTGTGTGGGGAAGCAGGGAGAGCTTGGGGCGGCAGCGGTTTGGAGGCCTGTTCCCCGATGGCGGTGGCAGTGGCTTGGGAGCAGGCAGGGAGACAGAAAGAAGGGGGGCATGGAGAGAGAAAAAAAAGAAAGAAAAAAGGGGAGGGGCAGGGAGAGAGGAAGAAAAAGTTGGCGGAGGGAATGAGGTCTGGAAGCATACAGCATGCTGAAAGAAGGGAAGAAATATTGGATGCACAGTCAGAAGAAGAAAGTGCAACAGACTCATGAAATCACCAGACAACAAAGGTAGGAAAAATGATTTTATTTTCAATTTAGTGATCAAAATGTGTCCGTTTTGAGAATTTATATCTGCTGTCTATATTTTGCCCTATGGCCCCCTTTTACTAAACCACAATAGCAGTTTTTAGCGCAGGGAGCCTATGAACATCGAGAGTAGCACAGGGCATTCAGCGCAGCTCCCTGCGCTAAAAACCGCTATCGCGGTTTACTAAAAAGGGAAGGGGTATATTTGCCTATTTTTGTATAGTTGTTACTAAGGTGATATTGCATAAAGTCATCTGCCTTGACCTCTTTGAAAACCCGCGGAATGTAAATGATAATTAACATTTTCTCTGCGTACAGTGTATTTTGTGTTTTTTAAAATTTTATTGTTGGTAGATCATTTTGACTTGATCATTTTAAAGTAGCTCGCAAGCCCAAAAAGTGTGGGCACCTCTGGTCTAGAATGTCTCATCTATTGCACTGGAATAGGTATTGTGACTATAACTTTCCTGTTGCTCTGCAATCTAGACAGGTGATGTGCTAACATGTCTGAAGTGGATAAAAGTACCCATCACTCAGCTTTCCATTTTCCTAAGGTGGTAAGGGTGATACAAGAACTGAACAGATAGTTGCCATTTTAACAATTACTGGCAAAACAATTAAATGAGATGCAAGGTCAAGTGCATCCCAAATGGTCTCACTATCATAAGAAAGCTTCCTCATAATAGAAAAAGGCTCGCCAACTACTGTATAAGCAATTCCTTACCTTTCTGGAGAAATACATCCAATTGATCAATACACAATGCTTTCAGTTCTTTCTCACTTTTATCCTTCTTCACCAAGGCAAGAACATATTTTGCAAGGGCTGATGGATCTGCATCACAGCTGTGAAGAAGACAAACGTAACTTTAATCATGCTGTCAGAAAGATACATCTATAATAAAGAACCTGGGTGCAAGGGACTGTTTGCCAGTAGCAATCGTAACATAATAAAATTTTATATAATCACTGAATGTTGAAAATTGAGGAAATGTACAGTGGTTACATTTAATTTATAAAAGAAGAAATTTATTCTTACCTGCTAATTAAATTTCCTTGAGTCCTGCTAAAGCAGTAACATAGTAGATGAGAGCAGATAAAGATCGACTGTACATTCCATCCAGCCTAACAAGATAAAACTCATAGCAAAAGGTACAATGTGATACTACATATGCATATTTGATCTTGATTTGTTTTTGCCATTTTCATGGCACAAACCGTAGAAGTGTGCCCACCACTGCTCTTGTTCTCCAACTACTGAACATAAGAACATAAGCATTGCCTCTGCCGAATCAGACCATAGGTCCATCACGCCCAGCAGTCCGCTCCCGTGGCGGCCCCCCCAGGTCAAGGACCTGTAGTGATCTATCACCCAAGGGCGTTTTGTATTGTATAGTAACCCTCTAATTATACCCCTGGATCCCCTTTCCCTTCAGGAACTCGTCCAATCCCTTTTTGAAACTCGTACTCTGCTCAACCACCTCCTCTGGAAGCGCATTCCAGGTGTCCACCACCCTCTGGGTGAAGAAGAACTTCCTAGCATTTGTTCTAAATCTATCTCCCCTCAATTTTTTTGAGTGCCCTCTAGTTTTTGCTGCCCCCGCCAGTCTGAAGAATCTGTCTCTCTCTACCTTCACCATGCCCTTCATGATCTTATAAGTTTCTATCATATCCCCTCTAAGCACATGATCTTATAGGTTTCTATCATATCCCCTCTAAGTACTGAAGCTATCATCAAAGCCTCATACAAGATCATCCAAATCTGTCTAACTCAGAGCACAGATCATAGAAGTCTGCCCAGCAGTTGCTTTGCTTCCCAATTGCTGGAGCTGCCATCTAAGTACCATTAGGGTTGTTTTGTTCTATTCTTTCCATGTAGGATTCCTTTGTGTTTCTCTCATACATTTTTATATTCTGCTACAGTTTTCATCTCCACTATCTCCTGTCAAGTTCAGTCAAGTTTCTTGTGCCATATAATCAGCAGCTGAAGGCAGAGAAAGTAGTTACTTATCGAAACAGGTGTTATCCAGGGACAGCAGGCAGATATTATCACATATGGATGACGTCATCGAAAGAGCCCCGGTAGGGACAGCTTTAAAAGTGCATTGCCACTTTAAGGAACCTGAGAAAGTTTGTGAATTGCCCGAACCATGCATGCGCGAGTGCCTTCCCACCCAACGCCGCATGCAGCTCTTCAGTTCCGTAAGCAAGCTAAGAAGACAACCAGGGGAGGTAGGTGGATTGTGAGCAAATCTGCCTACTGTCCCTGGATAACACCTGTAAATAACTGTGCTTTATCCCAGGACAAGCAGGCAGCATATTCTCACAAGTAGGAACTCCCTAGCTTACTAGAATGGGATGGAGGACGTGTTGGTATTAGGAAAATAAATTCTGCATTACTGCTTGGCCGAAGTGACCATCCCATCTCGAATAAGATTCTAGACAGTAGTGTGATGTGAATGTATGAACTGAGGACCAAGTAGCAGCTTTACAGATTTCATCAATAGGAGCATAGGAAAGCAACTGAAGCTGCCATAGCTCCGACTGTGGGCTGTGACTCGACTCTCTAGTTGGAGCCTAGCCTGAGCGTAACAGAAGGCGATACAAGCCGCCAACACCAACTATGTAGAAATCATTCTCTTGGATACAGGATGTCCCAACTTGTTAGGATCAAAGGAGACAAAAAGTTGAGGAGAAGTTATATGTTACTGAGTTCTCTGCAGTCCAGAGTGTAAAGCATCATCTCTTCAGGATGAGAACAAGGCTTAGGGAAAAACACTGGAAGTACAATAGATTGATTGATATGAAATTCAGTGTCGACTTTAGGAAAGAACCCTGAATGGGTGCAAAGCACTATCTTGTCATGGTGGAACATTGTGAAGGGTGGGTTTGCCACCAGTGCTTGAAGTTCATTTACTCTTCTAGCAGAAGTAAGGGAGACTTTCCAAATGAGGTATTTGAGATGAGCCGTAGACATTGGTTCAAAAGGAGGCTTCATTAGTCTAGCAAGAACCACATTAAGATCCCAAACCACTGGAGGTGGTTTGACATTGAAACCACCAGAGGATGAGCAGTAAGAGGTTTTCCATCAACTGGTCTATGAAAAGCGTTGATAGCACCGAGACAAAATATAATCTAAGTGGTCTTGAGGCCTGAATTGGATAAATGTAGAAGGTAATACAATACTGAAAATACAGAGGTGGATTTAGTATCATGATGATGAAGAGTACACCATGTGGAAAACCGTTTGCATTTCTGCTGATAATGCTGTTGCGTAGGCAGTTTTCTTGATGCTTCTACGATAAGTCTGACAGGCTGGGAAAGACGAAGGTCAGGCAATGTCAGCCCGAGAGGTACCAAGCTGTCAGGTGTAATGACTGAAGATTGGGATGCAGAAAAGATCTGTGAGAAGAGATGGAAAAATCTCAAAAGGGATTGGTTCCTTGATACTGGCACAATCAATGTCCACATTCAATAGATTAGGGGCTGGGGAGTCCATCCCAATCGATTTTGAGTTCCCATAGGAAATAATGGAGGTATTCACAGTCTCTGCAGTACCATGTCTGTCAGCGATAGTGCTGCCCGATTCAGGGGAAAAAAATTTGATTCGATTCGTCCCATTGAATCGATTTTTCGATTCGATTCGATTTTCCTGCCCAATTGGGTGTTTTTTTCCAAACATCCTGGTGGGTTTATTTTATAGACTCTTCACCCCCTTTGCCTTCTCCTAACCACACTGGCGCTGTGGTGTAAACAAAATAAACAAACAAAAAAGACTTTTTCTCTCTCTATTAAATCCTAGCTCATGTTTGCGGTCTATCATCAGCTCTGGCAGGATACACGTTTCAAATATGACATTGTAATCACAAAACAGAAAATAAAATTAGTTTTTCTACCTTTTGTTGTCTGGTCATTGTTCAGATCTTGTTGGTCCCCCGCTCTGGTTGTCTTCTGATAACTTGCTTGCCAGGGTCTGCTTCTTTCTTCTTTTTCCGTGCTATCCATCCATCTGCCATCTCTGTCCTCCCCTTCCGTTTCCCTTCCCTCCCCCGGAGGTCTGGTATCTTTCCTTTTTTTGTTTCCATCAAAAGATCCACCTTTTCTCAACTACTTTTTCATCCAGCATCTCTCCCTCCTTCTCCACCACCCCAGGGTCCACCATCTTTCCCTTTCTTTTCCCAACTACCCTCTTATCCAGTATCTCTATCTCCCCTCCACACCATCCTTTGTGTCCAACTTCTCTCCCTTTCTGTTCCTTCCCTCCCTAAATCCAATTGTCCACCATCTCTCTCCCCCTCCTCTGTTTTTAGACCTATTATTTCTTCCCCCCCCCAAGTTTGGCATATGCATAAATCTTTGAGCCCCCCTCCCTCCGTGTAATTCTACACCAGGGCCACCCCTGAAGGCCTGCCCCCACCCCTGAAGCCCTGCCTGTCCCCCCTTGAAGGCCTGTGCTACCATCCCTGAAGGTCTGCCCTCCCTTGTAGGCCTGCACCCCCCTGCCCAGGCTATCCCACCATGCCCTGCCCGCATGTACCCATTTTCTTATTTACTTCTTTTCCCCTTCTTGCTTCTCTACTTCTCCTCTTCACTGTTCTCTTTCTTTCCCTTTCTCCCACCAGACCTTTTTCTCTGCTCACTCCATCCCTCTCTCCAAATACTCTTTATCCTCCTTCCAACCCTATATTTCTCTCCCTGTCTCCTTTCTCATTCCAATCTTTCATTCAGTACTTTTTCACTCCTTGCCTCCTTCCCCTCAGCTCTCCTCTCAGGCTGCCTACACTTGATCTCTGTTCTTTATGGGTTGGTTGTTTTTTTGTGTTTTTTTTAAATCGTGCAGCAGTCTGATGGCAGCAGAAGAAATGCTGTGCTGCAGTGGGTCCAGTCATGGCCTCCCTTCCTCCCCCCGAAGCCTGCCTACCTTCCCCCAAGCTGAACTGCCACCGATTCGGCCTCCCATCACTCACCCGCTACCCGCAGCCGCTGCTAGCAGAATCCGTTTAGCACCCCCCCCCCCCCCGGCTGCTGCCGCAACTCCAAAAGGGCCAGGCGCGTGCAGCGATTGCACCCGCCGGTCCATAAGCCTTCCCCCGACATCTATTCTGACAGAGAGAAGGCTTATAGGCCGGCGGCGTGCAATCGCTGCACACGCCTGGCCCTTTTGGAGCAGCAGCGAGCGGAATTAAATTGAGCCGGCGGGCGGGTCACAAGCAGGCAAGCAGCAACACAGAAACACCACTGCCGCTTGCACTCATCGTAGAAGGCATCGGGCCCACCCTTTAATCCTGCCCTGGATGCACGGGAGGCTAGGGGAGAAGCCGGAAACCAGCACTTCCCGACTGACCCTCACCCCTCACCCTCTAAAGCAGCGGCCGGCCAGCAAGAGGCAGCGCTGCCGCTCCTGCTTTAGGGGGCGATGGGGGGAGGGTCAGTAAGCGAATTGGGAGGCCAATTTTTTTTTGTTTTGAATCGATTCACCCGAAGTGAATCGGTGAATCGATTCGAATCGTAAATCAGGCAGCACTAGTCAGCGATATTAACAACAGCTGAATGGAGAAAAAGGACTTTCTGCCTCAGAAACATCTCCAAATGACCAGAGTGGAAGATCTTTAGACTGCCAGCCAGCCGAACACCGACTATGACTCCCACCCCATGGATCCTCGTCCATGCGGTCAGGGGTAGGGAAAAGCAGCCTGCGCCTTGAAACCCAGGTTGGTTTCGCTCCAGATGCCTACAGCCTGTGCTTGAAACCTGTGACAAGGCCAGCAGATTCCCAGGGAAAGAAACCCCTAATCTATAAATTGTGTCACACAGCAGGTTGGCTCCACAGATCCACCAGAGCTACTCTGTGAAGCTGCAGTCCGGCACTGCAGAACTGCATCCTTTCCTCCAACAGGGGACCACCGGGAAAGGAATGCACTGAAGCCACCGAAAAACGAACTTTAAGCGAAAAAATAAGAAATAGAAGCAGAGTAACTTCAAAAGACTTCTGCACAGATTGCTTACAGAAAGTGAAACTAGATTTGTTTACCAGCTCTCAAGCTAAGGGAGGGTGGAGCATGTGCTCAGAAAGTTATGGATTTCTGCAATACTCGGACTGTAGGTTGGGAATGAACACCCAGAGCAGGGGTGCCCAATACATTGATCGCGATTGACCGGTAGATTGGGAAGGCAACACGAGTCGATCGCAGAGCCTATCCCGGACCTTTCAAGATCGCCTTCTCAACCAAGTAATACTGATCCAGAAAATCAAGTAGCCATGTATTATGTAAACAAACAGGGTCTCGCCTGCTCTGCTGAGAAGAAAAACAAATCTGGAATTGGGCAATTCCTCTCAACATTTTTCTCAAGACTGTGTACCTAGCAAGCAAACAAAACACTCTGGCAGTGAGCAGATTCCTTCAACTTCACTTGTTGTCACTCAGGTCAACTGTATTACATCAGATCTTCTTACTCTGGAGAACCCCACAAATAGAGATCTCTTTCGTATCTCCCAGAAATCACAAACTTCCATACTTCTGTTCCAGACTATCCTCTCCTCATTTTCTGGAGACAAATGCTTTTCTCCTAGAATGGACGAACAAGTTTCTCTATGTATCCCTTCCAATTCCTCTAACAGGAAAGACTCTGTTCAAACTGTGGCAGGAGTCAGTCACCATGATCCTCATAGCTCTAAGGTGGCCAAGACAACCCTTGTTTCCCCTTCAACTCAGTGTAAGGAAACCCGTTACACTGAAATTTTTCCAACTTGCTGACTCAGAACAAAGAGTTCCTATTCTCTAACACTCACAGCCTGGTACCACTCTCTCAACGGATAGATGAATTCTCTCTCTCGGCTCTTGTTTCAGCAATAATAGATGTTTCCAGAAAACCGTCCACTCAATGCTGTTTCAAGTGGGCTTGTTTCCCTCTTTGCGTCACCAACATGCATTACTTCCGAACACATATCCTCTGGCATCAGTTCTGGATTATCTATTACATCTCTCCAACTCTGGTCTAAAACCAGTTTCAGTAAGAGTACATCTCAGTGCTATCAATGCTTTTCATATATCTTTGAACAATAAACTTCTGGCTACACACCCATTGGTTTCCAAGTTAATGAAAGGTCCACTTCATTCCAAACCTCCAATCAAACCTCCTCCAGTTGCTTGAGACCTCAATATTGTACTCTCCACTCTGAGGAAGCCTCCATTTCAACCACTTGCATCTTCGTCTCTCAAGCACCTCACTTAGAAGTTAATTTTCTTAATCTGCATCACTTCTGCAAGCCAAGATAGTGAACTTCAAGCAAGTCTCAGATCCGCTCTATACAACATTCTATCACAAAAGAGTTGTCCTTCATACTCATCCCAAATTCTTACCAAAAGTAGTCTTGGAATTTCATCTCAACCAGTCTATAGTTCTGTCTTCTTCCCAAGACCACATTCTCATCCTGGTAAAGCTACACTCCACACATTGGGAATCTGAAACATGCTCTAATAGTTAGTTTGAAAATATTTCCCAGGTATTCTTTTTTTTGTAAACGCTGGTTAAAAATACCCAATTTTTGACATTTTTTTAAAAAACACAAACTTTACATTAAAAGCAACAATATTAGCTAATAAAGCTGAAATTGTATATTTGAGAACGTCATGTCACAAAATAACAGACAAAATTTGACGGGGATAGCTTCATAATTACAGGAGCCACAGAAAGCTGAACCTTTTGAGCACGGTCCATTTTTTTCGGCCCACTTTGAGACTTTTTACATACCTCAGTTTCATTAAAATTCATGTTGGCGATGTAGGGATATTTGAATCTGAAAAACAGTGAAAATTTGAATAAATGCATGAAGCCATATTTTTTGGATGGTCATATCTTTAGCTTCACTTGACTGTAAAAGCTTATATTGCAAATCTTAGAAGTACCTCATGGTACATGTCTGCTGATAAAGTTTTACTCTCAGCTGACTTACCTACCCAACAGCAGTATGGAGCCAAACTGGCAAAAATTTTCATTCGTGACTTTTTTTGCCTACTTTGCTGACCTGTAGAAATGGGAGCATGTTCACAAAAGATCTCAAACTTGGCACAGAAACTTGCCCCAAGGTGTTGTACCAAACTGCAAAATTTCAGACTCCTAGGCAGTTTCCTTCTGCCGCAATGCTTAAGCAAAGTTGGCGTTTTAGGTCACACGAGGCATGGGAGTGATCAATTGCTTTTGTTCAACCATCCCTAGCTCCTGACCAAATTGAGATAGATCTCAAAAAATTTTGCAGAGTTTCATTTGAGACCCTAGACAACACCCCTGTAAAATTTGGTTGGATTTCAAGGGGGGCCAAGCATGGGCGGTTTTCAGTATTGGTCCACTTGACATGGAATGACCCCTAAGTAAGGGTGAACCTGGAAACCCATCTTTCGCAAGCCATCACGACCACCATCACCATGGTGAAGTCTGGGGCACCGTCACCAGCCCAAAAGACAGAGCCGAGAATTGGTAATTCTGTACCAGAACATGAAACTGCAAAAATTTGTAGTGGGCTGAAAAAATGAGATCCAATGAGGCAAGAAACTCTCCTGGGGCCCCTGCTGCAATGACCAAAGCACAGTCTCCATGCAAAAGTGTGGAACCTTGAGAGCCGCATTCAAAATCCAGAATAGACCTCCAATCTTCGGAGCCCTACTTTGGCACAATAAAGTATATAGAGCATCCGCCTGAGCCCGAGTGGGCGAGCAACACCAGCTCTGTAGCTTGAATACCAAGCAAGCTCTGAACAATGACTTGAACCTTCAGCACTTTGGCAACTTGAAGGAGAGTCTACGAACCAAGCTGTCAGAGGCCAGGTAAATTCCAGCTTATAGCCCAACTGAATAATGTCTTAAGACCCACTGGTCAGGTGTAATGGGAAGAAATGCTGAGAAATGGTCCTCTATATGAACAGGGACCTGTAGCCACCATACCATCATCAGGAGCCCTGTAAAAATCTCTGCAACGTGGCACCTGCATACGGTTGAGATCGCTGTGAGCCATGAAAATTAGAACAACCAAAACCCCAGGGGGGTCTGGGCCTCCTATGAGGCAGAGTCTTAGGGCAATGGCCAACACAAAATCCATGAGGTCGTCCAGACCTTTGCCGAACAATAAACTGCCCCTTAAAAGGCAGTCTAGCCAAAGTAGTCTTGGAAGTTGAATCACCAGCCCACTGTCTGATCCAGAGCATTCTGCAGGTAGAAATGGAATACTCTGACACCTTTGTCAAAACTTGCATTAGGTCATACAATGCATCAGCCATATAATCTGTCCCAGCCAAAGCAAGGTGAAAAGGGGGATCCACCGCCTCACTCTCCAGTGTGCGTAGTCAAAAGAGGCAGGTGCGTGGGACAAAAGACATCACCGAAGCAGCTTTGATGCCTAATGCAGCTGCATCAAAGAGTTTCTGGGGACCACACAGCGGTCCAGCATATCCTTAAGCACCTTAACTGGGTAGAGACAAAAGCTGCTGACACACCTGTGCCAGGGGATACAAGCGTTGACATAGCTCTAGCAATTTTAGGAGCACCCTCCAGAGAGTCAAACTGCTCCAAGACCAGAATGCTCATATCAGGGTGCCAGGGAAAAGTAGCAGACTCTGAGCACACATCACAAAGCCAGGAGGAAGAAGTGGACAGAGCCAGCTGAGTGACTAAGTTCAACTCCTGCAAGGAATCAGAAATAAGGTCCGGCAGTGCTGCAAATTGAAATAAGCGCAGGACAGTGAAATCATCCTCATGATCCAAGACCCCAGAGGGATCCACAGATCCAACACACAGCCCCTGATCTCCTGCTCTGGAAAGCACTGTATCTGCAAACAAGGCATCAGCAAGTGAAGCATCTGCATCAGGGTCCCCCAGAATAGGGTCAGACAGTGCCAAAGCAGCAGTAGGCTGAGGTGAGGATGTGCCCAACGGTTCAATGCCACTAAGAGACACTGCAGAGGTGGATTGGCACTGCTCAGGGGGAGAATATCTGTACTGAGACTCAGACCACCAAAAATTCATAAAGTTAGGAAAAGCGTTTGGCTCCTGGGGCATAGTCATCCTGAAATGACTTAAATTTGTGTTTCTAAGGCAGTGGAGGGTAGTGCTGCCCGATTCAGGAAAAAAATTTTTGATTCAATTCGATTCAGCCTACTGAATTGGTTTTTCAATTCGATTCGATTTTCCTGCTCAATTGGGTGTTTTTTCAAACATTCTGGTGGGTTTATTTTATAGCCTCTTCACCCCCTTTGCCTTCTCCTAACCACACTGGCGCTGTGGTGTAAACAAAATAAACAAACAAAAAGACTTTTCCTCTCTCTCCTAAATCCTAGCTCAAATTTGCGGTCTAACACCAGCTATGGCAGGATACACGTTTCAAATCTGACATATTGTAATCACAAAAGAGAAAATAAAATTAGTTTTTCTACCTTTTGTTGTCTGGTCATTATTCAAATCTTGTTGGTTCCAGGCTCTGGTTGTCTTCTCTTAACTTGCTTGCCAAGGTCTAATTCTTTCTTCTTTCTCCGTTCTAACCATCCATCTTCCATCTCTGTCCTCCCCTTCTATTTCCCTCCACCCCCCCCCCACCCCCCCTGGCGATTTTAGGATTTTTCAGGAGGGAGAACTAGAAATTCTCAAAACCTCACTTTTCCAACCTCCTCCGATTCATCTCACAGGCTGTCAAGCTTGTACTCACTGTGACCTGACCTAAGATCTGTGCTGTAGTCTGCCTCAGTTCTCTCATAGTAGCTGGATGAGAAAATTCACTGCCAAAGTGCTGGGAATGCTTCTGCTAAGCTGATCTTTGGGCTGCCAGTTAGACTCCTATGCCTGACTATATCTCCACTCCAGCGAGACGGGTAGAGGCAAGAAGACGCAGCCAGCACCCTGCAAGACACTGCCGAGTCTTAACAGGAGATGTCCACTTCAGGGATGGCCCTGAGCGCCAAAGAAAACTATGCAGGCTGGCTAATAGGTACCTAGTGGGATCGGCCTGTCAGCTATAGACCGAAATCTGTGTGTTCTTAAGCAGGCAGAGCTGTGAAATAGCTCCAAGCACCAGAATTCCTGAAAAGGAGATGAAAATACACCGAATAAAATAATAAAATGGGGAAAGCAGAACAAACACTCCTGCAGGCAGGCAGAAGGAAAGAACTGTAGGTGGAGCTAAAGAGCCCAGTGAAGTACAACAGAGACAGAGTGAAAAATCCGGAATGGATGCCTTCTGCGGCACACGGCTCTGGGGATACAACCCAGCTGTCAATAATGTCTCACCTATTGCACTGGAAATAGGAATTAAGGAATTTTTCACAGAGGGAAAAACAAAACAAACATGGATACTTTACAAGTGAGTAGTAGTTAAAGAGTTAAAAGCACCCTCAAAAAAGTAAGCTTTTAGCCTAGATTTGAGCACTGTGGTCATCTATGGTTACCTTTTATTTGATATACGGTATTGCCTCTCCTCCGCTGATATCAAAGTAATTTATAATACATTAAATAGTAAGCAGGTACTCTAAAGCACAGTTACTTACCGTAACAGGTGTTATCCAGGGACAGCAGGCATATATTCTCACATGTGGGTGACGTCATCTACGGAGCCCCAGCGCGGACAGCTTTTCAAGCAAACTTGATTGAAGTTTCAAGTTTGCTACACTGCACCACGCATGTGCATGCCTTCTTGCCCACTAGAGGGCGCATCCCCACCTCGTGGTCCTCAGTTCCATAACCAGCAAAGAAGCCATCCCCGGGGAGGAGGGCGGGTTGTGAGAATATATGCCTGCTGTCCCTGGATAACACCTGTTACGGTAAGTAACTGTGCTTTATCCCAGGACAAGCAGGCATGATATTCTCACATGTGGGTTACCTCCAAGCCAACCAAAAAGGGCAGGTGGGAGGATGGCAATTTAGGAAAACAGGTTACGTAACACCGACTGGCCAAACCGGCCGTCGCTTCTGGACAAAGTGTCCAGACAGTAGTGGGAGGTGAACGTATGAACCGAAGACCAAGTGGCAGCTTTACATATGTCCTCCACAGGAGTAGACCGGAGGAAAGCAACAGAAGCTGCCATCGCTCGGACCTTATGCCCCGTGACTCGACCATGGAGCGTGAGGCCAGCCTGAGCGTAGCAAAAAGAAATACAAGCAGCTAGCCAGTTGGACAAGGTGCGCTTGGAAATAGGATGTCCCAGCCGATTAGGATCAAAGGACAAAAACAATTGAGGAACCTTCCGATGAGACTTGGTACGTTGGAGATAAAAAGCCAACGCCCTCTTACAGTCCAGCGTGTGAAGCGCCGCCTCACCAGGATGAGAGTGGGGCTTCGGAAAGAACACCGGAAGAACAATAGACTGATTGAGGTGGAAATCAGACACAACCTTAGGTAGAAATTTAGGATGGGTGCGAAGAACCACCTTGTCATGATGGAATACAGTAAAGGGCGGGTCCGCAACCAAAGCCTGTAGCTCACTAATCCAACGAGCAGACGTGAGCGCAAGTAAAAAGACCACCTTCCAAGTGAGAAACTTAAGAAGAGACTTGTCAATCGGCTCAAAAGGAGGTTTCATCAGCTGAGCCAAGACTACATTAAGATACAAAGCTACAGGAGGAGGTTTCAGAGGAGGGTTAATATTGACTAAACCCCTCATGAAGCGAACCACCAGAGGATGAAGAGAGAGAGAACGTCCCTCCAAATGCCGATGGAAAGCAGCAATAGCACTGAGATGCACCCGGATGGAAGTTGTCTTCAGCCCAGACTCAGACAAATGCAACAAATATTCCAGAACCGAGGACACCGGAACCAAACATGGATCCAGATGGTGCGAGGTACACCAGGACGAAAATCTGGTCCACTTCTGGGAATAACAAAGCCGAGTCGAGGCCTTGCGCGAGGCTTCCAACACCTCCCTGACCGCCGAAGTCAGGGGGAAAGGAACCACGCCGTCAGATGTAGTGACTGAAGATTGGGATGCAACAGCGAACCCCGACTCTGAGACAGCAGAGAGGGAAACACAGGCAGAAGTAGAGGCTCCCTGACACTGAGTTGAAGGAGCAGGGAGAACCAGTGCTGACGAGGCCAACGAGGCGCGATGAGAATCATAATGGCTCCGGACGACTTGAGGTGAACCAACGTCCTCAAGATCAGAGGAAAAGGAGGAAACGCATAAAGGAATCTCCCTCCCCAGTCGAGAAGGAATCTGCCTCGAGACGGTCCAGGGAGTAAATTCGTGAACAATAGAGGGGCAGTTTGTGAGTCTCCGGGGAGGCAAACAGATCCACCTGAGGCGTTCCCCAGCGGTCGAAGACCTCGCGCAGAACTCAGGAGTTTAGCGACCACTCGTGCGGCTGGAGAAGACGACTGAGTTTGTCGGCCAGACAATTCTTCTCTCCCTGAATGTAAACCGCCCGCAGGAAGATGTTCTGGGAAGTCGCCCATTCCCAAAAGCGCAAGGCCTCCTGGCACAGGGACCAGGAGCCCGTTCCCCCTTGCTTGTTTACATAATACATTGCCACTTGGTTGTCCGTCCGTACCAGGACCACCTGATTGCGCAGCAGATGACCGAACGCCCGAGCTGCCAGAAAGATGGCACGAAGCTCCAACACATTGATGTGACACAGACGGTCCTCCGCCGACCATAGCGCTTGAGTCCGCAGACCATCGAGGTGAGCCCCCAACGCATACTCCGAAGAGTCCGTGGTCAGGACCTTGTGATGTGGAGGGACGAGAAAGAGCAAACCCCCGGAAAGATTGGAAGAGTTGGTCCACCAACGGAGCGATCGACTCAAGGAAGGAGTGACCGCTATAGGGAGGGAGAGCGGGTCTCGATCCTGACGCCACTGGGAGGCCAAGGTCCACTGAGGAATTCTCAGATGCAATCTGGCAAACGGCGTGACATGAACTGTCGAAGCCATGTGGCCGAGTAGAATCATCAGCCTGTGCGCAGAGACGGAGCGCTGCCGCAGAATCTGGCGGGCCAGGCGAAGCAGAGCCTCCAGTCTCGACGAGGGAAGGAACGCACGAAGGCGAACCGTGTCCAGCACGACCCCGATAAACTGAAGGGATTGAGCCAGGCACAACTGCGACTTGGGAAAATTTACCTCGAACCCCAGACGTTGGAGAAAACTGATAGTCTGTCGGGTCGCTGAGATAACCCCCTCCCGGGACAAAGTCTTGATCAGCCAATCGTCCAGGTAGGGGAAGACCTGCAGTCCCTGAGATCTTAGGGCAGCCGCGACCACCACCATACACTTTGTAAAGACCCGAGGAGACGAGGCCAGCCCGAAGGGAAGGACGCGATATTGGAGGTGCAACTCCCCCACCTGGAACCGTAAGTACTGGCGGAAGGCGGGATGCACTGGAACATGAGTATATGCTTCCTTCAGGTCCAGGGAGCACATCCAGTCCCCCGATTCTAACAGAGGGTACAGGACTGGAAGGGACAACATACGGAACTTCTCCCGGACCAGGAACTTGTTGAGCCTCCTGAGGTCCAGAATGGGGCGTAAGTCCCCTGTCTTCTTCGGGACCAAAAAGTAACGGGAGTAAAAACCCCGTCCCCTTTGGTTCGGGGGCACGGGCTCCACCGCCCGAAGGCTCAACAAGGACCTGGCTTCCGCCAGGAGAATAGGAAGCAGGTGTCGACAGCCAGGAGAAGCCCCCGGCGGATGTTCTGGCGGCATGGCTAAGAAGTTTAGCGAGTAACCCTCGGAGATGATCCGGAGCACCCAAGCGTCCGACGTGATCTCGGCCCAGGCTGGAAGAAAGGCCTGCAATCGGCCCCCGATAGGAAGGGGGTCTTTTGACAGTGCGGAGGGGGCCCGCCCCAACCGCGCATCACGTCAAAAAGACGGAGCGGGTTTAGACGCTCCTTGCGCTAGAGGCTTTGGTTGGGACGCCCTGCCCTGCTGCTGGGGACGTCGGGGCGGTGGCCTGGAGAAGGCCGGCGTCGACTTCTGCGGGTACCGCCACGGAGGGGGTCTAAACGGCTTCTGTGGCGGAGCCCGGGGTTTGGGACGGACCAACGAGGCAATAGAGCGCTCGTGTTCAGACAAACGCTTGGTCGCCGCCTCCAAGGATTTGTCAAACAGCTCTAAGCCAACACATGGAAGATTGGCCAGACGTTCTTGCAAATTCAGGTCCATATCCAGGGTACGGAGCCATGCCAGGCAGCGCATGGCCACCGCGAAGGCGGACACGCGAGAGGCGAGCTCAAATGCGTCATACACAGCATGGAAGAGGTAGAGACGCAGTTGGGACAAATTGGACATAAAAGCCCCAAAATCCTCTTTATGGGAATCCAGCATGACTCCATAATACCTCGGCAACGACTTCATCATCTGTCTCAAATAAGACGAGAAGGTGAATGCGTAATTTAGGACCCTGGTCGCCATCAAAGAGTTGGAATAGAGGCGACGACCAAACTTGTCCAAGGTCCGTCCCTCCCGTCCGGGGGGAACCGCCGCAGAGACCCTGGAAGGCTGCGACTTCTTCAAAGCCGACTCCACCAGTAGGGACTGGTGGGACAGCTGTGCCTTATCAAAGCCCTTGCACGGAACAGTGCGATACTTGAACTCCATCTTAGAAGGCACCGCTGTGACTGTAAGAGGGGAGTCAAGGTTCCTCAAAAAGGTCTGGCTAAGAACCTTATTAAGAGGGAGCCGAGGCGTCTCTCTGGGGGGAGAGGGTAAATCCTGCTCCTCCAAAAACTCCTTGGTGTACTGTGATCCTGCTCCCAGATCAAGGTCCAAAGCCCTTCCCATATCTAGAACGAATCTAGAGAAAGAGGAGGGCTTTGAAGATGGAGATCGAGACGAGCGCCTCGCCAAGAAGGAAGGAGAAGCCTCGCGTGAGTAACGAGGTTCCCTTCCCGTGCCAGACCCCGAACCCCAAGAAGCCGCACCGAGCGATCTAGGCGGGGTCGGGGACCGCCCATGCCCCGAGGAACCCCTTCGGGAAGTCCCCGGGATATGAGGCACCGAGGCACGCCCCTTTCATCTTGGCGAAGAGTCCCTCGAGCACTCAACCTCAGACGAACGGAACAGCCTCTGATTATCGAGGCGTAGTTCGGAGACCCACAGGGTCTCCGCCCCGGTCGGCGAGTTGCGACCGCGGCGTCGAGGAGAAGCCCGTTGGCGTTTGGGCTTCCTCGATCGACGCTTCGCCCGAGGCCGACCCGAGGGCGAGGAACCCCGGGAGGACCTCGACGAGGACGAAGAGGAAGAGATCCTCCGAACTCGCCGCACCTTGTCCCGAGGCCGCACACTCCGCTCAGGCTGGTCCGCCGAGGTCGAGGGCAAGGTCGGGGCCGAGGCCGAAACCCCCCCCGGGCCCGAAGTCGAGGGCACCGAGACCGAGGTCACCGACGCCGGGGCAGCCAAGGCCGAAGCCTGCTGAAGGTGCGTGAGGGCCCCGGACAGCTCCGAGGCGATGAGAGCCCGGAGCAAGTCCTGGAAGACGGGTACCCCCATCATAGCCGGCAGATCTGGGGCCGTCGGGTGCTCCCTCGAGGGCGGCCTCGGTACCGAGTATTCCCGTGGGGCACCCGACTTCGGCTCTCGGGGTGGGGCCGAGGACGACCCACCCGCCCCCGCCGAGGAACTCGAGGATGGCTTCTTCGAGGCTGAAAATGAAGAAGGAAGTGAGGACTTACCCTTTGCCGACTTCGGAGTCGAAGACACCGGCTTCGAAGTCGAGGGCTCCCGGGGCGAGGACGAAGGAGTCGAAGCCAAGGTCAAGGCCGGGGCCGAAGCCGAGGCCGACGTCGAGGCCTTCCCCGCCACGGGGTCCACTGCAAAGAGCTCCGCCATACGAGCCTGACGGCGGCGGAGAGCTCTCCTCTGAAAAGTGGAGCACCGGGAACAAGTGTCGGTGGGGTGCTCAGGGCCCAGACAACGCAAGCACCACCGGTGAGGATCGGTAATAGAAAGGAGCCGATCGCACCGGGTGCACTTTTTGAAGCCCGTCACAGGACGTGACATGGGCCCAAAAACCGGCCGGGAACAAGCGAGGTCCCGCGGCCGCGGCTACCGGGAGCCCCCGGAGCCGAACGAAAAAGGTAAAATTATGGTCTTACCTGTTAATTTTCTTTCCTTTAGAAGCAGCAGATGAATCCAGACTAGTGGGTATAGCTCACATCGACCAGCAGGTGGAGATAGAGAACTGATTAACAGTTGGCCTTAAAGCCTGGTGTTCCTCTTGTTACTTCAGTTATGCCTTTTGCCCAAGCAGCCCGAAAGGAGCATGAGCATCCACAAAACTTCATTCCAGTAGAAAATGTGCCCCTAAATAATACAATTACCAACCATATCCCAACTGAAACCATAAACAAACACCCTACACACATACAGTGCACTTGGGGAGGGGCTCTGGATTCATCTGCTGCTTCTAAAGGAAAGAAAATTAACAGGTAAGACCATAATTTTACCTTCCATAGCAAAGCAGCAGATGAATCCAGACTAGTGGGATGTAGCAAAGCAAACTCAAACTGGGTGGGACGCCAATGCCGCCTCCGCCAGTACCGCAGTGCCAAAACTTGCCTCCGCACTGGCTGCTACGTCTAAGCGATAATGCTTCGAAAAGGTATTACCCGACGACCAAGTGGCCGCTCGGCCAATTTCCTCCAAAGACATCCCCCCGGACTCCGCCCAAGACGTAGCCAATGCCCGAGTGGAATGAGCATGAAGGTGCTCCGGTACTTTCTTACCTGTCAACACATAAGCCGAAGCAATCGTCTCCTTGACCCAACGCGCACTGGACGCTTTAGACGCCGCCATCCCCTTGTTCTTACCCGCAAACAATACAAAGAGATGGTCCGACCTACGAAAATCATTCGTCACCCCCAAATAATGGAGAAGCATACGCCGCACATCCAGTCGACGCAAAGACAAAAATCGTTTACCCCAATCCTCCTTCCGGAAGGACGGGAGGAATACACTCTGGTTCACATGAAATGAAGAAATCACCTTAGGCAGGAAGGACGGCACCGGCCGCACTGACACCCCCGTCTCAGAAAAACGTAAAAAGGGTTCTCTGCAAGAAAGCGCCTGAAGCTCCGATACTCGCCTCGCCGAAGCCATTGCCACCAAGAACACTGTTTTCAGCGTGACATCCTTCAAAGTGGCCGCTGACAGGGGTTCAAAAGGTGCCCCCTGCAACCTCCCCAGGACGAGTTTAAGATTCCAGGAAGGACAAATTCGCCTTACCGGCGGGCGGATATGGTGAACCCCTTTGAGGAAACGGACCACGTCCGGCTGCGACGCCAGCGACGCGCCAGCCACCCGGCCCCTGTAACAGGCAAGGGCCGCCACCTGAACCCTTAAAGAGTTATAGGCTAATCCTTTCTCTACGCCTTCCTGCAGAAAGGCAAGAATAGCCGCCAGAGATGCATGGAAGGGCGCGATTCCCTGTCGACCGCACCAAGCATCAAAAATCTTCCAGACTCTCGCATAGGAGGTCGAAGTCGAAATCTTCTTAGCTTTAAGAAGCGTGGCAATCACCTGCTCCGAATAGCCCTTCTTCTTTAGCCTTGACCGCTCAAGAGCCAGGCCGTAAGACCAAAGCGGGCCGGATCTTCCATCCAGATTGGGCCCTGAGTTAGTAAGTCCGGAGTTACCTGGAACGTCACCCGATCGCCTACTGAAAGCTGAACGAGATCTGCGTACCACGGTCGACGCGGCCAATCCGGAGCCACCAGGATCACCCTGCCGTGAAAGAGAGCGATGCGTTGTAATACCCGCCCTATCATGGGCCAAGGCGGGAACACATACAGAAGGGAATTTGGAGGCCATGGGAGGGCCAACACGTCCACCCCCTCCGAGCCCTTCTCCGTGCGCCTGCTGAAGAAGCGAGGCAACTTCGCATTGCGGGATGAAGCCATGAGATCCAACTCTGGCAACCCCCACCGACGGACTAGCAGGTCGAACGCTCGAGCCGACAATTCCCACTCGCCCGGATCTAGAAGATTTCTGCTGAGGAAGTCCGCTTGCACGTTTTCGTGACCTGCAATGTATGCCGCCGACAGAAGCGGAACATGCCCTTCTGCCCACTGAAACAATTTCCTTGCCTCTTCGGCCAACTGCGGACTCCGAGTGCCCCCCTGACGATTGACATATGCGACCGCCGTGACACTGTCCGAAAAGATTCTGGTCGGCCTGTCCTGAATCAGGGACTGAAAAGCCCTCAGCGCCAATCTGATCGCTTTTAACTCCAACAAATTGATGGGCCACTGTGCTTCCTCTAAGGAACACACTCCCTGCACCGACGCTTGCAGGCACTGGGCCCCCCAGCCCCTCAGACTGGCATCCGTCGTCACCACCACCCACTCCGGTGTGGCTAACGGCATGCCCCGCCACAGGTGCAACTCGTGTAGCCACCATTGCATGCTGCGAGCCGCCCGAGGACTCCATCGGAGACGCACATTGTAGTCCAGAGAAGCTGGGGACCAGCGAGAGAGAAGCGACTGTTGTAAGGGTCTCATGTGGCCCCGAGCCCAGGGGACCACCTCCAGAGTCGCTACCATGGAGCCCAAAACCTGCACATAATCCCAAACCCGAGGTCTGGGCGACCCGAGAAGTAGGCGAATCTGAGCCTGCAATTTCTCTCCCCGGTCTCGGGGTAGAAATACTCTCCCCAGAGCAGTGTCGAATCTGACCCCCAGATGTACCAAAGACTGCGACGGGGACAGAAAACTCTTGGGAAAATTGACGATCCACCCTAACGACTGAAGGAGAGATATTACCCTCTGAGTAACCGACAAACTCTCCTGTCTGGACGAGGCGCGGATCAGCCAGTCGTCTAAGTAGGGGTGTACCCGAATCCCTTCCTTGCGAAGAGAGGCTGCTACCACGACCATGACCTTGGAAAAGGTGCGGGGAGCCGTCGCCAGGCCAAAGGGCATTGCCCGAAACTGATAGTGCTGGCCAAGAATCGCAAACCTTAGATACCGCTGATGCGGAGGCCAGATCGGGATATGTAGGTACGCCTCCTTGAGATCTAGGGACGTGAGGAACTCTCCCGGTCGAACTGCCGCAATGACCGAGCGTACCGTCTCCATCCGGAAATGGCGAACACTGAGAAATCTGTTGACCACTTTGAGGTCCAGCACCGGTCTGAACGACCCCCCCTTCTTTGGAACAATGAAGTAAAGGGAATATATCCCGCGGCCTACCTCTTCCGGGGGTACCGGTACCACCGCCCCCAGATCGAGCAGCCCCTGAAGAGTCATGCGGACCGCCTCTCCCTTGGCCGCCCCATGGCACGGGGACACCAAGAAAGAATCTTCGACGGGAGAGGCGAACTCCAACTTGTACCCTTCTCGAACAATGTCCAACACCCACTGATCCGACGTGATTGTGGCCCACTCCGCCCGGAACGCCGAAAGCCGGCCCCCTAAGGGAAGGGCGGAGGGAGCCAAGCCACCGTCATTGCGGAGTGCGACTTGGTGGGGTACGTGTTGGCTGACCTGAAGAGGGTTTCGTCGTACGAAAGGAACTCCTCTGCTGAAACCTAGGCCTCGACGCAGAGAAAGAACCACATGCTGATCTGAAGACTGGTTTACCAGGCCTGGACCGCCTCACATCTCTGAAGCGCGGTCTAGACGAGGAGGACCTCACCGGGGGCCTAGCCCTATCCTCCGGTAGACGCTGTGTTTTGGTATCCCCAAAATCTTTCACCAATTTCTCTAAGTCCTCTCCAAATAATAAACCTCCTTTAAAAGGGAGTCTCACCAGCCTAAGCTTGGATGCAGCATCTGCTGCCCAATGTCGGAGCCATAAGGATCTGCGCGATACCACTGACAGAGACATCTGTTTCGCCAATGCTCGAATAATGTCATATAAGGAGTCTGCCAAATAGGCCAAGCCTGACTCCAAATCAGCCAGTTCCGAAGGGACAGAACCCCCGGACTCCATTAAATTATCGGTCATCCATTGTGACCACTGCAAACATGCCCTCGCCGCATACGAGCTGCAAATAGCGGCCTGTAAGGTAACCGCCGCCACTTCAAAGGACATTTTTAGTGAAGATTCAATCTTCCTATCCTGCGCATCCTTTAGTGTCACCCCCCCTTCCACCGGCAAGGTAGTCTTTTTCGTTACCGCTGCCACCAAAGCGTCCACCCTAGGTAACCTAAACTTTTCAAGTTCGGTCGGGTCAACCGGATACAGGAGCCGCATGGCCTTTGCCACTCGTAAACTGGCCTCCGGCGTATCCCATTGCGCCGAGATCAGCTCCTGCATGGCTTCATGCACCGGAAAGGACCTAGGTGGCTTACGCGTACCTGCCATCAGGGGGTTACCCGACACCTTAGCATCCTCCTGAGAGATATTTAAACCCTGCAAAGCCTTGGAAATCAAGGATGCCAGCTCCTCTCTATGAAACAGCCGGAGCGCGGAAGGATCATCAACTTCCCTGCCCGGGGGATCCTCTACCTCCCAATCTAAGACCTCCCCTTCCTCTAATGATTCAGGAAGGGAGAAAGGTGAAAAGGGAAGATGACCTTCAGCGTCCACGGTCGCGAGTCTGCGTTTCTTCGCCCCCTGCGACCGCCCAGGCGACAGTACAGGACCCGCAGACGGGCCGGCCTTAGCCCCGGTTAAACCCGTGGAGGTGGAAGGCCCCGGGAGGGACGGACAGGTCGCCTGCACCGACTGGGCCGACTGCGAGCCCTGTAGCAGAAATGCTTGGTGCAATAACATAACCAATTCCGGGGAGAAGGAACTCACCCCCAGTAAAGTTGAACCAGCCTGATCAATGCTAGGGCGCGCAGCCGCGCTGTCCCCTAGCGACCCCGGCTCCCCGACCTCCGCTGACCTCCCCTCAGCCGCGGAAGAGACTTGCAGTCCCCCCGAGTCACCCTCGAGGCCCGGGGACGTAGACCGTGCCTCACTGACACGGGAGATGGCTAATTCACCCTCTTGCAGGAAGGCATTTTCTGCCGGTGTGTCCCCACACCCTGCAGAGCAGAAGCCTGACAGTGCTCTGCGCTTCCCACAGCGCGAGCACCGCTGAGCCGCCACTGCTGCCATCGCTAAAACCGGCGCTTCAAAAAAACTTTTTTTTTTTTTTTTTTTTTTTCACACGCACGCGCCCCACGCCGCCGACCGCTGACTCCGCCCCCCCCCCCGCGACCGCCGGAACGAACACGAACGACCGACTGACTAAAGAGGAGGCAGACAGCAAACACAGTAACTCACCAACCGGTCCCCGTTCTAACTGCAGTCGGGTTACAGCTGGTAATCGCACTGCAAGCCACACAGCATGGCTCAGCACAAGCAGGAAGACGCTGTTTTTTTTTTTTTTTTTTTTTTTTTTTAGTACTGGAATGAAGAACTCCAAGACGAACTTCCTGCAGTGGCCCAAGAACCCACTCAAACCAATGGAGGGGAGGGTGGAGAAGGGACCTGGGAGGGCCCAGGTGTAGCTCCCAAAGCCGGCACCGCTCAGCCAGGCACCCCTGTCCTACTGAAGAGACCGAGTCTCAACAGAGGAAGCCACAGGAACACCACCAAACCGGCCCCAGCCAGAATCCAGGAGCTAGTAGAGTAAGCTCCATTCCTGCTGGGAGATAGAGCAAAACTGAAGTAACAAGAGGAACACCAGGCTTTAAGGCCAACTGTTAATCAGTTCTCTATCTCCACCTGCTGGTCGATGTGAGCTATACCCACTAGTCTGGATTCATCTGCTGCTTTGCTATGGAAGTGTTGTTTTTTTTCGACGAAAACTGAAAGAAATAAAAGGAACAAAAGAGAGAAACACAGCGACAGAGTCAAAAAAGAGACACAGCCGCGGTGACAAAAGGCAAAACTAAGAGCACAATTTCCACAGGGCTTCTGGCTCCGCGGAAGAGAATGAACTGAGGACCATGAGGTGGGGATGCGCCCTCTAGTGGGCAAGAAGGCATGCACATGCGTGGTGCAGTGTAGCAAACTTGAAACTTCAATCAAATTTGCTTGAAAAGCTGTCCGCGCTGGGGCTCCGTAGATGACGTCACCCACATGTGAGAATATCATGCCTGCTTGTCCTGGGATAATTATGGTTAACATTCATTTTCTTAACATTTCTAGACCAACTGGTTAGTGTTTATAAGAAGTTTCCATTAGGAGATACCTAATTTAAAAAGCTTGGCCTCAACATAACAGACAACAGCATTCAAAAAGAACATGAAAAACAATCCAGGGAAAATACAAAAAACAAAAACATGGCCCCTGGAATAAGATGATAATGGAACAAGGTCAAATTCCCTATCCTTCTAATTCAGAGAGCACTCAAAGTAGACATTAAGATCACCAAATACACAAAAGTTTGAAAATCAAGAGGTTACCTCAGAGATGGTTAGAAAAATCTTGTCCCAGTCTCCAAGTTAACTATGGAAGACAATACATCAAATGAATATGAAATGCAGGGACAATAGCAAACTGTACTCTAATGGTGCCTATATAGTGAAAAGAAAGTACACTAACAAAAGCACATTTCTAATCAATCAAACATTCAGCGATCCAACCTACACCTGATTCAATAACATCTGAGAAACTGAAGCAGGTGAAGGGGCAGGAATTGCATTCCAAAAAGAGAGTTCTTAGGCCTAGATTCACTAAACTCACCTTTCTGATCCATGGGCGATCTGTGGCTGAGTCTTGTAGGGTAACCGATTCACTACTAAAGAGTCCCCATGTAAATGATCTAATTGGATGCACGCCCACAAGCGATCACACGGATCACTGTAAGAGCGATAGAAACGCATGTGCAGAGTAACTTCTTGGTTATTGAAGCAATTTACTCATGCACTAACTCTTCACCCTACATAGTTAGTGGGCGGGGTTTATTCACAGACGTCATTGGCGGACATCTAATGCACCGCCCGCAAAGCATTGTTGTCATAAAAAATGCAATATAAACAACCGCAGAAGAGAGATATCTCTTCTCTTCGGAGGTTTTGTTGCAAGCTGTTAAAGATGTGACCGGAGCTGCCTTCCTACTTTTTTTTTTTTAATATTTATTAATTTTCTAATATTAACAGTGCAACACACAGGTATAAGAACATATAAGTCAAAGAAAGCACATTCAACTTACAGATATTCAAAATCAATCATTTTATCCCTCCGACCCACCCATCGATTAATCATAAGAACATAAGAAACGCCTTCACTGGATCAGACCAAGGTCCATCTAGTCCGGCAATCCGCACACGCGGAGCCCCATTTAGGTGCTCCTTTTTGGAGATCCGGTTTTCCCGTATCCCTCAATATGATCTGCAAGAAGGTGTGCATCCAACATGCGTTTGAAACCCAGCACAGTATTTTCTGCCACCACCTCCTCCGGGAGAGCATTCCAAGCGCCCACCACTCTTTGTGTGAAACAGAACTTCCTGACATTTGTCCTGAACCTGCTGCCATTCCATTTTAGGCTATGACCTCTTGTCCGCGTCACATCTGAAAATGTCAGTAATGCTGCTTCTTGGTCAATTTGATCAAATCCCTTTAATATTTTAAAAGTCTCTATTAGATCCCCACGCAGTCTTCTTTTTTCGAGGGTGAACAGTCCCAGTTTTCCGAGGCGTTCCATGTAGCTTAAATTCTCCATGCCTTTGACTAGTTTCGTGGCTCGCCTCTGTACCCTCTCCAACAGAATTTTATCCTTCTTAAGGTATGGAGACCAGTGTTGGACACAGTATTCTAAGTGTGGTCTGACCATTGTTCTGTAAAGTGGCATTATAACATCTTCCGACCTACTCGTGATCCCCTTCTTAATCATGCCTAACATCCTATTTGCTTTCTTCGCCGCCGCCACACATTGAGCCGATGGTTTTAGGGTTCTGTCTATCAGCACCCCCAAATCCCTTTCTTGTTCGCATTTGGCTAATGTCACCCCCGACATCTTGTATTCATGTTTTTTGTTTTTCTTTCCCAGATGCATCACCTTGCATTTGTCTATGTTAAAACTCATCTGCCACTTTATCAATAACACAAATGTATTTCCCTAGCAACAGCAGCAGATGAATCCAGAGACCAATGGGATAGCTCACATCTACCAGCAGGCGGAGATAGAGAAACTGATTAACAGGTGGTCCTATTGGCTGGCACTCCTCCTGTCTCATCAGTAATCTCTATCTCCCAGCAGGAAAAGGTCGCTATTCAACTAGCTCCTGAATTCTGGCTGTGGCTGGAACTTTATTTTCTCCTGTTGAGGTTTCTCTTCAGTGAGACTGCCACTCTGTTTCTCCTGTTGAGATTTCTCTTCAGTGAGACAGCCATTCTGTTTCTCCTGTGGAGATTTTCTCTTCAGTGAGCTGGCAGTGCTATTTCTCCTGTTGAGATTTTCTCTTCAGTGAGACAGGGGTGTCCGGCTGAACGGTGCCGGCTTTAGAGGTTACACTTGGGCCCCCCCTTGTCCCTGCCTCACCCTCCCTCCATTGCTAGAGGGTCTGACTGGGTCTCAATTTTTTTTTTCTTCTTTCCCTTCTCTGTGTAAAAAAAAAAAAAAAAAGAGACCACAGTTGTTACATTCTGCCATGCTTTTGCTGCAAACTGGCTTAAACCGGCCCTAACAACAAGCTGTGAGTATGTCTGGCTTTTACAGTTGTTTGAACTTCAGGTTCTGTTTGGGAGTCTTAGTACTGTGGGTTCGGTCATCATACATTTAAGGTATGGATATTTTATTGAGGCTAAGTTTTATGACTAGAAATCCATGGAGGGAGCCGGGACTTCCCGCCCTTTGCATGCACGCGCTTTGTTTCCTTGTTGGTTACAGCGCAGCAGTAGCGATGCGATTTCATGCTCGTACTTGTTCTCATTGTTGGGTTTCAGTGCAGCAGTAGTCCTGTTTATTCTGAGGCTCTCTTTCATCAGTGTTTGTCACGGCCATGTGCAACTGATTGTGCAGGTGCCGGTTTATAGCAGCGCGCATGAGATGGGATATGTTTTTTCCGGCGCTGTGGGCCGTTGTTCTGGTTATTCCCCGAGTCTGATTTTCTTTCTATGCAAGCCGCTGCAGGGTAAATTTTGCGGGGCTCGAATCCGACTATGTTTCTAGGAGCGTTGATGCAGCGGCCACGTGTCAGCGAGAATCGGGCGTGCGCATGGGTCTCCGGCGATGGCAGGAGAGCTGCAGCATTTCGGTAGTTTGTTTCCAGCTGACTTTGGTCAGGGTATGCCGAGGCTTCTCTCCTTTCCGGTTCAGACAAGTTGTATGTGTTTCACAAGCTTTGGGACAAGCTTGGGCAGCTTTATATGTCTATGTCTGTGTTCCTGCTGTACTCCCTTGAAGGAAGCTGCTTGTTTAATCGGACTCTGGGGTTAGCACTCAAGGGGTTTACCAGAGAGTCTCTGACCTGTGCTAGGTCACCCAGTCTCGGTTTGTCTCCAGACTGGGGCGACATACGGCAACTCACGGCACAGTGAGATCAGCAGTAAGATAGTGCCCTGTATTTCACACAGGTATCTCATTGTCTCTCTTGGGGTCCCTGCAGATTGAGCCTTTATCTGTTGGTAACTGTCCTTATTTGGGCCTCTGTGCTGAGCTGCATGTGTCTAGTAGTGGCACAGGATATTTATGCCTAAAGGTAGTACAAGCAGTTTCCAAGTTCGGGCTGTCTCTATGGGCATAATGACACTGCGCATATTCCTGCGGCCAGGACTCTCTTTCTCTATTTCTGAGGGGGCCTGGACTTCAGATTTCCATGCTTATCACGCTGGTTTCTCCTGTCACCATTTTCTCATGGCACATGCTAGACGGGCCCCCTGACCAGACAGAAAGGGCTGTTCAGCTCCTTTTAACCAGGAGCCAGTTACCTATTCTATTAAACCCACGGAGGATCACGCACTATGTGGCTGTTAGCCTCATCCCTGAAGCTCTCATTAACGATGTGAGCTTTGTCTGATACCTGTAAGGATGCTGTTGTTTTCCACGGGGTGGTAGATGCAGCATCTTGATTGAGTCTAGTACGTATTCACTTTAAAGGACATACGTATTTCGCTCATGTTGCATGGGGTTAGTACTGTTTTCATGGTTCCAGTATATTCCTCTTTACATTGTGAACCTTGATTTTTCCTAGGAGAATCTTCTTGCAGATCCTACAGTCTCATTCTGCCATTCCCTGACCTTCTGCACTTCATTCTGAGGGGATCTTGACTTCTTCCAATGACTCTTCAGGCTTTCTCATGAGGGAGAAGACACTATAATGTCAGGTCAGAGGGCTGTGAAGATTTTTCAGGATGCTTGCATCTTTGCATTCTCCTCAGGTTTTCCAGTTCGTTCTTGGAGTCTCTATGTTTTGTGTTTCCCTTTTCAGTGTTACTGGTCCTCAGGATGGTTCTTGTAGTTCTTCGGGAACTAAGGGATGTTGTTCCACTTACTACATGGTGCCCGAGATAGGGGGCATTGGGCAGGCTGGATCCCATTCTGCTGAATTAGTTTCTCGGGGTTACACATTTCTGCAGACAACCTGGGAGTATATTTACATTTTCTCTATGGACTCCGAATCGGCACTTGGTTTGCCTGCCTCTCTTGGAGCGGCACTTTCGGTTTTGGCACATGCCATTTTGCCTACCCAAGGCTTCACGAACGTTTTAGGTGATGTGGGCGGTGGTACCGTTTTGGCACTACCAGGCGATTCATCTAATTTCTTCTTGACTGCCTGCTTGATTCGGATGACTTCCAGTCGGGCCATTTGACTGACACGAAAAGGGTGATATCTTTTCCTCAGTTCTTTACACGTGCATCTTTGATTTGCACAGCACTCTTTTCTCCTGTACTATTTATAGGTATATCGGGGTGATGTTTTAATTCATATAGGAGAGACATGTGTTTCTTTCCGGAGACTTGGGCGTGGGGTCTCGGTCTCAGATTGGTATTCTTCTTCGCTTACCATGACCAAGAGTATGGGATTCTGTACAGTTTCTGGGATCCATATTGCTGACTCCACTGGGGACTTCGGCTTGCTTTCCCCTTCTTACGCTACAGTGGTCGCTTTTGTTCCGGTGGTTCCCGGTATCTCAGGGCACCAATTTTTTGGTATGCTCCTCCTGCATCACTCTGTATGATTTGGTGGCTCAGCGCTATTTCTCTTTTCAAGGCATGCCTCGGTCTTTGCTGGACTATCTCATGACCACCGACCATCCCGGGCTGTCGGGTTGGGGGGCTCCGTGGCTTCCATCCTCAGCTCCTGGAGTCTGGTCTTCAGAGGCGACTCAGTACTTGTTCATTCTTCTGCTCTTGAGCAGGGTCAGGCTACCTTTCTGGAGCTTCAGATCATTCTTCCGGATTGCCGATGAGGGTCCTTTTGGTCAGTATTAGGATGGGGGAATTTCTCTACTGCTTGGGCAGTAAGTGTTGTACTCATTGGCAGGTGAAGTTGTTCTGCTTCAATGGATGGACTCTCATCTTCGTCTTCTGTTGGCAGATCCTTTTATGGATCAGGATAAGAGTTTGGATAGACTTTCTCTCCGCGGAATCTGAGCATGGCCCATTTCTTGTATGTTACAGTGTACAGCGCTGTGTACGCTCTGGAAAGTGTGCATGTTAGTAATAGTGTAATCTGCATCCTGGATATTGAGATTTGTGGCTCAAGCGTTCTAGCTCTTTTTATGGAAGTGAGATCTGCTTGACCTAGACCTCATGGCCTCGTCTCTCAATTCTAAGCTTCCTAGCTTCTTCGGCGGGCCCAGGGAGTGGGAGTTAGAGGGGGTAGCTGCATGGCTCCTTTCTCGCTTCTGCCTTCTCTTTTTCAGTGTTTTCTGCTGGCTGATGATGGCTTGGATTTGCCAACTCGAGCTCGCTTTCCAGGCACAGTATTTGTAGAATCTCTGGATTGGCGGCGCCATCCTTACTTTGCGGATTTGATGAGTCTTTCGACAGCCGGACTAAGAAGTTTCCTGGTATCTCTGGCTTTGCTCGCCTAGGGTCCGTTCAACATGGATATTTGTACTACTTTAGTATTACGACCTAGTTTTTTGAAAAATCTTGGCTGACGTGTAAGGATTATGCGAAGCAGGTTGTTTCTTCTCTTATCCAGGTGCTACGGACGTCTTCTCCTGTGGCTTCTGCTTCCTTTTGGAGGTTTTTCCTTTCTTGGGTGCTTCTTAACATTTGAACCACTCCAGAGTTCCTTTTTGGCACAGGTGCATTGCCGAGGGCTTAGCGTTCAATTCCCTTCAGCTTCTAGTGCCATTCTTAGCTTGTTACAAGGGCTAGGTATATTGCTCTTCACTTACTTCTCAGCTTCATGTAGTTCAGGTCCTAAACAGAGTGTGGTATATTCATGCGCCTCTTAGAAAGCCCGGTTTGGAGTACAATCTTCACGTACTTCTTCTCAGTATACCGAAGGCTTCATTTCATCCTTGTCCTTTGGGACTCTAAAGGGCTGTGCCATTGAACATAGGGTTTCTTGTGGCCATGGCTTCAGCTCTGCAGTTTTCTATGTTGCAGGCCTTGTTCAACGGGGATTCCTATTTCTGATTTCCGAAATATGGGGTATCAGTTCGGATGGTATCATTATTTCTTTCTAGGGGGGTGTCATCCTTTCTTTTATGTCATGCTCACTTTTCCTTCCTTCTTCCTGGGAGGGGAAATTGGGAACAGTGCTTTTATTCACTGCATTTTTTGATATGTACGTAGCGTTCTCTGTGAGCTCGGTTTCTTACTACTTTTAGTTGTTTATATCTCCTTTTTGCATTCTTCAAGGGACGCCTCAAACGTTTGATGGCGTCCGAAGCCTCCATCGCTCAATGGGTCCAGGAGGACATTCTTTATGCTTGCTTGCTGGCAGGGAAGCGGTTGGCGAAAGAACTTCATGACCATTCCGCTGGAGCGATGGCTACTTCTTGGGCTCGGCCCAGAGGTTTTTTCCTTGGAGGAGATTTGTCTTGCGGCTCTTTAGTCTTCCGAGCGTGCTTTCTCTCCCCATTTCTGCTTGGATGTGGGGGCGCATGCGGTAGGAGCGTTTTGTGCTTCGGTTGTTGCGGAGGCGGCATTTGCTTCCCACCCAGTTTGAGGATTGCTTTGCTACATCCCATTGGTCTCTGGATTCATCTGCTGCTGTTGCTAGGGAAAGAAAAATTATGTTCTTATCTGTTAATTTTCTTTCCCTTAGACGCAGCAGATGAATCCAGAGCCCCACCCTTTCTGGATATTGTCTCTCGGTTTTTTCTTTTGCAACTCGCAGTTTGTTATTATGGCAGGTTGTTTTCTGTATTATTGCATTTTGAGATTTATTATGGGAAAGAAGTTTTTTACATGCTATGCTTATTGCTGGTTACGTGTGCTTGGGCAAGGAGCTAAACTGATGAGACAGGAGGAGTGCCAGCCAATAGGACCACCTGTTAATCAGTTTCTCTATCTCCGCCTGCTGGTAGATGTGAGCTATCCCATTGGTCTCTGGATTCATCTGCTGCATCTAAGGGAAAGAAAATTAACAGGTAAGAACATAATTTTTCCATACTCTTTCAACAATCTACACTTATTTAAAATAATACAATAGTACAATCCCAACCCCTCCCTCCCTCCCACCCTAGATGTGTAAGGAAATGGCACAGAAATTAAAGACAAGAAACAACTACAGAGAAGTAATAAAAGATGTCAATGGGCTCCAAACCAATTTAAATACATTACTATGCCCCAGCATTTCAGCATTCATTTTTTCATACCTATAACTGGAGCATAGGTTCACCCACCAAAAAGTAAAATTGAGGGGGATCCCAATTCTTCCAATTACGTGTTATCTGCGTGGCTATCCCAGTCATAATTAGGAAGACGGCATTTATAACGATCCATGGTGGGCTTAATATGTAATAATGCTCCACATATGACGACTTCATAAGTCAATGGAATTGATGACTCAAGTATAACATTAATCTGTCCCCATATTGACTTCCAAAAGTTGAGTATTAAAGGACAATAAAATAACAGATGATCCAATATCCCAATGTCTATATGACAGTGCCAGCATCTATTAGATTTAGAACTGTCTAACTTTTGTAACCTAACAGGCGTCCAAAAAGATCTATGTAACAAGAAAAAAACAAGTTTGTCTCATAGATGCTGACGCTGTACATCTCATCCTCTAAAGTCCAAATTTGTGGCCATTGAGACACAGAAATATACAGCTTTATCGCAATGCTCCAAACGTCTCTACGACATTTGGGATTTTTATTCAAGAATTCAGATATTACCATATTTTTCACTCCATTAGATGCACTTTTTCCCCCAAAAAAGCAGGAGGAAATTAGGGTGCGTCTTATGAAGCGAATACCCAAAGCGCGCGCCCCCCCCCCCCCCACGGTCACCTATTTTTAGTGCGGCTGCCCTACCACGCTGAAAGCAGCGCTCTCAGCTGGCTAGCATAGTAACATAATAGATGACGGCAGATAAAGACCCGAATGGTCCATCCAGTCTGCCCAACCTGATTCAATTTAAATTTTTTTATTTTTTCTTCTTAGCTATTTCTGGGCAAGAATCCAAAGCTTTACTCGGTACTGTGCTTGGGTTCCAACTGCCGAAATCTCTGTTAAGACTTACTCCAGCCCATCTACACCCTCCCAGCCATTGAAGCCCTCCCCTGCCCATCCTCCTCCAAACGGCCATGCACAGACACAGACCGTACAAGTCTGCCCAGTAACTGGCCTAGTTCAATCTTTAATATTATTTTCTGATTCTAAATCTTCTGTGTTCATCCCACGCTTCTTTGTACTCAGTCACAGTTTTACTCTCCACCACCTCTCTCGGGAGCGCATTCCAGGCATCCACTACCCTCTCTGTAAAGTAGAATTTCCTAACATTGCCCCTGAATCTACCACCCCTCAACCTCAAATTATGTCCTCTGGTTTTACCATTTTCCTTTCTCTGGAAAAGATTTTGTTCTACGTTAATACCCTTTAAGTATTTGAACGTCTGAATCATATCTCCCCTGTCTCTCCTTTCCTCTAGGGTATACATATTCAGGGCTTCCAGTCTCTCCTCATACGTCTTCTGGCGCAAGCCTCCTATCATTTTCGTCACCCTCCTCTGGACCGCCTCAAGTCTTCTTACGTCTTTCGCCAGATACGGTCTCCAAAACTGAACACAATACTCCAAATGGGGCCTCACCAATGACCTGTACAGGGGCATCAACACCTTCTTCCTTCTACTGACTACACCTCTCTTTATACAGCCCAGAATCCTTCTGGCAGCAGCCACTGCCTTGTCACACTGCTTTTTCGCCTTTAGATCTTCGGACACTATCACCCCAAGGTCCCTCTCCCCGTACATGCATATCAGCTTCTCTCCTCCCAGCATATACGGTTCCTTCCTATTATTAATCCCCAAATGCACTACTCTGCATTTCTTTGCATTGAATTTTAGTTGCCAGGCATTAGACCATTCCTCTAACTTTTGCAGATCCTTTTTCATATTTTCCACTCTCTCTTCGGTGTCTACTCTGTTACAAATCTTGGTATCATCTGCAAAAAGGCACACTTTTCCTTCTAACCCTTCAGCAATGTCACTCACAAACATATTGAACAGGATTGGCCCCAGCACTGAACCCTGAGGGACTCCACTACTTACCTTTCCTTCCTTCGAGCGACTTCCATTAACCACCACCCTCTGGCGTCTGTCCGACAGCCAGTTTTTGACCCAGTTCACCACTTTGGGTCCTAACTTCAGCCCTTCAAGTTTGTTCAACAGCCTCCTATGAGGAACTGTATCAAAGGCTTTGCTGGCCCTCTTCCAATTCCCCGCGGCCCCCTGCGCGTACCTTTTTTTTTTTTTTTTACTTCTGTTCGCGGCAAGTCTGGCTGCCTGGTTCCCGCCTCTTCCTGCCAGAACTACTGGCTGATGCCGCTGCCTCCCATTCTCTCGCGGCATAGCAGCACACCAGGTTGCCTGCTGGTCCTGCACCACTTCCCATGAGAACTCAGTTCTCGCGGGAAGCGGCACAGGACCAGGCAGGCAACCTGCTGCGCCGCTATGCCACGAGAGAATGGGAAGCAGCAGTGTCAGGCAGGAAGAGGCGGGAATCAGGCAGTCAGCCAGCCTTGCTGCGAACAGAAGTAAAAAAAAACAAACAAAAAAAAGGTATGTACGGGGGGGCCGCGGGGAGTTGGAAGAAGGCCAGGGCCTGCCTGTTGCCTGCCTGGGGGGTGAGGAGGAAGAGGTCGGGGCCTGCCTGCTGCCTGTCTGAAGGGTAGGGAGGGAGGAGGGAAAGGCCGGGGTCTGCCTGCCCTCCCTACCAAATTAAAAATAGGGAGGAAGGAAGGAGAGGCTGGGGCTTTCCTGCTGCCTGCCTGGGGGAGGTCTGCTTTCCTACCTATCGGCCCGCCCTGTCCCATCCCTACCTGCCCTGTGCCCTGTCCTGGCCTACCACTAGACCACCAGAGGGGGGACAGGGTACAGAGCCTGGCAGGGAGGGGGAACAGGGTACAGAGCTTGGCAAGAAGTGTGGGGTTGGGTGCAGAGCCTGGCAGGGAGAATTTGGTTCAGAATGTTTTTTTTCTCGGTTTCCTCCTCTAAATTTAGGGTGTGTCTTATGGTCAGGTGCGTCTAATGGAGTGAAAAATATGGTAGTGTATACCAATGTTTTTCAACCTTTTTTGGGCAAAGGCACACTTGTTTCATGAAAAAAATCACGAGGCACACCACCATTAGAAAATGTTAAAAAATTTAACTCTGTGCCTATATTGACTATATATAAAGTAATTCTCTTGAATAGGAATCAAATAAACACAAAGAAAGTATTTTATAATTACTTTATTATGAAATATTAAGTAAACAGAATAGTGAAAAATTATAAAATACTTTATTCAGTGCGAAACCTGGGCCTGTTTGGCTGAACACAAAGCTGATATTCTGGCTGGAATCGAAGAAAGACACACATGTAGCTCTTCGTCAACAGCTCTCAGTCTCTCTCTGTATTTGGTTTTTATAGCATACAAAAATAGACAAATATACCCTCCATCCTTTTTATTAAACCACAATAGCAGTTTTTAGCGCAGGGAGCTGCGCTGAATGCCCAGCGCTGCTCTTGACACTCATAGGCTCCCTGCGCTAAAAACCACTATTGCGGTTTAGTAAAAGGTGACCATATTGTAAAATATAGACAGCAGATATAAATTCAGAACTGTGCATAGTAAGTGAAGGGAAGTTTTCATCTCTGGGAATTTACCCAGTTAACTATTAAGTTATTTGGGCAAATTCCTTTGAAAACTGTGGTAATACTGCCTCCACTTTGCTAAATTTAAAATAAAATCATTTTTCCTACCTTGTCTGGTGATTTCTGGTTGCACTTTCTTCTTCTGACTGTGCATCCAATCTTTCTTCCCTTCTATCAGCCTGTATGCTTTCTCTCCTCCACACCTCATTCCCTTCCCCAACTTTTTCTTCCTCTCTCCCTGACCTTTCTTTCTTTTTTTCTGTTTCTCTTCTTTCCTTCTGTTTCCCTGCCTGCCCCCTTTCTTTCTTTCTCCCTGCCGTTCCCCAAGCCACTGCCACTGCCGCTGCCATCGGGGAACAGGACCCACCAATGGATAACAGGCCCCAAAGCCGACACCGACGCATGCTCTCCCTGACGTCAATTTTGCAATCGGAGAGGAAGTTCCGCCCAGCCAGGCAGCGATTGGCTGGCCCGAACTTCCTCTCCGACTGCAGAATTGACGTCGGGGAGAAGAAGACTTATCGGCTCGATAGATTAGATCGCCAAGACAAAGTGAGTCCTGGGTGATCGACTCACTTTGCCTTGGCGAGCTACTGGCGCCCCTGCCTCGGGCCCCCTGTCAGCTCCAGGCCCCTGAATGCAGGACTGGTAGTACTGCCCTGATGGCGGCCCTGCGGCACACCAGGCAACATCTCAGCGGTTGAAAAACACTGGTGTATACCACCAGCCTGCCTGATGCCCTAACGAATCTGTCTGGAAGCATAGGACCTGCAAGCTGTAATAATTTTTTAGATTTTGCAAATCAGGGAACCTCTTTTGAATGGCATGCTTCAACTTCAACCACTTATAATTTTGAGACTTTGAAATACTGAATGATTGTTGCAGTAGTGAAAAATCAAGCATTTTCCCATTTAATAAAACATCATCTAATGTACGTATGCCTGCCTACATGCAGTGCCTCCAGAAGACCCCAGACTTGCCAATTTGAATCTTGGAGTTTAGCAATAAGGATTGATAAGTGGATTTCTCTAATGGAACATCTGTTAATCACTAATAATAAAACCCTAAGCGCACATGCGTATTCCTATCTGCATGATCCGTGCTCTGTAACTCCGTGGCTTTGCATGCGCTGTAGAAGGAGTCAGCGGTGGTTTCTTCTGGGCATGAGGCACCTTAAAGCAGGGACGCAAGGAAGTGACTCCCCCCCCCTCCTGCCCTCACTCTGTCTAACAGCAGTGTCAAACTCGCAGCCCCCCAGGTACTGTTCTGCAGCCCGCAGTCTAGCGGCCTTCCCTTACCCTTGCCAATGTTATTTTTAAGTTCAAAGCTGCTGCCGAGGCTCTTATCAAGAGCCGCACCTGCGTCGGAAGCCTCTCTGATGTCACGTCAGAGAGAAGGCTTCCGACGCAGGCGCGGATCGTGAGAGGAGCCGCCGCAGCAGCTTTAAACTCAAAAATAACTTCGCCAAGGGTAAGGGAGCAGGCCAGAAATGCTGTAGCACAGGAAAGTGGAGTGGGGGAGAGGGAAATGCTGCTGCTACACAGGGAAATGGAGGGATAGGGAATGCTGCTGCACAGGGAAGTGGAGGGGAGGGAAATGCTGCTGCTGCACAGGGAAGAGGGTGGAGGGAAATGCTGCTGCACAGGGAAATGAAGGGGGAGGAAATGCTTCTGCACAGGGAAGTTGGGTGGTGGGAGGGAAATGCTGCTGTTGCACAGGGAAATGGAGGAATGCTGCTGCACAGGGAAGTGGGGGAGGGAAATGCGCTGCTGCACAGGGAAGGGGGGAGGGAAATACTGCTGCACAGGGAAATGGAAGGGGAGGGAATTCTGCTGCACAGGGAAATGGAGGGGGAGGGAATGCTGCTGCTGCACAGGGAAGTGGGGGGGAGGGAAATGCTGCTGCTGCACAGGGAAGTGGAGGGAGAGGGGGGCCAGGGAGCGAACTTGCTTTGCTTTGGGAGGAGGGGTGTGCTGGGGGGCAGGGAGCAATTTGGTTTGCTTTGTGGGGGGAGACAGAAGGAGGCCATGGAGAAAGACAAAGAAAGGCAGGCAGGCAGGGGGCCACGGAGAGAGAGAGACAGAAAGACAGGCAGGCAGTGCATGAGAACGAAAGACAGTGGGCAGGGAGAGAGACATTAAGACAGACAGGGGGCCAGGGAGAGAGAAAGACAGACAGTGGGAGGGAGAGAGAGAGAAAGAAAGATAGACAGCGGGAGGGAGAAAGGAAGAAAGAGACAGGGGCAGGGAGAGAGACAGACAGACAAAGGGAGGGAGACAGACAGACAGACAGAAACACAGACAGACAGCGGGAGGAAGAGAGACAGAAACACAGACAGACAAAGGGTGCCAGGGAGAGAGAGAGACAGAAAGAAAGGCAGACAGCGGGAGGGAGAGAGACAGAAAGAAAAGAAGAAAGAGACAGGGGCAGGGAGACAGACAGAAAGAAAGACAGACAAATATTCTACCACCCATTAATGTAACAGGCTTAAACACTAGTTTATTAATAAATTTCAAGGTTTTACAGGTGTCAAATTGAATAATATTGTCCTTAACATTTCTGGGTAATTTGATACTCAACACATGAAACAATCGCAATGGGGACATAAGTTGCCACTCTAAATACAACCAATTTGGGAGATGATCCATGAGCTTGGGGAGGACCTAATACATACCCTGATGCAGTATATAGGCCTGATGGTACCTATAAAAGTTAGGAAAATTTACCCCACCCGCCGCAATTGGTTTTTGTAAAGATACTAAAGCCAATTCTCACAGTTTTACCCAGCCAAATAAATTTGGTAAGAATGCTATTCAACTTCTTGTAAAAGGACCCCTGAAAAAACACTGGCAACATACCCATTTGATAGCAAACCAAAGGCAAAATCATCATCTTAACTGTTTGAACTCTCCCCCACAAAGACAGATGTAAAGGGTTCCATTGCTCACACATTTCTGTAACCTTCAGCAATAAAGATTTTTCATTTACTCTCATTGTCTCTTCCAATGTTTTTTGTATCCAAATACCTAAATATTTTATACCCTCTTCCTTCCAAAGGAAGGGGAATGAATCAAATAATCCTTTATTTATTTATTCATTTTTTTAGCCAGTCCACCCAAAGGAGCCCAGAACGAGTTACAAAGTACTTCCATAATAATCCAGACAGAGTAGGGATAGAAACATAGAGTATGACGGCAGAAAAGGGCCGATGACCCAACAAGTCAGATACATAGGGGAGATATTAGGAATGGGGAAAATAGGAGCACAGAAGCGAGATGGTTTGTGGGGATGGGAAAGGGACTGAGCTTGCAGGCTCCAGTGGCTTGCACAAATTACATTGTAACATGCCACAAAAATAAGAGGGAGGAAGGTAGATAGATAGGCCACACGAGAGGAGCTGAAGGGTGGTAGAAAGGAACAGATGGTAAAGGAGGGAGGGAAGGGTGGTGGTGGAAAGGAATAGAACAGACATTGAAGGAGGGTGGAGAGGAACAGACCCTGAAGGGAAATGTGGAAGACAGAGTGGGGAGAAGATGCTGGAAGGGAAGAAGACAGATGCCAGACTATGGGGGAGCGGAGGGAAGAAGATGGGTGCTAGACCAATTGGGGGGGGTGAAGGGAGAGGCACAGTAACAGCAAATGGAAGACGCAGAGAGAAGACACACAGTGGATGGAAGGAATTGAATAAGAAGATGTGGAAAGCAGAAACCAGACAACAAAGGTATTAAAAAAAAAAATTATATTTATTTATTTATTTTTTGCTTTAGGATAAAATAGTATATTAGTTGTGTTGATAAAAATGTATAAAAAAAAGCCCTGCCAGCTGAACATCTTTTTATCTAGTTCAGCAGCAGGAACTTTGATTTATAAGAAAGGCATGGCTGTCCATAGCCAAAATTGTGTCTTCAGGGGCCCGATGCCAGCGTTCAAATCCTTACACGATATGGTGCCGGGCTATGACAACCAAGCTTCCTCTGTACCTAACAGGTCCTCAACCACAAACTACGAATGATCTGATCATTAGCCAACTTTCTAGATCCATCTTTTCTCAATATCTTAATTCATTCACTTGTCTTATGTAATCTCAAAACTCAATTATTGCAACGCTCTGTACATTGGGATATTTCAAAAAGAAATCAAACGTCTCCAACTAATCCAAAATACAGCGATTAAAATTATCATCAAATCCAAGAAATACAATCACGTTTCTCCGTTACTTAAAAATGCCCACTAGCTCCCTAGTCATCATAGAATCACTTTCAAAACTGCATTGCTTACGTTTAAAACACTTAAATCCAGAGAACCGGTTTTCATTGACAAGCTACTTATACCTCATACTCCACTTAGATCTCTCAGATCATCCTCCCAAAACTTACTTTTCGTGCCTACTCTTAAAACATTTGGTACTTGACGCGCTACCTGCTTCGCCGTTAACAGCTCCCCTCACTTGGAATACTCTCCCCTCTTACATTAGAGAGGAAACAAGCCTAGACAAATTTAAAGGGGCTCTCAAAACGTTTTTATATAGAGATGCCTTTGATCAATGATCTAATTTCCTATTTGCTTGCATTCTCCATTCTTTGATAATAACTAAATTGCTTGAATAAAACCCCTACCTTCTTCTTTGTTTTAATCTTTATTTGTTCTCTCCTCTTTACTATACTTTATTGTAGTTCACCCATAGTCCTTCTCTGTCATATTAGTCTGTTTTGTCTTGTATTTGTCTATATGGGCTATTTTTGCTTCACCCCCTTATTTTAAATACTTTGTATAATTGCTTAGTATCACGATAAGCGATATATCAAATAAACATTAAACTTGATACATGAAATATCCCCTGGTTGTGCCCTTCAACTGCAAACCACTAAACAACGTTCCTACTCCCATTTCATACCAAGCCACTGGAATCAACTTCCCCCACCCCCCAGATTAGATCCCTTGAAGGACTCCTCAACTTTAGGAAAGCAATAAAAACATACCTCCTCACCTAACTCTCTCTCCCCCCTCCCATGACTGATAGATTACCAAGACATGTACCAAGGATACATATTGATACAACATCCTCAATGTGTCATGTTAGAATAAAAAATTATATTTAAAAGAAAGAGAAATGATAAATAATTATCCTTATTACAAAACATCTGTGATTCTCTCTGGTAAACCCTACAAAAAGTGGGAAATCCTGTAGAAAAGTGGGACCTAGATGAAAATAGTAAACTGAAGAAAACATGTCAATGTAGATACAATAAATCTGAAAATTTAGATAATATCACCTTGACAGACATGGGCTGATGAGGACCAGTCAGCACAGTTTTAGCAAAGGCAGATCGTGTTTGACGAACTTGCTGCACTTCTTTGAGGGAGTAAACAGGCAGACAGACAAGGGAGACCTGATCGACATTGTATATCTGGATTTTCAGAAGGCATCTGACAAGGTTCCGCATGAATGACTACTTCGGAAAATTGCGAGCCATGGAATCGAGGGTGAAATACTCACATGGATTAAAAACTGGCTGGAGCATAAGAAACAGAGAGTGGGGGGGTAAATGGACAATACTCGGACTGGATGAGCATCACCAGTGGGGTGCCGCAGGGCTCGGTGCTTGGACCCATGCTCTTCAACATCTTTATAAAAGATCTGGACATTGGTACAACGAGTGAGGTGATTAAATTTGCGGACAATATGAAGTTATTCAGAGTAGTGAAGACGCAAGGGGATTGCGAAGATCTGCAACAAAAATCTCATGCACGAATACAGGATGTCCAGGGCAGTACTTGGAGAGACCTCCCAGGAACTAGACTTAGGAGTTCTGATTGACAAGTCGATGAAGCTGTCCGCGCAATGTGCGGCAGCAGCGAACAGAATGCTAGGAATGATAAAGAAGGAGATCACGAACAGATTGGAGAAGGTTATCATGCCGTTATCATGGTGCGCCCTCACCTGGAGTACTGCGTCCATTACTGGTCGCCGTACATGAAGAAGGACATGGTACTACTCGAAAGGGTCCAGAGAAGAGCGGCTAAGATGGTTAAGGGGCTGGAGGAGTTGCCATACAGCGAAAGATTAGAGAAACTGGGCCTCTTCTTCCTCGAACAGAGATTGAGAGGGGACATGATCAAAACATTCAAGGTACTGAAGGGAATAGACTTGGTAGATAAGGACAGGTTGTTCACCCTCTCCAAGGTAAGGAGAACGAAAGGGAACTCTCTAAAATTGAAAGGGATAGATTCCGTACAAACATAAGGAAGTTCTTCTTCACCCAGAGAGTGGTAGAAAACTGGAACGCTCTTCCGGAGTCTGTCATAGGGGAGAACACCCTCCAGGGATTCAAGACAAAGTTAGACAAGTTCCTGCTGAACCAGAACGTACGCAGGTAGGGCTAGTATCAGTTAGGGCATTAGTCTTTGATCAGAGGGCCGTCGCTTGAGCAGAATGCCGGGCATGATGGACCACCGGTCTGACCCAGCAGCAGCAATTCTTATGTTCTTATGTTTTTATTTACTTCATTTTCTTTCTCATCCTACCTACAGCGCTCAGAATGGGTTACAAGCTAACAAATACAATATACAGTTACAGTAAAAGTTTTTATCCTAACTTGATACAAACTAGGGATCTGAAACCAATATACATAATTTACAGTTTACAGGTTAAATTTGTGATAGTTATAGTGCAAGACTTTTCAATACAAGTTGTTATACTTATATAAGAAAACAAACCATACAGTATTAATATGCTTGTATGATTTTTAAATGTATTTATTTATTCAATTTTCTATACCGTTCTCCCAGGAGAACTCAGAACAATCTATTTAATGTACCTGGGGCAATGGGGGGATTAAGTGACTTGCCCTGGGTCATAAGGAGCAGTGTGGGTTTGAACTCAAAACCCCAGAGTGCTGAGGCTGTAGCTTTAACCACTGCGCCACACTCTCCCCTACACTAAAAGGTTTATGCATTACTTCTATAATTACTAAAGCTTCTATTGATTTTTGTGCTATTTTTCAGTTTTAATGTTAACAGAAATGTAAATATACTCAAATATTCCTGTTCTTTGTCCTTTTCTCAGCTTGCATTTTTATTTATTTATTCAGTTTTCTATACCATTCTCTCAAGGGACTTCAGAAAGGTTTATATGAATTTGTTCAGGCACTCAAGTATGGCATGGCACCTCAATTCCTCTCACATTTAAAAAAAAAAAATTTCCACAACTTTTCCTAAAAGTCTGTCTTCTTTTCTTAAGCTATTTCCAGGATTTTAACTTCTCCTGACCTAAACTCTTTCAAACACCTTCTTTTTCTGCATTTTTTTTCTATCTTCTGTCCATCCAACAAGTTCTTTAATATTGTTCTACTATGTTCGCGCCTTCTCTTTTGATATAACTGCCAACTGTGGTGCTGTGCAATAGCATTTTAGCTGGATCCTGTTAGGGTGAAGAGTTCAAAATGACAGAGCCAGGAAGAGGAGCAGATAATAGCTAAGCCACAACACAGCTAACAAGGCCAGGCAAGTTCTGATAGCTCAAATGGTTAATTTCAGCAAGACTTTTTAACATATTGTTACCTAACTCCTCAGTATTCCTACTCACAACAGAACTGTCAAAGTCTCCATTATTCTGTATATATTAAAAACAAAATGTTATCACCTAAGAGATTTTTTGTGTGTGGAGGGGAATGGAGATTAAGGCTTGTTAGTAAATGCATTTTTAAAAATAAAAAAGCAAAGTAAGGAGCTGGTTAAAAGCAGTAGGAACAGCCTTGTATATTATACGAGCTGTTAGAACACTTCCCCACCACCAACAAACCTATCTTCACTTCAAAGAGTAATACTAAACAAAACAAGGGATTTTATCAAACATAGGAGCCAGCTCTGTGGATGCCTGAGCACCCCCAATTTTTAACAAACTTTCTGTGTCCATCCAGGAAGAGGCCATTTCCATTGGGTTTAACACCCCCAATAATTTTGAAAAAATGGCTATGTAATCAATATGAAGTAGGACTAATAAATTAACCAAACTGCTTTTTTTTTTTTTCAAAAGTCTCACGTTCCTTATTTGAGTTTTTCGGGAACTTTCTGGCCTTTCAGTTATGGTGGTGCCAAAAGTTTATAATAACCAAAATAAAGTCTCCAAGGACTTGAACCAAACAGGGGCCCGCCCCTACCCCACAATCCACTTACATGGGCTCCAGCGTTTTGGACAGCCAATTCTTGAGCGCCTCAAAGTTCTCAATGATCATCCTGAAGTTGCCACGGTTATGGCCACTCTCGACTCTGTAGTCGGGCGGCGAGGGAGGCGGAGAAGGCAGCCGCTGCTCCCGGAATCCACTGTTGTTGCCGTTGCCGCCACCGCCTCCTCCCCGGCCTAGGCGCGCAGCGAGGGGAGCGGGGCCCGGCGACGGATGCAGCAGTAGTGGCGGCTCAGGGGGGCGGTGATAGCGGCGACGCCGGCGGCGGTTCCCCCCGCGCGGGGAGTCTCCGGGTAGGTTCAGGGTTGCGCGGGTGTGAGTTCAATGCCCCGAGAAAAGAGATACCGGTGGTGCAGCCGGATACCGTGGGACAGTGAGAGGAACAAGCCCCGTGAGCAATCGTGGAAGGGACAGGCAAGCGAAGTATGGAGAATGCGAAAAAAAATGTTTGAACGTCAAAACTTAACGTTCAAATACTCTGATTCTGAGTTTAAGGATTTTTTTTTTCCTTTTTTCCCCTCAATTGCTCCCTCCCCTAGAGTCGCTGTATACACCACGTAAAAATGGCAGCCATCAACTCTCGAGAGGTTTAGTCCTAATGCTCGCGAGAGGTTGGAAGACGGTCGGGGATTGGATGGAAGGAAGGACGACGATAGGATGTGCAGAGATATGAGCGGAAGTTCATTGACAGACTCTCTTGGGGTCAGTCGGCTTCCGTCTCATGGAAACGATAATTGACCGGATTAGGATACGGAACAGCATCCGGTGTGATGTTTGCGTGATTTCGTTATGACGGTTATAAGTTGGTTGGTTGAATGCCTGACTTTTTTGTTGTTAAGGAATGAATTTCTGTGTATATTTATTTAAACTGTTTTAGTTTTATTGTAATTTTTTTATTTAGGTTTTGTCTGAGGGTTGTTTTGGGGTTTTTTTGCATGAGCTTTGTAGGTATTCTAAAATAGTGCGACTCGCTTGGTGCAATCTATTTCAATACATTACTCCATATTTACGAAGAGTATTTTGGCTCTGGGCATATTTTAAGGTATTAAAATGTTCATTTAAAGTTTGGGAGGTGTGAGAAATGAAATAAGAAATAACAGATTATTAATAAATTAATGATGTTAATTGTTGCAGAGTGTAATAAACTATACATTCCAGTAGAGTGAATTTGTTTAATATTGTGTGTATAAGCATTGTTGAATCAGGAGAAGGGAGGGGGGCATTCCTGGGATAGTATTTGATACTTTATGAACACAATGCCTACAGTCAAAAGAGCATGGAATCTGATTGCTCAGCATAACTAACCATTGTTCAAGTAACTGGCCTGAGTAGTAACATAAGGGGGGGAGGAGCATGTGAGGAGAGCAGCAAGTACCCAAATATGGGCAACTGTAAATAGGGTTAGAAGTCTGGGGAATAAAAGTAATGGGAGAAGTGATTAGGGGTGGAGACTGGAAGTAGTCAAGAAAGTATCTGGTACATAGTAGATAACAGCAGATAAAGACCCGAATAGTCCATCCAGTCTGCCCAACGTGATTCAATCTAAAAATTTGTTGGGTTTATTTGTTGTTTTTTTTCTTCTTCTTCTTCTTCTTAGTTACTTCTGGGCAAGAATCCAAAGCTCTGTCCAGTACTGTTTTTAGGTTCCAACTACTGAAGTCTCTGTCAAAGCTCACTCCAGTCCATCTACAGCAGTCTCAAACACACGGCCCGCATGTGGCTCTCCAGGTTTTATTTGCGGCCCGCGGTCTGAAGGCCTTTTGGAGCAGCAGCCGGCTCGTTCGCTCAAAGCCGCGGGTTGGCAGCTCCTTGCGCTATCCACTCCTGCATCAGAAGCCACTGCATCAGATGTCACAACATCAGAGAGGCTTCAGACGCAGGCGCGGATCTCGCAAGGAGCCGCCACCCGCGGCTTTGAACGAACGAGCCAGCCAGACACGCTGCTGCTCCAGTGGCGTACCAAGGGCCCCGGTCCACTGTTCTCTTCCCTGCAGGGCCGACCAACTCTGGCGGCCCGACGTCAATTCTGACGTCGAGAGGACGTTCTGGCTAGCCAGTCACTGCCTGGCTGCCCGGAACGTCCTTTCCGACGTTAGAATTGACATCGGGCAGCGAGAGTTGGTCGGCCCCGTGCAGTAGAGAAGCAGGGAGATGGCCTGTTCCCGATAGCGGCAGCAGCAGCCTATTCCGTGGCGGCAGTGGCATGGGGGAGGGCAGGAAGGAAGAAAGAAAGAAGGTGGGGTGGGGACAGGGAGCCAGAAAAATAAGCAAAAAATGGGGCACGGAGGAAGGAAGAAAGAAGGAGGGGGGACAGGGAACTAGAAACAAAGCAAAAAATGGGGCACGGAATCAGAGAAAGAAATAAAAAGTTGGGGGAGGGAATGAGATCTGGAGGAGAGGAAGCATACAGGAGGCTGAAAGAAGGGAAGAAGTATTGGATGCACAGTCAGAAGAATAAAGTGCAACCAGAGACTGATGAAATTACCAAACAAAGGTAGGAAAATGATTTTATTTTCAATTTAGTGATTGAAATGTGCCAGTTTTGAGAAAGAAAAGATATTGAACTTTAAATGTGAGTGCTGCAGAAAAAAATAGAGTACTTGGAGGGCCGCAGAAAAAATAGTTAATGTCTTATTAAAGAAATGACAATTTTGCATGAGGTAAAACTCTTTATAGTTTATATATCTTTCCTTTTAACTGTTAAAGGAAAGTTTTATAAACTATAAAGAGTTTTATCTCATGCAAAATTGTCATTTCTTTAATAAGGCATTAACTATTTTTTCTGCGGCCTTCCAAGTACCTACAAATCCAAAATGTGGCCCCACAAAGGGTTTGAGTTTGAGACCACTGATCTACACCCTCCCAGCCATTAAAGCCCTCCCCAGCCCATCCTCTACCAAATGGCCATGTACAGACACAGACCGTGCAAGTCTGCCCAGTACTGGGCAGTTATTCAATATTTGCTATTATTTTCTGATTCTAGATCTTCTGTGTTCATCCCACGCTTTTTTGGACTCTGTCACCGTTTTCATCTCCAAACAATAATAAAGTGAAAAAGATTAACTAAAAACAGTAAGATCCACACAAGGTTAATCAACTGGAGATGAATTACTTAATTAATGAAGGAAAGAATCTCAGAATTGCCACTCCAAGGATCATAATAATATCATCCAAAATGGAATTGAGGGGTGGGTATCTTTCATTCATCCAAAACCTTTGTGTATTAAAGGACTTTCTTTGTCAAATTGCTTAATTTAATAAATTATTACTACTCAAAACATTATCTAACTACTTCTTTTTTGTTAAGTTCTTTTTTTTTTTTTTACAAATTTTTGTCTTTTTCTTATTGTGTGCATATTACACCAGAGAAAACACACTTTTTTTCTTTTTTGGTCATAACCAAAATTAATGGTTCTAGATATTTAGGCCCTGATTCTACAAAGTGCGTTCCGATTTTAGGCAGCTGTAGGCGTCCTACAGCTGTCTAATCAGCCAATCGGGATGCACGTTTTTTAAATAAATGCTCCCCAGGCAGGCCGCCTATATTGAAGGCGCCTCCAGGAGCCTAGGGAGGCCCTCAAGACGCCTAAGCTCGCCTAAGGGCCTTAGGCGGGCCTTAGGCTAATCTAGGCGGCCCTACGCGTCTCCCTAGTAGAGGAAGAGACTGAAAAGGATTAGGTCCCAATTCCTGCCCCATACTTTCTCTGTCTCTGTCATTTGGAAGCCAGGTACCTGGGGACATATCTCAAAGACCAGAAATCATCCTTCAAAACATGTTCAATTTTATTGTGAGCTTTACATCTTTTATATCATTCTAAATGAATCAGAGTTGTCAGCATGTGACGTAAACACAAACCATATATGGACACAGGTCACATGAAACTTTAAAGAAATCAGCATTTTTTCTATCTCAAGACTGGAGTCCAAAAGGTCAGAAGAGCCTTGGCCAGCAAAGCCTCTTAACTAAAGCTGTTTGCAAATACGGCTTATAAAAACAATTGAAGTCACTTTACAACAAGATAACACACATCTTATCAAACATCAGAGAAGGAAAAACAAACAGGGTCTGGTTTTCTTACAGCTTCAAAACATATAGCCTAAGGAAAACTACCAAGGTACATGATACTGATACATGTCCCTTCAGAGACGCTTACAATGTAGGCCAACAAAATGCTGGTCTACATTGTAAGTAGACGCAGCCGCTATACTTATTGCGGCAAGGGATCTCTCTGCCGTTATAAGTATAGCGGGCCACGGCCGCCTGTCCAATTGCCGGCAGGAGGGTGCCCAAACCCTCCTGCCAGAAGATGCCCCCCCCCTGACACTACCAATCGCTGGAAGGAGGGTGCCCAATCCCTCCTGCCCGAAGACGCACCCCCTCCGCACCCTTCCCTCCCCCGTGCTAACAGCCCCCAAACCTCCACCCCACCAAACTAACCTTTTCTTTTGGCCAGACAGGTCTTGCCCGTCCAGCCGGCAGGCCCGCCTCGTCGAAATGAGGCGGGCCCGCCCCTTTCCAGCCCATCCCGCCGAAGCCTAAGGCCTGATTGGCCCAGGCTCTAGAAGCCTGGACCAATCAGGCCTTAGGCATAGCGGATCCGCCCATCCCCACTTAATCTAAGGCCTTAGACTTAGTGGGGATGGGCGGACCCGCTATGCCTTAGGTCTGATTGGTCCAGGTTTCTAGAGCCTGGGCCAATCAGGCCTTAGGCTTCGGCGGGAAGGGGCGGCCCCGCCTCATTTCGACGAGGCGGGCCTGCCGGCTGGACGGGCAAGATCCGTCTGGCCAAAAGAAAAGGTTAGTTTGGTGGGGTGGAGGTTTGGGGCTGTTAGCGCGGGGGGGGGAGGGTGCGGAGGGGGTGCGTCTTCGGGCAGGAGGGATTGGGCATCCTCCTGCCAGCGATCGGTAGTGTCGGGGGGGTGGCATCTTCTGCCAGGAGGGTTTGGGCATCCTCCTGCCAGCGATCGGTAGTGTCGGGGGGGGGGGTTATCTTCTGGCAGGAGGGTTTGGGCATCCTCCTTCCGGCAATCGGACAGGCGGCCGTGGCCCGCTATACTTATAGCGGCAGAGAGATCCCTTGCTGCGATAAGTGTAGCGGGCCATGTCTAATCTAACCCGATTCTCTAACCAGCGTCTGTAACATGGACGCCGGTTACAGAATCGGGGTTTAGTGTAGGCCCGATTCTGAATAGGACACCTCTCCCGGGCGTCCTATACAGAATCAGGGCCTTAGTGCTACAGTTCAATGCTGGAAATATATAGCAGCGACTTGAATTTTAAAGATAAATATCTTTAGTGATATAGAAACACAACCAACATTAGTGGTTGTATATATAAACACATCTTTGGTTTAAACTTCTGTGTCAAACGGCACTATGAAAAGCTGCCGCTATAGCCCCACTCACTATATATCCAACGGGGACCCATTTCGCCGCTAGCACGCGGCTTCAGGGTTTACAGATTGGGCTAAAACTAAAGACAGAAAAGATGGTATTAGAAAATAAATATCTAAATTCCAGCTCGCAAAAATACTTACTTTTAGCATTAACACATCACACATTGTACCACAGAAGTGTGTTTAGAAAATGGCGCTTAAAATAGTCTGAACGCCAACACATGTGCATTGAGATAGATGACGTAGTTATCTTCTCATTGGTTTAAATATTAGTTTAAATGTTGGTTTAAATGTTCCCTCACTCATCTGGCAACAGTACACCTCTGTTAATCATTCGGATTTTAAAAATTAAAGAAAAACTGACCAATCCAATAATGTATTAAGGCCATACGGATTCAAAGTATGGATCCACCTTAGTTCTTTTTGTTTAAGTCTTTTTGCCCTGTCACCTCCTCTCAGCGATTTCAGTTCATGGTCAATCACTAGGCAGGGTAGATCTTGAAATTTATGTTGGAATGAGGCGCAATGACTTCTGAACTTCGATTCCGCTTTAGATTTGACTTGTGTTCACACATTCTCATCTTCAGATCTCTCGTAGACATGCCCATATATAACAAATTGCAGGGACAGATGATAACATAAATAATGAAAGTGGACCTGCAGTTCGTGAAAAAATTTAAATCATATTGTTTGTTATTAGATGGATTAGTGAAAATCTTTGTTTGAATTGTGATCTCACAGATACTACAGGAAAGGCATTTAAAATGACCCTTTACACTATTTTCAAATGTTTTCTTAAATTTTATTATGGAAGGACATAGAATTTCTTTCAAGTTGGAATTACAAGAAAACGCTATTCTAAGTCTTTTGTTTTCAAAGACCGGATGTAAATTCACAATTTCCCAATTTCTCCTAATAATCTGTGCTACAGAATGGCTTTTAGAGAAATATCATATTACATGTTTCAACATTATCTTCAAACTTATTTGATCTTTGTTCATCCAAAAGATGTTCTCTATTAATATATTTGGCGCGGCATCTGGCTTTATTCATCATGTGATTGGGGTATCCTCTCAATAAAAATTTCTCTTGTAGCTTTCTAGATTGTGACCTAAATTTGTTGATTTCTGAACAGTTTCTTCTGATCCTTACCATTTGAGAAAATGGTAAGCTTTCCTTTAGTTTCTTCAGATGGCAACTATCATATTTAAGGATTATGTTCTTATCAGTATTTTTTGTAAAAACTTTAGTGATAAAAGTTTTATCAACTTGACTTATGTCCACATCCAAAAAATGTATAGATGTTCACGATGACATCATGAAAAATTGAATATTTTTATTGCATGAATTAAGCCATGTTAGAAAAGATGTAAGTTCACATTCATTCCCTTTCCATAATAAAAAAAAAAAACCATCATCAATGTATCTGTGCCATGAATAGATTTTATGGCCAAAGGGAGAATTTTCAATCCATTCAATTTGGCAATGGATGGAGCAAATGTAGCTCCCATTGCTACACCGGAGAGTTGTAGGAAAAGATATTTTCCAAAAATGAAGAAATTCTCCTTCAAAGCTAATCTGGTTAATTTTAGCAAAAACTCCAGAGGGATCAGAAAAGGTCTTGGGGAAGAAAATAAAGCTTCTTTCACAATTTGTATCGCTGAATCTTGGGGGATAACTGTATAGAGAGACGTGACGTCTAGCATTACCATTATAAATGGAAAATCATCCACTGGAACAGATGTCAATATTCTTGGAAAATGAGCAGTGTCTTTGATATATGTGCTGCTTAGCATTATGATGTCCTTCAAAATGAAATCAACAAACTTACTTAATGGTTCGAGGAGTGAATTACGGGAGGAAATTATTGGACAGTCTGGGGGAGCATCAAGGTTCTTGTGAATCTTAGGTAGAAAATATAGTACAGGAACAATGGGATTTGAAGTAAAGAGAAATCTAGCATCTTTTTTAGTCAAAAATCCTTCTTGTGATCCTTCTTTGATTAATTTTTTGATAGTTCTCTGTAATCTTTTGGTGGGATCCAATTTAATCTGTTTATATACTGTTTCATCACTCAATTGTTTAAAGGCTTCCTTCATGTAGTCTTTATTTAGTACAACTACTGCACCGCCCTTATCGGCTTTCCTTAAAATAATGTTTTCATCATTGGCTAAATCTCTCATTGCTTTCCTTTGTTCTTTGTTTAGGCTGTTAAAGCCTTTTTGGTCTTCAAGACGTGCAATTTGTATATTTTCTACCTAAGATTCACAAGAACCTTGATGCTCCCCCAGGCCGTCCAATAATTTCCTCCCATAATTCACTTCTCGAACCATTAAGTAAGTTTGTTGATATCTTTTTGAAGGACATCTCTGTGGTTTTCCTAGGCCATTTTTAGTCAAAACAGGGCCTCAGTGGCCATTTTGGATTTTTCCAGATTTGATTTCAAAGTTATTTTTCATACTTGCCAGCTTCATTTTTGAAAGAAAACCATATGACTCCCCAGGGCAAGATGGGATGGATTCATTCGCAGTGGATGGCTGTCAGTTGTGCAGCCTTGTTTAATGTGCACTGTGGTCCGCAAGGAGGGGTGAGATTTGCTCGAATGCGGTGCCTTTGACCTCCAGGAAGGATCTTCAAGTGCCTTATGCCCTGACTCCTGCAAAATTGACATCTGGAGTCCCTGGGGAGTGCGCTGGCGGCGTTGTGGTAAACCGTAAGCACGGCTCCAGCAAAAAACCTCATAAATCTTCCAAACATTCCAAATCTGAGGTGCAGAAGTGGGTTCCTGCCACAGAGGATGGTTTTCCCCTGGAATTTGTGCAAATGCTTTATCAGGCATACTTAGTTAAAAAGTCCCTGCCTGTTTCCCTTCTACCAGCTTCTGTGCCAGTCATAGGGACCCCATCTTTCTTCTAGTCTTCCTGTGAGTGTGCCAAATACTCCATTCCTCTGCTTTCACAAGGCAGCTCTGCAGTGGCCATGGACATGACGAATTTGGCGGATCTCCAGGATCCGGGCCAGTGCGGAGCTTGTGATTTGGGGTAGAACCCCACTTTGTGCAGGTTCTTCAGACCCGCACACCTTGTGGATTTAATCTCTGATTCTCTGCAGGAATTGAAGTTACAGATGGAATAGCCATTCTCTGCTGAATGTTCCCTTATGAGTGATCAGAGGCCACAATCTGCCTCTTCCTGATCATCCTGATGTTGTCTGGATACTTACAGATATCTGTGAGACTTCTGAGGGTCCCTTGAAATGTGCTCGAGCCATGGCGGATGGCTTTAACAAGCCCTTTATGTCTCCAAAGGTGGATTCTTCAGTGGCGCATATCACCAAGCGCACATCTCTTCCTAGCGATTGGGGGGATGTGATCCTGAAGGATGTCCAGGACCAAGACGTGGATTTTATCCTTAAGCGTCTGTTTGATTCGGCTGTGGCTTGAGTCAAAGCAGAGATGGCCTCTTCTTTCGTGGCTTGGGCATGCTACTCCAAGCTGTGTCTTGATCCTGACACTGGTGCTTCGGGATTTGGATTTTCTCATCTCCGGCATGGATTACAAGGCTAATGCCCTCTACGACATCTTGAACATTTTCGCCAAGCATGGCGTCTATTCTGTTTTGGCTTGCAGGATGCTCTGGATCCAGCAATGGTCTGGTGATTCATCTTCTAAAGCTACTTTAAGCCAGTTGCCCTTCAAGGATCAGCTCCTGTTCGGTAAAGGTCTGGGTGACCTTGTGGCAGTGTTCAAGATCATAAACCCAAGGCATTACCTGGGAGCAGGTCCTGCCCTTCTGGCCATTCAAATTTTCTTTCCTAAAATACCTCTCTTAAATACTCTTTTCTTAAATATAACTTTGTCAAGGAGACATGGCAGTTAAAGTCCTCTTCCTTGTCTTTAGTCTACTTTTAGTATGTCAATACTCGCAAAGAGGAAGGAGCCTCAGATCCCTGTGTGTTGTGAAATATGTTAACTGAACAACCGCACTGGAAAGGGAAAAATCCTCACTGGCTCCATCCCCCTCCTGCCTGGTAGAGTTTGTTCAATGCTAACTCACACTTCAAGTGTACTTCTTCAAGTTTTTTTAGAACCAAAAGCATAAAGGTAATGCAAAGAACTTAGCTCAGGCAGGGTGACTTAATCAGGTTGAACTGCAGGCATATTAATTCAAATTTTTATCCCTTTTGGCGTTCTCGCCCGTACCCGGGCCCTTCCACAGGGTTTCTAATCATCTGCCAGACCGTACTTTGGCAGATCTCACCGTCAGCAGTCTGCGGCAAGTCGACCAGCGGCTGCTGCCAACAAACAGTTCTGATGCCAGGCCGCTGACTACTCTTCCACATCGGGGAGCGGTTTTCGGCCTTTCTGGTGGAATGGGAGGCCATTACCTTCGACCGCTGGGTTCTGGAGGTTTTCCGAGATGGTTTCAAGTTGGAGTTTCTCTGTCTTCTGACCAAGTATTTTCTGGATTCCCCTGCTAGCCGCCCCGAGAAGGTGATTCGGATGCAGGCCACAGTCCGCAGACTTTTGGATATTGTGGCCATAGAACCCGTGCCAGAGCAAGGATACGATTGGAGAACAATGCAGCCCTGAAAGTTCCTCGATTCCACATGGAGACGGTGTGCTCGGTGATTGCATCAGTGACGCCTGTAAAGTTTGTTAGTGTAGCCCCCACAATATTAGGTGGTAGGGGTTAAGTGAGAGGCGCCCTTACAAACGCCAGGTCCCAGGTTCAGTTCCCTCACGGAAGATTCACCAGGAAGTAGAATCAAAAAGGCACAGCCAGAGGTGATTGCATAAAGAATATATTATAGAAATAGGCTTACAGAAAATTAATATTTCTAAGCATTACAATTAATGAGAGAGCAACGCAGTTTCCCTGCCTTACAGAGTTCAGAGGAAAAGAGAGACATAGAAGCCTGAAGTTCCAGGGAAAGGCAGAGAGAGAGAAAAGGGGGATAGGGTGATAGTCCAAGCTTCGTGTTCCATAGATAAAGAGAAGGATAGACAGAGAAAGAGAGAGCTCAAGAAAAACAAGAGAGGACCAGAGTGCCAAGAGCCAAGAGATAGAGATTTTGTGTGTTGCAGAGAGGAGGCTTTTATAGCTTGGAATCTTATTCTGAATATAGAAAACTATTGAGCTTCAATAGAAGTTAAATCTCCCCCTCCTTAGTAAACTTGTGCTAGACAGCCGAAGAATAGGCTATGGTCAAATGTAATTTCCAGTATGCCTCTGACAATAGTTTCTGATTAACTTTAGTTATCTGTGCACCTGGACCCATTGTCCTAAGCACCCTCTTAATCAGACATTAACACCTTTTAGCTAATCATGATTTAATCAGGGCTACTTAAAACAGTCTTTTTGGGTTATATGAAACAGTCTACTAACACTCAGGGTCCATCTGCATTCACATGCCAAAGTCAGATTGATATAATTTTCCATAGGCCTTTGCTGACATAAGTAATGCCAACTGAAAATGCTGAATGCTAGCGATAGCTATGCTGACATCTCCCATACTTTTTTTATTTTTATTCTTTGAAATGAGGGTAAGCTTGTGGTACCCTTCTATAAACAGCCAGTCTGCATTTCGCAGATGCCTCGCTTACCTCCAACAGCACGTCCCCTGTCCTGCAGAATCTCCAAGCTAAGAAGATAAACAGTTCCCATTATGAGTTCAAACCTCTGTCTTAGGTTGTATAGTCCGTCATCTGGGCGGCGACCCCAGTATGCTTATATCTTACCCGTCGTTGAGCGATTGAACGGTGCATAAGGGATGCAGGAAACTTTTTCAGGAGGTTTAGGCATAAAAGGTACCAAGATGTCATGAGAGAGTATGGGATATGGGATAATATTATATCTGACCCTGGTAATGCAATGCAATATATAGGCCATGCCAAATTAAAACCAAATTGGAACCAAATTAGTCAAATTAGCAAGTGTCAGAGAAGACACTGGAAATACATGTATAACTGCCTTAAAAGTTAGAAGGAACTTTGTATAATATGCGTTGTAAAGAAATGTACATGTGTTTCACTTTACAGCAAAGGAAAATCATAATAATACATAGCAACATTTGTACAATAATTAAGATAATGAGAGGATGAATTAAAACATTAAATACGTGGTTTGCAGTGGGCGAATACCCAAAGAAAAGTTCCCAAACTGAGACATGAGCGTCTCGTAGCAAATTTTCTACAGTTTGTGCAATCTGTCCATTTTCAAAAGTGATAGTATGATTCACTTCTTTGGAGGTTTTCTTAAGTTGTTCAATGTAGACATGGATTTCAGTAAAGTTCAGCAGCTTTTGAAATATCTCGTTGCCCATACCAAGAGGTAGTGGATGTACAGCATATGAAATAAAGTCTGGAATGTCCATAGAATCATTAGTTACCAGAGGTGTGGAGTAGGTTGTCCCATTAATGGTGATGGAGGACAGAGGTGAATGACTACACCAGGTATTGTTCAGTAAATAGGTTGAACTGTACAGCAAAGCGTTCTTAGGAAGGTGGCTGTCATGAATCCGGGGATCCAATGAACAGGAAACATTTTGTGGAAAGAATAGGTGAAAACAAAAATGTCCAGCTCCAAGGTAGTACAACGTGTGTGAAGAAGTAGAGGAGTAGGAGATCTTTGTGGATAGGGAGCAGGAGGATGAATTAGTCCAGCAGGAAGTGACAGTCTCTTTAAACTGATGAGGTTCACACTTGAAATGAAATGGTGTCTGCACACAGAGTGAGGGATCCATTGGCTTAAATGAAGTCCAGGGATCATCCAGCGGTAGTATCCATGTGATGCGATCCAAAGGATATAAAAGCATATTATCAAGCTGCACACCAATATTAACTACAGGATAAATAACTGTGTGGTGTCCTGACCATGGGATCAAAGTAAAGATAGAGCAGCGGTCTCAAACATGCGGGCCGCATGTGGCTCTCCAGGTTCTATTTGCGGCCCGCGGTCTGGAGGCCATCATTCTCTTCCTTTTGGAGCAGCAGCCGGCTCATTCGCTCAAATCCGCGGGTTGGCGGCTCCTTGCGCTATCCACTCCTGCATCGGAAGCCTCTCTGATGTCACAACATCAGAGAGGCTTCAGACGTAGGCACGGATCTCGCAAGGAGCCGCCACCCGCGGCTTTGAACGAACGAGCCGGCCAGACACGCTGCTGCTCCAGTGGCATACCAAGGGGGAGGCGGTCCACTGTTCTCTTCCCTGCAGGGCCGACCAACTCTGGCGGCCCAACGTCAATTCTGACGAGAGGATGTTCTGGCTAGCCAATCGCTGTCTGGCTGCCCGGAATGTCCTTTCCGACGTTAGAATTGACATCGGACAGCGAGAGTTGGTCGGCCCCGTGCAGAAGAGAAGCAGGGAGATGGCCTGTTCCCGATAACGGCAGCAGCAGCAGCCTATTCCGCGGCAGCTGTGGCATGGGGGAAGGCAGGAAAGAAGGAAGAAATAAGGTGGGGTGGGGACAGGGAGCCAGAAAAAAAAGCAAAAAATGGGGCACGGAGGTAGGAAGGAAGAAAGAAGGAGGGAGGACAGGGAACCAGAAACAAAGCAAAAAATGGGGCACGGAATCAGAGAAAGAAAGAAAAAGTTGGGGGAGGGAATGAGGTCTGGAGGAGAGGAAGCATACAGGAGGCTGAAAGAAGGGAAGAAGTATTGGATGCACAGTCAGAAGAATAAAATGCAACCAGAGACTGATGAAATTACCAAAGGTAGGAAAATGATTTTATTTTCAATTTAGTGATTGAAATGTGCCAGTTTTGAGAAAGAAAAGATATTGAACTTTAAATGTGAGTGCTGCAGAAAAAAATAGAGTACTTGGAGGGCCGCAGAAAAAAATAGTTAATGTCTTATTAAAGAAATGACAATTTTGCATGAGGTAAAACTCTTTATAGTTTATATATCTTTCCTTTTAACTGTTAAAAGAAAGTTTTATAAACTATAAAGAGTTTTACCTCATGCAAAATTGTCATTTCTTTAATAAGGCATTAACTATTTTTTCTGCGGCCCTCCAAGTACCTACAAATCCAAAATGTGGCCCCGCAAAGGGTTTGAGTTTGAGACCACTGAGATAGAGCATCCTTGTGGTGTATAGATTGGAACCCTCACTGTCTACCAATCAGGTGCGCTATAGCAAAATCAAGTACTTTGGTACTAGCCATCTGGAGCAGAGACAGGGGCCAGTGGCCTAACTTAGCTGTGATTAGAATTTCTTTTAGGATAGTAATAAGCTCGATCTGTACTTAATCACAGGCCATAGCCCTGGAAATATTTTTTCCCAACCTATATTCCTCATGTGCTAAGGTCACAATTTTATGTTCTATAATGGGTGAAATAAGAGCAAATGTGTCAACAATTACATTGGATAATTTAGAGGAAGCTTCATTAATAATATGCTGTGAGGTGAATCCATCAGAAGCATGTTGAGAGGTGGATCCCATCTTATTGCGTAGTACCTCTATATCAATTGTATTAAGAGCACCTAGTGCAGTTCCTGTGCCACCTAGAATAGTGTCCAATAATTCACGTTTATTTCTATGTTGCGTGGTTTGGGCTGTACCTGACTGCATGTCAAACCAAGTATTCAGCATATGTATGTGGTTAGCAACAAATTGCGAGCAATTTGGGTATCTATGATTAACTAAAAACAATTTTGGAAATAAATGCCAAGTAAGGAAATGGTATTCTACATCATATAAAACATCATGTGGTGCATCATATTTAACCTGAAAGGGCTTTCCTTCCTGAAACATATTGATATCAGAAAGGTAGAGTACAGGAGGGGCTGAGATGGGAGGAGGGGGGATAGTAGGAAAGCAAGATACATCAAAAAAGAAAGACGTCTCAGTAATGTGTTGTTGGTTATTCTGGACCCATGTATACGGAATCTTCCAGTTACCGCTATCCTGACAGGAGATATTATACAGAATAAAGGCAGGGGGCCCTAGAAAGTACTTCTCTGGGGGTGCTTTTAGTTCCTGTGTTCTTTCTAAAGAAGTGGGGACAGGAGGTGCCCACTTTACTTGGGTGATATTTACTGAGTAGAACACTGGCTTGTCCTGTACAGAACAAAAACTTAATATGACAAGGTCGGTTCCTTCAAGAAAAGGTGGGGGTATTTCTTGATAGCGATATACCCCATCTGTGGATTTTGCCCAACCGATTGTGCATATTCGAATGATAGTTCCTGTAATGATACTTGGGTAAAGGAGAGCATATACAAGAATAAAAGGGAACCGTGCCATCCTAAAACTAACTCTAAATTTAAACAAATTAACTAGTACTTACTACTGGAAAAATGCAATAAGCAAAATAATTTCTACTACGTATTTACATAACTATTGTACTCCTGTTCTATAGATAGGGCTCATCAACTATGCAGCAGGAGTGAATAATATAGTTACCAATCTCTTGTGACTTTTCCTCATCCAATGCAGCTGTCCGTGCTGTCTTCAAAGCAGCTGTCCGTGCTGTCTTCATGTGAAATCTGAAAACAGAGACTGATAAATACATTACCCATATGGTTTCAACTGAGTGATGTGTTTCCAGCATTGCTGGTTGTTAGGCATTAGAATTTGGTAAAGGCTTGGGCCTAGGGTATCTGTTATTAAATGTGGTCCATCCCATTTTGCTGTCCCAAAGGGAAGGTTAGGTCTGGGGTTCAAGAGCATGACTTTGCTCCCGACCTTGAGGGGCCTTAGGTCAGAACCTTTTGCATATATTTCCTTTAAATAATCCCTAGACTTTTCTGTGTTAGCCAGCACAGTAGTCTGTATTTCTTTCAGATGTTCTTGCAGGGATTTCATCCATTCATTAGCCAGAATTACTGTCTGGTCCTCTGGAAGGAAAGGACACATGTGACAAACCCAGCACCAGCACTAGTTTTGCCCTAATAGGATCCGGTGCAGAAGAGCTGACCAGATTGATTCTGGCGCTCAACTTGAGGCTGACCTCCCTTGCCCCTATGATAAGAGCAATAGTGATCCGGAGCAGAGGCAGGCAGACTGGCAACAGCAGCCTCCAGTCTATAATGTAGCTAGAAAAGCCACAGAGAAACTGGCTGCACCTAGAAAACCCAGGCAGGGAAAGGCTGCCTTAGAACCAAACCCCATCCCCCTCTACAGGCTGAAGGGGATTGGCTCTGAGCTGTTTAAAAGCAGGCTGAGACAAGCAGGAGGAGAAGGAGGAGGGGCGAGTGACCAGGGTGAGTCACTCCCACAGCCCAAGGCGAGGCAGGAGCCGTGGAGCCAAGCAGCAGAGACAACAGTTCCAGATTGGCCCATGCAGGAGGTGGAAGAAATCCTCCCCACCTCAAACTTCCAGATTGTGTGGAAAGCATGGAGGTACAAGTTGCTGGTCCTATGTTAGAGAGCCAGACAGAATGTATGGACATTGAATGAAGGAAGTGAGTAACTGGGAAACAATTAGTGTTTTGTGTTTTTTTTTTCTCTTTTTCTTGTGCTTTCCTTCTGTGCAAGACAAGCCTGAAGAATGTGCTATGTGTTTGGGCTTTATAATGATTTTTGGTTTAAGGATTATACTTACCTGAATTCTAACTATTGGATTTACTTAAAGCCAAGTTTGAGAACAAGAAACTAAAGGTGGAATATTTAAGTTTATGTTTGATCTTTGGAAATCCTGCTGTGGCTCCCGTTCCTGAGAAGCTAATTAGCTTATCTCCCTCAGCTGTTTGTTTTTGCCTTCACGAGGTAGCTGAAGAAAAGCTGAGCTGTTTGCAAGGCTGTGCTGTAGCTTATTGCCTAAGGAGGTATTCAATATTGTTTATAGCAAGGGTTTATTCTAAACTTTACATGACTGCTGAAATCTTCTGTTGCATGCCTCTAACCATTATTGCTGGGAGAAAATTTGAATTGTGTGTGAACACCATTATAAGGCATTCCTGAATCAGAGTACAAGATCTCATGAAAAACCAACTACATGAGATTGCGTTTTTTTTTTTGTATATCTTTATTTTTGCAATTGACTTTATTTGGAATGAAATGCAAAAGTGACTTTGTTTTATGTTTCATCTTTTTGACCACTGTGTCAGAATAAACATCCTATTCTTACTTGAAGAACGTGGTTTGACTAGTGGTATTTTGGGAAACCCTTACTTACCTTGTCTCTCCCAGGCCTAGGCAGTTGCCTAGGGCCAAATGAAAAGTCCTGAAGATACCCTGGTTAGAGGGAACACGCCAGAATCCCGGTGTTTGTCACACGATAGCTCTGTGCTGAAGATTGTGACAAACAACAGATTTTCCCACCGTGGCATTGGCCTTTCCATTAAGGCTTCATAAGGTGCAAAACCTGTGGACTTATAAACATTAGCTCTGATACGCATAAGGACCAAAGGGAGTACCTGATCCCAGTTTTTTCCAGTCAGATTCAGCATAGGGCTGAGATGGGCCTTAATGGTCTGGTTCATTCTTTCTACCTGCCCTGCTGCCTGGGGGTGGTATGGGATGTGTAAATTGCTGTTCAATGCCTAGAAACTCAAACAATTCTTTGATAAGCTGGGAAACAAAAGCAGGGCCATTGTCGGAGTCAATGGTTTTTGGGATTCCCCATCTTGCAAAAAATTGCATAGTTAGAATTTCCGCTGTGGTCCTGGCTGTCTGATCTGGTACTGGGAATGCTTCTACCCAATGTGAAAATGAATCAACCACAGTCAGTAAAAATCTGTTTTTCCTAGCAGTTAAGGGAAGAGGACCCACATGATTTATCTGCACTCTCTCAAATGGACCACGTGGCGGTGCTCTCATCAACTGTCCCGTTTTCTTTTTGGGCTGTCTCCCAAAGGAGGCACAGATGATACAGGAGGAAATATGATCCTGTATGTCATGTTTCATTTCTGGCCACCATACCAACATATCCAAGATAGACAGCATTTCATCCTCTTTGGGGTGTTCCATGGGACCTGCACCATGAACCCAATGCATCCAGTCTTTACCTTGAGGTCTGGGGATAGCTATAACTAAGCCTGCCTCCCTTTTCACATATAGAATGTCTTTCTGAATAGTGAGTGTGATAAAGGGTGTGTGCTGGTATATGTTATCAGAGGTATCTTGTATTAACTTCCTCAGATTGGAGAGTTCAGGGTCCTTTTTCTGCAGAGCTATGAAATAGTCTGGAGGTACCACATGATCGTAATCTGTGGAACAGGTAGCAATGGCTACCATACGAGTCTGTTCATACCAGGGCCATACGGGGCCCACATGACATGCTTCTTTGGCTAGCGAGTCAGCTAGTGTGTTGCCCTTTACCAAAGGACCTTTCTTTCTGTGAGATTTCACTTTAATTAAGTGTACTCTCTGAAACATCTCATTCAATTCCTGTGCCATAGCCCACAATGATGAATGTTTTACAGGTGAACCGTCAGTTGATTTAAAGTTATTAACTAGCCACCACAGCAACAATGCAACAGCACTTCTAAAAACATAATCAGAGTCTAAAATAATCTTCATTTCTGAGTGGGATTCATGGTATTGCTGCAGACATGCTACAAACGCAGCCAGTTCACAGTACTGTGCCGAAGCAGAACCACATGAATACTGTCTCTGCAGAATCACTTGGTTAGCAGGGTCTAGTTGTAACATTGCAAAAGCTGCTAATCGCCTGCCTCCCTCACACTGGCTACTGCCATCAATATATACTGTAGGAAGAAAAAGGAGATATTTTGTCCACTATTAGTTCTTTAAAGATCATGTGATTAGGGGCACTGGGGGAGGACTGACACTCATGTGGTTGCCCATCCAGTAGGATTCCTGCAACCTGTACATTAGGCTGTTTCAGAAGTTCAAACTTTACATTCTGTGCCTGCAACATCAGGGTCCACTGGACTATTCTCTCTGTTCTAATCTTGCTGAATACTAACTTCCCCTCCACAATGAATTTAAGTGGGTTATGGTGGCTACATATGTATGTAGTTTGAGCCCCAATGATGTAGGTAAATTTCTGCATGGCAGCATATGCAGCCAGTGTATGCTTTTCACAGAGACCCATTTTGAGTTCTGGAGAAGTGATAATTCTGGAAAAGAAAGCAATTGGACGATCCATTGCACCTAGGCGCTGTGTTAATGCTGCACCTACACTATTCTCCCCAACAACAGGATAAAGAAAAAAAATTTGTGTGTGATCTGGGTTGGCAAGGACAGGAGCTGAGGTTAAAATGTGCTTAAGCTTGGTGACAGCATCTGTATGCTCCTCTTCCCACACATAGTCTTTACTTTTCAGCAGGGAGTAGAGTGGGGCTGCTACCTCAGCATAATTATGTATGAATTCACGGCAGAACCCTGTGAGCCCTAGAAATGACTGGAGTGATTTCTGATCTGTAGGAAGTGGCAAGTTCTGTATCAGTTCTACCCTCTGAGAATCCACAGACTTACCATCCTGGCCAATGGATACTCCCAGAAAGGAGACTTGTGGTTTGCATAGCTGAGCCTTGGTAGGATTAACTTTAAGGCCAGCTTCTAAGAGAGCTGTTAGAACCTCCCTTACATGTGCCCAATGTGTAGATTCATTCTCAGACTGAATTAAAATGTCATAAACATATTGTATCACATTTTCTCGGCATGATATGCGTGCCAGGACATTGTACATATATTTATGAAAAATTGCTGGTGAATTTTTATATCCCTGGGGTAGAACTGTCCATGTATATTGTTTATTCAGCCATTGAAATGCTGTTTTGTACTGGCATTCAGTGGCCAAGGGCAGACTCCAAAAGCCATTAGAAATGTCCAAGACAGAGAAAAATTTGCATTTGGGGTTCAATTTAGAAATCATTTCAGGGTAAGAGGCAACCACCGGTGCTACGGATTTGGAGACCTGATTTAGGGCCCGGAAGTCTATAGTAAGCCTGAATGAGCCCCCTGGTTTGACCACTGGCCATGCTGGAGAATTGCAGGTGGAAGAGATAGGTCTGATCAGACCCCTCTCCTCTAGTACCTGTACAATCTGAGTTTCTTGTTCTATGGCTTGATGAGGTACTGGATATTGCTTTTGTGGTGGGGGGTCCTCACCCTCTAACAGAATTTCAGTTTGCATTCTCCCACAATCTAGTTTGTCTTGTGCCCAAACTGGAATATCTGCCACCTCTGAGGGAATTCCACTAAGGTCATGTAGCTGAGCTGCTTTAGTGCACTGAGTAGCTAATTGCATGGGAATGACCTCATGAACTAAAATTTTAGAAGCATTTGGGCTTCCTGTACCTTGCCACAATGTAAGGTTACCCATATCGACAACCAGGTCTAACTGGTTGAGGACATCAATTCCCAGTATTTCTTTGTCTGTACTCACTATAGTGGGGGCAGTAATTTCTAAAATGTCCTGGCTCTGTTCATTTTGAACCGGGATGCCCCATTTCACAGGGATAGCAACACATTTTGAAGCTGTGTCATTTATACCCTGAATCTCATACATTTCTACATTTTTCTGATCTCCAATAGGAGGTGCTCTGTTTGTAAAACTGATTCCAGCCCCTGTATCAATCAAAGTTAATTTATCCTGACCCTCTATGGTAGTATTAACATTGGGGCGGCCACAAGTGTCCAAAATCAAAGGTGCCACATACCTCAAGCTGAATTCTGAGTCTGACTTCTTTCCCTTATCCTGCATCTCCAAAAGTGAGTCCACAGGTAAGTGAAAGGAGTCTGGCTGGGCTGTGAAGGCCTGAGTCACCTTGGCATTCGGACACAGAGAGTCAGAACATCCCTATGGACTAGCACTGTTTTTCCTAGCTGTTAAATCACTTTTTACTCTGTCCAATTCTATCTGTATTGTGTGACGATCCTGTTCCCATTTAATTTTCTCTTTTTCTAATCTTTCCTTTTGGTCTTAGAGTTCATGGAAAGGAATGTAAGTGGAGGAGTTTCTGTAACTACATCTGCCATGCCCTCTATTTCCTGTGTGGTGTTTTATTGTATTGGGGTGCTCCCTCAGCACGCCACCTTCTAGCTTCTGAGACTGAAATAATTTGAGCTGGCTGGGTCTTCCACACAGACCCAATCCTGAGCAGTAAAGTGTCAAAAGGCGTAGTTTTAGGGTCCTCCGAGAACAACAGAAGGTGTTTAATAATCTCGAGAGATAATAATTCTAATAGGAATTCTTTATGTTCTCTCTGACCATAATCTGAAGAAATGGGCCAGTGTTCATTCTCTTTAAGTACAGCATGTATTACCCACACTCTATATGCAAACTGCTCTAGTGTATCAGTTGGCAGGGGTGAAAGAGTTCTAAGTACTTGCAAAGAGGTGCAGCGAAATAGTTGTTCGATGCCCATCTTTAAAAATTGGTATGGATGAAGAAGAGATCCAAATTTATAATAATGTGGACCCAGGGCTAGGTGCATAAGCTTATCAAAATCTGCATTGTTCCTTTTGTATTTCCCTAGACCCCAGTGAATCAGTATGTCAGTAGCCCATTTGCACCATTCATTTATGTTAAAAGGCACAGGACCCACTTTCTCCACTATTATTTTAATGTCACTATCTTTCATATGTCCCTGCAGTACTACTGTTACTGGAGCTGTGTCACTTATAGGGGTACTATTGGTATTGCTCTGGCCTGGTAATGAATTTTCCTCACTTTCGTTTGTCGATTCTTCTTGTTCTACATCTGTAGCTAGTTTACCTTTTCGTTGGCCTACTACAAAAACAGTGTTTTGTTTTTCAATAAACTGACTGCATGGATTATAGGGTGAATGATAGGGTGAATGTTGCACTGGTGCAGACAGCAGAATCTGTGAGGAGACAGCATGAACCTGTCCCTGTGAGGCACATTTTGACTTTAAATACTTTAATTCTGCCTTGGCCTCTTCTAATTGTTCATTTACAGTTAAAAAGGAATTTGTAGCTTGAACAATTTGGGTTCTTAGCATGGATATATTAATTTGTGCCTCATCTAAGTCTTTGGACAGCTGATGGCACTGAGTGTTCAAGTCAGTATTTTCTTGTCTTATGCTACGAAGTCCTCTACATAGCCCCTGAATAAAAAGGCATTTTTGTTTATTTGTTTTCTTTCTAAACTCCTGAGAATGAGAAACCATTTGTTTCTGAATATCGTGCCATGTGTTTTCTGGAAAATTACCCTCATATGGACCCCCTTTCTTGTCAAAATATTTGTGTACAATATCTGTGAGTTCTTGAAAATCAAAAGGGTTCATATTTGAGGCTGCAATCTGCCTTGGTACATGGGCCTTGCTCATATATTTATATGGCCTTCTAAATGTCCCTGTCTGTGTGTAGCCTTTGAGATTGAAATGCTCCCACTGATGAAGGAGGGAGACTTTAGTTAATAGGTAGAAAATCGAGGTAAAGAGTGTTAGGCAAGAGTCATTGGCATAAATAATACACTTATGCCCACACTTGCCCACACTGGTTACTACCTGAAATTTACAGGCAGAAGTTTAGCAGGAAAAAATATAAGAAGTCTGTTAGAAGAGCAGAGGTGTCAGCTGCCAGTTCCAGTCCAGTGTGCACTGGGCCTTTCACCAGGGCAGAGACTGATAAGAAATAGAATTAAAAGCACAAGGTAAAAAAGTAAAAGTTATTAGTACAGATGTGGCGTGTCTTAATTGAGTGACTGTTTTCACTTTGAACCCTGCTTTTCTTCAGAGCAGCTCAAATATTCTTAAATGCAATACCCTAGCAAGCTTATAATAGCAAATCATACAATGCAAACTGGCACAGGTAACACTACAAAGCCTTTTGATAGTAAAATCTCACCAAATATAAAACCCAAAATATTACTGAAACTTTTCACAAGTGTGTCATCCAGTCTAAAACAATTTAAGGGTTCCAGAAGGTCTTTTGATTTCTATCTCACTTTGTCTATCAATCAAAAATACAAAGTCTATTGATAAGTAAAATCTCACCAAGTATAAAACCCAAAATATTACTGGAACTTTTCACCAGTGTGTCATCCAGTCTAACGTACAATCAATCTAAGGGTTTTCCAAGGTCTTTTGATTTCTATCTCACTCTGTCTATACTGCACAAGGTCTTTTGAATGGAAAATACCATCTCTCATCTTGTCTTAGGCAGCTAATAATCATATTGCATAGTGCATACAAGGAGAAAAAAAAAATTGAATTCTATTTACCCAAATGAAATCAGGAAGGACTGAGACGAGTCCCCAAAATGCAAGGTTTGTTAGTGTGGCCCCCACAATATTAGGTGGTAGGGGTTAAGTGAGAGGCGCCCTTACAAACGCCAGGTCCCAGGTTCAGTTCCCTCACGGAAGATTCACCAGGAGTAGAATCCAATAGAGAATGACACGGGGAAAAAATTTGTCCCCGTCACCGGCCGACTATCCTCTGCACCGCCCCGTCACCGCCATTCCCTTCACCGCCCCGTCACCGCCACCGCCATCCCTTTCACCGCCCCGTCACCATCACCGCAGCATGCATAAAAGCCTCAAACAGGTATGATTTTATATACTTATCTTTATTAACGTATAAAGGAAACATTCTTTACAACTTTACAACTTAGTTAACTATACAAAAACAAAACACAACCTGTACTTTTAATTGTCCTTATTTTTTAACCCGTAGATGAACAACAAATCATCCACAATCTCTGGATTCAGTCTAGTTCTCCTTTCTTCCACAGTCCTTCCTGCAATAGAGAATACCCTCTCTGAAGATGTGCTGGTAGCTGGAATGCACAGTATCCCTCGTGCAACTTTTGCTAATTTTGGCCAGCATTCTTGTTTATTTCTCCAAAATCTTAAAACATCAGCATCACTACTGTATATAATATTAATTCATTATGGTAACCACAAAATTAAAAGAAACACAAAGCACACTGTATGCAGAGAAAATATTAATTAATATTTGTTTCAAAGAGGTCAAGACAGATGACTAAAATATGCAATGTCACTTCAGAAACAGCTATAGAAAAATAGACAAATATAATGCAAAATATAGATAACTGATATAAATTCTCAAAACTGACACATTTGATCACTAAATTTAAAATAGTCATTTTTCATACAATTTTTCTATCACTAATCTTCCCCCACCCCATATATATTCCGCAGGTTTTCAAAGAGATCAAGGCAGATGATTTTATGCAATGTCACATCAGGAACAACTATACAAAAATAGACAAATATACCCCCCCTCCCCTTTTACTAAATCGCAATAGCGGTTTTTAGCGCAGGGAGATGCGCTGAATGCCCTGCACTGCTTTCAATGCTCTTAGGCTCCCTGTGCTAAAAACCGCTATTGCGATTTAGTAAAAGGGGGCCATTGTGCAAAATATAGACAGCAGATATAAATTCTCAAAACAGACACATTTTGATCACTAAACTGAAAATAAAATCATTTCTCCCACAAGTGGACATGCTCTATGGCTGCTTTAACTGTAAGGCGCCTGAATCTAAGGCTATATTCTACCATTCTGTAATGGAACCTGGGAGCCCATTCACTGCTATAGAATAGGCGTTCCCTGTACAGTCTCAGGGTGCCTACGAGGAAGAACCCACTTGGAAAATTGCCCCTTATTTTTTAAGGATTATAAAAATAGAAGCAATAATATGAAAAACAAAACCCAGCCTTAAAACAGGCTGAATTAATTTGTGAACCATTATTTAAAGGATACTCAGAAAAAAGATTGTTTTCCCTTAACTTAAATGAAATAAACATATTCCTATCCATCATTTGACTATAGCTAAGGGCAAAAGAACCTCATAGAGCTGCAATGAAATAGAAAAGTGATTTTGTTTTACTGTAATCTCTGCATTAAGTAGATTTGCACACCCCAAGCTCCTTAAATCTTGATGCACTTCTAGCTTTTCCTGTATCAGACTTTGCAAGGTTAATAAATGGAGCATTCTTCTGCCTGCCAGTTAAAGGATGAAAAAAAAAGAAGCCTATAAAGTTCAAATCACAGCTTGACTAAACTCGAACTTTTTTGATTTCATTCTTCCTGGCTGACCACAATAAACACCAAGGTTGGGGGAAGGGGTAAAACGCGGACCTGACGGACCTCGCGGATCTAAACCTGTACCGCCTTAAAAATCTGAGGTCTGTGTTGGTCCGTGTCCGTGGCGAGAGCAAGCAGAATCAGGTCCGACGTCCGTGCGTTTTTTTTTCCTCAAATGGTATACCACTACACTTGCTGCTTTTACTTGCTTCGGGCCTTCCTCGTTGCCGGGACCTGCCTACTTTCTGTTTCCGCGAAGGCAGGACCCGGCAGCGAGGAAGGCCCGAAGCAAGTAAAAGCAGCAAGTTGTAAGCTTCCATCTGGGGCTCTGTTGTGTGCGTGCTGGCTTCCCTTCTCTTCCCTCCGAAACCAGAAGTAGCGTCCCGGGGGGGGGGAGGGGGGAAGAGAAGGGAAGCCGGCACGCACACGATAGAGCCCCGGCCCGGAGGGAAGCTTACAACTTGCTGCTTTTACTTGCTTCGGGCCTTCCTTGCTGCCGGGTCCTGCCTTCGCGGAAACAGAAAGTAGGCAGGATCCGGCAACGAGGAAGGCCCAAAGCAAGTAAAAGCATGCTGGCAAAAAAAGGCAGGCATCAAACAAAATTTTCGGCGGCAAGTTAGCCCGGGAAGGAGCATCGGCGGCATGGGTGGTCATCTAAATCAGCCGGGGAGAACACTTACTTGTACCTGACGAAGTGAAACGAGTGAATCCAAGCAAGGCAGCGACTGCAAACAAAATTCAAATCCTGGGCTCGGCTCCGAAATCCAATCGCTACTGCTGTACTACAACCCATTAAATATCAGGTGTGGCAGTAGCAATTGGTCCTCTTCTTTGAGCAAAAAGAACTGACCAATGAAGAGCCTGTATATTAGGGGGCGGAGTCAATGCGGCAACGTGCAAGTTGGGTTGAGGAGACAGACCACGCGGAGACAAACATGGCCGCCGGAAAAAATCTGACACCCGGTCCCGAACCAAAGACTCACGGTGAAGACAAGGTAAATAGCGGTACATAGAAGGGGGTACATTTGCCTGCGGGGACAAATCTTTTCACCGTTTTTGCGGGCGGTGAAAACTTTTGTCCCCGTGTCTGCGGCGATTTGGCTATGGAGTCAACATAGCCCGCAGCCAAACCGCAGCCACGCCGCGGCTCCCTGCGGGGATCGCTCCCCGTGTCATTCTCTAGAATCCAATAAGAAACACAGCCAGAGGTGATTGCATAAAGAATATATTATAGAAATAGGCTTACAGAAAAGCAATATTTATAAGCATTACAATTAATGAGAGAGCAACGCAGTGTCCCTGCCTTACAGAGTTCAGAGGAAAAGAGAGACATAGAAGCCTGAATTTCCAGGGAAAGGCAGAGAGAGAGAGAAAAGGGAGATAGGGTGATGGTCCAAGCTTCGTGTTCTATAGATAAAGAGAAGGATAGACATAGAAAGAGAGAGCTCAAGAGAAACAAGAGAGGACCAGAGTGCCAAGAGCCAAGAGATAGAGATTTTGTGTGTTGCAGAGAGGAGGCTTTTATAGCTTGGAATCTTATTCTGAATATAGAAAATTATTGAGCTTCAATAGAAGTTAAATCTCCCCCTCCTTAGTAAACTTGTGCTAGATAGCCGAAGAATAGGCTATAGTCAAATGTAATTTCCAGTATGCCTCTGACAATAGTTTCTGATTAACTTTAGTTATCTGTGCACCTGGACCCTTTGTCCTAAGCACCCTCTTAATCAGACATTAACACCTTTTAGCTAATCATGATTTAATCAGGGCTACTTAAAACAGTCTTTTTGGGTTATATGAAACAGTCTACTAACACTCAGGGTCCATCTGCATTCACATGCCAAAGTCAGATTGATATAATTTCCCATAGGCCTTTGCACACATAAGTAATGCCAACTGAAAATGCTGAATGCTAGCAATAGCTATGCTGACAATGCCGTGGGAGTTTCTAGCCTCCCTGGATCTGACAGAGGTAGATCTCCACATTGCCATTTTCCCGGACCACCAGAAGTACCTGCGATTCCATATTCTGGGGTGACATTTCCAGTTTGCGTCACTACCCATTGGGGTGGCAACAGCACCCCAGACCTTCACCAAAGAGATGGTGCACTCCATAGGTGTCCTTATTCACCCATATCTGGACGACTGGTTGATCAGAGCACCCTCTCTGCCCGAGGGGCATCAAGCTGTCTTATCAGGTGGTACTGTTGCTGCAATGTCCGGGTTGGGTGACCAACTTAAGAAAAAGTCATCTCGAGCCCACCCAGGATTTGGAGTATATGGGAGTTCGGTTTCACATAGGTCCGAACAAAGTGTCTTTGCCCATGTCCCGTCAGGTTATCGGGGACCTTCTGGCCACTCCAACCCTAATGGCTTGGCAGTATCTCCAGGTTCTGGGGACCATGATGGCATCGATCGATGTGGTTCCTTGAGCTAGAGCCCACCTGCGTCCAATGCCGGATGCCCAGCTTTCACACTGGAATCCACAACGGGACCCTAGACAGTGGTGGTTCGCAACAGTCTAGCATGGTGGCTGCATCCTCTCTCATTGTCCCAGTGTCTTCTGCTCCGAATCTCGGACTGGGTGATTTTGTGAACAGATTAGAGTCTGAAAGGATGGGGAGCTGTGTGTATGTCTGTCCCTGTTCAGGGCCAATGGGCGCCCTCAGAGCGCAAGTGGTCAGTTAATCACCTGGAACTTCGGGACATTCAGCTGGTCCTTCTCTTCGAGAGTCGTCTCCATCGTCGAGCCATCCGTGTGTTCTCAGACAATGCCACGGTGGTAGCTTCCATCAATCGTCGGGAGCACGAAGAGTCTCTTTCTGAGTGTGGAGGCTCAGCTGCTCGTTTGGTGGGTGGAGAGATGCCTCGTGGTGCTGTCTGTGGCGCACGTGGTTGGAGTGGACAATGTCCAAGCAGACTTTCTCAGTCATCAGATGCTGGACCCCAGAGAGTGGTCACTCTTTTAAAGAGCATTCGTTTGCATAGTGGATCATTGGGGGTGTCCCAAGTTCAACCTCATAGCGACAGCGGTAACAAGAAAGCCGATCAGCAAGAAAGTTGTCAGCAAGAGGCCGGAAGTGAAGGCCTGGACGCTTTGGTTCAGCCCTGGCCCCAGGAGGGTCTTCTTTGCATCTTCGTGGCCCATGATGGGCATCTGTAGAGATGTACATCGGCCCATGAGGGTCTGATGATTCTGGTGGCACCCAATTAGCCGAGGGTGCTGTGGTATGCCAACTTGGTTTGGCTCCAGAAGATTTGGAGGCTCGGGCTCCCTTGTCATTCTTGCCTTCTCACACAGGGTCTGATTGCGATGCAAGATCCGGACTGCTTTGGTTTTACAGCATGGCTCTTGAGTGTGCACAGCCTTTATTAGCCAGGGCTATTCTTCAGCGGTAATTACCATGTTGCTTCACAGTAAGCAGGTGTCAACAGTGGTGGCCTATGTGAAGGCTTGGAGATGTTACTGTGCCCTGAGGCAGGTGGACCCTTCTTTTCCATTGATTCCTTGAGTCCTGGAGTTTCTGCAAGATGGCCTGAAGAAAGGTCTAGCAGTAGCTTTGCTCCAGATACAGATTGCTGGGATTTTGTGTATGGGCCCTCCTTTCCTGAGGGGCTCATTGACAGTCTATGCAGATTCATTTTATGTGGTGTGACAAACCTAGCTCTCCTACTAGCTTTGGCACAGGATTGAGTAGAAGGAATAGCAAACCCCTGTGCAGGAGAGCTGACCAGGTTAGCTCTGCTGAGTATAGTAGCGCTGACCTCCCTTGCACTAGTAATGATGAGCTAGACAGAGACTGCCAAGTAGAGCTCAGGCCAGCTGTAGTACACTCTGCCAAGCCTGCTTTTAGCTCACCTAAATCTTCAGAAGCTAAAAGTCTAGATTTCCCAGAAAGGCAGAGAACCAGTAGGAAGCTGACACGAGAGAAGTCACAGCTGCAGAGGGAGCTTTCTCCCTTCCCCCTCTTCAGATCAGGGAGAGGTGACTTGGAGCCAGTTAAAATGAGGCAACTCAGAACCATAGAGGAAGAGGAACAAAGGGGGCTGCAAGGAGAGCCTCAGAGGCAGCAAGGCTTGCCTCCCCAGCTGAATTCTAACGAGACGGGCAAAGATTGGGAAATGGTGGACATTTCAGATGGGCCTGAGACTACAGCTAAGAGGCAGCTAGAAGGCTGGGAGCCCATGGACATTGGTGTGCCGGTTATTCCTTGAGGGAGACTGGATGCAATGGACACTTAAAAAGCAACTACAACAGCCAAGCTAATTTTCTTTTACTGTACGTTCCTCCTCCTTTAAACTCCAACAAACTTTCTTTACTTCAAGATACTTTATTCGATTTCTTATCCGCCTCTAACATTCCTTTTATCCTTGGAGATTTTAATATCCACTTTGATGACTCCTCTAATTATATCACACAAGATTTACTTAACGTTCTTACCCCTCTTAATATCCATCCGCAAATAACAGTCCCTACACACATAGCAAATCACACCTTAGATATGATCTTTATGCCAACTTCTCAAAAGTCTAACTTCTCTGATTTGATGGTCACACCTATCCCATGGTCTGATCATCACTTTATAACTTTTAAATTCAATGTGTCTAAAACCATTCTCACAGATACTCCACTCAAAACCAAATCTATTGTTTATAGAGAATTTAAAAATTTGGAAAATATAGATATTACTTCCTTTCTTGATCCCGATATCTTAACTACTTACTCTGATTCAATCACAAGCCAAATAGTAGCTTGGAATTCATCTCTGACATCTCTTTTAGATACAATATCTCCATCAATTTCAAAAACCATTTTTCCTTGCAAAATTAATAACCCTTGGTATAGTGCAGAATTACGATTGATCAAACAGCAATTGCGCTCATCTGAAAGAAAATGGCGACATAATAAGACACCAGACAATCAATACAAATATAGGGAAATAGCTTCAACATACAAAACTAAAATTAATCTTGCAAAAAAGTCCTATTTCTCTAAAAAAATTGAAACAGCAAAAAATTCCTCCGTTCTCTATAACATTTTAAAATCAATGGACCCCATAAATAAATCTCAACATTCTCAGCGAACATCCTCCCTTAAAGCTCAAGAACTAGCCGACTCTTTCATCCTTAAGATAAACAATATTCGCAATACTTTTGCCCAAGCTACATCTACTATCTCCTCTAATGCCGACCAACCAAATCTTATACCGACCGCAAAATGTTCAAATTTTACAATCCCCTCACTTCATGATGTTGAATCCCTTTTTTCCCAAGTAAATACAAAAAGTTCTCGTTCAGAATTAATTCCGCCTTTTTATTTGAAAAAATACTTTTCACATTTTGGCCCTTTTATTTTGTCCATTATTCAAAACAGTCTTTGTACTTCCACAGTTCCATCTCAATGGAAGTTCGCATCAATTACTCCTATTATTAAAAATCACAAAATTAGTATTAACGAGTTATCAAATTACCGACCGATTGCGAATGTTACATTTCTGGCCAAACTTACCGAAAAATTAATATTTAACCAGCTGTCAGATTTCTTTGAAAAAACTAATGCTCTACACCCACACCAAACTGGATTTAGAAAAAATCATAGTACGGAATATTCATTAATAGGTTTAACCACTAACATCCAATACTATCTCGACCACCATAAATCGGTTATTCTCTTTTCTTTAGATATATCCGCTGCCTTCGACACCATCGATCATGACTTACTCCTAAATAGATTAGAAGAAAAAGGAATATGCGGCAAAGTCTTAGATTGGTTTAAATCTTATCTTAACAACCGCACCTCATCTGTGAGATTTAACAACGAAGATTCCACTATTTTTTCATCTACATTCGGCATCCCTCAAGGATCCATCCTCTCTCCACTATTATTTAATATTTTTTTATCGCCACTATTGGAAATCTGTCAGGCCATAGGTTTCATTCCATTCTCCTATGCTGACGACATTCAATTACTTCACCCTTTGAATCCCGAAAGTAGTACAGACATCACCACTATAAATCATAAATTAGAACAAGTATATAATTGGTTGAATTCGAATAAATTAGCATTAAACATCAATAAGACAAAATCCATTTTATTTAATTGGAAAAAAGACATCTTTCTCACAAACCCATTCCTCCTCCATAACATACCTATCAGTATGGAATCTTCAATTAAAATTCTGGGGGTAATATTCGACGAAAACCTCTCTTACCACGAACATGTTTCTTCTATCGTCAAAAACTGTTTCTTTAAACTACGTCAGATTAGAGCCATTGCCAAATTCCTTTATCCTTCTTCTTTAAAAATCCTGATACATTCATTTATCATCGCAAAAATTGATTACTGTAATGCTCTATTCTTAAACATTACCCAAAAAGAAAAAAGGAGACTCCAAATTGTCCAAAATACCGCAATAAAACTTATCTATAACAGTAAAAAATTTGATCACGTATCACCTTTATTGATAGACGCACATTGGTTACCTGTTAGCCACAGAATCCTGTATAAATTGATGTTCCTAATTTTTAAGACCCTCAAATCCAGTGAACCACTATTCATATCTAAATCATTGATCCCATACAATCCCCAGAGATCTTTACGTTCATCTGAGTTAAATTTATTATCAGTCCCTTCATTAAAAGTTATCGGAACTCGAAGAGCGGACATCTTCACTGTTGCAGGTCCAAAATGGTGGAACTCTCTTCCCCAATACATTAGAATAGAACAAGATATTTTAACCTTTAAAAAACTATTAAAATCTTATTTGTTTAGGGATGCCTATGACCTTTAAGAATTTTAAATTATTTATTCTGTTTTAATTGATATTCACAAAAGTGCTTTGTAATTTTTACCCTACCTTTTGTTTTTTCCTCTTTCCCATTCCCTAATTGTAACTTCACCCCCTTTCCTTCTTGTCATGTTAGTTATTATTGGATTATTAAGTTTAAACCTATTTTATTATATTATGTACATCGCTTAGTATATCTGTAATAGGCGATTTATCAAGACCTAAATAAACTTGAAACTTGAAACTTGAAACTTGACACAAGCTGAGAAAGGTTGAAAGTGTTTTTGCTAATTTTATTTCTTACCTTTTTGCCTGAAAGTTGTGAGACTAAGTTTGTTTGTATGCTGAATTGTTTGAGCTTCCCAGAGCTAGGCTCTGAAGAACTCAAGTACCTGAACTGTTGCCTTGGACTGAGTAACATTTCAAACTATGCAGCGTTTGTGTTCTTCCCTCTCAGCTCAGCTGGAGGCTAATTAGCTGGAGGAGCTCCGTTTGAGTGAGTTCCCTATCTGCAGGCATTCTGTGAGAGAGCTTGAAGGTTAGCAGTTTCCTTTTTGGTTTTGTAAAACTTTATTTTCCATCCTGCAAGTATTTTGTTTGCTTCTCTTTCCTGGTGAGGGAGTAATGCTGGTACTATCCTAATCTCATAGGGCTGGTGAAGAGGACTGAGATAGAAAGACTAAACAGTCCAGCCAAAGTCTTGTATGATTTTTGTGTTTTGAATTAGAGCCAGGCTGTTTATGAAGCCAGTGTGTCCAGGTTGGCCCAGAGCTCTATGTTTTGGTTCTTATGCAAAATGTATTGAAAAGTACTACAATCTGCTAATAATATTAGGGTAGTTTGACCAGAGATCAAAAATAAAAGTACACCTTTATTTTTGGACATTTCCTTGGTGTGTGCGCTTTTCCTTGCCTATTACACTGTGGTCATTTATCTGACAATATTCACCCTAGGCTGGGGCCTAGGTGGAAGCCTGAAGGGTTCCTTAGTTGGAAGGAACACGCTGGGAGCAGTATCGGCCGCAGAGGGCCTGGCTCGCTGCGCTTATCAGAAGCCGTGGTTGTGACAGTAGGGAGGAATGCAGCTCAGACCTCCCTTTCAAGACTGCTCTGTTATGTCCCACTGGTCCCGAAATAAAGTGGGACTGTACAAGAACAAAAGATTAGGTTTTTATCTCTGCTAATCTTCTTTCTTGTAAATCCACACTTTTTCCGGAAATCCGCCCTATACTTGCTGATTCGCCAATTGTCTGCCTTTAGAAATACTGGTAAGCTGCGTTTCTGTCCAGTTTTTAGTAGAGTGCCATCAGAATTGGATTAGCACTCAGTTTGGGGGGGTCCCAAGTTAGGGTGTCCTCTTCTGTCAGTGAATTTTGTGTCTACTTCTAGCACTGTTATTGTCATTCAGGTTACTGATGTTTATTTCTGAGCAGAATATATTTACTTGTCAGGGAGTGTCCCCGTACCCCTCTCTCTCTTGTTCTTATCCTCTACAGATGTTCCTGGCTGCTTTCAGACTGGCTAGTGAGCATGCTCGAGGGGGAGGAGGTATGTAACGGAGTGGGAAAAAAGCCTCTGAAGTTTTGAGGCTTTTTACAGATCATGGTGGGTGGAGGGAAATAACTGGTCCCGGAATAAGGTGTGGATTTACAAGAAGGAAGATTAGCAGAGGTAAGAACCTAATCTTTCGTGCTTCCATATGCATATACACATGCATAAGTAAATTATATTTAGTTGTGACAGCCAATGCAGCATGAAATGATTTCAGCTAAGATTTATCGTAGAAATCCTTTGTTCTACTGAGCTAAACAGTTTATTATGTTCATCCAACTTTTGAACAGTCTCTTCTGAAATTTGGACAGTCTAAATAAATTATCTTAGTCTCAATTTTACGTAAAATCCTTTTTTATTAAACAACACTGCAAAAACAACACCAGCAGAAAATCATGTTTACAAGTTAGGGCAAACTCCATGGAGGACTGTGTTCTGATGTCCTCCATGGTCACAAACAATATTCCTCCCATCCCCACAGAACCCCCCCTCCAAACCCCCCACCCCATCTGAGAGAATTACCATACACAGACAGCGTAATGATATCAAACAGGTAAAGCAGAGTACCATTGTAACCTATTCAAAACATGGCTACGACTTAGTGGTGACAAAATGTCCAAATAGGGAATCCAGGTGTCTACAAAGGCTTTACTGTGGCGGCAAGAAGAAGAAGCCAGCCGAGCCTCCCAGTCCATTAGTTCATGTAACCTATTTCTCCAGAACCAAAAGGTAGGCGGCTCAGTTAAAAGCCAACAACACAAGATACATTTCTTTCCCAAAATAAAACATTTACAGAGGAACAATTTTTCAGAGGACGAATACCCTGAAAGCAGAGAGAAATGTGCAAAAAGCGTAGAAAACACTGAGACAGGTACAGACACCTGAAGAAGGTCCTGCAAAAATGAAGCTAGCACTGACCAAAAGGCCTGAGTCCCCGGACAACCTCAAATACCACGAAAATAAGAGTTGACCCCGACAGAACACCTCCCACAAAGTTGAGTGTCCACACAGCCCATATAATAGGCCTGATACTGAGAACCGTAGGCTCGCAAAACAGTGTGAAAATGACATTCCCTTAGGTCTGCATTATAGACAAGACTGGCGGTGAGTTTCAGCACTCTCAACAGAAATCCCTCCCCCAGGGCCCTGTCCAAGTCCTGCTGCCAGGCCTCCGAAACCCCCTGGAATACCCTGGGCGGGCCAAGGGTCCAAAGCTGTTGGTGAAAATAGGAGATCGAGACCCTAGTGTCAGGGTCTGCCACCAAAAAGGTACAGAAACGGGTCCCAAAATAACCTCATAGGGACCCCTTTGGAAGGGAACCGACATAATGTCAGAGCTGACAGTAGGCAAAGAAAAAAACAGATCCCGGAACCCCCCGAGCAAGCAAGTTCTCCCCCGCCCAAATGGCCCCATCCTGCTGTAGAACATGCTGTAAAAGGTCTACACCCTGGGCCCTCCAGCCACTAAAACCAGACGGGCCTACCCCCGGAGGGAAAGCCAAATTCCCCACCAGGGGCAAGAGGACACTGGCGAAAGGATCCTGGCTCCACAACCGAAGTATCTAGTGCCATGTCCCTCTCAACAGTCGAAACAGGATACTGCGCCTGCATACCCCGGCAACCGCGACAAAAGGACATAGTAACATAGTAACATAGTAGATGACGGCAGATAAAGACCAGAATGGTCCATCCAGTCTGCCCAACCTGATTCAATTTAAAATTTTTTTATTTTATTTTTTTAAATTTTTTCTTCTTAGCTATTTCTGGGCAAGAATCCAAAGCTTTACCCGGTACTGTGCTTGGGTTCCAACTGCCGAAATCTCTGTTAAGACTTACTTCAGCCCATCTACACCTTCCCAGCCATTGAAGCCCTCCCCTGCCCATCCTCCACCAAACGACCATACACAGACCGTGCAAGTCTGCCCAGTAACTGGCCTACTTCAATATTTAATATTATTTTCTGATTCTAAATCTTCTGTGTTCATCCCACGCTTCTTTGAACTCAGTCACAGTTTTACTCTCCACCACCTCTCTCGGGAGCGCATTCCAGGCATCCACCACCCTCTCCGTAAAGTAGAACTTCCTAATACTGCCCCTGAATCTACCACCCCTCAACCTCAAATTATGTCCTCTGGTTTTACCATTTTCCTTTCTCTGGAAAATATTTTGTTCTACGTTAATACCCTTCAAGTATTTGAACGTCTGAATCATATCTCCCCTGTCGTCTCTCCTTTCCTCTAGGGTATACGTATTTAGGGCTTCCAATCTCTCCTCATACGTCTTCTGGCGCAAGCCTCCTATCATTTTCGTCGCCCTCCTCTGGACCGCCTCAAGTCTTCTTACGTCTTTCACCAGATACGGTCTCCAAAACTGAACACAATACTCCAAGTGGGGCCTCACCAATGACCTGTACATGGGCATCAACACCTTCTTCCTTCTACTGACTACACCTCTCTTTATACAGCCCAGCATCCTTCTGGCAGCAGCCACTGCCTTGTCACACTGTTTTTTCGCCTTTAGATCTTCGGACACTATAACCCCAAGGTCCCTCTCCCCGTCCGTGCATATCAGCTTCTCTCCTCCCAGCATATACGGTTCCTTCCTATTATTAATCCCCAAATGCATTACTCTGCATTTCTTTGCATTGAATTTTAGTTGCCAGGCATTAGACCATTCCTCTAACTTTTGCAGATCCTTTTTCATATTTTCCACTCCCTCTTCGGTGTCTACTCTGTTACAAATCTTGGTATCATCTGCAAAAAGGCACACTTTTCCTTCTAACCCATCAGCAATGTCACTCACAAACATATTGAACAGGATTGGCCCCAGCACCAAACCCTGAGGGACTCCACTAGTCACCTTTCCTTCCTTCGAGCGACTTCCATTAACTACCACCCTCTGGCGTCTGTCCGACAGCCAGTTTCTGACCCAGTTCACCACTTTGGGTCCTAACTTCAGCCCTTCAAGTTTGTTCAACAGCCTCTTATGAGGAACTGTATCAAAGGCTTTGCTGAAATCCAAGTAAATTACATCAAGGTGCGATGCAGAAGATAAAGGAGGTGAAGAGGGTAGTAATAATCCCGCTCCAAAGAAAGATCAGTATAAAAGGAGGTGCCCAGCACCAAGTCCACCACATGATGTAACAAACAAGCCTGATTATACAATCGGACATCAGACACCCTAAGACCTCCCTCAGAAGTCGGACCAACAAGCAAAGACCAGCGCAACTTAGGCTTCCTTCCCCCCCCCCCAACAGAACCGAGATAGCATAGAGTAGAGGGTCCGGATATTCTTCTGCAAAAGATACAAGGGAAAAATCTGGAGCACATAAAGCCACTTGGGGAAGACAATCATTTGGAACAGATGGATCCTACCAGTCAACGATAGCAGGAGATCCTGCCATTTAACCAGTGAAAGCTTAGTATCCGAAAAGAGCTTATCGACATTAATGCAATATAGTTAAGTGAGATCCATAGTGAGCCAGATCCCCAGGTACCAAAAGGAAGAGTCCGCCCAACGTAACGGAAAACCGCCCCACCAATGCCGCTTAAGGAGAGTCGAGGAAGCCAGTGCCTCCAACTTAGCCAAATTCAAGGTAAAGCCCGAAAAATCCCCATATTCACATATACTGTCCAGCAGGGTGGGCAGTGACTGCTGAGGATCAGTCAAGAACACCAGAAGATCATCCGCAAAAGCCATCAATTTAAAATGAGAGGCCCCCAGGGCCAGTCCCCGTATATCAGGATTAGATTGGATTTCCCGAAGCATAGGATTGAGGGAAAGCACAAACAGCATCGGCGACAACGGGCAACCCTGCCTGGTACCACATCGGATCCGAAAAGAACCCGAGGGGTTCCCATTAACAAGAACCCGTGCCTCCGGATCAATGTACAATGCCCGGATCGCGTTAAGAAAAAGGGACCTATGCCATATTTCTCCAGCACCGCAAAATGGTAGCCCCACCGCACCCTGTCAAAAGCCTTCTCTGCATCAAAGCTGATAAGCCCTCTCCAAAGCCAACAAAATACGCCTAATGTTCTTAGCCACTGGACGGTCTTGGACAAAGCCCACCTGAGACTCAGAAATCACCGACGGTAGCACCCAAGCCAGACGAGTTGCAAGAATCTTTGCAATAAGCTTAGTCTTGTAATTCAACAAAGAGATGGGTCTATAAGAATCAGGAAAGTGGAGGTCCTTACCAGGCTTCAGCAAAACAATAATTTGAGCCAAATTCTGATAACGGGGAAGAAAGCCCTTGGCCACACTTAATTGTAAACGTCCGCCAACACTGGAGCAATATCCTCCACCAGAAGTTTATAGAACTCACTTCGAAACCCGTCCGGGTCTGGTGCCTTTCCCAAAGGGTTAATCCGTATAGCCTCTCCACCTCTTCAGCAGCAAATGGGCGCTCCAAAGCTTCGGAATCTTTGAGAGACAAACAAGGCAAATCCACACTGTCCAGGTACACCCGCCCATCCAGAACGGCTGGTCATGGGTCGGTGTATAAATCTTCAAAAAAAGAACGCAACAGTTCGCAAATCTCCACAGGGCGATGGTGCAACCCCCGTAAGCTTCGCATAGCACTGTAATGGCTTCCCGTCCACGATGCGCCTTCACCATACGCGCCAGCAGTTGACTACTCTTATTAGCAAAGTGAAACAATTGAAACTGATAGTAAGCCCTCGACTACATCGCACCTTGATGTAACAACTCGTTCAATTCCTGCTGTACTTCCAAAAGTTGTGTCCAAAGCAGGGGAGAGGGCTGCCGACCATACTAACAACGTAATCCAGTAGTTCTACGTTCCAAAGCCAAAACAGCCTGGTGCCGCATTTTCGTCAGCTGCGCCACATAGGAGATGATCACTCCCCGCAACACCACCTTAGCTGTCTCCCAATAAAGGATGGGATCGTCCCTATGTCGCTGGTTATCATGTTTAAAGTTATCCCACTTTTGAAGCAGAAACTCCTGGAAATGAGCATCACAGAAGAGATAATATGGAAACCGCCACCCCTGCGGACTATTCCAGGATTCACCCCATGACCAGCGTAGTCCCACCCAAGCATGGTCAGATATTTCAATAGGACCCATTTCCACCTCCAGCACCCGAGGCACTAAAGCATGCGAGATAAGAATCAAATCAATACGGGAGAGGGTCCCAAGGGCCCTAGATAAGTGAGAATAGTCCCTCTACAGAGGGTGCAATGCCCACCAAACATCCAGCAACCCCAACCCGGATTCCAAAATTCGAGCCCCTGTACAAAGCTTAGCAGCTTCCCTGCCCGTGGAAGCAGAACAATCCAAGCACGGGTCGGAGACTTCATTGAAATCCCGTCCCAAGAAGCAGAGGAATGTCACCAAATTGCAAAAGTTGATTGTGAAGTCCCCGAAAAAACCGAGCAGGAGGATTGTTAGGCGCATAAACATCGCATAACAAAAGAGGCTAATTATGGAGCGTAACCAACGTAATAAGATAACGACCATTAGGATCGCGGAGCACTTGATGAGATTGAAAAGAAAGTCCCTCCTGAATCAGGATAATTGCCCCACCTTTCCCGCCTCCCAAGTGTGCCCCAACCCACCAGGTACAGAGCTTAGCATGTTCCGCCGAGGACAACTGGGTCTCCTGCAAAAAGGCAATAGAGATTTTAGAACAATTCAAGCATTTTATGGGGGAATGAATACCCCCACATTACACGAGGTTAATGTGTACTCCAGAACAGGACAATCAGAGGAAAAAAACCCCAAAAGATACCTCCCATAGGGTACCAGAGGGGTGTCCCAGCCTCCACCCCTCCAGCTCCAACCATGGGCCCCCGAACAGCCCCCAAAGATACCTCCACTGCCTGCATAAGTCGACCTACCCTCCTCCCCCCCCACATGAAGCCCCTTCCCTCTACCCCAACTAGAATGCATCCGTAATACCCAGCCCCCCTCCCATTCCCAAGCCCCAAAGAACCCCCGCTCCCCCCTCCTTCGCACAACCCCACCCCTACCTCCCCCACCCTAAGCCCAGGACACCTCCAAACAGGCGTCACTTCCAGGAACCTTTTTACACCCTCCACGGGAATCCCTCAAGAAGACCCCACCAATAGGATTAAGCCCCAGTCCGCAACAAAGCAGCCCCAAGGCCAAAGAGAGGAGAAAGAAGAAGAGGTAAGAAGGGCACCCCCAGAGCTCAACAAAGAAGGTCAAAGCACAGGGTAAGGAAAGAAAGCACCCCCCACCCCCATGAGCACTCAACAAACATTCAAACCCCCCCCTACCATATAAACATACCCCAAAGTGACCATACTGAAAGTTCAAGGAGAGCAAGAGACTAGCGGACCCCACAAGGGAGGCACAACAAGCCCCAGGCTTAGGTACCAAATGAGGCCCCCTCAACAGAGTCCAAAAGGAATAGTCGGTCAGGCCCTCTGTACAACTGTGCTCCAATGTCCTCCACCACCCCTCACTCAGGGCCTTCCGGGAACTGCTCCAATATGAAACGTTGTGCCGCCTCCAAGGTGTCAAAATGATGGGCCCAGCCCTGATGAACCACTCTTAAACGGGTCGGGTACTGCAAGGAAAAAGTGATGTGGCATTGGATGAGCTGAGTACACAGGGGCGAGAACCAGCAGCGAGCCTGGGAGACTTCCGCCGAATAGTCCTGAAAGCAGAGGATAGCACGATTCTCATACAGTAACTTCTTTCCCTGCCGTAACGCTCTCAGGATCTCCACCTTATGCCGATAATTAAGAAGGCGGCAGATGACCGCCCTCGGGCGATCCGCAGCCTCCCGGCGCGGCCCCAAGCAATGAGCCCTCTCGATCTTCAAGGGTCCCAGGATCCGTGGATACTTCAATTCAAATCAATTTCCTGCGTTCAGTGGATCCACACATCTTGGAGCTATGGTACAACAACGTTCCAGAGGGGGGTCCCACAGGCCGTGAGATTGTCAGCGTTCCCAAGGAACAAATATCTGACATTGTTCTCCAGGCTGACCATTTGGAGATTGTTCTGAAGTTTACGTTCCCTGTGCCGGAACCACCTCAAGAGACCGTCCAAGAACCCAGCTCATCTGTTTCCAGTTCTCTGACTTCTCATCCTCATCTACTGATTGTACTTCACCAGGATGATACTGACTTGTCTGTTGATGTCCACCTGCACGGCTCTGTCCCGGTTCAAGCTCAACTGTTACTACGTAGTGACATCTCCATGATCAGTGAATCCTTTTTCCGTCAACTTCAGCGAACCACATCTGCTCCGTTTGTTAGGCACCACTCTACTTACCTACCTATACCAGGTCAGGGTGTCAAGCCTCTCATTGGGGTTTGTAGCCTTTCGCTTACTCTGGGTTCTAAGACTTTCGTTCATCACTTTTCTGTGGTGAGAGGCCTACATACATCTTTGTGTTTGGGATCAGATTGTCTTGTTTGCCTAGGAGTCTACTTTGATTTGGTGAACTGTGTGCTTTGGAGCAGATTACAAGGCACCCCGGTAGAAGGCGTGGATGATCTGAAGGCTGGACAACCTCTTCCTCAAGTTTGTGAAGTGGTCTGTGCTGAAGACGTCAAGATTCTGGTCTTGTGCAGGATTTTGCCCTGCCCCTTCGTTTGGCCCATGGTCAACGCATGCTCAATGATATTGTTTTTTTCAACCCAAATCCCTCTTTTCTCGAGCATGGCCTTTCTTTAGGTGCTTTACCTTGTCTTGAAGTACCTAACTCTTCTTTCCATGTGTTGTTGATTGTCCTACTTTCTGCTGGAGAACCTCTGGGTTTTCTTGTGGGTGAATCTTTTCCTGATGTTGAGGTAACTTTGCCTATCATTGGCAGTTTGTCTTCCATTGTCGACCCCTGCCAAGGGGGGAACATACCGGACCGTATTCTTACCTCACCTAAAGGACTCATTTCACTGGACTTCCTCTGGCCATATGATGCATCGACATCCCATGTAACAGTGGAGAATGACTGTTTGATATTATCCAGGAAGTTAGCTCTGTCTGACCAATCCAAAGTGGTGAATGCCATTGAATCTTCATCTCTGCAAGAACAGATTGAAGACCAAGTGGAAATCTCCTCCAACCAACCTTTTTCTGAGTTTGATGCCATGGTAAAGGAACAAGTGGACCTAGCTGATGCATGCTCTTCTGAAGAAGAAAAGGCTCAGTTAGCACAGTTGTTGTACAAGTATCGAGACCTGTTTGCAGTGGATTCTTATGACAATGGCCTGACTAACCTACATGTGACAAAGATTCCTACGGATCAACAGAGTAAGCCCATCTTCGTGCATCAGTATAAGATTCCTTTGGCCTCCTATGAGTCCGTGCAAGACATACTTGATACCCTGGAAGCTAGGGGTATCATTAGGCCTTGTAACAGTACATATAACTCACCCTTGTGGCCAATCCTGAAGAAGAATAACAGTTGGAGAATTGCCTTGGACTACCGACAGCTAAACAAGCGGATACCCTTGTCTAGAACTTGACTACCATCAAAGGAGCTAAGTATTTTACCAGCTTGGATTAGCGTCTGGATTTTGGGCAGTCCCTGTACATCCACCGGATCAATACAAACTAGCATTTACCTTTGGGAAGAAACAGTACACTTGGAATAGAACACCTTTTGGTTTTCTGAACTCTCCTGCAGAGTTCAACATATTTCTCCATAAAGCACTTCCAGATGCCAAAGCTCGAGGAACTCTGGTCTATGTGGATGACATCTTGATCAAGAGTCCCACCTTTCAGAAACACCTGGAAGAGGTAGAACAAGTGTTCCAACAATTGCAGAATGCAGGAGCTAAATTGACCCTTGCCAAAGGTCAATGGTGCCGAACATCTCTGAACTACCTAGGGTATGAAATTTCCTCTGAAGGTCTTCGACCACAGAAGAAAAGGATACAGGCCCTACAACAGTTGAGGAGACCTACCAATCTGACGGAACTTTGTTCCTTCTTGGGGATATGCAACTATTCTCGACAGTTCATAGATCAGTATGCAGAGATCTCTAGACCTTTAGTCACCTTACTGAAGAAGGATGTACCTTGGACTTGGGGTCCTGAACAGGAAGATGCTATGCAAGAGATGAAAGATCAGCTTAGTCACTTTCCTTGTCTTGCCTACTGTAAGGTTTGAAGCGGCCCCCACAAAGTGAGGTTAAGGATTGTTGTGGCCCCCACAATATTAGGTTGTAGGGGTTATGTTAGGCGCCCTTACAAACGCCAGGTCCTGGGTTCAATACCGTCACCAAAGATTCACCAGGAAGTAGACTCAAATAAGAAGCACGGCCAGAGGTGATTGCATAAAGAATATATTATAGAAATAGGCTTACAGAAAAGTAAGATTCATAAAAGTTACACTTAAACATTAAAATTAAGGAGAGAGCAAAGCAGTTTCCCTGCCTTACAGAGTCCAGAGGAAAAGAGAGACAGAGAAGCATGAAGTTCTAGGGAGAGCCAGAGAGAGAAAGGGGGATGGGGTGATGGTCTAAGCTTTGGGTTCCAGAGATAAAGAGAAGGATAGACAGAGAGATAGAGAAAGAGATAGATTCATGTGTGTTGCAGAGAGGAGGCTTTTATAGCTTGGAATCTTATTCTGAATATAGAAATTATTGTATTTCCCAGTATCTTTCTGTTTAGAATTTGTAAACTGTTTGAAACAATGGTTAGTTTAATTGATAAGGAGGGTGTGATACTTGCAAGCATGGTAGATGGGATTAGTCTCTAGCTTCTTTGTCCCATTCAAGCAGCCTATCTTCTTGATAAACAATCCAGTCTGGCTGGATGATTAATGTATGTGCAGTGGCGTACCAAGGTGGGGGCAGTCCGCCCCAGGTGCAGCCTTAGGGGGGGTGCACAGCCGGCCAGGTCCGGAAAATGGTCCATCGCCAAGGCAAAGTGAGTCGATTGTGGAGCCCATCCCGGGCTCCGTGATAGACTCGCTTTGCCTTAGCGATCGACCATTTTCCGGACCTGGCCGTCTGTGCACCCCCCCTAAGGCTGCCGTCGGACAGGAAGTTCGGGCCAGCCAATCGCTGCCTGTCTGGGCGGAACTTCCTCTCCGTCTGCCCGATGCTGGGAAGCAGAGAGAGCTTGGGGCAGCCGCGGCGGCGGCTTTGGGACCTGTTTCCCGATGGTGGCAGCAGCGGCTTGGTGGAGGGCAGGGAGAAAGAAAGAAAGGGGGCAGGCAGGGAGACAGAAGGGAAACATAAAAAAGAAAGGGGGCATGAAGAGAGAAAAAAGAAAGGGAGGTAGGGAGAGGAAGAAAAAGTTGGGGGAGGGAATGAGGTCTGAAGGAGAGGAAGCATACAGGCTGAAAGAAGGGAAGAAAGATTGGATGCACAGTCAGAAGAAGAAAGTGCAACCAGAGACTCATGAAATCACCAGACAAGGTAGGAAAAATGATTTTATTTTCAATTTAGTGATCAAAATGTGTCTGAATTTATATCTGCTTTCTATATAGTAACATAGTAGATGATGGCAGATAAAGACCCGAATGGTCCATCCAGTCTACCCAACCTGATTCAATTTAATTTTTTTTTTATTTTTTCTTCTTAGCTATTTCTGGGCAAGAATCCAAAGCTTTACCCGGTACTGTACTTGGGTTCCAACTGCCGAAATCTCTGTTAAGACTTACTTCAGCCCATCTACACCCTCCTAGCCATTGAAGCCCTCCCTTGCCCATCCTCCACCAAACGGCCATACACAGACACAGACTGTGCAAGTCTGCCCAGTAACTGGCCTACTTCAATATTTAATATTATTTTCTGATTCTAAATCTTCTGTGTTCATCCCACGCTTCTTTGAACTCAGTCACAGTTTTACTCTCCACCACCTCTCTCGGGAGCGCATTCCAGGCATCCACCACCCTCTCCGTAAAGTAGAACTTCCTAACACTGCCCCTGAATCTACCACCCCTCAACCTCAAATTATGTCCTCTGGTTTTACCATTTTCCTTTCTCTGGAAAAGATTTTGTTCTACGTTAATACCCTTCAAGTATTTGAACGTCTGAATCATATCTCCCCTGTCGTCTCTCCTTTCCTCTAGGGCAGTGATGGCTAACCTTTTTGAGCCCGAGTGCCCAAACTGCCGCACAAAACCAAATAATTTCCTCAAAGTGCCAGCACGTCAATTAAACCTTAATAACAAGATTTTAGTATCTAAAAACTCTTTATAAAGTTGCCTGAACTATGTAACATCATTTTTAAAGGTTGGAATCTTTGTATTGTCAGAGAATCAATTTGATTCACAATCCTTTGGTTTTCATTTCAATTTATTGGCAATTTATAATGTTTTAATGATTTCATTCATGGGCCGAATACACACATACTTTTCTCTGTCGCCGCACTCTTTGACCAAAAGATTTGTAAGCCTGCAACCACGTCAAGGTAGACTCTTTCAGCAGCTCCCCTCCCTCCCCCTTACCTTTGTGGCCAAGTCAAAATGGTCTACCAACAATAAAATTTTAAAAACACAAAGCACGCTGTACGCAGAGAAAATGTTAATTATCATTTATATTCCGCGGGTTTTCAAAGAGGTCAAGGCAGATGACTTTATGCAATGTCACCTCAGTAACAACTATACAAAAATAGACAAATATTCCCCCTCCCTTTTTACTAAACCGCGATAGCGGTTTTTAGCGCAGGGACCTGCGCTGAATTCCCCACACTGCTCTTGAAGCTCATAGGCTCACTGCGCTAAAAAACGCTATTGCGGTTTAGTAAAAGGGGGCCATAGTGCAAAATATAGACAGCATATATAAATTCTCAAAACGGACACATTTTGATCACTAAATTGAAAATAAAATCATTTTCCTACCTTTGGTAATTTCATCAGTCTCTGGTTGCACTTTATTTTTCTGACTGTGCATCCAATATTTCTTCCCTTTTTTCAGTCTCCTGTATGCTTTCTCTCCTCCAGACCTCATTCCCTCCCCAAACTTTTTCTTTGTTTCACCCTGCCCCCTTCTTTCTTTTTCTCTCTCTCCATACCCCCTTTCATTCTGTATGTCTGTCTTTCTCTCTCTCTCCGTGCCCCATTTTTCTTTGTTTCACCCAGCCCTCTTTCTTTTTTTTTTTTTTTGGCTCCCTATCCCCCCTTTCTTTCTTTCTCCTTGCCCTCCCCTATGCCATCACCATTGGGAAAATGCTGTCACCGCCACTGGGGAATAGGCTGCCACTGCCGCTATCGGGAACAGGCCGGCGCCGAGTTCGCCCTGCTTCTTTTCCCCACGGGGCCGACCAACTCTCGCCACTCGACGTCAATTCTAACATCAGAGAGGACGTTCTGGGCCAGCCAGGCAGCGATTGGCTGGCCCAGAACGTCCTCTCCGACATCAGAATTGACACGGGTGGCGAGAGTTGGTCGGCCCCACAGGGAAAAGCAGGGAGAACTTGGCACCGGCCTGTTCCCAATGGCGGCGGTGGCACTCAAGTGGCTAAAGAGACGCAGTTTGCCAGCCTAGGGAGAACACTGGAGGGTGGCCAGCTGTGCACTCCCTTGGGGCGTAAAACCGGGGCAGACCGCCCCCACCCCCACCTTGGTATGCCACTGTCTGTACCTCACTCCCTCCCTATGACCAAAAATTATCCTTTCTTCTATTCCCCGTGTACACAACCATCACTTTCCCTCCCTTCCTCTCTCCCAAGTCCTTGCCTTCTGTGTCCAAAAACACATTCCCTCCCCCACCTCAGCATCTATTTCCCTCCCTTCCTCTCTCCCAAGTTCATGCCTTGTGTCCAAAAACCCATTCCCTCCCCCACCTCAGCATCTATTTCCCTCCCTTCCTCTCTCCCGTCCATGCCTTTTGTGTCCAAAAACCCATTCCCTCCCCCACCTCAGCATCTCTTTCCCTCCCTTCCTCTCTCCCAAGTCCATGCCTTCTGTGTACAAAAACCCATTCCCTCCCCCACCTCAGCATCTCTTTCCCTCCTTTCCTCTCTCCCAAGTTCATGCTTTCTGTGTCCAAAAACCCATTCCATCCCCCACCTCAGCATCTCTTTCCCTCCCTTCCTCTCTCCCAAGTCCATGCCTTCTGTGTACAAAAACCCATTCCCTCCCCCACCTCAGCATCTCTTTCCCTCCTTTCCTCTCTCCCAAGTTCATGCTTTCTGTGTCCAAAAACCCATTCCATCCCCCACCTCAGCATCTCTTTCCCTCCCTTCCTCTCTCCCAAGTTCATGCCTTCTGTGTCCAAAAACCCATTCCCTCCCCCACCTCAGCATCTCTTTCCCTCCCTTCCTCTCTCCCAAGTCCATGCCTTCTGTGTGCAAAAACCCATTCCCTTCCCCACCTCAGCATCTCTTTCCCTCCTTTCCTCTCTCACAAGTTCATGCTTTCTGTGTCCAAAAACCCATTCCATCCCCCATCTCAGCATCTCTTTCCCTCCCTTCCTCTCTCCCAAGTTCATGCCTTCTGTGTCCAAAAACCCATTCCCTCCCCCACCTCAGCATCTCTTTCCCTCCCTTCCTTTCTCCCAAGTTCACGCCTTGTGTCCAAAACGCACTCCCTCCCCCTTTTGTGTTCCCCGTTTGTCTCCCAGCCCATCTTAGCAACTTTCTCAGCAAAATGTAGCTCGAGCCGCGTAGGCTTGTCTTCTATTTCCTGCCTGTCCCGCCGCGCACACATAGCCGATCGGAAATCTTCCCCGACTTCAGTGCTGACGTCGGGGAAGATTTCCGATCGGCTGTGTGAGCGGCAGGGCAGTCGGAGTAGAAGACGAGCTTCACGGCTCGAGTTATATTTAACCCCGCGGGTCCCCCATCGTCCCCGTTCAGCTCTCTCTCCTGTGCACCCCCTGGTAGTACTGCCCTGATGGCGGCCCTGCGCGTGCCAGCTGTAAGGCCTTCGCGTGCCACAGTTGGCACGCGTGCCATAGGTTCGCCATCACTGCTCTAGTGTATACATATTCAGGGCTTCCAATCTCTCCTCATACGTCTTCTGGCGCAAGCCTCCTATCATTTTCGTCGCCCTCCTCTGGACCGCCTCAAGTCTTCTTACGTCTTTCGCCAGATACGGTCTCCAAAACTGAACACAATACTCCAAGTGGGGCCTCACCAATGACCTGTACAGGGGCATCAACACCTTCTTCCTTCTACTGACTACGCCTCTCTTTATACATCCCAGCATCCTTCTGGCAGCAGCCACTGCCTTGTCACACTGTTTTTTCGCCTTTAGAACTTCGGACACTGTAACCCCAAGGTCCCTCTCCCCGTCCGTGCATATCAGCTTCTCTCCTCCCAGCATATACGGTTCCTTCCTATTATTAATCCCCAAATGCATTACTCTGCATTTCTTTGCATTGAATTTTAGTTGCCAGGCATTAGACCATTCCTCTAACTTTTGCAGATCCTTTTTCATATTTTCCACTCCCTCTTCGGTGTCTACTCTGTTACAAATCTTGGTATCATCTGCAAAAAGGCACACTTTTCCTTCTAACCCTTCAGCAATGTCACTCACAAACATATTGAACAGGATTGGCCCCAGCACCGAACCCTGACGGACTCCACTAGTCACCTTTCCTTCCTTCGAGCGACTTCCATTAACCACCACCCTCTGGCGTCTGTCCGACAGCCAGTTTCTGACCCAGTTCACCACTTTGGGTCCTAACTTCAGCCCTTCAAGTTTGTTCAACAGCCTCCTATGAGGAACTGTATCAAAGGCTTTGCTGAAATCCAAGTAAATTACATCTAGCATATGTCCTCGATCTAGCTCTCTGGTCACCCAATCAAAAAATTCAATCAGGTTCGTTTGGCATGATTTACCTTTTGTAAAGCCATGTTGTCTTGGATCCTGTAACCCATTAGATTCAAGGAAGTACACTATCCTTTTTTTCAGCAACACTTCCATTATTTTTCCAACAACTGAAGTGAGGCTCACCGGCCTGTAGTTTCCTGCTTCATCCCTGTGACCACTTTTATGAATAGGGACCACATCCGCTCTCCTCCAATCCCCAGGAATCACTCCCGTCTTCAGAGATTTGTTGAACAAGTCTTTAATAGGACTCGCCAGAACCTCTCTGAGCTCCCTTAGTATCCTGGGATGGATCCCGTCTGGTCCCATCGCTTTGTCCACCTTCAGTTTTTCAAGTTGCTCATAAACACCCTCCTCCGTGAACGGCGCAGAATCTACTCCATTTTCTCGTGTATCTTTGCCAGACAATCTCAGTCCTTCTCCAGGATTTTCTTCTGTGAACACAGAACAGAAGTATTTGTTTAGCACATTTGCTTTCTCCTCATCACTCTCCACATATTTGTTCCCAGCATCTTTTAGCCTAGCAATTCTATTTTTTATCTTCCTCCTTTCACTAATATATCTGAAAAAATTTTTATCTCCCTTTTTTACATTTTTAGTCATTTGTTCTTCCGCCTGTGCCTTCGCCAAACGTATCTCTCTCTTGGCTTCTTTCAATTTCATCCTGTAGTCCTTTCTGCTCTCCTCTTCTTGGGTATTTTTATATTTCATGAACGCCAACTCTTTCGCCTTTATTTTCTCAGCCACTAGGTTGGAGAACCATATCGGCTTCCTTTTTCTCTTGTTTATATTGATTTTCTTCACATAAAGGTCCGTAGCCATTTTTATCGCTCCTTTCAGCTTAGACCACTGTCTTTCCACTTCTCTTATGTCCTCCCATCCTAACAGCTCTTTCTTCAGGTACTTTCCCATTGCATTAAAGTCCGTACGTTTGAAATCTAGGACTTTAAGTATCGTGTGGCCGCTCTCCACTTTAGCCGTTATATCAAACCAAACCGTTTGATGATCGCTACTTCCCAGGTGAGCACCCACTCGAACATTAGAGATACTCTCTCCATTTGTGAGGACCAGATCCAATATTGCTTTTTCCCTTGTGGGTTCCGTCATCATTTGTCTGAGCAGAGCCTCGTGAAAGGCATCCACAATCTCCCTACTTCTTTCCGATTCCGCAGACGGAACATTCCAGTCCGCATCCGGCAGGTTGAAATTTCCCAACAGCAGAACCTCCTCTTTCCTTCCAAACTTTTGGATATGCACAATCAGATCCTTATCAATTTGCTGCGATTGTGTCGGAGGTCTGTAGACTACACCCACGTAGATAGAAGTCCCATCTTCTCTTTTCAGAGCAATCCATATCGCTTCTTCCTCTCCCCAGGTCCCTTGCATTTCGGTCGCTTGGATATTGATCTTTACATAGAGAGCTACTCCGCCACCTTTATGACCATCTCTGTCCTTCCTAAAAAGATTATATCCCGGTATGTTTGCATCCCATCCATGTGATTCACTGAACCATGTCTCTGTGATAGCAACAATATCTAGATCTGCCTCTAACATCAGGGCTTGCAGATCATGAACTTTGTTGCTTAGACTGTGAGCATTTGTGGTCATCGCTTTCCAGCTATTTTTCAGCGATAATCTCATTTTTCGTATGGATTTTTGTGTCGTTTCACTTTCCGTTGCAATACTAAGAAATGAGTTGCTGATATTGCTTATGTTGCAGCCTTTACTACTATCACATCTTTTCTTTTGCTGGGGGTGGTCTCTATAATTGTCCTTCGTACATACACCACCCCCACCTTCTTGTTTAAATGCCTAGAAAAATATTGTCTAAATTTCTCTGCAAGGTTTCTTTTTCCTGCTGTAGTAATATGTAGCCCATCAGTGAAATATAGCTTCTTGTCCTTCTATGTATTTCCCCATCCTCCTATGTACCTGAAGCCTTCTTGATGACACCAGGCTCTGAGCCATCTATTAAAGTCCTCTCCCTTTCCATATGCAGGCAGTATTTCAGAAAAAGCTAAAGTCTTTACATAAGGTTTCACGCCCTCACCAAGCTCCCGAAAAGCTTTCTGTGCTGCAAGTGTGGAGTTGTTGGCCAGGACATTTGTTCCCAGATGGATAACAACATCAGTGTTAAAATCCCTAGTTTCTTCCTTAATTATAGTCAGTATTTGCCTGGAACTCCTGGTAGCTGAGGATCCTGGAAGACATTTCACTATTTTGGTCTCCTCACCCTGTGTTCCAAGGTTATTGCCTCTGATGATGGAATTCCCCAACAGTAATAGTTTTCTGTTTTTGGCTTTTTTATTTTTACTTAGGGTGCGCTTTGTTCTCTTGAGTTACCTTCATTGGTTCCAGTCCCACCTCCCTTCTGTTTTCCTGAGTATCACAGTGCACTAGTGGATCGACGGAATTCTGTAGAGGTAATATTAGTGAAGGTGGATGTTTCTGTGTTACATGTCGCAGTCTTCCTGAGCCTACTGTGACCCATTTATTCCTGGGCTGTTTTATTCTTTGAGGTAGAGGTGGTAAGTTGGTATGATTTTGTGGAGTGATGGAAGCTGCTTTAATTGTATTCAATTCCTGTTTAAGTTTGCAGAGCTCCTCCTTAATACTGGCAAGTTGAAGACAGATGGGGCAAGCCTTAGGCCTCCAAATAGTATGTCTTGGAATTAAAGCACCACAGTGATTGCATAGAATAAAGGTCATCTTGATTGGTTGTGAAGTCCTGATTAATGGGTCTCTATATATGAATAGTGGTCCCTGGGGTTGGTGGGACTATAAGTCCTATGAAGGGAAAGGGAAAGAGGAAATAAGATTTAACAGAGGAAAGAGAAGGGTTTATTTTTTTGTGCTTTTTTTTTTTTTTAGTAAGAAACAGGGATGAGAAGAGAAATTAAGCAGATAGAATGCTGAAAACCAGTGAAAAGAGCAGAATATGAAATGCAGAGCAACTTATCTTATTGAAGTTCCAGGGCAGCCTTGTTCACAGCAATGCACTATAGCCCCCTTTTACTAAACCGCAATAGCGGTATTTAGTGCAGGGAGCCTATGAGTGTCCAGATCAGCGCTGGACATTCAGCGCAGCTTCCTGCACTAAAAACTGCTATTGTGGTTTAGTAAAAAGGGAGGGGGGTATATTTGTCTATTTTTGTATAGTTGTTACTGAGGTGACAGTGCATAGAGTCATCTGCCTTGACCTCTTTGAAAAAAACCCAGAATAGGACTGATAATTAACATTTTCTCAGCGTACAGTGTGCTTTGTGTTTTTTTTTTAATTTTATTATTGGTAGATCATTTTGACTTGGTCATTTAACAGCTCTGATGCTCATAGAATTCTGAGCATCAGAGCTGCTACCATCACGGCTGACTCTAAAAAACGCTCCACAGTTTTGTAAAAGGGGGGATAAAATAGAAATACATAGACAAAGGTTCAATTGAACCAGCAAGAAGCTAGACTCTGCATAAAATGCAACACCACAGAAACAGTGACATATGTCTCCTAAAGCAATACATAAATAGAAAATTTTTGTTCTACCTTTGTCTTCTCTGGTTTCTGCTTTTCTCATCTTCTTGTTACTGTCTTCCTTCCATCCACTGTCTGCCATCTCTCTGCCCCTCCCTATATGGCATCTTCTCTCCTTCTATGCCCCTTCCAGAAACTGTATGCTTCCCCCTTCCATCTCTCCTCTAGACCCCCCCCCTTTGGTCTGGCATCCATCATCTTCCCTCTGTTCCCTCATGGTCTGGCATATTTCTCCTTTCATCTCTCTTTCCCTCCCCCCTGTGGTTTTTAGCATCTCTTTCTTCTCATTTCCTCCGCTCAGATATGATATCTCTGTCTCCTTCCCCGTTCTCTGGCATCTCTTTCTCCTCTCTCTCTTCCCTTTCCTTCTCTGGTCTTCCTTCTTTATTTTCTGCCTCCATTTAAATTAAACTCTTTCTTACTATGCAGTCCTCATTTTTCCTCTTTTCACTATGTCTACCCACAGCATGCCACCCCTTTCCTTCACCCCTCCACTATCTCTATCTTCTTCCCCCATCCAGCATATGTCATTTTTCTTTATCCCTCCTTCCATCCAGTATGTGTTCTCTTTCTCCACTTCCATTCAGCATTTGCTCTCCCTTCTCCCCACTTCCATCATCTGACCTCTTCTCTCTCCTTTTTCTACCCACTTCCATCATCTGCCCCCTTCTCTCAATCTCTCCATCCACCACAGGCCCATCTTTCTCCCTTCCTCACCTTTCCAATTTTGGCAACAAGATGTGCAACGCAACCCCCCCCCCCCCCCCGGACAACAGGCCCGGTGCGACAAACCTCCCTGCCCTGTGGCCAGCGATGTCTAAACTGCCTTCTTACAGCAGCCGGAGCGTTGTAGTTGCATATGGCTGCCGTAAAGGTCATCTCTGATGCAACTTCCGATTGTGTCAGAGATGACCTTTATGGCAGCCACACGCAGCTTCAACGCTCTAGCTCAGGGGTGCCCACACTTTTTGGGCTTGCGAGCTACTTTTAAAATGACGAAGACAAAAAGATCTACCGTCTGCGGAATCGGAAAGAAGTAGGGAGATTGTGGATGCCTTTCACGAGGCTCTGCTCAGACAAATGGTGACGGAACCCACAAGGGAAAAAGCAATATTGGATCTGGTCCTCACAAATAGAGAGAGTATCTCTAATGTTCAAGTGGGTGCTCACCTGGGTAGTAGCGATCATCAAACGGTTTGGTTTGATATAACGGCTAAAGTGGAGAGCGGCCGCACGATACTTAAAGTCCTAGATTTCAAACGTACGGACTTTAATGCAATGGGAAAGTACCTGAAGGAAGAGCTGTTAGGATGGGAGGACATAAGAGAAGTGGAAAGACAGTGATCTAAGCTGAAAGGAGCGATAAAAATGGCTACGGACCTTTATGTGAAGAAAATCAATAAAAACAAGAGAAAAAGGAAGCCGATATGGTTCTCCAACCTAGTGGCTGAGAAAATAAAGGCGAAAGAGTTGGCGTTCATGAAATATAAAAAAACCCAAGAAGAGGAGAGCAGAAAGGACTACAGGGTGAAACTGAAAGAAGCCAAGAGAGAGATACATTTGGCGAAGGCACAGGCGGAAGAACAAATGGCTAAAAATGTAAAACAGGGAGATAAAAATTTATTCAGATATATTAGTGAAAGGAGGAAGATAAAAAATGGAATTGCTAGGCTGAAAGATGCTGGGAACAAATATGTGGAGAGTGATGAGGAGAAAGCAAATGTGCTAAACAAATACTTCTGTTCTGTGTTCACAGAAGAAAATCCTGGAGAAGGACCGAGATTGTCTGGCAAAGTTACACGAGAAAATGGAGTAGATTCTGCGCCGTTCACGGAGGAGGGTGTTTATGAGCAACTTGAAAAACTGAAGGTGGGCAAAGCGATGGGACCAGACGGGGTCCATCCCAGGATACTAAGGGAGCTCAGAGAGGTTCTGGCGAGTCCTATTAAAAGACTTGTTCAACAAATCTCTGGAGACGGGAGTGATTCCTGGGGATTGGAGGAGAGCGGATGTGGTCCCTATTCATAAAAGTGGTCACAGGGATGAAGCAGGAAACTACAGGCCGGTGAGCCTCACTTCAGTTATTGGAAAAATAATGGAAGTGTTGCTGAAAGAAAGGATAATGTATTTCCTTGAATCTAATGGGTTACAGGATCCGAGGCAACATGGCTTTACAAAAGGTAAATCGTGCCAAACGAACCTGATTGAATTTTTTGATTGGGTGACCAGAGACCTGGATCGAGGACATATGCTAGATGTAATTTACTTGGATTTCAGCAAAGCCTTTGATACAGTTCCTCATAAGAGGCTGTTGAACAAACTTGAAGGGCTGAAGTTAGGACCCAAAGTGGTGAACTGGGTCAGAAACTGGCTGTCGGACAGACGCCAGAGGGTGGTGGTTAATGGAAGTCGCTCGAAGGAAGGAAAGGTGACTAGTGGAGTCCCTCAGGGTTTGGTGCTGGAGCCAATCCTGTTCAATATGTTTGTGAGTGACATTGCTGATGGGTTAGAAGGAAAAGTGTGCCTTTTTGCAGATGATACCAAGATTTGTAACAGAGTAGACACCGAAGAGGGAGTGGAAAATATGAAAAAGGATCTGCAAAAGTTAGAGGAATGGTCTAATGCCTGGCAACTAAAATTCAATGCAAAGAAATGCAGAGTAATGCATTTGGGGATTAATAATAGGAAGGAACCGTATATGCTGGGAGGAGAGAAGCTAATATGCACGGACGGGGAGAGGGACCTTGGGGTCATAGTGTCCGAAGATCTAAAGGCGAAAAAACAGTGTGACAAGGCAGTGGCTGCTGCCAGAAGGATTCTGGGCTGTATAAAGAGAGGCGTAGTCAGTAGAAGGAAGAAGGTGTTGATGCCCCTGTACAGGTCATTGGTGAGGCCCCACTTGGAGTATTGTGTTCAGTTTTGGAGACCGTATCTGGCGAAAGACGTAAGAAGACTTGAGGCGGTCCAGAGGAGGGCGACGAAAATGATAGGAGGCTTGCGCCAGAAGACGTATGAGGAGAGACTGGAAGCCCTGAATATGTATACCCTAGAGGAAAGGAGAGACAGGGGAGATATGATTCAGACATTCAAATACTTGAAGGGTATTAATGTAGAACAAAATCTTTTCCAGAGAAAGGAAAATGGTAAAACCAGAGGACATAATTTGAGGTTGAGGGGTGGTAGATTCAGGGGCAATGTTAGGAAATTCTACTTTACGGAGAGGGTAGTGGATGCCTGGAATGCGCTCCCGAGAGAGGTGGTGGAGAGTAAAACTGTGACTGAGTTCAAAGAAGCGTGGGATGAACACAGAAGATTTAGAATCAGAAAATAATATTAAAGATTGAACTAGGCCAGTTACTGGGCAGACTTGTACGGTCTGTGTCTGTGCATGGCCGTTTGGAGGAGGATGGGCAGGGGAGGACTTCAATGGCTGGGAGGGTGTAGATGGGCTGGAGTAAGTCTTAACAGAGATTTCGGCAGTTGGAACCCAAGCACAGTACCGGGTAAAGCTTTGGATTCTCGCCCAGAAATAGCTAAGAAGAAAAAAAAATAAAATAATAATTTAAATTGAATCAGGTTGGGCAGACTGGATGGACCATTCGGGTCTTTATCTGCCGTCATCTACTATGTTACTATGTTACTATCTACTACCAACAATAAAATTTTAAAAAAAACACAAAGCACACTGTATGCTGAGAAAATGTTAATTATCATTCCTATTCTGGGAGGTTTTCAAAGAGATCAAGGCAGATGACTCTATGCACTGTCACCTCAGTAACAATCATACAAAAATAGACAAATATACCCCCTCCCTTTTTACTAAACCACAATAGCAGTTTTTAGCGCAGGAAGCTGTGCTGAATGCCCAGGGCTGCTCTCGACGCTCATAGGCCACCCTGTGCTAAAATCCTCTATTGCGATTTAGTAAAATGGGGCAATAGTGCAAAATATAGACAGCAGATATAAATTCAGACACATTTTGATCACTAAATTGAAAATAAAATAATTTTTCCTACCTTGTTGTCTGGTGATTTCATGAGTCTCTGGTTGCACTTTCTTCTGATTGTGCATCCAATCTTTCTTCCTTTCTTTCAGCCTGTATGCTTCCTTTCTTCCTGACCTCATTCCCCCCCTCCCCCCAACTTTTTCTTCCTCTCTCCCTGCCCTCTCTTTCTTTCTCTTTTCATGCCCCCTTTCTTTTTTTCTGTTTCCCTTCTGTCTCCCTGCCTGCCCCCTTTCTTTCTTTCTCCCTGCCCTCCACCAAGCCACTGCTGCCATCATCGGGGAACAGGTCCAAAGCTGTCACCGCGGCTGCCCCAAGTTCTCTCTGCTTCCCAGCGTCAGGCGACCAGCATTCTTCTCCCCGACGTCAATTCTGCCGTCAGAGAGGAAGTTCTGCCCATCCAGGCAGCGATTGGCTGGCCCAAACTTCCTCTCCGATGGCAGCCTTAAGGGGGTGCACAGCCGGCTGTGCACCCCCCCTAAGGTTGCACCCGGGGCAGGCTGCACCCGGGGCGGACCTCCCCCCCCCGCCCCTCCCTTGGTACGCCACTGCTAGGTTCCAATCTATCCCCGGATAATTTAAGTTACTCATGATAACTGTGTTGCCTCTCTTGCATTCGTGTTTAATCTCGTCCGCCGTTTCTCCATCAGTCTCTTAGGACTGCCCTGGAGGTAGTAGATGCTGATCTTCATATCCGTTCAATGTGTTCCGGGTATTTTGGCCCATTACCTTAATGTTTATTTCCGATGTGTTCTCTCTGGTAGACTCAATTCCCTCTTATGTATAGGGCAGTACCCCCACCTTTTTGTCCTACAGTGTCCCAGATGTCCTCATTCCACCATGATTCCGTGATGCCGATGATGTCTAGGTTATTTTTTTGTGCCATAGCTTACAATTCCCCCATTTTATTCCTTAGGCTCCTTGTGTTTGTGTACATACATTTAAGTTTGCGGCCTGTTACTTTCTTGCACTTCCTTCCTCCTTCTGTCTCCCTCACTTCCATCCCTTTCGATCCATCGGGATTTCTATCTTGCCTATGATCCAGTGAGTCTTCCTCTGGGTATACCGTTTCCCGAACCATCGACTCTTGGTCGACTGTCGGATTTCCCTTTCTTAGTTTAAAAACTTCTCAATTTATCACTTGATGTTGCTTGCTAGTAGTCTCGTTCCATCTCCGCTGAGGTGGAGTCCATCCTTCCTGTATAGCTTGCTCTTCCCCCAGAACATCATCCAATTGCACATGAAGTGGAATCCTTCTTCCTCACACCAGCGCCTCATCCATGCGTTGACTGCTTGCAGTTCTGTCTGCCTCTTTCTGTTAGCCCTGGCTATTGGCAAGATCTCCGAAAACGCCTGGCGTTCTGGTCTTCAGCTTCCTTCCTAGCATCTGGAACTGACAAGTAGGAATATTGTGATAGTAATGAGGCGGTCAAGATGCAGTCAACTTTCATCTTTGGAGTTTATACTGATGTTAGTCTACTCTATAACAAGACATTTGTTTTGGATACAAAGCTGGTGTACAATTTGGTGACACTGTTCATTGAGGTTTCCAGCATACATGGGAGAAACTGTCTTTGTTTATACAATACATGTTTGCATAAGGACAACTGAGGGGTATATCTCAGGTGTAAAGTCTAGTTCTACCTGGATAGTATATGAATGTGGTTGTGTACATAAAAATACAGTTCCTGTTGAAACCATGTGGCCCAGAAAAATCTCTTTTTTATTTCAATGTCTGCTGACTCTTCTTTATTTCTTCTTCAATGTATATAAAAGTGATGATCCTTTCTTATTGAAAAAATACTTTTTACTAGAGTCATGTCCACCAGAGCTTCTATAAATTCCAAAAGAGATGACAAGCTCAAGAGGGGTGTGGGGTAACTTTTGACAACCACCACTAAAACCCCTCTCATGTAAATTCAAATCTATAAATCAGCTTTGGAATGTGAAAAATCTTCTTTCCACGGATAATTATCTCAAAATTAATTCAATCCTGATTAATGGAGCGAAAAAGCCTCAAATCCCCGTATGCTGCAAGTACTTAAACTGAGCAGACATACTAGAAAGGGTAGCTACTTCATTGGCTCAAAAACCTCTAGTCCTGACCAATTAATATATGTTTTTTAAGCAGCATAAATCACTATACTATACTATAAATACTTTACTCCTTATGTTTGCTGTGCATGTTCTGTTTAAAATGACAACCACATTGTAAAAACTTTTCTTGCTCAGGACTCTGATGTTGTGATGTTCTCATTCTGTGCTGTCTTCCTGGTCCCTCCTTGCCAATGATAGCTAGCTATGTTTCCACTATGGCAGGGACAAAGTAACTAAGGAGTCAGAAAAACAATTTGAAATATAAACAAGAGAGACTGACTCTATTATGTTAGCACAACCCAAGAGCAGGACCTGCTATGCAAAAATATGGCTCAGAAAAATGTAACTCTAAAGAGGGAGAAGCAACCCCCTCTTAAGACAAGAGTTTTATCTTTTAATCATTGCTCAATAAATGCAAAGGCAAGTCCCACTTAAGGGTGTGAGTTGTAAAAAACTGAATGAATATCTTAATGTGTATATTCAAAAAACTTCTAAATGATTTCAAATCTTGCATTCGGGTTGACACTAGACACTTTTGCAATCAAAAACGTTGAAAAATAAAGGTACTTATCAGGGTCCCGACGCGGCCCCGTTTCAGTATCTGCCTCAGGAGACCCCGTCTGATAACTGCTAGAAAGGGTAACAACCATGAAAAAATTCCAAAAAGTGTCGTTCTAGAAATGAAACATCTCTGTGCAACAGAGAGGAGTCAAAAACTAGGGTTCACCTTTTGTGGAGGAGGAGGTAATTGGCTGCTGTTGCTTTTGCTCCCTTTAGCATTGCCTCTGCTGGTAGGGGACACTGCATGTTCATGGTTTATAACGGTAGGACAGCCATTTTGTCTAGTTGTCATAACGTGTTGAGGTGTTTTGGTGTTGACGATATTTATTTTTTTCCATTTTTTTATACCGTTCTCCCAGGGGAGTTCAGAACGGTTTACATGCATTTATTCAGGTACTCAAGCAGTTTTTCCCTCTCTGTCCCGGTGGGCTCACAATCTATCTAATGTACCTGGTTGGTGTGATGCCATCTTGATGATGAAGGTTTTACCAGTCCATTTGAGGAGAGGGTCTGGAGAGTTGTACAATGTTTTTTAATTGTATCTACTGTTTCTCTCACTTTGTCTCCAAAGAGGTTCTCCCATGAACAAGGTGCATTGACAATTCATTTGTGGGTGTCCTCACATATGCCCATGGCTCATAACCATGCCAGCCATCTGACTGCTATGGCAACTCCTGCTGTGCAGGTGGACATCTCAAATGCATCAAAGGCCACTCTGATCATATGCTTTCTGCATTTTTCCATGTCGAGCAGGATGGGGGCTAAGCAGGCTTTTCCATCTGGGTGTAGGGAAGCTAGGGCTTCTTCCACTTTCCTTAGCAGCATATCGTTGTACTGAATGAAGTGGAAGAGGTGGGTATTAATCCTTGCATTAAGCATGGACCTGTGGTAAACCTATTTTGCTGTGGCATCTAGGGTCTTGTGTTCTTTTCCTGGATGGTCGTTGGCATGTGGGAGAATGTTCTTGGCTTTTTTGAGGGCCCCACAATGATGGATTGGTGTGGAAGCCGTGGTTTGTGGTTTGTCAAAGCCCGGTGCAGTCTCTTAGAAATGGCAGGGCCGGATAGTGGGGTTTGCTAGATCTTGTTGCAGCAGTCCAGCAGCAGCTTGTGGGCTGGCATTGCGGTTATAGACTTAGGTGTGTTTGTTTTGTTTTTTTTAATTTGTTTGTATTTTTCACAAATTGTTTAACAACAATCTAAAGAAATTAACAATTGAAAAAGAAAATAATTACAATAAATTATATAATAATTCCACATATATGACTAATCAGAGTCCACATAATGAAGAGAGAGAGTCCATCACCTCCAAGGGAAGTTGGATCTAAAAGAAAAAACTCATACAAATTACAGAGTGCGGTTGGATTTAACCATCTGCCTGGGTGAAGGACTCCATGGGAGAGTCTGGAGCTCTAGACGCCGTCTTACCCTCTAGAAAAAAATTTAATTGATCAGGGTCATAAAATATATATCTAACATTCTGATAGGTAAGACAGCATTTACAGGGGAAACGTAACTGAAAGGTTGCTCCCATACTCAAAGTTAACTGACGATAGGCCAGGAATTTCTTCCGTCTGGCTTGTGTCAATTTGGATACATCAGGAAATATTGATACTTTGGAATCATGAAATTCCGCATTCTCAGTCCTATAGAATAGACGAAGAACTGCCTCTTTATCCTGAAGAAAAACAAAAGTTACCAATAAAGTTGCTCTAACAGTTATTTCTTCTTGAATTGATGTTTCCAGCATACCAGTGAGATCCAAGTCTCCTGGTATAGTCTCTTTGCCTTTGTCTTCTTTGGTAATGTTCAAATAGTATAGCTTTTGAAGCGGTGGCATATTATTTTCAGGAAATTTCAACACTAATTGTAGGAAGGAATTAAATGAGTCTCTTGGAGCTTGAAATTTGGATACCGGAAAATTCAACAATCTGAGATTTAAATTTCTATTTGCATTTTCCAAATTTTCCATTTTTCTAACCAGCAAAGAGTTTTCCTTCAAATGTAAATTCATAGAAGCCTTAGCTTCTGACATTGATTTTTCCAGGTTGTCCATTCTATTGGACTGCTTTTGGAGTTTCTCTTCCAAAGTTTTAACTTGCAAATTAGTACTCTGTATTGAAGAAAAAAATTGGGAGCATACCTTATGTATTGACTCAAGTCCACTCCAGATTGCTTCCATGTCGATAACTTCAGGTCTTACTAGAGGAGGGGGCAAAGATATTCCGGGGATTACCCCAATAGCTCGCTGCTCCTCTGTCCCTGCTTCCTCGCAGGTAACTGCTCCTCCATTCTCCATTGTCGACTGCAAAAGAGTCGGTAAGCCGTGGAATACTTCCGGGGTCAGGGATGAGTTCAGCAGCGTCAACGGAGAATTCATATATGGCACCTCCTGCACTGCCGACGGCGTCCTCGACATCCTCCCAGGACGCGGAGGAGCTCCAGGACCCATAGGGCTAAGCGAAACCTTGCTCTCCAAGACCGAGGTCTGCCCACCTCTGTCAACGGATATGCCCAATCCAGCCGGTGTGGCATACGCTGTAATTGCCACCTGTCTCATCAATGAAGTGCCAGATGAGGCTGGAAGAACGTCTCTCTGTTTGCCTCTGCACTTAGGCATAATAAAAGTAAGAAAATTTTAGTTAAAGTAGAAATTGCCAAAACAGAGCAGGAGCAGCTTTCAGACGTGACTCACTCCGTCGCCATCTTGGATTCCCCCATACTTAGGTGTGTTTAAGTATTTGAGCAGGCCTAGTGTCTCATTTGTCATGTCTCCCTCCTGGATAGGAGCACGTGCCAGTTTAGTAGCCATCTTCTGGAGGAATCTTGGGTAAGTGAAGTCCTCCAGAGGAGGATTTGGCTGGTTTGCTGCCGGTGCAGGCTCTGTGCCTATGTCTGGTGCCTCCAGGGGTGATGGTGTGGTGGGTTTTCCATGGGTGAATCATAGCCATGCAGGTAGGGTTTGCTGTCCTGGTTTGAGTGGTAGTTGTCTGTGGCCAGTGATGCAATGGGGTTATCCTTGCATGCAGTCGTGATGATGTTGGTGGCTGTTGCCTTGGGTCTGCATTTTTTGATTCGCTTTGTGGTTGCATTCTTTGTCCAGAGAGATGTTGTATGATGAATTTGCTGAAAAGGTCGAAGAGCTGCTGGTGCTCAACGGTAGGATTGGCCTACTGGAGTAGCTGGAAAGAGAGAGCCAAGGTGGTTGCTTGTTTCTGAACCCCTGGCTATTGAGGTTTGTCCCCACGCTTGGACTGGTGGTCAGGTGCTTTTCTTTTCCTGCATTGTACTGGTGAAGAAGAAGAAGAGGTGGAGAATAAAGAGGTTGTCCGATAGCGTTTCTGTCTTCCTTCTTTGTGGGGAGTGGTCCCTTGATTTGGGTCCCTGCTGTGTGTGTAGTTTTTAAAGTGGTGGAGTTTGTGTGGAGTTTCATGTTTTTCTTGCATGGTTCTTTAGTTGGGTTCTGCAGGGAGTGCAGTTGGTTCTTGCAGACTCTTGGATACATCTTCATCACTGGGGACAGGCGGCTGTGAGGTGAGCTTCTCTGAGGCAGCAGATATACACTTCGTGTGGATCTGTGGAGCTCACTTTCCTTTTGCAGTTTGGGCATTTTTATGAAACCTGGTTTCATTGTGCTCTTCTCAGTTTATCTTCTCCTGGTCTGTGTGGTCGGACATCTTCTTTTTCTAAGTATTTTCTTCTTCTTTCTTGTAGTGGAGAGCAGTGATCCGGCTATTGGGCAGGATGGATAGACTAAACTGGGGAGAGAGAGAGAGCTAGTACTAGTGCTGGCCAGTTCACTGATTCAAATTGATTCACTTTGGTGAATCAATTTGTTTCCTTAAAAAATCAGACTCACCAATTCAGTGAGTCCTGAGTCTCCTCTGTGTCTCCTAAAGCAGCAGCAGCGGTGAACAGGCTGCTCTTAGCCTGCCTGTCGAGGCCTTCCCAATGCTGCATCACTGACGATGTCACTGATGATGCAACAAAGAGAAGCCCTAACAGGCAAGCCGCGAACAGCCTGTTCACTGCTGCTGCTTTAGGAGGCCCAAAAGTTGAGGTCTCACGTGTGTGTGGGGGGGGGGGGGGGGGGGGGGGGATGGGAAGGAGAGATGGAAAACTACTGCACAGGGAGATAGGAGAGAAGAATGGAATTCCCTTTTCCCACGCAGAATCTCACTGCGCCAGCTGTGACAGCATCGAATCTCGCTGTGTCACAGTATCAGCAGTACTTCCCACACAATGCCTGTCGCTGACCTGGAAGTCTTTCCATGGCAGAGGGGAGACTTCCGATTTAGCAGCAGGCAGCATGTGAGAGTCACTGCCGATACCGCAACCAGAAGACGCAAACCTTGGAGTACAGGAGAGGAGGGGAAGGAAAGCTGGTAGCACAGGGGGAGGGAAGAGATAAGAGCAAGGAAAGCTGATGGCACGGAGGGAGGGAGGGAGGGAGGGAAGGGGTGAAAGGAACTTCAGGAAGGCAAGCTGGTGGCACAGGGGGAGGGAAGAGGTAAGAGGAAGGAAAGTTGGTGGCAAAGGGGGAGGTGGAGAGGAAGGAAAGATGGTGACACATGGGGAAGATAGGGGACATGCATCGTGAGGGGAGAAGATGAAATTGCACATAATGGAGGAGAGGAAGGGATAGATGGTGCATGGAGAGGCATAGAGAGATTTGACTTAGGGCACAAGGAAAGGAGAGAGAGAGGTGTTGGACATGGAGGTAGATGAGAGGGAGAGAGATACACAGGAGGTGGAAGGGGAGAAGGAGGGAGATGTAAGAGTAGAATGGAGTGATGGAGAGATGCCTGGAAATGTGAGTGAGGGAAGAGACTGGGAGAATGCTGCAGGGAAAAGATAGGGAGATGTCAGGCTACAAGGGAGGGGAGGAGATGCAGGGCTATAAGGGTGGAGGAAGGAAGATGCTGAGATGAAGAACCCTGAGGGGGAGAAGAGGGTGGCAAAGAAATAGATGAGAAGATAGATATAATAGAGGGTAGAAATATGGAAATAGAGGTACATTGAAGTTGAAAGGGAATGGAGAGCTGAGGAAGGAATGAGATGGGGAATGGGAGAGAAGATGGAAATTTGATAGGTAGATCAAAAGTGGAAAAGAGGAGAAGGGTAAGAAAGAGACAGAAAAGAATTAAAAAGGAATTATCAATATGTCTGAGGCAGATGTAGTGAAGGAATAGACAGGAGAGAGTAGAAAAGACAAATGGATAGCAGCCACTTGAAGGAGAATTAGCAAATGAGAGGAAAGCAGCAAAAAGAAACTGGAACCAACATGATAGAAAAATAAAGCATTGAGACAACAAAGGTAGAAGAAAAATATTGTATTTTAACTGTTTAAATGGAATCTAATATAATAAAATGCTAGGCGCGCATGCGCACTCCTACCTGCGTGTTGCCTGATCTGTATGTCCGTAGAGGAAGGAGTGCGCCTGCGTGCCTGCCTACAATTGCCCCACACTCACGGGGGGGGGGGGGATGACTGTTGTTTCTTAAGGTATAATTCCGTCCGTCGGAAGCATAGGGAGCGGCTGTCTCTTAGGGTACCATAGAAGCTGTGGGGGGAGAGGCGGCCGTCTCTTGGAACATGACAGAGCCGGGGGGGGGGAAGTGGCTGTCTAATGGAGCCTATCGGAAGTTAAGAGAATCGGCTGCCTCTTACATTATAAGGGGGGGGGGTGTCTTGAGGCCTATGCGCTGCGCTGGTGCCTGGCTAAGCCTCGGCTTCTCCTGCCCTTAGCCTCGCCTCTCCTTACCTGATTTCTCGATTTTGCCGGACATCTCGGGGCCGGGTTGGAGGCTGCAGCAGCCACCGCTCTGCAATTCCATGCGCCACGAGGCCCAGCCCGCCGCCGCCCGCCCAGGTCTCGCTCGCTGAGTGACGGAGCCGTGGCCCTGCTCGGAGCCTGGCCGCAGCCCGGGTCACAGTGCCACCCTGCAGCCGCTAGCGGGAGCGCCGCAGCTCCACGCGCACAGGGAGAGACGTGTTCCTAAAGACACCGACACAGCTCTCTACACAGTGAGTATGCACTGCTACATGGGCATCACATCCACCTTTCTCAGGATACAAAACCCCCAAATTTATACAGCCAAGTCTAAAGCCCATTCATATAGGGAAGTAGGGTGGGGGGGGAAATGCTGCTGCACAAGGACATGGAGGGGGAGGGAATGCTGCTGTGGCTGCTGCACAGGGAAGTGGGGGGAAAGAAAGACAGACAGCGGGAGGAAGACAGACAGAAAGAAAAGAAGAAAGACACAGGGCAGGGAGAGACACAGAAAGACAGACAGATAAAGAGGGCCAGGGAGACAGACAGAAACAAAGACAGCGGGAGGGAGTTAGAGACAGAAATAAAGAAAGACAGACAGACATATATTCTAGCACCCGTTAATGTAACGGGCTAAAATACTAATATGAATAATAATTACCAAAATATTGCTTAAACTTTGACAAATAAACTTGCAGAATTTTAAATTTTCTTGCACTGAATTCTCCCAGAAGTAAACAAAGAGGGAGAAATCTTGCATATGGTGAAGGGGAGAGAGACATGCATGGATAAGAGAGATAGAGAAAGTTGGGTATTGGGTGGAGGGCAGGGAGAGATGGTGCATGGGTAGAGAGAAAGAAATGTTGCACATGATAATAGAGGGGAGGAAGAGAGAGATGTTGCATGGAGGGGAATAGAGAGGTTTGACCCAGAGCACAAGGCAGAGAGAGAAAGAGATGGTGGATAGTGGGAAAGAAACAGAAAAGTTGGATATGGCAGTTGAAGGGAAGGTACAAAGATGAATGATGAGCATGGGGAAAGAAGAAAATGTCAAATGTGCAGGAGATCCTGGTGAGCGAGTTAACAGAAGACAAACAGAAACCAGAGCCTGGGATCAACATGATTTGAATAATAAGATAACCAGACAACAAAAGGTAGAAAAAATAATTTTATTTTCTATTTTGTGATTACAACATGCCAGATTTGAAATGTGTAACCTGCCAAAGCTGGTGTTAATGAGTGTGAGCTAGGACCTAACAGAGAGGAAAAGCATTTTTTGTTTTATTTACACCACAGCACCGGCATGGGGTTGGAGAGGGCAAAGGGGGTGGGGTGGGGTGGGTGAAGAGGCTACAAAAATAAGCCTGCCTGGCTATCTAAAAAAAAATCACCCGATTGGGCAAGAAAAGTGAATCAAACTGAATTGAAAAATCAATTCAATAGGCTGAATCAAATTGAAAAATTCACAGAAGAAAATCCTGGAGAAGGACCAAGATTGTCTGGCAAAGTAACACAACAAAATGGAGTAGATTCTGTGCCGTTCACAAAGGAGAGTGTTTATGAGCAACTTGAAAAACTGAAAGTGGACAAAGCGATGGGACCAGACAGGATCCATCCCAGGATACTGAGGGAGCTCAGAGAGGTTCTGGCGGGTCCTATTAAAGACTTGTTCAACAAATCTCTGGAGATGGGAGTGGTTCCCGGGGATTGGAGGAGAGCGGATGTGGTCCCTATTCACAAAAGTGGTTACAGGGATGGTGGGAAATTACAGGCCAGTGAGTCTCACTTCAGTTGTTGGAAAAATAACGGAAGTGTTGCTGAAAGAAAGGATAGTGTACTTACTTGAATCTAATGGGTTACAGGATCTGAGGCAACAAGGCTTTACAAAAGATAAATTGTGCCAAATGAACCTGATTGAATTTTTTGATTTCAGCAAAGCCTTTGATACGGTTCTTCATAGTAGGCTTTTGAACAAACTTGAAGGACTGAAGTTAGGACCCAAAGTGGTGAACTTGGTTAGAAACTGGCTGTCGGACAGATGCCAGAGGGTGGTGGTTAATGGAAGTCACTCAGAGGAAGGAAAAGTGAGTAGTGGAGTCCCTCAGGGTTCGGTGCTGGAGCTGATCCTGTTCAATATGTTTATGAGTGACATTGCTAAAGGGTTAGAAGGAAAAGTGTGCTTTTTGCAGATGTTACCAAGATTTGTAACAGAGTAGACACCGAAGAGGTAGTGGAAAATATGAAAAAGGATCTTCAAAAGTTAGAGGAATGGTCTAATGCCTAGCAACTAAAATTCAATGCAAAGAAATGCAGAGTAATGCATTTGGGGATTAATAATCGGAAGGAACCGTATATACTGGGAGGTGAGAAGCTGATAGAAACACAGAAACATAGAAAACATAGAAGATGACGGCAGAAAAGGGCTACAGCCCATCACTCTGCCTACCCACCCCCTGTCTATGCCCTAATGACCCAATTTCCTTATCTTGACTCTCGTAGGGATCCCACATGGGTATCCCATTTATTCATAAAGTCTGGCACGCTGTCTGCCTCGATCACCTGCACTGGAAGCTTGTTCCAATGATCAACCACTCTCTCTGTGAAGAAATACTTTCTGGTGTTGCCATGAAATTTTCCGCCCCTGAGTTTGAGCGGGTGCCCTCTTGTGGCCAAGGGTCCCTTGAGAAAGAAAATATCATCTTCCACTTCTATACGTCCCGTGAGGTACTTAAATGTTTCGATCATGTCTCCCCTCTCCCTACGTTCCTCGAGAGTGTAGAGCTGCAATTTGTTCAGTCTCTCTTCGTACGAGAGACCCTTGAGCCCCGAGATCATCCTGGTGGCCGTCCGCTGAACCGATTCAATTCTGCGCACATCTTTACTGTAATGTGGCCTCCAGAATTGCACACAGTACTCCAGATGAGGTCTCACCATGGCCCTGTACAAACGGCATTATGACTTCAGGCTTTCGGCCGACAAAACTTCTATTGATACAACCCAATATCTGCCTTGCCTTAGATGAAGCCTTCTCCACTTGATTGGCAGTTTTCATGTCTGCACTGATGATTACTCCTAAATCTTGTTCTGCTGAAGTCCTAGTTAAAGTTTCTCCATTCAAGAAGTACGTCCTGCATGGATTTCCGCTTCCGAGGTGCATGACCTTACATTTCTTAGCATTGAAGCCTAGCTGCCAGGTTGAGGACTAACTTTCCAATGTAAGCAGGTCCTGCGCCATATAATTCTGTAAACTGCATTTACTTACTATATTACATAGTTTGGCGTCATCGGCGAATAGTGTTATTTTACCTTGAAGCCCTTGAGTCGGATCCCCTATGAATATGTTGAAAAGAAGTGGACCCAGGACCGAGCCCTGCGGCACTCCACTGGTCATCTCCGATGTTTTAGAGAGGGTACCATTAACCACCACCCTCTGAAGTCTGCCACTCAGCCAGTCATTGACTCATGCAGTTAGTGTCTCTCCTAACCCCATCAATTCCATCTTGCTTAGCAGCCTGCGGTGTGGGACACTGTCAAAAGCTTTACTGAAGTCCAGGTACACGACGTCCAAAGACTCTCCCAAGTCCATCTTTCTTGTTACCCAGTCAAAGAAGCTGATGAGATTGGATTGGCAGGACCTACCCTTTTTATGCAGAGGAACGACATTAGCTAATTTCCAGTCCAGGGGAACTTTCCCCTTACTTAGGGAGAGATTGAATCGCTCAGCCAACGGTTTTGCCAGGACATCGCTCAATTCTCTGAGCACTCTTGGGTGCAAATTGTCTGGTCCCATGGCTTTGTTCACCTTGAGTCTTGCCTGTTCACTGTAAACTTCACCTGGTGTGAACTCAAAATTCTGAAACGGGTCTTCTGTGCTTTGTGTTGCCTTCAACTGCGGACCGTGTCCCGGTGCCTCACAGGTGAAGACTGAGCAGAAGTATTCATTCAGTAGTTCGGCTTTATCGGAATCTGCTTCCACATAACTTCCGTCCGGTCTTCTAAGGCGTACTATCCTGCCTGTGTTCCTTTTTCTGTCACTAATATACCTCAAGAAGGATTTGTCCCCCTTTTTAATGTTTTTTGCCAGAATTTCTTCCACTCGAAGTTTTGCCTCCCTAATTGCCATTTTGACCGCTGTAGACCTGGTCCTATATTCTACCTTTGCCTCTCGTTTCTCTGTGCACTTGTAGGAGAGAAACGCTTTTTTTTCCTCCTTAATGAGGTGTGAGATCTCTGCGGTGAACCATTGGGGTTTATTGTTTCTTTGTCGTTTATTTACTAATTTTATGAAGCGGCTAGTTGCTTCATGTATGGTTGATTTCAGTGTTAACCACTTAGCTTCTACATCATCGGTCTCCGCTTGGTCGTGCAGCGTCCGATGGACGAAATCTCCCATGCGTGCGAAGTCTGTGCCCTGGAAATTGAGTACCTTTGTTTTCGTGTTTGATCTAGGGAAGCCTTTCCTAAGGTTGAACCATACTATGTTGTGGTCGCTGGAGGCTAGCATATCTCCTACTGAGACCTCTGAGATTCTTTCCCCATTGGTGAGTACCAGGTCGAGGATCGCCTGGGCCCTAGTGGGCTCTGTTACCATTTGTTTGAGACGTGCTCCCTTTATGGAGGTTAAGAGCCTCCTGCTACCGCTGGTTGTCGCTGAAAATGAGTTCCAGTCTGCATCAGGCATATTGAAGTCCCCTAGCAGTACAGCTTCTCCTCGTAGAGTGATATTCTCTATGTCTTCAATTAATTCTGCGTCCATGTCTTCCAGTTGTCTTGGGGGTCTGTATACCACACCTAGATACAGGCATTTTTCTCTGCCTCTTGCCAGGTTTACCCAGAGGGACTCCCCGGTGTACTTGACATCTATGATCCTAGTGGTTTTGATGTCCTCTTTAATGTATAGAGCTACCCCCCCCTCCTAACCTGCCCTCTCTGTCCTGACGAAGTAGATTGTAGCCCGGTATAGCCATATCCCACCCATGTGAGTCCGTGAACCAAGTTTCAGATATTGCCACCACATCTAGGTCGGCATTCCTTATTTCAGCCTCTAATTCTAGAATTTTGTTACCTAAACTGTGTGAATTGACATACATGGCCCTCCATATCTTGTGTTTGCTAAGTCCCTGTGAGGCATATCCTACCCGAGTCAGTGTGACTCCTAAAGAACTGTTTGCAATGTGGGTACTTACCTTGGACATGGAAGCGGAGTTTCGACTCACCTCATCAGGATAATTCCTTTCTGCACTAATATGTGAATGGGTACCCTCCCCCGACTTACCTAGTTTAAAGCCCTGTGAAGCAGGCAGGCTAGTCGGTGTCCGAAGACCTTCTTACCCCTACTGGTCAGATGGAGTCCGTCTGGTCCCTGAAGTCCTTGTAGCGCTTCCCCATGGTTTAGGAATCCGAAGTTCATATCCCGGCACCATCCCTGTAGCCACTCGTTCGTCCTCAGGATACGTTCATCTCTGGCTCTTCCCTTACCTCTAACTGGGAGGATCGATGAGAAAACCACCTGCGCTCCTGTCCACTTCAGCCTCTCACCCAGTGCTCCAAAGTCTCTGGTGATGGTCTCCGGTGTGTTCCTGGCAGTGTCGTTGGTTCCTATGTGGACAAGAAGCATAGGAAAGTGGTCTCGGGGCATGAGTAGTCTATCCAGACTGGCGGTGACATCTCATATCCTGGCTCCAGGCAGACAGCAGACCTCCCTAGATTGCATATCCGGTCTGCAAATTGGTCCCTCGGTGCCCCTCAGCATGGAATCCCCGATGACTATTACTCTGCGCTTCTTGATATGCACGGATGGGGAGAGGGACCTTGGGGTGATAGTGTCCATAGATCTAAAGGTGAAAAAACAGTGTGACAAGTCGGTGGCTGCTTCCAGAAGGATGCTGGGCTGTATGAAGAGAGGCGTAGCCAGTAGAAGGAAGAAAGTGTTGATGCCCCTGTACAGGTCTTGGTGAGGCTCCACTTGGAGTATTGTGTTCAGTTTTGGAGACCATATCTGGCGAAGGATGTAAGAAGACTTAAAGCGGTCCAGAGGAGGGTGATGAAAATGATAGGAGGCTTATGCCAGAAGACATATGAGGAGAGACTGGAAGCCCTGAATATGTATACCCTAAAGGAAAGGAGGGACAGGGGAGATATGATTCAGATGTTCAAATACTTGAATGGTATTAACGTAGAACAAAATCTTTTTCAGAGAAAGGAAAATGGTAAAACCAGAGGACATAATTTGAGGTTGAGGGGTGATAGATTCAAGAGCAATGTTAGGAAATTCTACTTTACGGAGAGGTGGTGGATGCCTGGAATGCGCTCCCGAGAGAGGTGGTGGAGAGTAAAACAGTGACTGAGTTCAAAGAAGCGTGGGATGAACACAGAGGATCTTGCTCAGAAATAGCTAAGAAGAAAAAATTTAAATTGAATCAGGTTGGGCAGACTGGATGGACCATTCGGGTCTTTATCTGCCGTCATCTACTATGTTACTATTTGGACAGTACTAGCTAACACGAGCCTATATAGGGCCACCTGCACATGCTCAGAAGAGGCTCCCCAAAAGCCTTCCTCTGAGCTCTGGGAGAGTGTATCTGAATTGGGAGCGTTGGATGATGTCACCAACGTGTAGCTGATTCATTCTTGTCCATGCAGAAACTATATTATGCTTTTTGTCTTTGCAGAAAAGGAAAGACACCAGAAGAATGAGAAGGCAAAGATGGGAAACAAAATACAGAGAATGGGCAGAGTGAGGGGATGAAGAGAAGCAGTGTACCTGCTGTTGAAGCTGTATGAAAGAAAAGAGAAGGCATTCTGTGACAGGTGACTGCAGTAGACACACTGTCAGTGGCATAGTCAGACATACAATTCTGGGTGATCCTGAGCCAAAAGTGGGAAGGCAAAAAGGGGGTCTTTTACTAAGGTGCACTAGTCGAATTAGTACGTGCTAAATATTAGCACGCCCATTATATTCTATGGACGTATTAGCATTTAGAGCACGCTAAATCGGCTAGTGCGCCTTGGTTAAAGACCCTCTCCCAATTTCCCTATTTACCCCTCCTAACTCAAAATATCCTACCTATACTCGTCCATTCTCCTCTCGCTCCCTTTCTGCTCTTACATACTCATGCTCTTGCTTCTCCTTGCACACATTTTTCCACTCCACTTACTCTTCTCCATAATTCTCTTATCTTTCTCTGTATCCGCCTTCTTGTTCTCTCCACATAGGGTTACCAGATTTTTTAAATAAAAAGGAGGACGCTTGGCCATGCCCAATTCTGCCCCCAGTTACAGCCCATTCCGCCTCTGTCCCCTCCCTGTCCTGCCCCTGGCCTGCCTCATTCCACCCCCAGTCATGCTCCCACACAAACCTTCATCGTCTTCCCTGAGCTCAGGGCCATGTCTAGAAGACTTCTAAGCATGTATAGATACACATGCTCTAAGGCCCCCACAGACATACCCTGAGTCCAGGTTTTCCATACCCGGACAAAATTCTGGGTTTTGGAAATCTGACTGGGCACCCAGACAATCCTCTAAAAAGAGGGCTTGTCAGGGTTAGCAGATGCCCAGGAAAACCCGATCTCCACACCTCACTCCCTTTTCTTTCTACTTCTGCCCCTTCCTATCTTTCAGCTCTTTTGCTTTTCTTCTCATATCTCACCATTCCCCTTCCTCTATCCTCTTGTTTTTTCATCTCTTTTCTCTCCACCTTCTCTCCCCATTTCTTTCCTCCCACCCTCTCCTTTAAAATCCAGCATAGTATTGGAAGATTGGAGGGTGGCCAACATGATGCTAATTTTTTAAAAAAAGATTCTAGAGGTGATCTGGGACATTATAGACCGGTGACTCTGATGTTGGTGCCGGGCAAAGTGGTAGAGGCTATTATAAAGAACAATTGAGTTGTAGTTTATTCAAAGTGTCTTAACAACAATAAAAGCTAAAAACATTTGCAGTTTTGCACGGTTTTAGGTTTTCTAGATTTTGTCCACATTTTTCAAAGACTGCATTATTACATCTTGGTATGTAATTTGTACCCCTTTCATCCTTCTCTTCACTATCTTTACTCCTTTTTATATAACTTCCTCACAAATTCACAATTCACATTAATATCATCAATTCAAAACTCCCTTACATGGACACCAATGGGTCCTCATTTGCACTTTAACCCTGTTGTGGTTATGCCTCTTTACCAAATACATGGAACACGGTTCTTTCTTTCCTTTCACTGTTGTTTGCAACTCATATTTATTTATTAATTTGAAATATTTATTTATTTATTCATTTGAAATATTCATACACAATTAGCATACATTTTCTGTAATTCATACCCTAGGATCCCTAAAGATGGCGTGTTTAGCCAAAACACAGCCTGAATTGGGTCCTCTGATGATTAATGTGGATAGAGATTTTATTGTGTGTTTAACTTTTATTGTTCTTGTTAAGACACTTTGAATAAACTACAACACAAAGTAAGTGAACATTGAGTTTCCACAGTCTCGTTTGTTTGGTTTTGTAGACTTCAATCATATTCTCCTCAGCCGTCTCTTTTCCAAGCTGAAGAGCCCTAACCTTTTCAGTCTTTCCTCAAATGAGAGGAGTTCCATTCCCTTTAACATCTTGGTCGCTCTTTGATCCTTTTCTAGCTCCACTATATCTTTATTGAGATAAGGAGACTAAAACTGAACGCAGTACTCCAGATGAGGTCACACCATAGAGCGATGCAGGGGCATTATAACATTCTTAGTCTTGTTAACCAATCCTTTTTTAATAATTCCTAGCATCCTGTTTGCTTTTTTGGTTGCCGCCACACATTTGGATGGAAGGTTTCATCGTATTGTCTACAATGACACTCAGATCCTTTTCTTGAGCGCTTACCCCCAATGTAACTGTGATTCGGGTTATTCTTCCCAAAGTGCATCACTTTACATTTGTCTACATTAAATTTCATCTGCCACTTGGACACCCAGTCTTCCAATTTCCTAAGGTCTGCCTCCAATTTTTTATACTCCTCATGCATTTTAACAACTTTGAACAGTTTAGTGTCATCTGCAAATTTAATCACCTCACTCATTGTTCCAATTTCCAGATCATTTATAAATAAGTTAAATAGCACTGGTCCATGTACAGATGCCTGCAGCACTCCACTGTTTATTTTCTTCCATTAAGAAAAATGACCACTTACACTACCCTCTGTTTACTATTTGATAACCAATTCCTAATCCACAACTGAACTTTGCCACCTATCCCTTGACTCTTTAATTTTCTCAGGAGCCTCTCATGAGGAACTTTATCAAAAGCTTTCTGAAAATCTAGATACACTACATCAACCGGCTCACCTTTATCCACATGTTTATTCGCACCTTCAAAGAAGTCAAGCAAATTGGTGAGGCAAGATATCCCTCATGCTGACTCTGTCTCATTAAATCATGTTATCTATATGTTCCACAATTTTATTTTTTTATAATTGTTTTCACCATTTTGCCCGGCACTGAAGTCAGGCTTATTGGTCTGTAATTTCCCGGATCTCCCCTGGAGTCCTTTTTAAAAATTGGCGTAACGTTAGCCACCCTCTAGTCTTCAGGTACTACAGACAATTTTAGTGACAGGTTACAGATCACTAACAGCAGGTCAACAATTTCATGTTTAAGTTCTTTTAGTACCCTAGGATGTATACCATCCGGTCCAGGTGATTTATCACTTTTTAACTTGTCGATTTGGCTTAGTACATCTTCCAGATTCATGAGATTTCTTTCCGTTCCTCCACATTAACACCCTTGGAAAACCATTTCTGGTTCAGTTAGATCTCTTACATCTTCTTCTATAAAGACCGAAGCAAAGAATTTATTCAGTCTCTCCACTATGGCCTTATGCTCCCTGAGCACCCCTTTTGTGCCTTGATCATCTTTTGCAAGTTTTTCTTTATATTCTTTCATAGCTATCTTTATCAATACTTTGCATCTAACTTGCCAGTACTTGTATCTCTTCTTATTTTCTTCGGATCCTTTTTCCATTCTTTAAAGGATGTTTTATTGGCTTTAATAGCCTCTTTCACTTCACATTTTAACCACGCTGCTCTCATTTCCTCTTCTTTCCATTCTTTCCAAAAATACTAGGACTAGGGATCATGCGATTAAGGTATAATCTAAGTAGTAGATTTAAAACAAACTGGTAAAGATATTTCTTTAAACAACGTGTAATTCAACTCTGGAATTTGTTGCCAGAAAATGTGGTGAAATCATTTAGCTTAGCAGGGTTTAAAAAAGGTTTGGATAATTTTCTAAAAGAAAAGCCAATAGACCATTATTGAGATGGCTTGCGAAAATCCACTTTTTCCTAGAATAAGAAGCATGAAATCTGTTTTACTACTTGGGACCTTAGTTGGTTACTGTTGGAAACAGGATAATGGGTTTGATAGACCTTTCGTCTGTCCAAGTATGGCAATTCTTATGTTCTTAACTCTTACTATGAAAAGTCAGCATTGAAAATGTAGAACTTTAATACATCTCCAGTTTAGAAAATAGAACAAAGCTTCTCCATCTTCCTACACAGAACCTGCATTTAACATTACCCCTTAATCTAGTATCTACCCCCATGTGGTCCCACTTCTCCTCTCCTTTCTGTCCACCTTCCATCTGGCATCTCTCGGTCTTGACCCAGCCCTCCTTGCTCTATTATCTCCCCACCTTCAAACCTTTTTTCTCCAGTGGCCGCAAATGTAAATGATGAATAGCAGCACAGTAGCCTGAAGAGCTTTGTACACTACAAGATTGCTTGTTTCAGTCCTACCCCCTCTGACATGCATTTCCTGCTGCAGAAGGGGAAGTACCAGCAGAGCCTTGCAGAGTGCACGAGCACAAGTCTTCTTAGACTACTGTGCTGCGATTCATCAATGATGGTTGTGACTGCTAAGACAATAAGGGATTTGGAGGGGGAAGGGGCTGGGGGAGATTGTGGAGCATTAAGAGCTGGGTTAAGATGGAGAAATACCTGACAGGTGAGCAGAGAGGACAGAGAGGTGGAGAAGGAAGGGATACATTTCTTTACTTACATCTTGTAGTGTTTTGCCCACCTTTGGCTACATCTCTGCTGCTTGTACATAAGCCAACTGGCCCCTTTGGAGGAGAGAACCTCTGAAGTGAATCGTACCCCTCTGGAGTTTTAATATTGACTGCTTTGACCTTTTTTAAAAACAAGGCAGTATAGTAAGTCTGAATAATCATAACTTACCCTTGTCCTCTAGTGCCTATTTCTTCTGATTGGTCTGGAACAGGGATTCACTTGGTTTCCATTAATGTGAATGGACTGGAGGAATCCCTGTTGGATTATCTATGATGTTTATGTGAATTCAGACTTACTATTCTACTTTTTCCTAAAAAAAACAACACAAAAAACCCAAGTTAAAAGCAGTGTACAATATCAGAATTGAGGGATACCACTTTAGTAAGAGAAGAGATGAGTTCTGATCTCCATGTTTATCCTTAGGACCAATCAGGACAGGAATAGAGGCTGCTGTTAGTTTGTTTTATATCTTCTTTTTTTTTCCCCATTATTACAAAACAGATTGAAAATTATTTACTAAATCTTCCAAGTGAGTTGCAGCAAAGATGATACTTTCAAAGTTCCACTGAAATGTTCCCTCTGCAATTTCTCCAAAGAGAGCTCAAGAGGGGTCTGATTCACTTCAAAGGTTACTTTCTCCAAAGGGGCCTTGGCTAACTCCTGATGCTTGATGACAGCACAAGCAACAGAGGTGTAGCCACAGGTAGGCCTGGGTTGGCAGAGGCCAACCCAAACAATGCAAGATGTAAGCATTTAAATTTCTTCCTTTCTCCTCCATCTCCATTTCTGTCATCTCCTCTCACCTTCTGTCGGGCATCTCTCCATCTGGATCTAGCCCTCCATGCTCCACCATCTCCCCCAAGACCCTCCCCCCTCCAAACCCCTTATTCTCCTAGCAGCCAGAACCATCAGTGATAAACTGCAGCACAGTGGCCTGAGGAACCTTGCACTCATGCTCTCTGCAAGGTTCTGCTGGTCCTTTCTCCTCTGCAGCATCCTGGTTGCGGGACCAGGAAGTAATATCAGAAGGAGAGCTGAGGCTGGTGTGAGCAGCAGCTAGGAGATGCTGCTTGCTGCTGCCAAAGATTTAGAAAAGATACGCAAGTGGGAGCACACCAGGAAGAGGTATGTGGGGGGACAGAACGGGGAAGAAGTACAGGGGGCACACTAGGAAGAGGGGGGGGCGTGCATGCAATAGGGAAGAGAGTGTGGGGGTGCAAAGCTGAGTGATGCCTGGCACCTCCTTCCCTTGCTACACCGCTGCGCCTGCTGTTATAAGGGTAATTGGTGTAGTGTACAGTTGGATCCAGTAGGTTTTGGGTGGGTAAAAGCTTTGATCCTGCAGGGAACACCCCTCCCCAAAACACAGCTTCCCAGCTCTTGGCTCCATCCCTCCCTCCATGTGTCTGGTGGCTCCAGCCCACCCATCCTCACTTGTGGATCTGGCTGTTCTAGCCCACCCCTTGCTCACGGGTATGGCGGCTCCAGTTGTCTTCCCTCCCTCCCTGCTTCTGGGTAGGGCCAAAGGTCGAAATTTGGGAAGCCCACTACTAGCCTGTGCCATCTTCAGCTTCCAGCAGGCTTAGGGCTTTCTCTAGCCAGGGGGCAGTTGCCCTAATTGATCTCCTTTGCCTAACACCATCCCTGGCATGTGTGATCTTTATATTTTGCACTGTATAGGAGGAAATGGTTCTTTCTATTTCTTTTGGTGTTGTACTACATGTTTATCATTTTTAGTCAGCTATTATGTATTTGACATTTGTGTTCTGTGTGTGTGACCAAGGTATTCTGTTAGGATGAATTTTCTAAGTAGTATTCAGTTTTCCTGATAGTGGAGGGGATATTGTGAGGGGAGACAGGTTTTTCTATATTTGTGATTTATAAAATGACAGTTATACAGAATATTGTTTCTTTTTATACTTTCATAAAATTATTTCAATATAAAATCATAACTATTCAAGGCTTGTGTGTATGGGATCAGACAGAGTTTGTGGAGACGGGGACAGAGTGGACAGGGACAAATTTTTTCCCTGCATCATTGTCTAGTAGGGACTACTTGCAAGTGTGTGGTACAGAATGAGGGGGGTCTTGTATAAATTTGCTGACCCTATCCATTTAGAAAAATTTATTGTGGATAAATTTCAAAGTTAAGGAAAGGAGGAATGATCAGAATTAAGTTATTTTTGATAGGTTTATAATGAGGATATGTATAGAATTATAGTGTATATACATAGAACTAATGTAAGATGAATGTAGATATAGGGTAAATATAGCATTCTAAAATGCACATATTTAGGGTGAAGATAGTATGTAAATACTGTATACTCAGTAAAGGATATGTAAAAACCGACGTTCGTTTCGTGGCCTGTAACCACGACCACGGTGGTTGAAAGTAGAAGTTAGGATCTGCGTACTGATAGCCTGGATTTGGTGCTAAGGCCCTGAAGCAGTGGTTACCGGCCACGAAATGATCGTCGGTTTTTACCATTAATCATTCTCAGCTATTTTTTGCTCCCACCTGCTAACTTTAAACTTGTGCAAAAGTTTTTTGCCTATGATGCTTTGGTGGAAGAGTATGGGTACATCTCTCCATTTGTCTGAGGCTTTTCTTTCGCTTAAGTAATAAGCTAGCTTTCTTGGCTTGTGTGGTGCTTTTGTTTTGGAGTGATATTTATCTGAATGTTTATATATGTTCCAGCATAACTGTAAAACGCATGGACAGATTTTAACCAAACTTAATAAACATATCAATTATTATCTGGGAAAAAATACTGTGGGGGTGGGAAGGGGTGACATGTAAAGAATCATCAAAAAAAGACAGATATTGCTTTGACCAATGGTGTGAAGCTTGGGGAATGATGTCACACAGTCAGAATGATGTCACAGTCAACAGTATATAAGGAAGTACAGCTGAGGTGTGGTGAAACTGAAACTTTGTGTGATGTTAATCCTCAAGTGAATATTCCTCAAGTCAATATAAACCAAAACCCATGGGAATTTATATCCGGACAACGCTGCGAACAACTTCAACTAGAGGTATGGGGGAAGGCAAGGGAGCGCAAACATTGAGGGAAGGAATGTGGCAGAGAGGAGAGGTGCCAGCTTCGGGAATCATGTCACACAGTCATTTAACAGTATATAAGGAAGTGCAGGTGTGGTGTAGTATGGTGAAGCCTAAACAGAAAGTGAAAACTGAAAATTTGTGTGATGTTAATCCTCAAATGAATGCTCCTCAATGGAATTTATATCTGGGCAACGTCGGGTGATCAGCTAGTAAACAATAAAGATCCTCTTAGCTTTCTTCGATTTAGTTTTCTTTCTCTTTCCCCTTGATATGGGCAAGATTATTATTTTTATTGTTATTTAAATATTGTTTTTTAACATTTCTTATTTTCCTCTGTGAAGATGTATTGAATTAAAAAAAAGAATGGACAGAGTGAAATAGACATTAGGATTACTTTTATTTTAGTATCGAATTCCTGCTGTCATTTTCTTCTGCTAGGCAGCCAATCTAAGACAAGAGCTTCCAGAAGTACTGTTACTGTCTTTTTAGTTGCAGGTGTTGTCACCAAGTCCATTTGACTTTAACATCAGTTGTGACTGGAAAGCAGCCTTAAACCAAGATGCCCAAATACAATGGTCTGCTGAAAAGTTCTCAGCCCAACCAAGAAGAGAATGATGTGGAGCCATGAAACTTACAAATTATTCCACGCTTTTCTTGACACTTTGTTTTATTTCATATCATTGAAAGGAAGTGTGAATAAAAGTGTGGAATAACTTGTAAGTTTCATGGCTCCATATCATATCTACTTATTGTATTTCGCTGAATGTCCAGCACTCTTGATTGTAAACCGCCTAGAAGTTTCAAGATTGTGGTGGTATCTAATATAATAAAGAGTTAGCCGCGCATGCGCACTCCTATTTTCGTGTTCTGTGCGCTGTAGGTCTGTGGCCGAAGGAGTGCGCATGCGCGCTAATACGTCACCAGCCTATCGCCTCCACAAGCCGGACCGCAGCCAGACGACGTTCTCTGTTCCTCCTGCTGCCGCCGCCGCCGATCTCCGTTTCTCCTTTGCCGCCCACCCCCTTCTCTTCCCGCGGGCCCGAATGGCGATTCCAGCAGCGTGTACATCAGTCTTCACACGCTGCTTCGGGCCCTTCTACTGCCCTGATTTGCTCTGCCGCGTCTCTGATGATGTCATCAGGGACGTGCCAGAGTAAATCAGGGCAGTAGAAGGGCCCGAAGCAGCGTGTGGAGACTGATGCAAGCGCTGCTGGAATCAACACCTTTGTAGTCCGGACCGCGGGAAGGGAAAGGGGGGGGGGGTAGAGGAAACGCTAATGCTGCTGCACAGGAAACTGGTGGGGGGGAGGGAAATGGAGGGGGATGGAATGCTGCTTTGGACAGACAGACAGAGAGAGGAAGGGAAACACAAAGAAAATAAGAAAGACACAGGGGCAGGTGCACAGGGAACTGGTGTGGGGGGAGGGAAATGGAGGGGGATGGAATGCTGCTTTGGACAGACAGACAGAGGGAGGAAGGGAGACAGAAAGGAAAGAAGAAAGACACAGGGTCAGGGAGATACACAGAAAGACAGACAGGCAAAGGGGGCCAGAGACAGAAAGGACAGCGGGAGCCGGGATGTGGCAGTGGGAACTTTTCCAATGAGTGCAACTGGGCAGCTGTCGGGAACCTCTGATCAGGGGCAGAGCAAGGTAAGAGTATCATAGGGATAAGAAGGAGGAGGGAGGATAAAAAAGGAAGGGATGCCTACTGCTGGACAGGGGGAGAAGGAAAGAGGTGCTGCTGGACAGAGGGGAGGTAAAACAAAGGGAGAAGGGCTGCTGCTGCATAAGGAGAGCAGTGAAGGGGTGGTGGTGGACACAGTGGAGGTAAAAGGAAGGGAAAATGGACAGGGGGAGCAGGCAAGGGGTGGTGATGGACAGCCAAGGAAAAAGAAAGGCAGAAAGAAAGAAAGTGGCTAAGGAGAGAGAGAGAAAAAAAGACAGACACACACACATATGTTCTAGCACCCGTTAATGTAACGGGCTTAAAGACTAGTAGAAGAATAAAGTTATTATTATTATCATTCTCTTCTTGGTTGGGTTGAGAACTTGTCAGCGGTCCTTCCTAGGTCATTAAAATAAATAAATAAATTGGATGTTTCTCTGGCACAACCTTTAGACATTTTGCAGGAAACGTCGAAAATCGGATTTACTGTAGACAGTGGCATAGTAAGGGTAGGAAGCAGCCCCACACCCTCATCTCCATGCCCCTGCTTCTTCCCATCCCCCATTTGTGCTCTCCCTTTCCCGTACCTCTACATCTTCACCAGTGCGAGTGGCTTTTCTTCAGCATGCTCCCTTGTGCCAGTTTTGGATTTCCCTCTGACATCACTTCCTGGTCCCTTGAGCTGGAAGTGATTCAGAGGGGAACCAAGCTGGTGCAAGAAACAGGCAAGAGAAGTTGCTCAGGCTAAGATCTACAGGGGTATGGGGTGGGGGAAAGGATTATGCGAGCATGATGGCATGGTTCCGTCGCCCCCACTGACATGGCGCCTGGGGCAGTCTGCCCCCCCCCCCATACTACACCTCTGACTAGATGTTCTATTGAAAAAGGCCCTCTACATGTTGGGGGTTTTTTTTAAGTGGAGTTCTTCAAAACTTTTTGATATATATCAAATTTTAAGAAACAGTATTTGAGTTGAAAAAAAAAAAAAAGTAAAACCATAAATTTAGTGCCCGACTTAAAAGTAGTTCTAGAGACAGACATCAATGTAGTCCAAATCGCACACTCAAGATCTGAGGGGTTTCAGAAACAACAAAAAGCGGAGACATCTAGTTGATAATGATGTTACTAGAGCCAACCTCCGGGTAATAATACTCATCTCCTCTTGCTTAAACTAATCCAGGATTAGCTGACACTGCGGCATAGTTCTAGGTCGCGCGCACTGTAGTTGGTAAAGTGAAAGTAGCTAGTTGCATTAATGCTGACGAGGACTCCGCTGAAGAGAACCGACTGGCAGAGTTTAGCTGGCAGAGGCGGAGCCCAAGTAGGCGGCATCTTGGAGGGAACAGCTGAGACTGTGAGAGAAGAAAGCGTCATAGTGAATAGCCAGCAGGCGTTAGGCGCGTTCGCGTTCTTGCTGTTGTAGGAAACGCAAGCTGGGTCAGTGGCCCCCTCCCCCCACCCAGAGAGAGCGCAACCTGAGGGGGAATTGGGGGATCATTTATCGAGTGTTTCAACTGGAGCCGGGTTTCTTCAGTCTTAGATAGCGTCATTCTGCGGCGCTGGACTGCTTCGCACCATGGATCTCCACCCGGCTATCAGCCGCTACCAAGTGGTAAGTGCCCGTGGGCAGTGTGTTGGAGCGCTCTAATAGCAAGATTGTTCCGCTGATTAGTCACCATTTCGTTTTCTTAGATGATATATTTTGTTGTTGCAATGTGGTCATACAGTACACCCTAAAGCTGTTCCGTTGTCAATCAATTCTGTCATGTCCTTATCCTCTGAAGGTTCACTGTTCTGTATGTGAGCATTTTTGATGCAGTGTGTATCTGAAGTGTGCAGCGGGAACGGTAGGGACCCAGGGTCTGTTCATTTGATGGGCTTTCCTGATTCTGACGAGGAAGCAGGATAGATAGTGGAGGGGGAAAGTTTCCTATTCTTTTGGGAGAAGGGGGTATCTCAATCACGTTTCTTATGTTTTGCCTTGATTACAGCTCTTTGTGATGGAAGCTGGAACAAGAGGAGGTGGTAGTGGGGTGTTTCACTTCCAGCCGGAAAATCCAGTTGGTGCCATAACATTTTGATGTTTGTTGTTCTTCCGGTACTTACTGAGAATGGATTTGTTTTCCTCTTGTCTTAACAGGAATGATCCGTGTTCTTAAGTCAGAGTATGTTGGACACGGTCCCACTGTGTTCTTATTATTTAATCTCAATATTTTTATAAGAAAGTCCAGTTATGTACAGGCCCTCATTTCTCTTCAGTTTCTTGTTATAGTATACTAGTTTTTGATATGTGTTGCCAGGTAGCTTTGCAGTTAAGCCTTTTTCCATTCTTCTTGAGCTGGCGGAAGACTTGTAATTCCCTTCATCAACATGAAAGCAAGTAATGTGTAAGAAAATACTAAAGAGACATTTTTGTAAATGAATAGAAAACTACTTCTAAGGGCTAGATGCACTAAAGCAGGGGTGACCAACCTGCGGCCCCATGAAGTATTTTGTGCGGCCCCAGTCGAGGGTAATTCAGTGTTTTCCTCTGCTGCCCCTGGGTGTTTACCGTTGTGCCAGCTCCCTCCTCTTGTCTTGCTATAGCATTTGCACAGCCCCAGAAACATTTTTTTCGGCCAATGCAGCCCAGGGAAGCCAAAAGGTTGGACACTCCTGCACTAAAGCTTTTGATCATCTAATGATCATCGCTAAACCTGTTTGGTTTAACGAATGACCGTATTTGCCGACCCGATGCTCTAATCAGCCTCAGTGCGTGGTTTTCTACATTCTCAGATTCTAGTGTGCAAATGAGGTCATTTATTTTAAAACCAGGCATCCGATCCATGCCCTAAACTTGTATGCCAGAATCGGGTCAATAGGACCCGGAAAAGCTGACAGGACCTATCAGTTTGGCTGGTTTTTCATTTTTTTTTATATGGGCACTAATGTGCCCATAAAAAAATGCCATGGTGGTCCTCCCCGACAACAACCCCCCCTCCACTGCGCCAGCCAAAGTGGCAGGAGAGATGCCCACTCCTTCCTGCCACTGTGGTCCCCCCTGCGCCAGCCAAAATCGTCAGGAGGGATGTCCACTGCTTCCTGCCCACTGTGAACTCCACTGCCAGTCCCCCCCCATCCGACCCCTTGGAACTTCTTGGATTTACAATCAGTTACGACAAATTCTACTTACAACCTATTAGATTCTTGAATTCATAGGAACATGTATAGACACAACTCAAGCTTGTGCCTTTTTACCTCAACAGAAGCTCAGCATTCTATTACTGATCTGCTAGAAAGTATCCAACTTCCAACACATCACTGAATGCCAAATGATGCGTCTTCTAGGCCACATGGCATCCACTGTTCATGTAACTCCATTTGCCCATCTGCATCTTGGGGAAGTTCAGTGGACTCTCAGCGTGATGTTCTCAGTCTACTGGAACACTATCCCAAAGATACAAGTAACCTCCAACCTTCATCAGTCCCTTCAGTGGTGGCTCTTATTGACCACTCTCCAGAGGCTTTCTGTTCCATAATCTACCACATCAAAAGATATTAACCATAGATGCTCGGCTGTGGAGCTCACCTAGAGGGCCTTCATATGCAACTCTCCATGTCAATCTCCTCGAGCTCTGAGTAATCCAGAATGCTTTATGCACATTCTAGGATCTCCTCCTCAATCAAGTGGTACTCATTGGAACAGATAATCAGATAGCCATGTACTACATCAACAAACAAGATGACACAGGGTCTTGCCCATTTTGCCAAGAAGTGATGCAAATCAGGTCCTGTGTAATTCCTCGCAACAAATTTCTCAAGAAATTTCTCAGGAAAACAAAATGTATTAGCTGACAAGTTGAGCATACTCTTGTAACTTCTCACGTTTGGTCACTCAATTCATTGGTTTTTTTTTTTTTTTTTTTTTAAATGTTTTTATTAAAGTTTCAGAAAAAACTCAACAAAAGTAACAACATGGTGTTCACAAGAATACATGAATACCTGCAAAGTCTTCCGAACTTCACCATCACCCCAAATCCCCTCCCTCCCACCCCCCAATCCATCCCATCCCAAATAACCAACAAACCCTACAAAGCTGCACAAATCATACATTTTCTCCATTCCAAGAACAATGTCTGTGTAATAACTCAGGCATTAAGCAGATGACTTCGGGCTCTAGAAGTCAATGTAAGCCAAAAGGGTTCCCAACAAAGCCTAAAAGTCCGGCCAGGTAATGTATCCAGAGAAGCAATTCGCAAACGGTCCATGGAAGCCTGCTGTAACATCAAGGTGCGCCAGTGAGATAAAGTTGGAGATTCAGAGGAAATCCAGCATTGTAAGATCACTTTTTTCCCCATTAACACTGCCCGGGCCATGAAATTCCGAAACCCTCTTGGGGAAGCAAGCAGGAGGCGATCCAACGTGAACAACATGACTGGACTAAAAGTGAAATTGTGTGTCCACATGTTCCTGATATGTCCCTGAAGCTGTAGCCAAAATGTCTGCACTTTCACACAGGTCCAAAATTGATGTCCAAGTGTAGCTGGGGAGTGGGAACATTTAAGGCACTGGGCAGAAGTACACATCTTTGCCCGGAACATATATGATGGAGAGCGATAAAGACGCAGCAAAAATTTATAGTTCATTTCAATCAAGGTTGCATTGAGTGTCACTCGAGCTGTCGCAGAGATCGCTCTCTTAATCATAAGGGCAGTAACCACACACGGAAGTTCCATGGACCACTTAGTAGCATAGGTCTCATAGGAAATCTCGCCCATACTCTCCAGAAGGTGTCGGTAATGAAATCTCATCGGGATCAAAACCTGAGCAGACAAACTCAAGGCCTCAGATATGGTCTCCATCCACCGATCAGTAAGGAAATTCTGGGGCAAGGTGCGAATATAAGAAGATAGTTGAAAGTAGGAAAGCCAATCGCAAGCTCTCCAGCCGTGGTCCATCTGGAGATCAGCAAAAGATTTCAAGGATCCATCAGAACGGACCAATTGAAAAACGTACAAGTTAGCATCGGCAGTCCAGACACTAGATGGAGCAGGAGCAAGCCCCTGGGGAAAACCCCCATTTCCCCGCAGAGGCAAGTATGGAGTCACATGTGGCGGTATTTGAAGTTGGTGGCAGAGAAGTTTCCAGACCCGACGCAGTGGTCGCAGGAAAAGGTCCCTTGCGGAGGAAGTCTTTGGCGGCAAACTCTGTGCGTGGAGCAAATAGCTGAAATGAAAAGGGGCGCAAAGCATGATTTCTTGTCGAGAAGCTGAGAAATAGCTAGTCCTGCGGAACCAATCGTTGATATGTCTCATCTGGCACGCCTGGGATAATAATCGAAGGCTACGCAATCCCAGGCCCCCCAGATCTTTAGGACGTGTCATATGAGTCAAGGACATGCGTGCCCTCTTTCCATTCCACAAGTACTTTTGAAGATGTTTTCCAATTAATTTATCATGTTTAGCCAGTAACAAAACAGGTAACATCTGAAACATATACAGCCATTGAGGCACCAGGACCATATTATATAATGCTATTTTCCCTAACAAAGATATTGGATACACCCTCCAGTTCTCCAATTTGTGTAAAGTGGAGCGAACCAATGGTTCTATGTTAAGTGTATATAATGCTGAAAGGTCAGGGGATATCGTAACACCCAAATATACAATAGTGCCTGGGGCCCAAGTCAAGGGAAACGGTCCCTGCCACTGCGCCCGAACCTCAGGGGACAGCGGCAGTACCATAGATTTTTGTTTGTTTAAGGCCAGGCCCGAGTACATACTGAATTCGTCCAGTAAATCCAGCGCTCTTGGGAGAGATACAGTGGGGGTTCCCAGAGTCAGCAAGAGGTCGTCAGCGTATGCCAGGACCCGCAACTGCGTATCACCCTCCGGCAGCCCTTGTAATACATCATCCCCCAAAAGCGTGCGGAGAAAAGGGTCCAGGTATAAAAGAAATAACAAAGGGGATAACGGACTACCCTGCCTGGTACCCCGGGATATAGGAAAAGTAGGGGACCTGGAACCGTTAACCAACACACAAGCTGTGGGATCTGTGTAAAGCAGGTGTACCATATCTGAAAACCACCCCTCAATCCCCATGAAGGAAAGTACTCGAAAAAGATAGACCCAGTTCACCTGATCGAACGCTTTAGCAGCATCCAAGCCCACCAGAACTCCCCTAATACCAGCATCCTTTGATCGTTGTATTGCCGTAAGTAGTCTACGGACATTCAATACAGAGTGTCGGTGCGGGACAAAACCGACTTGTTCGGGGGTAATCAGGGCAGGCAATAACACAGCCAGTCGGTTAGCCAAAATTTTGTCAAGAATTTTGATGTCCACGTTAATTAATGAGATAGGTCTATAGGATTCAAGATCTGTACCAGACTTGCCCGGCTTAGGAATTAAAGTTATGAATGCATGATTAGCTCCCACTGGAAAATGACCCACCTCTAGCGCAGCTGTGTAATAAGCTTCCAAGGGGCCACAAAGAGAGGCAGAGAGCAAGTGGTAAAACTCGGGAGAGAAACCGTCGGGGCCAGGGGAAGTTCCGCATTTGAGTTGTTTAATTGCAGTGAGGAGTTCCTTACCCTGAATCGGGCGGTTCAGTGCAAGCCTGTCCGGTGAAGTCAAGCGAGGAACCCCAGCGTCCGCAAGGTAATCATCCACCTCAGGTCCCCCCTGTGGGTCTCTAGAGGCATAAAAGTCCCTGTAGTAACTCAAAAAACTATGTGCAATGTCATCAGTGGAGGTCACTTCCCTGCCCGAAGGCAACACAAGGGTAGGAATATAACGAGGAGGTCGACGAGGTCTCGTCAGCCCGGCCAATAATCGGCCTGTCTTATTGCCAAATTTATAATAGTGAAAGCGAGAGTAATGGCGATATTTTAAAGCGCGCTCATGCAATAAAGTATTCAATGCCACTTGCGCAGCTATCATAGCCTCCCGAGAGGGGGGGGTCGGGTTCGCAACATATGCACGTTTCAACCTCCTATACTCTCTCTCTAAGTGCAACAGGCCCCTGGAAAGGCGTTTTCGCTGTGCCGCTACATATGAAATAATATCTCCCCTAAGGACCGATTTCGCAGCCTCCCAAAACAAAAGCGGCGTTTCCTGATGTTGTGAGTTAAAAGCTACATAGTCCTCCCATTTCTGGGCAATGTATTTTTGAAAATCAGAACTGGAAGCCAAATAGGTTGGAAATTTCCAAGTCCCCCCCCCGGTCGGGCTCCCACCGTGTAGGAAGTCAATCCAGATTGGGCAATGATCCGATACGGACAGTGGACCCACCTCCGCTGAGTGGACCTGAGGCAAGGAAGCAGTAGAGGTCAAAATGTAATCTATTCTCGAAAATGTGTTATGGGCCCGAGATTGATGTGTAAAGTCCCTTTCAGTAGTATGGAGCAAGCGCCAAGGGTCAATAAGATCCAGGGTATCGCAAAGAAATGGAACCCCTCGTGTTGGACTGGGAGTCTGCGAAGTACCCGGGCCCGTCCTATCCAGGAGGGGGTCAAGCACCTGGTTTAGATCCCCCAGTAAAACCAAGGGGTGTGTCGTATCCCTGAGCCCCAGTGAAACTAGTGTTGTGAAGAAAGCATGATCGTATTGGTTAGGGGCATAAACTGCCAGCAAATGAAAAGCAAACCCTGACATGGTCACCTTACACAATAAAATCCTCCCCAATGAATCCTGATAAAGTTGCTCTACCTGCCCCGAGAATCCCCTGCGGACCAACAGTGCCACCCCTGCCTTCTTATTCGGGGAAGAAGTGGAAAACACCTGACCCACCCAGCCCTTCAACAATTTAGCATGTTCAGGATCAGTCAGGCGGGTCTCCTGGAGACATGCCAAATCCGCTCTGTGATACTGAAGGCGCTGCAAAATTTTGCTTCGCTTTATTGGAGATGTTATACCACAAACGTTCCAAGACAGAATTCGAAAAGTCTTAGTACTTATACCTTACAGTAGGAGAATAGCCCCGCCCAGTACCACAACAGACTTTCCCAAGCTCCCAGCCAGGCCCGAGAAAGAACATCTCAAGTACATACACAGAGAACACACGTTTAATTTTATGGGAAACCACATTTTGCACTGGAATGGAAAAGAATAAAACTCTGAGCTTTAACCCACCTTCCCAAAACCCCAAACCTCCCCCTCCCAACACACCCCAACACACCCCCAAACCCCCCCTCCCACTCCCAATCCCCCAACCAGAAACCTGGCTTACCAAGGACCCTCCCGGATCCAGGGAAGCAAAATCACGAGAATGAGGCCATCAGGGCCCTGTCCTCTTAACAGATACCAAGACATGTCCAGAGAGTTAAGATGATAAATGAAATAAGCCAAAAGCAAATCCGCCGCCCGTGCCAGCTAAGTCCCCATCAGGCATCACTGGTCAGGTTGGCGAGGCAGAGGACTCCAAGTTGTTAATGAAATCTCCTGCCAGCACTTCAGAGTCGAACACGTGCCATTTCCCTTGATGTTGTATTTTTAAGATGGCCGGATAGATGAACATGAAGCGCCGCTTCTTTTCCACCAATTTGGAGCAAAGAGGGTAGAAAACTTTGCGCCGGTCCGTTAATGCAGCCGAATAATCTTGTCCAATGCGAATCGGGTGTGTCTCATATACCAACGAGTCTCTGTTTGCTCTGTATGCCCGGAGAATCTCCACTTTATGGCGATAGTTGTGTATCTTTCCAATGACAACCCTGGGGCGCGGGTCTGCCCCAGCCCGGGCACCCACCCGATGCACCCGCTCAAATCGGGCCGGGCCCAAGGAGGCTGGCATCGGCAATGTACTAGCCAGCCACGATTCCACCACCGAGAGGAGCGCTGATTCCGCTATGGTTTCCGGGAATCCAATAAACCTCAAGTTCCCACGGCGCGATCGATTCTCTAGGTCTTCCAATTTGTCCTGGCAGGAACGTAATTGTGAGGAAAGTGTAGCCACCTCAGATTCCAGGGTAGAAGCCCCGTCCTCCACCGCGGACACCCGGTTCTCCAGCTCAGTGACACGTGTGGAGTTATCTTCAAGTAGCGATTCCAACCTGGTCAACTGTGTGGAGATCTGTTCCATTCGCGGTCCCAGAGCCTGCAGAATTACATTCTCCAGGTCCGCTATCATAGCCGGGGTAAAGGTCGGGCTGTGTGCTCTGGTGGCGTCCGCCATTTTGTCCTCGCTCGGTTTCGCTCTTTCCCGATCTTTTTTCGCGGATTTAGATGCCATCGCGTTCGGGGACCTTGCCAAAAATTTGTCCATTCGAGGCCAGCACCAATGCTGACAAAAGGTGGCCGAAATTTCGCTGTTTCAAACTCCGTGTTTTGCGTGAGGAGGGACAGGGCTCCGGAGCCGGCACAGCGTGTTGCCTACCAGCTCACAGCATCACGTGATCTCCTCAATTCATTGGTTTTATATCAGATATTCAAGGATTGGGAACTTTTTCTTTGCGTCCCCCCACAATTACAAACTTCCAATCTTCTGTTACAGAATCTACACTCCCAGTCATCTGGACTTGGATACTTTTCTCCTCGACTGGCACAGCAAATTCCTTTATGCTTTCCCTCCATTTCCTCTACTCGGGAAAACTCTTCTCAAGCTTCGCCAAGAAGAGGTTACTAATGATACTCATAGCACCTTGATGATCGTGATAATCATGGTTCCCTCGCCGTCTGCAGTACAGTGTTAGGGAACCCATCACCCTTCAAATATTTTCAGCTTTGCTGACACTGAACTAAGGATCTCTACTCCATCCCAATCTATGTTTGTTAGCCCTTACATCATGGTATTTATCTCCTAATCAGTAGGTTGTTTCCACACTTTCTGCACCAGTATCAGCCATCATTGAAAATTATAGAAAACCTTCTATACAACGTTGTTATCACTTTGTGGACTCTCTTCACAGTCTGGAGTAATCTCAACTCAATAGATCCCATTGGTTCTGGACTATCCTCTACAGCCCCTTTCCAACTCTGGTGTCTAAACTACTAAAATCTGAGTTCATCTCAGTGTTATTACAGCTTTTCATTCACTTCTAGATTAAAAGCCATTGTCTGTACATCCCTTAGTTTCCAGCTTGTTTGGGATCTTAATGTTATCTTTTCCTCTGATGAAACCAATACTATATGGGTTTTTACCAGGATTCTGGTGGACTCGTCTTTATCGCTGCTTGCTCTACTCATTTTCTCTGGAACTTAGGTCGGTTTCCTTTGGTACCAACATGCTGTTTGCTTTTTGCCTGTTAGGTTGCCCATACGTTGGTGATGGCGGTTATTATTTTTATCCCAGGACAAGTACGCAGATATTCTCACGTATGGGTGACGTCACCGACGGAGCCCTGGTACGGACCACTATAAAAGTGCATCGCCACTTTAAGTCTCTAGAAAGGTTGTGATAGCCTGCACCGCGCATGCGCGAGTGCTTTCCCACCTGATGTAGGTGCGTGGTCCCTCAATTTCTTAGTTTCCGTGGATCTAAGAAGAGGTGTTTTTCAACGGCTGTTGAAACTTTTTTATTTGCTGCCTTCCCGCTCTTGCGGATTTGTGAATGTCATATTTTTTCTTATAATTGTTTTCTTTTTTCTAAAAAAATTGAATGCTCTTTTGTTTTTTCCCTGTCGCAGTCCGGCCACCTTGGCCTCTAACTTTAATTTAGCGGAGTCTTTCCTATCGATGTCCCGGCCACAGATGGGTTTTAAAATGTGCGGACGCTGTGCTTGGCCCATTTCAGTCACTGACCCACATTGCTGATGCCTTCAGTTCTTGGGCCTGAGCACCATCCAGAAACCTGCTCTAGGTGTTCTTCTCTTCAGAAGAGAACCTTGAAAAACCGCCTGATCCAGCAAAGTTACTCTTCAGCATCGCGATGGAGGGAGACTCAACACCACTACCGATGTCGATGGTACCGTCCAAGGTGGCTCTGCACCAATCAACACCGACAGAACCATCGCCGGTGTCGCAGCCTACAGTGGGCCTCGGGTCAAAGCAGCAGTGAGTCAAATCCTGCCAACCTCAAAAAGAACCAAGATCTCGGTGAGTGCCTCGACATCAGCCTCCTCATCACCGGAGCCTCTCTCCTTCTCTGCTCAGATCCAACAAACCGCCAAATCCTGTCACTTCCTCCTCTATAATATTACCAAAATCCATCCTCTTCTCTCTGAGCACACTACCAAAACCCTTATCCACGCTCTCATCACCTCGTGCTTAGACTACTGCAACATAATTCTCTCGGGCCTCCCGCGCACCCATCTCTCACCTCTTCAATCTATTCAAAATTCTGCTGCACAACTCATATTCCGTGAGAGCTGCTATTCTCACGTTACCCCTCTCCTCAAATCACTTCATTGGCTCCCCTTCCATTTCCAAATACAGTTTAAACTCCTTTTGCTGACTTACAAGTGCATTCACTCTGAAGCCCCTCAATATCTCTCTCACTTATCTCCCCCTATGCTCCCCTCCCCGTGATCTCCGCTCATCGGGTAAACCCTTCTTCTATGTACCCTTCTCTTCCACTGCCATCTCCAAACTCTATCCCTTTTTTTCTTGCGGCACCGTATGCCTGGAACAGGCTGCCTGAATCAATACATCATGCTCCATCCCTGGCAGTGTTCAAATCCAAGCTTAGGGGCCCACTTTTTTGATGCTGCTTTCATCTCTTAACTCCCACTCACTGCTGTGAGATACCTAAATCCACTGAATCATTTCCTCTACCATAATCTTCCCAACCCTGTAATGTCCTGTCTAAATTGGATTTTAAGCTCGTATGAGCATGGACTGTTTATTGTATGTTAAAATGTACAGTGCTGCGTATGCCTTTTCAGTGCTATAGAAATAATAAATAGTAGTAGTGTGTAAAAACCTGACGTGATAGGCAAAAATGAAAGTCATTTCTAGAATCAGTATAAAAAATTGATTCAAGAACTACTTTTATGAAATCATCTGAGTAAAAATTTTAAAATGCAGACTGGTGAATCAACCCCTCTGGAGGATGAGGAATTAATGCTCTCCATGCTTGAGAGATGGAGAGAGGTTGGACGCCTCAAGAAAGACATTACTCGCAATGAATTACACTATGCATTTTTACTGGAGTATTGTTGTCATCAAAGAATTCCCAGAGGTCTCAGGATTTTGAAAGAACCTTCTATGTACCAGAATGATCAGGAGTTCTTGAATAACTAATTTTGCATTTTAAATAAATGTTCCCTAGATCTTATGATCCTACTGGCAGAGACTGCCAAAAAAAAGGCAGATACTCATAAGATGAATTTAATCTTTTATCTCTTAAATTTGTCTATCTTTCCATCTTTCCACGATTCGATTGTATCACAGTTTAGCCCAAGGATAAATCCCACCTGTACTGTAGTCTAATGAATCTTTTTTAAGTTTATCTATCTTTCCACGATTCGATTGTATCAGTTTAGCCCAAGGATAAATCCCACCTCTACTGTAGTCTAATGAATCTCTTTTAAATTTGTCTATCTTTCTACGATTTGATTAACATAGAAACATAGAAGTAGACGGCAGATAAGGGCCACGGCCCATCAAGTCTGCCCACTCTAATGACCCTCCCTATCTATCTTTGCGGATAGATCCCACATGTCTTTCCCATCTGGCCTTAAAATCTGGCACGCTGCTGGCCTCAATAACCTGAAGTGGAAGACTATTCCAGCGATCAACCACCCTTTCAGTGAAGAAGAACTTCCTAGTGTCACCGTGCAGTTTCCCGCCCCTGATTTTCCACGGATGCCCCCTTGTTGCCGCGGGACCCTTGAAAAAGAAGATCTCTTCCTCCACCTCGATGCGGCCCGTGAGATACTTGAATGTCTCGATCATATCTCCCCTCTCTCTACGTTCCTCGAGTGAGTAGAGCTGCAACTTCCCTAACCGCTCCTCATATGGGAGCTCCTTGAGTCCCGAGACCATCCTGGTGGCCATTCTCTGGACCGATTCCAGTCTCAGCACATCCTTGCGGTAATGCGGCCTCCAGAATTGCACACAGTACTCCAGGTGCGGTCTCACCATGGATCTATACAGTGGCATAATGACTTCAGGTTTACGGCTGACGAAACTCCTGCGTATGCAACCTATGATTTGCCTTGCTTTGAATGAAGCTTGCTCCACTTGGTTTGCAGACTTCATGTCTTCCCTGACAATCACCCCTAAGTCTCTTTCTGCTTCAGTTCTTGTCAGGATCTCGCCATTTAGGGTGTAAACCTTGCATGGATTTCGACTTCCCAGGTGCATGATTTTGCATTTTTTGGCATTGAAACTGAGTTGCCAGGACCTAGACCAGCGCTCCAGTAGAAGTAGGTCATGCATCATATCGTCTGCCATTGAATTTTTGTCTGTTGTGCTTTTGCTCACTACATTGCTTAGTTCCTGGCATCATCGGCGAATAATGTTATTCTACCTCGGAGCCCTTCTGTCAAGTCTCTTATATAGATGTTGAACAAGATCGGGCCCAGGACGGAGCCCTGTGGCACTCCACTTATCACCTCTGACATTTTGGAGGGGGTGCCATTCACCACTACCCTCTGAAGCCTACCTCCAAGCCAGTTCCCAACCCATTTGGTCAATGTGTCGCCCAAGCCTAAAGAACTCATCTTGCTCAGCAACCTGCGGTGTGGTACGCTATCAAATGCTTTGCTGAAATCCAGGTAGACGATGTCCAGGGACTCACCAGCATCCAGCTTCCTCGTCACCCAGTCAAAGAAGCTGATCAGGTTGGATTGGCAGGATCTCCCTTTAGTAAATCCATGTTGGCGGGGATCCTGTAGATTCTCCTCGTTCATGATCTTATCCAATTGGCGTTTGATTAGGGTTTCCATTAGTTTGCTCACTATTGATGTGAGACTCACTGGTCTGTAATTTGCCGTCTCCATCCTGGAGCCTTTCTTGTGGAGTGGAATGACGTTAGCCATCTTCCAGTCCATCGGGACGTTGCCTGTACTAAGGGAGAGATTGAAGAGCGTGGATAGCGGTTCCGCCAAGACATCACCCAACTCCCTGAGCACCCTAGGGTGTAGGTTGTCAGGCTCTATTGCCTTGTTAACCTTGATTTTTGACAGCTCGCAGTAGACGCTGCTGGGTGTAAACTTGAAATTACTAAACGGGTCAACTGATTTAACCCTTGTCTGTGGTTGAGGGCCGATTCCCGGCGCCTCGCGGGTGAAGACTGAGCAGACGTATTTATTTAACAGTTGGGCTTTTTCCGAGTCCGTCTCCATATAGTCTCCGTCTGGTTTTCTGAGACGTACTATCCCGCCCGAGTTTTTATTTCTGTCACTGATATATACCTGAAGAAAGATTTATCTCCTTTCTGGATGTTCTTTGCTAGAGACTCCTCCATGCGGAATTTGGCCTCCCTAACTGCTGCTTTGACGGCTCTTGACTTGGCCAGATATTCTACTGTAGAGTCCTGTGTCCCTGATTGTTTGTAAGAGATGAATGCTTTTTTCTTCTCTTTGAGGAGGTCCGAGATCTCCGTAGAGAACCACTGTGGCTTGTTGTTCCTACTCCCTTTGCTTACTGATTTAACATAGCGGTTTGTTGATTCCTGTATGATGGCTTTCAAAGTTGACCACATTTCTTCCACGCTGTCGGTGTCTGCTTGGCTTTGTAGTGCCCGGTGAACGAAGTCTCCCATGTCTTGGAAGTTTGTGTCCTTGAATTTGAGGACCTTGGTCAGTGTGGTAGATTTCGTGAAACCTTTCCTGAGATTGAACCATATCATATTGTGGTCACTGGAGGCCAAAGTTTTACCCACCGAGACCTCTGTGATACTTTCTCCATTGGTAAGTACCAGATCCAGAATTGCCTGATCCCTTGTTCGTTCAAATACCAGTTGCCTGAGTCTTGCTCCATTCAAAGAGTTTAATAGCTTCCTGCTGCTGCTGGAAGCAGAGGAAAGTGTGACCCAAACCACATCAGGCATGTTGAAGTCACCTACCAATACTGTGTCCCCCCGTAAGGTGATATTCTCTATATCTCCAATTAGTTCCATATCTAGGTCATCTTGATGTTTTGGGGGTCTGTATACTACGCCAAGATACAGGCATTTGTCCTTCCCTCTGGCCAAATTTACCCAAAGGGATTCCCCAGTGTACTGTACATCTGTGATTCTGGTGACCTTAATGTTATCTTTAGTATATAATGCTACACCACCCCCCCATTTTGCCCAAGGATAAATCCCACCTCTACTGTAGTCTAATGAATCTCTTAAGCTTGTCTATCTTTCCATTTTTAATGTCTTGCATGAATTCATTAATCTTTTTGTCAATGTTTTGTGAGATTGTATCAAAATTGGTGTCATCTTCCTTTAATTTTTTGAGTAATGCTCAGCAAATTAAAGGAAGATGACATTAATTTTGATACAATCTCACAAAATGTTGACAAAAAGATACAATCTCACAAAATGTTGACAAAAAGATTAATGAATTCAAGCAAGACATTAAAAATGGAAAGATATCTTAAACAGGAATTGAATGCAATCAAAGCAGCTTCCATCACTCCACAGAATCATACCAATTTACCACCACTTCCTCAAAGAGTAATGCAATCAAGGAATAAATGGATCACAGTAGGGTCAGGCAGACTGCGACATGTGACACAGAAACATCTACCCTCACAGTGGCATCTACAGAATTCTTTTGCTCCATTAGAGCATTACAGTGCTCAAGGAAGAACTGAAATAGAACTGGAACCAGTGAAGGTAACTCATGAAGAAATTCACCCACAAAGGAAGAGTAAGAAAGCTCAATCCAATAAATTATTGCTTTTAGGGGATTCCATCATCAGAGGCATTAACATTGGAACACAAGACAAGGAGCCTAAAATAGTGAAGTATCTCCCAGGATCCTTGGCTACCAGGAATATTCAACAAATACTGTCTATAATTAGATAAGAAACTAAACATTCTAAAGCTGATATTGTTATCCATTTGAGAACAAATGACCTGGCCACCTGGAGTGCAGAAAGCCTTTCAGGAGCTAGGGGAGGGCTTAAAACCTTTTTAAAGACTAGCTTTCTCAGAAGTACTGCCTACGTATGAAAAGGCAGAGGAAAGAATTAAAAACACAGAGGACGTCAATAGGTGGCTCAAAGCCTGTTGTCATCAAGAAGGCTTTAAGTACATAGGAGGATGGGGAAATACATGGAAGGACAAGAAAATATGTATATTGTACTGATGGGCTACATCTTACTACAGTAGGAAAAAAAATTCTTGTGGAGAAATTTAGACAATTTGGGGCTTATAAAGCGTCCAAAAACCAGCCTAAATCAGCACTTGGATGTCCTAATAGCAGGGACGTCCAAGTGCCAATAATCAAAAACAACTTTCTGGACGTGCAGCAGCACTTCTAATCTGCTGTGCGTCTAGAGAGCAAAGGGGTATGTTAAGAGGTGTGTTATGGGCGGGCTTTAATCTGGATGTACCCCAGCCATAATCAAAACTTCCCTAGAGGGAACTTAGACACCTGCAGTTAGACCTGTTTGAGTTGCATCTGAGTTTCACTTGGTGTCCAAACTAGAGAGCTGCACGGGAACGGGGACGACGGGAATCCCGCAGGACCCGCGGGTTCCCCCTTCGGGTCGCGGGGATCCCATGGGGACACCCCCTAGGGTTGCGGGGATCCTGTGGGAACGCCCCCTAGGGTCACGGGGTTCCTTGCGGGGTAGGATATACTCGCGAGGCTCGTCTTCTCCCTACCTGCCCTGCCGCAGCACACAGCCGACCGGAAGTCTTCCACGATGTCAGCGCTGACGTTGGAGGAAGGGAGGGCTTTGCTTAAGCCCTTCCTCCGACGTCAGCGCTGACATCGGGAAGACTTCTGGTCGGCTGTGTGCTGCGGCAGGGCAGGTAGGGAAAGGCAGTGGCGTACCAAGGGGGGGGGCGGGGAGGGCGGTCCACCCCGGGTGCAGCCTTAGGGGGGGTGCACAGCCGGCCAGGTCCTCTTACCTTTGTGGCGCTTCCCCCGACCGACCGACAGCAGGCCCGGTCCGACAAACCTACCTGCCTGTAGCCGCGAATCTAAATTACCTTCTTACAGCAGCTTCAATACTCCAGCTGCTGTAAGAAGGTAATTTAGATTTGCGGCAACAGGGCAGGGAGGTTTGTCGGACCAGGCCTGTTCTGTTGTCGGTCGGGCGGGGAAGCGCCACGAAGGTAATGGGCAGGGAGAGAGAAAGGGAGGAAAGGTGGAGTGGAGAGGAAAAGACGCTTAAGGGAAATGGGTAAAACTGAGGGAGGAGAAGGACGCTGAAAGCACTGGGGAAGACAAAGGGGTGGAGAAGGACGCTGAAAAGACATGGAGAAGATGGGGGGAGAAGGATGCTGAAAGGACATGGGGAAGACAAAGGGGTGGAGAAGGACGCTGAAAGGACATGGGGAAGACGGGGGGAGAAGGACGCTGAAAGGACATGGGGAAGACAGAGGGGGGAGAAGGACATGGGGAAGACGGGGGAGAAGGACGCTGAAAGGACATGGGGAAGACAGGGGGAGAAGGACGCTGAAAGGAAATGGGGAAGAGAGTGGGGAGAAGATGCTGGCAGAGAAGAAGACAGAGATGCCAGACTATGGGGGGAGCGGAGGGAAGAAGATGGGTGCCAGACCAATTTGGAAGGGGGGAGAAAGGGAGAGGCACAGTAATAGAGCTAATGGAAGACGCAGAGAGAAGAGAGATAGTGGATGGAAGGAATTGAATGAGAACATGAGGAAAGCAGAATGCAGGCAACAAAGGTAGGAAAAAAATTCTATTTTTTTTTGCTTCAGGGTAAAGTAGTATATTAGTTGTGTTGATAAAAATTTATAAAATTAGAGGCTCTGGTAGAAACCCGTTTACAAAGTATGTATTCTTCCCAATTAATATTTCCAAATTAATAAAGTCTTTTTGCTTATTTGTAAATGGGTTTCTACCAGAGCCTTTAATTCAGTAGCATAATTAAATTAAATAACTATTTCTGAAGTTTATAGGGACGGGCAGGGACGGAAGGGATTCCTCGGGATGGGTGGGGATGGAGGGATTCCTCGCGGGGATGGGTGGGGATGGAGGGATTCCTCGCGGGGACGGGTGGGATTCCTCACAGGGACGGGTGGGACTTTGGTGGGGACGGGTGGGATTTCTGTCCCCGCGCAACTCTCTAGTCCAAACTACCAAGAAGACCACTTGAGAATTTAAGGCATGACCCCTCACCCCCCCCCCAGTGGTCATGACCGACCTCCACCCACAACCCGAAGAGCGAGCCCCCCCCCAAAAAAACCCCCCATAAACTTCCCAACAGCTAATCGAGGCAGAAGGAATCCCCATCAGTTGAGCTGGTTTTGGAAGATTTCTGGTGGCTCAGCTGATAGGGATTCCCCTTGCCAGTATCAGCTGAGCCACGGAGCCCTACACCCCTCCCCTGACAATCCCCCAAATCCCCCCTGACATCCCGATATCCCCTTGATATCCTGTACCTCCCTCTACATCCCTGCCCTCCCCACATCCCCCAACATCCCTGGGCCCTCCTCCAACATCCCCAGAACCCCCCCTGTACCTTTGGAAGAGCAAACAGCAGGAAAAAAGCTCACTTACTCCTGCCTACAGGGCCGCTTGCAGCAATGATGGGGCTTCCCCCGTCCAATGCATCTTCGGATGCAGTGGGAGAGAACTGATCAAGCCTTTGGCCCCTCCAACTGCATCCAAAGATGCATTGGGAGGGGGAAGCCCTGTCATTGCAGCATATGGCCCTGTAGGCAGGAGGGAGTGAGCTTCCTTCCTGCTGTTTGCTCTTTCAAAGGGATGGGGGGGCCCCGGGGATGTGGGGGAATGTGGAGGGGGTGGAGATATTAGGGGGATGTGGGGGAGATATTAGAGGGATGAGGATGTCAGGGGGAGAGGCGTAGGGTTTTGTGACTCAGCTAATCTCGGCAGGGGAACCCCCATCAGCTGTGCTGCCAGAAAACTCCCGAAACCAGCCCAGCTGATGGGGATTCCTTCTGCTGTGTTCAGACAAGGTAGTTGGTGGGTACTTCTACAAAACTTGCTTTTGTACGTTTTTCGTGTGTACGTTTTTATTTTTGAAAATGGGCAAAAAAGGTAGATTTCCTAAAGACCAAAACTTATACCTTGCTCATTTTCAAAAATAAAAGATAGACGTTTGGCAGCTTTGAAAATGGACATTTTTCCTGCTGGTTCGAGCTTGTGGGTTTGGTCTGGCCCAGAAATAGCTAAGAAAAAGGAAAATTTAAATTAAATCAGTAATTTAAAGAGAGGGTAAGGTTGGGCAGACTGAATGGATCATTTGGGTCTTTATCTGAAGAGTACTATTGTGTTTCCTGGAAATAACCAATGAGTTTTGTCTGTCAGATCATCTTTTAGTGTTAACCAATCAAGTGTGAATAGGCAGACCCACTTCCAAAGCTACCATCTCCAGATGGATTTGTAGAGCTATCTCCTCTGCAAACATCAGTTGCGGTAAACAGCCGTCTATCTCATTGAAGGCTCATTTTACAAGAGGAGTGGCCTCCTTTTGGGCGGAAGCAAGGACTTTTCCCCCTCAGGAGATTTGTAGGTCAGCAACCTGGTCTTCCCTTCATATTTTCACCAAGTTCTACAGGGTGGACATAGCAGCACAGGAGGATGCTGCTGTTGGGTCCTCAGTACTATGTGCAGGCTCATTTCTCCCACCCTATATCTTTGGGATTGCTTAGGTATTTTTCTTACAGCCATTGATCCTCTTAGAGGCTTGTTAATGTTTTCACTATATTACTGTTCGTTCAGTGATTGTTTTAAAATTCATCTGAGCAGATCAGACACCTGCTGTTAGGGAATTCCTCGTAACCCAGTAGGGCTGTCACTGGCTTTGGTATGAATTGAAGTGGGCAGCAGATCTCAGGAAGAAAGAGGAGGAGCTGAAAAACTGTGATTGACATTTTCTGCAGAATTCCTGCGAGCAGGCATGGACCACCCTGTGGTTCAGCATACCATCCTTGTCTACTGGGCAGGAGCAAAGGAAGGTCGCTCCTGCCCATGCAGAGCCACTAGCTGATTGGCTGCCTTGAACTCACGGTCCTGTGAGAACTCACAGCAGCCAATCAGCTAGTGGTGCTACACGGGCAGGAGCGAAGGAAGGTTGCTCCTGCCATGATTCACTGCTGGACCACCAGGGATACTAAAGGTATGCAGGGTAGGCAGGAGGGAGGTAAAAAATTCTTAGAATCAGCTAGGACAGGAGGTGGGAGGGATCCCTCCTATTCCAGCCACTGCTGGACTACCAGGTCTCACAGCTGGTCCGGCAGAGGCTTCAGCAGGTTCAGGAGGGGAACGGGTCAGCGCTGACCTGAATATAAACTGAGACCCCCATTTTTTGGCCCCAAAATCTTGGTTTATATTCGAGTATATACAGTAGGTTGTGACCCCAAATATAGGTTTTGTAACCCAAAATTGTTTGGGAAGCTCGTGGTCATACAGTATAATGGGGGGAGGGAAGGGTGAGACATTATTATGAGCTTATGAGGATGCAAACAAAAGCAAGTAGAAAACTTAGATTGTGAGCCTACTAGAGATAGAGAAATTACCTGAATGCAGTATAGAAACTGGTGATTGTACCACAGCTGCTACACCATTTCTCTCAAGATTGTACCACAGAAAGGTGGTATATAAAGAATCTAATGATAATAAAATCTGATTGGCAGAGCAGTGGTGTTGTATAGATAAAAGTTTTTATCCCAGGACAAGCAGGCAGCATATTCTCATTGATGGGGTGACGGAACCGACGGTGCCCCGGTACAGACACTTCAAGAACTTGAAAAAAGTTCTTGACGCCCGCACCATGCATGTGCGAGTGCCTTCCCGCCCGACGTAGGCGCGTGGTCCCTCAGTTTCTTAGTTTCTGTGGAGCTAAGAAGTTGTGTTTCAACGGCTGTTGAAAATTTTTTATTTCGCTGCCTTCCTGCTCTCGCAGTTTTACTGACTTTTTGTCAGTTTCTTTTCTTTCGTTGATAGGTTCATTCTAAAAAAAAAAATATATATATATTTTAATAATATTTTCTTTTACTGTTGTCGGTTTGGCCTAGTAGGGCCTTATGAATCGCCATTTTGTTTTCTCCCCTCTGCATGGCTCTTGTCCCGGGCTGGATTTTCCTGCCCAGTTTTCCTTCACCGACATCCTCCTGTTATTTTGGCAATCTCGGGACCTCGGCCTTGCCATTTTTTTCTTCGTAAATGACCTGGAAGAAGAAATGACCAGTGTTATCGTCAAGTTTGCAGATGACACAAAGCTATGCCGGGCAATCAGGTCACAAAAAGACAGCGAGGAACTCCAGAGAGATTTGAAACAACTTGAGAGATGGGCAGAAAATTGGCAGATGAGTTTTAATGTAGAAAAATGCAAAGTGATGCACCTGGGCAGCAAAAACAAGGAGCATGAGTATAAACTATTAGGTATAACATTGGGGAAGAGCGAACAAGAAAAAGACCTGGGGATACCAATAGACAGGACCCTGAAGCGTCTGCTCAATGCGCAGCAGCGGCAAAGAAAGCTAACAGGATGTTAGGCATGATAAAGAAGGGAATCGCGAGTAGATCAAGGGAGGTCATAATGCCGCTTTATAGAGCAATGGTCAGACCACACTTGGAATACTGTGTCCAACACTGGTCTCCATACCTGAAGAAGGATATAACACTGCTGGAGAGGGTGCAGAGGCGAGCGACGAAGCTAGTAAAAGGTATGGAGAACTTGAGCTACAAAGATCGCCTCAGAAAACTGGGATTATTCACCCTTGAGAAGAGAAGACTGAGAGGGGATCTGAAAGAGACTTTTAAATTACTAAAAGGAATCAACAAAATGGAGCAAGCTCACTCATCAGCAGGGGGAAAGGATGGTGAGCAAGAAACAGCGTTATTCACATTGGCAAATCTGACTCAGACTCGGACCAGAGGTCATGGCCTGAAGCTGAGAGGGGACACGGCCAGGACAAATGTCAGAAAGTTCTGCTTCACACAGCGAGTGGTGAACGCCTGGAGCTCTCTCCCGGAAGAGATGGTGGAGGAAACCACCATTTTAGGATTTAAGAGAAAATTGGACGCACATCTTCTTGCAGGACACATTGAGGGGTACAAGTGACTAAGGTATTCGCCAGGGTATGCCTGGCTGAGCCTCCGCGTGTGCGGATCACCAGACTAGATGGACCCCAGGTCTGATCCGGTGCAGGCATTTCTTATGCAGTGTTCTCCCCAGAAATTTTTTCTAGCTGGGTGGCATGAAAAAGTAGCCGGGCGGTGCGGGGAAATTTGGTAGTGGGGAAAATTAAATGTATACTATTTTTATTAATTAATTATTATTATTTTCCAATGCTCGATATGACTTCCTTTTTTAAGGTTTGATACTTGTGCCAGAATATTTTTACTAAATTTAAGAAATATCCAATTCTAGAAGTGAATAATTAGATATTCATCCTCTTTCAAATGGTATAGAGCAGGGGTGTCCAATGTCGGTCCTCAAGGGCCGCAATCCAGTCGGGTTTTCAGGATTTCCCCAATGAATATGCATTGAAAGCAGTGCATGCAAATAGATCTCATGCATATTCATTGGGGAAATCCTGAAAACCCGACTGGATTGCGGCCCTCGAGGACCGACATTGGACACCCCTGGTATAGAGGTTTAAAAAAGGGAAATGTGTTAATGAAGTCATTAGGTTCAATCTAACCATTTATTTCTGCATGAATTTAAACAACTAAAAAAAAAGATAAATATAGCTCATCCAGTCATACAAGAAATGGCTGTACAACACGTCTAATAATGTTTTGATCACTAGGTTCCTTCCTGAGGTCTCACTGAGGATATGAAATAGATGCTATCCCCATTTCCAGACCTCTTCCACATAATTTATGGAGAGGTGTTACTGAGCCTTGAAGGGCACCTGTGTGATTGATCTTTATCTGCTTCTTTTTTATTTTGCTATAGTGCAAAGTAAGAGCTAGGGCAAAACAGTATAGGTAAAGATGCAAGTAATAATTAGCAATGTATTAAAAATATTTTATTTTTATTTGCTTATAATGTCATTTGAAAGCTGCTTGATGATAATACAACTTTAATTTAATTCTTTATAATGTGTGTGTCCGTGTGTTGGGGGACAACACCTACGTCAACAGTAAAGTTAGAATAGGGTCATTAAATCCAGTGGTGTACCAAGTATATAGGACAGCCAGTGCTAATCATTTTTTTAACAACCCCCTCTATATAAAAAAATATATTTTTAGTAATAATCCATGAGTCACACAATAAGGGTGCATCTAGGAAAAGGCAGCATCTTAAACACTGCAGTGAGCACTAGAACACCAACACACGCATTGTAAACTAAACAAACCAGATCCTACACAGTCAATTGATCCTGTAGTCGATACTAACAGAAAGCCATGTCCTTTTCATACACACAGAACACAGATACACTCTCGCCCAATATGGAATAATCACAAACTAAAAATAAAATATGTAGACAAAAGTTAAACTGAACCAAGAAACCAGACTCTGCATACAATGCAACACCACAGAAACAGTGACACATGTCCCCTAATACTGTGCAAAATATAAAGACAGTAGATGTAAATTTGAAAAAAACTTCTACATAATAGTCACCACTTTACAAATTAACAAATAGAAATACAATAATGAGAAATATGAAAATACCATTTTATTGGACTAATCCATTTTTCAATTAGCTTTCAGAGGCCAAATCTTTCTTCAAGACAGTACAGTATACAGCTGTTATGGTATCCTGTCCTGACCTGAGGAAAGGGGTTTAGTCCCCCCCCAAATTGCCTTATTTCCATTTCCTATTGATAAATTTTAATCAATACAGTAATCAGTGTTCCCTCTAAGCGGGCGGGTGTTGTGAGCAAACTTTTTTCACTGTGAGCTAAAAATATCGGGCGCCAGCAAGTTATGAGCCAAATAAATATGTTGTCAAGGCATCAGGCCAGCTTAAGTTCCAGGCCAGTTATGGAACTGAATTTAAGATTTGTAGGTTCATGGGGACATACTCTAGTCCGTATAGTGTAACAGGAAAATTTACAAAGGGAAACTCTCTAAGGCAGTGTTCTTCAACCTTTTTACACCTATGGACCGGCGGAAATAAAATAATTATTTCGTGGACCGGCAAACTACTAAGACTGAAATTTTTTTTAAAAAACCATCGCCGCCCCGTCCCCGCAAGCTCGGTCCCAAAAACCATCTGATCCCATCCGTACAAGCCTCAAATAGTTATAATTTTATATTGAACATATTTTATTAAAGTATAAAAAGAAACAATATTCTATACAATTGTCATTTTATAAATACAAATAATACAGGGCAAAATCAACAAAACCCCTGTCTCCCCTCCCCTTCACATATATCCCCTCTACTATCAAGAAAACTGAATAAGCCAAATTATTACAGAATGCTACACAAATATCAAGTAACAGAATATCACAGTCACACATGACAGGAATGGTGTTAGGGGAGTGGAACTAGGGCAACTGCCCCCTGGTCAGAGAGAGCCCTAAGCCAGCTGGAAGCTAAAGAAGCACTGCCATCTCTCCTCCTGCCCCCCCCACCCCCCAATTTGGTCTAGCATCCATCATCTTCCTTCTGTTCCCCTCATGGTCTGGCATCTCTATCCTTCCCTCCCCCCTGTGGTTTTTAGCATATCTCTCTTCTCATTTCCTCCACTCAGATCTGATCATTCTCTACTCTCTCTTCCCTTTTCTTCTCTGGTCTTCCTTCTCTATTTTCTGCCTCCATCTAAATTAAATTCTTTCTTACTATTTAGTCCCGTTTCCCTCTTTTCACTGTGTCTACACACAGCTTGTCACCCCTTTCCCTCACCCCTCCATTATCTTACTATTTTCTTCCCCCTTTATTTATCTCCTCCTTCCATCCAGTATGTGTTCTTTCCCCACTTCCATTCAGCATCTGCTCTCCCCTCTCAACTGACATCCATCTGCCTTCTGCTCTCTCTCCCTTCTTCTCACTTCCATCATCTGTCCCCTTCTCTCTCTCTCTCATCTCCTCCATTCCATCATCTGCCCCTTCTCTCTCTCTCTCTCTCTCCCCCCCCCCCCAACTTCCATCATCTGCCCCCCTTCCCCTCACCTTTGTGGGTCACTTTCTTTCCCCTGAGGGTGGCTCATGTCACAGGGGAAGCTTTGGCCGAGCAGAACCGCTTGATTGACAGTGGAACTTACTTGATTGATGTCGATGCTGGGGCCCGTTGCCGTTTGAAGGAAAAAAAAAAAGGTGGAAAAAAGGAACCTGTAAAGGCGAGAGGAAGGGAAACCTCCAGGACAGCTGCTTTTTGCCCTCCTTCAGCGGCCCAAGAGTTCAGACCAGCAGCGGCAGCTCTGAATGCTTTTAACTTCGGCACAGAGCTGCCCCTAATCAATAGTTTAGCGCGGTTTCATGAGGCAGCCTCGGGGCCTTTGATAGCCGGCCCGCTTCGATGATGCGATGTGGGCCGGCCTAGCAAAGGCCCCGAGGCTGCCTTATGAAACCGCGCTAAACTATTGATTAGGGGCAGCTCTGTGCCGAAGTTAAAAGCATACACAGCTGCCGCTGCTGGTCTGGAGGTGCGGAGACAAGGCAGGAGGCAAACGCGGTGGAAGGCAGGAGTCCCGGCACAGCGACTGCAACAGGAAGTTGCAAGTCAGCTGACGCCGGCCTTTCGTTGCGGCGGGGACCGAATCCTTCGCGGACCGGCAAGATTTTGTTTGCGGACCGGCACCGGTCCGCCGGTTGAAGAACTGTGCTCTACACTGTGTGCGCTGTGACAAGAAACTTGTGCGCTGCGAGGTAATATTTTGTGCGCAAGCGCACGCCAGCGCAGCTTAGCGGGAACACTGAAAATACTACTTGATTCTACGTAAAGCAACAAGAACATAAGAACATAAGAAGTTGCCTCCACTTGGTCAGACCAGAGGTCCATCACGCCCAGCGGTCCGCTCCCGCGGCGGCCCATCAGGCCTATGACCTGTGAAGTGGTCCCTGACTATTCCTATAACCTACCTCTACTTCTATCTACCTTTTGTCGTTTCTGCTTTAGTCATCTTCTCTTTACTCTCTTCTTTCTATTCAGCATTTGTCCTCGCTCCCTTCCATGCAACATCTGTCCTCTCTCTTTGCCCCTTCCACCCAGCCTCTGCCCTCTCTCTACCCCTTGCATCTACTATCCACCCTATCTCTGCCCCTTGCATCCACTGCCACCCTTTCTGCCTTTTCCATCCAGTGTCTGCCCTCTCTCTGTTCCATATGGTATCTTCTCTCTTTCTATGTCCCTTCAATAAACTCTATATCCTGTGCCCTTTCTCTCCTTTGTACATGATTTATTTCAGCTTCACCCCCTCTCCATTTTTTGTCTCCACCCCTCCCCTATGCTCTGGCATCTCTCTCTTCTCCTTTCCTTCCTTCCTTCCCACTCCACCCATGGTCTGACATCTCTATCTCCTTCCCTTCTCTCCCCCCTTTCCAGTATCTGCCTCCTGTCTTTCCCCTTTGGTCCAGGCCTCTCTCTTTTTCTCCGTCTTTCTTCTGTGAGGAGATCATGTTGATCTCGAACACTGAATAATTCTTCCACATTCTCCATATCACTGTACTGTAGTCTGGTCTAGCAGACTGCTTTGGCACTATAACATGGGTAATAGTAAATTCCTAATACATCAGCTTTCCACACAGAATGCCACAAGTCTCTATTTCTTGTGCTGTGTTTACATCTGCCAGCAGCAGAAACTTGTGAGACAGATCCCTTGGCAATACTACACTTCGGAGCCCTTTGACCATCTGGTTCTGTATGGCTGCAGGCTTTAAAGCTCTGTTTACTGGAGGAGACTGTCCAGCATACATAGTTGCATCACTCTTAAGGATCTGATCAGAGATTACATTAGACAAGGTGGTATTTTTAGGCATGGAAAAACAGGACATGTTCTCCTCAATCTGCTCAGATGCCTTCAAATAACATTAAAGGGCATTTGAAGGCATCTGAGCAGATTGAGGAGAACATGTCCTGTTTTTCCATGCCTAAAAATACCACCTTGTCTAATGTAATCTCTGATCAGATCCTTAAGAGTGATGCAACTATGTATCTGATCTCGGGCTAAATCTTGCCTCTTTAGCTGATCTTCAAAGGAGAGCGGAGTGAGAGCCATATCGGGCGCGGACCGCAGTGAGATCCGTTTTGGGCCGCATGTTGTGCAGGGCTGGACTAAGGCAAGTTATAAGCTTTCTTCCATCGCTGACCTATCTTCCATAAGTCAGCAACGGAGGGAAGCTTACAACTCGCTGCTCTTGCTTGCTTCGGGCCTTCCTCGTTGCCGGGTCCTGCCTTCACGGAAACAGAAAGTAGGCAGGACCCGGCAGCGAGGAAAGCCCGAAGCAAGCAAGAGCAAGTTGTAAGCTGACCTGTCTTCTATAGCGAACCATGCTCAAGGGCGTGTGCATGCCGACTTCCCTTCTCTTCCCCCCTCGGGACGTGACTTCCGGTTTCGGAGGGAAGAGAAGGGAAGCGGCATGCACATGTTAGAGCCCCGGAGCATGGGTTCAAGTCGCTTGCTGGTGTTAAAAACTAAAAAAAAAAAAGTCAGGCTCCTGCGATTTCAGGCTGTGCCTAGTCAGCCCGGTAAATCTCCAAGCCGGTGAGAAGGTTTTTTTTTTTAATGTTGAGCAGAAGGCAGCAGCAGCAGCAGCAGGATTGCGATCAAGATTACAGCCGGGCAGTCATCTAAATTAGCTGGGCGGAGCGCCCGGCTGAAAGGCCCTGGGGAGAACACTGTTTATGTTCTTATGCTTTTTTTCCTCTTCAGTACATTTTCATGTGTCTTCTCCAGAAGCAGTTTCCCATCAATGCTGTCAGGAATTTGGCACCAGTCGACGCCAGTGATCTGGTACCAGGAATCTGGTACCAGCAATCGGGCACCGGACGACGCCAGTGCTTCGGTACAAAGCATACTTTTGGTACCGCTTCTCTAGTCCGCACCGTCTGTGATGCTTCTTCTTTGGTAAGTTTGTTTTCTCCTTTAGACTTCAGGTCATTGTGGCAGTGAGTCTACCCTGCCGACCTTTTTCAGTCCTATCTATGGCTCTGCTTCGATGTCGATGCCTGTCTTGATATGTGCATTTTCATCTTCAAAGCGTGGAGCGACTCCGATGGTACCGATCATGAGGCAAAGGTACCGGTGTCCCTTTCTTTTCTTCTATTTCCAGAGCCACACGTATGGTACCGGTTTTGGATCATGAGTACTGGTGTTCTTTTCTTCTCTTCTGGACCCACACCTATGGTACCGGTCATAGAACAAGGGTACTGGTGTTCTTTTCTTTCTGCTCCAGAACGACCCCAATGGTTCCGGTCAGGGACCAAAGGTACTGGGGTTCTTTTCTTTCTCCTCCGGGAGTGGCACCGATGGTACCAGTCATGGCCCCTGGGTGCTGGCGCTTTTTTCTTTTTTTCTTTGCTGGGGCTTAACGCCATTAGTACTGGTCATGGCCCAACAGTACCGGCGTCTTTTTATCTTTACTGGGGCATGACCATTGGCAATGGTGCCAGTGTCCTTTTCTCTCTGCTTGGGAATGACACCATCGGTACCAGTCATGGACCAACGGTGCTGGTGTTTTTTCCCGTCTGTTCCAGTGGTGCTGTGTGCCTTGATATCAGCTTTTTTCACTAGGACCACCTTGGTACCGGCGTTGTATCCATTGGTACCGGTTCTCCATTTTTAACAGTATTTGCTTTCATGCCACGATTTCGGTGGGTGTTGGCGTGTTTTCACTGTTCCAGTTGGTGATGTCGACGTTCCTAATTGGTGTCGACCTCCCTGTTCGATGTCGATTTCTCTCTCGACGACATGTTATTGTCATCAGGTCTGATCGATGTCACAGTCCATATCGACATCCAGGTCGATCTCAGACTTTTTTGTTGTCATCGGCATGTTCGTCTGTAATGTCTGTTGTTTGGGTGGTCACCCCTTTTGACACCATCTCTTTTAGTGCTGCCCGGTTGAGTTTTTTGATTCCGGGGACATTTTCCTTTGAGTCTTCTCTGCTTTTGACGACTCCTCTCCCGTGACACCAGTTGTCGTTGCAGTTACTGGTGTCGGTATTGTTCTGGTATGGGACTTTGCAGTCATCAACCTGTATTTGGCCTTTGACTTTGACTCCTTGATAGTCTTGGCTTTGACTGCTTGAGAGGCTTGGGGTGTCTTTTAGAACTACGCCCCATCTCTCTCTGAAGTGGTGGGTGTTTCTCCATCACATTGCTTTTTTCCCTTGAGTGGGGTTCGCACAGCCTTCATAATTGCATCATTACGGAATTTTCTAGTAAATGCATTCCCTTGGGAGTTGACTTTGTACAGTCATTTCTTTCCCTACGGAATTTCTTTTCCTTCCTTCTCCTTATCTCCTCCAGGGTGGGTTGTTTCCCTTCCTGGATCTCTGTGGGAACTTTTTTGGCACGTCCTATGAGCTAGTTCCCATGTGTTTTTGTTTCCTTCCTCGTAGTGTTCCTCCTCACAACTAGTGTCGTCCTCTGTCTTTCTAGGCAGAGTGGACCAGGCTGGGGTCCGGTTAACCAAACCGACTTCTTAGATCCCCCCTACTGCCTGATTGGTTTTCCTTGACTTTCATTGGTGTACACATTTCCTGTAGCCACTTTTCCTTTGGAATACCTGTTTTTGCAGATCTGTTTTTAACGGATCTGGTCTCCATCTGAGTGTTTGTTTTTCTCATTACTCAACAGTACAGGATATTGAATATGTCTGATTTGGGGATGTGTTCCTCGGGTTGTGCTGGAACATGTTTCCTCTACATTATGGACCTGATGAGTTTTCTCTGGCCTCATCTGTGTAGCAGTTTTTACTGTCACGGTGGCTGTCTTCTCAGTCTTCCTATACTCCTATGATCCTAGGCTCTCCGAGTTTTCTTCCTCTGGAGGCTTATTCATTAATTTTTTCCTCCTGCTCTCAGACTAGAGAGTTGCGCAGGGACAGAAATCTCACCTGTCCCCGCCAAAATCCCACCCGTCCCCGCGAGGAATCCCTCCGTCCCCACCCATCCCCGCGAGGAATCCCCTCCGTCCCCACCCTTCCCTAGAAACTTCAGAAATAGTTATTTTATTTAATTATGCTACTGAATTAAAGGCTCTGGTAGAGACCCATTTACAAATAAGCAAAGAGACTTTATTACTTTGGAAATATTAATTGAGAAGAATACATACTTTGTAAATAGGTTTCTACCAGAACCTCTAATGTAAATATAAAATATAAATACTCAGCTGATGAGAACCCACAAGCTGTCAGCTGAGGACTTCATTAGTTGGCCGGGGGTCCCTTTTGCCAAGCTTGGCAGGCAGCAGTAGCGTCCCTGAGTCACAGATGCTGGCACCTCAGTGGCTCATGGATGCTGCCAGCGACTGCTGTGCTTGGTGGAGGGGAGTTCTGGCCATCTCTAGAGGAGGTCCTCTGCTGGCGGTACTTGGGGATCCCCACCAGTCACAGCAAGGGTCAGCAAGTACTTCAACACTGTAGAAATAAAACTAGAAATGCATTTCCTTTTCTTTTGAACACAAAACAGACATCTGCCATATACATTTCCCAAAGCTAACATATTTTAGTCAATAAATTCAGTTTTTTACTTTTGTTGTCTGGAGACTTATTTTTCCATAAAGTTGGTCCCAGTTTCTTTTTTCTGCTTTCCCATCTTCTGTAAATTTTTCTGTTGCTGTCCATTGGTTCCCCCTACCATGGTCCAGCATTTATCTCTTTCTCATCTTTCGTGCCTGCCCAACAGCCCCATGCCCAACATTTCTCCTTCTATCACCCATCTCCAGCACCATGCCACATCTCTCCCTCCATTCCCTTCACCACTGTCCAGCATTCCTCCCTCTTGCATCCCTTTCAATCTGTCCCATTGTTCCCTTGCCACATTTCTCACTCTCATCTTTTTCTTCCCTATCATATTCTGTACCTCCCTCCCTCCGACCAAAAATTCTCCTCTTTCTTCCATTTGCCGTGTGTACACAACCATCTGTCTTTCCCGTACTGGCTTCCGATAAAAGCAAGAACTCAATTCAAATTCTATTGCCTATTATTTAAAGTAACCCATGGTACTGCCCCCAGCTACCTAAACAACCGCCTATACCGCTACCGCTCACCCAGATCAAGGAGAACTCAGAACCTATTCACCTTCCCCCCTCATAATGGTACCCGACGTAAGAAACTTTACGACAGCCTTCTAGCGACACAGATAGCGAAAATTGACCCCACCATCACCAAACTGATGATCAAAACAACAGACATCAAAGTGTTTCGAAAAGAAATCAAAACAGTTCTATTAAAAAAACACGACCTTACTTACTAATCTCCTCCCACTCGTACATGCTTTCTCCCCCGTGAATAACACATTAGTCAATCCCTCGAACCTTACCTACCAAAAAAAATATTCAGATTCCTAAATAAGCATCTACCACATGTATCCAATAAACTTCTTCCTTCAATGTTAGGTAATCTTCTGTTACCCGAATATATTGTTATTCCCCACTGTATCCTGTAAGTACTTGAATCTTTACTATGTAATTCCATCGGAAAAATCCAGATATCTTCTAATTTGTAATTCTCAACTGTATCATGTAATGTACACGAATCATTGTTATATAATTCTCTCGGTAATGTCCAGATATCTTCTAATTTGTTATCCGCTTAGAACCGCAAGGCACAAGCGGAATAGAAATCACTAATGTAATGTAATGTAATTGACACACCCACACCCAATTCTCCCTTTCTATTCCCTCCCCCACCTCAGCATCTCTTTCCCTCCCTTCCTCTCTCCCCAGTTCATGACTTCTGTGTCCAAAAATGCACTCCTTTCCACCACTTCATTCGAGCCCAGATAACAGCAGGGGTTGGAGGCAGCCTGCAGCACGCCATATGTAGCCGACCCAGAAGTCTTCCCCCGAAGTCAGAGCTGACATCGGAGGGAAGGCTTTGCATCAGTCTGGCGGCGGCTGAGGTGTCAAATGGGAGGGGGTAGATACTGGATGTAGGAGGTGAGAGGAGACAAACTGTAGATAGAAAGGGGGAGGGATCAGGCACACTGGATGAAAGGGGAAAGATAAGACAAGCTGGAATGCCTGGGGAGAGAGAGAAAAAGTCATGATGGATGTAAAGAAAAGGAGAGGGGAGGAAGACATTGAATGGAAAGGAGGAGGGGGAGGATACGGATGGAAGGGAGGAAAGAGAAAGATGGGGCAGACACTGAATAGAAGGGGGAGAAAGAGAAATGAAGCAGATGCTGGGCTGAAAGGGGAGAAAATGGGCAGATGCTGGATGGAAGGGGGAGAAAGAAGGGTGGATGATGGATGGGATGACAGGGGGCAGAAAGGAGGAAGAGAGGAGACAGATCAGATGCTGGCCAGAAGCAGGAGACAGAGTGGCCAGAAGCAGGAGACAGAGGGGCAGATGCTGGATGGAAAGAGGGGGAGGGGCAGATGCTGGATGGAAAGGGACCTCAGGTCAGCACTCAGAATGGCCGTGCAAGTCTACATGGGTCCAATATGGTGCAGCTCCTGCGCTCAGGAAGCGTCCGGCCTCTCGTTACTCACAGGGTCCGTGGCTGCCCGTTGTCATTCCATCATCATCATCATTGGCTGCCGGGTACGAGGGAGAGATGGATGGGCGGGGAGGGAGCGAGCAGACAATCGGGAGAACTACGTTTCTACAGCACGGCTCATCCGCTGCAGATCGGGGAAAACAAAATGGCGGCCGCCAGTCAGGCAGGATTCCCCGCAATGCGCAGGCGCAGACACTCCGCTCTCCTTGGACCCTACGCAAGATGGAGAGAAGCGATCCCGACGGCTTCGCTTGACCAACGAAGCGCGAGATGCGCCGTTGCCGCCGGACCAATCAGCAAGCAAGGCTTTCAGCTGTGTAAGTGCTGAGCTCACTGCTCAGCATGGCTGTTTCCGCCGCGACGCCGGACTTGTGCTTAAGCTTCATGCCTGCATCGCCAGAATTTAGGTAGGCCTGTTTTCATCCCCGTGGGAATCCCATGGGCCAGGGGGCATTCCCGTGGGAGTCCCGTGGGTCAGGGGAGCGTCCTCGTGGGAGTCCCGTGGGCCAAGGGGGCATTCCCGTGGGAGTCCCGTGGGCCAGGGGGGGAACCTGCGGGATCCCGCGATCCCCGTTCCCGTGCAAACCTCTATCTCAGGACTCTGTTTTCTTTTGAGCGTCCTGCGTGGGATCTTACGCAGTCCTTCCTGTTTTCTCCTGCTAATTCTCCTTGAAGGGTTCTCTTTGATTACTGGTCTTTCTCTTAATTGTCAAGGCCTGTATGACTGGATGACTGTATTTTTTCTGGATTTCAGACCTCATGGCTCTGCTTCCTGAATTTCTGGGCAGCCGCTCCAGTCTCCAATTCATACGGCTTTCGAGTTTTGGTTTTTTCAACTGTACTCATTTCCAGTTTTGGGTTTTTTCCTCCCATATTATTCTGGGGGTGTCTGATTGTGCGGGCCCCATCTGTTCGATTACAGGGCCTTATTGTTTTTCCATTTTTGAACATCCGTTTTTTTTTTTTTACCCGGTTGTTGTTTTTACCTGATTGTTTTTTCAGTATTCATGTCTGTGTTTCTTTGGGTTACTTCTTGCCTCCACTCTCCTGAGAGTGTTTCGTTTTCAGATTGTTTTCAATCTTCCACATGTTATTCCTTTTGAACAACAGGCATTCTCTTGTCTCTGTTATGCCACGGGTCGGCCTACATTCTTGTACTCCTCAGTGGTCTTTTGTTTTCCAGTGGTACCAGGCGAGGGCTTTTCTCTCACGACTTGTATATCTTTGACCTCTAGTCTCTACGGAGGTTCCTATTTCTTTTTGTTACCTCCTTGCATGGTCTTCATGCTTGCTACATATAATTTCCCTCTGGGGAGTTCATATGGGTATTTTCCAGCTTCAGGGTCTTTCGTCTGCCAGGCATCGGTTTTTCCCATTTTTTTTCAAATTTCTTCTAATGATATTTTTCAGACCTCATGATTTTTATCATCTACTCTGTCCTCAAGTCCTCCTTCCTTGCACGGTCAATTCAGGGGTTTTACACTACGTGTATTTGAGCAAGGAGTTTAGGGCTCTCTCCTGTTATGTCAGAGGTCTTGTTTTTGTGACCTTGGAGGCATTTGGCCATCTGCTCTTGCTGCTATTCATGGGGAGCTGAATTTTCTAGCAGCCATTTTCAGCAGGATTCTTTACTCCTTTTCCTCCAGGATTTTTCTTCGTGTGGCAATGGTTCTTTTTCTCCTGGATTGGGCGAGCATATTTTTATATGCATTCCCTTCGCTTCTTCTCCTTTTGGGCTTTTTTCATCAGGCTCACGAGAGTTGTTGTCTCCATGATGCATGGCGCCCAGTCACCAGGGGTCTCCCTTCTTCGTCCACTCAAATTTTGGGAGCCTTTTCTTCTCATTTTCCTGCTCAGTTCTCTCCGACTCAGGAATCTTTGATTTCTTCCAATCTTCATTGTTTTTTTCTTTGGGCTGCATCCGTTTCATTTACATCTTTCTCAGCCTGTTTGTTGTTTTCTGCCAGGACACCAGACACTTCCCCTTGTTGATATCAAAAGTGGTTTCATTTTCTTTCCTGGTGTCTTTTTCTCTGCCTGTTTCCACCTTCCCCACTGGTGATATATTTTCTTTGTTTGATTCTAGTCTCGAGTCTGTAGCTCTCAAACTTCTTTTTAATGCTATTGCATTTTTTCCCTTGATCTGTCAAGGAGCAACCTCTTTCTGATTTCTTCTCTGGTTCCCAGGTTTTTTTTCATGTGTTTAACCACACCTCATTCCTTCTTCTGTCGTCTGGACTATTCCTGTGGTTCTTTCCTGTTTGTTGATGCTACCATTTGTAACAATGGCGTCAGCTCCTCTTGAGTTTATTTCCTAGACAATAGTTTTTCCTTATGTCTCTCACCTCTTCCAGGGGCTAGTAGCTTCATCCTTATCAGTCTTTCATCAAGCCAAGCCAAGCCAGTCTTTCATCAAGCCAGGGTGATTCTGTGTTCATAAGAACATAAGCAGTGCCTCTGCTGGGTCAGACCAGGGGTCCATCCTGCCCAGCAGTCCGCTCACGCGGTGGCCCATCATGTCCAGGATCAGTGATCTCTATCTATACCTTTCTATCCCTTTTTTCTTCAGGAATTTATCCAATCTTTTCTTGAACCCTGATACCGTACCCTGACCTATCACATCCTCTGGAAGCGCATTCCACAGTTCATGTCCACAGTATCTTCTACTATTTTCATTTCGCTCAGTCAGTTCTTCTGTCTGTGTTGTTTCCTGCTCCTCGTTTTTCCTATGGGGATCCTGGCTTTATATGTTTTCTCCTATAAGCATTTTTTTGTCCTGGTTACGCAGGTCAGAGCTGCAGTGATTTTCTTCCAACTTTTTCTTTTGATTCAACTCAGTTTAGATATCCTTTATTAATGGGAACTATTTTTGCTTGGCTTATTGCCTCTCTCTCGTTCTTCTTTACTCAGACTGGCCTGGCACAGGGATATCATGTCCCAGTCCCTAAGTTCGGGTTCTGGGAGCTTTTGTGTTTTCCTTATAGTTACATTACTGAGGAACTCTGTACAGCTGCCACCTGGTCCTCACTTCATTCCTTCTCACTCTTGTCCAGTTTTTTCCCCAGACGGGATGGGCACTTCAGCCATTATTTTTCCAATTGTATTTCTTTGGCCAACTCTCCCACCATCCCATCTCTGTTAGCTTGGAGGTCACCCATCAGTGAGAATATGCTGCCTGCTTGTCCTGGGATAAAGCACAATTACTTACCGTAACAGGTGTTATCCAGGGACAGCAGGCAGATATTCTCGCAACCTACCCACCTCCCCGGGTTGGCTTCTTAGCTGGCTTATCCTAACTGAGGGACCGCGCGCCTACGTCGGGCAGGAAGGCACTCGCGCATGCGCGGTGCGGGCGTCAATAACTTTTTTTGAGTTCTTGAAGTGTCCATACCGAGGCTCCGTCGGTGCTGTCACCCCATCAGTGAGAATATCTGCCTGCTGTCCCTGGATAACATCTGTTATGGTAAGTAACTGTGCTATACTGCTGGTATAAATCAGTAGCTAGAGGGGCCAATTAATCTTTTTTTGCTGTCCACTATTATACTACGTTAGGTTATGTTTTAACAAGGCATCTCCAGGGCTATCATGAAGTTTTTAGGAAACCTTGTGACAAGGGATGTAGAACAACTTTCTAGAGGGCACACTCTCATGCATGTTTTATGTACAGCACTACATACATCTTGTAGCATTGTAGAAATAAATAATAGCAATGGTTTGGAAGCGCCAAACAAACCAAATTCTGGACCTACCTTCAAGTTCTCTATTTGCTGATGCTTTGTGTTTGGCAAAATATTTGTCAAGCTATGATCCCAGTAGTCCACCTAGTTCCACTGCCTGTGCCTCATGGAGACTGCCTTTTTGAGAGAATACTATTGCAACACATTTTTAATTCTCTCTCTGCTTCTAGATTCTTCTATTTTGAAACATTAGATGTGTGAATAGTAGAGATGTGTTAGATGATGATGGAAGAGGATAGGATCCCATGAGCTGACTTATGCTGTATAACTTCTCCCTCAAATTTATGGGTTTAGAACTCACGACTTCGGTTATTTGCGAGTTCTAAACCTGACCCACCCCTGCCTCCTGGACCTCTCCTCACTGTACCTGGTGGCCTAGCGGTGAAACAAGGCAGGATCAATCTTTCTATGCTCCTGCCCTGTGCAGAGCTGTCAACAAAAATGACTGCTGTGAGTTCCCTCTGTAGTTTTGTGACACTACGGGAACTCACGGCAGCCATTTTTGTTGACAGCTCTGCAAGGGGCAGGAGCGTAGGAAGCTTGCTCCTGCCCTGCTTCACCACTAGACCACCAGGTAAGGTGTGGAAAGGTCTGGGTGGCAGGGGTGGGTCAGAGTCAGCCCTAAATGTTGTTTGCAATTTTTCCATATTCATGGGCTGGCTCTGCCTCTAACCCCCTTGAAAATGGAGGGAGAAGAGTAATTGTCTTCAGGAATAGTAAATGTCTTCATAAAGCAAATAACTCTGTGTCTAAGTTGTTTACTTTTATGAAATTTATTTTGGATAACTATGTGATCATTGATGACCCTCTGAGGAGGGTGTTAACAAGTTGAATAGTTACTATAATTTATTTGTAATTTGTGTGAAAGTCTGCAGAAGTTACTGTGAAGGTTCATATTTTATACATATGTATTATTTTTGGCTTTTTTTAAGCTTCACAATGAAGATGATGTACCTGAATTGTCTCCTGTTGAACAGCCATCAACGTCTACACAAATACAGTCTGCACCTGCACCTATATCTCAAACATTAACATCTTCTGAAGTAGATGTCTTCCCTCCACCATACAGTAGTATTGATGTAGAAATAGCTGCAGATACAGGTATTTGCATCGAGCTAGAGCAGTAGTCTTAAACTCATGGCTCGGGCGCCACATGCGGCCCGCCAAGTACTATTTTGAGGCCCTCAGTATGTTTATCATAATCACAAAAGTAAAATAAAACAATTTCTTGATCATATGTCTCTTTAGCTATAAATGACAATGTTATTATTAAGACTTAGCCAAACGGAAAGATTTATAAACTATAAAGAGTTTTACCTCATGCAAAATTGTCATTTCTTTAATAAGACAATTTCTTTTTTCTTTTTTCTGAGGTCCTCCAAGTACCTACAAATCCAAAATGTGGCCCTGCAAAGGGTTTGAGTTTGAGACCACTGAGCTAGAGAGTATTGTGGTATGTCGCACAATAAGGCTTTTTCTTCCTATAGATCTTATATGTATTCTGTCCTTATCGCCCCTTGCTAGATTAGTCCATATAAGTGGGCTATGACTAAGGTTACCAGATATTCGGGAAAACCCGGACGGATTTTCCAAACCTAGCAGTTTGTCCGGGTTTTAAAAAGCCTTGCCATGTCTGGAAGGCCTCTGAGCATGCACAGACAATGTCACATGCATCTGTGTATGTTTGGAGGCCCTGCAGACCCAGTAGGAAAGAAGAGATGAGGCTTTGTGGGGGTGGGTCTGAGGGGGGAATGGGGCGGAGTTTGAGGCCTAACGGGGCGGGATTGGAGTCTGGGATTTTACCATTTCAAGTATGGTAACCCTAGCTGTGACCCCTTCTTACCAGAAGATAGAGGAAGAGATACTGAATTTTCCAGTGAAATAGCAGGTATAAGATAGTAAGGTTGTCTGGGCTGGTGCAGTAAGCCCTTGGCACAGCTCCACAAAGTTCAGCCCATGGGATACAGTCTTGTGGTCAAGCCTAAGTGTGTTACTCCTAGGGTCCAGTCTGAGGATCTTGATGTAGTAGAGCTGTGAAGCACTTCATTCTTGTGTTGCTCCGAGCTATAGCCCAGTGTGGCTCCTGGGTTGGGTTCCTATGAGACCTTTCCTAGTGGAGGACCATGGAATATTTTACCCACCTCCATGGTGTGGTCCCTTGGGCTTCCCTGAAGGCTGCAGCCATAAAAAGTTTTGGTTTAATTGTGCTGGATTTATTCTCCTGTTTGTCAAGGGAATAAAATTGTAAAACAGGGTAGAAAAAAAATCAGTGATGGTGAAACCTTGCCCTGTTTAGATCTTGAGATCCAGAGGGGGCTGTGGAGGTCTGATAAGGGTCCCAAGAATCAAGTTGCTCCAATATGGGGGAAGGTGTCACATGTGTAGACATGCTGGCCAACTCTGTGCACAGTGTGGGAGCCAGTGGCTCAGCACTGCTGTTTCTCAAACTATTTATGATGGACTGTTCTTGGTCTTGTTGGGAATGGTACTCTATGATCCAGATCCTGTTACTACCTTAATGCCTGCAGTACCCACAGATTGAAGGGAACAGCAGCCTTTTCTCTATGTTCCCTTACAGGATGGAGAAGTCATCCCTATTAGATTTGAGAGAGCTAGGCAGGATCTACTAATCCTGTGGTCGTGCACCTTGTGGATGGACTCTGGGGCTGAAATAGCTCCAGACCCAGGCCTGGTCAGGTATGTGAACGAGTCCCTGACTGGTGAGCCGACAACTCTTGAGGGGATGCTGGGACCCCATCTTTTGGCAAAGTGAAGAAGGGAAAGGGGATGGGACTTGATGTACTGATTTTTCCTGGCATCAGCAGCAGAAGAATGGGTTAAGTCCAGCCACCAGCAGGCAGAGATAGAGAGCACTGAATTGTGACTGGAGATATATTGGATGGTATGCTTCTCAGTATTCTTTAGCTCCAGCAGGTGGATGGATAGCTTATCCCATGCTCCAGCATACATCTGCTGCTAGGCTCCCTTTGTAAGTCTCTTACCTTGGTTGAGCCATGGGCTAGGTAGCTGGGTGCTTGATTGGGGTAAACATAGTGGGTCCAGGTCCCTCCCCTCTTCCCTCCCTGTGTCTATGTTCACCTCCTGGGCTTTAGTTTCCCTGCCTTCCATCCTCACATAAAAAAGAGCCATTTTCTAAGTTTTTGCTCCCTTTGCTGAGGCACAGAAGATCTCTGTGGCAGGCCTATTTACTTGCTAATACTAAAAAAAAAATCCTAGCTTCTGTATCGCTTGGTAGACCGGTATAGTCCTTACGAATGGGTTATATGCCTCACTGCTACCAGCAGGTGGAGACTGAGCACAAACTTGAATATCAGGCTAGAATCTCCCTAGCAACTCAGTCTGTCTCAGTGTCCATAGCAGGTGGGTAAGACTAGATTGGCTCCCCTCTTAGTACTGTTGGAATTTTGTTTTGGACTCCTCTTTTGTGCCGGATAGAGCTTGGACGGATCTTGTTTGGGGACATGTCTAACCTCGGGGGTGTTAAACTCGGCGGGTCTTGTGCTGGGTCCCTCCCCCCACCTTCCTCTACCTCCCCATATTTTTGTAGAGGTGCCTCAGCCAGCGGCCTGGCCCCCTAGTTGGTCAGCCCTCCAGCTTGAGAGCCGTGGAGTCTGTTCTGTAAAAAAATAAAAGATAAAATCCTGAGGTGTGCCAGTCTAAAGGGCTCATTTCCCTTTCAAACTGCCTTTTTACTATATTTTCTCATCTAACTGGCACTTTTCTTTCAGCTAGGGCGGTTTTCAGCACAATGAGCACTTTTAAAGGGAACTAATGCTCATTGTGCTCCAGACGCGAGGTACTCGCAGCCGGCCTCTGCAAGCATTGTGCAGGCTGGAGCGGTGGGGTAGCCTCGTCGGCAGTGGATGCCGGCAGCCAGGACACCCTGCCGCATGTACCTCGAGTTGGCTTCGGATTGCAGGGAAGCCTGAGCTTCCCCCAACACCCATGTGGAAGGTTCCCCAGCCGCTGATGTTCAGGGAGAAAAGGATTCCCTTACTGCCGGAATGGCTAGGGATTCCCTTTTCGCATCAGTCGGTTCCTCGGTTTCAGTGTCAGGAAAGTCCCTGGCTTTTCAGACGTAGCAATCTGCAAGAGATCCGATTTTGGCGGTTTCAGGTCCAGTTTCGGCGGGTACCTCCTCCTTCATCTCAGTTACCTCAGATGACCTTCCCCCTGTTCTGGAAATGCAGGGTCAAGGTATGGCAGGGTCCCATGCTGGGGAAGGGAGTCCCTTGCGGCCGCTGGGATTTTTTTTCCCCCTGAATTTATGTTAGAACTTTGTAAAGCTTATGTGCTGGTGGCTGAAGGTTCTGTGTCCACTCCAGAGGTCTCGGGGGGGGGGGGGGGTGTTTGCCCTGGATGTCTTCACCTGTGCAGCCCCACACAGTGGCAGTTTTGCCCCCCCTCTGCTCCTCTCTCATCAAAACGCCCGAGGGTCTCTTGGGATCAGGATTTTTGCCCAGAGGAGCAAGATGTTATAGGACCTGGACCTTTGGGGAGATTTCTAGGATCCTCTTGGGGGATCGGATTCTGCCCATGAGGGGTTCGAGTACCCCCCAGCTGGCGAAGATGCGTCTGTGGTGCGCATTTTTCAGCGGGAAGAGCTTTATGAGTTAATTCTTCAGGTCTCCTTGATTTTGCACTTTGAAGACACCGTGCATACGGTGGACCCCTTGTTTAAGGGGATCCGCTCTGCTTCCTGATCTTTTTCTATGCATCAGGATATTCAGGATATTATGCTCACACAGTGGCAGGTGCCAGAAGCTCCCTTTCATTTTGCGCGCTCCATGGCCCACCTGTATCCCATTCCTGAAGGGGATAGAGACACTCTGAAGTCACCTGTAGTGGACGCAGTGGTTTTGGCCATCTCTAAAAGGCATACCGTGCCTGTTGAGGGCAAGTGCGGCCTTGAAGGACCCGGAGGAGCGTAAGGTGGAGTCCCTCCTTAAGCAGAGTTTTGTTGTGACAGCTCTGGCGGTCCAAGTGGCGATGTGTGGCAGGCTGGTGGGTTGGGTGTGTTTTCGTTGGGCCGAGCATGTCCTTGACTATAGAACTGAGGATTGGGAATTGCTCAAGCGTGAGGTGGCAAAGATTGAATTGGGTGCTTCTTATCTTTCATATGCCATGTATGACCTCTTGCGAGCTTCTGCCAAGTCGTTGGCATTTGTAGTGGCAGCTCGCCGTACCTTATGGCTTCGCGCTTGGTCAGCGGACTCGGCGTCCAAAGATAAGTTGACAAAGTTTCCTTTTAAGGGATCTTTTTGGTTTGGTGAGAACCTGGGCAAGTTGGTTCAGACTCTCACTGATTCTAAAGTGCCTCGTTTGCTTGAGGATAGGCCTAGGCCGCTGGCTCGAGGTGGCGCTGCTCATGGGGTGGACGTGATTTCCGCCATTTCTGCCCTGGTCGAGGGGCTGCCTCTTTTCAGTCCCCTGGGCTCTCGAGGCAGGTTCTTCCAGCGCATGCAGTCCTTTCGTGGGGCCTGTCGGGGTACGGGTAGCACCCCCGCCGGGTCCCCTGCTGCCCTTCCTGCCCAATGACTCCTTGCCAGTGCCCATCTTGGTTCCGTTGGTGCCCGGCTGAGGGATTTTTATCCAAAGGGGACAGACATCACGTCCGATCAGTGGGTTCTGGAGATGATTCGGGATGGTTATGCTCTGGAGTTTGCCCGTTCCTTGCCAGATCGTTTTCTTGCTTCTCTCTCGCAGGTGGCGTGGAAGAAACAGGCCTTTCGCCAGACCCTTGTTAGATCTCCACGCGATGGTTCCAGTTCCCCTGCGGGAGTGGGGCATAGTTGGTACTCTATTTACTATTGTGGTACAAAGAAAGAAGGGACCTACTTTCGGCCCATCCTGGATTTGAAGGGGTCAACAGGGCCCTTCATGTGCCTTCCTTCTGCATGGAAACTCTGCGGTCGGTGATTCTGGCGGTTCAACCGGGGAAATTTCTGACCTCTCTAGATCTGACCGAGGCCTACTTGCACATTCCTATTCGGGCCTACCATCATCACTTCCTGCACTTCGCGATCTTGGGGCAACATTATCAGTTCTGTGCACTCCCTTTTTTTCAGGCCATGGCTCTGCGGACGTTCACCAAGGTGATGGTGGTCGTTGTGGCGGCGTTGTGACTGGTTGATTTGAGCAAAGTTGTTACAGGAGAGCACCCGGGTCACGGCTCGGGTGGTGGAGTTTTTGCAGTCACTGGGATGGGTAGTCAACCTTGCCAAGAGCTGGCTATCTCCCTCTTAGCGCCTGGAGTATCTAGGCGTGCTGTTCGACACCTCCTTGGGGAAGGTCTTCCTTCTGGAGGCCTGGGTAAGCAAATTGCCATCTCAGATTCGCCTGCTTATGGTGTCCCGGTGTCCTCGGGCGCAGGATTTCCTCAAGTCTTGGAGTCGATGGCAGATTTCCTCGATGTAGTGAGGTGGTTGTGGGCCCACATGCGTCCTCTTAAGTATGCTTTTCTTCGGAGGTGGTCGCCTCAGAGGTACCGTCTGGATCACCCTGTTCCACTTCTGAGTTTAGCTTGAGGCAATCTTTGTTGGTAGCTCCAGACCCCCATCTTGTACAAGGGGTGAGTCTGGATCAGCCACAGTGGACGGTGCTGCTCATGGATGCCAGTCTTCTCGACTGGGGAGCTCAGTGTCTAGGTCACTCAGCTCAGGGCACCTGGTCCACGGAGGAGGCTTCTTGGACAATCAATGTCTTGGAGTCCAGAGACATCCGTTTGGCTTTGCTAGCCTTCCAGTCCTTTCTGAATGGGCAAGTCAGTCAGGGTTCTGTCAGACAATGCCACAGCGGTGGCCTATGTCAATCATCAGGGGGGCATCAGGAGCACTTTGGTGGCACAGAAGGCAGCTTTGCTCATGGTCTGGGTGGAGTTGCACCTTCAAGAAATATCAGCATCCCACATAGCTGGAGTGGAGAATGTTCAAGCGGATTCCTAAGTCGTCATGTGCTATATCCCGGAGAGTGGTGTCTAAGCCCCGTGGCCTTTCAATTGAAAGTGCAGTCTTGTGGCGGCGTTGTGGTCAACCCCTCATGGACCTGATGGCTACAAGTGTCAACGCCAAAACACCCTGCTTCTTCAGTTGTCGCAGAGACGGTTAGGCTGAGGGCTTGGATGCTCTGGTTCAACCATGACCAACGGAGGGGCTGTTGTATGTGTTCCCTCTGTGGCCATTAGTGGGCAGAGTTCTTCTCCGCATAATTTGCCATTCGGGCCTCGTGGTTCTGGTGGCTCCGGATTGGCCTCGACAATCGTGAGTCATCTGGTGGCGGTTCCTCTGCCTCTCTTGGTCGACCTTCTGACTCAGGGTCCCATTCGATCCGGGTCCTTTCTGTCTTACGGCTTGGCTCTTGAAAGGGGTTGCCTAGGTAAGAAGGGGTATTCAGATAAAGTAATCTCAACTCTCTTGGGGTCCTGGAGGCTTTTTACCTCATGGGCTTATGTGAGAGTTTGGTGTCTATTTGAGGAGTGGTGTGCTGTGCGTGGAGTGGCCTCTTTTTGCGCTTTCCTGCCTAACATCTTAGAGTTCTTGTAGGATGGCCTGGATAGGGGACTGGCTTGGTCTTCTCTTTGGGTTCAGCTTGCGGCCTTGTCAGCCTTTCGTGGGTTGTTGAAAAGTCAGCTTTTGATTGCCATTCCTGATATGATTCGCTTGTTGTGTGGGTGGCTAAATTGCTCAAGACTCAAGTACGACCCTCTGTTCCATCTTGGAATCTGAATCTGGTTCTGTCGGTTCTAGTGTGCCCTCCTTTTGAACCGTAGGGCGACTGCTCTTTGAAGGACTTTACTCTTAAAGCAGTCTTCTTGGTGGCCATTACTGTAGCTAGATGCGTTTTTGAGCTGCAGGCTTTCTCTTATAGGGCTCCCTTCTTGGAATTTTCTTGGGAGCGGGTTGTCTTGAGGCCTGTTCCTTTGCTCTTATGTGCAGGGGACCCAGGAGGTCAGGAAATCAGATCATCTCTTTGTTCTTTTAGCGGGTCCTCGTAAGGAGGATGACGCTTCTAAGGCTACTATTGTGCGCTGGATCAAGGAGACTATTGCTTCCCCTTATCTTCTGAAGAAGAAGCCTGTTCCAGAATTTCTTAAGACTCATTCTACTAGGGTTCAGGCAGCTTCTTGGACTGAATCTTCTCTGGTGTCTTCAGTGGATTTTTGCAAGGCTGCAGTTTGGTCTTCTCTGCATTCCTTTGTCAGACACTACCATGTGGATGTTCAAGCGCGTCGGGACGCGGTATTCTGGTGTCGGCATTTTGGGGGTCCCACCCTTAATGGGTACTGCCTTGGTTCGTCCCATTCGTAAGGACTATACCAATCTACCAAGCGATACAGAAGGATAAATTAGGTTCTTACCTGCTAATTTTCTTTATGTTAGCTTGTAGACTGGTATAGTCCCCCACCCTATCTGTCTTTGTGCAGTGATTGCGGGTTTTTGTTTTACTCGCGTGCAGCTTTTGTTTTCTGCGGGTTCTAACATTTTTCTAGGGAGAAGTAAGAACAGCAGCTATGGCTCAGCTGGCTTAGCTGGTGAGCTGTAGGGATGTTTTCTATATCAGGATTAAGTTCTACACATGTTCCAACAATAGTTTATAAGTATTTGTTGTTTTTTCGACTCCTATTCGGAGTGTATTATACTGTTTTAAGTTGAAGTCTTTCCTAGGTTCTGCTTGGCTATTCGGCAGACTGAGTTGCTAGGGAGATTCTACCCTGATATACAAGTTTGTGCTCATCTCCACCTGCTGGTAGCAGTGAGGCATTCAACCCATTCATAAGGATTATTATCCCAGGACAAGCAGGCAGCATATTCTCTACATGTGGGTGACGTCATCTATGGAGCCCTCTAGTGGATAGCCTCGCAAGCAGACTTGCTTGAAGATCTTCAAGCTTGCGAGTGTACTGCACATGCGCGGGTGCCTTCCCGCCCGAGTAAGGGCGTGCGTCTCCTCAGCGTGGCCTCAGTTCTTAGTTTTCTGAGGAGCCAGAAGCCCTGTTCCTCTATTCTGCGTGATCTCTAAGTGCCTTCTGCACCGCGGCTTGCTTTTTTGTTTTAACGATTGAGTGAGTCGCTGTGCGGCGTGTCAAAAAAAAAAAAATTAAAAAAAATAAATCTTTTTTGTCTTTGTTTTTTTCGACCGGGTTGTCCGGTTTTTCAAGGCCGCGGCGGTGTTTTTTCACTATGTCCCGGCCTGTTAAGGGGTTTAAGAAGTGCACCAAGTGTTACCAGGTGATTTTGATTACTTATCCACACCGTTGGTGCATTTTGTGTCTAGGTGCCAACCACTGCCTCGAGTCTTGCCCATGTTACGTTACTCTCCAACCGTGGGCCCTTCGTAGGCGGTGTGCCAAGATCCTCCAGCTTTTTGGGCCTGTGGATCTTCCGGAAGGTAAGGCCTCGTCCTCGACCTTGGCTTCGGCCCCGGTGGGGACCCCATCCTCGAAGACCTCGAAATCTCCCTCGACCTCGAAGGCCTTGGCGTTGGGTGCAGTCAGACCCCTGGCTTTGGGTAAGTCTCCTCTTCCTTCTTCAGGTAGTTCAGAGAAGAAGCCTCCTACGGAGTCTCAGGCGGGTGTGGCTGCCCCGACATCTTCGAAACCTCCTGTCAAGTGTGTCTCCATACATAGGGAATACTCTACATCGAGGTCGCCCTCGTTGGAGCACACTGCTGCACCTATAAGACCTGATCCCATGGTCTTGGTGCCTATCTTCGAGGACATGCTGAAGGCTATTCTGACTACGCAGCTTTCCTCGGTGTTGGGCCAACTGGCTTCGGCCTCGGCCCAGCCTCCGGTGGACCAGCCTGAGCGCAACCCCGAGTACTCTCGGGGTAAGTCTCACAAGTCTCACCGTTTATCTTCCAGTGATTCCTGCCCTCCGGTTTCGAGGTTGTAATCCCCGTCTTGATCAAGGCGCCGCACTAAACTGGCCTCATCTTCGAGGCTCTTGCCTTCGAAGCGGCTGAGGGAATCCCCTTCTCGGAGGAGACGGTCCCCTGCCTCCCGTACCTCGAGGCCTATCGTTCTCGAGAACCTCTTTCCCTGCTGGGTTCCCCGGGGCAAGGTGTCTCGGAGTGGAAGTTGAAAGGAAGTTTGTTTCCTCCGGCGTCTCCGGCCCTTCTTTCGCAGGTCCCGGTGCCCTGGACCCCGGGTTCCTCTCTGAGCCATCTGCGACGGGGGTGGTCCTCAACTCCTCGGAGGCATAGCAGGGCCTCCTCTCTATCCCGGTCGAGGTACTCTGATAAGCCTGCCTACTATTTGAGGGAAGTTTCTCCCTCCTTCTCGGCAGCTCCGAGGTCTCGGTCTTCCTCGCCTTGTGCAGGACCTTCTTCCTTCAAGTTCTCCTCCTTCTCCCGTTTTGTCTCGGACATGGGTTGGGCTCTTCATCTGGACCTCCAGTTTTTCCAGAATCTGGAGACCCCCTATGCGGTTCCTGCCATCCCTTCCAAGATGGAGTCCCGCTATCGGACGGTTTCTTGTCTGGGCTTGAAGAAGGCGCAACTCTCTCACGAGTCCTTGGAGGTGGAATCTTCTCTTAAGAAGTCAAACCCATCCAAGGTATACACCACTGTTCCCCCGGGAAGGGAAGGGCAGGGCGTACGATGGATAAATTTGGTTGCCGTCTCTACCAGAACTCGATGATGGCAAACCGTGTTCTCAATTATAACTTCACTTTTACCTCCTACCTCGGGTACTGCACTGATTTCATGCAATCTTTTGAGTCGGATGTGGCATCCCATCGCCTGAAGGAATTCCAGAAGCTCAAGGAGACCATTTCACAGATACGTCTCTATATACTTCAGGCTTTAGGCTTTCTGTGACGTCTTTGAGTTGTCCACTCGGGTCACGGCCATTGCTGTTGCCATGCGCCGTTTGGCCTGGCTCCGTATTGTGGACACGGATCGCCTCGCCAATCTCCCTTGTGTGTGGAATGAGCTCTTTGATGATTCCATTGAGGCAGCCACTAAACGCCTCTTGGAGCATGAACAGACTTTCGCCTCTCTGGTGCGGCAGAAGCCGAAGGCTCCTCCTGCGAAGCCGTACAAGCTTCCCCCGCCGCATTACCCTTAAAAGTCCATGCCAGTGTTTTCCCGCCTGCCACCCATGCGGCAGCAGCGGGGACCACATAAGCCTCAGACCCCAGCTGCGGTGAAGCCCGCGCCATCTTTTTGACTATCCCAGTCCGTGCATGCCGTCCTCTTACGTCCAGCAGCCTTCTTTCCTGCCCATAGGAGGTCGTCTCCGGCATTTTTATCATCAGGAAAGCATCTGCCTCGAGCCTGTGAGGGGAGTAAATCCGAGTTTAGACTGAAAAAGCTTGCCATCTTTTCTGCAGTAGGTACAGACTCTTTTGCTATGGAACTAACAGAATCCAACTTAGTCATCTGTGTAAAAATTTGAAAAATTGTCTCTTTTTTGTTTTCTGACTGTTTAATTCTTTTTTCATAATACTCCTTTCTTGTTTCATTCAATTTAATTTTATATTCTTTAAATTTCCATTTCCATTCTAAAAAAAATCTGGTTTTCCTTTATTTTCTGCCATGTCTTCTCCAGCCTTCTACATGTTCTCTTAAGTTCTCCCAGAACCTCATTAGACCAAGGAGAGATCTTTTACCTTCCAATTTTCATTTCTTTAATGGCACAATCCTATCTAAAATAGTTACACTAGTTATTCCAATCATTTATCATATTACCAACACTAATACTTCTTTTACATTTTGCCAGAGTTGATCTCTTATCAATTTTCCCATGACCCAACATTTTATTTTCCAATTGATTTTTATTTTTCAACAATATAGGAGCTTTTAGAAAGAAGTCTTTTTTTTTTTTTTTTTTTTTAATAATTCTTTATTCATTTTCAAACTTACAATAAGTGTATCAATATGTTAAAACAAATTATCCATAAATATATCACTTAATAATCATCAATAGTAGAAATAATATGCTGTTATCCCCCACCCATCCCACCCCTTTTTTATATAATCAAATACCTTGTACAATATATAATAATAAAATTAACCCCCCCTCCCCCCTCATAATTGAACCTATAAATTAAGGGAAAAAATCATTTAATCAGTATAATATTTTGTTAATGGCTCTCACACATCTTGAAATTTCTTAAAACACCCTCGCCGTATTGCAATAAATCGTTCCATTTTATAAATCTGATATAAGGAATTCCACCAAAAATTATAATTTAATCTACTCCAGTTTTTCCAATTATACATAATTTGTTGACTGGCAACCCCAGTCATTATAAGTAATAATTTGTTATTATTTGAAGAAATCTGACTTTTTGCTCTCATTGACATACCAAACAGCACAGTATCAAATGACAATGCCACTAGATTGTCTAATAAACAATTAATTTGGTCCCAAATTGATTTCCAAAAAGTCATAATAAATGGACAATAGAATAATAAATGATCTAAAGTCCCTGCTTCGAGATGACAGTGCCAACATCTATTAGACTTAGAGCTATCCAATTTTTGTAACCGAACAGGGGTCCATAATGCTCTATGTAACAGAAAAAAACATGTTTGTCTCATAGATGCTGACATAGAAACATAGAACATGACGGCAGAAAAGGGCCACGGCCCATCTAGTCTGCCCACACTAATGGCCCACCCCCTAACTACCTCCATGAAGAGATCCCACATGCCAATCCCATCTTTTCTTAAAATCTGGCACGCTGCTGGCCTCAATTACCTGTTGTGGAAGATTATTCCAGCGATCAACCACCCTTTCGGTAAAGAAATATTTTCTGGTGTCGCCATGAAATTTCCCACCCCTGATTTTCAACAGATGCCCTCTTGTTGCCGTGTGTCCTTTAAGGAAAAAGAGATCATCTTCCACCTCGATACGGCCTGTGACATATTTGAACGTCTCGATCATGTCTCCCCTCTCTCTGCGTTCCTCGAGTGAGTACAGCTGCAACTTACCCAGTCGTTTCTCATACGGGAGATCCTTAAGTCCTGAGACCATCCTGGTGGCCATTCGCTGAACCGATTCAACTCTCCGCACATCTTTTTGATAATGCGGCCTCCAGAATTGTACACAGTATTCCAGATGGGGTCTCACCATGGATCTTTAGAACGGCATTATGACCTCGGGCATACGGCTGACGAAACTTCTACGGATACAGCCCATGATTTGTCTAGCCCTGGATGAAACTTTCTCCACTTGATTGGTCGTCTTCATGTCTTCACTAATGATCACCCCCAAGTCAAGTTCTGCTACAGTCCTTGCTAGGATCTCACCATTTAGGTTGTAAGTCCTGCATGGATTTTTGAAGCCAAGGTGCATGACCTTGCATTTTTTGGCATTGAAACTTAGTTGCCAAGTCTTTGACCAATGCTCCAGCAGGAGTAGGTCCTGTGTCATACTGTCGGGCATTGAGCTTTTTTCAGCTCTGTGCTTTCATCTGTTGTGCGGTTGCCTACCATGTTGCATAGTTTGGCGTCATCGGCGAATAATGTAATTTTACCTTGAAGCCCCTCAGCCAAGTCTCTTACGAAGATGTTAAATAGGATCGGGCCCAAGACCGAGCCCTGCGGCACTCTGCTGATCACCTCCGTCGTATCGGAGAGGGTACCGTTTACCACTACCCTCTGAAGTCTACCTCTAAGCCAGTCCCTAACCCATGCAGTTAATGTTTCACCCAGTCCCATCGAACCCATCTTGCTCAATAACCTGCGGTGTGGGATGCTATCAAACACTTTGCTGAAGTCCAAGTACACGACGTCCAGGGACTCCCCTATATCCAGCTTTCTTGTTACCCAGTCAAAGAAGCTGATCAGATTTGATTGGCAGGACCTTCCCTTTGTAAAACCATGTTGATGGGGATCTCGTAAATTATCCTCGTTCAGGATCGTATCCAATTGGCATTTGATTAGTGTTTCCATAAGTTTACTCACTATCTATAATTCCATAAGTTTACTCACTATCTATAATTCTCAGCCTCCATCCTGCATCCCTTTTTGTGGAGTGGAATGATGTTAGCCATTTTCCAATCCAACGGGACTCTTCCTGTACTTAGGGAAAGATTGAAGAGCGCGGATAACGGTTCCGCCAGGACGTCACTCAAGTCCCTGAGCACCCTGGGGTGTAGTTTGTCTGGTCCCATAGCTTTTTCACCTTGAGACTTGATAGCTCTTCGTAGACACTGCTGGGCATAAACTCGAAATTTCGAAACGGGTCTTCCGAGTTTTCTCTCATCGGCAGCTGAGGGCCGGATCCCGGCGCCTCGCAAGTGAAGACCGAGCAGAAGTATTCATTTAAAAGTTTGGCTTTGTCGGAGTCCGATTCTACATAGTTCCCGTCGGGTTTCCTAAGGCGTACTATCCCATCTGTGTTTCTTTTTCTGTCACTAATATACCGGAAGAAGGATTTATCGCCCTTCTTGAGGTTCTTCCAAAGGTTCTCCTCCATTCGGAGTTTGGCCTCCCTGACTGCCGTTTTAACTGCTTTTGACTTGGCCAGATAGTCTTCCTTGGATTCTCGCTTCCCTGATTGTTTGTAGATGATGAACGCTCTTTTCTTCTTTTTTATGAGGTCTGAGATCTCCGCAGAGAACCACTGCGGCCTATTGTTTCTTCGCCGTTTACTTACTGATTTGATGTAGCGGTTGATTGCTTCGTGTAAGGTTGATTTTAGAGTTGACCACATTACCTCTACATTATCTGTTTCGGCATGGTTTTGCAGTGCCCGATGGACGAAATCTCCCATACTTTCGAAGTTTGTGCCCTTAAAGTTGAGGACCTTGGATGATGTGCTTAACTTAGTGAAACCTTTCCTGAGGTTGAACCATATCATGTTGTGGTCACTGGAGGCCAACGTATCGCCTACCGAGACCTCTGTGACACTTTCTCCGTTGGTAAGTATTAGGTCTAGTATTGCCCGATCCCTAGTGGGCTCTAATACCATTTGTCTGAGTCTCGCTCCCTTTATAGAGGTTAATAGCTTCCTGCTGCCGCTGGTTGTAGCGGAAAGATTGTTCCAATCTACATCAGGCATATTGAAGTCTCCTAACAATACTGTGTCTCCACGCAAAGTGATATTCTCAATGTCTTCGACTAATTCTATATCCATGTCCTCCTGTTGTCTTGGAGGTCTGTATACTACACCAAGATACAGGCATTTGTCCTTCCCCCTAGCCATATTCACCCAGAGGGATTCCCCGGTGTACTTGACATCTGCGATTTTGGTAACTTTGATGTCCTCTTTAGTGTATAGTGCTACCCCTCCTCCCATTTTGCCCTCTCTGTCCCGCCAAAGTAAGTTGTATCCCGGTATAGCCAAATCCCACCCATGAGAGTCCGTGAACCACGTCAGAGGGAACGTGCTACCGAGGTGGAGAGCAGCCTGCGAGGTTCGCTATAGCCAGCCGGCAAACCTCAGCAGGCTGCTTTGAAGAGGAGCGGCTGCGGTTGGTTAGTTTGGTTGGTGAGTGAGGGCGGTGAGTGAGGGCGGGAGGGGGGAGTTGCCAGAGTGTTTCGATGGAGTCGCAGGTGCACCTCACCTCGCCGCCAACCTGACGGAGCGCGCTCTACAGCTGACCCCGAGCCCAGCCTTGATCCACGCAGTACTGGGCGGTTTCACCTTGAGCACAGTGGGGGCCACTGCGGCCAGCAATCGGGGCAGTGAGTACGCGGCTCAGGAGACTAGGAAGGCATTGGCGGTTGGTGGCGGGGGCCTCCTCCTGCAAGGGCTGCTCTCCAGCCTGGGTAACTGCGCCGTCATCCTGGTGATCCTCAAGCACCGCCAGCTGCGCACTGTCACCAACACCATCATCCTGTCGCTGTCGCTCTCCGACCTGCTCACATCGCTCCTCTGCCTACCCTTCTCCTTCGCCATGCTGTTCCCTGCCGCCGTGTTCTAAAATAAAATTTGGCCACGGATCAGAAAACATGGCGTCAGGGATCACAAAACCCTAAGTGCGCATGAGCGCTTAGGGTTTTATTATATAGGATACTACATATGTTAGAAGGTACTTATCAGATTTTTCATGTTCTTATCAGATTTTTCAAATTATGGGGAACCACAAGTACAAGGGGGCACTCGGAGAAATTGAAAGGGGACAGGTTTAGAACAAACGCTAGGAAGTTCTTGTTCACCCAGAGGATGGTGGATACATGGAATGCGCTTCCGGAGGCTGTGGTAGGCAGGAGCACGTTACAGGGCTTCAAAGAAGGTTTGGATAGGTTCCTAGAGGACAAAGGGATTGAGGGGTACAGATAGGAGTAGAGGTAGGTTTTCTAAAAATGAAACAATTTTTTTCCCTTATGCTCTTCCAATTTGGTTGTTATATGCCTATTTCTGGTATTCTATTACTCTCCTGAAAATATTATAGTTGAGTGGACTGTAACTTAAGTAAATGAACAAATCTTCTCAAATATTTGTTTAGCCTAGGACAAGCAGGCATTATATGCTCACATGTGTGTGATGTCATCCACGGAGCCCGGTATGGACAGTGGTAAAAGTGCATTGCCACTTTGTTTTTAGAAACTTCGTGACTACCCGCACCACGCATACACAAATGCCTTCCCACCTGACGCCGGCTCGAGGTACTTCAGTTCTTCGTTTTCCACGTTTTTTGTATCTGTCCAAAGCGCATTGTTTCCTGTAAATGTTTTTCTATCTTGGCCCTTCGGCTTTCTTTATTTTACTTTAACTTATCCTTCTTCAGTCTGAACCCCCCCCCAAAAAAATTATATGTTCCTTTTTTCTTTTGTGCCTCAATCAGGCCTTTTGGCCCTCTTTTTCCTACCTCGGCAGTTCTCATTCTCATTTTTCATCATTGAATTTTTTTACCTCACCACTGAGATTTTTCCATCCATGTCTAAACCTTTGAGCAGTTTCAGAAAGTGCTGTTGGTGTCAGCAACTTATTTCAATCACTGACCCACACAGTTGGTACTTACAGTTTTTGGGGCCTGAGCATCAAGTAGACACTTGTACTCGTAGTTCTACATTACAGAAATGCTCGTTGAAGGCTTGACATATCGAGAAAGAGAAGCTATTCGGATCGACCATGGACTCCGGTGATAAATCTGAGCTATTGGTACTAGTGATACCGACATTGACATCAGAAGCTGTTTCCCCATCTGGCAAGCCTGCTAAGAAGCCATCCTTTTCCCAGCAAGCGTTGAAAGCCTTGATGTAGGTCAAGTATCGACGCCTTCAGCAGGCTGTGTCTCCTATGGGGCATGCATCCTCGTCGTGGTCTCCTACTCCTCAACACCCTGCAGCACCAATGTACCGGCTGTTGAGCCAAGGGTACCGGTGCAAGTCTTCAAAATGAGTTTTTCTGGAGGGAACTCGGAAACCTATTTAAGTTGCACTTGACACCAGTGCCTACATCGACTCCCTCAGTACTGACCCAGCCTGAGCATAGCATTCTGAGGCAACGGGTCTGCATTGAAGCGCTGCTCTATATCGTATCAGCGCTCTTCATCGAAGCATCGATGTCCTGCATCACAGCATCAATGTACATCAACATCACATGCTTCTAGATCCAAAAGATCGTCGTGTCGCTCGTCATCATCATCGGATCGGTACTGATGTTGTTGAAGAAGTTCTTCTCGACGCTCTCGAACTCATCGGTATCCTCCACCTAGGAAATTTTCATCCTACAGAGAATCACCTGGGGTACAAGAAGTTGATTCTGACCTGTCCCATCACTATGCTGATACTGAGTATGAGCTTACATTATCTGTTCCTGAATCCTATGGTATCCCTTCAGATCCTCCTAGAAGAAGATCTCTTCCTGAGGGACTTTCATTTACCAAGTATATCAGACAGTTGAGGAAACTCTACCTGTCAAATTGGAGGCAGACACTGAGCACAGAGCTCCTTGATGATTTGGGTTTCGATAAGCCTCCTAAAGAGCTTCTTAAGTTGCCTTTACAGAATTTCCTCAAAGAGTTGCTCTTTAGGAACTGAGAGAATCCTCTTTCTGTAACTATAGCTCCTAGAAAGATTGACTCACTTTATAGAATAATATCTTGCTCTGGCTTTGATAAACTGCAACTACCACACCAATTGTTGCTTGTTGAATCGACCCTTAAAAAATCCCCAAGTTCCAAGGTTTATGCCACTCACCACCGGGGCGTGAGGGTTGTACTATGGATAAATTTAGTCGCCGTCTTTACCAGAATTCAGAACATAAGAACAACTTCTACATGTCTTTTTACCTCAAACATCTCAAAAGAAGTTGGCTGATTTTGATCAGTATATTCCATCTGACCGCTTAACGGTTTTTGAACAGACTACTCAAACACTAAAATCTGTGGCAAGAACAGCATTTGATGCATTTGAAATGTCATCAAGAACATCTGCCATGTCTGTTGCTATGAGATGTCTTGCTTGGCTGCGAGTCTCTGACATGAATATCAATATTCAAGACTACTTAGCCAACATTTCTTGTCTTGGTGAAGAACTCTTCGGCAACAGGGTAGAGGATGCTACGCAAAAACTTAGCAGAATTGGAATTCTTTAACAGGATCTAAGACTAAGGCCCAACCATCTAAGCCTCCTCAAAAATCTACTCTTATTCCTATAAAAGGAGGTATCCTACAACATCCTCTTCTAAGCCTCCACCAGAGAGGAGGGAAAAACAGCAGAGATCGCAGAAGCCCCAGTCTTTGACTCCTCAGAAATCACCCAAGTCTTTTTGACGTGCTTCTAGAGAGCATAGCCAGAATTCCTCCTCAGCCTCTTCCCCAACTCATCAGAGGTTGACTTCTGTTGTATCATCGGCGCTGGACTCTTATCACCACTCACCCCTGGGTCCTCAACATCATCAAGGAAGGTTGCTTTCCATTTTATAACCATTCCTCCAGACCACCCTCCAAGAGAGTCCTCTTTCACATCTCAACAGACATCCCTCTTTTTCAGGAAATCGAAGCTCTAATTCAACTGAATGCCATAGAAGTAATTCCCCTTTCTCAGAAAAATCAGGGGTTCTACTCCAGGTATTTCATAATTTCAAAGAAGTTGGGAAGTATTCATCCAATTCTCAACCTCCGAGCCTTAAACAAATATCTAGTCAAAGAAATGTTTTGTATTCTATCTTTAAGGACACTGTACCCACTTCTAGAATGAAACGATTGGCTGTGCTCTCTAGACCTCAATGAGGCCTATACACACATATCTATTCATCCCGATCACAGAAAGTTTCTGCGTTTTTGGATAGCTCATCAACATTTCCTGTACAAAGTTCTGTCATTCGGCCTTGCTTCTTCTCCAAGAGTATTCACCAAGTACCTAGTGGCTGTAGCAGCAACACTACGTAATCAAGGGTTTCAAGTATTTCCATATCTGGACGATTGGCTGATAAAAGCTACATCTCCTCAAGCAGTCCACTTGGCAACACAGTTGATGATGACTTTTCTACTGCTCCTAGAGTTTAAAGTCAACTTCCCCAAGTTGCAGCTTTAACCCTTTCAAGTGCTGCAATTCATAGGAGCCCTACTCGACACCACTCTTCTATTGGCTTTTCTACCTCAACAAAGATAAGACACCTTACTTCATATTTGCAATCAGGTCTCCACTCTATAGACCATCTCAGCAAGACAGATGATGCAACTTGAAGGTCACATGGCATCTACAGTTCATGTTACCCCCTTTGCCTGTCTTCATCTCAGATCAGCTCAGTGGACTCTAGCATCTCAGTGGTCTCAAACTTTCGATCCCTTATCCCAATGGATCACAGTCACCTCATCTCTTTGCTAGTCTCTTCAGTGATGGATAGATCCGACAAATCTCTCCAGGGGTTTGCTGTATAGAAAGAGGAATAACCAGCAGAAGAAGGGAGGTGATGATGCCCCTGTATAGGTCATTGGTGAGGCCACACTTGGAGTATTGTGTTCAGTTTTGGAGGTCGTGTCTGGTAAAGGATATAAAAAGACTTGAAGATGACGAAAATGGTAAGGGGTTTGAACCAAAAGAAGTATGAAGTATGGAAGACCTAAATATGTATACTCTGGAGGAGAAGAGGGACAGGGGAGATATGATACAGACGTTTAAATACTTGAAAGGTATTAATCACGGATAAAAACTCTTCATTTAAGAGAAAAAGAATATCCAATATATTGTTCCTTCTCTAAAAATTTTAGGAGTTACACTAGACCGTCATTTAACTTTGGGGGAACATATTGATATGCTTTTTAAGAAATGTTTCTTTGCATTATGGAAATTGCATTCCATTAAAAAATATTTTGACCCTACTTACTTTAGATTATTAGTTCAGGCATTAATTTTGTCTATTCTCTATGACTCAAGAGTAATGTAAGGAAATTCTTCTTTATGGATGCCTGGAATGCGCTCCCGAGAGAAGTGGTGGAGAGGAAAACAGTGACGAAGTTCAAAAAAGCGTGGGATGATCTAGAATCAGAAAATAATATTAAATAAGAACATAAGAAATGCCTTCACCGGATCAGACCCTAGGTCCATCTAGACCGGTGACCCGCGCACACGGAGGCTAAGCTAGGTGTTCCCTGATGAATACCTTGTTTACCCATATCCCTCAATGTGATTCGCAAGAAGGTGTGCATCCAACTTGCCCTTGAATCCCCAAATGGTGGTGTCCGTCACAACCTCCTCTGGGAGAGCATTCTAAGTGTTCACCACTCGCTGTGTGAAACAGAAGTTCCTGACATTTGTCCTGGGCCTGTTGCCCCTCAGTTTCAGTCCATGACCTCTTGTCCGTGTCACATTTGACAATGTGAATAACGATGTTTCTTGCTCTATTTTGTCAAATCCTTTTAGTATTTTAAAAGTCTCTATCATATCCCCATGCAGTCTTCTCTTTTCGAGGGTGAACAATCCCAGTTTTCCGAGCCATTCCTTGTAGCTCAGATTCTCCATAGCTTTTACTAGCTTCATGGCTCTCCTTTGCACCCTCTCCAGCAGGGTTATATCCTTCTTTAGATAGGGAGACCAATGTTGGATACAGCATGTGTAAAGCGGCATTATGACGTTTGCTGATCTACGTGTGATTCCCTTCTTTATCATGCCCAACATCCTGCTCGCTTTCTTTGCCGCCGCTGCTCATTGAGCCGACGGCTTCAGGGTCCTGTCTATCAATACCCCTAGGTCCCTTTCTTGTTCGCTCTTGCTCAAAGTTACACCTAACATTTTATATTCATGTTCCTTGTTTTTCCTGCCCACGTGCATGACTTTGCATTTTCCTATATTGAACTTCATCTGCCACTTTTCCGCCCATTTCTCCAGCTGGTTCAAATCTTTCTGTAGTTCTTCGCTGTCCTTTTGTGACCCAACTGCCCGTCCTAGTTTTGTGTCATCTGCAAACTTGATAATATTGCTTGTTGTTTCTTCTTCCAGGTCATTTATGAAGATATTGAATAAGTTGGGCCCAAGAACCCAGCCCTGGGGCACACCGCTTGTCACCTTCTCCCAGTCCGAGAATTTCCCATTTATGCTCACCCTCTGCAATCTGTTCTCCAACCATTTGCCTATCCATCTTAGTATGTCCCCATCTATTCCATGGCTTTGTAATTTCCTCAGAAGCCTTGCGTGCGGAACCTTGTTGAATGTTTTCTGGAAGTCCAAGTATATTATATCCACCGGGTCTCCGCTATCGATGTGTCTGTTCACCTTTTCAAAAAAATTGAAGTAAGTTTGTCAAACATGACTTCCGCTTCCTGAAGCCGTGTTGACTGGCTCTCATCAGGTCATGATTTTCCAGGTGTTCCACTATGCTATCCTTGATTAGTGCTTCCACCATCTTCCCCGGAACCGACGTAAGACTCACAGATCTGTAGTTGCCCGTTTCTCTCCTTGATCCTTTTTTGAAGATTGGGATGACGTTCGCTATCTTCCAGTCGTCTGGTATTTGCCCGATTCTAATTGACATGTTAGCTAGGGTTTGTACTAATTCTCCAATTTCAAATTTAAGCTCCTTTAGCACTCTCGGGTGAATTCCATCCAGTCCAGGGGATTTGTCACTTTTTAGTTTGTCAATCTGATAGTATATTTTGTCCAAATCCACATTCACTGTGATGAGGCTTTCCTCAATTTCTCCCATGAATACCCTTCCTGTTTCTAGCATTGTTGCAGTGTCCTCATTTGTAAAGACAGAGGCGAAGAATGAATTTAGCTTATCTGCAATCTGTTTGTCTTCCTTGATACACCCTTTTCTTCCTTGGTCGTCGAGAGGGCCTACTGCCTCTCTCCCTGGTTTTTTCCCTTTTTTATATCTAAAAAAGGGTGGTATCTTGTGCTATCTTTTCCTCGTAGACCTTTTTGGCGTCTCTTACTGCCTTGTGACACTTTTTCTGGTCAACCTTGTGACAGTTCCAGGCCTCCGTTGTTTTTTCACGTTTCCATTTTTTGAACGAGATCCTTTTATCCCTCACTGCATCCTTCACCTCCTTAGATAGCCAAGCTGGTTCTCCCTTGTTTTTGTTGCTCCTTCCTTTGGATATCTGCAGAATGTAGAGATTCTGCGCTTCGGTGATAGTATTTTTTAGTAGGGACCATGCTTGATCGACCGTTTGAATTTCGGCTGTCCTTTTCTTGAGCCGTTGAAGAACTAAGACCAGTACTGGGCAGACTTGCACAGTCTGTGTCTGTATATGGCTGTTTGGTTGAGGATGGGCTGGGGAGGGCTTCAATGGCTGGGATGATATGGATGGGCTGGAGTGAGCTTTGACCAAGACTTCAGTAGTTGGAACCTAAGCACAGTACTTGGTAGAGCTTTGGATTCTTGTCCAGAAATAGCTAAGAAGAAAAAAAAAGAAGGATCCAAGATAGCTGCGGATGCAAGCCGCTGAAGCAGGTTGCCGAACAGACGCTACAGCTGAAAGTTTCTGAGCTCTATTGAGCTGTTTTGTTTGTTTTTTCTTGCCTTCTAAAATGCCGAAAAGAAGGGGAAAGAGCACCGGTGGGGCCTCCCTGCGCTCCGGAACACTTACCTCCGGCAACATAGAAGCGCTGTTTCGGCGATTCCAGGGCACCATGATGACGTCAGGATTGCAGTTAGAGACGCCCCGTGGGAACGGAACGGAGGTGTCTCACCGAAGTCTTGAGACCACTCTGAGCCCCAACGTAAGACCTCCTCCTCTGCACCCCCGTGCAACCAGCTCCCCAGGGGTCGAGAGCTCATCGGAAGTCAGGATGAGCGCTCCCCTAGAGGCTGCGCGGAGCTGTGTTGAGGAAGCCGATTCAGGCTCACAGGCTTTGCAGGAGAGCCTGAATATGGTCGGGAGTGCTGTAACAACTGAAACTGGACCTACTCAAGCGGAGGGAAGTGGAGGAGAGCGGTCGAATGGTGAGCACAAACTTTTGATTACTCATTTACAAATTCCTACCATAGTTAAGCCCCAAGAAGTCACTTTAGATGCCTTGTGGGACCTGGTGGCAAATATGGCGAAAACAATTAATGTCCAACAAGTGCAAGTGGAGGGGAAAATGAAAGACCAAGAAAAATAAATTACCTTAATAAAGCAAGATATTGCTGACCCAAATACATCTTTAGAAACTATCAGAAATGAATTAAAATCTTCCAAACAGCTTCAAGAGATTTTAATTAAGGACAATGTAAACTTAAGAAGGAAGATTGAAACATTTGAAAATTTTTCAAGAGGCAACAATATCAGATTGATTAATTTTCCACGAATTACAACAATTACTCCGCGAGAGATGTTAAAACGATACCTGACGGAAATATTAGAAGTTCCTGAGGGTTCATTACCTCCATTTACACAGGTGTACTGCCTTCCCAAGAAAAATCAAATTCAGCAACAGGAAGATAGCCAAGGACCAATAGATGTATCGGCATTACTGGAACTATCAGATAAAGAAATGGCTACTCCTGCAACATTAGTGGCAACTTTAGCTCTAACAATGGACAAGAATTGGATTTTGAGACTTTTCTTTAAAAATAGAGCAAAAGAATTTATGGGACTCAAAATACAAATGTTCCCAGATTTAGCCAGGGACACACAACGGCGAAGAAAAGAGTTTCTTATGTTAAAACCGGGAATTATAGCTCTTGGAGCAACTTTTTTCCTCCGATATCCTTGTAAATGCGTTATACAATATAATTCCCAAAAATATGTTTTCTTTGAGCCTTACCAGTTGACAACTTTCCTTTCTCTTTCTCGGCTGGAGAAGGAAAAGAATGGAGGAGTATAGAATATTTAAGATGTCCTCACCAGTTGACTTGCATTATTTTCTTTAAATAATATTTCTTTGTTTTTTCCGTTTATAATTACATTTTGGATCTTTTGTGGACTTGAGCTGATCTAAGTTAATTGATATCCCTAATTTACAATATTGTTGTGGTTTTATTTTCTTGACTTAAAGCTTTCTGTACAAGTTAAATCTTGAATTGTATTTTGAAAATTGAATAAATAAATAATAAAAAATAAAAAAAAAAAAGAAGAAAAAAATTTTTTTAATTGAATCAGTTTGGGCAGACTGGATGGACCATTTGGGTCTTTATCTGCCGTCATCTACTATGTTACTGTAATATAATCTATTTGGGATCTTACAAAACTATTCTTGGAAGACTAAGGCGAATCCAAAATACAGCTGTTCACTTAATTTTTGGATTGAAAAAACAGGAACATGTCGGCCCTTATTATTTTCAGCTACATTGGTTGCCAATAGAAGCTAGAATACTTTTTAAATTTGCCTGCATAAATTGTTATTTGGATTAGCTCCATCCTATCTTTTCTCTGATTGTATAGTCTGATTAAGCCTACTCGACGTTCTGGTTTATTCACTTTTCCCAATGCCAAAAATTGTCGTTATAAAAAATTTTTTGACCAATGCTTGGCCTATCAAGCAGATAAAATTCACGTATGGTTAGATGATCTGATTAGATAGATTGCATCTTATTGCACTTTTAGAAAATCAGTTAAGACTTATTTGTTCAAAAATTTGATCGGCGACTATGTCATAGTTTTCATACTGTAGTTTTATAAATGGAATATTGTATTGTGATTTCTTAATTGTGCTCTGTTTTATCACTGAAATGTTCAGTCATCTTATTTTGTGAACTGCCTAGAACAGTGGTTCTCAACCCTGTCCTGGAGGACCACCAGGCCAATCGGGTTTTCAGGATCATCCTAATGAATATGCATGGAGCAGATTTGCATATCTGTTACTTCCATTATATGCAAATCTCTCTCATGCATATTCATTAGGGCTAGCCTGAAAACTCGATTGGCCTGGTGGTCCTCCAGGACAGGGTTGGGAACCACTGGCCTAGAACTCTTTGGGTGTTGGCGGTATAGAAAAATAAAGTTATTATTATTATAGAACCAAATCTTTTCCAGAGAAGAGAAAATGGTAAAACTAAAGGGTATAATTTGAAGTTGCAAGGAGGAAGACTCAGGAGCAATGTTAAGAAATTATTTTTCACAGAGAGGGTAGTAGATGCCTGGAATGCCCTCCCAAGGGAAGTGATGGAGAGGAAAACAGTGATGGAATTCAAAAAAGTGTGGGATAGAGGATCTCTAATTGGAAAACAAAATATGTAAATTAAATAGCTAAGGCCGATAATGGACAGACTTGCACGGTCTGTGTCCCATATGTAATGATTTGGTGTAGGATTGGGCTGGGGAGGGCATCAATGGGAACTCCACTAACTTGGAATATGAGGATGTTACTGGCCAGACTTTAAGGTAGATATCCTGCAAACAGGATGGATGGATAGGCTGGAGTGAGCTTGGATGGCAACTTCAGCATTTGGAACCTAGGACAATACCAGGTGACTTTACAGTCTATGACCCAGAAATATCAAAGAAGAGACAAGTTAATTTAGTCATGTATTTTTATGTTCAAATCTGTTTTTTATTGTGAGTGAAGATAGAAAAGATAACCAACAGAATCCAGAATAAACAACAAGTAGTCAACAAAGCACAATTATTTGTATAACTAAGCACCCCAAAGCCTCATTCTCATCCTGGAGAAACAGCTCTAAACACTTTGGACTGTAAGCATGCCTTGGCTTATTACATACAAAGGACTTAAGCTACACAGGACTTCATCTCAACTGTTCATATTTTTTGATCCTAACAGATTGTGCCTCCCTGTAACTAAGAGAATTATTTCCACATGGTTAGTGGCCTGTATTTCCTTTTGCTATGCTCATCCTGAGCTGCAACTCGAGGGATGTGTTACAGCATCAGTAGCTTTCTTATGTTCCACTCCCTTTCATGAAATTTGGAAAGCAGCTACTTGGTCCTCATTTCACACATTCATATCTCACTAGAATTCTGTTCCAGACGAGATGGTCATTTCGGCCAAGCTGTACTACAGAATTTATTTTCTTAATGGCCAACTCTCCCTTCATCCCATTACAATAAGCTAGGGAGTCCCACATGTGAGAATATGCTGCCTGCATGTTCTAGGATAAAGCACAGTAAGAAACATAGAAACATAGAAAATGACGGCAGAAAAGGGCCACGGCCCATCTAGTCTGCCCACACTAGTGACCCACCCCCTAACTTCCTCCATGAAGAGATCCCACATGCCAATCCCATCTTTTCTTAAAATCTGGCACGCTGCTGGCCTCGATTACCTGTAGTGGAAGATTATTCCAGCGGTCAACCACCCTTTCGGTGAAGAAATATTTTCTGGTGTCGCCATGAAATTTCCCATCCCTGATTTTCAGTGGATGCCCTCTTATTGCCGTGGGTCCTTTAAGAAAGAAGATATCTTCTTCCACCTCGATACGGCCTGTGATATATTTGAACGTCTCGATCATGTCTCCCCTTTCTCTGTGTTCCTCGAATGAGTAAAGCTGCAACTTACCCAGCCGTTCCTCATACGGGAGATCCTTGAGTCCTGAGACCATCCTGGTGGCCATTCGCTGAACCGACTTAATTCTCTGCACATCCTTTTGGTAATGTGGTCTCCAGAATTGTACACAGTATTCCAGATGGGGTCTCACCATGGATCTGTACAACGGCATTATGACCTCGTGCTTACGGCTGACGAAACTTCTACGGATACAACCCATGATTTGTCTAGCCTTGGATGAAACTTTCTCCACTTGATTGGCAGTCTTCATGTCTTCGCTAATGATCACTCCCAAGTATCGTTCTGCTACAGTCCTTGCTAGGATCTCACCATTTAGGGTGTAAGTCCTGCATGGATTTTTGCTGCCTAGGTGCATGACCTTGCATTTTTTGGCATTGAAACTTAGTTGGGGACAGCAGGTAGATATTCTCACATCCCTTCTACCTCCCCCCGGTTGTCTTCTTAGTTTGCTTACGGAACTGAAGTACCATAAGCCAGCTCATGTGCAGTGTGGGCAGTCGCAAAGTTTCTTAAAACTTAAAAAGTGGCAATGCACTTTTACCACTGTCTGTACTGGGCTCCATGTCACCCAAATGTGAAAATATCTGCCTGTTGTCCCTGGATAACACCTATTATCCCAGGACAAGCAGGCAGGTATTCTCACTAGTGGGTGATGTCATCCGACAGAGCCCCGATACGGACGTCTCACAAGCATGTCTTGCTTGAAGAAACTCAGAAGTTTCGAGATGCCCGCACCGCGCATGCGCCAGTGCCTTCCTGCCCGATGGTCCGGGCGTGTCTCCTCAGTTCTTTTTCTTCCGCGGAGCTGAGAAGTTCACTTCAATTCTGCGCCCATTGAATCTGTTTTTTTGCCTTCTTATTGCCGCGGGTTGGGTTCTTTTGGCTCTCCCGTGAGTTTATTTTCTTTCTTTGATTTCTTTAAAAAAAAAAAAAAATTTTTACTTCCGATACCGGGTCGGCCGCTTGGCTGGGGCCCCACGCATTCGACCTTGCGGCGGAACTTTTCCGGCCTATGTCCCGGCCGATCACCGGTTTTAAAAAGTGCAGCAAGTGCCAGCGCGCGATTTCGCTCACGGACCCTCATCGACGCTGCATACAGTGTCTGGGCCCGGACCACTTTCCGAAATTGTGCCGGCCTTGCTCCACTCTGACGGCACGAGCGTTTAAGTGCCGCTGCCTTCTGTGGGAGTCCATGTTCAAGATGGAAGCTTCGTTGGATCCTTCGGCTTCAACATCGACTGGTGTCACTGTTCCCTCTAAGCTGAGCAGGAGTCCTCCACCCACAGTCTCACCAATAGAGGGTGCTGTTTTACTGTCACATTTTTCAATTGTGAGGGACATGCAAGTTCTGCAGGACTCCAGGGAACATACCTGTCCTTAGCGACTGAAAATATTCCACCCCCTAGTGGTAGCAATGCAGCTGGAGGACACCTGCTCAGCTTAGAGGGAACAAAACTCCTTTGGCGAAGCCCTCTGCCTCCCCGGCCGCTTCGGGCCTTCTGAAACCAGCCTCGTTCACGCCGGTTTCGGCCTCGACCTCGGCGCCGGTGCCTTCCTCTGTCTCCTCGGAACAGGTATCGACTCCTATAGTTCCACCAGTGGTGCTTAAGGTGCCGAAGGCTGGCAAGCAAAAGCACGCAGCACCAAAAGAGCGCGGAGACCATGCGGAAGGGCCCCCTTTTGGTGCGGATCCCTCCATATCGGCTTCGCTGAGGTCCATTCTGGAGGCTCAGTTTGTGGAACTCATGAGCACCATGGGTCCCCGGCTGATTGCCTCGATCCAGGGTGACCTGCCAGTTCCGGCTCCGAGGGGCGGCCCGCCCCCCCTCCTCCACCGCACCGCTTGACCTCGTTGCTTAGCGAGGAGGAGCGGCGGGCGGTGTCCAGTTCGTCGAGGCGGTCCTCGGGTAGTGCCATGCTCCCTTGGAACCGATTCCCTCGAGAAAGGCCTCCCTTAGTGATATGCCTCCCTTGGAGCCTATTCCCTCGAGGAAAGCTTCCCTTAGCGACTTACCTCCCTTGGAACCTATTACCCCGCCCCATGACATAGTGTGACGTCCACCTTCGAGGCCTCCCAGTCCTGGGCATAGCAGGAAGCAGGACGAGTTCTTCCGAACCCCCTATCAAGCCTGGGCGGGTTCTGGGGAGGCGCCGACTCTTCCGCCTCTCCGATCGACGGCCTCGAGTCCTATCTGCTCCTTGGAGGCTTCTGGGGACCAGTATTCTCACCGAAGGGCTCGATCCCCTTCCAGGCATTGAGAGGGGCATCGATCCAGACACTCTTCGAGGCATTCCTCTTGGCACTCGACCGTCTCACCTCAGAAGAAATTGCCTCGGATGGGGTATTCTGCTTCGGCTGGGTCTCCTCCTCCGGGCCCGGAGTTTGACGACCCCGAGGTGTTTTACTCGCCCTGTTGCTCACAGGCCTCTATGGAGCCCGAAGCCTCGACTTCTTCTAGTCCTTCTCGAAGACTGGCGCTGGCGGACCAACTGTCCTTTTCCTCGTTTCTCAGACAGATGGCGGATGACATGGATATTACCCTCGATGCTGGGTCTTGATACTCCAAGGAGTACCTCGATACCATGCACTTGCCTCGTCCTCCGGCCGAGTCCTTACGCCTACCTCTGCACAAGCTCCTTGACCAGACCTTCATGAGGTGCTTTGAGTCTCCTTACTCTATCCCTTCGGTCCCTGGAAAATTGGATGCTCGGTACCGCACGGTGCATCATAAGGGCTTCGAGGGGCCTCAGCTTTCTCATCAGTCCCTCCTGGTCGAATCCTCGCTCAAGCGGTCTCATCCTGGCCAGGTGTATGCTTTGGTGCCTCCCAGCCGCGAGGGCAGGACCATGGATAAGTTTGGACGACGCATCTATCAGAATTCTATGATGGCGTCTCAAGTCCTGAATTATAATTTCCACTTTGCCACCTACTTGGAATTTTTTCTACCTGTGCTTCGGAAATTCACGCCCTACATCGAGTCCCAGGCTCGGTTTGAGTTCGAGGAGGTGGTTGCCTCGCTGTCCCAGCTTCGTCTTCAATTGATGCAATCTGCCTATGATGCTTTTGAGCTCTCGGCCCGAGCGGCAGCCTGCTCTGTGGCGATGCGCCGTTTGGCCTGGTTACGAACCATTGACATGGACCCGAATCTTCAGGACCGGCTGGCAAACGTCCCGTGTGCTGGGGCGGATCTTTTCGATGAATCCATCGAGACAGTCACTAAGAAGCTGTCTGATCATGAAAAGTCCTTCCAGTCCATTCTTAGGCCGAAGCCTAAGCCTCAGCAGTCTCGGCCCTCTCGACCGCCATTGATCTATCAGCGGTGTTATCAGCCGAGGCAAGCTCCGCCTGCGAGGCAACCTGCGAAGCGGCAGCCCCCTCAGAAGGCTCAGCAAAAGTCTCAACCGTCTGCTGTCCCTAAGGCTCCTCAGCCTTTTTGACTGTCTCGTAGAGGGCATAACCAGTCTCGTTCCGTCTCCCCCTGTTTTTCCCATCGGAGGGCACCTCCATCATTTCTATCATTGCTGGGAGGCCGTAACCACCGACCTCTGGGTCCTTACTATCATCAGGGAAGGATACTCTCTTCAATTCCATCGGGTCCCTCCAGACCATCCTCCAAGAGAGTATCCTTCCAACTTGACTCAGACCGCCCTTCTTCTTCAGGAAGCTCAGGCTTTGCTCCGGCTTCGAGCCATCGAGCCGGTCCCGGCGGACCAACTGAACCAGGGGTTTTACTCCCGGTACTTCCTTGTTCCGAAGAAGACGGGCGACCTGCGACCCATTTTGGACCTCAGGGTCCTCAACAAATTCCTAGTCAAAGAGAGGTTTCGCATGCTGACACTTGCTTCTCTCTACCCCCTCCTCGAGCAGAACGACTGGTTATGCTCTCTGGATCTCAAGGAGGCGTACAGTCACATTCCCATTCATCCGGCCTCTCGCAAATTCCTCAGATTTCGGGTGGGACATCTCCATCTACAGTATCGAGTGCTTCCATTTGGCCTGTCTTCGTCCCCCAGAGTCTTCACGAAGTGTTTGGTGGTAGTGGCCGCTGCACTCCGGAACCAAGGTCTTCAGGTATTCCCCTACCTCGACGACTGGCTGATCAAGGCTCCCTCGGCCTCAGGGGTCATCTCGGCGACCCTGTCCACGATTCTGTTCCTGCAGAGCTTGGGATTCGAGATCAACTTTCCCAAATCTCATCTACAGCCTACACAGTCGCTCCCCTTCATCGGGGCGGTCCTGGATACCATACGTCTCATAGCATTCCTTCCTCCTCAGCGCATGGATGCTCTTCTTCATCTCTGCCAGTCTGTATCTTCTCGCCAGTCCATCTCGGCGAGACACATGATGGTCCTCCTGGGCCACATGACCTCTACAGTTCATGTGACACCGTTGGCCAGACTCCATCTCAGAATTCCTTAGTGGACCCTGGCATCTCAGTGGACTCAGGTGTCGGATCCGTTGATTCGACACATCATCGTCACTCCTGCTCTTCGGCAGTCTCTACTTTGGTGGATTACCTCTTCGAATCTATCCAGAGGTTTGCTGTTTCACACTCCTCCCCACCAGAAGGTTCTCACAACCGATTCCTCGACCTATGCCTGGGGAGCGCATCTGGATGGGCTTCGCACTCAGGGATTCTGGACCAGTGCGGACCGACTCCATCAAATCAATCTTCTGGAGCTCAGAGCCATCTTCAATGCTCTTCAAGCTTTTCAACATCTACTTCACAACATGGTGGTCCTCATTTGCACCGACAATCAGGTCGCCATGTATTATGTCAACAAGCAGGGGGGCATGGGCTCGGCCTACCTCTGCCAGGAAGCTCTCAGAGTCTGGGATTGGGCGGTTCGCCACAACGCCTTCCTCAAGGCTGTCTACATTCAGGGGAAGGACAATGTCCTGGCGGACAACCTGAGTCGTCTTCTCCAGCCTCACGAATGGACACTCCATTCCAAGACCCTTCATCAGATCTTCGCTCAGTGGGGGACGCCTCAGATAGACCTCTTTGCGGCTCCCCACAATTTCAAGCTGCCTCAATTTTGCTCCAGGATCTACGATCCTCATCGCCTCGAGGCAGATGCTTTTCTGCTGGATTGGGGGAATCGCTTTCTTTATGCGTTTCCTCCATTTCCTCTCATTCAAAAGACTCTGGTCAAGCTGAAGTCCGACCATGCCACCATGATTCTGATAGCTCCTCGGTGGCCCAGACAACCTTGGTTCTCCCTTCTGCTTCGACTCAGCAGCAGGGACCCGTGCCTACTTCCAGTGTTTCCTTCACTGCTTACTCAGCATCAGGGGTCTCTGCTTCATCCCAACCTGCAGTCTCTCCACCTGACAGCTTGGTTCCTCTCAGCGTAAATCCTCACCAGTTTTCCCAGGCGGTGAGGGATGTCTTGGAGGCTTCTAGGAAACCTGCTACTCGTCAATGCTACTCCCAAAAATGGACTAGATTTTCTTCATGGTGTGTTTCCAATTCTAAGGAGCCTCAGCGAGCCTCCCTTTCCTCTGTATTGGACTATCTTCTACACCTGTCTCAGTCTGGTCTCAAGTCTACATCTATACGAGTCCACCTGAGTGCTATTGCGTCTTTCCATCAGCCTCTACAAGGGAAACCTCTCTCTTCTCATCCTGTGGTTTCCAGATTTATGAAAGGACTTTTTCATGTCAATCCTCCTCTCAAACCACCTCCAGTGGTTTGGGATCTCAATGTTGTCCTTTCTCAGCTTATGAAACCTCCCTTTGAGCCTCTGAGACAGGCTCCACTAAAGTTTCTCACTTGGAAAGTGGTTTTTCTGGTGGCCCTCACATCTGCTCGCAGGGTCAGCGAGCTTCAGGCCTTGGTGGCGGACCCACCTTTCACAGTATTCCATCATGACAAGGTTGTCCTCCGCACTCATCCGAAATGCCTACCTAAAGTGGTCTCTGAATTTCATCTCAACTAATCCATTGTACTTCTAGTGTTTTTTCCGAACCCTCATTCTCATCCTGGAGAATCAGCTCTTCACACTCTGGACTGTAAATGTGCTTTGGCTTTCTACTTGGATCGCACCAAGCCACACAGAACTGCTCCTCAACTTTTTGTCTCCTTTGATCCAAACAAGTTGGGACGACCTGTATCGAAGCGCACCATCTCCAATTGGATGGCAGCTTGTATCTCTTTCTGCTATGCCCAGGCTGGATTACCCCTTCCCTGTAAGGTCACAGCCCATAAGGTCAGAGCAATGGCGGCCTCTGTAGCCTTCCTCAGATCGACACCGATTGAGGAGATTTGTAAGGCTGCCACTTGGTCCTCGGTTCATACATTCACCTCTCATTATTGTCTGGATACTTTCTCCAGAAGGGATGGACAGTTTGGCCAAACTGTGTTATAAAATTTATTCTCCTAAGTTGCCAACTCTCCCACCATCCCATTGAGGTTAGCTTGGAGGTCACCCACTAGTGAGAATACCTGCCTGCTTGTCCTGGGATAAAGCAATGTTACTTACCGTAACAGTTGTTATCCAGGGACAGCAGGCAGCTATTCTCACGTCCCACCCACCTCCCCTGGGTTGGCTTCTCTGCTAGCTACCTGAACTGAGGAGACACGCTCGGACCATCGGGCGGGAAGGCACTGGCGCATGCGCGGTGCGGGCATCTTGAAACTTCTGAGTTTCTTCAAGCAAGACATGCTTGTGAGACGTCCGTATCGGGGCTCTGTCGGATGACATCACCCACTAGTGAGAATAGCTGCCTGCTGTCCCTGGATAACAACTGTTACGGTAAGTAACATTGCTTTATGGTAAGTAACTGTGCTGTACTACTCTTAATGATGTATAAACTGCATCAATCTAGAAAGTACAGTGGTACCTCGATTTATGAGTGTACTGGTTTGCGAGTGTTTTGCAAGACGAGCAAAACATTCGCAAAATCGGCGCCTCGGAAACCGAGCGTGCCTCGATTTGCGAGCGGCACTCCTCGCGATCCTGCACCCCGCGACCCGGCACCCCCCCGCCGCAATCTGAAGTCCCCCAGACCCACCCGAACTCGCTTCTTACTGTCATCTCGGCCTCGGCACCAGTATGTCCTGTGCGTTGGTGCCGGTGCCCGAAGATTGGCCTCCTCTTCTTGCTGGGCCTTGAGCTCAAAGCCTGCAAGTTCACGCTCTCTCCGAGATTCTTGGAGATCTCGGAGAGAGTGTGAACTCGCAGGCCTTGAGCATGCACAGATGCTCAAGGCCCAGCAAGAAGAGGAGGCCAAACTTCGGGCACCAGCGCACAGGACATACAGGTGCCAAGGCCGAGATGACAGTAAGAAGCGAGTTCGGGTGGGTCTGGGGGACTTCAGATTGCGGCGGAGGGGTGCTGAATCGCGGCGGGGGGGGGGGTGCCAGATCGCGGGGGGAGGGTGCCGGATCGCGGGGGGGGGCCTTCGGGGGGAGCAATGCTGGTTCTCCTGGGGGGGGGGAATAGAGCAGCGCCGCTGGCCTCGAGGGGTGGGAACATATCAAAGCGAGTTTCCATTATTTCCTATGAGGAAACTCGTTTGATATACGAGTATTTTGGTTTACGAGCATGCTTCTGGAACAAATTATGCTCGTAAACCAAGGTACCACTGTATTGTGGTCTAGAAATGTATTTTAATGTAATGCTTGATTTCATACAAGAATTTGAATTGATCCTATCTTTTTTTTCCCTTAGCAGACACTGAGAGACACAATGAATTTTACCCAGTGCCACCTCCATATAGTGTAGCTACCTCTCTTCCAACTTATGATGAAGCAGAGAAAGCCAAAGCAGCTGCAATGGCAGCTGCTGCAGCAGAATCAGCCCAAAGAGTAAGCACACATTCTCTCACATTTTTTGAGACATCTTTTACCTAGCTTTAAATCATATTCATTCTTTTCTTTATCTTGAGTGCAACGGATTCACTTGTGATAATTGCTATTATATAGGATGTTAATGTAAGAAATTTCAGATCTAGCTAGAAGTATGAAAATGTGAATTGGATTTTGTTTATGTTGTTTTGTATGTAAATACATACATGCACAGTGCCTTGTAAAAAGTAGGTCTCTTGCACATTTTTTACATTCTACTATCTATAAACTACAGTTCAAAATGCATTAAAGTAACAGTTTATTTCATTGATTTATGTAACATATGTGAATGAATAATTATAGATATTCAAAAAATAATTAAGAATTAAACGTTAAAAAATCTTGAATGTGCAATTTTTCACACTCATTGTCATAGCAAATCTAAATATCTCTGTTTCCAAAAATTGAATGAATGTTCAAAATGAGTTAAAGAGTTTATCCGAAATGGCAACATCCAAAATTCAGCAGAACATTTCAACTTTCCACTAACTCTAAAGGTCTCATGCTTGTATGAAGAACAATCAAAGAACCTGCCAATGTGAAACTTCTGAATTAAAACTCATTCAAAAGCTGTATATTGTTTCGGGCAACCTGAGTAAAAAATGATTTCATTGACTACTACATGTGTTAATTTGGTTTAACTGTGCTACGATTATCATATTTTTCATGCTTTCCTCTGCACGTTGTATCCTAATTTTATGTTGAAATATATTTATTAAATATCAAAGTGCACACATATAAAGAGAACAAAATTTGTTAATTTAAGGTGCAGGGAGGGGGTATTTTAATATCACATGTTTTATATGATAATGAAATATATGGGAGGGAGGGTTGGGATAGGGAATGGTATAAGAATTTGTGAGATGTGTCAATGATTATTTCTAAGTGATGTATTTATTGTTTATGTGATTGAATATATTTTAACACTTAATGTAATCTTGAAAATGAATAAAAAATATTAAAAAAAAAAAAAGAGAACAAAATAAAACAGTTTTCTTGAAAATTTGCTCAAAACAATCCCCCGCCCCCCTCCCCCCTTCCCATCCATATCACCCAACAAATCCAAATCGTGAGCTTGCAAAACAATCACTACTCCAAGTCAGACATTCAAAAGTCTACTCCAGGCATGAGGAGTCAGATCCATCCAAAAGGGTTCCCAAATCTGCTGAAAATGACATCCTGGACCCTTATCAAGAGTTGCAAAGTGTCTACGCTCCAAGGAGGCTTGGATGATCATCAAAGACCTCCAATGACTAGGCTGGAGGGTTAGTTGACAGCCAACTTGTCAAAATGGCTTTTTTACCCAACAACAGCATTCGAGCTATTAAACCCGACATTCCTTTAGGCTTAGGAGACGTTATCTGTTAAAAGCCAAAAAGTGCTCTGAGCGTGGGCAACCAGCACCTGCCCCATAAGGAGGTTGTGAAGTGTCCCAAACAAGTCCAAAATTGCCGGATACATGGGCAGGACCAAAGCATATTGCCCAATGTAGCTTGAGCCTGCTTACATTTGGGGCAGTTATGTACTGGGGTGATTCCTATCTGGAATGCTCTCATGGGTGGGATATACAGCCAGAGAAGGAACTTAAGCTGAAGTTCCCAATGAAGTACATTAGAAGACAACTTCCTCAGATTCTTCAAAACCTGTTTCACCTTTGATGCTGTAAGCGCATACTGTAAATCCTCCAACCAGGTGGCTGCTAGAATCTCCAAATTGATACCTGGTTGCGTGTCACGAAGTCCCACATGATGAAAACGTAAGGGTATCTGTTGTTGAGCCGAAAAACTGAACATCTCAGAGATAGAGTCTCGACAGGCTTCTGTCAAGTGGTTTTCCTGGCAATGATTGTACATAATGTCGGAGTTGCCAATAAGCAAACAAATCCACCTCCAAAAGTCCAAAAGTTTGTTGCAAAGATCGAAAGGAGGCTAAAGTCCCCTCCTCCGTATACAATTGGAAAAGATACTGTAATCCTTGGGAGGCCCACCTCCGAAAAGGGGGATTCTGCAAACCTGGGGTGCAATCACAATTACCCTGTATCAGAAGATAGGGAGAGATCACTGAGGAGAGTTTTAAGCATCCACAAACCCATCGCCATGTCTGACTCGCAGGGGAAAAAAATTGGATACTGTGCCACCACGGTGCGGAGAGCCGGAGCTGAGACATGTAACAAGTAGCTAGTATGATAGGGAGGTAACACTGACAACTCCACCTGGGTGGCAGAAAAATATGCTGTACCTCTAAACCAATCATTAATGTGTCTCATCTGGCAGGCCAAAGCATACCAGCGGATATTCAACAGACCATAATCCCCCTCTCCCTGGGTAGACACATGCGCAGATAGGTCATCCGCGGCCTCTTACCCCCCCCAGAAATAGGATTGTAAAACTCTGGAAAGTTGGATATTATGTGCATGGGTTAACAACAATGGCAAAACCTGAAAACGGTATAGCCATTTTGGAAATACTACCATATTATACAAGGCCACCCGTCCTGCCACTGATAAGGGGAAAGAATTCCAAATTTTAAGCTGATGCCTCGTTTCCTCCAACACTGGAGACACATTACAAGCATATAGGGTGGACAAATCATGAGGCAACCATACCCCTAAATATTTAATTGCCTTGGAGCCTAAGAAAAGGGAAACTCCCCTTCCCAGATATCCTGAAGGGCAATAGGAATAGCTAAGGTTTTGGATTTGAGATAGTTCAGTGTAAACCCCGAGTAAAACTGAAACTCTTCTAGGGATTGTAAAAGATGGGACAGAGAAAATAGGGGTTGAGTCAACGTAAAGATTAAATCATCAGCAAAGACCAATACCTTGACCGTATGGTTTGCAAATGCCATCCCACTCACATCAGGATCCCACACTACTGTTCTTAAAAAAGGCTCTAGATAAAGCAAAAAAAGGAATGGGGACAATGGGCAACCCTGCCGAGTGCCCCGTTCTATCGGAAAACTCTCAGTTATTGTGTCATTTATTAACAAACGCGCTACCGGTAAAGCATACAAAGTCTGTAACGCCTGTGCATACCAACCCGTCACCCCCACATAATCCAGGACCTCAAACAAATAGGGCCAGTCAACTTTATCAAAGGCCCAGGCTGCATCCAAACTCACCAATAACAAGGGAATGTCATGAACCTGTGTATGGGCCATTGTTAAAAGCAACTTACTAACATTTTGTACTGACTGTCTGCCCTTCACAAATCCTACCTGTTCTACCCCAATAAGATTAGGAAGAAGTAAAGATAGACAATCAGCCAAAATTTTTGCCACAATTTTTATGTCAACATTAAGGAGTGAGATGGGGTGATAGGATTCGGGAAAAGTCGCCTTCTTTCCCAGCTTCAAAATTAAAGTGATCCATGCTTCATTAGCAACTGGGGGAAAGCTCCCTGTTCAATAACTTGTGTATAATAATCTCTCAGGGGAGCACCGAGCTGAGAGGACAGCAATTTATAAAATTTGGCGGTAAAGCCATCAGGCCCAGGGGCAGAGTAATTCCTCTGATTCTGAATCACCCTTTGCAATTCTCTAGGTGTAATAGGGGCATTTAAAGAAGCAATATCATCATCATTAAGCTTGGGTAAGCCCGAATCAGCGAGGTAATCCCCAATCAGGGAACCCGCTCCCCGATCCTGCTTTGCATAAAAATCCTGAAAGTAAGACCTAAAGAGATTGGAAATCTGGGAGGTGTCGTGGTGAAGTACTCCCGTGCTATCTTTGATGCCCAATATAAAACGCTGTCCTCTCACCCTCTTTGTAAGGTAAGATAACAATTTGCCTGCACGATTACCATATCTATGATATTTAAATTTTTGATAAAATAGCATCTTCATCATACATTCATGTATGTGGGTGTTAAGAGATGCTTCTATGGATATTAAAGTTTCCTTAGTAGAAGGGGATGGACAAGCCACGTATTGTCGTTTAGCAGCCGCTAAATCTCTCTCCAAACGAAGTATGCCTCTTGATAAGCGGCTATTATGTGCTGTAACATATGCAATACATTCCCCCCTAAGAACTACCTTAGCGGTACTCCAAAACAAATCCGGATTATTTATATACTACAAAAAAATCCTCCCATTTTTTTTGTAAAAATTCCTGAAAATGAGCATCATGAAACAATAGCTAGGAAAACGCCAACAGGGTGGTCCCCTTATACCAAAGCTAATATTAACATCTAGCCAAATAAAAGCATAATCAGAGATCACCACGAGTCTGATAATTGCTGAATCAACATTCAAGAAAGAGCGTCTAGAAGTAAGAATATAATCAATCCTAGAAAGCGTACCATGTGCTCTGGATCTGTGGGTATAAACCTGTTCTGTAGCATGTAACAAACGCCAGGGATCCACCAGGTCCAAGGCTGAACAAAGATACGGGATTCCACGAGTCCCCATCCCCGATGAAATAGGTCCCGGAGTAGACATATAACACAGAAACATCCACCTTCACTAATATTACCTCTATAGAATTCCTTCGCTCCACTAGTGCACTGCGATACTCAGGAAAACAGAAGGGAGGTGGGACTTGAACCAATGAAGGAAACTCAAGAGAACAAGAGCACCCTAAGTACAAATAAAAAAGCCAAAAACAGAAAACTATTACTGTTGGGGGATTCCATCATCAGAGGCATTAACCTTGGAACACAGGGCGAGGAGACCAAAATAGTGAAATGTCTTCCAGGATCCTCAGCTACCAGGAGTTCCAGGCAAATACTGACTATAATTAAGGAAGAAACTAAGGATTTTAACACTGATGTTGTTATCCATCTGGGAACAAATGACCTGGCCAACAACTCCACACTTGCAGCACAGAAAGCTTTTCGGGAGCTTGGTGAGGGCGTGAAACCTTTTGTAAAGACTTTAGCTTTTTCTGAAATACTGCCTGCATATGGAAAAGGAGAGCAAAGAGTGAAAAACACAGAGGACTTTAATAGATGGCTCAGAGCCTGGTGTCATCAAGAAGGCTTCAGGTACATAGGAGGATGGGGAAATACATGGAAGGACAAGAAGCTATATTGCACTGATGGGCTACATATTACTACAGCAGGAAAAAGAAACCTTGCAGAGAAATTTAGACAATATTTTTCTAGGCATTTAAACTAGAAGGTGGGGGTGGTGTATGTACGAAGGACAATTATAGAGACCACCCCCGGCAAAAGAAAAGATGTGATAGTAGTAAAGGCTGCAACATAAGCAATATCAGCAACTCATTTCTTAGTATTGCAACGGAAAGTGAAACGACACAAAAATCCATACGAAAAAGGAGATTATCGCTGAAAAATAGCTGGAAAGCGATGACCACAAATGCTCGCAGTCTAAGCAACAAAGTTCATGATCTGCAAGCCCTGATATTAGAGGCAGATCTAGATATTGTTGCTATCACAGAGACATGGTTCAGTGAATCACATGGATGGGATGCAAACATACCGGGATATAATCTTTTTAGGAAGGACAGAGATGGTCATAAAGGAGGAGGAGTAGCTCTCTATGTAAAGATCAATATCCAAGCGACCGAAATGCAAGGGACCTGGGGAGAGGAAGAAGCGATATGGATTGCTCTGAAAAGAGAAGATGGAACTTCTATCTACGTGGATGTAGTCTACAGACCTCCGACTCAATCTCAGCAAATTGATAAGGATCTGATTGTAGATATCCAAAAGTTTGGAAGGAAAGAGGAGGTTCTGCTGTTGGGAGATTTCAACCTGCCGGATGCGGACTGGAATGTTCCGTCTGCGGAATCGGAAAGAAGTAGGGAGATTGTGGATGCCTTTCAAGAGGCTCTGCTCAGACAAATGGTGACGGAACCCACAAGGGAAAAAGCGATATTGGATCTGGTCCTCACAAATGGAGAGAGTATCTCTAATGTTCGAGTGGGTGCTCACCTGGGTAGTAGCGATCATCAAACGGTTTGGTTTGATATAATGGCTAAAGTGGAGAGCAGCCGCACGATACTTAAAGTCCTAGATTTCAAACGTACGGACTTTAATGCAATGGAAAAGTACCTGAAGAAAGAGCTGTTAGGATGGGAGGACATAAGAGAAGTGGAAAGACAGTGGTCTAAGCTGAAAGGAGCGATAAAAATGGCTACGGACCTTTATGTGAAGAAAATCAATAAAAACAAGAGAAAAAGGAAGCCGATATGGTTCTCCAACCTAGTGGCTGAGAAAATAAAGGCGAAAGAGTTGGCGTTCATGAAATATAAAAAAACCCAAGAAGAGGAGAGCAGAAAGGACTACAGGGTGAAACTGAAAGAAGCCAAGAGAGAGATACGTTTGGCAAAGGCACAGGCGGAAGAACAAATGGCTAAAAATGTAAAAAAGGGAGATAAAAATTTTTTCAGATATATTAGTGAAAGGAGGAAGATAAAAAATGGAATTGCTAGGCTGAAAGATGCTGGGAACAAATATGTGGAGAGTGATGAGGAGAAAGCAAATGTGCTAAACAAATACTTCTGTTCTGTGTTCACAGAAGAAAATCCTGGAGAAGGACCGAGATTGTCTGGCAAAGTTACACGAGAAAATGGAGTAGATTCTGCGCCGTTCACGGAGGAGGGTGTTTATGAACAACTTGAAAAACTGAAGGTGGACAAAGCGATGGGACCAGACGGGATCCATCCCAGGATACTAAGGGAGCTCAGAGAGGTTCTGGCGAGTCCTATTAAAGACTTGTTCAACAAATCTCTGGAGACGGGAGTGATTCCTGGGGATTGGAGGAGAGCGGATGTGGTCCCTATTCATAAAAGTGGTCACAGGGATGAAGCAGGAAACTACAGGCCGGTGAGCCTCACTTCAGTTGTTGGAAAAATAATGGAAGTGTTGCTGAAAGAAAGGATAGTGTATTTGCTTGAATCTAATGGGTTACAGGATCCGAGGCAACATGGCTTTACAAAAGGTAAATCGTGCTAAACGAACCTGATTTAATTTTTTGATTGGGTGACCAGAGAGCTGGATCGAGGACATATGCTAGATGTAATTTACTTGGATTTCAGCAAAGCCTTTGATACAGTTCCTCATAAGAGACTGTTGAACAAACTTGAAGGGCTGAAGTTAGGACCCAACGTGGTGAACTGGGTCAGAAACTGGCTGTCGGACAGACGCCAGAGGGTGGTGGTTAATGGAAGTCGCTCGAAGGAAGGAAAGGTGACTAGTGGAGTCCCTCAGGGTTCGGTGCTGGGGCCAATCCTGTTCAATATGTATGTAAGTGACATTGCTGAAGGGTTAGAAGGAAAAGTGTGCCTTTTTGCAGATGATACCAAGATTTGTAACAGAGTAGACAACGAAGAGGGAGTGGAAAATATGAAAAAGGATCTGCAAAAGTTAGAGGAATGGTCTAATGCCTGGCAACTAAAATTCAATGCAAAGAAATGCAGAGTAATGCATTTGGGGATTAATAATAGGAAGGAACCGTATATGCTGGGAGGAGAGAAGCTGATATGCACGGATGAGGAGAGGGACCTTGGGGTGATAGTGTCCGAAGATCTAAAGGCGAAAAAACAGTGTGACAAGGCAGTGGCTGCTGCCAGAAGGATACTGGGCTGTATAAAGAGAGGCGTAGTCAGTAGAAGGAAGAAGGTGTTGATGCCCCTGTACAGGTCATTGGTGAGGCCCCACTTGGAGTATTGCGTTCAGTTTTGGAGACCGTATCTGGCGAAAGACGTAAGAAGACTTGAGGCGGTCCAGAGGAGGGCGACGAAAATGATAGGAGGCTTGCGCCAGAAGACGTATGAGGAGAGACTGGAAGCCCTGAATATGTATACCCTAGAGGAAAGGAGAGACAGGGGAGATATGATTCAGACGTTCAAATACTTAAAGGGTATTAACGTAGAACAAAATCTTTTCCAGAGAAAGGAAAATGGTAAAACCAGAGGACATAATTTGAGGTTGAGGGGTGGTAGATTCAGGGGCAATGTTAGGAAATTCTACTTTACGGAGAGGGTGGTGGATGCCTGGAATGCGCTCCCGAGAGAGGTGGTGGAGAGTAAAACTGTGACTGAGTTCAAAGAAGCGTGGGATGAACACAGAAGATTTAGAATCAGAAAATAATATTAAAGATTGAACTAGGCCGGTTACTGGGCAGACTTGTACGGTCTGTGTCTGTGCATGGCCGTTTGGAGGAGGATGGGCAGGGGAGGGCTTCAATGGCTGGGAGGGTGTAGATGGGCTGGAGTAAGTCTTAACAGAGATTTCGGCAGTTGGAACCCAAGCACAGTACCGGGTAAAGCTTTGGATTCTCGCCCAGAAATAGCTAAGAAGAAAAAAAAAAAATAAAAAAAATAATTTAAATTGAATCAGATTGGGCAGACTGGATGGACCATTCGGGTCTTTATCTGCCGTCATCTACTATGTTACTATGTATATGTTAGAGCGATCACAACTGGGATCAGAAACCTGATTATAGTCGCCGGCCAGAAATAATGGATCCCCTGCATGTGCCCCCAATATGGCTGTCAATCGTTCAAAAAAGGAGTGATTGTAAACATTCGGAGCATAAATACTCATAAGATAGAAAGAGTAGGTACCCACAGTAACATGAAGCAAAATAAAGCGGCCCTGGGGATCCCGCTCTATCAGGCGGGACATCAGTGGCAATGATTTTTTAAATAAGATGGCTACACCCGCTCGCTTCTGCGGAGAAGAAGCTGCATAAACGTCCCCCACCCAGGATCTCTTTAATGTGGAATGTTTTTCATCAGTCAATTGAGTTTCCTGGAGACACACAATATCAGCTTTATGACGTTTCAACTGATTCAAAATTTTTGTTCTTTTAATGGGGGAGGTGAGACATTCCAAGAAACAATGCGTACAGTAGAGGTTAAAGCCATGTAAAATCACAAAATCTAATCATAAAGCAAACCCAATCTATCAGTCATAATCCCCCCCCCGGGCTCCCACCCTAACCCAGGGTGGAGGATCAAATAGGGCTGAGTGGCGCCACTGCATAAACCGGCATGACCAATAGAACACATACAAGCTCACGTAACTCCCTTGCAAAAAACATCTCCCCTCTGGAACCCTCCCCTCCCACCCTGCCAAACCCCCTCCCCTTCCTGCCCTCTCTCCCCCCCTTTACAATCACCCCTCCAAATTGGATACATCTGCAGATCCCACCAGAGTGGGTCTGTAGTTGCGTGAGATCACAGAAGGATGCCTCCCTGAGCCCCAAGTCAGAACATCAGATAATCAGCAATACAGAAGTTTCCGCAGTAATCCCACTCAGTGGCGTACCAAGGGGGGGGCGGGAGGGGCGGTCCGCCCCGGGTGCCAGCCCTGAGGGGGTGTTCCCGGCCTTGCCGTTCAGTCCTCCCCCACCCCCGAAGGACCGCTCGCCCCACTGACCTTCCTGCACCACCTGTGAAGCAGCCCGCAGCAGGATCGCGACGTCAGCGATCCCTGAGCTGCTTGGGCGCTGCTTCCTGTGCCGCGGTCCCGCCCCTCCTCTGACGTCAGAGGAGGGGCGGGACCGCGGCACAGGAAGCAGCGCCTAAGCAGCGCAGGGATCGCTGACGTCGTGATCCTGCTGCGGCTGCTTCATAGGTGGTGCAGGAAGGTCAGTGGGGCGAGCAGTCCTTCTGGGGTGGTGGGGGGGCAACTGAACGGCAAGGCCGTGAGCATAAGTAGTGCTGCTTCATAGGTGGTGCGGGGAGGCCAGGGGGGCGAGCGGTCCTTCGGGGTGGGGCGGGCGGGCAGGCAGGCAGGCAGGTTTTCAAGGGGGAGGGGGGTGACAGGCAGACAGGCAGGCCTTCAAGGGGGGACAGGCCTTCAAGGGGGGGGACAGGCAGACCTTCAAGGGGGGAGGCAGAACTTCAAGGGGGGGGACAGGCCTTCGGGGTGTGTGCAGACCTTCAAGGGGGAGGGACAGGCCTTCAAGGGGGGGGCAGGCAGGCCTTCAAGGGGGGGACAGGTCTACAAGGGGGTGGGACAGGCCTTCAAGGGGGGGGACAGGCCTTCGGGGGGTGCAGACCTTCGGGGGGGTGCAGGACTTTGGGGGGGTGCAGGCCTTCAAGGGGGGACAGGCCTACAGGGGGGACAGGCCTTCAAGGGGGGGACAGGCCTACAAGGGGGTGGGACAGGCCTTCAAGGGGGGTGCAGGCCTTCAAGGTGGGACAGGCAGACCTTTAAGGGGGGACAGGCCTTTGGGGGGGACCCTGGTTTAGAAGTACACGGAGGGAAGGGGGTGTTCAAAGACGTGCATATGCCAAACTTTGGGGGGGAGGAAGAAATAATGGGTCTGAAAATAGAGGAGAGGGAGAGAGATGATGGACCATGGGATTTAGGGAGGGAGGGAACAGAAAGGGAGAGAAATTGGACACAAGGGATGGTGTGGAGGAGGGATAAAGATACTGGATAGGAGGGTAATTGGGAAAAGAAAGGGAGAGATGGTGGACTCTGGGGTGGTGGGGAAGGAGGGAGAGATGCCGGATGAAAGGGTAGTTAAGAAAAGGTGGATCTGTGGAGGGAGATGAAAAAAAGGAAAGATACCAGACTTCCTGGGGAGGGAAGGGAAATGGAAAGGGAGGACAGAGTTGGCAGATGGATGGTTAGCATGCAGAAAGAAGAAAGAAGGAGACTCTGGCAAGCAAGTTATCAGAAGAAAACCAGAGCCTTGGACCAACAAGATTTGAAATATAACCAGACAACAAAAGGTAGAAAAATTAATTTTATTTTCTGTTTTGTGATTATAATATGTCAGATTTGAAATGTGTATCCTGCCAGAGCTGGTGTTGGACTGCAAACGTGAGCTAGGATTTAACAGAGAGAGGAAAAGTCCTTTTTGTTTCTTTATTTTATTTACCACAGCGCCAGTGTGGTTAGGAGAAGCCAAAGGGGGTGAAAAAGCTATAAAACCCACCTGGAGTTTTGAAAAAAATCACCCAACTGGGCAGGAAAATCGAATTGAAAAAGCAATTCAATAGGCTGAATCGAATCGAAATTTTTTTTCCTGAATCTGGCAGCATTAGTTTGTGCTACTGTCTTAGACTTTAGGACCTGGGATTGGGGAGAGATGGCATCCTCAGTACTTTATAATGCAAGTGAAACGTGGATTTGGTCAGACTTTTGAAGGGTCTGCAGAAAAAAAATATTGTATAGGCCGGGGACATAAGACAGCAGGAAATGGGAACTTTTCTTCCTTCTATTTTTGTGAATGGAAAGGCTGAGGATGTCAGAGAGTTCAGTTAAAATATGTGCTTTATAAGAAAATATAATAATGTGTTTTATAAAGTTTATAGCATAGCTGGCCTACCCAGTGAGGTTTTCTAGTGGTGGTGGTGGCACCTCTTCCTCTCAATGTGTTGAGAGGAAGAGGTGGTCTGGGAAATTCTGCTGAGCAAACTCCGGGCCCATTTCCACCCCCCAGTTAGTCCACTCCACTCAACTGGTTCACACACTGAGTGGGTCTTTGGGTGTTGTTTTGGGATCTCTTCCAGTGGTTTATCAGTATCTCCTTCCAAGGAAGGAAACTTTGGTCCAAGGAAGGAAACTTTGTTATCCTTAGCATTGACCTACAGAATATGTTTGTAACAGCGCTGCTTGTGTGGCATTAGGCTATGTAGTGATCGAAAGAAAAAAACAGACCTTTGCACATTTTTGCACTATATGGTGGGTGTATGAGGAGATTCACATTTCCTGCACAGCTAAGTCCATGTGAAGTTACCTTGTGCTGTATTTGACATCTAGCAAGGTCTCTGTTTGAAAGGAAAGATCTAAACTTAAAAATGAAGTGGCCAGAAGTTATGGTAAAAGCAGATAGTGTAGCTGGTTTTAAGAAAGATTTGGACAAATTCCTGGAGGAAAAGTCCATAATCTATTATTAAGACATGGGGGAAGTGTCTGCTTGCACTGGATCGGTAGCATGGAATGTTGCTACTCTTTGGGTTTTGACCAGGTATTAGTGTCCTGGATTGGCTACCATGAGAATGGGCTACTGGGCATGATGGACCATTGGTCTGACCCAGTTAGGCTATTCTTATGTTATGTTCTCATCTGTAGGGGCCTTTGTTTTCACTTCTTATTTTAATGTATTTTTTTTCTGGGAACTTATCAGTGTTTTTTATAATGGGAACAAAAATGGAAGAGAATTAATGTGTGTGGGATGAGAGGGTAACTAATTTCTTCAGCTAAATAATTCAATCCACTTCAAACAGACATAGGAGAACTCAGGCACCATTCACACACCCTCCAACCAAAAACGTCAAAAGAAAAAAACAGTTCGACAACCTCCTAGCCATTCGAGCTGCAACACTCGACCCCCAACTCTACAACCAATTGACATCGACCACAGACTGCAAAACCTTCAAAAAGAAATAAAAACCCTTCTATTCAAAAAACACATAAAACCGAACTAACACAATCAGAACTGTCCCAAGCATCACCTGCAACTACTCCATATGTACTTCTGATGTCATGACAATTCAGACATAATTTATGTTATGTTATGTTTGGAATATAAGAAAATTTTCACTGCCTGTTTCTATTCTGACCATTTATTCCGTTTCATGGTCATTACAATAAATATTTTTTTACATGGGGGGGGGGGGTGTCAAAAAATGATGGGCCCCGGGTGCCACATACCCTAGGTACGCCACTGATCCCACTTCTGAAATTCTAAACAATAGAACAGTAACTCTGTGGGGAAAAATCAGAACCTGGTGAACACAAAGAATCAGGAAACCAACAGAACATCAAACCCTGTAGCATAGTACGCTAAGTAGCTGCTGCCAGGACAATGAGTAAACCACAGCCTTACTGGTCCCAACCACTATCAAGTGGGTTCCTGTGAGTGAAGCAAATAAGTATTAATGTACAGTGCTGTGTTTTTGGAAGATTCAAAGGTATACCATTGGCCCTGATGATAAAGGCGCAGAAGAGCTGGATAGACAAACAGAAAACACAACTTTTTCTCTGCCAAGGTAGAGGAGAGCGGGTAAAATTTTTTTTATCCCAGGACAAGCAGGCAGCCTATTCTCGCATATGGATGATGTCATCAATGGAGCCCTGATGTGGAAGCCTCGCAAGCAGACTTGCTTGTAGAAACTAGAAGTTTTGAGTCAGCCGCACCGCACATGCATGAGTGTCTTCCTGCTCAGCACAGGGCGTGTCTCCTCAGTTCTCAGTTTTCCGCGGACCCGAGAAGTCCTTCTTTAACTCTCTGCGTTTAACTTACTTACGTCGTGCCTTCTCTCACTGCGATTTGTGTTCTTTTTCTTCACGAATCGCTGTATTTCTTTTATTTCTAGTTTAAAAAAAAAAAATTATTTCTTCCATTCGGATGTCTGGACAGGCCGCTCGGCCACAGCCCAGGAGCTTCGACTTTGCGGCGAGTGTTTTTCCTCCTATGTCCCGGCCAACAACAGGCTTCAAGAAGTGTAGCCAGTGTCAACATGCGATTTCTCTCATGGACCCACACAGTAGGTTCCTCAAGTACCTTGGGCCAGACCATCTTCTGAAGACGTGCGAGCGCTGTGCTATTCTTCAACATCGAGCCCTTAAACGTCGTCTACTTTCAGTGGAGAAGCTCTTCGGGATGGATTCGACCACTTTCTCGACTCCGAAGCCGACCTCGGTCTCACTTTCGACCTTGGTTCCTCCTGCCTCCACTGTTTCGACCTCGAGCCTCATCAGACCTTCTTTGTTTGCAGCGGCTCTTTCCTTGACGACGCCTGCTGTATCTTCCCCTGTATCCTCAGGTCAGAAAGCTCAGCAGAAAGTTCCAGCTTAAGGTGCTTAAGGTGCCTAAGACTTCCAAGTCAAAGCACATTTCCACTGCCTCTGTGGAACCTCCAGCCAAAGCAGGTGGTCCGGTTTCAGACGCGGATCCATCCTTGCCGGCTTCTTTCCAGACCATGTTAGAGAAACAATTCATTCAATTCCTCACTAATATGGGACCGAAGCTTGTTACTCTTATCCAGCCTGGGTATTCTGCAGACTCCCGCGAGGTTGAGCCTCTTCCTATGCCTCAGTCTGGACCTATACACTCTATGCAGGGAGCAGAGTCTCTAAGTGTCTGGTCTGGCATCTATGCACGTGAAGCAAGGAGCAGATTCTTTGCAAGTGCCTTGACAGGAATCCTCACACTCCATACAAGGAGCAGAGTCTTTGGGAGTGCATCGAGGTTCCTCCATCAAGCCTTTGGAGCTTTGATCCACAGCTTCTAGCCCTATCCATTCCTTGGTGGCATCGACTGCTTCCATCTCCGGGGTGAAGTCTCCTCGATCTTCGAGACCTGCTTCCAAGCACCATTCTCACCGATGATTGAGGCCTTCTTCGAGGCATACAATCAGGCATGGTTCTTCTTCAACTAAGCCTCTATCTACACCTTCTAGTTCTACTAGACCATCGACTCCTTGATTGAAGTCTCCACTTCCACACCTCGAGGACTCAGCGGTTTCGATTGCTTCGTCCAAGTCTCCCTATTCTTTTAATGCCTTTTTTCCTGCCGAAGCTTCATCTTCGATCCAGGCTGCCTCGACGACTTTGAGTCCTTCTCGAGGCAAGGCATTAGCGGATTAGCTATCTTTTCATTTCTTCGTCAGATGACTATTGACTTGGACCTTCAATTGGATGCTGGTTCCAAATACTCTAAGGAGTATCTCAAAGTCATGCATCTTCCTCAACCTCCGGCAGAGTCACTTAAGCTTCCTCTTCACAAGCTTTTGTCTCAGACTTTTACCAGATGCGTGGAGAATCCTTATACAATTCCAGCTGTTCCAGGCAAATTAGACTCCAGATATAAAACTCTCCATTGCAAAGGATTTGAGAATTTTCACAGTTATCTCACCAATCCCTACTTGTGGAGTCATCCTTGAAAAGGTCCCATCCTTCCAAGCTTTATGCTACCGTTCCTCCTGGAAGGGAAGGGAAAACTATGGACAAATTTGGACATCGCATCTATCAAAATGCCATGATGTCCTCTAAAGTCCTTAATTACAATTTCCATTTTATCACTTATTTTGAGTTTCTCATTGCTCTTTTGCCTAAATTTCTCAGTTATTTAGATACTCAAAAGCACTTTGAATTTCAAGAAGTCATAGCTTCTCTATCCCAACTCAGATTACATCTACTTCAGTCTTCTTACGATGCCTTTGAGCTGTCTGCCAGGACGGCTGCTTGTTCTGTAGCAATGTGCCGCCTTGCCTGGCTTCGTACTATTGACATGGGACCGCTCCTGTTCAATAAATTTATTAACAACCTGGAAGCAGGAACAAAATGTGAGGTTATTAAATTTGCGGATGACACCAAATTATACAGCAGGGTTGAAAGCAAGGAGGACTGCAAAAATCTCCAAAAAGATCTGACAGCGCTGGAAGAGTGGGCCAAAAAGTGGCAAATGAGCTTCAACATAGGGAAATGCAAGGTCATGCATGTAGGGAAAAAGAACCCGATGTTCACTTACAAAATGGGGGGATCACCGCTAGGGGTGAGTAACCTTGAAAGAGACCTGGGAGTGATGGTAGACACATTACATTACATTACATTACATTACATCATTGAAGGTGTCGGCGCAGTGCGCCACAGCCTCAAGGAAGGCAAACAGAATGTTGAGCATCATTAAGAAGGGTATCACGACCAGGACGAAGGAAGTCATCCTGCCACTGTATCATGCAATGGTGCGCCCGCACCTGGAATATTGTGTCCAGTATTGGTCGCCGTATCTCAAGAAGGACATGGCGGTACTTGAGAGAGTCCAGGGAAGAGCAACTAAGCTAATAAAGGGTATGGAAGACCTCTCATATACTGACAGACTGAAGAAGCTGGGGCTTTTCTCCCTGGAAAAGCGGAGACTTAGAGGAGACATGATAGAAACCTTCAAGATCATGAAGGGCATAGAAAGAGTAGACAGGGACAGATTTTTCAAATTACGGGGAACCACAAGTACAAGGGGGCATTCAGAGAAATTGAAAGGGGAAAGGTTTAGAACAAATGCCAGGAAGTTCTTTTTCACTCAGAGGGTGGTGGATACATGGAACGCGCTACCGGAGGATGTGATAAGCAGGAGCACGCTACAGGGCTTCAAAGAGGGTCTGGACAGGTACCTGGAGGACAAAGGGATTGAGGGGTACAGATAGGAGTAGAGGTAGGTATTAGGGATAGGATTAGAGGATTAGAGGCAGTTACAAAATTAGTCAGGGACACTGTTCAGGCAATTAGGCCTGATGGGCCGCCGCAAGAGCGAACCGCTGGGCAGGATGGACCTCTGGTCTGCCTCAGCGGAGGCAACTTCTTATGTTCTTATGTTCTAACCTTCAGGACCACTTGGCTAATATTCCTTGTGCAGACAATGACCTCTTTGATGAATCTATTGAGGTAGTCACCAAGAAATTGTCTGAGCATGAAAAATCCTTTGCTCTATTGTCGGACCTAAGCCAAAACCAGCTCCTGCCAAGCCTACACGCCCTCCTCCTATTTACCAGAGGCGTTTTGCTCTGAGAGCGGCACCTTACACTCGCTCTCCTCCCAAGAAACAGTAGAATCAGAAGCAACAGAAATGTCAACCTTCTGCTGCACCTAAGGCTACACAGCCTTTTTGACTTTAAAATGGAGCATAACCTCCACCGTTCTGTCTCTGAACTATCTTCCGCCTTTTGGAGGTCGTCTCCAACATTTTTATCACCAATGGGAGACAGTCACAACCGGTCATTGGGGTGGGCAGACTAGATGGGTCGTGGCCCTTATCTGCCGTCTATCTCTATGTTTCTATGACCTCTGGGTGTTGTCAATCATCAGGGAAGGATACTCTCTTCATTTCACTCAGGTTCCACCAGAGCTTCCTCCAAGAGAGTATCCTTCCAGTCCATCCCAGACCACCCTTCTTCTTCAGGAAGCTCACACTCTGCTTCGTCTCCATGCCATCGAACCAGTTCCTCTGGAACAGCAGAACAGGGGGTTTTACTCCCGTTACTTCCTTGTTCCGAAGAAGACGGGCGATCTGCGGCCCATTCTGGATCTCAGGGTTCTCAACAAATTTTTAGTCAAAGAAAAATTTTGCATGTTATCCCTGGCATCCCTTTATCCCCTCCTAGACCAGAACGACTGGTTATGCTCTCTGGATCTCAAGGAGGCTTATACTCATATTCCCATTCATCCGTCCTCCCCCCAATATCTCAGATTTGGGTGGGGAATCTGCATTATCAATACAGAGAGCTGCCCTTTGGCCTGGCTTCATCTCCCAGAGTGTTCACCATTGCCTGGTAGTGGTAGCCGCAGCTCTCAGAAACCATGGTCTTCAGGTATTTCCCTACCTGGATGACTGGCTCATCAAAGATTCAACATCTCAAGGGGTTATTGTAGCGACTCAATGGACTACATGGTTCCTACAGAGTTTGGGATTCGAAATCAACTTTCCCAAATCCCAACTTCAGCCCTCTCAGAATCTACAATTCATCGGAGCTGTTCTAGATACTATCCAACTCAGAGCATTCCTTCCGTAACAACATCTGGAAGTCCTCCTTCAACTCTGTCATACAGTGTCTTCCCGCTCCTCCATATCAGCGAGACACATGATGGTACTCCTGGGTCAAATGGCCTCCACAGTACACGCGACTCCTTTTGCCAGACTTCACCTCAGAATTCCTCAGTGGACCCTGGCATCTCAGTGGACGCAAGTTTGCGACCCACTTTCTCAACACATTGCAGTCACTCCTTCATTGAGACAGTGTCTCCGCTGGTGGATGCTCTCTTCCAATCTCTCCAGAGGCTTCCTGTTTCAAACACCCGCTCATCAGAAGGTCCTCACAACAGATTCCTCGACCTAAGCTTGGGGCGCTCATCTCGTACTCAAGGCCACTGGACCAGTACGGATCGTCAGTGTTGCATCAATCTGTTGGAACTCAGAGTGATTTTCAAGGCTCTCAAAGCTTTTCAACATCTTCACAACCAGGTTGCCCTCATTCGGACGGACAACCAAGTCACCATGTATTATGTCAACAAACAGGGAGGGACGGGATCTTCCTCCCTTCGTCAAGAAACTCTGAAGGTTTGGCACTGGGCAATCCAACACAACACCTTCCTCAAAGCTGTCTACATCCAAGGGGCAAAAAATTGCTTGATGGACAACTTGAGTTGGCTTCTGCAACCTCACGAATGGACACTCCATTCCTCGCCTCAGATAGATCTCTTTGCAGCTCCCCACAACCACAAACTGCCTCAGTTCTGCTCCTGGATCTATTCTCCTCATTGCCTCGAGGCAGATGCTTTTCTTCTGGAATGGACGAATCTCTTCCTTTATGCATTCCCTCCATTCCCTTTCATTCTCAAGACTTTTGTCAAGTTAAAGAATGGCCATGCCACCATGATTCTGATTGCTCCTCGGTGGCCGAGACAACCTTGGTACTCCCTTCTACTTCAACTCAGCAGCAGGGAGCCATACCTTCTGCCAGTTTTTCCATCTCTGCTTACAAAGAGTCAGGGATCTCTGCTTCATCCCAACCTGCAGTCTCTACACCTGACAGCTTGGTACCTCTCAACATAACTCCTCTTCAGTTTTCTCAATCTGTAAGAGACATTTTAGAGGCTTCTAGGAAGCCTACCACTAGACAATGCTATAACCAAAAATGGACTAAATATGGAGCCTGAACATTCCTCCTTATCTTCTGTTTTAGACTACCTTTTGTACTTATCCACCTCTGGCCTCAAGTCTACATTGATCCGAGTCCATCTCAGTGCAATTGCGGCTTTCCATCAGCCTATTGAAGGAAAACCCCTTTCTGCTCATCTGTTGGTTTCCAGATTCATGAAAAGTCTTTTCCATGTCAAACCTCCTCTCAAACCACCTCCAGTGGTTTGGGACCTCAATGTTGTTCTTACTCAATTGATGAAGCCTCCATTTGAACCAGTGTCTACGGCTCATCTGAAGTATCTCACTTGGAAAGTGGTGTTTGTCATTGCCCTCACGTCTGCTCGAACAGTCAGTGAGCTGCAAGCTTTAGTTGCTGATCCACCTTTCACTGTTTTCCATCATGACAAGGTGGTTCTCCGTACTCATATTTCATCTCATCCAATCCATTATTCTTCCAGTGTTCTTTCCAAAGCCTCATTCTCATCCTGGAGAATCAGCTCTTCATACTCTGGACTGTAAACGTGTTTTGGCCTTCTATTTGGAACATTCCAAACCACACAGAACTGTTCCTCAACTTTTTGTCTCCTTCGATCCAAATAAGTTGGGACATCCTATCTCTAAGTGTACCATCTCCAAATGGATGGCTGCTTGTATCTCCTTCTGCTATGCCCAGGCTGGATTACCCCTACAGAGTAGAGTCACAGCCCATAAGGTCAGAGCAATGGCAGTTTCAGTAGCTTTCCTCAGATCTACACCTATTGAGGAAATTTGCAAGGCTGCTACTTGGTCCTTGGTTCATACTTTTACTTCTCACTATTGTCTGAATGTTTTCTCCAGACGGGATGGCCATTTTGGCCGGACATATTTCAACATTTATTCTCCTGAATTGCCAACACTCCTACCATCCCATTCTGGTTAGCTAGGAGGTCACCCTTATGTGAGAATAGGCTGCCTGCTTGTCCTGGGATAAAGCACATTTGTTTACCATAACAGGTGTTATCCAGGGACAGCAGGCAGCTATTCTCACAACCCACCCACCTCTCCTGGTTGGCTTCTTTGCTAGCTATCTGAACTGAGGAGACGCGCCTTGTGCTGGGCGGGAAGGCACTTGTGCATGCACAGTGCGGCTGACTCAAAACTTCTAGTTTCTACAAGCAAGTCTGCTTGCGAGGCTTCCGCATCGGGGCTCTGTCGATGATATCACTCATATGTGAGAATAGCTGACTGCTGTCCCTGGATAACACCTGTTACGGTAAGTAACTGTGCTTTCCGTTTCTCCAGTAAAGCCACAGAGTAGTCCTGGAAAATGCGGACCTCAGAGTCTCCAAATTTTAAACCGTTGTGAAGCTGTTTATATTTGCGTAATATTGCGACTTTGTGGTTGTAATTTAGCAGCTTAGCTATGATCATCCGCGGGCGCGTTTCACGGTTCAGCTCTCTGCCCAGGTGAAGCGCCCGTTCCAAGCGAATAGGGCCCAACTCCGCACGCAAAGGGAACTGCTCCCGGAGCCAATTTTCAAGCGTCTGTACAATAGAGGGACCAGTCACCGTCTCTGGGATCCCCAGGAACCGTAAATTTGACCTACAGGATCTATTTTCAAGATCTTACAGTCTTTCTGCTTGTGCACGAGTAAGATCCCTTAAGGCTTGAATATCTGAGACGTGTTCCCCCTGCATGTCCTCTATATGGAAAACACGTGTTTCAAGTTCGGTAGTGCGTCTGGCTGTGTCTTTAATAGTATCATCCACCTGCTGTAACTGTGCTGAAAGCTTGTCCATACTGAGCTGCATCGCCGTCATGACTGCCTGAGTGATATTCCGGAGCGCCTCCGGGGACAGTTGGCTCACCTCCGAACCGGAACCCGACGCCGTTTTATCCTCGGCCGGCTTCAGACGCTCCCGGTCTTTTTTAGTTGTTTTCGCGGCCATGGGGAGCGTCGCTGAAATTAAATATCTGTCCATGCACCGGCCCAGCAAC